>NC_069383.1:47822000-49150000 GCF_027475565.1 Acinonyx jubatus | reverse complement strand
CTCTCTCTCTCTCTCTCTCTCTCAAAATAAATAAATAAGCTTAAAAAAAAATAACTAAACCAATCATTGTGATGCCATCTCTCTACATCTGACTGGTTCCACAGACTGACAGCCCTGAATAAAATATTTGGAAATGCTGTGAGTAATCTGAATATGGAAGAGAGAATGAACTAGAAATTAACAAAAGGATTGTATCTAATCAGCAAATTTCTGTGACTATCAGTAACACTACTTAAGTGGCAGCCAAGAAGAACACAGACCACAGACAACAGAAGTTACCCAGAATAAGAGCAGGAGGTGGAGAAAAAATAATACCCAGAATGCTGTTAAAGGCATTGCTGAAATCCCTGATTATAAATAAGTCTGAAGTCTCAGCTGGATAGAGACAAACCTAGAGAGGACTTAACGAAACGAGGGAGCAGAAAAGTGTCTATGTATTTGGGGGAAGAAAAGGGGGTCACAGGACCAAGTGTAAGGATGATGATATACAGCATGTTGGTTAACAGAATGGTGGGGCGGGGGGGATATTAACCAGAAGACTAGTTCAACTTTTGAAATATTGACAGTATAGAATTTCTAGCAATGATATTTTGGATGAGCTGAAGTAGAGTGTTGATGTAAGTTGTTCAAGTTGAGGCCCAGCTATGGGCTCAGTTGTTCTCTTCATTTCACCTTTGCTTGGAGCAAAGACAGAAAAGGAGAGTATAATTATATGATTTAATGTCAAAAGAGAAGAGAGTATTTACTGATCCTATTTAAGAACTCTGAATTTAGAAGACCTAGGTTCCTATCTAGGCAAGGTCACTTCTTAGATGTGTGCCCTTGAACCGACAAGTTACTTAACTTCTCTAACCATTAAGTTTTATCAACAAGAGTAACTAGTTCAGGTTACCTGAAGATACTTAAGGACTGCTTGAGATAATACATGTAAAGCGTCAAATGGTGACTGGCACATGAGAGTCAATAAGTATTTGTTACTTTCACTATCCAGTAGTCAAGCAGCAGCACTGGGGTACAAGTCCTAGGCCAAATTCCCATTTTGCCTAGCAGGTAAGGAGAGCCAGAGTGTTAGAAAAAGGGATAGGGAGTATTTTAGGGGATGCTCTCTATCTAAAGAAAGAAGCTCTTAGTTAAGATGAAGCATCAGGAGTGTTCAGACAATATTTATATATGCTTCCGGGGTGCTTGGATAGCTCAGTTGGTTAAGCACCTGATTCTTAATTTCAACTCAGGTCACGATCTCATGGTTCATGGGATCAAGCCCTGTATCGGGCTCTGCGCTGACAGCACAGAGCCTGTTTCGGATTCTCTCTCTCCCTCACTTTCTGATCCATGCCCGCTCACACGTGTGTGTGTGTGTATGTGTGTGTGCTCTCTCTCTCAAAAGAAATAAACATTTTTTTTTTAAAAAAGAATATGCTCCCAAAAAGGTAGAAATTCAAATAAGTATAATAGAATTATTACCCTAAAAGCTTTCAAACTTAAATAATATATCTTCCTTTAAATAAGCCACACACATCAATGTGTAGAAACAGCAGAATTAGACCAAAGCTATAATCGGGCTGGCAGAAAAATCAGTCAACATGATACACAGGTGTCATTGGTTGAATGATAAAGAAACCAGCTACAAAATTTGGCAACATTAGTTTCTAAATCCACAGATATAAATTTATAAGTTATGTTCTTTTTCTCCAGTGAGACAGGGGCAAAGCTATCCATGTCTTGGTAATATTCAGTACTACCAAAAACCAGGCTACTCTAAATTTCAAAATGCAAAAATTGAAGAAAACTGGAAAATATGAAAAGTATCATGGTAAGGGGAAGAGCTTACCTCACTACCCCACTATTAGCATTTTGCACAGCCCTTCCAGTCTTTTAAGTTCAATTCCTCATTATATTGTGAGATTATAAGGTATATACGACTTTGTATCCTACTCTATCACATGATATTATGTCTGAACTATTTTATTTGCTTTAATACTATTACCAAACTAAGGGTGGTGACTTACTCTACAAAGACCTTTATCATTTCAGTCAAGACATTTTAGAAATACATATCCTCCCTACGTAATCTCACCAGCCTAAGGTCAACTTTCGGTCCAAGGACAACACGGAGCTTTTCAGAGTGTCGTGTACAACCCTAGAGGTTTAAGGGAAAAACGCCACATATTTCATTTATAGTATGTGTTCCTTTGAAAATAGAGAATATTTTGAAATTGAAAACCGAAAATAGATTTCATACATACAAAAAAGAGCCAGTAATTTTAAAAACTTATTCCCATTTCTGCACATGATGCTGGTTAATTTTTCCATTCCACCTTTGGTTAGGTGGTCATTTTAAGATGACCTGATACAAATTATTTTTCCATGTACATGCTGATGAGTCACAATAAATACAAAGGACCTATAATTGGGAGGGGTTTTTTTAATTTTTTTTAACATTTATTTATTATTGAGAGACAGAAAGAGACAGACAGTGAGCAGGGGAGGGGCAGAGAGAGGGAGACACAGAATCCGAAGCAGGCTCCAGGCTCTGAGCCGTCAGCACAGAGCCCAACGTGGGGCTCGAACTAACAAACCGCGAGATCATGACCTGAGCACAAGTCAGACGCTTAACTGAGCCACCCAGGTGCCCCCCAAAACAAAACTTTTTAATAAATGGTGATAAAATAGTAATATATGTGCGGCTTAATAT
Source organism: Acinonyx jubatus (assembly GCF_027475565.1). NCBI lineage: Eukaryota > Metazoa > Chordata > Mammalia > Carnivora > Felidae > Acinonyx > Acinonyx jubatus. The sequence continues at coordinate 49,147,305 of NC_069383.1, read as the reverse complement.
TTCTCTTATTTTTCCTTTTTGATGCTTTAAACATTTTAAAATTAAGATATGCTATTAATCGGGAACATTTAGGTCTTTTTTTTTTCTTTTTTTTAGTAAATAAATTGTATGGATCTTTCCAATGGTATCATCCATGATATAACCATCCTAAACATAATATGGAAACAAGTATCCCACATAATTCAGAACACTAAATAATGTTACTATTTGAACATGTTCTTTTTCTTTATGTCCCTAGACTCTAAATTTGCACGTAAAACTTTAAAAAAAATTTTTTAAGACTTCAATTTCAAAAAAAAATTAACATAAAAGTAAATTTAGTAAAGTTAACAGAAACATTTAAAACAATTCCACTGAGTAAAAACAATTGTTGAAGTTTTAAGTAATCACCAAAAAATGAAATATTTAAAATTTATCATCAATCTATATTCATACACCTTTGGGTCAAAGAACCTAAAGAACAAGATTATATGCCTAGCCAGCATTGTGAAGTAGACCCATCGAGTTTAGAGGCAAGTATGACAGTTTTAGGCCTCCGGCCCTTTTGAAAGAACTTTCATAACTCTAAAGGGTGCATCAAAGGTTCATTAAAATATCATTAGAACACCTTGTAAAACCACTAAACAGCACATATGTCTTCCCTGGCTAATCAAAACTGAAAGAATAGCACATTCATGTGAAAACTGGTGCTACATTTAGTACTGTGGAGAAGTGACTAATATATATACTTTTTAAGTATCTCCAAAGTGGGAGGCATTTTTTTTGTAGCTCAGTACATACATGTTAGCTCAAACAGTGGTTCCACTCAAGTTTAGCAGATTCTGTAAGTTTGTATCTTGTTACCGTGATTCTGTATCAGACATCTGTTCTCTTGAATCACATGGAGCCTGCCTGTCTCAAGCCAGATAGGAAATTCACTGTTCCTAGGTTTTACCCAGCGGGAGGAAGGGGAGCTATTAAGAACTAAGTTCCCAGCCTGCTACAGTTTTAAGTGATCAGAAAAAATTAATACCAAGGCTTTAAAAAAAAAAAAAAATCCTGGGTATGAAACTGCTCAACAATGCATTGTTAAAACTCTCAAACTCTTACTGAAAGCATGAATTGAAAGAACTATTACTGCCACTATTTATTACAATGGCAGTATCCCCACAAATCAACCAATTTTTCAATTAGTAGAACTGTGTAGTAGAAATGCAGGAATGAGGAAGAATGAAGAAGAATCAAGAACTACTTTCCAAATCCTGCTGCGATGCCCTAATTCATTCCAGCTCTTCACCAGAAAACTGACAAAGATTAGATCTCTGAGGATCTAAAACCTGCCTCTTCCTAAGCCGATGATTAGCTGTCATAACTTAAAATGGTATGCGGGGGAAGGAACAGAATAGCTTCAGGCCAAAATTTTGAGGACGCTGAAAGTGTCTCGGTTAATAATTTGACAGAAGTGCAAAGAAAGGGCTGCAGCGGCGGCCCGCCTTGCTAATCAAAAGTGACTTAAAACTTTACTGGACTTGTCACCTGGTTTGTATACACAACCACTTGTGTAAGACCATCCTACGCGATTAAGGTGGTTAAACAAAAAGCAAGCCCGAAGCCAAAGGTTCGCCTGCCAGGGTGCACCCTGGGGGGGGTGGGGGGAAGTGGCGGGGGGGTTTGAAAGGTCAACGGGAGCTGTAAGCCCAGGGGTCGCAGGGGTAGATGGCCGGTCGCCCTTGGGGTTGGGCCCTCCAATTGTCCTCGGATTCCTAACTCCGAAAAGCACGCCCCAGAGCCAAATTCTCCTCCCTTACCCCCACCTCTTCCCACCCCTTAAGTCTCGAAAAAAAGACGCTGAACGCCATTCATCTGGATCCCGGGCGGGGGTAGTGGGGACGAAGCACTAGCTGTGCGAGAGGTAGCCGCAGAAGAGGCCAGGCCTTGGGACCAGCCAAAATTGGGGGTTTTAAGCCCGGATCCAACCGCAGCGCCTCCCGTGAAAACACCTCTTCTGCCGTCAGGGAGCGAGAAGCGGGCAGCCAGAGGAAGGACTGGGGGAGAAGGCGCGAGGTCCTTACCCACTGCAAGGCTGGCCACTGCCGGACGCTGCCGGCGGCTCCAAAACCGGAGGCCGGAGGCGGCTCCACGGAGCCGTAAGGAGGCTGCCATGCTGCCCGGCCCCCCGCCTCCCCGCGGTGACCTCCGCGGCTCCCGGCTCGCCCACTGATTGCGAGTGTGCGCGGCGGAGCGGGCGGGATCCGCCGCGGCGTGGGGCCGCGCGCGCACGCGCTCTGCAGTTCGGGGTCGGCACCCACCCGCGAGGGGAGGAGCGCGACGCCGAGAGGCGCGGCCCGGCGAGCCAGGGGTCGTCAATCCGCTTAGGAACAGGGGACCAGGCCAATCAGATTCTCAGGTCCCCTCTCTTCGCTAACCACCAATAGGAAGGCTTTTCGAGCCCCACCCACATCAAGGGCCTGGCCCCGCCCCCTAGCTCCTCCTTCCTCTACAGACAGCGGGCGCGAGTCTCCTTGTTTATCAAAACGCAGCGGGTGTGTGAGAGGCGGTGACTGCCGCTCACTGCAGCCTCCAACGAGCTCTTGACCTCGCAGAACCGCCCCTCGGAGGGTGTAACGGCGTGAGTTGCTTCCACTGAGACGGAGACGAAATTTTAGTTCGCGGCTGCTGCAATTTTTAGGCAAGAGCAGAAATTCCTAGCTTGTCTTAAAGTATAGGGACCCATGTTTAACTTCAGTAATTTGCGGATCTCCTGATGTTAGTATTTGTATTTTGAGCATCTGTTCGTTGAGGAACAAGAGAAATCTACCATAAATGTAGTAACTTTTAAATTAATTTGATTTTATTTAACACAACAGTTTCTCCATAAATTTGAAAAAGAGTAGGAAAACAAGTTGGGAACCTTGTTCTCTTTGAAGGGTAGAATTACTGGCAACTTGTACTCTCTGATATGTATTTCTCTAATGTTTGAAAATTCTGCATTTCATAAGCAAAATCTAAGGATAAATGAAAATCCAGAAAGTTGTCTAAAGGTGTTTGGGTCAAAGAGAGATATTTCTTCACTCTTCTGCCGGTGTTTGGTGTACATATTTGAATCTTGGGACCCTTTGGCAATAATTGCAGGGCTTTCCATCTCCACTGACCCCAGCGAAGGGTTGTGAGACATGCAAAGGAAGAGTTGCAACCTTTGCTGGAAAGGTAGTACAGGAAGAAAAACAGTGAGGAGTGGCTAGGAGAATAGAAATCCCAGGGTGTCCACCCCCTCTAAATTCTTTCTATTTAATCATTTGCCCAGATTGTGCTCACGCAACCTTTTAATCTAAGTAGCAGAATCAACAGATTTGACTTTGACCTTCATTTTTGCTTCACTCCAAAGCAAAGAGTTGGAAGTGCCTACAGAAAGGAAAGGAACTGAATAATTTCCAAGCAGATTCTGTCATGTTTCTGGGCATGCTAGCAATATTTCCAGAACCTGGTACAGAGTGCAAGGTTCAGATTTGTAACTGGTAAGAAAACAATTTCCCTTCTTTGGCTGTCTCTCCACCCCAACCCTCCACCCTCCACCAACCAAAAGGAAGAAGGGAGGAAGCAAGGGGGAAAAATCATTCCAGCTACTGGGACAGTCTCCTAGATTTGGGTTCTCACCCAAATCTATTTATTGGTTTCTGGAGCATGTCCTACCAGATCCTCTCTTTGCAGTTTATTTAGGTTTTAGCTGGGATAAACCTCCTGCAACCAATAAACATAGCCCTACGGATTTCTATAATTAACTGCTGAAATGTGTTCTGCCTTTCAACTATGTCAGCCTACATAGCAGAGCTATTTGCAACACAGGACAACCTATCAATTCATCTCCAGCTCCTAAAGTTTATATCCCAGTCCTCTTGAGATTTTATATCCAATCAGATTGTTTTTGTCATTTTTATTGTGAGCTACTGTTTTTGTTTCTCTAGGTTGTTTATAGGGATCTTTTCTTGAAAATGAGTATTTCTTTACACAGAGTTGCCTCCTATGAAAAACATTTTGCTAGGACTCAAAAGGGAGAAAGGGGGAAGGGGCTCAGAAAAAAGAGCAGGCAGAACTAAAGCTGGGCATGAGGTCTTTTTAATTTGTGCTTTCTTTAAAAAAAAGAAAACACTAATGTGATGGCTTTGAAAATGGAATGAGTGCATTAAAAATATTTGACTCTTTTTTCCTTAACCAGAACCAGGATATAAGTCACAGTTTCTCCATATCCCTACATCATGTAGTTCAATATCTCCTCCCAGAAGCCCGATACTGATTCACAAATTAAGGCTCTAAGATTTTCATAGATGTTTATGATAAGCATTATGATTTTTAAGTAATTACTATCTGGAGGTGCTTGCAGATATTACTGTATTTGCAAAGGCTGTTACTGCCTCTGGCTGCTTTATTTGATTGCCTTCCTGATATCTTTGTTTGAAGCGCATTGCAACTTCTCCCTAGATCTCTGCCAAGTAGTTTTGTTTGAAGTTGTGTTTCAATACATTACAGGCTCTTCGCTTCTGCTTCTGGGAAGATGGAGTAAGTCTACTTTTCTCTATCCCTCCAAAAAAGTACAACTAAAAACTCTGGACATTATATATAAAACAAATTAAAGAAACTCTGAAAAGTAGAGGAAAAACAGCATACTAGCTAGGGACCTCAGGACCCAAAGAGGAACACAGAGGTAAGTTCCTGGGTGTTTGTTTAGCCTTATACTCCCATACTGTGTACTAGAGAAGCCAAAAACTAGAACCCTGGGGCACCTGGGTGGCTCAGTTGGTGAAGCGTCCCGACTCTTGATCTCAGCTCAGGTGCTGGTCTCAGGGTTGTAAGTTCAAGCCCTGTAGTAGGCTCTACACTTTGTGTGGAGTCTACTTAAAAAACAAACAAACGAACAAAAACCTAGAAACCCAAAAATGCCAAGAGATGCAGACGGAACTGCCCCAGTAAAAGGCTATCCCCTTTAGGCAGAGGATGAGAAAAGGACAGCCTACCAAGACATTAGAAAATAACTACTCTGCTGTAGATAAATAGCAACAGTCAAAACCTATGACCCCCCCCATTCCTACAAAGGCCAAGCAAGGAGCCTAGACTTGCACACTCTATAGGCTATAATGAAACACCCCAACATCCTAATACCCCAGTACCCCTGTACCTCAATCCCACTGGTGTGATGTCGGAGATGGCAAAGTCGAGAGCCAGGACTTCTATCCCCACTGCTGAATTATAACAAGTACCCCTCCACACACACGTGTCCCCATCCCGTTGCTCACAGTGCCATTGGAGACTACATGGGGAACCTGGATTTCCACCCCTACCTGACAGTAATGAGACACCCCTCCTCCTCCCTGTTGAGATGCAGTCAGAGGAGAAGCCTAACTGAGAGTCAAGAGTCAGGACTTTCGCCACTGTCTCCTGTAAGGAGGCCAAGCATCCCCACTATAACACCAGTGGAGGCCACATAGGGAGCAGTAATGAGGCCCTCTTACCCCTCCCAGCTAAGGAAGTATCAGTGGAAGCCTAGTGGGGAGTTGTAGTTCCTAGTGGGAGCCTAGCCCACCAATAATGAGGACCCCCACCCCTACTCCCTCAATGTCTACATGGACAGAAGAGGGAACCTACACTTCTGCCCTTACCTGGCATTGACAAAGACCATGCACCCTCTATTCCTTTGCCAGGGCAGTGTCAGGGGAAGTCAGGCTCTGCTTTGTTTGTTTGGTTTCTGTTTAAAGATATAATTACCAGAGAGGCCCGTGACATAATTTTGGTAGCCTTCAATCACTCTGATATTTCCCGTTCAGATGATTTCTACATCTGGCCCAGTTCACCTGTAAAGAGTATATAAATCAGTGGTTTGCAATCCCAAATGCATGTTAAACTGTCTTCAAAATACCAAAGCTCAGTTCTTGTCCACAAGCATTTTCTGGAGTAAGTCATAGAGCATTTGAATTTGGTTTTAATTTCTTCAAATGATTCTGCTGCACAGTGAATACTGAGAGCCATAGCCATAGTAAAACAAAAGCCATAAAAGATGCTTAGGAACTAATCATGCTGGCAGTGACAGTGGGCATAGAGGAAAAAAAGGCAGGTATGAAATATACCTGGGAGGCAAACTGTTATTGCCAATTACTTCCGGAAGTTGAAGCACGCTTGAAAGAAAAATATTCTAGGTAGAGCCCTAGGTTTTTGGCTTGGGTGACTGAATAAATGAAAGTGTCATTGCCCCATGTGGGGAACGGGGTCATGTTGAGTTTGAGATAGATATGTCCAGGGGCAATTGGCCAGTTGAAGAATCCAAGTTAGAAACATATTTGGAAATTACGGGCTAAAAATGAACAAATCAGGAGACTATAGATGCTGGAGAGGATGTGGAAAAATGGGAACCCTCCTGCACTGTTGGTGGGAATGCAAATTGGTGCAGCCACTCTGGAAAACAGTGTGGAGGTTCCTCAAAAAATTAAAAACAGAAATACCCTATGGCCCAGCAATGGCACTACTAGGAATTTGCCCAAGGGATGCATAGGGACATAGGGGCACTTGTACCCCAATGTTTATAGCAGCACTCTCAACAATGGCCAAATTATGGAAAGAGCCTAAATGTCCATCAACTGATGAATGGATAAAGAAATGGTGGTTTATATACACAATGGAGTACTACATGGCAATGAGAAAGAATGAAATATGGCCCTTTGTAGCAACGTGGATGGAACTGGAGAGTGTGATGCTAAGTGAAATAAGCCATAAAGAGAAAGACAGATACCATATGGTTTCACTCTTATGTGGATCCTGAGAAACTTAACAGAAACCCATGGGGGAGGGGAAGGAAAAAAAAAAAAAAGAGGTTAGAGTGGGAGAGAGCCAAAGCATAAGAGACTGTTAAAAACTGAGAACAAACTGAGGGTTGATGGGGGGTGGGAGGGAGGGGAGGGTGGGTGATGGGTATTGAGGAGGGCACCTTTTGGGATGAGCACTGGGTGTTGTATGGAAACCAATTTGACAATAAATTTCATATATTAAAAAAAAAAGGAAATTACGGGCTAATAGATGGTAATGTAGGTCATGAGTATAGATGGCATCATTATGAACATTTTATTTTTTATTTTTTCATTATGAGAGTTTTATTTTTTTTAATTTTTTTTAACGTTTTATTTATTTTTGAGACAGAGAGAGACAGAGCATGAACAGGGAAGGGGCAGAGAGAGAGGGAGACACAGAATCTGAAACAGGCTCCAGGCTCTGAGCTGTCAGCACAGAGCCCGACTCGGGGCTCGAACTCACGGACCGCGAGATCATGACCTGACCGCGAGATCATGACCTGAGCCGAAGTCGGACGCTTAACCGACTGAGCCACCCAGGCGCCCCTCATTATGAGAGTTTTAAAGGAACATGGTTGGGGCGTCTGCCTGGCTCAGTCATTAGAGCAAGCAACTCTTGATCTCTGGGTCATGAATTCCAGCCCCATGTTATGGGTAGAGTTAACTTAAAAAAAAAATTTTTTTAATATTAAAAAAAAAACAATAAAGGAACACGGTTGATGATAAAACTCCAGAGAACACCCTAAGGAAGAATTAGAGCTTGTGAAAACAGAGGGAGGGGCCAGAGGAGGAGAAAAACAGGGAGCAGCATCAGAGAAAAGTCCAAGGCAGGAGAAAAATTCAAGGGGGGAGTATTTCACAGGGGGCAGTTATTATCAAATAAGTGGTAAGATAAGTGCAAAGATAAGTCTTTGTAGGCTTTTGCAACCAAGAGTTCGTGTTGGCTTTAGTAAGGGAGAGCAGATATAGTGAAACCATGGAGCCAGATCACAGTACATCAAGGAGAGAATGACACGTGGCAAAATGGAGAAATCAAGGCAGTGATTACTGTCCACTTATTCAAGAAACTTGGCCTGTGAAGGAAGGAAGAAATGAGAGGGAAGTAAATTCAAAAAGAGGCTTTTATTTATGTGTTTTCATTTGAAAGGGGAAAGACATCTGAGTTATGTTTAAATGCTAAGAGGAAGAAGTAAGGAGACTGAGTTGAAGGAGGGGATGCCGGTAGATAATAGTTTGGGGGTTATCACTGAATAATCCCCAGGATTCTTCCTCTTCAATTAAAAAAAAAAAATTATTTCTTGTTTAGTTTCTATGTGAGACCTGTAGTCAAAAGAAAGCATGCAGAAAGCCTCAGTTAATAAAGCTGTGGATTTTCTTTCCAGAACAATCCTACAAACACAAGTATAGTGAGGTGTAATAACTTTTTTTTTAATGTTTATTTTTGAGAGAGAGACAGAGCACGAGCGGGGCTCGAACTCACAGACTGCAGTATCATGACCTAAGCCAACGTCAGACACTTAACTGACTGAGCCATCCAGGTGCCCTAATAACTTTTAAAAATATAGATCAAGGGGTGCCTGGGTGGCTCAGTCGGTTGAGTGTCCAGCTTCAGCTCGGGTCACGATCTCACGGTTGGTGGGTTCGAGCCCCGCTCAGAGCCTGGAGCCTGCTTCCGATTCTGTGTCTCCCTCCCTTTCTGTCCCTCCCCTGCTCACACTCTGTCTGTCTGTCTGTCTGTCTCTCTCTCTCTCTCTCTCTCAAAATCAATAAACATTAAATTTAAAAAATTTTTCATATAAAAAAAGAATTGATTACAGTTCTAATCAGAGGGACAAACTAGTTGCCAATTCTTGTTCGCTTATGGTTCCTGTTTTCTATTACCTGATGATACGAAAATGACCATGGGTTGAGCAGAAGCCCCAGTCTACTCAATGACTTTCTGCCCTAAGTTACTCATCCCTTAGGGAAATGAATCTTGACATAGGTAACATTCTGGGTGCCCATTCAGATCAAAAGAATAACTTTTGGTCAAGCATATATTGAGACTATATTTATCCATTGTTCTAATTTTTTTTAAGAAGCACTTAAAAAAAGCATGCTTTCTGATCCATAGGTTGTAACACTAGAAATCTACCAGAAAGAAATAATCATAGAAGGATATGTTCATAGAAGTGTTATTTATAAAAGGAGGGACAATAAAAGTATACAAAAAGGAAGGACTAGACTAAACATATTCTGTTACCTATAGACTGTAGAGCCCTCTCCCCCAATATCTGTTCTTCCTTTCTTCCAGGATAATAGAATTTCTAGCTGGAGACGTGGCTAACTAGCATAAAAACTGAATTTCCCAGCGTCTGTTGCAGGTAGGTTTGGCAATATAACTAAGTTCTGGCCATTGGGACATAAGCATAGTAGAAACCAAGAGAATTTAACTTCTGTCTTGTTAACTCATTGTTATTTTGTGGTTTGGGTCACTCACAGACAAACCGAATGCTGACTTATAGATACGTACACATTTATGAAAACATTTACTTATGTATTTATGTATTTATTTCTTTAAATGCTTATTTATTTTTGAGAGAGTGCGAGCAGGGGAGGGGCAGAGAGAGAGGGCGACAGAGAATTCCAAGCAGGCTCCCCACTGTCAGCACAGAGCCTGACATGAGGCTCAAACCCACAAACCGCGAGATCACGACCTGGACATTTAACTGACTGAAACACCGAGGCACCCCTATGAAAACATTTAAAATATTGTTTCCTAAAAATGTTTACTAGTACAGGAAAATTCCCCTTATATAATGTTAAGTGAAAAAAAAAAATCAAGATTCAAAACTGTTCTTGCAATGTTTTGCAATTTTGTATTATATTAAGTATATACATATATGCATAGAAAAAAGTAGGATTAAGGATGTTTTTTTCTTCTCTCTGATTTTCTTTACCTTTCCAACCTCACCATCCACAAAAATCAATTCCAGATGAATAAAAGAGTTATGTATGGAAAGAAAAACTTTAAAGCTATTTGAAGAAAATATGGAAGAGTATCTTTGGAATAAGGAAAATTTTTTTTTCTCTTTTTTCGAATGTCTACTTATTTTTTATTTTTATTTTTTTAACTTTTTTAAATGTTTATTTATTTTTGAGAGAGACAGAATATGAGTGGGGGAGGGGCAGAGAGAGAGGGAGACACAGAATCTGAAGCAGGCTCCAGCTCTGAGCCATCAGCACAGAGCATGACGCGGGGCTCGAACTCACGAACCATGAGATCATGACCTGAGCTGAAGTCAGAAGCTCAACCGACTGAGCCACCCAGGCGCCCCGGAATGTTCACTTATTTTTTAAAGAGAGAGAGAGCACGAACAGGGAAGGGGCGGCGGGGTGGGGGGTGGGGGCAGAGGATCCAAAACGGGCTCTGCACTGACAGCAGCAAGCCTGACGCAGGGCTCAAGCTCATGAACCATGAGATCGTGGCCTAGCCAAAGTCCGATGTTCAACCAACTGAACCACCCAGGCACCACAGGAGGAATTTTTTTAACAAGTCACAAAAACACAAACAATAAAAAATGTATTAATACATTCAATAGCATTATAATTAAGAACATCTGCTCATCAAAATATAGCAAAAAATAAAGAAACAAGCCACTGGGAAAAGATGTTTGCAACACATAAAACCATCAAAGGATCAGTATCCAAAATATAAATATATTTTTAAAAGTTTTTATTTTTAAGTAATCTCCACACCCAATGTGGGGCTCAAACTCACAGACCCAGATCAAGAGTCATATGCGACACCAACTGAGCCAAGCCAGGTACCCCACCACAATAAATTTTTTAAATCCTACAAATCAACATGAAACACATAAACAACCAATAGAAAAAGAAGTAAAGGATTAAAAAACAGGCATTAATAATCATGAGATGTATATTAAAATCACAATGAAGAGGTGGAGGAACTGGAACTTTCTTACCACGGGTAGAAGGAGTGTAAATTAGGTCAACAACATTGGAAAATTCTTTGGCATTACCCAGTAAAGTTGCCTAAACTCAGTAATTCCTCTCTTAAATATTCAGTTTAGTGAAATGCATCTATATGTTCATCAGGAGTCCTATGCAGGAAAAATCATATTATTGTTCCAGTGGCAAAAAACTGGAAACAATCCAAATATCCAACAGAACAGGGAAATACATAGTGGTATATGCATAAAAAGGAATGTCATTGTGGCAATGAGAATGAATGCAAATCACTGTTCTCACTAACATGCATGACCCTCAAAAACAATGTTGAGTGAGTCGCAAAAGAAAAAATACCTTTTTTTTTTTTTTTTAGGTAGGCTTCATGCCCAGCGAACAGGGCTTGAACTCATGACCCTGAGATCAAGACCTGAGCTGAGATCAAGAGTCCAACACTTAACTGACTGAGCCACCCAGGCACCCCAATAGAAAAAATAGAGCTCAGAACAGGCAGAACAAAAAGTATTTCTTTGTATGATTATATACACATGTAGTAAAACAATGTTAAAGTAAGAGACTGATTAACACCAATTTTGGTGTAGAGGTCACCTCTGAGCAGGAGGAAGGGGAGGCAGGATGATTAGGAAGAGGCACATGGCAACCTACAAAGCTATTAGCCAAATTCTGTCTCTTTTTTACAAGTTTATTTATTTATTTTGAGAGCGAGAGAAAGAACAAGTCAGGAGCTGTCCACTGTCAACACAAAGCCTGACTTGGGACTTGAACACAGCAACCGCGAGATCATGACCTGAGCCAAAGCTGGACACTTCGTCGACTGAACCACCCAGGTGCCTCAGTGAAGTTCTGTTTCTTAAGCTTGTGATAGATACGAGCAATTGTTTTATTCTTCTTTAAATAATAATGTCATTGGGGCACCTGGGTGGCTCAGTCAGTTAAGCGTCTGACTTCGGCTCAGGTCATGATCTCACAGCTTGTGAATTCAAGCCCCGAGTTGGGCTCTGTGCTGACAGCTCAAGAGCCTGGAGCCTGCTTCAGATTCTCTGTCTCCCTCTCTCTCTCTGCCCCTCCCCCACTCACACTCTGTATCTCTCTCTCAAAAAAAATAAATAAACATTAAAAAAAATAATAATAATGCCATTATTAAACATGTATATATCATACACTCTTGTGGGTATATTTATAATTTAAAAGAGTTCTATAAAAGGAACAACTTGGAGCTAATTTTTTTTTTTTATTCTTTTATTTTGAGAGAGATAAAGACAGTGAGAGTGGGAAAGGGGCAGAGAGAGAGGGAGAGAATCCCAAGCAGACTCTGCTGCCAGCACAGAGCCCGACACGGGGCTCGAACCCACGAAGCTGTGAGATCATGACCTGAGCCGAAACCAAGAGTCAGATGCTCAACCAACTGAGCCACCCAGGTGCCCCATTGGACCTAATTTTTAAAAACTAAGCACGTATCCCTAGTGTGTCTGAGAATGTACATTTGTTAAGGTTAGGACACACTTCATGGGGATCATTTACAGGTTCAGACAAATTATTCAAAGAAATCAAGGTGTTTTATATATTCTTGGTCTTCCCAGTCTCATTTGCAACTAAACATGGCTATGTGACTAAATTTGGGCTAACAGGCTATGAGCTGAAGTGCTGTGTGCCACTTCTAAATCTTTCATTAAGTTGGACCTCCTTGCCCTGGACATTTTCTTTCTAATTCCCCCATGTATTGAGTTTGAACCATGTGGTTGAAGATAATACTCAGGGAGTGATGGAAAAAAACCTGCATCTCTGATGGAACCTGGGCCTCTGTTCTTATGGACCAGGATTACATGGATAGCCCTGAACCTCTTAGCTAGACAATACATTTAAGTCCCTATACCCGGAAATCTTTTTTTGCGGCCGGAAGTTGTCCCTTGATTAATAAAGCCAGTGTCCTTCTTTATACGTTCCTTGGAAACATCTGTAAATAAGGCATGACTCTGAAAACGGAACAGTGCACGTGTGGTATCATCATGGAGAAGAGCAGCTGCTTCCACGCCTTAGAAATTTCACTTTCTCACTTCCTAGGAGTTCCAGGCCCTGACACCCTGGGACAAGTTGGCTAAAAACCACAAGAGACCAAAGCTGACACCAGAATGCAAATTGATTAATTTATTAGGTAAATTAAAACAGCGACACCCACGCAGGCATAATTAGCACATTCCATCCCCCTACAACCAAGCTACACGGAAAGCTAAGTCATCAGAAGTTGTTTCAGTGACTTGGCAGAAAATTGTAAAGTTCATGTGGTAAACTCGTTCTCTCCCCCGAGGGAGACCTGACGGGAATATAGAAGATGGCTTCCTGAGCGTAAAATCAAAACAAGAGGAAACAGGTGAGGTAAGTGTATAGCGATGATCCTTTTACCTTGGAAACTGGAGTGACAGGAGTAAAATAAAACCCCAAAATCTCTTATCTTTATCTTTACATCTGAAATGGCGCTGCAGCTGGGAGCAAAAATAGGTCAAAGGCAGAAGGTAAGGCTTCCTTTTCCTGACCCTAACCCTGTATCCTCCCACAGATGAACAACTGACACATTCTTTTTTTCTTTTTAATGTTTTACATTTTTTTTCTTTCCTTTTCTCTCTTTCTTTTTTTTCTTTTTTCTTTTATTTTTTTTAATTTTTTTTTTTCAGCGTTTATTTATTTTTGGGACAGACAGAGACAGAGCATGAACGGGGGAGGGGCAGAGAGAGAGGGAGACACAGAACCGGAAACAGGCTCCAGGCTCTGAGCCATCAGCCCAGAGCCTGACGCGGGGCTCGAACTCACGGACCGTGAGATCGTGACCTGGCTGAAGTCGGACGCTTAACCGACTGCGCCACCCAGGCGCCCCTTTTTTTTCTTTTTTAGAGAAAGAGAGACAGTGTGCAAGTGGGGAAGGGGCAGAGAGAGAGGGAGACACAGAATCTGAAGCAGGCTCCAGGCTCCAGGCCCTGAGCTGTCATCACAGAGCCCGATGCAGGGCTTAAACTCACAGACCATGAGATCACTGGTAACCGACCGAGCCACCCAAGCGCCCCATTGACTGACACATTCTTAAGATGTGATAATAACTTCAAACTGGTTACACTGCAGTTTTCTGAGCCTTCAAGCTATCCTTCAGGTTTTTTTGTTTTATAGCTAAACTCCTGGATTTTTTTTATTTTATCTCCTTTACTAGTTATCAGGGCATATCGTGATAGCCCTGAAGTATGTAGAACATCCCATGAATTCACTTTCTAAGAAAACAGTAATTATATCTTATAACAGTAATAATAACATCTGTAATTTTTTGAATGTGTACCATATGCCAGGCACTGTAAGTTCTTTACATGGATTAATTCAGGTTTACCTTTCAACAACCCTAGGAAGTAATTATAATTATCATTTACATTTTAAGATGAGATGATCAGAGCATAAAGAGGTCATTAATTTGTCTAAGATCACACTGGACTCAAAAACCAAGCAATCTGATTTTAAAGTCCATGCTCATTTTCTGTCTCAAAAAAATCAGGTCACCTTCCCATTAACAAATTAAACCCTGCTTTTTTTTAATGTTTATTTATTTTTAAAAAAATTAATCTTTATTTATTATTGAGAGAGAGAGAGGACTGTGAGCAGAGGAGGAACAGATAGAGAGAGAGAGAGAGAGAGAATCCCAAGCAGGCTCCATGCTGCCAACACAGAGCCCTATGCAGGGCTCGAACCCACAAACCACGTGATCAGGACCTGAGCTAAAATCTACAGTTGGATGCTCAACCGACTGAGCCACCCAGGTGCCCCTAAACCTTGCTTTTCTGTGAGACAGAAAAACTGATGACGCCTCATAGGGCTTTGTTTAGTATATTTTTGAATATTTGTTACTTAAAAAATATTCAGTGCTATAGCTAATCTACCCTGTCCATAAAAATACACAAACAACTTGCATTTTCTAGGGTTGAAAAATGAAAATCCTTCTTAATAACTCCTTCCATACTTTTTTACTCTTCTATTTGTGAACATTTTGTCCCTAAAATGATTCCTGACTGCAGCTGTATCAAGATTGGTATTCTGGGGGGCGCCTGGGTGGTGCAGTCGGTTAAGCGTCCGACTTCAGCCAGGTCACGATCTCGCCGTCCGTGAGTTCGAGCCCCGCGTCAGGCTCTGGGCTGATGGCTCGGAGCCTGGAGCCTGTTTCCGATTCTGTGTCTCCCTCTCTCTCTGCCCCTCCCCCGTTCATGCTCTGTCTCTCTCTGTCCCAAAAATAAATTAAAAACGTTGAAAAACAAATTAAAAAAAAATGGTATTCTGGTGCACCTCAGTGGCTCAGTCAGTGAAGCGTCCAATTCTTGGTTTCGGCTCAAGTCATGATCTTGCAGTTCTGTGAGTTTGAGCCCCTCATCAGGCTTTGCGCTTGCAGCTCAGAGCTTGCTTACGATTATCTCTTTCCCTCTCTCTTTGGCCCTCCCCCACTCATGCTGTCTCTATCTCTCTCAAATAAATAAACTTCAAAAAATGGTATTTCTTAAGACATTCATTACAGCAAAAAGATACAAAGCAAAAGCAGTGAAGGTAGAAGGTACATGGGCAAAATCCAGAGGAAACCACATGCAAGTTTCTAAGAATCATCCCCCAACGGAGTCACATGGGATACACTTAATTCCCCAACAATGAGGTCTGATTACATATGTAAAATGTTGTCTACCAGGGAAGCTCATTAGAGATTCAGTGCCCAAAGTTTTTACTGGAGGCTGGTCACATAGGCAGCCACTACCTAGGACAAAATTCTAGACTCCAGAAGGAAAGCAGGTGTTCAGCATTAACCACATCATCAGTACAAGCACTTTAGGTTCAGTGAGCCATTCTTATTAGTTAGGATGGTGGGAACCCTTCCCAAATCCAAGATCCCAGGCACTCACCAAGGGCTAACCTTGTAAGGATACTTCTCAAAGGATAGCATTTGGTCTGCGGAATTAACTCTTTTTTGAATACCTAAGGAAGCACAAATAAAGGAGATCTGGTAGAACACGTTTAAGGCAAAGTCCTTGAGGGAGAGCCAAGAGTCTGAATCTGCAGCTCCCAGATATATATATTGTCAAGTCCAAAGGTTCTGCAGCCAGACAGTGAATGAGAAAGAAAACCAAAGATGGGAAAGCAAGCAGGAACCTGACTGAATTAAAGCCCACTGATGGTTTTGATCAGAGGCGATTGGTCCCAAATGCCGCTGTGTGCCCAGGGTACCCCTCCTGGTGCACAGCTGAACCAACTGCTTAAAACTACAGAGTCAAGTCTGGCAAATGCTCTCCAGATGCCCCAGACCATGGCAAAGACACATCAGGGAAGAAAGCCTGAGGCTGGTCACTGAGGTGAGTATTGTCTTAGAAAGCCAGGGTCATGCCAGTTTTGGGGGCCTCGCCCTTCCCACTGTTCCAACTTCTTTGGTACCAGGCAGAGTCTAAAGTCTCTACAGTGTTTGACACATATCTAAGCAACCGTTCTGAGTATCACAGAGGCTGACTTCCGTGGACAGTATTCCCATAACATATAGCCAACTGTTCCTACATCTGTCCGTGCTTGGCAAAGCTCTGGAAAAACTCTGACAGCAGTGTGATCTGGGAGAAAGGAAGTCCTCCCATACAACTCTAGCCAGTTATATGTCCCAGCAGACAAAGCTTGGATCCAGGCCTTTCTGCTGTGCCAGGATGCAAACTGAGAGGGCCACTGGGACCCTTTCAAGAGAACTAATTTGACTCATTAGGGAATCTAATAGTCCCATATGCAACATAACTTCTTTCATTAGTCAGACAAATAAAGGATACTCTTGACCAAAAGATAAGTCAGTGATTCCCAGGGAGCTCTTATTCCTTTTCCTGTCCCCTAAGCCTGCTAGGGATAGTGTCATACAATTTAATCATAAACCATCTTTTTTTCTGTGGGCCTATCTCAGGCGTGATGGGGCTGCTGATAAAGATAATTTATCTGTCATCTGTTCCCGCTCATGCTTGGCACTCGACACTCAACCATGCACCTGCAAGATGCACCTGAACCATGTACCTGCAAAATATGGTGAAATAGCATAGACCACCAAATGGTTTCCTTTCCTACAGAGCCCTTATACTTGTAGCTCATACTTGTAAGGCATTTTAAATCCAGGTCCAAGTCGCTTTCCCCCTACCCTACACCGATGACGAAGGATCCATGAACCAAGTGCTAGAATATTTCAGATTTCGGCCATCTTCTTCTTTTTTTTAATAGGCCATCTTCTTGGGGCGCCTGGATGGCTCAGTCGGTTAAGCGTCTGACTTTGGCTCAGGTCATGATCTCACGTTTCATGACTTTGAGCCCTGCGTCAAGCTCTGTGCTGACAGCTCAAGAGCCTGGATCCTGCTTCAGATTCTGTGTCCCCCTCTCTCTCTGTCCCTCCCCCTGCTCACACTCTGCCTCTCTCTCTCTCTCTCTCTCTCAAAAACAAATAAACGTTTAAAAAAATTAATAAAAAGAAAAAAGAATTTAAAAAAATAGGCCATCTTCTTAATAGAGGTGGCACCACTCACTTTAAAAGTATTTTGACGCTTTACAAAAATTTTTACAAGCATATGGTAAAATTCAAGCAGCATGAAAGGACAATGAAAGCGAATGTTCATCTCATTTCAGGTATCGTCCACCTCTCTAGAGTCAACCGTGGACTCATTTCACACATGTATATGTATATGTTCTTGTTTCTATTCAAACACAAGCTCAATATACACATTGTTCTATTGTGTTCTATTGTTCTATTGTTTTTGTACTTTGGGTATATTACACGGAGATCATTTCAAATCACATGTACAGATTTATCTCATTCTTTAAAAAATTGTTTTAAACGTTTATTTATTTTGAGAGAGAGAGAGACAGAATGTGAGCAGGGGAGTGGCAGAGAGAGACACACGCACAGAATCTGAAGCAGGCTCCAGGCTCTGAGCCGTCAGCACAGAGCCCAAAGTAGGGCTCCAACCCTCGAGCTGTGAGATCACGACCTGAGCCAAAGTTGGACGCCCAACCGACTGAGCCACCCAGGTGCCCCTATCTCATTCTTTTTAAAGGCTGCATGATATTCTATTGTATGGATGCACCACAATTCATTTAACTAATTCTAATTTTTTGCCACTGTGAATAATGGTGAAATGAACATCCTTAAATTGACATATTTGAAGAAGATGTGAGTACACATGTGAGGATAAATTTCTAGAGATATAATAAGTGGGTCAGAAAGTATATACATTTTAGAATTTAATGGTTATTGTCAAATTGGTAGAACCCCTTTACAAGGGCTTTGGCAGTAGCCATTAAAATAAAAGATGCATACACATTTTACATGGCAGAATATTTAATGTCTGTAGATGTGCCTCATCCTCCCATTCTTGTTGTGATTCAACAGCCTCCCCTAACTGGCAGTACTAGAGAAAACATGGGTACTTTTTCTCAGCAGTATTAAGGCCCTGGTTCTCTTGACTTGGAAATGATTGCAGGTGAGATCATTCCACAGCATGCCTCAGGCCCCTCTGCTCAAGGAAAGTAGCCCCCCAGTTCTACAGGACTCCTGAGGTCTCCTGTTCTTCTGCAGCCTGGCATTGGGAGCAGTGCCACTGGAGATAGTGGTAGGCTTGGGCACTGCAGAAGTAGTCCCCATGTACAGCAAAGAGCATCATGGAGGTAAAGAAGGTCTTGTAGCCAATGTCAGCAGGTTGCTTGGCAGTTGATATGTTGTCCCCACCTAGGACTCGGCTCTGGACATGAGAGTGGGCACCATGTGCCCAATACAGCACAGATCCACTCCCCTGAGCCAGATACATACATGTATGTATATAAATTCGAGTTAGTTAACATATCGTGTAATAATGATTTCAGGAATAGAATTTAGTGATTCATCACTTACGTGTAACACCCAGAGCTCTTCCCAACAGTGCCCTCCTTAATGCCCCTCACCCATTTAGCCCGTCTCCCCACCCAACACCCCACCAGCAACCTTCAGTTTGTTCTCTGTATTTAAGAGTCTCTGAGGGTTTGTCTCCCTCTCTGTTTTTATATTATTTTTTGCTTCCCTTCCCCTATATTCATCTGTTTTGTTTCTTAAATTCCACATATGTGTGAAGTCATATGATATTTGTCTTTCTCTGACTGCCTTATTTCACTTGGCATAATATACTCTAGTCCCATCCACATTGTTGCAAATGGCAAGATTTCGTTCTTTTTGATCACCGTGTAATATTCCATTGTATATATGTATACCACATCTTCTTTACCCATTCATCAGCCAATGGACATTCAGGCTCTTTCCATACTTCGGCTATGGTTGATAGGATGCATACACTTTTTAAACATCATAGTCAAATGGATTGTTTTTCCTTATCCTCTTCCATTAAAATAAAAAATGCATGCATTTTTTATATCATAGTCAAATAGATTTTTTTTCCTTATACCACTCCAGTTGCTCAAAATTATACTATATTTTAGATTGATTAACAGACTGTGGCTTTATGTGAGTTTTGTTTGTTTTCCTGGAGTTTCTAATTGCCTTGCTTTCTATTTTTTTTTTCCTTTGTGAAATGGAACATGCCTTCTTCACCACATCCAAATATCTTCCAACACCTTATTTATTCTATGTGTAGCATAGAATTTATTCCTTTTTAATTACATTATATATATATATATATATATATATATATATATATATATATATATTTAGTTTCCACTGAATAGTTGCTCTAATTTGGAAAAACGTATTTCTAGACGTGCAGCATTAGCAGTCATTTGGAATTTCTGTTGACTAAAGACTGGGTAGTTCCATGTTTTCTGTACTCCAGGTCATTTTCTTTCTGATTTCCCTCTTTGTGTTTTCTCAGGTACAGTGAGTAACTTCTCATGAAAGGGAGCTCTGAGTCCTTGAATATCTTCATCTTGTTTTATTGCTCACTTGACAGTTTGACTCCAAGTTTCGAACTCCAGAAAGTCTCTGTGATTCCACTAGACAGATTTACTCCTCCTGCCACTGATTGTATCTGGGTTGTGGCTTCCTTCCCTCTGTTTAATCCATCACATTGTTCCATCTCTTTTCTGACTTCCATAAATTAACAAAACAAAACTGTCATCCGTCGGTGAGTCTCATCCTACTCTCTTCATTCTTGTGATTTTATTTCCTTTTTTGATTTTTATTCCTTTACTATCATATGAATTGCATCCAGATCAAACAGTGCAGTTTGCCATTCGAATGGGAAGCTGCTCCCTAATCCTTCTGATTTTTTTTAGAGCCTCAAAATAATTGCGTTGGTTGTTATCATGGACAAGGATTCACCTGTCTACTTTTTTCCACGAGCAAGTAGCCTGTGGTGAGATCTAACCACTTGTGTAGTCATGTAAATTGAACTATATGGGTGGGAATAAAATGTCATCTTTTGGAAACATTAAGCACTTAGCATTTCACAATTGTTTTAAAGTATTACCACAGGAGCACCTGGGTGGTTCAGTCGGTTAAGTGTCCAACTGTGGCTCAGGTCACAATCTCGTGGTTTGTGAGTTTGAGCCCCCCGTCGGGGTCTGCACTGACAGTGCAGAGCCTGCTTGGGATTCTCTCTGTCTCCCTTTCTCTCTGCCCTTTCCCTGCTCTCTCACTCTCTGTCTTTCTCTCTCAAAATAAATAAATAAACTTAAAAAAATAAAGTATTACCATAGACGTTATAGGAATCTACTTGACTATCAAAACATTCAAGGAAATAACTGAATGAGTATTCCTTTTAAGCATTAGTAACAGCCTGACCTTGTTGTAGCATTGATAGTGTATGATTCGGGATGAAGTCATATTAGTGTGGAACTAAGCGGGCGAGTGGAATGAAATGATGCATTATTTATGTTTTGTTATTATTAGCAATCCATTATAAACATATAACCTATGAGCAGTGGTGTGCTAGTAAATATTTAACAGCCAACTCTTCAGGGGTAAAAAAAAGTACGTATAAATATGTTTTATTATAAATGTGTATAATATAAAGGAAGCATGGCATACAATTTACAAATAACAATAAAATCATAAATAACAAAAACTTTTATTGTAACTTCCACATAGCCAATGGGTTCATAGAGAATGCTTTTGTTGAGTTTTGCTAAATTTTTGTATCTGCAGCCAACCTATGGTTACGGTTGGACTATGATTTGGCAAATGGAGTTGCATCTCAATCTGCTCTTTTCCTAATAAATCTATTGTCATTAGATCTGACCCATGTCATCAATTGTTCACTACAGCTTTGCTTAACAACTGGCTTGCAGAATTATTGCAAATGTAGCAATCAGCCCTTGCAAATTGGCACAAGTCAACTCCAGTACACCACTCCCTATGACCTCCACTTCTCTGACCTAGGGATCAAAATGAGGACCCATCTACGTTTGTTATCCAAATAATACTTCTGGGATATTGTGAAAATATCTTTCTTCTCCGTAATGCCTGCTCTCTAACCATTCTCCATCTCCTACCACAAGAAATCCATACCTCGGGGACTGGATGGTTAGCCCTACTTGGAGACCTCCAGAAGAGAAAACTAGAAATTCAGCTGGTTGATCAAGGTGGCATATTGGGCTCAGGCTAGGCTGTTGCTGGTGTCACAGCCACATGGTGGCACTATTGAAACACAGGTATCACAGCTGCCTCAGTACCCCTCCATACACCCATCCCATCCCCCAGCTTGCTCCCAGCCTTGCAAAACTTGACAGTGAACCAGCCTACATCTCCTCTAAAAACCTAGCATCCCTCTCCCCTTGCAGACATACTTCCCTTCAGCACAGGAAATTCCATCCATGCGAGCAAGAGCAAGCCTGTTGGCATGCTGCCTGCCTAAAAGTGACATAACAGGCCTTTCCTGTTTCATCCATCCCAGCCACTTCTACTTGTTGACCACTGGTTTTTAGACCCTGTCATCTATATGTCACGGGGAGCCTCCCTGTCTCAGATTTACCTGTGATGTAAGTAAATATCTGAATACCAGTCCAGGGCCTGGGAAAGCTCGTGCCCTTTTTATAATTTATATGTCCTTACTTGTGTCTTTCTACCTTTCACTGTCCACTGTATATCCACGTAGGCTGCTAGGTTCTGGTCTATATTAGACCCCAGTGGAAAAACTCCATTCTTTATCATCTTCCAGAAGAAACTGAACAAAACTGAGGACTTTTGTATTTGGGCAACGTCATCGAAGTGATCCCAATTTATATGAATTGGCCCGCCATGGGCGTATGCCTACCATGGACCAGTGTATGGTCAGGAGGATGGGATAGTATAACCAGCTAGACCTATACCACATGCCAACTTCTATGATGGAGGAGTGTAAGTGGCCGCCCAGAACTGTGAGAAGTGAGGGAAATGGAAATTTCCTCCAGAGGAAATGGGGAAATAGTACCCGAAGAGCAAAGACAGCAGTGCCGAGAAAAACAAAAGCAGCAAACATCTACTACCAGTAGAGATCCGGCCCTTCCTCCGGACTAGTTCTCTCTTTTGGGGTGTTTTTACAATTCCTGGAGAATAACAGGGAAAGTTACACTCTGTGGGAAAGAATTGTAAAATGGAAACTTACTTAACATAGAGGAATCCCGAAGGATGTCCTTCGAAGCATTCCTTTGACATATTAGCTTTTCTTTTACGAAGCTTAAATTTTCGTACACTTGGCATTCTCTAAGTCGGGCACAATTTTTACATGCTTTCAACCCCTGTGACCTGTGGCGGTACTTTAGTTTTTGCTTAATGTGATAGGATAACTTAGAACCTTCAGTGGAAACATCAAATCAGAAGATGACTCGTGCTGCTTAGGCAGAGGCAAAAAATAATAATTAAATAATCTCATTGCCGTTTCCTCGCTGCCACTATTCTAGCTTTATAATGTTGTGTCTTACAGGCTTTTTCATCTCTAGAAATTCTGTGTCCAAATATGAGACTTAGGCCTTGGAATGCGAACTATTCCGACAATGGGAAGCATTAAAATAGTTCCCTTTCACCTACTGAGTTTGTGGAATACCTACGGCTGTTTGAGGGTCTCACCACTGGAAGGCTACCTTGTAGGTTGTATCTCTGTAGCACAGACACTTCTCTTCCAAAACAGACTGCGCGCTGGGTACTCATACTCCTGGCATAGATGAAGAGTCTCCTTTTAAAAAACACATGGCCGGGCGCCTGAGTGGCTCAGTTGTCGAGAGTCAGACTCTTGGGTTTGGCTCAGGTCATGATCTCACGATTTCATGGGTTCGGACCCCATGTGGGGCTCTCTGCTGACAGCACAGAGCCTGTTTGGGATCCTCGGTCTCCCTCTCCCTCTACCCTTCCTCCACTTTCCCTGTCTCTGTTTCTTTCAAAAATAAAAAAACTTAAAAAAAAACACACATACACACATGGCGTGGGGCACCTGGGTGGCTCAGACAGTTAAGCATCTGGCTCCTGATTTCGGCTCAGGTCATGATCTCATGGTTGTGAGATCCACCAAGAGTCCTGCGTGGAGCTCTGAGCTGGGCACTGGGCGTGGAGCCTTGCTTAAGATTTTCTCTCTCCCTCTCCTTTTGCCCCTCCCCCGTGCTCTGTCCCTTTCTCTCTCAAAATAAATAAACTTTAAAAAGATGGCGCTTAGATTGTTTTAATGCAATTTCCAGATTCTCACCTTCCACTTGTCTCTTTCCTCAACAGACCTCCTCCAGAGGCCTGCCAGATCTTTCCATGTTCAATTCACCCATTTCCCACCTCACAGAAGAGTTCTCTTCCAACTTGAGTCTTATCTTGGCGCATTGCTCTGGGCTCTAAAAAATCTGGGAGGAACCTCCAAGTGGATAACAAAACTTGTACTGCCTCTGAGGGGGCAACCTCCCAGGAAAAAGCCCTGAAGTCTTACTTTATCTAGGCAACAAACTCTTGGCAAGTCTCCACGCCTTCTCTATCTCTCCTCTGTCTCTGTCACGGTGAAATTAAGATTCAAAATGATATTATCCCAATCATTTAAATATTATAATGATAGACAGTAAGTCTGGTTTAGCTGATTGGTTTGACCACAAAGACTGGCTTCAAAAGCAATACATAGTGGCCCCTGGGTAGCTTAGTTGGTTGAGTGTCCAACTCTTGGTTCTGCTCAGGTCATGGTCTCACGGTTTTGTGAGTTCGAGCTGCCAGCACAGAGCCTACTTGGGATTCTCTCTCCCTCTCTCTCTGTCCCTCCCCAGCTCACACTGTCTCTCTCTCTCTCTCAAAAAGAAATAAACTTAAAAAAAGTGATATATATCTATGACTTATCCTCAAAAATTTTATATATATGTAAGTAAATATATGAATATATATATAATAAATATATAAAGAAATAAAATATATACACAAATAAATATAGAAAATGACATTTCATAAACTGAACGAGTGAAACCGACATTTCCAACGACATGATAAAAAGTAAAAGTGTATATTCAAATTACAACACACCAGGAAGTACATTCTTCACAGTGACTTAAACTTAAGGTAAATATGTTTAGATATCAATGTAAAATGTTGAAGGGACCCTATATTTTTCAAAATTCTTTCAGGCTTACATATGCAAAGAATTTTGAAGATCTGTGGTCTAAAGCACCAGGAAACTACCTCAGCAATTTAAACTCTTCATTAGGAAAATACAACCATATAACTTATAGCTATAATTAACTATGAAAAATGTCCTGTTTAAAGAAGGATGTAAAAGAATTAACATCTTAGTAAAAATTCATACTTAACTAAGCTAACATTTTTCTTATGTTGACTTAATTTTTTTTACTCTTGAGTCTAATCAAATGTGGGTTTCACCCTGTTAAATATAGAATTTGGCCAGAGGACATACTAAGGCTTTCCGTCCACCATCTTTCAGCCTGTTTGTTTATGCTAGGTGGGAAGTGACTAGTGCTTAAACTCTATTTTCCTGATGTTTAAGCCTATGAAGCCTATATTTGAACCCCCACAAGACCAAAACTTTCCAATTACAGTTCTCCTGGTGGTGGTCCTCCCCACACACTAAATATCAAAAGAGAAAATAGCAATTTTCCAGACTCTGGTAGATCCCATGCCTTTTTTGACCCTATGGAAAAGAAAATTCCAAGAGCGCTGCTAACTTTTACCTTCCCTCTCCTATCTCTGTGGCTCAGATATCCTTAGGGTCGTTTAACACAAGACGATGCAAAATTAATTACTGAGGTTTGATTCTATTAAATTGCCAGATGGGTTTACTGACCCAGAGCCAAACTGGTTTTTCTACGAACTCGAATTTTCCTCTCTGTTTCTAATAACTGAAAGACGTTGAAACATATAAAGACATTGTAAATCCTTAGCAGCACAGTTTTCTCTACAAATGTACCCTCTTACCCATTAATTAGCTGCCAAGTGAGAGCAAAATTTAGCCAAGGACAGAGAGATCCCTGAGAGCAGGAGAGAGAGAGGAGGCGAGGTGGTTACAAAGGGCAAAGGGAGCTGTTTGGAGACAGAGTGAGTGTTCCAGGGACACGCTTCTTATTGCCCAAGCTTGCCTCTGGCCTGGCCAGTCCTGGAGGACAAGGCCTTCTTTAGTCACCACAGTTAGCCTGGTGTAACCTTGGTTTGGGGAGAGATAGTCATTTCTTAATATGCATTTGGAGCTGAAGGTTTCCTTTAATTTTATTTTTCTTTGTTTAATTTTTGTTTTCTAGCTGCATTGTGGGCAGAGCCCTTAAAAAAGTAATAAATGGGCCCAACTGTATCTCTGGGTACAAAGATCCAGCTTTCAGAAAGATACTCTCGTTATAGGATTTGAGGGGTTATCTCCTGTTTTCACAATACATTCAACGTTATGGCTGTTTCATCTACATTTTGCATTTGCATCCTGTAAAGATTTTCCTGTCCACTTATTTGGGGAATAAAAACTCCATCAAGTTTTTTGTTTTTTGTTTTTTGTTTTTTTCAAGAAAATAATACCCAGGGGCACCTGGGTGGCTCAGTCGGTTAAGCATCCGACTGCGGCTCAAGTCATGATCTCACGGCTCGTGAGTTCGAGCCCCGCGTCGGGCTCTGTGCTGACAGCTTGGAGCCTGGAGCCTGCTTCAGATTCTGTGTCTCCCTATCTCTCTGCTCCTCCCCTGTTCACGCTCTCTCTGTCTCAAAAAATAAACATTAAAAAAAAAAAAGAAAGAAAAGAAAAGAATCCCCAAAGGGTAATTACGTGTTTCCTGTGGTGACAGGAACATTTTCTAGTCTCATCAGCAGAGACTGAAGAGCACAGTGAATAATTGCCAATGATGACAAAGCCATAAATAAGCAACGTTAAGAAGGTGTGGATTCATTATCAGTAGATGATGCAATGGTGAACTTGTTATGGAGAAGAAACAACTTAATTATTCATGTGATATGTTTTAAAATGATAAGAGAACCACTGGTTTGTCGAGTAACTCTTCGCCAGCTCAGATTAAATGAGGATTGAAGCGCAGTTAAGTGCCTGCACATTCACTTGAGAGTAGACAGAATCTTTTAAAAATCTCATACGAATAAGAACACGGAGGTCACTGAGAACTCGCTGAGACTTTGTCTACACAAAGCCTCAAACTGGCCTGTTTTGAGACAACGACTTGCAAATCTGTTTTCAGTATCACGAAGGAATAACCTTCATTTTTAAATATCGGCATGGTCTATTTTGTAACTCCTCTGCGGCCCTAAAAAGATTCCCTCAATTCCTCCATAGGCACTGCTGTTGGTACTGCAGGTACTATTGAAACCTTCTGTTTTCCCTAGACTTTTAAGGTTAAACTAATAAATATTAAATTATATTCTGACTTACTTCTTCAAGGTCCCAAATCTAGTTTCCTTTTAAAGAATGAGAGGATAACGCACCAAAAAGCAAATTGCAAACCCACAGAACTGACGAGCCACTTTAGTACGATATAAGATGAAATGTGGGATAAGAAAGTAGAGGCAAAAGAAAACGAACGTCTGGGCAATAGATCTTGTTTGGAACACAAATTCAAAGCATTTCCTTTGATGAACTTCTGATCAAGATTGGCCGAGTGAGTTCGCTCAAAAGGAACATCTCCTCCGTACAAACCACTTCCTGCCCTCCACAACATGATAGAATGTTTAGCAAATTCTGCTGAAAAGTCACCACCAAGCACCAAAATGAGATGGGTAAAATGGAGTACAAAATATAAAATGGTGTGCCTCTATGTAAGTGTAGAGAAATAAGAAAAATGGTAAAGTTAAATGTATATGTTTTGGTGTCGAGAGAGGTTCACGGTATGTTAAGTAAAAAACAATTTATGGAGTAATGTGTGTAATAGGATTCAATTTCACCGAAAGCAGGTGAACTTAAAAATCAATTTCTCTTTTCCTTTTCTGCGTGTGTGTGTGTGTGTGTGTGTGTGTGTGTGTGTGAGATGAACAAATTGCATAGGTTTGACTGTAGTACATAATTTGCAGAAAGATACCTGTCACTCTTTTAACATGTTTACCCTAGACAGATAGCAGGGATGGAACAGCAGGTGAAATCAGTTTTTTCTTTATAAAACGTTGTATTGTTTCAGTTGTTACCACCAGCCTGTATCATTTATATAATTTGGAAACCTCCAAACTAAGGAAACTGTAGAAAATTACACAGGCTCCGTTTTACATAGTTCCTAGTTCAGGATTCATTTGTAAATTTTCTAATTACAAAAGTAATCGATATTCACTTTAGGAAGTCTGAAAAATATAGAAAATCACACACACACACAGAGAATAAATCTCATCAATAATCCCAAACCCTAACATAAACATTATGAATACTTTTACATAATTATTGTTGGTCTTTTTTTTCTATGTGTGTCTGTGTATTTTTTTTAAAGTTGCATACCGTGCATAACCCACCTTTTAGAAACCTAACAAAAGTATGTTTTCCCAATAATCAAATCCTTTAGCAGTGATCTAGTGGCCACAATATACTACAAGTGTCGCTTAGGACTAGATTCGACTATAACAAAATGACTGATTGATTTTTAACTTTTTTAACGTTTTTATTTATTTTTGAGACAGAGAGAGACAGAGCATGAACGGGGGAGGGGCAGAGAGAGAGGGAGACACAGAATCGGAAGCAGGCTCCAGGCTCTGAGCCATCAGCCCAGAGCCCGACGCGGGGCTCGAACTCACGGACCGCGAGATCGTGGCCTGAGCTGAAGTCGGACGCTTAACCGACTGAGCCATCCAGGCGCCCCTGATTGATTGATTTTTAAATGTGTACACTTTTCTCCTGTTTGTTTGTCATAACCCAGGTTTTTAAATTTTTTTTTAAGTTTACTTATTTATTTATTTATTTAGAGAGAGAGCAAGAGAGCACGAGCAGAGAGAGAGGATCCCAAGCACTTCCCACACCATCAGTGCAGAGGCCAATGCAAGGCTCGAACCCACAAATCATGAGATCGTGACCTGAGCTGAAATCAAGAGTCAGATTCTTAACCGACTGAGCCCCCCGCAGGCGCCCCCCAAAAATAACAGTGACTTAAACACAAAAGTGGGGGGGGGGCACCTGGCTGTCTCAGTTGGTAAAGCATGCAACCCTTGATGTTGGGGATGTCAATTAGACCCCCATGTTGGGTGGGGATTACTTAAAAATAAAAACTTTTAAAATAAATAAATAAACACAAAAGTAGGCAGATCACAGATGGTGGATTGGCTCCAAGAAGTCAAAACTGGCTACATAATGGCAAGGGCTGGTGCAAAATGAAGATGTGGATCCTCTGGTTTAAAAACTAGAGGTTGCATTAAGGGGCGCCTGGGTGGCGCAGTCGGTTAAGCGTCCGACTTCAGCCAGGTCACGATCTCGTGGTCCGCGAGTTCGAGCCCCGCGAGTTCGAGCCCCGCGAGTTCGAGCCCCGCGAGTTCGAGCCCCGCGAGTTCGAGCCCCGCGTCAGGCTCTGGGCTGATGGCTTGGAGCCTGGAGCCTGTTTCTGATTCTGTGTCTCCCTCTCTCTCTGCCCCTCCCCCGTTCATGCTCTGTCTCTCTCTGTCCCAAAAATAAATAAAAAACATTGAAAAAAATAAAAAAAAAAGACTAAAATACAAAGATTCTTCTTTTTCTTTTTTAGGGCACCTGACTGGCTCAGTCAAGGAAGCATGCAACGCTTGATCTCGGGTTGTGAGTTCAAGCCCCATATTGGGCATAGAGATTATTTTAGAAAAAAATAAAACTAAAAAGCTTTTTTCAAAAACAGGATTCTTAGGGTGCCTGGGTGGCTTAGTCGGCTGGGCGTCCGACTTCAGCTCAGGTCATGATCTCATGGTTTGTGGGTTTAAGCCCCACGTTGGGCCCTGTGCTGACAGCTCAGAGCCTGGAGCCTGCTTCAGATTCTCTGTCTCCCTTTCTCTCTGCTCCTCGCCCCACTCATCCTCTGTTTCTGTCTCACAAAAATAAACACTAAAAAATTTTTCTAAAAAGATTCTTATTTACTTCTGAAAACTCCCTCTTGACCTGTTATGGTGTTTTTTAATTTTCTACATAATGGCATTCTGAGTAACAAAATAGAGAAAAATTTAAATTGCTTGTATGAATTTTACCTTTCATCTTTATATTGAGCAATGCCAGTTTTAATTTTTTTTTTTAATGTTTATTTCTGAGAGAGAGAGAGAGACAGAGCATGAGTGGGGGGAGGAGCAGAGAGAGAGAGACAGAATCCAAAGCAGGTTCCAGGCTCCAAGCTGTCAGCACACAGCCGGATGCGGGGCTCGAACTCGTGAACTGTGAGATCATGGCCTGAGCCGAAGTCGGACGCCCGACCGACTGAGCCACCCAAACCCCGAGCAATGCCAGTTTTATTTATTTTTTTTTATTTTATTTTTTTAATTTTTTTTTCAACGTTTATTTATTTTTGGGACAGAGAGAGACAGAGCATGAACGGGGGAGGGGCAGAGAGAGAGGGAGACACAGAATAGGTAGCAGGCTCCAGGCTCTGAGCCATCAGCCCAGAGCCCGACGCGGGGCTCGAACTCACGGACCGCGAGATCGTGACCCGGCTGAAGTCGGACGCTTAACCGACTGCGCCACCCAGGCGCCCCGCAATGCCAGTTTTAAATGCAAACATAAGAACACTTAAGTTGTATGTGGAATCACCGAAATCACATAATGCATATATCATAATCTGTGCAAGTATTTGTACTTTGTTCTTACCAGGACAGTGACAACATCGCACAAAATCAAATCAACTGGTTTTCTTTCACTTCTTGAAACACACACCTCCTACCAACACTCTCTACCTTCAACTCACTGACGAGTAAGAAGGACTGAAAGGAAAAGGAACTATGGGTTGCCTATCTGTCTTCCTTTTCCTTTTCTGTCATCATTTCCAGGGGAAGTTGTTGACCACTGCAGGGAAGTAATAAGAGTCAGAAATGATATAGCAGCATTCCTTGATTGTCACGTCTCTAGGAATGCCATTGTCGTCTTTCCGCATAGAAAGTTCTGGTTCAAATGAAAGTGTAGCCTCTCAGGGATGTCTGAGACCCAGCTTAATCAGTTGTAGATGTAACAATCTTTCCTTCAACTCACTGAGTCTTGGTGAACTCCTGGCTCATTGTGGGACCCCAGGAATTCTGAGCTCTTGGGGCTGCATGCAAACAGTACAACAAGGAACAGGAAACAAGCACATGGCACCCACCATCTTCTCACCACGCACACGCTCTGTTGCTCTCTCAGACATCAGTTAAAAAACACAATTTCAGGGACGCCTGGGTGCCTCGGTCAGTTAAGCACCCAACTCTTGATTTCGGCTCAGGTCATGACCGCATGGTTCATGAGTCTGAACCTTGAGTCAGGCTCTGTGCCCACAGCCTGCTTCGGATTCTTGGTGTCCCTCTCCTTGCTCCTTCCCCACTTGCGCACATGCAATGTCTCTCTCTCTCTCTCAAAAGTAAATATTTGGGGCACCTGGGTGGCTCAGTCAGTTAAGCCTGGTTTCAGCTCAGGTCATGATCTTGCAGCTTTGTGGGTTCAAGCCTCGCGTCAGGCTCGGCGCTGGCAGCGCAGAGGCTGCTTCGGATTCTCTCTCTCTCCCTCTCTCTCTGCCCCTGCCCCACCTGCGCTGTCTCTCTCTCTCTCTCTCTCTCTCTCTCTCAATATAAATAAACTTTAAAAATAAAAAAGAGAATCTCAGTAGACCATCACTCCATTTAAATAAACACATAAACAAATGCGTGTTAAATAAATAAATAAATGTTAAAAATTTTAAAAAGAGATAAAGAGGGGCGCCTGGGTGGCTCAGTCGGTTAAGTGTCCGACTTCGGCTCAGGTCACATCTCGCGGTCCATGAGTTCGAGCCCCACGTCGGGCTCTGTGCTGACGGCTCAGAGCCTGGAGCCTGTTTCCGATTCTGTGTCTCCCTCTCTCTCTGCCCCTCCCCCGTTCATGCTCTGTCTCTCTCTGTCCCAAAAATAAATAAAAAAACGTTGAAAAAAAATTTAAAAAAAAATAAAATAAAATAAAAAATAAAGATTAACTGATATGGATAAGCTACTAATTGTCTCTGCCACGCCACCATAAAGATGTAATTTATTTCATCAAGGCTTAATTTTTATTTATGGGGATCGTTTCTGATTTTTCACCATGATCAATGTCATTTACAAACTTTAAAATTGTATATTACTCTAAATTTAAACTCATTCCTAGATAGCTAGCACATTTCTTTGGAAGAACCTTCCCGTTATTAAATCGAACTGAACAATATGTACTTAATTAAACTTGCAATGGTAACAACAGCAGGTTCGGGTTGTTTTGGTTTTTTTTTTTTAACACACAAAAAGGAACAATTAAACGTTTATATTGATATTTGTCCTGACATAAACACTGCATGTGGCAAGGAATAGGCAGCTAAAGATAAAGATGTGGGAGCCCCTGGGTGGCTCACTTGGTTAAGCGTGCTGACAGCTCAGAGCCTGGAGCCTGCTTGGGATTCTGTGTCTCCTCTCTCTGCCCCTCCCCCACTTGTGTGTGTGTGTGTGCACGCTCTCTCTCTCTCTCAAAAGTAAATAAATATTTTTTTTTTTTTAGAAAAAGATAAAGACACGTTAAATGATGTGGCTTTTATGATCCTCTAATCCTGTACAGAATCATTAATTTATGAATGTCTAGGGGCTCCTGGGTGGCTCAGTCAGTTAAGCGTCTGACTTCGGCTCAGGTCATGATGTCGCAGTCCGGTCAGTGAGTTTGAGCCCCGCTGCGGTCTCTGTGCTGACAGCTCAGAGCCTGGAGCTTGCTTTGGATTCTGTGTCTCCCTCTGTCTCTGACCCTCCCCCATTCATGTTCTGTCTCTGTCTCTCTCTCTGACCCTCCCCCGTTCATGTTCTGTCTCTGTGTCAAAAATAAATAAACGTTAAAAAAATTTTTTTTTAATTTATGAATGTCTAGATGACACAAAGCAAAAATGATATAAGCAGGTCCTGAAGGTTGCTGATCTTTTTGAAGAGCACTTACGGCTACCTGAATCAATCTGCTGTCAATATCTGGATTCGTTGTATCATCTTTATGCTAACACTGTTGTTAATATCTGTCTCCAATATTGAACATCAGGATGCTTTCTCCGATCTTTTTTTAATGTTACCTAATTTCTAATATTGAGTAGCTGATTGTGTAGTGTCATCTTGCTTTAATGTTACCTGCTTGAAGCACACCCGAATACCAAACCCAAGTGAGAAGGCGCTGTTGCTCATTTTCACATTAGCATTAGCATAGCATATAATCAGGCTGTTCTTTCATTGGTGAAAACTCGTTTTTTTTTTTTTTGTTCCATGCTGGTAACTCAAGACTAAAATAACTTGAAAGTTCTTAGCTCATTTGTTTGTCACATCTTTGCCAAGCTTATCAAATGATTTCCAGATGAAATGAAAAAGATTTTTTGGCCTCCAAAACACTTTTATTCGAAGTAAATAACTATGAAAGAATTTACTTATTCTATTTTTTAACCAATTCTTAAATAACAAGAACTTGTAATATATTAAAACAGAATGGCCTCTGCATATTCAGATCCGAATGTGAAGTTTTCCTGAATGAATTTGGGTACAATTAGGTTTCAGAAATGGAACCATTAAAATCTGAGTATTATGAGCAAACTATTATTTATAGAGTATGGTTCTACATACTCTAACATTTTGTCCTTTACATATAAATATCTGGGTACATGCACCATCTGAGTGTATAAAATTAAACTACCCGAACACCTTTAAAAAATTAGAGTAAAATGTAAAAAATGGCTATAAAAAGAAATTCATTAGAGATTTCAAAATATCCGTAAGTGCTAAATAAGGTTTCCAGAAATCGGTGATTATGCTGAAACGTGTCACAAGGGGAACTGTTAACAAGTGTTACTTTGCCAATGGTAGGAAGATTGCCAACCTTTAATTGGCTTTAAAGTTGGTGTTCTATCAATGGTGTATTGTAAAAGGCAATAATGCCCACATTTATGATCTAAGTCTGAAATGGGAACTCTAGATTTGACTAGCTGCGGCACTATACGCTAGACCTTCTAATTAAAAATATTCAAATGCCTGCCTTTTCAATTTGATCAGGATGTTTATTATCATGTTTTTAACAACAGCAACGAAACAAAAGATGTTTGTCCATACTTTACAATACACAATGACCAGTCAACTACCCCCCCCTTGTTATGCTATGCATTACCCTATTTTGTTCTAATGAAAATAGCTCTAATGAGAATAGCTCTTTCTAAGGCTATTGGGAAGGGGGGATTCTCCTGAATGAAACAAAAATCTGGCATGGCACCATTCTTTGGATTCTGTAGGGAGGGTGTCCTCATTAATAAATGCAAATGAGAGATCATATTCTCTTTAATAAGCGGATTCAATAATACTCTGCCCATTGGCTTCTGGATTTCTTTTTTTCTTTTTCTTTTTCTTTTTTTTTTTTAAGATTTATTTATTTTTGAGAGAGAGAGGGCAAGCAGGGAAGGGGAAGTAGAGAGGAGGACAGAAGATACGAGGCGGACTCCATGCTGACAGGTGAGCTCAATGTGGGGCTCGAACTCACAAGCTGTGAGATCATGACCTGAGCTGAAGTCGGACACTCAGCCGGCTGAGCCACTTAGGTGCCCCTCTGGATTTCTAAGTGTGAATTCCTAACTGCCTGCTAGGACAGTGCGACAGAACTCCTGAATAACAAGGTGAACAAACAAATGCAAAGTCAATTTCCAGTCAAACCAGTAGGAGGGGAAACCCCAACAGAAAGATCACTTTCAACATGCATGAGGTTTCAGAGGGCTGGAAAAAGATCCAGAGAGGATTTCTGAGGGAACGCTGAGCAGCTGACATTCAGTCTTCAGCTGACTAACCTGGCACTTTGTCCTGCTGACTTGAATAGCTTTGTGAATTAGGGAGAGTTTGCAGCTTTTCTGACTCTTGCAGGTTACTGATTCATAAGAAACCAGCAAGGCACATTCAAGTGACCATAGCTACAAGGCCCCTGTGGCAGATACTGTTGGCTGCCTTCCCAAGGTCATACCTCCTCTCCCGCCTTCCTTGCTGGCAGGACCGCCTCCCACAGTAGGGGCAGACAATGCCGAGTAGTTGCATTCTCAGCCTCTCTTGTGACCTTAGTCCTGGCCTGTGACATAAGGGCAAGTCTGTTGGGAATTTCTAGGAAAGAAAAGAAAGAAGTTTCTCCATACTTCCCTCCCCAGTCTTTCTGGTTTTGCTGTGATTGCATAGAAGGGGTGAAGCTTGAATGTCAGAGGACCATCTTGTGGCAGTGGTCAAGAAATTGCATGGGTACCTGGGTGGCTCAGCCAGCTAAGTGTCTGACTTCAACTTAGGTCATGATCTTGCTGTTTGTGAGTTCAAGCCCCACGTCAGGCTTTGTGCTGGTGGGGCGGAGCCTGCCTGGGATTCTCTCTCCCCCTCCTTCTCTGACCCTTCCCCATTGTGCTCTTTCTCTCAAAGTAGAAATTTAAAAATGTATATATTTTAAAAAAATTTTTTAAATTAAAAAAAAGAAATGCAGAAAAGCCAGCTTAGAGATCTTTGAACTTCTGTTTTGTGCCAAAAATAAGTTATTTTTTAAATTATTTTTTAATGTTTATTTTATTTTTAAGAGAGAGACAGAGAGAGCGAGCGAGCACGAGTGGGGGAGGGGCAGAGAGCAAGGGAGACACAAAACCCAACGCAGGCTCCAGACTCTGAGTTGTCAGCACAGAGCCTGACTCGGGGCTTGAATCCACCAACCGTGAGATCATAACCTGAGCCAAAGTCAGACATTCGGCCGACTGATCCACCCAGGTGCCCCTAAAAATAAGTTGTGTTTAAAGCCACTTTAATTTTTATTTATTATTTTACTTCCACCCAAAAGCACCTTTACTAATTTCTTTTTACTATTTTTTTAAATTTAAATTTTATTTTATATTTAAGTAAACTCTATACCCAACCTGGTGCTTGAACTCATGACCCGAGATCAAGAGTTGTTGGCTTCACTGACTGAGCCAGCCAGATGCCCCTAATATTTATTCTTAATATCAATATAGCTTGCCAACGTGAACAGACAGATTCTGTGATGATTCGAATTGCCTTTCAGACAGTTTATGGTATCTACTTGGTTATTTCTCAATCTAGTTTCTTTGATGCTATAGAAAAACAGTCTTCGACCAAAGGTATACAATGCCGTTTATTGAACTTTAAGTAAAATCTGAATGGAACAATGGTCTGTGAAACAATGGCTTATCCTTCATGACAAAATTCACCCACCACAACACTAAGTCAATTTTGATATTTCTTTGTCTTTGATACTTCTGTACATATAAGGCAGAATGCCCGTGGACATTAAAAATGTGTCTCAGAAAAGATATATATATTTTTTCAACATTTATTTATTTTGGGGACAGAGAGAGACAGAGCATGAACGGGGGAGGGGCAGAGAGAGAGGGAGACACAGAATCGGAAACAGGCTCCAGGCTCTGAGCTGTCAGCCCAGAGCCTGACGCGGGGCTCGAACTCACGGACCGCGAGATCGTGACCTGGCTGAAGTCGGACGCTTAACCGACTGCGCCACCCAGGCGCCCCAAAGATGTATTTTTTTTTTATCATCGTGGGTAAAATAGCTCGTGGAATGTAACATGGAAAAGATGAGAATCATAGCTACCAAGAGCTGCAAATAGTGATAGAAATTCAAAAAGAAAAACCAAAATTGATGTCCGTATTTTGTTCACACGACTCATTCTCATATAATCACAAATTATAATAAAAATACCAGTTTTTAAACCTGGAGTTTTGTGGTCACCTTAGGAATGTTAGCAAAAGAAATCTTTGCATCTATTTTCAACTAGGAAATTTGGCAAAACCTACTGTCTCCCAAAAGTATCACAATTATTTGCTTAGTCAGAAGAATAAAATATGGAAAGGATATTGAATGTGTTTGGGAATTGGCTTCAGAGTCAGAGCTCTCTCTCCTGAGGGCATCGCTGAAGTCACGTGGAAAAAGTCACGGTAATCTACCGACTGAGCCGCCACCTAGGTGCCCTGCAGTAGATATTATTGACAGCACGTGAATCTCCCTGTGAGCTTGGAAAATTTGAGTTAACCCCCCAGCAGCATATGGGGTTATATTACTAAGGAGTAGGCTCAACTGTTGGCCGCAGAGACCCAAGTATAGTGGTTTAAACATATTGTCTATTAGCTCTTTTAAAATACATCCAAACGGTACAAACTCCCATGACAATAAAAATAGATTTGAAGGGGCGCCTGGGTGGCTCAGTCGGTTGGGCAGCCGACTTCGGCTCAGGTCATGATCTCGCAGTCCGTGAGTTCGAGCCCCGTGTCGGGCTCTGTGCTGACAGCTCAGAGCCTGGAGCCTGTTTCGGATTCTGTGTCTCCCTCTCTCTGCCCCTCCCCTGTTCATGCTCTGTCTCTCCCTGTCTCAAAAATAAATAAAACGTTAAAAAAAAAAAAATAGAGTTGAAGCAAAGATAGCTTTTCCTTTAGGGAGAAAAAGCATAAAATGTGTAGACCCAAACCTGTATTTGGTTCTACCTCTGGTACTTACTAGCTACACTGCCTCAGGCAAGCTGCTCTCTGAGCCCTAATTTTCTCTTGAATAAATGGGAAGAAAAAAATGTGCCCGGCAAAATTATTGTGCCGATTAAATGAGATAATAAGTGGGAGCTTTTTTATAACATATCTGCTGGAAAATGATTTTTTAAAAATATTTACTTACATTAGAGAGAGAGACAGACAGGGTGCAAGTGGGGGAGGGGTAGAGAGAGGGAGGCAGCATCCTAAGCAGGCATCAAGCTCCAAGCTATCAGCACAGAGCCCTACGTGGAGCTTGAACCCACAAGCCATGAGATCATGACTTGAACTGAAGTTGGATGCTTAACCAAGTGAGACGCCCAGGTGCCGCTGGAAGATGATTTTAAAAGAAGAGTCCACCAGGGGCATCTAGCTGGCTCAGCTGGAGGGGCATGGGACTCTCGATCTCAAGGTCATGAGTTCAAGCTCCACATTGGATGTAGAGGTTACTAAAAAAAGTAAATAAACTTAAAAAAAATAAAAATAGGGGC
Organism: Acinonyx jubatus; assembly: GCF_027475565.1. NCBI lineage: Eukaryota > Metazoa > Chordata > Mammalia > Carnivora > Felidae > Acinonyx > Acinonyx jubatus. The sequence continues at coordinate 49,109,980 of NC_069383.1, read as the reverse complement.
GCCTGGGTGGCTCAGTCAGTTCGCTTCTGGCTTTGGCTTAGGTCATGATCTCACAGTCTGTGAGTTCGAGCCCCACATCGGGCTCTGTGCTGACAGCCTGGAGCCTGCTTCGGCTTCTGTGTCTCCCTCTCTCTGCCCCTCCCCTGCTCATGCTCTGTCTCTCTCTGTCTCAAAAATAAATTAAAAAACATTAAAAAAAAACTAAAAAAATAAAAATAAAAATAAAAATAAAAATAAAAAAATAAAAGAGGAGTCCACTGAAAAATAGAAAATAAAATAAAGTAAGAAAAATAAAAAATAAAAAAATAAAAAATAAAAAAAATTTAAAATAATAAAATAAAATAAAATAAAACAAAACAAAATAAAATAGTCCAGGACTGAAGCTGCACTTAGAAGAGCTTCTAAGGATCAGCACTTCATGTTGAAAGCAAAACTAATTGGTTCTATGATCTCAAAATTATCTGCAATGGGCTGTTGACTAGTCAGCACCAGGTGCTCTTGTTTCTTTCTGGGAGGCCCAGAACTTTTCCTGCCAGAGTGGTCAAGTTCTCTGTGACGGTTAATTTTATGTCACCTTGGCTGGGCCATGGTGCTCAGATATGTGATCAAACATTCTAGATGTTTCTGTGAGGGTGTTTGGGATGAGATTAGCATTTAAACTGGTATATTTTGCATAAGAGATTGCCTTCCATTATGTGGGTGGGCCTCATTTAATTAAAGGGCTGAAGAGAACAAAAGACTAACTTCCTCCAGGCAAGAGGGAATTCTGGCAGCAGAGGGACTTTGGATCTGAACTACAACATCAAGCCTTTCCTGGGCAATCAGTCCAACGATCTTTGGACTTGAATTGCAGATTTTGAACTTGCCAGTCTCCATAATTACTTGAGCCAATTTCTTAAGATAAAGCCTTTTCTCTCTCTGTTGTGTGTGTGTGTGTGTGTGTGTGTGTACTAAACTTTTTCCAGCAGTCTCAAAATTTTGTTTTCTGTGGTGCCTGGGTGACTCAGTCAGTTAAGCATTCGACTTCAGCTCAGGTCATGATCTCATGGTTCACGAGTTCGAGCCCCACATCAGGCTCTGAGCTGAACCCTCAGAGCCTGGAGCCTGCTTTGGATTCTGTGTCTCCCTCTCTCTGCCCCTCTCCCACTTGTACTCTCTCTCTCTCTCTCTCAAAAAATAAACTTAAAAAAAAAATGACCCCTCTTGAGATGTGTCATTAAAACATCACTGTATTTGAACATCCAGATGGCCAACTGACACATGAAAAAAAATGCTCAACATCAATCATCATCAGGGAAACACAAATCAAAACCACAATGAGATACCACCTTATACCTGTCAGAATGGCTAACATTAACAACTCAGGCAACAACAGATGTTGGTGAGAATCCAGAGAAAGAGAATCTCTTTTGCACTGCTGGTGGGAATGCAAGCTGGTGCAGCCACTCTGGAAAACGGTATGGAGTTTCCTCAAAAAAATAAAAATAGACCTACCCTACGACCCAGCAATTGCACTACTAGGCATTTACCCACGGGATACAGGTGTGCTGTTTCGAAGGGACCCGTGCACCCCCATGTTTATAGCAGCACTATCAACAATAGCCAAAGTATGGAAAGAGCCTAAATGTCCATCGATGGATGAATGGATAAAGAAAATGTGATACACACACACACACACACACACACACGCACACACACACACAATGGAGTATTACTCGGCAATCAAAAAGAATGATATCTTGCCATTTGCAACTACATGGATGGAACTGGAGGGTATTATGCTAAATGAAATTAGTCAGAGAAAGACAAAAATCACATGACTTCACTCATATGAGGACTTTAAGAGACAAAACAGATGAACATAAGGGAAGAGAAGCAAAAACAATATAAAAACAGGGAGGAGGACAAAACAGAAGAGACTCTTAAATATGGAGAGCAAACAGGGTTACTGGAGGGGTTGTGGGAGGGAGGATGGGCTAAATGGGTAAGGGGTATTAAGGAATCTACTCCTGAAATCATTGTTGCACTATATGCTAACTGACTTGGATGTAAACTAAAAAAATAAATTAAATGAACATTTTTAAAGAAGAAAAAAAATCACTGTATTTGATATCACAAGATAATGACCCAATACCAAGAATATCGGTTATAATGAGCCTCTGTTAGGATGGTTAAATGGGGAAAGAATGAACTTTTAGCTGGGTATAACTGTGCCTTGCCTATTCCAGCCTTGTTAAGGACAGACAATGCCTTCACACATAAAGTAGGGGTAATATAAGTAAAGTATTATATTAACTATATGTTTTATTCATACTACTTTTCAATATTAAGCTGGTGATTTCCTGGAATGCTTATGAATGTGCATATTAACTGCATTTCTAAAAGTGTTCTGCAGATTTTAAAACACAATTTATTAGCAAATATAGTCCACAGCCACAAATACTAACTACTTCCAACTGTGAATGTGTCAATTCATCATTCCTTGACACTTTTTCATCACACATTTTAGAATGGCATTCTCAGTGTTTGGTTGGAAAAACTTCATGTTGGTGCTAAAATAAAATTATTGAGCATGAATGTGATTTTCCTATTATAAAATATAAAATTATACATGTAATGATGACTCACTTATACAGGCAAACTAGAGTTTTATGTAGAAGAGAAAGAAGTGATATCTTCATTTATTATTTCTCTACTGTGAAATATGTATTTTGTGACTATATGCAGGCCTTTAGATTATAAAGTAATAATTAATTTCCCACTAACTATAATAGATGTCTTTTGTGCATTTAGGTGTTTTTGATCACTTAAAGCTTACCGCTTTATTTTTAACTTTTGCATTCTAAACAGCTGAAATATTTTTTTTTATTAACTGAAATGGTTTTATGAATTGTCTCGTTAATCTTCATAATACTACCCAGAGCAAAATTGGGAATCAGTCATAGTTTGGGGGGAACACAATGTTAATGTAACATGTATTTATATTTATTAATATAAGTATATATGTTATATGTAAAATACACATCTACTCTGAGTATGCTTAGTTCTTCACATTTTTACTTAAACACAGGATAAGTAACAGAGCCAAGTAAATGAATGTCTTTTATTCATTTTTATGCCATTGGTAACTCACATGTAAAACTTAGTGTTTATGAAGCTCTAAAGACCCTGATGATTAAATTTATATAAAACATACACAAAATAGGACTATATTTTCCCTATGTATATAAATGCATAGAAAAATCTGGAAGGATACATGCTTACCTGATAAAAATGAACACTTCCGGGGAAGTAGGGCTGGCATCAGGATGGAGGTAATGTTCTAAGAGGATTTTAGCTTTATCTATAGTGTATATATAATTTATGATTTTAATAATTAAAAGATTTTTTTAAATGAAAATTTTTAATGTGATTGATTGCTAGCAGTTTATTTGTCATGCCCATTACCTGAGTCCCTATAATCCTACATTCATAAGTCACTAGATGACCCCGGCCATCTAGTGCATGGATATGTAGACTCTTCATCACAAAGGAATGGGCATTGTAGAGATTTGTTCTACATGAGGCTCCTGCATACATAGATGTTAGCTGAGAAAGAATAATTAACACATCTCTCTCTCTCTCTCTCTCTCTTAAGGCTCTGTTTGCAGGTTTGTTGAGAATAATCATGGTTTAAATAACAGTTATGTATTCAATGTCTATTCTTTTTTTTTTTAATTTTTTTTAATGTTTATTTATTGTTGAGAGAGAGAGACAGAGTGCGAGTGGGGGAAGGGCAAAGAGAGAGGGAGACACAGAATCTGAAGCAGGCTCCAAGCTCTGAGCTGCCAGCACAGAGCCTGACGTGGGGCTTGAACCCACAAACAGTGAGATCATGATCTGAGCCAAAGTCAGATGCTTAACCGACTGAGCCACCCGGGGGCCGCTCAATGTCTCTTCTGTGCCAGGACCAGGGTAGACACTGGACATCCAAAGAGGCATAAAAGTGATCGTGCCCCTAAGGACAGGTGGAGAGACTGGGGAGACATACATAAAAGAATACAAATACAGTACATATGGTGAAAGAAAAGCTAATGAACATCTGAGCCCAGTGAATGGGGAACACACGGGATGGGGTAACAAATGGTGTTGAGGACTGAGGTGAAGAAGGAATTGGGAAAGAGTTGTAGTGATAGTTAGATGGATTCTTGAAACATAAGAAGGCAGACAAGAAGAAAATTGGCACGACCAGGAAAAGAATTGTTAAACTCCCTAATCAAAGATCACTAGGGGAACCTGCTGATCGTCCAAAACTGGGTCTACGTATAGTGAGCAAGTCACAGTACCACCATTAGGGTATCTCAAAAGGTAGGAGTTAAGGAAGGTTGCTTACTTAGAAGTTGCCATTTTTCATCAGATGGGTCTTACTTAGGTGGCAGCTGGTAAGTGTGGTCTGGGCAGAATTTGGTGAGAATTTGTAAATGAGGTGAGCTGTTGAAAGAGCCAGTGGTCTCATTGATAGAGTACATGAGCTAAATTCATTGTTGATCTCTGGTCTCACTTAGAAGATGTGAATCAGAAGGAACTGGGGTTCCATCAGTTCCATCTTAAAGAGTGTGCGTGGCATGTTTAGCATATACGGGTTAGCACAGTCGAGTTTTGTGATCGTGATGCATTTTTCAAGTCACATTTCGGTGTCATCTTAGGACCTATTCATGCAAATGTACAGGACGTGAAAGGCCATGGCCTGATTACAAATGTCGCATGAAAGTAATTACTGAGATTGGGTGTCAGCCTCAGGGCCAAACAGTGATAAACGTTTTCTGTTCCTCATTATCTAGCAAGTCCCTGGGTCTTTCCTGGTAGCAGGTCAGCCATGGCTTCGTGTGGCAGGAGGGCAAGAACAGGTCTGTGAGCATTCTGATATCAGAGACAGAGAGATGTGTCCGGACAGGTTGCCAAAAGGAGGAAGGCCTGGAATGAGGATCGTAAGCCAATAAAAGAGAGAATAAGGAATAAAGCTTAAGGTGAACAAGTGGGATTCTCGGCGATGTGTTTACATATAACACCAGAGACCAAGAAGACGGTCAAAAATCCACACACCAGATAAGAACTGGATGGTCTTCCAAATCTAAAACTTAATGTACCAAAATCATAAAGAAAGGGGGAAAAAGCATAAAGGTGGAAAAGGGCGAGGTAGAACAATCGGACATAAGGATAAGGAGGTGGTCATAAAATATACAACATTTTATCAAGGGCGACTTGATACTCACTGATTGCAACATCCCCCGATGGGTGGTCATCTGCCCCCTCTATGAACTACTTGGAAAGAGGCCATATACTTGGGTGTGCGTGTGGACAGTTTTAATCATTATCTAAGCTGAAACTGCATCATCTGTAATTTCTGCTCTTTATTTCTGCCTCGGCCACTGTACAGCATATATCTTGTCTTCCACCCAAGAGGCCTGCATGTTTTTGAAGAAAGTAATCAATGTTATCAACTCACCAAAGTGTTCCTTCTTCCTGGCTGAAGTCCATTTAAAAAATTCCTTTCTGGGGCACCTGGGTGGCTCGGTTGGTTAAGCGTCCGACTTGGTTTTGGCCCAGGTCACGATCTCACTGTCAGTTTGAGCCCCGCGTCCGGCTCGGTGTTAACAATATAGAACCTGCTTGGGATCCTCTCTCTCTGCCCCTCCTGCATTCTCCCTCTCTCTCTCCCAAGATAATTAAACTTTAAAAATAAAATAAAAAAAATTCCTTTCGTTTTTATTCTGATATTCTGTGCACAGAGAAATATTATGTACAGATAGGAATAAATTGTAAACGTATGTATAACTTTTGACTTCTTATCGTTTTGATATTAATAGATATTTTCATAGCTCATACGTTTTTTACTTTAGGATACTTTTAGATGGATAAGAAAGTTACAGTAATATTATAGAGTTTTCATTTATCCCATACCTCACTTTTCTGTTATTAACATTTACTAAGGTACATTTGTCATAGAAAATGAACCGATATTATTAACTAAAGTCCACACTTTATTCATTTCCTTTAGTTTTTATCTAATGTCTAAAAGTCCATTTTTCACATGGCAGATTTCTAATCCTGGTCAAAGAGGTGAACAAAAATAAGAAAAGCTGGGGCAACCTCATGGACAGATGTGAGGTCCACACCCAGGAGACTATCGAGTAAAAGCTATAAACTTTATTAAATTAACTCATTTAATCCTCCCAACAATTTAGGAGGTAGGTGCTCTCATTATCTCCACCTTAAAAAAATTTTTTTTTTAATCTTTATTTAGTTTTGAGAGAGAGACAGTGTGAGCAGGAGAGAAGGAGATACAGAATCGGAAGCAGGCTCCAGGCTCTGAGCTGTCAGCACAGAGCCTGACGTGGGGGTTGAACTCACGAACTGTGAGATCATGACCCAAGCCAAAGTCTGACCCTTGAATGACTGAGCCACCCAGGTGCCCCTCATTATCTCCGTCTTTAAGAGGCTCAAAGAGATAAACTTACCTTCCCAGAGTCACATTGAGCCAAACCTCCAGTCCAAGTGTGTCTGACTCAGCAGCATAGCTCTGTCCCTCACTGGTATATTTCCAAAAAAAAAAGGTATTCTGTGTCTGGAATCCATGATCCACTCATTGTTCAGATAAGATGGCAACATGAGGGCCATTTAGCCATCTTCTACCTGTGGATTTACTTATTTAACACACATAAAAAAATGTTTTTACCTCCTACTATGGAGAAGAAATGGCTGTATTTTGTAGGAGGGACTTTGGACAGAAGCAAAGACTAGGGAGACGGGTCCCGATGGTAACCATGAGTGTGAAATGTAAACATTTTAGTAGTCAAATTCTTTACCGCAATTGACAGGCTTCCGAGAACAATAAATGTAGGGAAATTTTGTTTAATCATGTGATTGGAGTTGGCAATAACGAATGCCCCTAAATAGAAAATCAATAGTATCCAGGTCCATAAATGTATTATTTCTACTTCTGTCTAAAGTGAATAGGACATTTATCAAGGGTCAGAGGTAAACAGGTGATGCTTATGAACCTCAGCGTTGAGAACCACTGGCTTACTAAGTTCTATGTGAATGAGAGATTGTATAAAAGAAAGTCCTTTTTAAATCTTTGGATATAAATTGTCCACTTAATTGTTCATATAATGTAATTGTAGTATGGTAAACACGTAGTGATGATGTCAGCCACCATTTATTGGGCCTTAAGTGCCTGACATTCATTTTCTCATTTCATCTTCAAAGGCTCTGTTAGGAAGGTATTCTAAACACAATCCCACAAAGAGTGAACTGAAGCTTAGAAAGATTAAGCACTTAATGTCAGTAATTTAATACTGAGCCAAGGTTTGAGCCTGGGTCTGTTTGATGCCTGGATGGGGCCTGTGGTTTTCCCTGTGGTTCTGCCTGTGGTTCACCTGCTCAAACAGGAGCCTTAGGAGTTGGGGAAAATGTGATGACCAGTGGTCGACCTTGAGGTTCACCCTCTAGGTTTTAGAAATGAAGATGTCCTTCAGAGAAGAAACAGAAATGTCTAGCTAGTCCTGGGATGTAATAATGTGCCATGGTATGAAGGTTCTTTGGTCCAGATGCCAGCTAAGCTTTGGGGCACCTGGGTGGCTCAGTCAGTTTAAGTGACTGGCTCTTGATTTTGGCTCAGGTCATGATCTCAGCTCAGGTCATGATCGCACAGTTCGTGAGCTTGAGCCCCGCATGGAGTTCTGCACTGGCAGCATGGAGCCTGCTTGGGACTCTCTGTTTCACTCTCTCTCTGCCCCTCCCTTGCTTGCACGCTCTCTCTCTCAAATATAAATAAATAAACTTAAAAGAAGAAGAAGAAGAAGAAGAAGAAGAAGAAGCAGCTAAGTTTCTCCTATGTGTGGATTGATGAGTTTTATATGATTTATTCCCATAAACCTATAATATGGTTTGTTCACATCGATAGGGCAACCTGTTGGATATATCCAGGTATGAAAAAATGAACTTTACCTACCCATGAGGGTAGGAGGAATGTAAAAAAGAATGGGGAGATGGAAACATAATACACAGGGAGAAGAAGGAAGACAATACGAGGTGGTTTTGAAACCATCCAGCTTTGTCTTCCTATACTGAATAATGATGATAATAACACTTTTTATTTTTATTATTTATTTAAAAAAATTTTTTTAACATTTATTTATTCTGAGAGACAGATACAGAGTGTGAGAGGGGGTGGGGCAGAGAGAGAGGGAGACCAAATCTGAGGCAGGCTCCAGGCTCGAGCTGTCAGCACGGAGCCTGACGCAGGGCTCGAACTCACGAACCACGAAATCATGACCTGAGCTGAGGTCGGCCGCTTAATGGACTGAGCCACCCAGGCGCCCCATGTATTTTTTATTTTTTAAGTGTTTATGTATTTGTTTTTGAGGGAGAGAGGGCACAAGCAGGGGAAGGGCAGAGAGAGAGAAGGAGACATCGAATCCGAAACAGGCTCCAGGCTCTGAGTGGTCAACCCAACACAGGGCTTGAACCCACAAACTGTGAAACCATGACCTGAGTCAGAGTCAGATGTTTAACCCACTGAGCCCCCCAGGCATTCCAGCAAACGTTTTTTAAATTGAATTAGAGCTGGCATACCATGTTACAGTTTCAGGTGGCCCATTTAGGTCCACAAGTCTATACAACATGCTACGCTCACCGCAGATGTAGCCATCATCTGTCACCATACGACACTACTACAATATCATTCACTGTATTCTCTCTGTTGGCAAATACTTTTTGAGTACTTACCACATGCAAGCATTTACATGAGCACTTTGCAACTCTACCCAGTCCGTGCCATATAGATAGACAAAATAGGGTTGGAAGAGGTACAACGTTCTCCCAAAGCCAGTCATGCCTGTCCGACTCAAAAGCTTAGAAAGTGTGACATTTCTTAATCTATGTACGTATCACCCATGGTTCCACCACGGGTCTTTCACACCCTCCTCCAAGAAGGCATTGGAAATAAAGGTGTGGAGAGAAGGTCTGTGGAAGATATGATATGGAGTTTCTCTGGACAGGACTCTGAGAGAGGGTGTGGGACAGGGCAGTTGAGAGCTTGGCACAGTTTGGCTCCTGTAGGGTTGGAAATATGTACTCTGTTAGCTTGACTCTAACTATGAACTTTGTGTTTTCCTTGCTTGTGTTTCTTTGTCTTCAGTTTCCTTTGGAAAATTCCAGCCTGCTTTGCTGGGCTGACAGAAACAACGTGCTTTTTGTTCATGCTTGAGCCAGAGAGTCAGGAACAACAATTTCTCTGTCAGGGTTGGAAGAAAGGTTGGAATAGGATGGAAGGTGGTAGGGGGTTAACCATGGACATCAAAGGGAGAGAAGCCCAAAAGGGAGACCCACGTGCACATACACTCCTGCCTCCTTTTCTCCGGTATTGTGCCAAAGGGGAAGGCATTGCAAAGGGGCAAATACCATGTTGCTTAATTTGTACTGTGCTCCCTCTTGACTGTAGATTCTCTCCGTCAAACAGGCATCCAGTGGAGCGTGTGTAGAGGTTCTTTGGGGCACCCTATAGGAGGGGTCTCCACTGTTTCTCTGATTTGGGATAAACCAGCCTGATGCATTTTCAAGCCCATCAACCCCTTCTTCTCTCCGCCATATAACCCTACTGACCCCCTTGACGCTGCTCTTGCCCCACAGGCAGTTTCTCTTGAGTGGGGTACCGGTGAGATAGCTTCAACCTGCCTATCTTTGTGATTGCACACTTGACCAGAGAAATTCCCACGTCCTTGCCATACCTGTTGAGAATCTGACTAATTAAAACAACAACGACTGCACTTTAATGGACGCATTGTGTTTTACTAGCTAAGCCTACAATAGCGCCCTCTCTGAGGGCATTCTTTAGCATTCTTTAGCCATTCTTTAGCAAAGGGGCAGGCCACTCTTCGCTCTTCGAATGTCCCTTCTCTCCTCCTTGTCATCACTCTCCAAGTCTTTTTCCCTCTGCTCAGACAGGCATAGAGGGTAGGTACGCAATTCCGGGGCATGATCCTGACTTCAGCCGGAAAATAGCTCTCTTCTTCCAGGTACTCCCCAAATTTATGAACCTACCAGTGGTCCTCTTAGTGTCCCCTTCACTTGGTCCGAGTGGAGGGTGGGAAAGGAAGAAGCAGGGGGAAAAAGCACGGTGGAAGGAGGGAACTCATAATCCTAGTATATCTCCTAGAATTTTAGTTTTCGTGTATAAGCTGCTGGGTGTTTGGGGTGCTAGCTGGCATAGCAAAAGCTTTGCTTTCAGCAAGTTCCGAGGGCACACATCTGAAGGCTTTCTTCAGAACTGAAGGTAGGAAGTGCGATCGCTTCTTGTCCTCGGTTCTGGCACCTGATGTTCTCACCTTTGGGGCAATCAGAAGCAACAAGAAAAATCTTACTCAGCAATCAGAGGTGACAGGAAGAATCTTCTTCAACATTCCAGTATGTGTGAAAGCAACAGTAAAGATGCAGAGATGTGCTTATCTCAATCGTAGAGCTGATGGACCATGGAGTAGTAAAAGCAATGACAACTCTAGCCCACAGTAGCTGTTAAACCAGTGGGAGCCGTTACCGTTTGACGATCTCTAATTTAAAACCTGTAGGGCCAGCTACGTTCTAGAATTCAGACATTTGGGGATTTTAAAACGTAATTGTATATATTGTGTAGCTATTCCCTCCCGAGAGGTCTGGAGCAAAACCCTCTCATCAAATACATTAATGTCTCTGCAACGAAACGTAGAAATCATCACAAGAACTAGTTAAATAAAGACTTTAAATAGCCTGATGTCAGTTCAAGCGATGATGCGCCCTTAAATGAGTTCAGACCAGTACACGGTTCTGGCATCTACCGAGTTTTGAACAAGTTGTCAGCTTCCAGAGTTCCTTAGATTTCAGTTTTAGATAAAGGACTGTGGGTTTGAATTAATCATACCAGGTCATTGTTCCGGGAACTGGAAAGCAACAAGCTAAACCACTGGACTATAGCTTATCCTCGCTGCTGATTCCCAACAATGCTTCATTAATCTGGCCCTTCACAAAATAAACTGTGTTCACTTGACCCATTCATATTTTACTGAGCTAGCCTAAAACAATGCCCTTTCTAAGTGCAGCAGCTGTTCTCTGGCACAAGTATTTGCTGTCTGGTAGACATGCCTCTCGGATGACTGTCATGATGCAGAGATTCAGCAAAATGGTGCCTTGCTGGTTAACATTCATACAACTCTGAAACATGCCTAATTATTACCAGGGAGTGTCAGGCACAAGGCTGGCTTCGTTGGGAATTTGGCCAACCTTAAAGAGGATAGAGTACACCTCTTAGTTACCAGTCCCTTTAAAGGGTTACGTTCTGGCTACTGCCCGTTGATAATAAATGCCCCGGACCTTGGCCAAGCTCCAGGCAATCAAGGATGCCTTCTGCTTTTGAATGGCCACGTTTTTTTTCTTTTTAAGTTCTAAAAAAGGTAGAGTAAAAACTATTCATCCACAGAGTCCCCGGACTACTTGAATTTATTGTTACCATGAGATATTTACTACCAATTAATTGACTCGTTTAAAATAATACACTGTAGAAAGCTTCATGTGATGCTAAAAATATTTTTAGTATTAACTTATTAGAGCAATAAGAGAGATATTTTTAGCACAATTTAAAAAGTGCCCTAGGGCTTTGGAATTGAAAGAGTATGTTCATAATTTCCACGGGGTTGGCATGAAATATAATTTTCAAGAAATGCATGGAATGATAAACGCCCAATTCAGAATGCTAGTTCTCTCTGCAGGGAGGGGAACGCAATCTCTGAGGAACGTATAGGGGCTGACAATTGCACCGATAAAATTCTATTCTTTAAACTGGATTAAGGGTACATGGGTATTTATAATTCTTTACGTTTTTTCAATGTCTAAAATATTTCATGATAAATATTTGTATGATTTGCATGAACTCATCCAGGCTAGGGCAAGAGAAGCACAAAATAGACTTCCTGTGTCAAATATCTTGATAACTGATGAACGATTTGCTATTCAGCCATCCTTCCAGGGATTTGCTTAGTGTGTCCTACAATGTTTGTTTCATTTTGTTTTTTGTTCTTCAATGTTTCTTGATCACTGAATGCCCTCCAGGCTCTGAATTCTTTGTAGGGTTACTTGGGAGACAAAGGGAAGCATCTGTGGAAAAGAATTATGTTTGGAATGTGAAGTGTGACATTTTATCCTGAGGGAGATTGAAAGGACAGTAGAAACTCCTGGTCTGCTCCAAAGCCCGCTGCTATCACATTTCTGCCCCCATCACACTTCTCCCCCCAACAGTCTGCTCTTGCACGGCTCCTCTTAGCCTTACCTTTGTGTGCTGCAGAAGTTGGTCATTCGTCATGCTCTCTGCCATTGCAAATGAGGCACCATTATTACAGGGGAGTGGCCTTTCCCAGAATCCCAGGCTTTTTTCCATAAACATTTGTATGCAAAGGAGCCAGAGTCCCATCCGTCAGCTTCACCAGATGTGGGGAATCTGATCATTGGTCTACTTTGTCTGCAGAAAAATCTTCTTGAAAGCAAATGTTAAGCAAACATTATGAAAATGCTTATTTAACACTGTTTATATAAACTTTAGTGTATTAAACAGTTTCTCATATTAACATTTTGCTCGCCTTTTAGGTATTATCCCAGTAATTATGTGACATTCTGTTATGAGGGTAGTGCAGATAAGAAACCTCTTGGATATCATGTACACACATGTTATGTATGTTTGCAGTGTGATTGTTCTTAGAATCTTGGGGACGTATATTTATTTCTCTAAAGTAAAATATGCTACATTTGAAATCCTCAAATAAACTTACGATTTCCAAAATTTGTTATTTCATAAAGAGGACAACTAGGTTGTGTTGGTGATGTTTATCCTCTGCTTATGGGCTGGTATTTGGGGGAATGGACAGCTCTAAGGCCTTCTGGCTCAGTAGCTGTCTCTGCTATGAATCCACCCCAAAAGAGGTGTTGGGAATAATAGCAGGACCCGAAACAAGGAAAAAGAGGAAGTCAAAGTCTGGTAAGAGTATCTAGAAATCTCTGTTGTCACATTAAACAGAGTAAAGGAGGGGCACCTGGGTGACTCAGTCAGTTAAGCATCTGACTTCAGCTCAGGTCATGATCTCACGGTTGGAGCATCGCATCAGGCTCTGTGCTGATGGCTCATGGAACCTGCAGCCTGCTTTGGATTCTGTCTCCCTCTCTCTCTGCCCCAACCCCCCATCCCAACTTGTGCTCTGCCTGTCTCTCTCTCTCTCTCAAAAGATAGACACTAAAAAGGGGTGGCTGGGTGGCTCAGTTAGTAAAGCGTCTGACTTCAGCTCAGGTCACGATCTCACCGCTCATGAGTTCGAGTCCCACATCCTGCATCGGGCTCTGTGCTGACGGCTCGGAGCCTGGAGCCTGCTTCGGAGTCCGTGTCTCCCTCTCTCTGCCCCTTCCCCAGCTCACACTCTGTCTCTGTTTCTGTCTCTGTGTCTCTCTCTCTCAAAAATAAACATTTAAAAAAATAGACATTTAAAAAAATATTAAACAGGTTAAAGGAACGAGAACTAGGGTCATGGGTCCTACAAGGCTCTGGTTTTGGTAAATAAAACCAGGACCCTGGTTTTCTTGGTTCCATGGGCCAAGGCCTGGTCAGTTTTTGCTAATCTACAAAAGTGGGGAGGAGAAGGACCAATCTGTAGCTGTGGAACCTGGAGTAAATTCACTTCTGTTGGAAAAGCAATCCAAAACTATGTTCTTTGAAGGATAGGGTGGTTACATTATCCCAGGAAAAGGAGACCCTAGTGTTCAATTCTGAAATATCATAATGGTTCATGTTTCTAAGGGTTAAATTAGCCAGAGTACATTTGCTTATAGGCAATGGCTTTGAAAGGAGCTGATTTTAAAATGGAAGCTTTTCTAAGACATTGCAGACCTGGTGACCTCGGAGTAGTAATCTGATAATTTTTTTTTTTTTTAGTGCTCCAAACTGGATTGGGAATGATAATAACAAACCTATATAGCATCTTAGCATTTACAACTTTCTCCCGTCCTTAAGTGTATGAGAGAACTCTGGGCAGAGAATTAATATGGGTAGGTAAAGGTACTCAATACAGAACCAGAAGTTCTGATCTGGCTTTGATGGGGACTCTAAGCTGAATAACATATACATTCATTTATTTTATTAATATTATTTGAGTTTCCCTCATGTGCCAGGCACTGTGGAAGGCATGGAAACGTTGCAATAAATGAAACAAAGTCCCTATCCTAATGCAGCCTACATTTTTACAAATGAAAATATGGCATATTGTAGCAAGTGAGAAGTGGTAAAAAGAAAAACCAAAGCAGGATAAAGAGCTAGAAAAGTAAATCAGGGGAAGAGGGATCTGTTTTGCCTAAGGTAGTAACAGAAAATCCCTCTAAGGTGGTGACATTTGAGCAGAGGCTAGAATAAATCAAGGAAGTATGCTATGTGGCTGTCTGAGGGAATAACATTCCAGGCAGAAGTAACAGCACATGCAAAGCATATTCTGAAGCAGAAGTATATGTACGTATATTACTTTCTGTTATAGAAAATTTTAAACATATGCAAAAGGAGAGAGAATTGTCCAATGAACTCCAAGTATCCATTACTCTGCTTCCAACCAATTGACCAGACTCCGCCACCGCCCCCGCCCCCATATTGGGTTATTTGAAAGCAAATTCAAGCCATCATATAAATACTGAGTATGTATTTCTAGCGTAAGAACACTCTTCTTTGACATGCCACAATACCACAATCATACGTAAAAATTTATCAATAATTCATTAATATCGTCTAATATTCTCTAGTATTCAACCTTTTCCAGATTGGTTCATATATATTTTTTTCTAGTTGGCTCGTTAAAATCAATTAAAAAGAATTTTTTTTAATGTTTATTTTTAAGAGAGAGAGAGAGATAGAGCACGAGCGGGGAAGGGGCAGAGAGAGAGGGAGACACAGAATCCAAAGCAGGCTCCAGGCTCCGAGCTGTCAGCACAGAGCCCGACGCGGGGCTCGAACTCACGGACCGTGAGATCATGACCTGAGCCGAAGTCGGATGCTCAACTGACTGAGCCACCCAGGCGCCCCTAAAATCAATTTTTAAATAAAGTTATCAGAGGTGTAGGAGAAACTGCAAAGAAGATTGTGTGGCTGGAAAAAACAGAATTCAATACCTCACAAAGGGCGACAAAAGCAGAATCAGAATCAAAACATCAGTTCAAGTGAGAGAAGGCGATCAGTGGTCAAGCAGATAAAAGGAGCAGGCTTTTATTTCTATTTAGGAGGAGTGTCGCCCTGTGGGCCTACCTCCAGGACACTAGGGGATGAGATTGCCCCACCCTTGAGGTCCTTAAATTCCTTGCCCTGAGAACCTTTTCAAAGTGGCCAAACAGGAGACAATGCCCTTTCTGTTCAGCACTAAACTTAATTCTCACACTAACCGTGCAAGATAATAATTGTTACTTATAAGAAATGAAACTAGGGGAGCCTGGGTGGCTCAGTTGGTTGAGCTTCTGACTTCGGCCGAGGTCATGATCTCGTGGTTTCAGAGTTCGAGCTTCGCCTCAGGCTTTCTGCTGTCAGCACGGAGCCCGATTTGGATCCTCTGTCTCCCTCTCTCTCTGCCCCCTCCCCCGCTCACTCTGTCTCTCTCAAAAAAGAAATAAACATTAAAAAAAAAAAAAAAGAAAAAGAAAAAGAGGGGTGCCTGGATGGCTCAGTCAGTTGAGCATCCGACTTTGGCTGAGGCCATGATATCACCCTTTGAGGGTTGGAGCCCCACAACGGGCTCCGTGCTGACAGCTCAGAGGCTGGAGCCGGCTTCAGATTCTGTGTCTCCCCCTCTCTCTCTGCCCCTCCCTCACTTGTGCTCCGTCTCTCTCTCTCTCTCAAAAATAATTATTTTTTTAAAAGTGAAACTGAGGCTCAGAGAGGTCAAGAGAATGGACTTGAGTGCTGGCCTCTGTGGCCCCGAAGCTGATCTTAACTTTCCAATATTACGTCAAATGTTCATCTGTTTGTTGTCTGTTTCCTCCCTGATGAGAATGTAAGCTCAAAGAGGCAAGGACCTTGTCTGCCACTGACTGTCATTTTCCTGGGCCCAGGAAAGTGTCTGGCACACAGGTGAGACTAAAAATGTTAATTCAATGGATGATGTATATGTTACATGACCGTGAGTCTCACAGGGGTCAATTCTACAAATTTCAGTGTCTTCATGGTTCAACATGAAACTTTCCATCCTTCTCTACCTCCTTCAATGCCTTCTGGACCCACAGCTCTGGGATGGCCTGGAATGTTGTCAGGGTTGCGCAAGGGGAAGAGAGCTCAGGATTGCTCCCACGTGAGATACTATTTTTACCTCCTAGGTCTCGATAACATCAAGCATTGATGAGACTGTGGGTTAACAGGAATTCTTGCATACCGCTGGTGGGAGTGTGACAGAATTACTTTGAAAATCGTGGGCACCAACTTGCAAAATAGGGTCTCATTCCTAGAGACCCCTTGAGAGAGAGAGAACCAGCAGGGGAGGGGCAGAGAGAGGGGGGACAGATCTGAAGCAGGCTCCTCGCTGACAGCAGTAAGTCCGATGGGGGGCTCAAACCCATGAACCGTGAGATCGTGACCTGAGCCGAAGTCGGACGTTTAACCGACTGAGCCACCCAGGCACCCCGGTATCATTTTTATAAAGCATAAAGCAAGGAAAATGAAACAATACAAAGTTGAAAGGTCTATACATATGTGCCAAATCCTTTTTTTTTTTTTTTTTTAAGTGGGAAATATAAACACAGTTCAAGATTGTGGTTACTTCTAAAGAGGAGGCAGAAGAATGAGGCAGGTAGAGGCAAAAAAACTGATAACGTTCTAGTTCTCTTTTTTTTTTTTTTTAATTTTTTTTCAACGTTTTTTATTTATTTTGGGGACAGAGGGAGACAGAGCATGAACGGGGGAGGGGCAGAGAGAGAGGGAGACACAGAATGGGAAACAGGCTCCAGGCTCTGAGCCATCAGCCCAGAGCCCGACGCGGGGCTCGAACCCACGGACCGCGAGATCGTGACCTGGCTGAAGTCGGACGCCCAACCGACTGTGCCACCCAGGCGCCCCCGTTCTAGTTCTCCTTAATTTTGTGTGGTGTATTCATGCTTTACTAGGATGCTTCAAGGCTCAGATATAAATTATGTGGCTTCCATTGTATGTATCAGATGTCAAATAATTAAATAAACAAGCCAGTTCAGGATGGAGCTGTGTCTTAGGGCTCGTGTCTGTCATCTGCACAGCCGTCTGCTGGATGCTGGCAGGAGTGTACCTCTGGCATCTGGAAGCTGTTGTTTACTGCATCATGGGTGCCAAGAGGTGAACTGAATCCCTTAAGTGAGAAATGACACTCACTCAAACTTGGAACTCCCAAGTACATATCCGGTAATTACACACCAGAGAGCAGACTTCATTCAAGGAGAGCATTATTTATTTGTATGTAAGCATTCCCTTACTGTTCGACAATGTAGTGATCCTGCCAAGAGATACCAGGGATCGGAATGTACTCTTTTTTTTTTTTTTTTTTTTACGTTGATTCATTTATTTTGGGAGACAGAGAGAGTGCAAGTGGGGGAACAGCAGAGAGGAGGAGAGAGAGAAAATCCCAAGCAGGCTCCGCACAGTCAGCGTGGAACCCGATGTGGGGCTCGAACTCACACGCCGTAAGATCATGACCTGAGCTGAAGTCGGACTCTTAACTGAATGAGCCACCCAGGTGCCCCTGGAATGGATTCTTTAATAAACATTTTTCTTCATGTCATTGTGCTGCATAAAGCTGGAAAGATCACGCCTTAGATTCATGTTGCCTCTCCCACATAGATAGGGAGGCACACGAATTCTCAACTACACATGAAGTATCATTATAGGAAAGTCACAGATTTCATCACTCTTTCTAGTCATTTTAGGAGTCTTGCAATCTGTAAATGGGGTAACTTCATTAATTCTAATGAAAGGTCAGAAATGAAAATCAAAAACACACAGAGAGGCTTTTCCTTAATGAGGAATTTTAACAACATGTGACCTTAGCTGTGTGACAAAGACCATATTTGTATTGCAGTCTAAGGTGTGGGACTATTTTGGAGAGTATTAAAAGTGCTCTGAAAAGGAAATTTCTTCATTATTTTTAATAAGTTTTAAGTAGATAGGAGAACTGGGTGAACTGTTTTGTTTTTTTGTTTTTTAGTTTAAGCAAACTGAATTTAAAGAGTCTGTTAACTGGGGCGCCTGGGCGGCCCAGTCAGTTAAGTGTCCAACTTCGGCTCAGGTCATGATCTCATGGTGGTTCATGAGTTCAAGTCCCGTATCGGGCTCTGTGCTGACAGCTCAGAGCCTGGAAACTGCTTGGGATTCTGTGTCTCCCCCTCTCTCTGCCCCTCTGCCGCTCATGCTCTGTCTCTCTCTCTCTCTCTCTCTCAAAAATAAATAAACATTAAAAGAATTAAAAAAAAAAGAAGTCTATACTATTAAAAGTGAAAGTTATACTACTCAGAGGAAGTCACAATTTGATATGCAGGCATACATGTATGTATATATCTATCTGAAGTATTGATAACATATATAGATTTTTAACATAAACAATAATAGTGGTAATAGCTAACATTTACAGAACAATTGCTGCGTACCAGATACCATTTTAATGTACACATAAATGAATTAACTAATTTAATGCTCATAACGACTCTATCAGATAGATAAAAATAAAACTCAAGTTCCAAAGGTTAAGTAAATATTCAAATTATCAACGTTCCCAGAGCTAGTACGTGATGAAGCCAGGTTTATGAATCCAAATAAGCCTATGCTCTTTAAATATGGCCTCTCTGGGGGTGCCTGGGTGGCTCAGTCGGTTGAGCGTCCGACCTCGGCTCAGGTCATGATCTCACGGTTTGTGAGTTCGAGCCCCGCGTCGGGCTCTGGGCTGATGGCTCGGAGCCTGGAGCCTGCTTCCGATTCTGTGTCCCTCTCTCTCCGCCCTTCCCCCGTTCATGCTCTGTCTCTCTCTGTCTCAAAAATAAATAAACGTTAAAAAATATTTAAAAATACAAAACAAAACAAAAAAAAGAAGTCTAGAGGGACACCTGGGTGGCCCAGTCGGTTAAGCGTCAGACTTCAGCTCAGGTCATGATCTCAACGGTTCATGGGTTCAAGCCCTGAGTCGGGCTCTGTGTTGACAGCTCAGGGCCTGGAGCCTGCTTCGGATTCTCTGTCTCCCTCTCTCTCTGCTCCTCCCCTGCTCACACTCTGTCTGTCTCTCAAAATAAATAAAGATCAAAAAAAATTTTTTAAATATGGCCTCTCTGAAACCTACTGTTGTAGTGTTTTTTTGATTCATAGATCAATATATCATTGCTTGTCTACTTCATTCTTTTAAAGGCTGCATAATGTGGGCATATCAAAATGGATGTAAGTATTCCTTTATCGATCAACATTTAGGTTGTCCTGATTTTTCCCTATTCAAACAACATTTCAGTAAATGTTTTTGTGCACATTATCTTTGCGCTTATGTGTAAGTATTTCCAAGAATCCTAGAAATGCATTGCTGAGTCAAATAGTACAAGCATCTAAAATTCTATAGATACTGTCAAATTGTCTTCCTAAAAATGTTGTTTTTTAATGTACATCCCACCTCTCTAACATGAGTATCTCTTTCTCTTATCAGTCTCTACATTTGTGACTATTTAATGGCAAAAAGTATTTTATTGAGATTTTAATTTCTATTTCCCTGGCCATTAGTAAAGCTCGGTATCTTTTTATGTGTTCATCAGCCATATTTATATTTATCCGGATTGCCTGTTTATATCTTTTAACTCATTTTCGCCATTGGTTAGTCTTTTTCTTGATTTGAGGGCGCACTTCATATAAAAATCCTTTGACGTGTATGCTACCAACGATTAGACCTTTGTCTAAACTAAGACCCTAGGAACATAGAGAGCAGTGGAAATGCTGCGTGTGTGTGGGTGTGTGCGTGCACGTGCACGCACACGAGCGTGCATACTTCTCTGTGATTAAAAAAATCAATCTAGCGTATAATCTGAGCAAGGCCTGTAGTCTAGGTAATAGTATCATGCCAATGTCAATTCCCTTCCTCTAACATTGTGCTATCTAGTAAATTAAATATTACCATTGGGGAAAGCTGAATGTTTTAGTCTGCTAAGGCTGCTGTAATAAATTAATGCAAACTGGGTGACTTAAAACAACAGAAATTTTGGGGGTGCCCGGGTGGCTCAGTATGTTCAAGCGTCAGACTTTGGCTCAGGTCATGATCTCACAGTTCATAAGTTCAAGCCTGGCATCATTTTGGATCCTCTCTTCCCCCCTCTCTCTGTCTTCTTTCACTTGTGCACTCAAGCACGCACACGCTCCCTCTCTCCCTCTCAATCTCGAAAATGAATAAACATTTAAAAAAAAAAGCCACAGAAATTTATTCTCACATTTCTGGAGGCTAACATGAAATCAAGGTGTTGGTAGGGCTGCTCTCTCTGAAGGCAGCCCTAGAGGAGGATAGAGATTTTAATTGATCCAAATAGAG
This sequence comes from Acinonyx jubatus, assembly GCF_027475565.1. NCBI lineage: Eukaryota > Metazoa > Chordata > Mammalia > Carnivora > Felidae > Acinonyx > Acinonyx jubatus. The sequence continues at coordinate 49,089,395 of NC_069383.1, read as the reverse complement.
GAGGATGTTTCTTAGCCTCTTCCCAGCTTCCGGGACTTGCCAGTAATTCTCTTTCCTGGGCTTGTACAGATACGTTCTAAGGTCTGCCTTTGTTGTCGTATGGTATTCTGTGTCTGTGTTCAAATCTCCCTCTTTTTCTAAGGACACCAATTATTGGACTAGGGCCCACCCTAATCCAGTATGACTTCATTTTAACTTGATTATACCTAATAAGACCCCATTTTCAAATAAGGTTGCATTCATTGGTACCCCGGATCCTAGGATTTGAATTCATATTTGGTGAGGGGCACAATTCAACCCACAACACTGGGCGAACTACTGGGTCTCTGTACCATTGTTTGCAACTTCCTCTAAGCCTATAATTAATTTAAAATAAAAAGTAAAAAAAAAAATATGTGAATCATATCTCAGTAACAAAACAAAACAAAACAAAGCCCTCTCTGGAAAAACGAAACAAAATTATTAACAATTACAAATAAAACAAATTATTAATAATTACTTCTTTAGAAGATTTTATTTAACACATCAATACTTCTTGCTTTCCTTGGAATTACTGTGTGTGATTTTCATAATTTATTTGATTATAATTATGTAATTTTGTAATTCATTAAAAATTTTTAAAAGATGTTTTATTATTTATTTTTGAGAGAGAGAGACAGAGTGTGAGCAGGGGAGGGGCAGAGAGAGAGGGAGACCCAGAATTTGAATTTGAGCTGTCAGTACAGAGCCTGATGTGGGGCTTGAACTCACGAATCATGAGATCATGACCTGAGCCAAAGTCGGACACTCAACTGACTGAGCCACCCAGGCGCCCCTAAAAAATTTTTTAATGTTTATTTTTTTATTTTTGAGAGAGAGAGAGAGAGAGCATGCATATGAGCAGGGGAGGGGGAGAGAGCGAGGGGGACAGAGGTATCCAAAGTGGGCTCTGCACTGTCAGCAGCTAGCCTGAGGCTGGGCTTGAATTCATGAACTGTAAGATCATGACCTCAGCAAAAGTTGAACACTCAATCGACTAAGCTACCCAGGCGCCCCTTAAAATTAAAAAAAAAAAAATTAAAACCTGAGAGTAAAAGCACCGTCCTGCCCTTAAAGTGCTTCGAACTTAGAGCTTAGCCTTTTAGAAAGATAACTTCAGTAGTGGTGCACCTGGCTGGCTCAGTCAGTTAAGCGACTTGGCTCTTGATTTCGGCTCAGCTCATGATCTCATGGTCATGAGATCAAGCCCCGCACTGGGCTCCTCGCTGACAGCAGGAGCCTGCTTGGGATTCTCACTCTCCTCTCTCTCTGCCCCTCCTCCATGTACACGCATGGGCTCTCTCTCTTAAAATAATTAAATAAACATTAAAAAAAAAAAAAAAAAAGAAAGATAGCTTCAATAGCCCTGCGATGGGATGGTGAAGGAATGACTGAAGCTAGAAGCTGAAAGACTAAATAAGAGATGCACAAATTTATCAAGATGAGAAGAGCTGGGGCACTGGTGGGGATGCAAGGAGGGGATGAATGTGAGAAACACTCAGAAAGTAACATGCACACGATTTGGTGACTGATTGGATACAGTGGAGGAAGTGAGACAGAGGAGGTGAGGAAAACTCTCGGATTCTTGGCTGGAAAGACTGGGTAACTGGTGATGCCATTCACGGCAGCGATGTGCTAATGAGTCTCCGTTTGCCCCACCAGCACCCTTCTCCACTCTTTACCCCACTGCTTTGTGGCCCAGGGAGCTGACCTCTGTGGACATGGTCACCTGTGCTCCTTTGACCTTTGGTTTCAGGTTGGGTTTGGCCAATGGGTATCAGTAAGAGATCACGAAGACAGACATAGTGGTCATGGGTGTGGCCACAGCTTCTGTCTGGAAGCCCTTTCTCCACCTGCAGGTAACATCTCCTTCCCCAGCACCTTTAGGCCTGATGGAGGATAACTGCTTCCCTCTGTTGCTAGAGAATCCTTACGGAATCTCTCAAACACTTTACTAAACTCCCTTCAATGACTTCTTTAGTGTATTATCTGTTTCCTGCGGGACTTTGAGTTTATGATGTTTGTGCTGAGTTTACGATGACGTACGGGTGGCAATGTGTACATGGGGTTGATGTCAGCAGGAAAGTCTGGGCGGGAGATCTGGTCGTTATTAACACAAGTATTAGCATATTTGGCAGGTGAACATAGGTAATAATAACAGGAGACAATTGAAAGCTGAAGGTACAGCCAGCTGGCCTCTGAGAAGATCAGTATTCAGGGAGGCATTTGCAAAGTCAGAAGCGTGCACGTGAAATTGAGGACGAGTGTTCAGAGAAACAGAAGAAAGACTGGGATCCAATTGCATCACGGAGGGGTGTTAGGAAACAGTTTCAGGAAGGAAGGCGTGGACAATAGTATCAACAACGTTTTCCTGTCCGTTGAAAAGTATGTGGGGTGAGGTCTGAGAATTGAAAATCAGGTTGGGAAATCTGAGGGTTATTGATGACCTTATGGGACTTTGCAGTGGACCTGTGTGGGTGAGCACATTGTGTGAAGTGAGGAAAGAATGGTGAGTGAAGAAATGGGGCACAAGGTTAATGAACATGTAGAATATGAAGGGACGCCTGGGTGGCTCTGTCGGTTAAGTGCCCAACTCTTGATTTCGGCTCAGGTCATGATCCCAGTGTTGTGGGATTGAGCCCTGCATTGGGGTCTGGGCTGACAGCACAGAACCCACACGGGATTCTCTCTCCCTCTCTCTCTCTGTCCCTCCTCCACTCTCTCTGTCTCTCACTCTAATAAATAAAATAAAATAATGAACATGTAGAGTATGAATATTAGTCCATGGCTCAAGTCTGTCAAAAAAGCTAATAATTCATTGATCTAGTCCACCATTTCAATTTCTATTTTGGGTTCCTCAAGCCCAGTTTTGTTAGGATTTTGGAATATTACTCAGTACTAAGATGGGGCAGGGATATTTGGAGACCGGCAAGGTTAGACAGGTTGGGTGGTTTTGTCCACTGACAGGTACCCTTTTACTTTTCCCCAGATCCAGGGAAATCCATTTCCAGAGTTGGGGAAAAGGATGCTGTCTGTTCTCGCTCCACGTTTATTCCCCGATCCTTGCCTTCTTTTCAAGCTATTTTCTCTCCCTGTTTTGGGGTTTGAGATCTTGGAAACAAATGCCAGAAAGATTTTCCTTCTATATCTCTCCCCCGTGGCAACAAACCTATGGGTTTGATAGTGGGCAACATTTGGGAAGGTGGCAAGATATAGAAGGGGGAGACACCAAAAAAAAAAAAAAGAAGAAGAAGAAGGTTAATATCTCAAATATATTTTGTCGTATAGATTGCTATTTTTAAAAAAATTTTTAATGTTTATTTTTGAGAGAGACAGAGCGTGAGCGGGGGAGGGGAAGAGAGAGAGAGAGAGAGAGAGAGAGGGAGAGAGAGAGGGAGACACAGAATGTGAAGCAGGCTCCAGGCTCTGAGCTGTCAGCACAGGGCCCGACATGGGGCTCGAACTCACAAAGATCGTGACCTGAGCAGAAGTCAGATGCTTAACAAACTGAGCCACCTAGGTGCCCTAGATTGCTATTTAAAGAACTTAAGTTGGGAAGGGAAGAAGAAAAATAGCATGATAGTTGGATATGGGATTAAAAAAAAAGTTCTTCTGGAATGACAGCAATTGTGATTTTAAAAAGCACAAGAAGAGTCCCTTCTCTATGGAGATTTCCCCATGGCCGTATGGAAATCTACAATGACAGTTTCATTTGTTCAAGCTCACAAGTCTTTTTTTTTTCTTTTTTTAAATGTTTATTTATTTTTGACAGAAAGAGCATGAGCTGGGAGGAGCAGAGTTAGAAGGGGACAGAAGATCTGAAGGGGGCTCTGCACTGACAGCAGTGAGCCTGATGCACGGCTCAAATTCACGGACTGTGAGTTCATGACCTGAGTCACCCGGGCGCCCCATGCTCGAGTCTTATTTTGAGATCCCCATACTTGCATTAAGTCCCTCATAGTCACAGAGATTAATATTGAACTTAAGCTTCTTTTCTTTCCCTGTACAAGACTGCTTGCTGCCTGAGGGTTAGGGGTTGTTGAGCCTGGGAAGGAGTTCCTGAAGAGGAGGAAGAAGTGTAGAGAAGGAAGGATTCTAGAAGGGGAATTTTATCTACTCTCAGCTTCTTAGAACTTGCTGTATTATATACTAACCAAACTCAAAAGTCAATTTTCACAATTAACCAATAAAGTGTACTACAAATCACTTTCTAAACATGCTCAACATAGGTACTTAGTAATAATTTCATTTTTCCCTTTGTCCTCATGGCAGGATCAGCATAGCCGTGGCCTCATCTGGGAATAAAGGCATTTCTTTCATCAAGGAAAGCCAATGCTAAATGGCAATAAATCATTGTTCATTGAATCCTACAACCTAAACTATATGTTACAGAAGAAATTCTAGCCCCTATGCATCATAATTAACATCAAATAGTAGTACAAGATTGCAGCACAACAAAGAGCTACAGGGCAATAACCCTAGCTGGTCAGAAATAAATTAACTCACTGAGCAATTACTTAAGGGGAAGAAGGAAAAATAATCAAGACAGTTTCTACCTATGAAGCTAAACTAAGGGGCATAGTGGTTATATCAGTCTGGGTCCAATCAATAGAGGGAAACTACACAGTGATTTGAACAGGGAAACTTAAATAGAATTCTTGGGGGTGCCTGGGTGGCTCAGTCGGTTAAGCGTCCAACTCTGATCTAGGTCACGATCTTGTGGTTTGTGAGTTTGAGCCCGGTGTTGGACTCTGTCCTGACAGCTCAGAGTCTGGATCCTGCTTTGGGTTCTGTGTCTCCCTCTCTCTCTGCCCCTCCCCCGCTCACGTTCTGTCTGTCTGTCTCAAAAACATAAACATTAAAAAAAAAAAAAAAGAATTCTTGACTCTAACAAGGGATTGAATTAACCAGGCGAATAAGGTGTAAAGGGAACTCAAAGGATCATAAGAAAAAATATAAAAGGAACAGACACTATCCCCATGGCTGAGACACATGCCCAAGCAAGAGCACCTCCCCGGCCGAGATCAGGAGATCTCATGGAGAGGGCATGGATATGAGTCATTGAAGGAAGAAATTTCACAAAGAAGTACCTGTATTACTGAGCTAGTGGAACTTGCTGGAAACTCACTCTCTGGAACTAGCCAGAAATCCACTTTTTGGAACCTGCTGGACAGCCACTATGTAGAACTTGCTGGAAATCTGCCCTCTAGGGTTGTAGAGAAAAATGTTCATGAAGTATTTCAGGACAGGAATGAGGAACCAGAATTCTTGTCTACTGCAATGTCTCTCCAGCACTTTCTACTGACAAAGCTTTGTATTAAGCCAGCTGGCAAAGAAAAAAAAAAATTAAAGGACTTAGGTGCACTTTCACAAAGCAGGGAAAAAGGGTGAATGTAAAATGGACAAGCAACAAAGTGGTAATTGACGTGGCAATAACCCACAAACTCTTTCCCCCCACTCCTAATTTTAAGCCCATCAAAAATGTTTTGTTCTATGAGTAGGATGGGTATCAATCAGGGGAATGACCAAATTCTCCAATACAGATAAAATTTAAATTCCTTTTCATGGATCTCTTGAGTTCCTGGCAAATCATGAGATGTGGTCAGAAACCAGGTTAGCACCCGTGGGACGTGAATGGATATTAAGATAGATTCGCCTGTCTAGAGCACATTATGTACATTCTGGTATTAATGCAACCTGTTTTGATGTGATGGGGGCAGCATGCAGAATGAAGGGGGGGGGTAAGAAAGAGTGGGGAATGATGAGGAGGAATATTGACAATTCTTTTCAAAAGTGAGAAGTTTGGTTGTGAAGGTGAAGGCAAGAGGCAATAGCAGTTGAAGGAAAATAAGGAGGAAATTTTGTTTTTTAAGATTTTATTTTATTTCATTTAAGATTTTATTCAAATAATGTCTACACCCAACATGGAGCCTGAACTCACCATCCCAAGACTAAGAGTTGCACGCTCCGTTGACCAAGCCAGCCAGGCTCCCCTGGAATCAGGAAATATTTAAAAAATTAAATAGAAGAGGCATGCCTGGGTGGCTCAGTTGGTTAAGTGCCAGACTTCGCTCAGGTCATGACCTCATGGTTCACGGGTTCGACCCCGCGATGGGCTCTGTGCTGACAGCTAGAGCCTGGAGCCTGCTTCAGATTCATTGTCTCCTTCTCTCTCTCTGCCCCTTCTTGGCTCACACTCTGCCTCTCTCTCTCTCAAAAATAAATAAACATTAAAAAAAAATTAAATAGAAGAGACAATGGGAAGGACCTTGTGGAGACAGAGGGCTTGAATATAAGAGAGAAAATACAGAGTTCCTGAGAAGGCGGGAGGAGATGAAATCTGAAGTAAAAACATATTTCAACCTAAAATTTTGATTCAGCTTTTGTTATAATTTAAAAGTTCAGGAGATTATATTAATAACATTTTGTTCTTTTACTTTTTTGAAAAAAGGTTTATTTACTTATTTTGAGAGAGAGAGAGAGAGAGAGAGAGAGAGAGAGAGAGAGAGAGAAAGAATCCCAAGCAGGATCCACACTGTCAATGCAGAGCTGGATGCGGGGCTCGAACCCATGAACCCTGAGATCATGACCAAGCTGAAGTCGGGAGTTTACCAACTGAGCCACCCAGGTGCCCCAACATTTTCTTAAAATAACTTTTATTTGTTTTGTTCGGGCGCCTGGCTGGCTCAGTTAGTAGAGCATGTGATTCGATCTCGGGGTCGTGAGTTCCAGCCCCGCATTAGGAGTTAGAGATTACCTTTAAAAAAGTACCTTTATTAACTTTCATTACCACTGATATGCAAGCGAGCCCAAAAAATAAAGGTGTGTAATTTAAAACACTGAGAGGAAAGAATCTTCTTGACATAGTATCTTAAGAATTCAAAGAATTCTCCTCTCAGTAAGGAAGAGAGGAGAATATTTACTTCCAGTGACCTCCAGTTTCGTAAGGATCAGAGAGCACTGTTAGGAACCGGGTGGGGCAAATGTCTTACTCAAGTATAAATCTCTACAGGCTCTGTTTCTTTTCTTTTCTGTTCTTTTCTTTTTAAGGCTTATTTATTTATTTTGAGAGAGAGAGAGAGAGAGAGGAAGAGCTTGTGTGCGTGCATGCGCACACGTGACCAAAGGAGGGTTAGAGAGAGGGAGAGAGAGAGAGAATCCCAAGTGGGCCCCAAGCTCAGCACACAGCTGGATGCGGGGCTCCATCCCATAATGGCGAGATCATGACCTGAGCTGATTTCAAGAGTCAGACGCTTCACTGACTGAGCCACCCAGGCTCCCCAGGCATGTGTTTATTAATATCATGAATTACATAGTTTCTCTCTTTATAGTGCAAGAAACTTCCGAAGACACTCATTTTATGCCTTTAACTTGTTAATTTTTAATGTTTTTATGATAAATGCTTTTCTTTTATTAGTTGAAAGACAATTTGTATGTTCTACATCGTATATAATTTTATTTGAAACTTGAATAAAGTTATCTTTAAGTGTTGCTTAGGCTAATAGAAACTCTAAAGACTCTATATTTCTTTTTTTTCTTATTTTTTTAATCTTTATTTATTTTAAGAGGAAGAGAGAGACAGGGTGGGAGTGAGGTGTGACAGAGAGTGAGGGAGACACAGAATCCAAAGCAGGCTCCAGGCTCTGAGCTCTCAGCACAGAACCTGACATGGGGCTCAAACCTATGACCGTGAGATCGTGACCTGAGCCGAAGTTGGACTCTTAACTGACTGAGCCACCCAGGTGCCCCAAGACTATATATTTCTAGAAAATAAATTCTAAGTATAATCAGTTACAAAATAATTGTCAAGAAAATTTGAGAATGAAAATGCTATAAAGGATACAATGCTGTACCTAAAGACTGCTAAGGTGGTTTTAGGTGCCTAGTTTAATTTTTAAAGTTTTTTTTTTTTTTTAATTATGTATGTATGTGTGTGTGTACATATTTGTTGAAGTATAGTTGACATACAATGTTACATTAATTTCAGGGGTACAACATAGTGATTTAGCAAGCTTATAGGGGCATCTGGGTGGCTCAGTCGGTTAAGCATCCGACTTCAGCTCAGGTCACGATCTCGTGGTCCGTGGGTTCGAGCCCTGTGTCGGGCTCTGGGCTGATGGCTCAGAGCTTGGAGCCTGCTTCCGATTCTGTGTCTCCCTCTCTCTCTGTCCCTCCCCCCATTCATGTTCTGTCTCTCTCCGTCTCAAAAATAAATAAACGTTAAAAAAAAAAAACAAGCTTATAGATCATACTATGCTCATGAGCATAGCTACTATCTGTTACCATACAATACTATTATATTACCATTGACTGTATTCCCTATGCTATACCTTTCATCCGGGTAACTTATTCATTCCATAACTGTATCTCCCACTTCCTTTCACCCATTTTGTTCATCCTCCCACCCCAAACCCCTCTGGCAACCATCAGTTGGTTCTCTGTATTTATGTATTTCTTTTTGTTCATTTATTCATTTTTGTTGTTGTTGTCTATTTTTTTTAGCATTAATTCATTTTTGAGAGAGAGAGAGAGAAAGTAGGGGAGGGGCAGAGAGAGGGGGAGACATATGATCCAAAGTGGGCACTGAGCTGATAGCAGCAAGCTCGACGTGGGGCTTGAACTCACGAATCATGAGATCATGACCTGAGCCAAAGTGGGATGCTCAACTGACTGAGCCACCCAGTGCCCCAAACTGTTGTTTTTTAGATTCCTTCTATAGTGACATCATATATTACTTGTTCTTACTCTGACTTATTTCACCTGGCATAATATCCTTTAGGTCCATGCATGTTGTCACAAGTGGCAAGATCTCATCCTTTTCGATGGTTGAATAGTATTCCACTGTGTGTATATGTCACATCTTCCTTATCCATTCATCTATCAGTTGATACCTGGGTCCCAAAACATTCAATTTTAAGACCAAAGTTTTTGCTTAGTACTCTCAGACATAACTTTTGTGGTAAAGCATATGACGATTCCAGAGTCTATAAACACATTTGTTATGGGAAATTGCACTTCATTTGTAAGATAGAAAATCGAAATATTGGATAGGATATTGAACATATGTTAACAAAATGAGAATCCATGGACTTGGAGTTGGATAAGAAGGGAAGTATTAAAAGGAGAAAGCTGGATGGATTAGAGATCTCGATGAGTTTGAGAAAGAGAGTGGGCATATTTGAACAAGCAAGTTAGAAGAATTAAAAGGTTGGGGCGTTGGGGTGGTTCAGTCAGTTAAGCATCTGACTCTTGATTGCAGCTCAGGTCTCGATCTCAGGGTCCTGAGTTCAAGCCCTCAAGGTTGTTGTCAAAGAGCAAGATGCTTAATTTTGAAGGTTAAGGAGTTACAGGTGGGGACAAGGTTCAAGGTATGAGCATGGAAATAGGTATCTGGAGTGGGGTGGAGGTTATTGGAGATGAGGGGGTTCAAGAAATTAAAAGCCCAGGGGCGCCTGGGTGGCTCAGTCGGTTAAGCATCCTACTTTGGCTCAGGTCATGATCTCGCGGTTTGTGAGATTGAGCCCCGCGTCGGGCTCTGCGTTGACCGCTCAGAGCCTGGAGCCTGCCTCAGATTCTGCGTCTCCTTCTCTCTCTGCCCCTCCCCCACTTGTGCTCTGTCTCTCTCTGCCTCTCAAAAAGAAATAAATGTAAAAAAAAAATTACAAAAAAAAGAAGAATTTAAAAGCCCAGCCTGTTGGCCTTCTAATTTTGATCTCATCCAAGGAGACACCAAACGGAGAGGAAGACTGCACGAGGTGATATTCTTCACTGAATGAGGAAGAGTGACTTGGAGATCAGCAGATGACAGAAACAAGGACAGAAGAGAGGGTAATAGCTCATTGGCATGCACCCCAAAGGAGCGAAGTTTTTTATAAACAATTGGGAGAGTAGCAGAAGAGAGGCAATGTGGGTAAGGAGTAAGTACATCAAGACCATCTCCTAACAGAGTAAGAGAAGATAACCCTATTGACAGTGTTGGAATCCTCTGTTTCTCTATCCAGAACCCACCATTATTCAAATCCTATCTTAAAAAGCCCTGTTTTTAAAACAAAGGTTTACAGATGTATTGATTAAAAAAAAATTTTTTTTTAATGTTTATTTCGTTTTGAGAGAGACAGAGAATGCGAGTGGGTTAGGGGCAGAGAGAGGGAGACACAGAATCTGAAGCAGGCTTCAGGCTCTGAGCTGTCAGCACAGAGCTCGACGCGGGGCTTGAACTCACGAGCTGTGAGATCATGACATGAGCTGAAGTCGGATGCTCAACCGACTGAGCCACGCAGGCACCCCAAACAGTTGTATTGATTTTTAAGGAAAGAATCATTTCTAGCAAAGGGAATCTTTAATATAAACTCTGAGGAAAATCACCGTTCCGAAAGATGAAAACGATTTATTTTGCCTGGCTTTCAAAACTCGTAATATTTCTATAACATGTCTATTGGAACTTAGTTTTTCCAATTTTCAAACCATGTTGTCCCACCTATTTGTCAAATTTGTGCCCTTTTAATTATTCTTTCCAATAAGCCCTTTGTCTGCCTTCTCAGATCCTGTTCACCTTTCAAGGCCTAGTTCAGTTTAACAGAGTCTTGCTAATTCAAAATGAAGTATTTTGTATCGTGCCTTCTTTCTCCTTTACTTCTCAAGGTCCATTTCTTACCATGCTTTATTCTGTCTTCCCAGAGCACCTGGCATAACCCAGCTCACATTCTGTATGACCAAAAAGCATTTATCAAGAAACAGCATAACAAAAAAAAAAAAAAGAAAGAAAGAAAGAAAGAAAGAAAGAAAGAAAGAAAGAAAGAAAGAAAAGAAACAGCATGGTACAGGGGAAAATGGATGAACTTTGAGAGTTACAGATTTGAGTGCAAGTCTGGTTTGCCCTTTTCATGATCATGGGCAAGCTATTTAACTTTTCCGAAGCTACATTTCCCTGCATATTGGGGTGATACCGTATAGGATTGCTGTGACGAGTGGAGGCAACCGAAATATCCAGCAGAGTGGCTGGTCAGCACTGTGTACTAAACAGATGGCGATTGTTTTTTGTTAACGATCTTCTCCCTGCCTGACTCCTGTGCCCAAGCTCTTATATTCTGACTTGGTCTTCTTCCTTCCATGCCTTCATCAAAATGCTTTACCAGCGGTCTACCTCCTCCACGAAAAGTATACTGCTCACGCAAGACTGCACTGAGTTCTCTCATCTCTGAGTATCTTTTATACCTGTTTTATTGTCATATTTTAGAGTCACCCACATTTTCATAGATTCATTTATTTTCTTCCCTTTGTTATCATGAATCCTTCTAACAGAGGAACGGTGTCTTTTAGATATTTGCTCAATCTAAACACGGGACAGATGGTAGGTGATAGATTAGGAGAACCATCTAGAAACTACTTGAAATTATAACTGCTCCAGAAATATTATGAGATCCTAAGGGGTTTACTTTCCAATAATTCTTGGAACAGGTCTACAATCCCTTATTCACTGTTTTGAAGGTAAAATATTCTCTTCACGTTTTGTGGCAAAACCTGTCTTGACCTGAACTCACCTGAATGCATCATAGCAGAGTGGCAAAGCTTGATCTGAAAAACCTGATCTGAATTGAAGACTGTGTGCTTTATCCTACTTTGTAGTGTGGTAGTCATAATTTTTCCTCAAAAAATGTTAACTTGATTATGATGTGCTGTTGCAGACCTTGTGCAATGTCATGGAACATAAAGCAAGTACATTTTTCAGAAGTCTAAAAAATTTCTGAATTCTGAAACCCACCTGGCCCAAAGGCTTCATGTGTGGATCCATATCCCTTACGGCCCAAGTACACTGCTGTATCTACAATAGGCTAATTTTTAACAATTCAATTAAATACCGAAAGGATATACATTTAGCTTACTGGGAGAAACATGGTCTAAAAATTCAAGGGGCCATTATTAACTGGATTAAAGCAAGTTACAGTTTCTAAGCAAATACCTTCATGGGGAAAATAAGGTCTAAAAATTCAAGAAATTATCAAAAATAACAAAATAAAGTAAAAAGACTTGCATAAAAATGCTTTCCAATTATGGCTTTTCTTAAGCACATTGTTTTTCTGATTTCATTAACTGAAAATTGGTGACAATTAGAAATTACATATAAACAAGTAATGTGGTTAAAAAAGAGTGACACCTCTGAAAAATTGTGCTTATAAAATTTATTACTATCTTTACATTTCTTTAAAAAGATTTTTTTATTAAAAAAATTTTTTTAATGTTTATTTATCATTGAGAGGCAGAGCATGAGAGCATGAGAGGGGCAGAGAGAGGGGGAGACACAGAATCTGAAGCAGGCTCTGGGATCCAGCTGTCAGCACAGAGCCTGACGTGGAGCTTGAACTCACCAACCGAGAGATCATGACCTGAGCCGAAGTCAGATGCTTAACTGACTGAGCCACCCAGGCGCCCCCAAAAAATTTTCTTTAGTGTTTATTTATTTTTTAGTGAGGAAGAGAGACAGAGCTTGAGTGGGCGAGGGGCAGAGAGAGACGGAGGCAGGGAATCAGAAGCAGGCTCCAGGCTCCCAGCTGTCAGCACAGAGGCCGACGTGGTCTCGAACCCACCAACCTTGAGATCATGGCCTGAGCCTAAGTAGGAAGCTCAACAGACTGAGCCACCCAGGTGCCCCTACTATACTTTCATTTCTTAAGGGATGCAGTTATTTCCACTACTAGAAGACTGCTACTGGTAACATTAGTGATCAGTGATATTATCCCACCAATATCATCATCTGTAAAATAAGGAGGTTGGTACTAAATGACCTATAAAGTTCTTCTGAAATTCTACCATCAAGTATGATATACAACAGAACCAAGTTCAAAGGTTTTTATAGGAAGCAATTGAGCAAACATTGAGAACCTGTATTATTGAAGGTATTGTAATCTTTTTTTAATTTTTAATGTTTATTTTTGAGAGACAGAGTGCGAGTGGAGGAAGGGTAGAGAGAGAGGGAGACACAGAATCCAAAGCAGGCTTCAGGCTCTGAGCTGTTGGCACAGAGCAGGAGGCCGGGCCTTGAGATCATGACCTGAGCCCAAGTCAGACACTCAACCGACTGAGCCACCCAGGTGCCCCTGAAGGTATTGTAATCTTTAAGCATGTGGAAGAAAAAAATGAAAGACTATGACAAGATTCTGTATGTTCTGTATTTAGAGCATTTAATGTGAGGTAATTATCCTTTCTTTACTGGAGATATTGACGATTTTAAAAGGGTTTTATAGCAACAGAGGAATATGATGAAATAGAACAGAAACACTTGCTTCCGTGGAGTTTGGATTCAAACTGAATGCCTGCTATAGGAAGGTAAGAGACATCACAGTCAAAAGTGATTTTAGAAAATATAATTGAACAGAAAACACAGGACAAAATTTACACACACACACACACACACACACACACAAAATAACACAGATAATAAAAGCAGGTAACCACTCATAGAAGTGCAGGCAGAAAGAGACCACTGCTGGGGCAAGAGGAAATAGAATCCTAGAGCATTGGAAGTGTATCGCGTCTAGAACCGAGGTCTTCCAATGAACAAAATCTCAGTCAAGCAAGCACAGGACTGGACCAGGAGTTGGACTAGAGCCTTCGAGTTAGGGGTTGCAGTCCGAGACCTGTGGTCCGCTCCTTCACTTCTCTCGTTTCCCTACTTTGTCATCTATAAAATAAACGGATTCATTTAGACAGGATTTTTAAGAGCCGGGCAATGCCATGGTAATAGTCCATGTAACTTTGTACTACCCTTTCAACCTAACTGGTAAGTTACCTAACTTTCCGGTCAAAGTAATAATTAAATGAAAAACGCAAATCCAAACGGACCCTGTTTGACTAGGTCTGCGAGCGATTCCTGTGAGGCCGAAGAAAGAGGAGGAGTAGCCGAGCCGGGGTAAAAGGCCGGTCTGGAGTTTGGATCCGCCCGCAGAGCTGGTTAAAGGTCACGTTTGCAGAGACCTCGTTTCAGCTGAATGGCCCGGCCCACCAAGCGCTGCGGTGGCGGAAGGGGCGGGCCCACAGCCGGAAGTGACGTACTGCCGGCTTTTTGGCACTGAGGGGAGGTGTAGCCGGTCGGGGGAGAGAGGTAGTGGTGGCGGAAGAGGTTCGGCGGCTGATGGCGGCACCGGCTCGGAAGCCTCTCTAACGCTCCCTCTGTCTTGGGGCTCCTCGCAGGGTAAGTACCTTCCCCGACCGGCTCCAGCGACTTGTGCGGGGCCCCAGCTGGAGCTCTTTGGGGGCTCGCGGTACGCTCCTCAGCTCTTAAGAGTCTAGGGGCCTGGCCAGTCTCGGGAATGATCGCCGTGGTGACGACGCAGCCAAATGACGATGCTTTCCTTCCCCAGGACAAACTTTTCCTTCTGGACTACGGTTGTAACGGGGGTGTGGGCAACTTCGGTTAGCAGTGGGGCTGGGAAAAACGACGGGTGGCCGCCCCACACGGCGGGGAGGCCCCGGGATAGGCCTTCGCGATTTGGGGGGAGCCCTGGGGGACGTGGGCACTGTGGCGGGGGCGAGTGACACGGGGGACTCCCGAAGAAGAACCTGTCTTGCCCGAGGCCCATTCTAGGGCGTGCTCTGAGGGCAGTATGTGTGCTGCCGGCGTAGGCGAGCTTGGGAAAACAGGTCGAGTCCGAGGCTCGGGTTTGCTCGGGTGGGGTGAAACCCAGGTGTTTTGGTTTGTGTCGCCGTTGGAGAAAGAGGCGGAGACTCACTGCGCCGCCTCCGTTTGCGGGCGGGGGGCGGAGTTAGCTGTTGGGGCCGGATCGCAGCCTTCACCTGGGCTACAGGTCTGGTAAACGTTTCTTTCGTCTGTTTATGGGTGGCTCCTACGCTTAACGTTCCGAGGGATCTCAAAAAAAAAAAAAAAGTCTTAAGAGGGCCACACGTCTTCTTTTGCTTAGGCAACTTTTCTTGATTTCACAACTCTCCCTTTCCTCCACCCAACACCCTGCAGGCTCGCAAGTTGTGGTCTGGTCCCGACCGGTCTCCTCGCCTGGGGCAATCTTTGTTTGAATTGGGTGTGGGTCTGTGTGTGTCTGTGTCTGTCTGTGACTGTTGATACATTTAGTTCCCTTTTTAATAATAGGTTTATTTGAAAACACGGTGGCATTTGACTTTATAATAGGTTTTAAGGCTTCAAACGTTCTGAGGACAAAGATTTACGACAAGGATTTAGACGGGAAATCTTACTCAAGTCTGCGTTATACTCATTGTAAAAGTTCTACGAACAGCGCGAACTGTGGCACTAATTACGATTTTCGTGCTCCGTTCCAAATCATTTAAAGAGATGAATTCAATAACATGTTAATCCAAAAGTGGGACGATTGCCCCTCAAAGTCCCATGCAGGTAGAGAGAAGGGCCTGAGGTCAGGCCTTTGTTTTGTTCTTAAACTTGGTTTCTCGAAGTATTGATTACGTTAGAAATGACTTATTAGGTCTTTTCAATTTATTTTTTGCAACTTCAAACAACATCCTGTTGTTTTTTCTTGTAGTCACATTGAGTTGTATACCTGTTTACAGTTAATGCTGTAGCCATTTTAATGTTAAATATGAAACATTCTAACGATGCTCATGTACTTTGGGGGAATACATATGTGAGGTTTATTGGATTTTAGTTTTTTGGATTTTGGATATTACTAAGTAAAATTTTGGCTGTATGCTCTTCGGGCTTTTAAAGTTTATTTTGGCTCAAATCCTTACAGAAAGATAAAAATTCTTTTTATATGGGCCAAGATCATAGCTTTTTATTTTCTCTCTCTCTTTCTCTTTTTTTTTTTAAAGTTTATTTTGAGGGGCGCCTGGGTGGCTCAGTCGGTTAGCCATCAGAGTTCAGCTCAGGTCATGATCTCACAGTTCGTGGGTTCCAGCCCCGCATTGGCCTTTCTGCTCTCACTGCAGAACCAGCTTCTCCCACCCGCCCCCCTCAAAAATAAAAATAAAATCTTTAAGTAAGTTTATTTTGAGAGAGCGTGAGCAAGGGGAGGGGCGCAGGAGCTAGAGAACACCACGCAGAGCGGTGCTGACAGTGCAGAGCTAGTCGCTGGACTGGAACTCACCAATCGTGAGATCAGGACCTGAGCAACATCAAGAGTTGGACGCTTAACTGACTGAGCCACTCAGGTGCCCCAAGATAGAGTTTTTTAGAAACCACCTTTAAAAACAATCTACGGAGTAAATAAAAGTGGTATGAGTGACACCTGGGCAGAGTGTAGTGGTACTCAGCTGTAAAGAATTCTAGAGATAGGGATGCTGGTTGTAAGAGTGCAAGTTAACAGATTGTTGGCTTTGCTTCTGCCTTCCAAAAAGATTTCAGATAACATTTTTCTGCTCTATAAACCAGCTGATAATCTTTGAACTAAAGTATGAATAATTGGAAACTATTAGAATGTTAAACAGTTTTTCCTTCAGATATTTGTGTGTCCTATGGGACTGAAGTTTGGAGATAATTTTAAAAGTCCATATATTTTTAACTGAAGATTTTAAAGACTTTTTTTTTTTTTGCTGAGTTTGTCATTCATTATATACAAGGTGTTCTATTGCAGGTCATACATGGAGTTTTTATTACTGATCTTTACTTACAAACATACGCAAAAGGAGAACAAACGGTGGAAGGAACGACCATTTTGCTAATCTTGTTTTATCTCCTCCAAAACATTTTTCCCCCTGGAGTTTTAAAAGCAAATAAATCCTGGACATCAGGATATTTCACTTATAATTAGTTTAGTGTCTTTAACTTGATAAGGACTTTGGGGAAAAAAAACCCACAATTACCACAATCATATCACACAGAACAAAATTCAGAGTATATTTTCTAGTTCGCTTGGCTGAGGCTTACATTTTGGACTAATCCAGCAAAATAAAATAAGTAGCAGAAGCCACTGGAAAAATACTACCACAAAAGACAGATTTGTTTTGGGCTTGAAAAAGTTCCAGCAGGAATAAATACAACATTGAAGTGCTTCCACCTCTTCCCTACCCGCCCCCCCATTTATTTTAACTACTTAACTGAGTGCCCACTGCACGTTGTCTTTTCCTTAGATATTGATGAATCCCCAGAATAACACAATTGGATTTTAGACCAAAGACTTAATAGCATAAAGTTTACAGCATAATTCATACAAAGCGACTCTAGAGATATTTGGGAATATAGTAGGAAACATGGAAGAGGTCACTGCAGGCAGCAAGTGTATGCATTTCAGACTTGGTTTCCCAGCTGAATGTGTTTGGTTCTTTAATTCTTGAGTCGAAAATTTTTGCTTAGCCTTCGTTTGCATCTTAGCATACCCACGTTTCTGGAGATGTACTTTAGAGAATGGGAAGTAAAATTTGGTCTAGTCCCGCTGCTTCCATTTCCCTTTGTGTGTAGGGGGGGGGCTATATTTCCTCTCCAGCTGAGGTGCAGTTTGTTCTTTTCCTCAGGATGTTAGTGAAGCTACACTTCCCAAGCATTACCACAAGGTGATGCAGTGACTTTGCACATTAACCTCTCCACTGGGCTTTGTGTCTCTGCGTGTGTGTGTGTGTGTGTGTGTGTGTGTGAGAGCGGGTGTGCATGGATATTGTATAAATCTGCCTGTGAATCATCTTGATACATTGACATTCTCAGTGAATTTCAGCATTTTTTAAAGCTTGCCCATCTTTTCATTTCTTTATCTGAGTAAGGAGTGAAACAGGACTTCTATGGGAAATTTTTATTTTACTATTTGAAATGGATTAATTCATGTGGTAATTACATTCAGATTACATTTACCCTAGTTAAGTTTTTATGACTAGGAACTATATTGGAATTTAATTTTTAAAGTTTGAAAAACTAGTAATGAGAGTGGAATGACTTGTAAAACATTTCTGTAGTTATAATTGCATTGAAATTTTTAAAAAGGGAGGAAGGGGTGTTGGAGAGAGATTAAGGTTATTAGGATCACAAATTATCTTAAGATTTATAATCATGAATATATTTAAAGTCTGATTTAGGGTTTTCTGTTAAAAACTTGAATTTTGGGGGGAAGGTTTAAAAATGCAATTTTATGTTAATATGTTTATTTAAAACAGTGAAAACAATGCATTTATCTATACCAGTAAAATATCAATTAAAAGTTGTCTTCACACAGATTCCTCTTGAGTAAAGACTGTTGTGTGTACTTTTTGAGTCCTTTTTGATCAATTTATAAGCATATAAACAAACATACATAAATATATAGATCTGTACCTTGCTATTTTTCATCTTTTCAGTGAAGTAAAAGTGTAAGATTGATTATGGATTTTTAAGACACTTTTGTAGTTGAGGTTAAACAAAAGTTTAAACGTCACTGCCTTGTTTTATAACATAATCACAGCTTTGTTAATTCAGTTTACTTTAGGAAACATGTTAAGTTTTAAGAAAAAGTTTCATTCTTAAACTGCTTTTAATTAAAAACATGGCAACTCATTCTAATCTAGCCTTATTTTCTCCTTAATAAATACCCTCCTCAGAGAAACTGAAATATTCATTTTCTTTGTAGAAAAATATTACTGATTCACTTGTCTCAGTTTTGGTAGGTGAGTCTGCTAGAGGTTGGTTTCATTGATTTAGCTATAGCTTCTCTTATACTGATATAACCAGTACTGAACAATATTTCAAAACTGGAATTGATGGGTTATTTTTTCCTTCTTTATGAAGCCATTGACTTGAAAAGAGATTATCATTAGTGACTTTATTAGCACCATGACATCCCCCTGAGCCCAAATTAGGTCAGACAATTCAAAGCAGCAAAGTAAATAACACTTCATTTATTTTATGCAGAGTTCCCAATGTTTGTAAGTAAGTGCTACCTTTTTTTCATTTTACTGAAGGCTTTGGCATACCAGCTGGGGAATACTAGTTAAGTCCTTCTGTGAAATAGGGCTGCTGGTCATAAAGCCTTTTTGTTAGTGCAGAGATCTTACCTAGAAGGATTGCTACTGAATGCGCTCTCCTTACCTTGGAATCCTGGCAGAGCTCACAGCTAGCTAACAGTCAACCAGATTGGTATTCTAGCAGTGGCCTCTAGGTTCACCATTGACATTCTCTTTATTAGATGTCCAGTATATTCAGTAAAGCAGTACTTGAATAGAAGTTGAGCAGACACAAGAAGAAAAGTGCATATTTTCTGAAGTGTTTATTATTTTGAAACTTCAAAAATTTGCTAGTATTTCAAATAGGTCAGCAAAAGAAACATATTGTAAAAGCATGTTGTCTGAGATCTTCTTAGCAATAAAGAGTTTTTTAACCTTTATTTTTGAGAGACAGAGCATGAGCATGGGAGGGACAGAGAGAGCGGGAGACATAGAATCCAAAGCAGGCTCCAGGCTCCGAGCTGTCAGCACAGAGCCCAACATGGGGCTCGAACTCACAAACCATGACTTGAGCTCAAGTCAGATGCTTACCGACTGAGCCACCCAGGTGCCCCAAGACTTTTTTAATAGTTAAAATATGAGTATAGACTAACTGCTGTGTTTGCCCTATGGAGACTTTATTGATTGTGAAGTAAATGAGATTAATTTGGTTGGCAAAAATCTTGCCTCTTTTTTCCCCATCACGGAGATTTCTGTTGTGATGACTAAGAAGCAAGTACCATAGGGATATTGTCTAGTTTATGTGTACTGTAGAATCAATAATAATTGTACTGAGTCTGTGACACACGTATAGATGGCTTTTACGAGTAAATTCTCAGTTGTATCCTTTTTCTCAAAAAGTCGAGTACAAAATATGGAAAATATTTGTGTCTTGCAGATTTTTATAGTTCATTTTCACCATCTCTTGTGCTTGGTGTTCACTAAGCAGTGAACATTCACTGAATCTGTAATAGATTTTCAACAGCTATGTATTTCATTGGCACTATACGTTAAAAAACAAACACAACAACTTAGTTTTTGAGATTGAGGGCGCAGTTGAGCAAGGGGCAGAGAGAGAGAATCCTATGAGGAGCTGAGAGAGAGGGAGGAAGGGGTGGGACTGAGAGAAAGTGGGGATAGTGTTTTACTCAAAGTGGAGTTCGAGCTCACCCAATGTGGAACTTGAACTCCTGAACTGTGAGATCATGATCTGAACTGAAGCCAGATACTTGATGACTGAGCCACCTGGGTGCCCATAAAAAATAACTTATTTTTAAATCAGTAAATCTATGGAAAGAGCATATGAACACTGGAAGCCAAGGTAGGATTATTAAACCCAGAATGAAAGGGTATAAAATCAGTATAGGCTGAAAGGAACAGATAAGCTGAGTTGTGTCAAGTAGACCAGCTGAGATTTTATGTGATTTGAGATATCTGAACAAGCATGTACCAGAAGTCCTGAATGAAGACAGGCTAGGTCTGGGCATTTGTGGAAATGAGTGAGAGGTGGTAATGAATACTTAAGATTACTTGGGGAGGGGTGCCTTGGTGGCTTAGTTGGTACAGCATGAGACTCTTGATCTCTGGGTTTGTGAGTTCGAGCCCCTTGTTGTAGAGGTTATTTAAAAATCTTAAAAGTAATCTTTATTTTTTAAAGAAAAAAAAAATGCATGCACACACCCATACTTCCCCAGATCCTGCTTTCAGAAAGTCATTGTCATCTTTTCATTTTTTTAAAGTTTTTTATTATTTTAATATTTTATTATTTTTTATATTTTTATGTTTATTATATTTTTATAATTTTTATTTATATAATTTATATTTTATTATATTTATAATTATAAATTTTATAATTTATTATATTTTATATTTATTATAATTTTATAATTATTTTTTATAATTTTTTATAATATAAAAATTTTTATAATTTTTATTATTTTTTATATATTGTTCTTTGAGAGAGCGTGTATGGGTGGGGGCAGAGAGAGAGGGGGACAGGGTATCCAAAGCAGACTGTGCTGACAGCAGGGAGCCTGATGTTGGGCTCCCAGCTCATGAACTGTGAGATCATGACCTGAGCTGAAGTCGGCTGCTTAGCTGACTGAGCCACCAGACACCCCTAAAGATTTTATTTTTAAGTAACTTCTGTAACCATTGTGGGTCTCTAACTCACAACCTTGAGATCAGGAGTCACATGCTCTACGTACCGACTGAGCCGGCCAGATGCCACCCAACCCCCCTTTTTGGAGAGCCCCTAATGATTTTAAAATGTAGCTCAGGTTGAGAATGTTGGTCTAAGGGATCACGAACATGGGTCAGGAATGCAGACACAGAGAGGTTAACATCAATTAATAGGAGCCTAAGACCTAGAGGAGGATGGGTGGGATTGAGGAAGAAAATTACTAAGTTCCAGGGTTCAGCATAGAAACACTTCTGGTTCATTTGCTTTTGCTTGCAAACGAAACAGTGGGCTAGGCTTTCCAAGAGAGTTGAGAGTTTTTGATTTTGGTTTTAACGTTTTTTTAATCCTTATGTAACTTCCTGAGTCATTTTATAACTTGTTATTTCCTGGTTGTGTTTTTATATTTAAGCACATTTAAAAAAATTTAACCACATTTTTAAAGACGAGTTCTAACTATATATCTTGTCAATAATTATGGCATGCAAATTCTCATGTAATTTGCATTCAGTGTTATGCATTTTCTGAAGGTGTAAGGTTTTTTTTGTTTTTTTTTTTTTTTTGGTTTCATTCAACTTACATGATTTACTTGTTACAGATTCACAATGACATCCTTTCAAGAAGTCCCCTTGCAGACTTCCAACTTTGCCCATGTCATCTTTCAAAATGTGGCCAAGAGTTATCTTCCTAATGCACACCTGGAATGTCATTACACCTTAACTCCATATATCCATCCACATCCAAAAGATTGGGTTGGTATATTCAAGGTAAGAACTTTCTGTGTATTTCTTTCACTTACGTATTCTGTTTTCTATTTAAGCAGGTTGATATGTAGCTTATATAAGCCTCGTCTTAACTCTGCATTGAGGGCCTTTGTTACAATTGTAAACTTAAACGTTTTGTAAACATGAAATATTTAACAGTACTGAGTAGTATACAACAAATACTGGGAACTTGATTTGCCAGACTCACCTCTCTTTGATCAAAAGGTTCAGTGTCACTCCAGGTCTTGTGAAAACTTTTCAGAATCCTTTTTTTTTTTTTTTTTTCTGTTTTCTCCATTCCTTACCTGAAAAAAGATCTTTTCCTTTGAGTTGTTATATCATTTACTGTCTCTTCCAGTCATTTGTAATTAGTGTTAATTATACAATTCTATAGCCATGTTACTCTACTATTCTACTTAAATATTGCTCATATTGTCATATGCTTTTGTAAGAGTTTTCTGTTTTACATGACTAAATAGTAAACTCTATGATGGCAGGTATCCTAGTCCTTAAATTTTGCCATTTTTTATAATATTTGTGAATTACATTGAGGTGATCATTATGGTGGTGCTTTACTGTGCTACAGATTTTCTGGCAATTTCAACTCTTTACAATGTAGTAGAGAACTAAAACAAGAGAATCTCTTTGGGGTGCCTGGCTGGCTTAGTTGGAAGAGCATGTGACTCTTGATCTTGGAGTCGAGTTCAAGCCCCACTTTGAATGTAGAGATTACTTAAATAAAATTTTAAGTCATTTGAATATTCAAAATGTCATAAATGTCAACAGTAAAACTTTTCTACTGGGTTCCTCTGGATTCTCCCTCAGAATAAATTTATTTTAGATCTGATTTTAATGGTTCTGAAATTTTGATTGGTGTGTATAGGTTAAGCAGCGAACTAGAAAAGAAGAGTTGCTGCTAGAATTAGGGACATTGAGGGTATCTAGAAGTGAAACATGGCTGTACAGAGTGAGGAGGGCAGAAAAACTATTGAACAAGGGGCACCTGGGTAGCTAGTTGGTTAAGCGACTTTGAGCCCTGCATCGGGCTCTGTGCTGACAGCTTGGAGCCTGGAGCCTGCTAGTGATTCTGTGTCTCCCTTTCTCTCTCTCTACCTGTCTCCTGCTCATACTCTGTCTCTCTCTCTCTCCCTCTCTCTCAAAAATAAACATTATTTTGTTGAATTTTAAAGTTTGGCATGCAATGACATTTCCTTTTATTATTAGAGAGTGTGTGCGTAGGGGAGAGGGAGAGAGAATCTTTTATTATTTTTTAAATAATTTATTAATTTTTTAAATTTACATCAAGTTAGCATACAGTGCAACAATGATTTCAGGAATAGATTCCTTAATGCCCCTTACCGATTTAGTCCATTCCCCCCCCCCCGCCCCCACAACCCCTCCAGGAACCTTGTGTTTGTTCTCTATATTTAAGAATCTTTTATGTTTTGTCCCTTCCCTGTTTTTATATTATTTTTGCTTCCCTTCCCTTATGTTCATGTGTTTTGTATCTTAAAGTCCTCATATGAGTGAAGTCATATATTTGTCTTTCTCTGACTAATTTGCTTAGCATAACATCCTCTAGTTCCATCCATGTAGTTGCATATGGCAAGATTTCATTCTTTTTGATTGCCAAGTAATACTCCATTTGTGTGTAGACACCCACACACCCCACCTCTTCTTTATCCATTCATCCATCAATGGGCATTTGGGCTCTTTCCATACTTTGGCTATTGTCGATAGTGCTGCTATAAACATGAGGGTGCATGTGCCCCTTCAAAACAGCATCCCTGTATCCCTTGGATAAATGCCTAGCAGTGCAGTTGCTGGGTCATAAGGTAGTTCTATTTTTAATGTTTTGAGCAGCCTCCATACTGTTTTCCCAGAGTGGCTGTGCCAGCTTGCATTCCCACCAGCAGTGCAAAAGAGATCCTCTTTCTCCACGTCCTCACTAACATCTGTCGTTGCCTGAGTTGTTAATGTTAGCCATTCTGACAGCTGTGAGGGTGGTATCTCATTGTGGTTTGGATTTGTATTTCCCTGATGATGAGTGATGTGGAGCATTTTTTCATGTGATGGTTGGCCATCTGGATGTCTTCTTTGGAGAAGCATCTGTTCATGTCTTTTGCCCATTTCTTCACTGGATTATTTGTTTTTTTGGGTGTTGAGCTTGATAAGTTCTTTATAGATTTTGGATACTAACCCTTTATCTGATATGTCACTTGCAAATATCTTCTCCCATTCTGTCACTTGCCTTTTAGTTTTGCCGATTGTTTCCTTTGCTGTGCAGGAGCTTTTTATTTTGATGAGGTCCCAGTAGTTCATTTTTGCTTTTCTTTCCCTTGCCTCCGGAGACGTGTTGAGTAAGAAGTTGCTGCAGCCAAGGTCAAAGAGGTTTTTGCCTGCTTTCTCCTCAAGGATTTTGATGGCTTCCTGTCTTACATGGAGAACTTTCATCCATTTTGAGTTTATTTTTGTGTATGGTGTAAGAAAGTGGTCCAGGTTCATTCTTCTGCATGTCGCTGTCCAGTTTTCCCAGCACCACTTGCTGAAGAGACTGTCTTTATTCCATTGAATATTCTTTCCTGCTTTGTTAAAGATTAGTTGGCTAGAGGGAGAGAGAATCTTAAGCAGGCTCCCCATTTGGTGTGGAGCCCGCAGGGCTTGATCAGTGACCTTGGGATAATGACCTGAGCCGAAATCAAGAGTTGGATGCTCAGCTGACTGAGCCACCCGGTTGCCCCTTCAGTTTCATTTTGAATCCCTCCTGCCTTGATTTTGCCTGATAGAGGAGTCATTTACTATTTTTTGTTTTGTTTCTTAAGTCAAATTACAAAATGGAGACACATTCATTGCAACATTTTATGAAATCAGTACCTGTTTTGATTTTATGTGAGCTAAGAGTATCAAGTTAAACTGAGTGAGAATTGGTGTTTTGTGCAAGAATGGGTCAGGGAAGAATACAGTAGGGAAATAAGATTAAAGGAAGGGAGGGGCGCCTGGGTGGCTCAGTTGGTTGGGCCTCCACCTTGGGCTCTGGTCTTGATCTTGCAGTCCTCTAGTTCAAGCCCCGCCCTTTGTCGGGCTCTGTGCTCACAGCTCAGAGCCTGGAGCCTGCTTCAGATTCTGTGTCCCTGCTCTCTCTCTCTGCCCCTCTCCCACTTGTGCTCTGTCTCACTATGTCTCTCAAAAATAAATGTTAAAAAAAAATTAAAAAATTTTAATGTTTTATTTATTTTTAAGACAGCATGAGTGGGGATGGGGCAGAGAGAGGGGGAGACACAGAATTCAAAGCAGGCTCCAGGCTCTGAGCTGTCAGCACAGAGCTCAACGCGGGGCTTGAACTCACCAACCGTGAGATCATGACCTGAGCCGAAGTCAGATGTTCAGCTGACTGAGCCACCCGGGCGCCCCTAAAAAAAATTTTTTTAAAGGAAGGGAGGGGCATTTCTGACAGGAAAGTGGTATAAGCAAAGGCATTAAGTTGAGAATGTTATGAGTACAGGTTAGTTTGACTGGAACATATGTTTCATTTAGGGAAGTGGAGAGAGATAAGTGTGGAATTAAGCTTTAGTCTGTTAATGGAGGACCTTCAGTGTTAGTCTAAACTGTTTGTAGGTTTGTTATGGGTAGTGGTATGTCTTTGTATATGTAGGTATTTAGGCTGGTGTATGATAAATTGTATTTCAAGAAGATGAATCTTTCCCTTTTTTCCTTCAGACTGCTTATTCTGATTTTTAATTTAAAAAATTTTTAGTTAATGGCCTGTTGCCTAAGCCACAAGCTTATGACTTTCCCTTCAAATTTAGTCAAACACCAGTTCCATCCATTTTACTTCCTATTTATTTCTTTATTTGTAATTTCACTGCCGTAGACTTATGCCTCCTTATCTCTTTACAGGACTATTGCAATAGGTTACTTGTTTTCTCTGCTTTCATTCTTGCCCCCCCCCCCCCCCATCTATTCGTCAAACTACTCTATAAAAACTATAATATAAAATGAAAATCTGAGCATATCTTCCTTTGGTTTTAAACTCTTAAGTGGTTCTTTATCATCTATGGAATAATGCCAACATTAAATAACTTTACCACTGTGCCTTATAAGGCTTCTTTATATGATTTGATTGAAAACTTTATTTTTTTGTCATTGCCTGCTTTATATTTTTTGCTTTGGTAATGCTAAACTATCTCTTGTGTACTCCAGGGACTATAACTTTTCTTTAAGAAGTAAATATATAAATGAATACAATTGTGTAGAATGCCCTTGGATTATAGAATTCCCTAGATAATACTTTAAAACTCCATAGTAATTTCAGGCATATAGTAAAAATTTCAGAATCTATGGGAAGACTCAAGAAATCATGTTTAATAAAGTGGAATTGCCATGTTTATTGCATGTTTTAAACACTTTATGCATACTGCAAATTGCCCTCTAGGATGATTTTGATAGATATGATATTGACAGGCAAGCAGGGAGAAAGTGCCCAGATGGTAGCTCTAAGGGAGAAGGAATGAAAGGAAGGTGTGTGCGGTATGTTTTGAGAAAGTGTTAAGGAATTTGATTTGCCTGGGACAGGTAACAGTTTTAGAAGATAAATGGGGGGGACATCTGGGTGGCTCAGTTAAGTGTCCAACTCTTGATTTTAGCTCAGGTCATGATCTCACAGTTTGAGATTGAATCCTGCTTCGGTCTCTGTACTGACAGCTTGGAGCCTGCTTGGGATTCTTTTTCTTTCCCTCTGCCCCTCTCCCCTGCTTGTGCTTGTGTGCATGCTCTCTCTCAAAATAAATAAACATTAAAAAAAGATGAATGGTTGGTTTGGATTACGTTATGGATTTAATATCTGGCTGAGGAATAAAGTAAAAAGAGTAATAAAGTTTAGAGGTGAATTTTTATTTTGGAGGGTTGAGTGAGATTAATTGGAATTAGAAGAGAATGGAGGCAGGGAAAATGTTTAGACTATCCTAATTTCCTAGGTGGGATAATGAAGGCCGACGGTAGAAAAGGGAGTCAATTGTAGGTAATAATCCCTAAGTAGAATCCATGGGGGTTTGTCAGCAATTATTTGAATGAATTTGGAGTGGAACTCATTCATGGCTTCGGTATATTCAGTAAGGAGGAACAAGGTTATGTGGTAAATAAGAGTTGAGGGGACTTGAGTATGCAGAAGATTTGGTTCTGCTACTGTGGAAGAATGTCCTAGGGAATTGGAGATTGCTGAGCATCAGTTTTAGGATTTTATCCAGAAAGGTTTAGCACCCAGAATTATGAGTGAAGAATTCCAAGGTGGTAATCATTGAGATTGCGATTTGGAGAGGTAAAGGTGGGGGAGAGAATGGGAAGGGAATTCAAGAAGACAAAGGATACTAGGGTGGATTTAGGTGCTCTGTTGATATGATTAACTGATTATGAAGTTGGGTAGGGAAATGAATGAAGCTAGTCAAAGGATGTAGACTGGGTTGGAGATTTTTATTTTTTCCTTGTAGTTTCCCTCTCCTCTGTATGGACTGTTTTTGATTATAACTAAAATAAACACGTAACATTGGTTTATTTATACTTTGCAAAGATTTTTCATCAGAACATTATAGTTCCCATTTTACAGATAATGGAATGGAGGTCCAGAGAGAAGTGACTTACAGTTATTCATTAAACTTTGGAGCTGAATCTTGAACCTCATGTAAATTGGCATTCAAGAATTGTTCTCTGGGGGCGCCTGGGTGGCTCATTTGGTTAAGCAGCTGACTCTTGGTTTCAGCTCAGGTCATGATCTTACAGTTTCATGAGTTCGGCCTTGTATTGGGCTCTGGGCTGACAGTGTGGAGCCTGTTTGGGATTCTCCCTCACCCCCTCCCACTCTCTTAAAATAATAAACTTAAAAAAAAATGTTCTCTGGCAGTTTGAGAGATCTGGTTATCTAAAATTAGCAACAGAGTTCCTAGTAAGTTCAACATGCATTTTATGAGTGATAGAGTTGAAGTAAAAATATAGGAAAAGATTTAGAATTATACCTCATGCTGTATTTTTATTGTAAATGCAACATTAATTGCAGTAAAATATATGTCACATTATGTTTGAGTTTTGTTTTATTTATGTTTGTGTTTATTATTTGTTTTAATTTTTAAATTTATTTTCGAGCATGTGAGTGGGGGAGATGGGGGCGGGGGGTGGGGAGAGAATCTTAAGCAGGCTCCATGCTCAGTGGGGAGCCCAATATGGGGCTCGATCCATGACCCTGGAGTTGTGACCTGAGCCAGAATCAAGAGTTGGATGCTCAACCGACTGAGCTACCCAGGTGCCCCTAGTTGTTATGAATTTGATTTGGTTTTAGTTGTACAAATATATAAGCACAAGGAATTTACATTTAGATTTATGCTTAGTACAAATTAAATTACCTTATAATTAAAATAATTTTTAATAAACTAAAGGTCCATGAGATTTTTTTTTTTTTTTTTTTTTTTTTAAGACTTGAGAAGGAGACTTAACAGTTCTCATGTTTCAGATACTTTTCTAGGTGAGGAAATTGGGAGTGCAGTGATCGTTGTTTCCAAAGTCTTTTTAGGCAGACCATGCTTCCCAGTAAGATACTGTTTTCACGCATCATACCGCCAACCAGATTAAAAAAAAAAAACCCTTAATTTCCTGGCGTGGACAGTGAACCTGAGCAGTGATTTTATGCATGAATATCTTGTTTCAAGCTTTTGTTTGTTTTTCCTTGTTTCTCCTTTCCTTCTCATATTTCCTTTTCATATTCTCTTCTTTTTGCTTTTTCTGCTTTTCTGCCTTGGTCTCCCTTGAACCTTGTCTCATTTTGTTTTTAAAAAGTATTCTCCTAAAAATAGAGTAATTGTAAAATAATCATAATGTTAGAAAACTTGGAATAAAGTATTAAAAAAATTAAGATGATCAGCAGTCTTCTTGCCCAACTATATTCCTGTCTAATAACAGTGGCTAATACTATTAATGTTTAAGTATTTCCTTCCAGTCTTTTTTTAATTAAAGGAAGACTTTCACTTTTTCTATTGCATATATTTGAAAGTAGTTTGAATAATATTGCATGCCCTTTTTTATGCCCTGAATTTTTTCACTTAGGATTATAATCACTTCTTTACAAGATTTTTTGACAGATTTTTTAAGATTTTAATCTATATCCAGCATGGGGTTCAAACCCATGGTCCTGAGTAAAGAGTTGCATACTCCACCAACCACACCAGACAGGCACCCTGATAGTCCCTTTCTTTATCTTTTTCTTCTTGTTTTTTTAATTTTTAAAATGTTTTTATTTATTTTTGGGAGACAGAGTGTAAGCAGGAGAGGGGCAGAGAGAGAGGGAGACACAGAATCTGAAGCAGATTCTAGGTTCCGAGCCATCAGCACAGAGCCTGATGCGGGGCTGAAACTCACACATCCTAAGATCATGACCTGAGCTGAACCAACTGAGCCACCTGGGTGCCCCTGTCACTTTCTTAATATAAGTAGCTTTGTAACGTTTTGTCTTATGGAGGGACGTTTATACTGGTTGATACTTCTATTTTACAATCAGCATTACTTTCTCATGTATATTTAGGCATTTTTGGAGTTCTTTTTCTTTTAAAAAGGGAGGATCTTTATTCTTATAAGTGATTTTGGGAACTACAGAATATACAAAAGAAAGAAAATGCATGTCCTTATCCATTGTACCCCCACCTTCCCCAGAAATACCTGTTGTTAAGTTTGGTGTATATTTTTCTAGCTTTTAAACATCCATAGGCTCATTTTATACTATTTTGTAGATTATATATTTATCCATATGTAACTAACAAATTTATTTTCAGTGCCTTTCTTACTCCCAACTCTTAAGTCTGTCTTCCTTTACCTCTCCCCTAAAATCAGTCCCTCTGAGTCTGTTTCTCACTTTACAAGTGCTCTTTGTATGCTGTCCCTGATGTTTGTCTTTTGTTCTGTTAAGGTTTCTCCAGAATTTATTAATATCTTAGTTTTACTAGGTAATCTTGATGTCCTTCTGATCTTTACGTTCCGTCTCAGAATTTCCTTTATTGTCCGTGCTTCTCATCCAACATATTTTTCTGAAATGTTAATCCTATTTAAAGGGAAAACATGGGCACCTGGGTGACTCAGTGGGTTAAGTGCCCACTCTTGGTTTCGGCTCAAGTCATGATCTCACGGTTTCTTGAGTTCGAGCCCTGCATCCGGCTTGGTGCTGACAGTGCAGAGCTTGCTTGGGATTCTCTCCCTCTTTCTCTGCCCCTCCCCTGCTTGCTCTGTCTCTCTCTCAAAATAAATAAATCAGTTTAAAAAGAATAAAGGGAAAACATTTGTGGTTTTTTTTCCTTCCATGTTATCCTTGTTTCTTTTCCTTTTTATGCTTTTGTTTTGCTGTTGCATTAGTAGAAGAATTATGCCCAGTACTTTGGTAATTCCTCAAACTAAACTATGTGCAATAACGGTTGCTTTGGTTCCTTCCTTAGTATAGATATGCCCTCTTAACTTGATTCAAGTGCAGCTCTTAGAAGCAAAGTGTTTTGACAGTCATGGGAACTTTGTTCCTTTGTTCTAAGTTGTTGTTATTGTCATTTTTCATTGTTTTAAAATTGCTGTTATCAATTCTAAATGTATTTTCTTTCCATTTGCTGTTAGTAGACTAAAAGGCAAATTCCCTTGCATTTTAAGGGATTGAAATCTGTAGTCTGAGTTGTGAAATCTGAATTCCAATCATGTTTTAACCACGTGACCAGGAAAATAAAAACAAGCTGTGACTTGGACACTTTGTTGTCTGACTTTTTTAATTAGATATTTACTGTTCTTATGCAGTTGTACATAATTTCCAGAGGTGTACTGTGTTTTTTCCATTATGACCTGCTCTGCTGTATTTTCACATGAGTTTAGGTGCAAGCCATACCTATCCTAAAGGAGCCTGTACTTTGTATCTTTCCAGATAGAGAGACTTTTACATTTATTTATTTATTATTAAAAAAAAATTTTTTTTTAACTTTTACTTATTTTTGAGAGACAGAGAGAGACAGAACAAGTAGGGGCAGAGCAGAGAGAAAGGGAGACACAGCATCCAAAGCAGGTTCCAGGCTCTTAGCTGTCAGCACAGAGCCCGACGCAGGGCTTGAACCCAGAAACCACGAGATCACGACCTGAGCTGAGGTCAGTTGCTTAACCGACTGAGCCACCCAGGCGCCCCTACATTTATTTTTTTATGTATGCCTGACATGGCCCTTCCAGAGTGACCTAAGATCCATTGTTCAGTGTTTCTTACTCAAAAGGAGTTTAAAGCACAGTTTTATACTTTATACTCTGGGTTGCATCTTGACCGTCTCCTCAGTGGTCTCAGCAGGGGATACCTGTGACATCTCGTAGCACCGTCAACTACTTCTCTTGAGAAGAGTTGCCCAGACATAGAGGCAGTAAAGGAAAGCAAAATGTTAGATAGACTTTCTAAGTTACCAGTGTAGGCAACCAATAAGGAATAGCCTGAGCTATTGTGATTCACTTGGAGAAAACACAGCAAAGACCAAACCACTCAACATCTCTTTTGTTACACATATTTTTCTTATATGATAATGGATCTCATTTCTCCCATTTTGTTTTTCTTAGCTACAAACAGAGCTTTCGCTCTTTGCTGTTTCTCTTTTGTCAACTGCACTTCTTTTAAGAATTATGTAGTTACCGACTCAGTGTTGAAAGTGGTGGAATTTCAGAAGGTATGAAAGTATTACATATCTTGCCAGGAAAGGAGTGAGTAGTGTCCTGGTGGTTAAGAGTTTAAACTTTACGTTCAAATCCTAACTCTGCTATTTCCTAGCCTTTTACTAGTTTCTTAATTTGTAAGATGATAATACTTACTACAAAACATACATTCAGTAAGTCTCTGTTAACTGCTATTCCCAGTGCCACTTGAATCAGATACCTGTAATTGTGATGTTTGCAGTTTTGTGTGTCAGTCATTCAGAAGTTAAATGGCACACTCAGTTTTTCCTTCTCTTGACTACCTGGTCCAGGTAGAGCCTGTTCACTTAGGGAGATTCCTTCCTTCCTTCCTTCCTTCCTTCCTTCCTTCCTTCCTTCCTTCCTTCCTTCCTTCCTTCCTTCCTTCTTTCCTTTCTTCTTCCAAGAAAGATGTTGCTCTAGATAAGTGTTTCTTTCAAGATCAGTAAATGGAGACAAAGAATACAAGCTTTGATTTGTACCAGGTGTATCTGTTGGGGGAAGAACTTCAGATGGGCTCTTTTTTAGGAGATGGTGAAGCATTGGGGGATCTAAAGTGAGGGGAGAGAGCATCATAAAATCAAGATCACTGTCCCTAATAGGCTCTGTGTCCTTGGGTATTAATGAATGGTAACATTTAATGAATACCAGTGTGCTCAGCTCTGTGCTGATTGCTTTATGGGAATTATTTAATACACAGCCCTTTGAGATTGTTACCATCATCTCCATTTTAAAGAGGAGGGAACAGAATAACTTGTCTGAAGTCATATAGCTAGTAAGTGCTCTTTCTGGCAGTCTGACCTGAACTTCCTGTGGTCTTAGACACTGTAATATACTGTGCTTGCAAAAACTACCGTTTATGGAGTGCTTACCGTGGGTCAGGCACTCTGTTGGGTGTTGCTTTTATGTTCATCATCTAATCTCATTCTTCTAACAGTTCTGAGAGAAAAAATAGCAGCCTTTAAGTGAAGTAGATCATCATGGATTACTCAAACTTCTCATCTATAGAGACGAATAGCATCTTTCAAATGTTTTCAAATGGTTTTCTTGACTGTGACATACAGAAAGAAAGAAATGTGATTTGACCTAGCAAAGACTTGTACGCAAATACACCGGAAATAAATTTTCAGGAAGTGTAATTTAGCCTTCATGCACTCATACTTCTAATTCTGTATAATTAAAAAATAAATAGGGCTGTGAACCACTAAATTGATATTACCACTTCTTACTGGATTGTGACCTACAGTTTGAAAACATTCCTTGAGAGACTAAAGATTGCTAATATTCTTCTAGTTTCAGTGTTCTGTAATCTATAATCCTAGGTTTATCAGAATTATAGAACATATGTATAATCTAACCCTGTGGATGAGGCGTAATCTCTTATATTACCTGCAAATAGATATCTAGTATAGGCATAGCTTGGTTGGGTTCCAGGTCACTACAGTGAAGTAAGTCATGATTTTCTTTGGTTTCCCAGCACATATAAAGATATGTTTACATTGTATTGTAGTCTGTTAAGTGCGTAATAGCATTATGTCTAAAAAAAAAGATGTATATCTTAACTAAAAAATACTTTATGCTAAAATGTTAACCATCATCTGAGCTTTCAGTGATTTATAATATTTTTGCTGGTTATGCCTTGATGATTCATGGCTGCTGACTGGTCAGGGTGATGGTTGCTGAAGGTTGGGGTGGCTGTGGCAATTTCTTAAAATAAGACAACAAAAGGGGCACGTGGATGGCTCAGTTGGTGGAGCATGTGACTCTTGATCTTGGGGTTGTGAGTTTGAGCCCCATACTGGGGAGTGGAGTTTGCTTAAAAAAACAAAAAAAAAAAACCAGTGAAGTTGGTCACATGCATTGACCCTTCCTTTCACAGTTTTTGTGTAGCATGCAGTGAATGCTGTTTGGTAGCATTTTACCCACAGTAGGACGTTTTTCCAGAACTGGAGTCAATCCTCTCAAACGCTACTGCTGTTTTATAAACTAAGTTCCTATAATATTCTAAATCCTTTGTTGTCATTTCAACAGTCTGCACCATCTCAAGAACACATTCTTTGCTCCTCCATAAGACGCAAATCCTCATCCACTCAAGTTTTATCATGAGATTGCAGCAATTCAGTCACATCTTCAGGCTTTACATCTAGTTTTCCTGTTTCCGCCACATCTGTAGTTACTGTTTCCACTGAAGTCTTGAACCCTCCAAGTCAGCCATGAGGGTTGGAATCAGCTTCTTCAAGCTCCTGTTTATGTTTTGAGCTGTTCCCATGAATAACGTTTTAGAATCGTGAATTCTTTCTAGAAGGTTTTCCAGATCCATCAGAGGAATTGCTATGGCAGCTATAGCCTTACAGAATGTATTTCTTGAGTAATAAGACTTGAAAGTTGAAATTCCTCTTGATCCATGGGCTGTAGAATGGATGTTGTGTTAGCAGGCATGAAAACAACATTAACCTTGTATATCTTCATCAGAGCTCTTGAGTGAACAGCTGCTTTGTGAATGAGCAGGATTTTGAAAGGAATCTTTTTTTCTGAGCAGTAGGTCTCAATAGTGGGCTTAAAATTATTTAGTAAACCATGTTACGGACAGATGTGCCATCGTACAGGCTTTGCTCCATTTATAAAGCATAAGCAGAGTAGATTTAGCATAATTCTAGAAATTTTGAGACGGTAAATGAGAATTGGCTTCAACTTAAAATTACCAGCTGCATCGGCCCTTAACAAGAAAGTTGGCCTGTCCTTTGAAGCTTTGAAGCCAGGCATTGACATTTCTCTCTAGCTCTGAAGCCCTAGATGGCTCCTTCTTTCAATATAAAGGCTGTTTCATCTACATTGAAAATCTGTTGTTTAGTGTAGCCACCTTCATTAAATATCTTAGCTATGTCTTCTGGATAACTTATTATAGCTTCTACATTAACATTTGCTGCTTTGCTTTGTGCTTTATATTACGGAGACATTTCTTTCCTTAAATCTCCTGACCCAACTTTTGCTAGTTTTTTTCTGCACTTTCCTTACTTCTCTCAGCCTTAATGGAAATGAAGATAGGATAGGGTCTTGCTCTAGATTAGGCTTTGGCTTGAGATAGTGTTGTGGTGGTGTTTGATCTTCTATCCAGACCACTAAAACTTTCTCCATATGAGCAATTAGGCTGTTTGGCTTTCTTACCATTCATGTGTTCACTGGAGTAGTACTTTTTTTTTTTTTTTAACATTCATTTTTGAGAGAGAGAGAGACAGAGCATGAGTGGGGGAGGGGCAGAGAGAGAGGGAGACAGAATCCAAAGCAGGCTTCAGGCTCCGAGCTGTCAGCACAGGGCCCCACGGGGGCTCAAACTCAAGGAGTGGGAGATGATGACCTGAGCTGAAGTCGGATGTTCAACTGACTGAGCCACCCAGGTGCCCCTGGAGTAGTAGTTTTATGTCCTTCAAGAACTTTCCTTTGCATTCCTTTTTTTTTTTTTTTTAAATGTTTTATTTTTGAGAGAGAGCAAGCATGAGCAGGGGAGGGGCAGAGAGAGAGAGAGAGAGAGAGAGAGAGGGAGGGAGACAGAGGGTCGAAGTGGGCTCTGTACTGATAGCAGTGAGCCCGATGCAGGGCTTGAACTCACAAACCCTCAGATCACGACGGCGTTGGACTCTCAACGCATTGAGCCACCCAGCCACTTCTCCTTTGCATTCCTAATTGGGCTGTTTGGTGCAAGACACATAGCTTTTGGCTTGTCTTGGCTTTTGACATACTTTCTTGCTAAGCTGAATCACTTCTTTGATTTTAAGAGTGAGATGTGCAACTTTTCCTTTCACTTGAACATTTAAAGGCCACTGTAGGTTTATTAAATGGCCTGATTTCAGTATCGTGTCTCAGGGAATAGGGAAGTCTGAGGAGAGGGAGAGAGTAATGGGCCAGTTGGTGGAGCAGTCAGAACATACATATTAAGTTCATTATTTTATATGGCTGTGGTTCATGACACTCCAAAATAATTATAACATTGAAGACCACTGCTTACAGATCACCATAATAAATACAATAGTAATGAAAAAGTTTGAAATATTGTGAGAATTACCAAAAATGTGATAGTTATGAAGTGACAAATGCTGTTGGAAAGATGGTGCTGATAGACTTGTTTGATTCAGTTATCCCAAACCTTCACTTTGTAAAAACAACAGCTACAACGAAAAAACCCAAATGTAGTATTTGTGAAGCACAGTAGAATGAATTATGTGTGTACTTGTTTTAAACATCTCTAATACTCAGTATTTAACACTGTACAGTTTGTCTAGAAAATATAGACTGATATATGTAACATAGACATTTTGTAAGTTGAAGATGTTTTAGATGTAGGTGGGACATAGGTTTTCTATATGTGTATATTAATGTCTGGGCAATACATGCCTTTTTACAAAATTTACCAATTGGCTGCAGGTAAGACTTGATATGAGAGATTAGTGAAGTTTTAGTTACCACGTTAATGGGGAGAAGGAAATCTAAACACACTGAAATTTGAGATCTAAAATAGTAAGTTTTAAAAACTTAACGTACAGTGAAGTTATAAAGAGAAACATGAGTTGTTATATTTGATCACGTGCATACTAAGATTTTCCTTGAGAAATTGGGTATCAAATTGTATTTTTAATACATAATAGAAACTGGACTGTTCCATTTATGTAGATCTTTATAACACTATGTTATAGCTTAATAAAAATCATAAAAATTTGACAGGCTTGTTAAAATACCCAATAATTTGTAAACATAGCAACCCATGTTTTAATTTTAGGATGCAGTAAAAGACAATATGCTATATCACTCTAGTATTAAACTACTTATAATCTCTGTGTTCTTATTATTTTCCTTTAGGTTGGATGGAGTACTGCTCGTGATTATTACACATTTTTATGGTCTCCTATGCCTGAACATTACATAGAAGGATCAACAGTTAATTGTGTATTAGCATTTCAAGGTAAGAACCGAAAACTGCAGAACTTGATGAAATTAAATGTTTTAATTTAATTTTTATGCCATTAAAAATGTTGTTCTCCATTGTAATGGTCTACTTAGGCATGTCCAACATACCAAAGTTGAATTAATTAGTGTCTTTGTTTAGCAAAAGTCATAAGAATATAAATATGAGTGTAGGATACATATTTTATCTAGGCATTTAGAAGGATTTTTATTTTTGCTTGGGGCACCTGGGTGGCTCAGTCGGTTAAGTGTCAGACTTCGGCTCAGGTCTTGATCTTGTAGTTTGTACTGCACATTGGGCTTGCTGCTGTCAGTGCAGAGCCTGCTTCGGATCCTGTGTGCCCCTCTCTCTGCCGCTCCTGCTTGTGCTCTCTCAAATATAAACATTTTTTTTTTTAAGTTTTTTTGTTTATTTTTCATTGAAGAGTGAGTTTCTTTCCAGAGCCCAATGTGGGGCTCGATCTCACAAACTGAGATCATGACCTGAGCCGAAAACAAGAGTTGAATGCTCAATGTTCAGTCATTTTTAATGTGATTAATTTTCTTCAGTTAACTTAATGAATTTGTTACAGTGACTAATGATTTCACTGGTGGTTGGTTTACCATGAAGTTAAAAAGCAGTAAATAAAGAGAAAAGTATCCAGTTAGTTAAGAGCATTTTCATGGGAGCTAAGCATAAATGCAGTTGTTTTCCAAGCTTTTAAAAATTCACCAGGTGAAATATTACTTTGAAATTCAGAAATAAAAGCTTCTGCCTGCCTAAAACTCATTTGTTATATAAAGTCAAGATAGTCATGAAAAACTTAGTCATAGAGTATTAGAGCTAGAAGAGATTTTAAGCACAATCCAAAATGACCTTGCTCATTTTGTGAATGAGTCATGAGAATCTTGAAATGCAAAACTCAAAACAACTAACACAGATATATAAATGTAATTCTTTGCCCAAATGAACTCTTGTTGTAATTCAACTGATTGCTTTCCTATTTTCTTTTCAATGTTATTAACCTAATGAGAGATTTTTCTAGATAGCTTTAAATTTCAGCTCTGAATAACTACATCTGGTATCTCAAACAACATTTGAACCATTTCTTAGTGGATTACCTTTGTGTGATTTATCAGACCTTGAGTATCTAGTTTGTAGAATTTTTAAGTTTATTTATTTATTTTGAGAGAGACAGACACAGCGTGGGTGGTGGAGAGGGAGAGAAAACTTTGAACAGGTCCATGCCTTTTTTTTTTTTATGTTTATTTTGAGAGAGAGAGACCGCATGTGCACGCACATGTGCACAAGTGGGGGAAGGGGCAGAGACAGGGAGAGAGAGAATTCCAAGCAGGCTCCATGTTGTCAGCAGAGAGCCTGATGTGGGGCTTGATCATTCGAACCATGAGATCATGACCTGAGCCAAAACCGAGAGTCGGACGCCTAACCGACTGAGCCATCTAGGTGCCTCTAGTTGATAGAATTTCTAATGTCACGATACTAGAGCCGATTAGTCAGACTATATGTATTTTTTCTATTTAAACTTTTTATGTAAGTCTCTTGGCCATTTGCAAAGTTACTCAGCCATGGCTTAATAAATTTGGTTGTATATACTAGGAGGGTGGGGTTTTTAAAAGCTTTTAAAAATATATTGCTAGAGCTACCCTTATTTTTAAACTATATATTTTGAAATAATTTTGGATGTAAAGTTGCAAAAATAGTACACAGAATTTCTGTGTACCCATTGTCCAGCTTCCGTTAATGTTAACATCTTACATAGTACATTTATTTAAAAAATTAGGAATTTAACATTGGTGCACTGCTAGTGACTAAAGTATAAACCTTATTTAAATTTTATTGTTTCCAGTAGTGTTCTTTTTTCTGTTCCTGGATCCGATCCAAAATTCCACATGACATTTAATTGTCCTATCTTCTTATCTCCTCCAATCTGTGACAGTTCCTCATTCTGTCCTCTTTCATGACTTTTACAATCTTATTTTTTATTTTATTAAAACATTTTTTTAAGAAAAAAAAATTTTTTAAACGTTTATTTATTTTTGAGACCGAGACAGAGCATGAATGGGGGAGGGTCAGAGAGAGGGAGACACAAAATCTGAAACAGGCTCCAGGCTCTGAGCTGTCAGCACAGAGCCCGATGCGGGGCTTGAACTCACGGACCGCGAGATTACGACCTGAGCCGAAGTTGGACACTTAACCGACTGAGCCACCCAGGTGCCCCACATTTTTTAAGTTTTTTAAAATGTATTTTGAGATAGTGTGCACAAGTGGGGGAGGGGAGAGAGAGAATCCCAAGTAAGCTCCGCACTGTCAGTGCAGAGCCTAATGTGGAGCTGGAATTCATGAACCATGAGATCCTGACCTGAGCTAAAATCAAGAGTAGGACACTGAACTGACTGAGCCACCCAGGCACTTCTGTGTGGTGGTGTTTTTTCATGATTAGATTAAGGGTATACATTTTTTGGAAGAATATCGTTTAAGTGCTGTTTTATAGTCACTCTTCAGTGCGTTGTATCAGGGAGTACTTGATGTTCCTCTCTCATTCCTGGTGATGTTAATCTTTTTTTTAATTTAAAAAAAGAATTTTTTTTTAAAAAACGTTTATTCATTTTAGAGAGAGAGAGGGAGACTCAGAATCTGAAGCAGGCTCCAGGCTCTGAGCTGTCAGCACACAGCCTGATGCGGGGCTCAAACTCACGAGCCTTGAGATCAT
The DNA here is from genome assembly GCF_027475565.1 of Acinonyx jubatus. NCBI lineage: Eukaryota > Metazoa > Chordata > Mammalia > Carnivora > Felidae > Acinonyx > Acinonyx jubatus. The sequence continues at coordinate 49,050,195 of NC_069383.1, read as the reverse complement.
GAGCTGAAGTTGGATGATTAACTGACTGAGCCACCCAGGTGGCCCTGGTGTTGTTAATCTTGATCACTTGGTATCTGCTGGGTTTCTCTACTGTAAAGTTAGTATTTTTACTTTTGTAATTAATGAATACTATGGGGGAGTTAGTTTGAGACTAAGGAAATACCTTGTTTTTCCTCAAATTTTCACCCTCTAATTTTAGTATCAGTAAGATCTTGCCTATAACAATTAAAAAAATTTTTTTTTTCATGTGTGTTTATGTTTTTGAGAGAGAGAGAGTGAGAGTGAGTGTGTTCAAGCAGGGGAGGGGCAGAGAGAGAATTTTCAAGCAGACTCTGCGCTGTCAGCTGAGACAGCCGGATGCAGGGCTCAAACCCACAAACCGTGAGACCATGACATGAGCTGGAACCAAGAGTCTGGCACTTAACCAACTGAGCCACCCAGGAGTCCCTAGCTTGCAACAATTTTTATTGTTGTGTTTCACTAATGGTGCTTTTCTATGCTCATTCCTTGGACATTTACTAGTTGGAATTACTATGTTGAGTAGTTGTCTCTTTCCCCATAAGCTCATAGGTATTTATTTTTTTCTATGGAATAAAATCTAATACTATCCTTTTTTGTTGTGCAAATTATTCTAGCTTTCTTTGGCCATTGGGAGCTCCATCAGGTGGGCTCCTGTGTTTTTTGACATTCCCTCCACCCCCTGCCACTTTGAATTCTTTTTTGGGAACTTCTTTCTTGCAAGCACCACAAGTTGTCCCAGGCTTTTCTTGTATTTTCTCTGATCCTCTCTCTTTTTGCTTAGGAAGAAAGTTAAATATTTTTTAAAGAAGGAAATCAAGTGAAGTATATATAATAATGAGGTTGAAAATTTCAAGTTATGAAAGACTAGATGTAGTGATTACAAATTTCTGGGTAGTTATGAATATTCAAGATAAGGTGAATGTATTGATCTTTGTGTAGTCATTTCACCACCACTGAATGCTTCCTTCTTATAAAGTCATTGTGGGGGATGCTAGAATTTTTATATATATTATATATTTGCCCTCAGTATTTCTGAGTTCTTGATAGGATATAAAGCAAGGTAATTGAAAGTACTATGGAGTGTGGTAGGTATGTATGTATGTATTTTAACTGTAAAAAATACTGGGAGCTTTGGAGAAGAAGAGGTGAAGTTTAATTTTGAGCAGGGATAATCCAGCAAATCTTAAAAGGGGGTAACAGTTGGGATGAAGGAAGAAGGAACAAATATCAAACATATTCATCAGATAATGGGCTAGATGGTGTAAATATGTTATAGATTGTAATTCTGAGGTAGATGGCTTCATAGCTGTTTTACAGATAAGAAACTGGGACTCAGGGAGGTTGAGTTACAATGGCTAGTAGTACAGCTGGAGAAAGCTGTGTGATTCCAAAGATTATTTTTTATTCTGCAAAAGTGGACTTCATCTTCCTTTTTTTTATACAATTCATGTACAGTACATTCCTTCCGTTCAATATCTTTCTTTTCATGGAATGAGTGTCAAATTTGAGGGAAGATTTCTTTATATGATATATTCCCACCCGCAACCTAAACAGGGTCAGGAATGAGCAGAGATGGCAAGGTGTGTTAAATGGGGGGAAAAAAACCCATTAATTTCATAATAGGAAAGTTAATTTTTTAATTAATTTTCTTTTAGGATATTACCTTCCAAATGATGATGGAGAATTTTATCAGTTCTGTTATGTTACCCATAAGGGTGAAATTCGTGGAGCAAGTACACCTTTCCAGTTTCGGGCTTCTTCTCCAGTTGAAGAGTTACTTACTATGGAAGATGAAGGAAATTCTGACATGTTGGTGGTGACCACAAAAGCTGGTCTTCTTGAGGTTAGTACCAACAGTGAGCTAGTGATTTATAGATAATTTAAGAACAGGGCTCATGTTGGCATTTAAAGAATTTAAAAGAATAACCTGAAAATCAAATGGTTTTTAACTAAAATAATAAACTTAGAGTGTTGTTTTTGGAATACTTTAAAAATCTTCCTGTCAGTTACTGATTTCACTGTGGAAGGGTGAATCAGGGAATATCCCTGTCTCTTAGGTTGAGCATTTTTAGAATGATTTCCGTGTTCATTTTATCAAGTAAATAGCCTGGATTAACCATAATTTAAAGAGAGAAGGTGAAAGCCTTCTTACATTCTTTTAATTGACTATTTGGGAGTCATCTCATTGGCTCTAATAGAAATTTACTGTGCAGATGGTCTAATGTCTTACGTCTTAAATTTTAGTAATTATTGAAGGAGAAAATAGAACAACATTCTTATTTTAAGATATTTTTCAGTATCTTTAAAATCTAAGAAACTAGAATGTTACATTTGAATTTCTGAAAAACGGCTTATTTAGTTGGTTCGCTATGTATTTTTGGTTAATTTACATTTATGTTTAATCCGGCAGGTCATTGCTTTTTCTTTATAGTCAGGTGGATTTTTAAAGTTTATTTATTTATTTTGAGAGAGAGAGAAAGACCACATGAGGGAGGGGGAAGAAAGAGAATCTGAAGCAGGCTCCGAACTGTCAGCGCAGAGTCTGACATGGGGCTCGAACCCACAAATTGTGAGATCATGAGCTGAACTGAAACCAAGAGTCAGACGCTTAACCAACTGAGCCACCCGAGTGCCCCAGATGGATATTTTTTATATGTAAATATTTTATGCCTTTGATTTTATTGATTTTATATCCTTATCTTCAAAAATTGAGGCTAGAGAAAAAACACAACAGGTCATAGATACAATACTTTCATTAGGTAGTCAAATTGAAGGAACCATTTTTTATTGTGAATTCTTCATATCTTCCCTTTCCCTTCCAGAAATTCCTTTCTTATCTTAAATAAAGAAATGTAACTTTTATAGGGTGACTGAAACATTTTGTGGTGACAGCCGCCTGATGATCAAGGTTTTTAGCCTGGTATTTGAATGCTAGTCAAAGATGCTGAAACAAGCCCAGCTCTTAAAAAGAATGCAGTTAGTGTTTATATTGCAGCTTTTTGAATACTTGTTAGACCACCCTGATTTCAGGACGTCCAGCAGAAAAACAGACATTCAGGCATCAGTGTCTCTCTTATGTTCCTTCTCTAAGTTAATTGGGATGTCGCACAATTTATTCCACTTCTTCCTACTCATAAGGGGTACTTGATAAAGAAAATTGAAATTTCTGTCTCTTAAATGCTGAGATAAAATATTTGTATATCTGACCCAATTTTTTTGATAAATATTTTGAATTTCCACATTCATCAAATCTTTAATGGTTTTATCTAAAACTACACAAAAATAGTACAAATATATGAGATATTATTTGTGGCACTGTTGACATTGAAGGGTTATGTCTTGTGTTAATTTAACAGGTGAACCTTGATTGAATTTTCGATTTTTTAAAAAATAGGTCATAGTTATCTACCATTATTCCCAAAATATCTATCTATTGGATGTTATAAAATTATTAATTTTCTTATTTATGATAGTGGTAGTTGTTGAAAAGGAGACTGTCTTTAGGAGATGCTTGCTCTGAGTAGTTAGGGGTGAAATGTCTGCAATTTCAAATTGTTGTAACAAAAAACAAAAACATAAGCAAGTGATAAAGGGAGATGGAGTTAAACATGGTGAATATTAATAATCAGTGAATTTAGGTGATGGGTGTCAGTTATAAAATTTTCACTATTTTGTGTGCTTGGAAGATTTCAGATACAAAATTGGAGGCAGGAATTAGACTTGTATACATTTTTATCTAATTTGAATTCCTTTTTAAAATTTCTATTTAACATTCAGTAAACTCTTCAAAAAGTATATGCCAGTTAAGTGTATCACTGGGAAAATTGGTTCTTTCATAATGTTTCTGTTGCACCATGTCAAGATATGTTTTCACTTTTAAGCTGCCAGAAAATTTAGAGCCAAAAATTGGTTTTCAGAATATAAGGTATAAAGGAAGTTTAGTGAATAAATAAACTTTTCTTTTTTGAGGGCATTTGATTGCTGTTATTTTCATTTGGTCTGATGGAAGAGGTAGAAGGGTCATTCTAAAAATTTGCTGTTCTTCCAACTTTCATAAGACCCATTTTAGAGTTTAATCAGTTTGATTCCATGGCCCTGGAGAAACAATTTAGTGTACCAGGAGAAAACTTTATTTTAGCTAAATGTATGATGCCTCCTTTGCAAAATTTTCCCTCTGAGTCTTCATTATTCCCATTTGAATCAAAGACTGTTTGTTGTAAGAGAAAAGTTAACTATTTTATTTACTACTATTTTACGTCCTTTAATTAGTAATTTTAGAATATTGGAGGTTTTGCTGAATTGAGTTACTGTTAGTGTGCCCCCCAAAATCAATTATGTAATTTATTGTTACAATCTGCATTTTTGTCCTAAAATTTGCAGTTTTTTAAAGTTTGTTTTAATTTAGCTAAATAGAGCAGCTGTTATTCCTTAGTACCAAAAGTTTTAAGAGTAATGCCATAGGTGATGAGTCTTCTATAACACACAAGGGAGTTCTTAGTACATTCAAAGATCTCTCCTAGCTTTACATTTAAGAAGAGTTATGAAACAGATATGTGATTTCACTCATGTAGAATTTGAGAAACTCACCAGATGAACATAGAGGAAGGGAAGGAAAAATAAGATAAAAACAGAGGGAGGTAAACCATAAAGAGACACTTAAATACGGAGAACAAACTGAGGGTTGCTGGTTAGGGGGGTGGGTGGGTTAAATGGGTGATGGGCATTAAGGAGGGCACCTTTTGGGGGATGAGCACTGTGTGTCATATATAAGAGATGAATCACTGGGTTCTACTAAAGCTAAGACCGTACTGTGTGTTAACTAACTTGAATTTAAATAAAAAAAAAAGTGGTATACATTTTCTTCTTGATAAATAAGAAAAACCCAGAATTAAGTCACTTAGAAAACTTAACATGCCCTATTTTTGGTACTAATTTGAAAATTGATTAGCAGGCAACTTCATAATAAAGTTTATTGATTTTATACCTTTTAATGTTTCCTTTTTTGCCCAAAGAAGGTTTAAATTTGATTTATGAGTTTTTATTTACATGTATGATTCATGAAGTAAATCGTATGTAAAAGTTCTTTTTGTGCATTTCTTTACTATTTTTTTGAGATGGAAAACAACTAATCACATTTTAGGATTATAAAAAATCAATGTGAGTTTTTTGTTTTATAGTTGAAAATAGAGAAAACCATGAAAGAAAAAGAAGAACTATTAAAGTTAATTGCTGTCCTGGAAAAAGATACAACACAACTTCGAGAACAAGTTGGAAGAATGGAAAGAGAGCTTAACCATGAGAAAGAGAGATGTGACCAGCTGCAAGCAGAGCATAAGGTTAGTTGTGTTTTATGTCACTGTTTGGAGTTGATAGTATATTGCTTGAAACTCCACTTTTTCAAGAACTTAAACCAGTTAAAGTGAATAAAAACTACCTGTTTAAAAAAAAAAAACAGCATTTAGATACATACTTAGAGGAGAATAGGTCTGTTCCTGTCAGTTTTCTTCCATAGCTTCTTTTATGTTATAAATGTTTAAAATACTTTTAGCTTTTTTTGGTACCAGACTTGATGAGGTGGTTCCTGACAACTGTTTTTTTGTTTTTTTGTTTTGTAAATTTATTCATTTATTATTTCTGAGAGAGCACACAAGCAGGGAAGGGACAGAGAGAGAGAAGGAGACACAGAATCTGAAGCAGGCTCCGGGATTTGAGCTGTCAGCACAGAGTGCCCATGTGGGGCTCAAACTCATGAACTTGAGATCCTGACCTGAGCTGCAGTTGGTTACCGACTGAGCGACCCAGGCACCCCACTGTGTTTTTTGTTTTGTTTTTTAATGTTTGTTTATTTTGACAGAGAAAGAGAGCATGTGAGTAGGGAGAGGGGGAGAGAGAATCCCCAGGCTCAGTGTAGAGCTTGACGTGGGGTTCAGTCCCACCTGCACGAGGTTGCAACCTGAACTGAGATCAAGAGTTGGATGCTTAACCAACTGAGCCACCCAGGTGCCCCAACTGACAACTGTTTCTATATGATTTATATCTAATTGTAAAATAATTGATCAGTATTTGGGGGGGGGGGCGGTTGGAAATACAATTAGGAGTGATAAATGCTGATTAAGGGGAGAATAGAACAAAATAGTTAAAGTTACTTTTCCAAAAAGTGGAATTCAGTGAAATGTAGTATTAGGCAAAACTTTGAAATCTTTGATGTGAGCAATGCTATAAATTATCCTAAAAAAAAAAACCCCACATAATTAAAATTGGCACAATTTCTTGAGGTAAGAAAAAGAAGTATAAGTATAAAACAGTGTAGTTTCATTAGAGATGCAAATGGATTTAATTTAGGGTGGCTCAGTTGTGCTCAGCTGAGCATCTGACTCTTGATTTCAGCTCAGGTCACGATCTCAAGGTTCGTGAGTTTGAGCCTCACATCGGGCTCTGTGCTGACAGTGTGGATCCTGCTTGGAATTCTCTCTCTCCCCTCTCTGCTCACTCTTTGTCTTTCTGTCTCTCAAAATAAACATTAAAAAAAAATGATATAACTTAATAGTTGAAAATAAAAAGCAATCACCTGGTCATTGACCTGTTATTTTCATAAGAAAAGTAATTGGTTAGTTTTTCAAACACAGACTGCGATGATACATATCACAGTCTCACAACTAGTTGGATATTCTTATGTCTTTTGACATGATTGACCCTAAAGATGGGATGTGTTCCATTCTCTTGTCCAACAAGGCCTAGAGCAGTTAATTATTACTTGAACCAACAGTACAATGATTTTCAATAATTTTTATACTCCAATAGAGTAGTTGTAAATTGCACACCTGAACAGAGATGATACAGAAATAGGGCTTAAATTCTGAAAAACTTTCTTTTGACTTGTAGTTGTTCGAAGAGTATTCTTTTGAGTTAGAGGGTGACCTATCAAACAACGTGTACAATTCTAACTCTTCCTTTAGATATCTGTAATGTCTCTGTTATTACCATTTGCCTTTTTTGTTTAAAATAAGCAGTTATTCCCCCAGTTTTACTATTAGTATCTTGCAGTAAAGGCAGGTATACTGAATTAAAATATGATAAGATACCAAATGTGCCTACCTTGATTGTTAGGACATTTCAGCTAAATTATGTATCCAGTTATTTTAACTCCCTGGCTGTTTTGTATAGTTCTTATTCTTTTCTCTCTATTCTTTACATGTTTATTTCGTTTGTGCCTGGGTTTGTCGGTTTTCCAAAGTGGAATGCCAATCTTTTTTTCTTTCACTCAATTACAACAAATTAGAGGGGTGGAAGTGAGATGGAAGATGATATTCATGAAAATGGCCCATCACAGCATGTACTTGGCCCATAAGATCAAAAATGCCCTGAAATGTGGCCTTTGAGGTTTCAAATCTGATCAACTTGAAATCCGAGGGAAGAATGGATGATTGGAAGAATAGGAATGGTGGAATGGTAGGCTTTCAATTGTGTGAGATTACTCATGTGCATCAGGTTGTGCCTCTGGTTCAGTCGAGTATTAGCTTAGAGTTAATGCTGTCCACATGATGAGGGTTAAGCGCTACAGATAAGACTATTAGAGCTTATTCTGACATACTTAGATTGAGAAAGTGGTAGATTGAGGGCAGGGGATTAATGAAGCAAAATAAAATTTGTAGGAGATTGTGGCTCTTGTATCCAGAAGAGGTCTTCAGAAGTTTTTATGGCAACTCATAAGTCTTGATGACAGACACTAATCTTGGAGGGGACTTCTTACCTGCTACTATTCTTGTGTTGGTATTGTACTCTGGGAAGATGAAACAGGTAGAAGTGATATTTTTTTTTAATTGTATTCTATACTATGAAAATGGTAATTAAAAAAAGGACCTAGAACGGTGTTTGTTACATAATAGATTCTCACTACATGTAGCTATTATTTTACTAGTTTTCATAATGATGATCTAGAGAAAGAACCAAAATGTGAATAAAATCTAAATATGAAATTCATGCCATTTTCCTCAGATTCTAGAAATGATACTTATATAATGTTGAAAAAAATTTCTTAGTCATATGTTGGCAATTGCCTGTTTATTTCTGGGGATGAAATAACGGGCTTGCAGGGAAAAATAGTTCCTTTTCTTTTCTAATCACGGGGCTTTTTAATGAATTTTTTTTTTTTCCACCTCCGGAATCAGTCTTCCTCTAATCAGGCAGGCCTGCTGGGCAGCTAGGTGTCGCTTGCCTTAGTTGGGTGGCTTATAAAATCCATGACATTTCTTGGCACTTGTTTTAAATCTCTTTTGTGGTGTGAATTCTAAAAAACAATCTTGATGCTTGTTAAGAATTGTCTTCCAAATGTTTTCTCTTTGAGGTCCTGGGTGTATGTACTGCTGAATATCTGAAGGGCTATTATGATGTATCATCTACAATTTCACTTAAAATTTTAGAATGGACAGTATGGAACAGAATGATCTGTAGCACCCTTCAGTTTCTTCATGATAGAAGAAATTGTGTTTTCATTGTTTTATAAAATTAGCTTGTTAGCCATTCAATACCTGACAAATACTGAGTTAAATGTTTATAAAATAAAAACTTTCATCTTTTACAAATATTGACTTTTTTCATTGTAAAATGCCAATAGAAACACTCCTATTTTGTAAATTAAAAGAATTGGATGTGTTAAGGTTATCAAAAACAGATTGGCTTAAATGTTATGTTTAATTATGTTTTAGATTATTTTGTGTAATTGGCTGCTTAAAGGAATAAATTAGGATTACAAAGTAGGTTAAGACTGAAACCAACTAACATCTATAAATAATTATAAAATACATATTATATTTCACCTGTATTTTAATGTGATCTGTATATGTTCTGTCATTCATGGGTACCCTAGATTTAAAAAGTAATTATTTTCATAATTAAGGATAATTTTTACATTCATTTCTAATTCACCTCTAAGTGTAGATTTTTCTCACCTATAATAGGCTGATTAATAAAAATAAGTCATTATACTTAATGCAAGCCAGGTGCAGTTCCTAGTGTTTACTTATGTTAACTCATTTAATTCTATAAGGTGGGCATTGTTACGTAGGAATTTTACAAAGATAGCACAGAGGTGTTACTTAACCTGCCTAAGATTGAACAGTTTGTAAAGTGGTAGAGGCAGGCTATGTGTCTCCTAGTACTCTTAATGACGCTCTATAGTTTTGCCTGAAAGGACTAAAGATTTGAGCTTATCTAATTGATCTTTTTTTAAAAACAGCTTTATTGAAATGTGATTTATAACTGGCATACCATAAAGTCCAACACTTTACAATAGACAGTTCAGTGGTTTTTATTACATGTATAGAATTATGCAGTCATTTCCATAACTTAATTTTAGCACACTTTCATCACCCCAGAAGAAACCTGTTACCTGTTGGTGGTCATTCTCTATTTCCTTTCCCCTCAGTCCCAGGCAACCACTAAACTAAATTTCTTTCTCTGTGGATTTGTGTATTTTGGGCATTGCATACAAATGGAATCATGTGTGGCCTTTTGTGACTGGTTTCTTTCACTTAGCATAATGTTTTCAAGGCCCATCCATAGTATGATAATTATCAGTACTTTATTTCATTTTATTGTCAAGTAATATTCCATTGTATTGATTAGTCTTTTTTTACCCTAACCTTACATTTTTTAGACTTACATAAAAATGAGCAGTTTCGGGACGCCTGGGTGGCTCAAGTTAGTTAAGCAGCCGGCTTTGGCTGAGGTCATGATCTGGTGGTTCACAAGTTCAAGCCCTGTGTCAGGCTCTGTGCTGAAAGCTCAGAGCCTGGAGTCTGCCTCAGAGTCTCTCTTTCTTTCTTGGCCCCTCCCCTGCTTACGCATGTATGTGCTCTTTCTCTCACAAATAAATGAAAAAACATTTTAAAAAATTAAAAAAATGAATAGTTTGTAGGTATATTCATTATGTATTTGAAAATTAGAAGATTAAAAACTGAGGCTCAGGAAACCAAATGATAATAACGAGTCTTGTTTTTCAAATAGGACTAAAACAAACTATGGCTTTAAGTTTTGTAGTTTTCTTTTGGAGCCTAAACTATGAATTGAGTTTTTTTAATAAGATACATTTTTTTTTTTTAATGTTTATTTTTGAAAGAGAGAGAGGAAGACACAGAATCTGAAGCAGGCTCTAGGCCCTGAGCTGTCAGCACAGAGCCATGCGTGTCTCGAACCCATGAACTGTGAGATCATGACCTGAGTTGAAGTCGAACACTTAATTGACTGAGTCACCCAGGCACCCCACCATAAAATATATTAACTTGAATACTGATAATATAAGATGTACTTCAGTGTATTTTTTGGTATGATTTTTAAAATAATTGTGGATAGTAACCCCTTACCACATGGTTGATTTGCAAATATTTTCTCCCATTTTGGAAGTCACTTCTTATTTATTTGTTTTTTAATGTTTATTTATTTTTGAGACAGCATGAATGGGGGAGGGTCAGAGAGAGAGGGAGACACAGAATCTGAAACAGGCTCCAGGCTCTGAGCTGTCAGCACAGAGCCCGACGCGGGGCTCGAACTCGCAGACCGCGAGATCACGACCTGAGCCGGAGTTGGACGCTCAACCGACTGAGCCACCCAGGCGCCCTGGGAGTCGCTTTCATTTTGATAATTTGATTTGTTGTGCAGAAGCCTTTTAGTTTGCTGTAGTCCACTTCTTTATTTTTCACTTTTGGTGTCAAATTCAGAAAATTCTAAGACCAGTGTTAAGGAGCTTCTTTCTCGGAGTTTCATGGTTTCAGGTCTTAAGTCTTTGAGTTGATTTGTTGTATGTGGTGTAAGGTAGTAGTTCAGTTTCATTCTTTGGCATGTAGCTGTCCACTTTTCCCAACACCATTTAGAGAAGAGATTGTTTTTTCCCCGTTGTATATTCTTGGCTCCTTTTCCGTGAATTAATTGACCATATATGCATTGGTGTATTTTTTTTTTCTGTTCTGTTGATCTGTGTGTAAATATGTTACATATCCATGTGTAATAAGCATTATAATGGAATACACAGAAATCAGCTTCATTAAAAGACAGTGTAAGTAAAATTATACTGTCCTATTTTTTTCATATTCCCTTATTAATAAATACACATGAAATCTAATTTAAAAATTATTTGTCTGTGGATGGGGTGCCCGGTTGGCTCAGTCAGTTGAGTGTCTGACTTTGGCTTAGGTTATGATCTTGTGTTTGTGGGTTTAAGCCCCGCATTGGGCTCTGTGCTGACAGCTCGGAGCCTGGGGCCTGCTTCAGATTCTGTGTGCCCCTCTCTCTCTGCCGCTCCCCTGCTCATGCTCTGTCCCTCTTTGTCTCTCAAAAAATAAAATAAAATGTTAAAAAAATTAAAAATTACTTGTCTGTGGAATGTATATGTGTTCAGGAAATAACTTAAACAATAAATTTATTTGTAGGCTAACTTCCCTTTTAGCTCTAACCAAAAAATTTAATCCTTTGAATCTGGTATTATAAAGGTAGAATATAAGTGTATTTGCTCTTAGCAGATTTTCGACAGAAGTAGTCTTCTTGGAAAAGAAGAATAGTTATTCTTGATGCAGATTTTTTTAAGTGAATTTGTTGTTGCTCCTCAAATAAAGTATAAGTTTTTCTCAAGATAAATTTGTTACCGAAGACATTATATGAATTTTTAAGTTTTAAAGATATTTTAATTCAGAGATCTAAAATAAACTGAAGGGCGCCTAGGTGGCTCAGTCGGTTGGGCATTGACTCTTGATTTTGGCTCAGGTCGTGATCCCAGGGTCATGGGATTGAGCCCTCTGTTGGGCTCTGAGCTCAGCATGGAGCCTGCTTAAGATTCTCTCTCTCCTCTGCCCTTCTCCCCTGCTAGCACGCTCTCTAAAACAAAAATAAAAAATAAACTGAAATAAACATGCTAAAATAACTTATTTCAGATTAGTTTACAAAAACAAATAACCCAACTGTAACCTGAACAGGTTGTATTTATGGGGGCAGTGTTAATGAAAGAGGAATTGCCTAATTATTATTTATTTTGTTTTTTTATCCTGTCATTTTAATGCCGTGAAGATGTTATTGAACATTGTTAATTATATCTTTGGTATGTTTCTAGAAACCAGAGAAGATGCCCTTATATTCTATGTAGATAACTGTATATAGCTCAGTGTTTTAGTTGATTTCAGGAAGCAGAGTGTTTGAGAAAAGCCAGATTAAGTCAGATGAGTAAGGTTCATTTTAAAATCTAACAATTTCCAAAAAAAACATAATCCTTTAAAATGTTTATTTTTGAGAGAGAGAGCATAAGTGGGGGAAGGGCGAGAGAGAGAAAGAGAAAAGAGAATCCAAAGCAGGCTGCCTGCTGTCCTTGCAGAGCCTGATGTGGGGCTCAAACTCATGAACCTTGAGATCAACACCTGAGCTGAAGTCAGATGCTTAACCAATTGAGCCACCCAAGGGCCTCAATAACATAATCCATTTGCCAATAATTTGCTGTTTAGAGCATTCAGGTACTAATTTACTAAATTTTACCACTGTATACATTTGAATCCAGAATACTTTTTCAAAATAGTTGTCCATGATAATATTTATTTATTTTGAGGGGGGAAGAGAGGCAGAGAGGGAGCGAGAATCCCAAGCAGGCCCCAAGCTCAGTCTGGAGCCCTATGTTGGACTCGATCCCATGATGGTGAGATCATGACCCGAGCCAAAATTAAGAGTCGGTTGCTCAACCCACGGAGCTACGCAGGCACCCCAGTTGTCCTAATATTATATCTGTTTTTTTTCAGATTGTATTAATTTGAAATCAGAATTTGGTGTTTTTTTAAACATGAGAATAAGTATGTTCTGTTACTTCAGATTTTTTTAGTGTGTGCTTAGCCACCCAAGTGGCTGGCTTACTTATTTATTTTTATCTGGTTCATATTTGAGAGTTGACTTGAAGGAATTGCTAATAGTGGCTCGTGGTAGCAGGGATTCTTTAATCTCAGAGGAGGGGATGAATTCGGCTACATGAATTTGAAATGTCCAAAACCCTTAATCTCCTTTTGTCTCCATTGTTGTAATTGTTCTTATCTTGGTACACAGTGTAGCAGACTTAATCTGTTTAAGTTTTACTTTAATATTAGAATTATGTTTTGGGGCATGATTCGCAAATATTGACTGAATATTTATCTTAAATTTCAAGTGCTTTTCAAAGATTGTGTTCTAAATTCTTTTTTAAAAAGTTGGTTTTTGAAAGAAAGCAGGAGTTTTAGTTTGTGTGTACTACTACAGACTTTAATGTCCTTTTCATGCTAAGAAGGACCTAGCCATATTGAGATGCTATATGCTTCACTCAGACATGGGAACTAGAGGCCTGAAAAAGAATCTCAAGCATTTTCATGCCTTTAGAAAATCGGTATGGATGCTGAGAAGCTATTAGGTGCTTTAATGGGTACTGGAGAAAGATGTTAAGACTCTTCAAGTTACATTAGAATTAATTTGTGACTCACTGTAGAGTTAACTTGGCTCATAGGTAAAGCAGTTAATATTTTGCATTTAGTTGCTTATGAATCTTCTGATTCTTGGCCCATACATTTTTTAGAATGCTGTTTACCTGATATAGAACTTCATTAGTTACAGATTCAGAAACTAGTTTTTGCTTCTAGGCAATCTAATCTTTGTTTTAGGAAGAAATACCTAGATTAAATCTGTAAGCTATTTACTGTGCAAAAAGAGCATTTGGTAAAACCAGCAATACAAAATTAAAAAAAAGAAAACAAAACACAGCCATTAGAAACCTCTCTGGCTATCTTTATAAATGAGCAAGACAAATAAATGAAAAATGTGTCAGATTTTGCAAGAATCCTTGGATATTGACAGCAGTTTACAGCAGAGGGAATAAATATTATTTGCTTTCTGTGGTCATTGGAATCAGACAAGCATTTAGTTTTTTTGTATGACAGTCTTTAGTTAATGTTGCAGATTCAGTAAACAAACATTTGCTTTGAGCAAAAATAAAACCAAGAGAGTGTATCTGACCAATATTGTGATGAGCTTTTTAATGAAGATGCAACATAGCAATTTTCATATTCTTAAGTGATCTCTACACCCAGTATGGGGCTGGAGCAATTTTTATATTTTAGTGATATATTTAAAGTGGTATTTCCCTTATAAGTAAAAAATTTGGCTGACTTTATGAAAAAGTTGTTTGTAAATACTGTATAACATTTGTTACATTTAAATTGTAAGACTGGTGCTTTCCTTTAGCTTCTGCTGTTGCCTAGATGGGTGGTACTTTTATATGTGGAAAGTTTTAAAAGTATTTTTTAACAAAACCAGTTTGTTTTAATTTATCAGTTCTTTGAGGTATAGTTTTCCGTAACAGTACTTTCATATGCACTGATACATTTGATTCTCATGATTTTATAAAGTGAGGGAGAAGAGGCTTTATTATCTTCATTTTACAGACATAAGTTGGGCTTAGCGAGGAGCTTGACCAAGTTCTTATAAGTTAAATGTCTTGATGTGTTAAAATTTTTTTAAACTTTTAAATTATTTGTCCAAAGTGGAATATTCTATTTTAAATAGAAGTAATTTTTTTTTTTTTTAACTGCATTTACTACTTTTGTATTTCAGTTTCTTTGAGTATTCAGGCCTCTGAGCCACTGTGGCAGGATCATTAGGAACCTTGCTTTAGACTTGTATCTTAACTTAGTGCTTTGGTATAATTATCAGTGGCACTTAGCGATCTGTGCTGTAATAAGTTGTTAACCTTGGTAGTATCATTTGAAACCTGATTTGTCACTGGAGTAGCATTGAAAAACAGGATGTCAAAAATGAAAGTGACCAGTTTAAAATGTTTTCTCTCATATTTTGTTGCCTGCCCTCTGGTGGAGAAGTTTGTGAAATCAACAATTGGTGGTTGAGAAGTCTGGAAAGGAAATTAATAATTGTTTCATTTGGTATATATAAAGTTGAATGTATATTTCAGTTTCAGGTTTAGTTTTTAATCTAGTTTATAAATTTTAGAGGGGACAAATGTGGGATTAACAATTTAAGAATACATAGATTTCTTAAAGATTTGCAAATTTGTCATAGAAATTACGTTTCCCAAAATACTCCTTGTTGTTTCTAAGGGTCTTGTTGAAGTATCACAAAGTTTAAGAACGGAAAATGAAGAGTTTAAGAAGAGATACAATGATGCTACGTCCAAAGCTCTCCAGCTTGAGGAAGATATTGTGTCAGTGACACATAAAGCGATCGAAAAAGAAACTGAATTAGACAGGTATTTCTGATGGTTTTAAAAAATAATTTTATGTTCCAAAAATGTTTTAAAGAAGGTTTTTTTGGGGTCTGTATTAATGTTACTTTAATTCAGTTTAAAGGATAAACTCAGGAAGACACAGTGTGAAAGAGAACAACTGGAATGTCAATTGAAGACCGAAAAGGATGAGAAGGAACTTTATAAGGTAGTTTATTCTTTCCATTTCTATTTGTTATCTCTTGCTGTGTAACAGGTGATCCCAAAACTTAGTGGTTAGGGATTTGGGAGCAGCTTAGCTATGTGATTCTGGCTCAGGGTCTCCTGGTCAGTTGCAGTTAGTTAGGATGTTGGTAAGGGCTGCAGTCAGCTTAAAGGCTTGATTGGAACCAGAGGATCTGTCAGGGTGGCTCATGCAAATGACTTTTGGCAGGATGTCCTTCAATTTCTTGTTGTGTGGCCTCCTCAGTGGCTGCTTTGAATGTTTTCACAACATGGCAGTCCGTTTCCCTTGGAGTGAGCTATCCAAGAGAGAGCAAGGAGGAGGTCCCAGTGCACTTTGTGACCTAGCCAGCGAAGTTGTATGCTGGTGCTTCTACTTTGTCTTATTCATTAAAGACAAGTCACTTGGTACAGTCAACACTTAAGGAGAAGGGAATTGAGTTCCACTTCTTGCAGAGAGGAAGTATCAAAGGATTTGGGGACCTTTTAAGACTACCCCATGGTGTATAGTCCCTAAAAGTTTTCAGGGAATTTGCTGGTATTTTAGTTGCTTAGCAGGTAATACATGATAAGTCAAAGAGATTTAATACTATAACAAGATACTTATTTATTAGAATTTATAAAACCTAATTGTTTCCCCCTTTAAGAACATACAAATCTTAGAACATTAATTTATTTCTGTGATGATCATTATGTTTCAGAGTTTGACTTTTAGAATAATCTTCAGAGAATGTCATTTTAAAAAATAATCTTTCTGGGGTGCCTGAGTGGCTCAGTTAAGTGTCCGACTTCCACTCAGTCATGATCGTGTGGTCTGTGAGTTTGAGCCCCACATCAGGCTCTGTGATGACAGCTTGGAGCCTGAAACCTGTTTTGGATTCTGTGTCTCCCTCTGTCTGCCCCTCCCCCGCTCATGATCTGTCAGTCTCCATCTCAAAAATAAATAAACGTTAAAAAATAATTTAAGAAATCTGACAGATCATTACCTTTTGAAATTGTTCTTCATTTTTAAATGATTCTGAAATAGAACGGTTAGCCTAAATATCAATAATGTGGATATAAATTGAGACATGTTTATCTTAAGTGTTCTTATCTTAGCAGTTTTTTTTTTTTAATGTTTGTTTATTTTTGAGAGAGAGACAGAATGCGACTGGGTTATGGGGTAGAGAGAGAGGGAGACACAGAAGAACAAGCAGACTCCAGGCTCTGAGCTGTCAGCCCAGAGCCCGACGGAGGGCTCGAACTCACGAGCCTCGAGATCATGACCTTAGCTGAAGTCAGACGCTCAACCAACTGAGCCACCCAGGTGCTCAGCAGTTCTTGAAGGCAGTTCCAGATGAGGAATTTCAAGAACTTTTTGAGTTTAGTCAGTATTATTTGGAGAGATTCAGTCTCTTGATTAGATTAGAAAAGGGCTCGCTTATGTATTGTGGTATATATTTGATTAGAGAAAAACCTACACCTGTGCGTATATATATTTAGTATTTGAGACCTACAATTTGCACGTAGAAACTGGAATATGATTTGTATTGCCAGTGGTTTTTTCCTTTTTATTTGTGGTGGTGGTGGTGGTTTGTTGTTGGGTTTTTTTTTGTTTGTTTCGTTTTGTTTTTTTTTTTTTTTAGGAAGATAAAAATTAAAAAAAATATTGAATCCACCATGCAACTTAGAGCAGAGAGCATGGATGGGGACGTTTTACATGCCATGGATTATACTCATTTTATTTCTTGAATAGCTTCTCCCCAGAGCATGTGTGTGTGCATGTGTGTCACTCTCAAAACAGGAAGAAAAATAGTGATGATTCACTTGTAGGTGGTTTTATGATTTGACCCTTTATAAGAATATATATCTCAAAGTAATGTTTGATTTTTGAACAAGATTTTGTGAAAAAGGGAAATAATAGATACCTAGAGAAATTGATGTAGTTGGGTTACTGTTGACATAGTGTTTTTGCAAACACTCTCCAAAAATGCAGCTTAAACTTTTAAAGTTATAAAGCATTTTTTAACAAAGTGAAAATCTGGCATCTCATAATTTTTTACTCAATGTTACTGTGAATTTCACTGAGAGGATTTCAGGTTTTTTGCCAGGAAAAGACCTGAGCATTATTTCTCTGTGAATAAAGTGCTTTCCGTGTCGTTTTCTTGGTAGCACAGTGGGAGATAATAAGAGAAACACAATGTCTATGTCTTCGGTCACTTCAATTCAGTAATAAAATGAATTCTGAAGGCAGACTAGTTAGTATTGGGAAGGGTTTGGGAAGATCCTAAGTAAACCAGTGATGGTGGAGAGGTGTAGTGAATGATAATAACAAGGACAAGTTATTGGAAAGAGAAAAGACCTATCCTTAAAATGGTCATTTTTCACACTGCCTTTCTTTTCTTTCTGTTATTAGAATAGGACTTGTGTTTGTAGAGGATTGGTAAGCACATTTTAGGGCAAATCCAAAATTTATTTTTCCTTTACAGCTCTAAATTGTTTCTCCCTTAGGTCTTGTGCTTTTTTTTCCACTTTCTGTGTCTGTTTTACACCTGAATGACAAGTCCTTTGCTAAAAGACTTCGTATCTGGAAGGAAGAGAAAGAATGAGGTGTCTTGGGGATTTATTCTTTTATAGTGTGATAATATCTCCAGTTTTCTGTAAGCATTATCAGTAGGGATCAAAGTGACATTGAACTCTTCATTTGAATACACTCTGCCCCAACCTCCCAGCATTCCAAACAGTATTTCATTTGTGTGTTTCCCCAAAACTGGAAGTAAAACTCTTCCTTAGAGACTTTTGTAGTTTTTCTTTTTTATGGAAAGGAGTCTCCATTTAGTGTGATAAGACATCGTGTTCTACTTTTAACCTCAGAAACATGCTTTCCTTTCCATATTGTTTATAAAAATAACCAGAGAGATTACTTTTGTCTCTCTCCTCAGCCCCCCATTAGATCATATGACCCATCCCTGTCCTATCAGAATTTAGAGGAATTGATAAAACACTTGAGCTGGTAATTACGAAAATTAGATAGTGTTTCTAAAGTGATGCTGCAAAGGTCTTGGCTGGTGACACCTTCAGAGAATCTGGAATTCTTTGCTATTTTTATTATTATTTTTTTAACGTTTATTTGAGAGAGAGCAGTGGGGAGGGGCAGAGAGAGACAGAACATCCCAAGCAGGCTCTGTGCTGTCAGCACAGAATCCAATGTGGAGCTTGGTCCCATGAACTGTGAGCGAGATCGTGACCTGAGCCAAAACCAAGAGTTGGACACTCAACTGACTGAGCCACCCAGAGACTCCTGGAGTTTTTTTCCATCCTTGTGAGCAGGAATTAGTGTTTCATTAGTCACACATTTAGAGTCAAGTGTGAAAAGTATGTCAATTCATTTCTCTCTGGTATTCTTAACCAAAGCAAGATACTCTTTATAGTGAACACAAGATATCTATACTCTTTATAATTCCAGTTATGGAATTTGACTTGTGCATCTGTTAATGGGCAAACTGCTGCCAAAGTTCCTGGGAAAATTAATATAGTTGAGTTAATGAATCAAATGTATTTTTAGGCACACAGGAAGTAAATGACAGTACTTCTCACCAGCCAGAAATTGAATTGCTTAAGATGTTGTTCTTGAATGTACCCCTTTAGTTTTCCAGAATCTCGCCATACCTTTGTATCTGACTATATAACAATAATTTGTACCCCCAACAGCAACCAAATTGATTTGCATTTTTAAAGAGAACTTAAAAATCTTTAAAAAAAAAAAAAAAAGCATTAATCGAAGGAGAAAACTTCAGAGATGAGGTAATATTGTTAGACCTTAGATATAATCTCTATGGAAAATTTACAACAACAAAAAAGCTTAGAAAGGTTATGTTCTGTTCCCACATATTAGCTAGTTATTTGGTACAACTTGGGTCTCCTGACTCCTGATCTAGTAGGTCTTCCCATCACTTGATCATAATTGGGCTAAACAGTGGTATTTTGAAATTTGAGTAATTTAGGTTATGGAGTTAGGATATTCTTGACATTTTCAAGCACTGTTAACAGGTACATTTGAAGAATACCGAAATAGAAAATACCAAGCTTGTGTCAGAGGTCCAGACTCTAAAGAATTTAGATGGGAATAAAGAAAGCATGATTACTCATTTTAAAGAAGAGATTGGCAGGCTGCAGTTCTGTTTGGCTGAAAAGGAAAATCTGCAAAGGACATTCTTGCTTACAACTTCAAGTAAGGTAAGTATTTTTGTGATACGTGTTTGAAGATTGTAAAACCTGTGTCTATTAAATGTATGCAATATTCTTTGTTTTTTATTTTTAATCTTCCCTTTTCCCAACCTTTTCTTTTGAAAAAGTTCAGTTTTACAGAGAAGTTGGAAGAACAGAACAACGAAAACATGTATCCTCAAATATTTTGCCATCTTTATCTCCCCATTTGTATGACCTTTTTTTTCCTCTGAGTCATTTGAAGTCAGTTGCAGGCATTATGATATCACACCCTAGATATTTTAGCATGTCTTCCCTATCTACAGTTGTGCTTCATTATTCTGTATAACCATAAAACCATGATCATACCTAAGAAATTTAACGTTGATAATACTCATTCATAATACAGTTTTAGTATAATCAAATTATCCCAAGTATATATTTTTTATAAAGCGTTTAAGTTTATTTAAAACTTGTAACAGAGACACAGAGAGCATGAGTAGGGGAGAGGCAGAGAGAGGAGGACAGGGAGAGGGGAGAGAGAGAATCCCAAGCAGGTTCTGCACTGTCAGCACAGAGCCTGACATAGGGCTAGAACTCAAGAAACCACGAGATCATGACCTGAGCCAAAACTGAGAGTCAGATGCTTAACTGACTGAGCCACCCAGGGGCCGCCACCACACACCCCCCCCGCCCCCCGCCACTATATATTTATATATAACCTTTACAATTTCTTGACCTGGTGGTAAAGATCCACACATTCATTTGATTATTGTTGTGTTATTGCTCTAATCTAGAATAGGGTCCCTATACACCTTTTATGATACTGATACTTTTGAAGAATTCAGGCTTGTCTGAGAAGATGGTTTGTAATCTAGATTTATTTATTGTTTCCTCAAAGCTAGGTTTAGGTCATACATTTTTGGCAAGAAAAAGCCTAAATGGATGATGTCTTGTACATTATTTTGCATCAATACCAAATGTCACATAATGTTGATGTAACATTAATCATTTGTTTAAAGTTGTGTCTGCCTGAATTCATTATATGGGTGCTTTCCCCCTCTTTGTGATTATTGAGTAATATGTAGGGTAATACTTTGAGATTATGGTAACATCCTGTAATGCCAATAGCTTTTCACCCAGTATTTTTGATCCCTTAATGATCCTCACCTGCATCAGTTATTAAATTAATTACAAAATGGTCACTTAAAAATTTTTCTTTTACACTTATTAGTAGGTATTCTTTCTTAGTTTTTTTTTTTTTTAATGTTTATTTTTGAGAGAGAGAGAGTAAGCAGAGCTGGGGAGGGGCAGAGAGAAAGGGACACGCAGAATCGGAAGCAGGCTCCAAGCCCCATGCTGTCAGCACAGAGCTCGACATGGGCCTCGAACTCAACAGACCATGAGATCATGACCTGAGCTGAAGTCGGATGCCTAACTGACAGAGCCACCCAGGCGCCCCTATTCTTTAAATCTTTTGATTGAGTCTTGTGTTTGGAGTATGTTAAATAGTTGCATCATTCAAAAGTGAAAATAATTACAAAAATATTTACTGTCTCTTCCCTAAAAAACCTTTTTTTTTTTTTTACATATACACATATGTAAAGATTTCCCATTAGTTTTTAGTTTATCCTTCTCTTTTTGCAAAAATAAGCATGTGCATACATACACACTCTTAAAAATAGGTGCCATGCTATATACATACTTTTTTTGCACCTTTTTTTGTCATTTAAAATGTGTAGTTTAATGGTTTTCAGTGTATTCACAGAGTTATACAACTAATACTGCAGTAAATTTAGGAATATTTTTATTACCCCCCAAAGAAACTGTACCCATTAGCAGTTACTCCATATTCTCATTTGCTTCTCCCCCTCCCCCCAGTCCTAATTAATCATTGATTTACTTTTTTTTTTTTTTTGGATATATAAAGAGCTTTATATTTATTTCTCATTAACCATGAGAACATGACCTGAGCCGAAGTTGGCCGCTTAACCGAATGAGCCACCCAGGCACCCCTAAAATTTACATTTTATAAAAAATTAGAATATTTATAACAGTGTTCCAAAACCTCTTAAAAATTTTTTTTTATGGAAAATCTGGACATCTTGTATGAGTACGCATATAGATCTTTCTCATTCACTATAACAGCTGTATAGTATCCCTCGTTTAATAGCTGTGTATGTAATTGTTTTTTAGTTGTGTACAGTCCTTAGCTTTTATAAGCATGCCGCTTATGCAAACATCATCCTTGTACAAATATCTAGGCACGTGTATATATATAAAAAAAAATTAGTTATTTTCAAATTGCTTTTCAAAAAAATTAATACCCCAGCATTTGTATTTACTAGTGTTTGTGATGGTAGCACAGACTTCCATCGTGTGAAGGATATATAATAGAATTTATAATAAATTCTCATATTAGATATTCTCAGTTTTAAATAATTTTTCATTATTTTAATATTGTACTGAATCCCTGTAAAGCTAAATTTAATGTCCATACCTTTTATTAATTTTCTTGGAAACTCATAAAAATAAAATTGCTAGATCAAAACCTGTGTGCTTTTTCAAGGTGTTGATGAATGTTATAAAAATCTGGTGAAAAACTTTACACCAGCTACATGTACATAAGCCTAACCGTTCATGAATTTGCTAATTTCCCTAAAGTCATCTGAATATTGGAGTATTTCTGTTTTTTAAGCTTTGTTAATTGAAAGAAATTGATGTTTGTTTTAACTTATTTATTTGATTGTTGATGAGTGGAGTATTTTTTTTTTTTTTTTGTATGCATAATGGCCATTTCGGTCTTTTAAAAAAAATTTCACGGTAGGGGTGCCTGGATGGCTTAGTTAGGTGTGTGACTTCAGCTCAGGTCATTGTCTTCATGGTCATGTGTTCGAGCTCTGCGTCGGGCCCTGTGCTCCCAGCTCAGAGCCTGGAGCCTGCTTCCCATTCTGTGTCTCCCTCTCTCTCTGCCCCTCTCCTGCTCATGCTCTGTCTCTCAAAAATAAACAATTTTTAAAAATTTCATGGTTATGCCTTTCTCCAATTTTTTGGGTTTTTTTGTGGTTAGAGTTTTTTGATTTGAAAAAATGCTGATTAGAAAATAATTTTATATTCCAAACATTTTCTTCTACTAGTTTTATTGTTGCTCTTTTGCTGATGACATTTACATAGTTAGATCTGTTAATGTTGTATCTACAAATATTTTCTTCACCTCAGTGTACATAATCCTTTATATTTCCTTCTAAGGAGCTAACAGTTTTTTAAAAATGTTTGTTTATTTTGAGAGAGAGAGAGAGAGTGTGCGCATGTGAGTGTGGTAGGGGCAGAGAGAGGGAGACAGAGGATCTGAAGTGGGCTCTGTGCTGACAGCAGAGACCCTGATGCAGGGCTCGAACTCACGAACTGTGAGATCATGACCTGAACCGAAGTTGAATGGTTAACGAACTGAACCACCCATGCGCCCCAGGAGCTAACAGTTTAAAAACCAAGAATGGATTGCACTTTTTCTCAGTTCATATTATTTGTAGTACAAAGATAAAAAATAGGAAACTAGATGTGTTGGGCTCATAATATTAAAGGAAATAATTTTACTATGGCAATTTAAACTTTTTCTCTCTCTTTTTTTTTTTTTTTCTTAACAGTAATTTTAACTTTTTAAGATACTTTTAGGTTAGGTAAGAGGGCTGATTACTTTTTTATCTTCCCATTGTCTCAACTTTGATATTTGTGTATCAAATGTTTTATTTTTAGAACTAAGTTTTCAATCTGCCCTGTGGTTTCATAACGATACGGTATATGAATATTATATCGGATATGTTTTCGGTTAGTTAATAGGAAACTTAACCAAAATTTTTGTACTTACAGAGAAGTTTTTGAAATTATTTTTATTGGTAATCATAAAAAGTGTGAGTAAGTAGTTCTAACTGTTAGAGATTTTGGGGGACAGGAACTTTCATTCAAATTTCTTTTTAACCAGGGATTTAAATATTGGGCATGTTGCTTATCAACTTAAGTGTACATGTGTTTAATGTGGTAGAGATACTGAGTGCATTGGATTGTTATCTGGGGATTCCAACACAAAGTCCTATCATAAGTTTTTTTTAATAGACTTCTGTATTTTATTTTAAGTCATGAGTAGAAAACCAGTGTTTAATTTAAAACTTTGTTGAAATATGAGTAAAACTTGTTTCTGCTGCTGTTTTTACTTTAATGGTTTCGTTGCTAACGTATTTATTTGCTTTTCTTCAGGAAGATACTTTTCTTTTAAAGGAGCAACTTCGTAAAGCAGAGGAACAGGTTCAGGCAACTCGGCAGGAAATTGTCTTTCTGGCTAAAGAACTTAGTGATGCTGTAAATGTGAGAGATAAAACAATGGCAGATCTGCATACTGCACGCTTGGAAAATGAGAAAGTAAAAAAGCAGTTAGCTGATGCAGTGGCAGAACTTAAACTAAATGCTGTGAAAAAAGACCAGGTAAAGTGGGCTAATTTTGAATTTTCATTTTGATCAAAAGCTCACTAGAACTTACAAAATAGATTGGGTTATGTCAGAATAAGGTCAGATTCCTGATCACAGAAATTTAAATTTCCATTCATTTTGTTTAGTCATTGTAACTTCTTGGGTTGAAATTAATGTAAACTTTAAGAAAAACTTAAGTAGGCAAATGCTTAATGGTTAGTAAGAACTGCTCTGTTATTAAACTTTCTGATGTCAGGTATATATTGCTTTGTTTGGAATTTTTTATTTATTAGCTTCATAAAGTGGTATTATGGTTATTTAACAGGGTAATACTTATTCCTCAGGAGGGGGATTGTTCTTCTTTAGTTTTTTAATGAACCTCAGTCCTAAGAATATAAAGCTAGATTTATTAGGAGCTAATGTGGCTCTGTTGCCCAAACTCCAAAATAAATAAAAACTAGAAGCCAGAAAGAAAAAAGTGAAAAGGAAGTTGGGATTTACTATTACATGTGAGATAGGAGATTTTTATCTTTTATTTTTCTCATAGGAAAAGTCTGATACACTAGAACACGAACTGAGAAGAGAAGTTGAAGATTTGAAACTTCGTCTTCAAATGGCAGCAGATCATTATAAAGAAAAATTCAAGGAATGCCAGAGGCTCCAAAAACAAATAAACAAACTTTCAGACCAATCAGTAAGGACAATTGAATTCTTACTGAATAGTTCCTTTATCAGTATTTTTGTTTACAAATCAAATTTATAGTAGCTAAAGTTTTATTTATTTAACTAATCTCTACACCCCACACGGGGCTCAAACTCAACAACCTCAACGTCAAGAGTTGTGTACTCTTCTGACTGACCCAGCCTGGCACCCCCAAATTTATAATACTCTAAATATCAACCTTTTGGATATAATTTATCTCTGCATGAATTGAAGTGATTGGCCTAATGTTTGTAATGATATATGTTGGTTTAAATTTGAAATTTTTGTGTGCTGGAAACCCAAGAAAGGAAGCAAGGGCAGCAGCAGGGGAAAACGGAGGGAAGGCCCTCTTTTTTGACCGTTTCCCTCTAAGTTCTTGTTAAATGTCTTCACTTAAAAACTCTGTACATATTGAATCCCTCCTGTGACTGATGCCTGTCCTCAGTGGGGTTCACTGTTGGTTATCCTCAGAGTCAAAGATGGTTTCTCGTTGTCATTATTGGGTTCTTCCATCCTACTCATAGCCACTAGATTAGGAAGAGTTAAGTAGCTAATTATTTTGTATTCCATCTGAGAGGGTAAGCAGATTTAATGAAAACAAAGAAATTGTTTCTGTTTTGGTGTGTGATTTATTTATTTGAGAGGGCATGCTGCATGTGCCATTGGTGGGGATGGAGGAGAGAGAGAGACTATCTCAAGCAGGTGCCACGCTTCGTGCAGAGCCTGCTGTGGGGCTCAATCCCATGACCTTGGGATCGTGACCCACGGCTAATTTAAGAGTTGGATGCTTAACTGAGCCATCCAGGTGCCCCTTGGTGTGTGTTTTAATGTGGGTCCTTAAATTGTACTTAAATATAAGGTTTGCTATGTAATGGAATGCTGGAAGTAAAGAAACACATTTAAAACCTGCGGTTGAAAATGATACCAAGTTATTTCTGCAAACAAAATTTGCTATAAAGACTTTTATTTGTATACTGTATTGATACAGATGATATTTACACAGAAATGCATGTGGTAAGCTAGGAATGCTTTTGTGAAAAAATATACTTTAAGTATGACCCACATGTACGGGTTTTGGTTGAGGCCTGTAAGTATATTATGACTTTGTAGTAGATGACTTATGAGATTTCTGTGATTGGCTTGCTTTGGTAGTAGTTTGATCATTTGGCAAGGAAAACCAAAATAAAGTTTTTGTCTGTTGTAACTTTTAGGTCAGTTAGTAAAGTGATGGGTGTTACCTTTAGTCTTTGCTGGTCTTTAAGACACAATAGCAGCTTTGTAGACTTCTCAGAATTTCTTTATGTGACAATTACTGAAGGAAGGAAATATAACTCATATAACAGTTTGTTACATTTTGAATAGGCCAATAGCACCAGTGTCTTAACAAAGAAAATCGGAAATCAGCAAAAAGTGAATGATGCTTCAATAAACACAGACCCAGCTACTACTGCCTCTAATGTAGATGTAAAGCCTTCTACAGGTAAAAATCTTTTAGCCATTTTGTGTAGTGTCCTGCCTTGATGAGTATTGATACTTATTTATACTGCCTTATTCCAAGTGTGTGAGTCTTAGGGAGCTTCTGAAAATTCTTATGAGAGGATTAAGGCAAAGATAAAGTAAGGGGCTTAATAGTAAGAAAGTCTTACATGTGAAATACATAAAATGAGTGTGAACTAGTATTTATCTTCATGAGAATATTCATAGGTATTAAATGAGCTGGAGTTTGTAAGCTTAAATGGTTATAGCAGTTAGGCTATAGTATAGAAGCCAATAATTGAATTTTTAATTAATATTCCACTAAATCTGTGGAATCTCGAGGCATTTATGGTAATTCAGTTGTATAGTTCTGTTGCAGGGGGTGGGGTGGGGATTAATCTCCTGTTCTATTTATGTTTCTCTCTTTTTTTTTTTTTCTTTTATTTAATTTTTTTGACCCGGGTACTATGTGGTTAGTATACCTATTGGTGGGCAAGTTAAATTTTTATTAGTTTATTAACTTCTAGAATAGATTAGGAAGATCTGGTGAATGTATGAACATGACAGTTTGAATTAAGTCTAGGTTTTCACTTGTCCTAATTTCTTTTTTTCACTTTATGTTAAAGATTGACAATAATGGAAGTCAGCACTCCAGTATATAAAAATACATTTCCTAATGTAGTGTTTGGGGTAATTGCTGTTTTAGACTTTTTAAATGTATTGTAAATTTCCCATGCTATTAAATATTTAATCAGGTTCAGCCACTATATAACAGGATCCTGACTTCCATTTATTTACACTTTTTGTAGTATGTAGAGTGGTGTTGTGTAAGTTACTTAATACTCACTGAATAGTAATGAAGGACTAGAAAAATAATTTAAAGTGTTTTCTCAGAGTATGGCTTTCTGTTTATCCTGTGTATTCAGTTACATGAAGAGAACAAGCATGCCATTTAAGAACTATTTTTAGCTGATTAAAAAAATCACTTTTCATTACTGAATGTGATCTTGTTTCTGGCCAGACTGACATTTTAAAAAATCTCATGTAGAGTTTATACTATCTTTATTTAGTGTATGATTAGATGTTTTTAAATAGATATTTCTCTCCTTCATTGTTCCATTTATTGTATCTCACAGTATACTGACCTTTAAGTTATTTTGAACAGGAAGATAATATGGGGGCAAAATAATTTTTAATATTATTTTCTGTTTTGATAATTGATAATATTATTTTCTTGTCTAATAGCTGAGACAGATTCTGACATTGTAACAAAGGGACAAGTCTGTGAAATGACCAAAGAAATTGCTGACAAAACAGAAAAATACAATAAATGTAAACAGCTCTTGCAGGTAAGCTGGCTCTCTTGTGTGAGATTTATCAGATATAATGGCTTAGCTTACCTATATTTATATTTATTTATAAATCTTGGGGTTTCTTTTTCGTATCCATATACTGGTATTGAGTTTCACTTTTGAGATGATGAGAGGGGTTGTTCTGTGTACCTGCACACATAGGCCTGTATGTAAAATTATCCTAACATCATTAGTGTCCTTTCTTGATAATGGGCAAGTGATTAATTGAGGCTGGATAGAACTTGATAAAGGGAAGTGCTCTTTTTATATTCCCTGTATTAATAGCAAAGAATTTTACCACATCTTAAATTGACCAGAATTATAAAGTGGGAAAAGAGAATGTTAACCAAATGAGCTATTGCTTTTATGGTGTTACTTATTGTGACTATTTTAAAACTGTATTCTTCATACATTTCAGTTTTACAACTGTCTTGGTAGCATTCACTCCCGGAGTATTTCAAGGACAGAGGGAAAATGCTTCTCATTTATACCTGATTTGGAGAAGGGAGGCAAAGGCGTTTTGTGTTTGTGATTTTTTAATTTTTTGTGAGTGTGTGTATTTTTCTGTGCATGTAGAGAGGAAAGAGATATTTAGAACTATAGAATAATGTTCATACATTAGTTCAATGTTACTGTAGTAATTAAAATATTTTGTTGCTGCCTTCTAAATAGTACTTAATCTTTTAAACTTTGAAAGTTTTTGTTCCTTTCTTCTGTAGAAGGATCGATGAGAATAGTTTTACCCTTGAGTTAAAGTAGTTGTTTATGAGGGACTAAACTTTTTTCATCAAGTCTGAAACAATTCAGGATGCCTGTTTTTTAAAATGTTGTCATACAGTATTACTGAAAGGATGATAGAATGTTCCTAAGCCAAAAACTTCCTCAAGGTACATATTTTTTCCAAGTTGTGTTGAGGTGCAGTAAACTGCATATATTTGTTGAAATCCAATGAACTGCTTATATTTGTTTAAAAAAATGTTTTTTAATGTTTATTTTTGAGAGAGACAGAGCTCAAGTGGGGGAGGGGCAGAGAGAGAGAGAGGGAAACACAGAGTCCCAAGCAGGCTCCAGGCTCTGAGCTGTTAGCACAGAGCCTGATGCGGGCTCAAACCCACAAACCCTGAGATCATGACCTGAGCTGAAGTTGGACACTTAATCAACTGAGCCACCCAGGCGCCTTGAGCTGTATACAATCTGCAGTTTGATCAGTTTTGCCATACATACAGTTGTGAAAATATTATAGTGCCAAGATAACATTTCTATTACTTGCCAAAGTTTTTATGTACCCATTTGGTATACATGCTGCTGAAATGAGCAGTTCTATTTGGAACTCATTCCTCCCTCTATTGCCACCCTCAGGAAACTGTTGGCTTGCTTTCTGCCACTGTAGCCTACCTTTTATACAGTTGGTATAAATGCGGTCATATGGTATATACTCTTTTTTTTTTTCCTGTCCTCTTTCAGCATAATTATTTTGAAATTTATCCATGTTGTTGCTTTTATTGGTAGTTCATTTTCCTTTTTATTGGGAGAGTTCAGATCTTTGCTGTTTTAAACATTGAGTTCATTTTATTACTGAATTGTAAGCTTTATTGTGGGTAGAAGTCTTTTGAAACATGTTTGGGAAATATTTTCTCCCAGTCTGTAACTTGCCTTTTCATTTCCTTAACGGTGTTTTTAGAAAAACTTTTGATTAAGTACAGATTTGTCAATTTGCTCTTTAATGTTTTGTGCTTTTTATGTTCTTTTTTTTAAGTTTATTTATTTTGAGAGATAGCAAGCGGGGAAGGGGCAGAAAGAGGCAGACAGAATCCCAGGTAGACTCTGCTGTCAGTGCAGGGCCTGATGGGGCTTGAACTCAAGAGCCGTGAGATCATGACCTGAACTGAAATCAAGAGTCAGATGCTCAACTGACTGAGCCACCCACGCACCCCTCTGCTTTTTATGTTCTAAGAAACACACACCTATAATCCAACTTGTAAAGATTTTTTTCTTCCATAAGTTTTATAGTCCTGGGTTTCACTAAATTTAGGCCTGTTAACAATTTTAAGTTTATTTTTGTGTGTGGTGTGAGGTATGGTAATGGATAGTAAGTTGATCTAGGATTAATTGCTAAAAAGTTGCTTAGAGCATATTTTTAAACTTTTACCTTGAATATAAGACATTCAAAATGAAATTGCCAATTTACCCTTTTGTCATGGTTTGTAACTCCTTTCTTTTAATATTCTTGGTTGTAGAGAAGAGCATTGTATAAGAAGTCAACCTAGATAATATCTTGGTTAGGAAATCCCAGAGTTTTGTTTGTCTACATCTGGAAGCAGCGTCATTATAATCATATGATTCTTTTTTCTTTTTTCTTACCTCTCTTTGCAAAAGTTGTATATGCTTATTGTGAAATCTTAGGCATTATAGAAATAAAGAGTAAAAATGGTAAAAGGTACCATCATGATCCTGATTCCAAGTGATGAGAGCTATTCATATTTTGTTTATATTTTTCTACACAACATGATATAGAGTCATATAAGATTGTGCTAACTTTAAAAACAAAAATAAGATTATACTGTATATTTTGTTTTTGCAACTTGCTATTTTAAATTAATGTATCTTGTTCCTTATTAATGTGTGGATCTACTTTGTTCTGTTAAATATATACTATTTCGTTGTATGGACTTAAAATGATTTTTCCCATTGTCTACTGACATTATTTCAGTTTTTCTATTGTTAGTGTTAAAATGAAACATTCAGTACATATCTAAATATGTTCATAAAGATAATGGCTGTATCTGTGTTTTTAAAAGTCTTTGGTAATTCTAATTTCATTTAGGATGAGAAAACAAAATGCAATAAATATGCCGATGAACTTGCAAAAATGGAACTGAAATGGAAAGAACAAGTGGAGATTGCTGAAAATATAAAACTAGCACTAGCTGAAGTAGAGGACAATTACAAAGTAAGTCAGTATTTGTATAACGTGAGGCAGGTGCACCTGGTACTTTTGCAGATGTGTTAGCTATAATTTTTATCAATCTGATGTGCAGTTTTAACATAGATAATTGGGATAGTATTTTTGTGTATAAGTAAAAATGTACTACATGTTTAGTGGAGTATAGTTAATTAACTATGAACTGAGAAAATGAATACCCATACATATTACCATTGTGGCTTTAATTCTGTTCATTTTGATGGCTAATTAAAATGATATCTTTTAATTGCTTCATTTCTAAGATGAAAAGTGATCATTTCATTATCATATTTGTTCATTAATAAGTTTTTTAATGTTTATTTATTTTTAAGAGAGACACAGAGTGCAAGTGGGGGAAGGGCAGAGAAAGAGGGGGAGACACAGAATCCAAAGCAGGCTTCAGGGTCTGAGCTGTCAGCACAGAGCCCGATGTGGGTTTCTAACCCACAGACTGCAAGATCATGACCTGAGCCGATGCTTAACTGACTGAGTCACCCAGGCATCCCCCTATTTATTCATTTAGAAACAAACATGGGTGTATGTAAAATTATTTTAGGGCCTCAGGGCTCCTGGGTGACTCAGTTTGTTGAGGGTCTGACTCTTGGTTTCAGCTTAGGTCATGATCTCATCGTATGTGGATTCGAGCCCTGCATTGGGCTCCACGCTGACGGTGTGAGGCCTGCGTGGGATTCTCATTCTGTCTCTGTCTCCCTCTCAACCTCTCTCAAATATATTGAAAAAAATAATTTTAGGGCCTTGACATTTTTGTGGGGATATAATAATATGATTAGTAATTTTAAAATTTATATGAGTGTTATCAAATGAATCACCAAAATGTGTTACCTGTGATCCTAAAAAGTACTGCAGAGTGATGTAATCTTTTTTTAATTATGTCATTAGGAGGCCACATGTTTATTATTATTTTTCTTAAGTTTATTTTGAGAGAGAGAGAGCGTGTGCACAGAAGAGAGGGCAGAGGGAGAGGAGAGAGAGAATTCCAAACAGGCTCCAAACTGTCAGTGCAGAGCCTGACCTGGGCCTTGATCACATGAACTGAGAGATCACGACCTGAGCCGAAATCAAGAGTCAGGTGTTTGACTGAGTCACCCAGGCACCCCAGTGATACAATCTTAATTAAAATTGTTTTTGCCAGTGTGATAATAGGCAACAAACAGGCTTAAATACTAAATTATATTTGAAGAGTGTTAGAGAAAAAAAATAGCAGGCTGTTTAGCTAATTAATAAGTAGGAAGATATTTTTATTCTAAGGAATAAAGTATAATCTTACATATTTTGGTATCTATATGTACATGTAATTTGCATATTTTGTGTGACTAAAGATCAGGAAGTTTTGAATGATTTAACTTTGCTATAGTTTAGCTAATTCTACTTACAATTTTTAAATGTTCTTAAAGACAGCAAAGATTAGGTTTCTCCCTGGGGGCTGGAGAGGGTGCACATTATATACTAAGGTAATTTTACTGGTGGTCTTTTTTTCGATCTTGATCTATTGTCAGAATGAAATTTTCAGACTTTTAATCAATGAGATTATTGTTTCTGGAATCGCTGTGGATATTGTTTTCAATGACTGGCAACTTTCCTTATTATAAAGTGTGAATACTGAATTTATGTGAACTTTATCTTTGCATATTGACTAGAAAAAAACTCATTTAGTAAAATTAAAGCCTACTATATAGAGAGAGCACTGTGTTAGCTTTTATCTGGGTGATCACACAGGTATGGCACAATGCTATCTATGCTTAAGGAGTTTACAGTCTACTAGAGATTGCTAGTGGTATCATGGTGATACTCACAACTCCTTGATATTCGTGACCCAGCTAATCATCTGTCAGATTCATGGGAAGTTAAATAATGTTTTTAGTTCATTAATGATCAAAGTGAGCATCAAAATTAATGTTCTAGATTATGCTGCTGGTAAAGGTGCTTGGCTTTTTGTTTAATGCCCTTTGACTTCTTTTGCACTGTTGAGATAGTACTCACTAAACAGATACTCGTTGGACAAAGCAAAATGGGATGAAGTTCTACGTGAATGATAAGTCTAAGAAGTACCTTAGAGCTGTTTTCGGGGGAATATTTAGGAGTTAAACATGGAGAAAACAGACCCTTGAAAGAGAAAACTGGAGGGGAGGAGAAGCAGAGCTCGGGAAAGAAAGAAGCGGCATTCTAAGCAGATAGAAAAGCATTAATATACAGGTTTGGGGGTGAAAAGTGCAGAGCATAGTCTGGAGATTATGAGCAATCTTGAGTAATAAGACTTCGATGTCTGTAATGGAGTAGATTGGACTTGATAGATCGAAGCCACGTTTTGGGGGGCCTAAAATGGAATTTTAGTGCTATTTGTTGTTAAGAATTTTCTAGGAGTAAAGAAAGGGACCCAACTATAGTGGGTCTTTGTGAAGTAATTTGGTAACACTGAGGAGATTTACAGGTGGAAAGAGTTTTTGAAGGTGAGAAAATCAGATTGAAATATTAGAGAATTACTTGATAAAGGCCACCCCTTTGGGGACCGTCCTTGATCACTTACTCTTGAATAGGACACGAGTCTGTCAAGGAAATCTTTGAAAGGCATCCTCAGGGAAAAATTATTTGAAGGATAGTTTTGTGTTTGTATCCATAATGCTTATAATGCAAATGGGCGGTGGTTAAATGAATGAATGACTTAGACTGACGATGGTGGGAAGAGGAGTAGGAAGTGTAACATAGCTTCCTAGCTTCAGTCACACTGGGCTCTGAGATTGGTAATATCTGTTAGCAAAAGTTAGAAAAGTAGGTTTGGGACCCCTTGCCCTCAAAATGTAGAAAGACAATAATGAAAACATGTCATCCGTCAATTGAAAAGACAGATTTGAGGGTGCTTACGGTAGTTCAGTTAGTTAAGTGTGCGACTCTTGATTTTGGCTCAGGTCATGATCTCACAGCCCACATCGGACTCTGTGCTGACAGTGCAGAGTCTGCTTTGGATTCTCTCTCCTTCCCTCTCTGCTTCCCCACCACCACTTGAATGTGACCGTCCTTCTCTCTCCTGCTCTCCTCCCCACCCACCCCCTCCTGCCCCAAAATAAGTCAATAAACTTAAAAAGAGAGGCACCTGGGTCGCTCAGTCGGTTAAACATCCAGCTTCGGCTCAGTCATGATCTTGTGGTTCACCATTTTGGGCCCTGTGTTGGGCTCTGTGTTGACAGCTCAGATTCTGTGTCTGCCCCTCCCCTGCTTGCTCTGTCTCTCTCTCTCTCAAAAGTAAATAAACACTTAAAAAAGAAAAGTACTGTATCTATAAAAAAGATTTGGAACTTGGGGAAGAAAGAGGTGTGCCACATTAGTTAATAGTTGTGATTTTTCCCATGGGGATCATAGTTGAAGGCATAGAAAAAAGGAAGTTTTTAGGGGGAATATAGAGAGAAGAAGCCAGAGAAGAAACTTCGAGAACACTCACATTTAAACAAATTTTGGGGGGGCGGGGGGGATATATCCAGAGATGTCAAAGAATAAGACCTAAGGAAATACATGGGTTATGGTAATAGTAAGTATTTTGATAGAATGGTATAAACTAGCTCTTGATGTGTAGGGAGAGAGTGGATAATGAAAAAAATGATTTCTTTTTTCAGCTTCAGTTGGCAGAGAAAGACAAAGAAATAAATGGACTGACGACACATTTGGAAAGACTCTCCGGGGAGAAGGTATCGAATGGTGTACTTTAACATCTTTCATGAGACAGTGAATGATACTACAGCTTTATGAAGACACACATTTTATAATCACGTGAGGGTGGCTAAAAAAAGTTAAATTAAGGGCGCCTGGGTGGCTCCGTGGGTTGAGCGTTCGACTCTTGATTTTGGCTGGGTCATGATGCTAGGGTCATGGGCTCGAGCCCTACTGAGCTCCTCGCTGAGCATGGAGCATGCTTAGGATCCTCTCTGTCCCTCTGCCCCTCTCCCCTGCTCTGCATGCGTGCGCGCTCGCGCTCTCTCTCTGTCAAAAAAAAAAAAAAATTAAAGTTAGGATAAAGAAAAGACTGAAGCAGATCTTAGTATGCTTAGGTGCAGAATCTTTTTGGTTAAATAATATTTTTAAAATACTTTATGAGGAAAAGGCTGAAGTGTTTAAGTTTAGCTTGCTCTTTGTTACATATATTGTATTTGATAATAAAGAAATTTTAGGATGTTTAAATTTAGAAAGAGTAAAAAATTTAAAAGTTATACATGATACTGTCTTTATCTGGTTTTCTTTTGTGAAGGAAACATTTTAGAAGTTATTTAATGATTTATAGTGTAACTTACCAGTGAAACAGAATGTACACTTATAATGTAAAAAATGCTACGGTGCAGCATTTCACAAAGTATTGTTTGAGGTCTTTTGGGGGCCCCTATCCCCTTTTAGAGGTCTACAAAGTTACAAGCTATTTTCTTAATACTAGAGTGTTATTTGCCCCCCCTCCCCCCCGTGTTACATTTAAACATGCTGGTATGTAAGCAGTGTTGTTAAAACTGCTGGTGTGTTAGTTTTTGAATCAAGGCAGTTGCACCAAACTCTGTTGGTGTAGTTACCATACATGGGAGGACCCTGCCACCCCACCTTTCCTGTGCCTGTTATCTCTGCCCTGCAGCAGCATCTGGGCAATGCCAGTGGCTGCTGGTTTCTCCTGGGGCCAAAACAGATTTCCCAGCCGCCGGCGGCCCAAAAGTCTGGAGAAAATTTGCTTGCCATTCTTGCTGTTGGGCAGCTCTCCAGTCCAGCGGAAGGGCTACGTGTCATGAGGGAAGCCAGGCTGTGAAGAGCCGGGTTGCTTCTGTGGCACGGGCAGAGCTTTAGAAAGATGGTCCTCGAAGTGCACCTGGTAATTGTTGCATGACGAAAGGTAATTGTCGCATGATGATCCTGCCCTGCTGCCCCGAAAATAAAAATGGATTCGTGTTGGTCCCTCCCCCCTCCCCCCAACCACACACACACTTGGGCATTAAGGGAGGTCGGTCGGTTGTCCCCCTCCCCTCCTTTGCCGGGACTTGGCAACCCCAGAGAGGAGCCACTGTGCCCTGAGTCCCAAGAGGGTCTCTGAGGGCTCCCTGCCTTGCAGCCTCCAGCAGGGGCGCCTCTGTAGTGTGAGGGTGCTGGGGCTCGCGTGGGAGGCCATGTGGTGCGGCCATTCCCACGGGAATGGCACTAGCCGCAGACTTGGCACCTCTGCTCTGGATCCTGGGTTAAACTTGAAGTTGTGTTTTAGCTGGCGTGTCTTGGCTCATGGTCCGTGTGAGTCGGCTCTGTCAAGTCGCCATAATAAAGCTTTGTAAGGTGGCAAAAAACATGTTAACCGTTCATCTTAACCATTGCAGTAAAGGTTAAAACCAAAAAGCCTGATGATGAAACAGTAAAATAGTAATCTTTTATTTTCAAAACGTTTTTTTAATCTTTGTTTTTGAGAGAGAGAGACACGGTGTGACCAGAGGAAGGGTAGAGAGAGCAGGAGACACAGAATCCGAAGCAGGCTCCAGGCTCTGAGCTGTCAGCACAGAGCCCGATGCGAGGCTCGAACTCATGAACTGCAAGATCATGACCTGAGCTGAAGTCAGATGCTCAACCGACTCGGCCACCCAGGTGCCCTGAAACAGTAAAATAGTAATCTTAATCGAAGCTTGATCTCAGGGTGCATGTCTTTTTAATATTCTATGTGATGAAATGGGAAGTACCCCCAAAGTGCTTCTGCCTGAAGTATGATGGTTATCTTAAAGTGAAGTACTTGTGCAGTTGTTTGGGTTGTGAGCTGAACTAGCTGCTTTTTTCCTAGCATATCGTTTCTGTATTAAAGAATGACTAATGGGGCGCCTGGGTGGTGCAGTCGGTTAAGCGTCCGACTTCAGCCAGGTCACGATCTCGCGGTCCGTGAGTTCGAGCCCTGCGTCAGCCTCTGGGCTGATGGCTCAGAGCCTGGAGCCTGTTTCCGATTCTGTGTCTCCCTCTCTCTCTGCCCCTCCCCCGTTCATGCTCTGTCTCTCTCTGTCCCAAAAATAAATAAACGTTGGGAAAAAAAAAAAAAAAAAAAAAGAATGACTAATAAGGGTACCTGGGTGGCTCAGGTGGTTGTCTGACTCTTGATTTTGGCTCAGGTCATGATCCCAGAGTCATGGGAATGAGCCCTGTATCGGCTTTCATGCTGAGCGTGGAGCCTGCTTAAGATATCCCCACCCTCTCCTCTCCCCGCCCCACTCCTTGTCCCTCTCCCCCCCCTCCTCGTTCCTCTCCCCTGCTTATGCGCTCTCGTGCACTCTAAAATATATATTAAAAAAAAAATGACTAGTAGACAAAATATATAATTATTTTAAAGGTAAGGTATTTGGTAGGTGTTTTCTTGAAAAGAAGTGACCTTTAAGGAAAAAACAAATGATAGTATTTATTGCCAGTGATAAAATTCAGGCTTTTAAGCAAAAACTAGAACTTTGGGTAACTTGTATCTGCTACCGTGAGCTTGATAATTCCCAGTGCTTACACACTTTTCTGATGAGATGGGCAGTAATATTAAGACTGATTTTTAAAAAGTGTTCAGTTAAATTGGTCAGCATTTGGAAGATCTACATGACTCAGTGAATCAGTCAAGTTTCCCAAATGACCAATGATGATACTACAGAATCACCCATGATAAGGAGGCCATTCAGATCTTACGGTTGAGTGGCGTTGCTGTGTGACAGTTGCAGAATTCTGACTTATCTTTTTTTTGTTGTTTTTAAAGTTTATTTAGAGAGAGAGAGAGAGAGAGAGAGAGAGAGAGTGTGTGTGTGTGTGTGTGTGTGTGTGTGTGTAAGTGGGAGGAGGGGCAGAGGGAGAGAGAGAATCCCAAGCAGGTTCTGTACTGTCTGCACAGAGCCTAGCACGTGGCTTGATCCCATGAACTCTGAGATCATGACCTGAGTTAAAATCAAGAGTTGGATGCATATCCGACTGAGCCACCCAGGCTCCCTGAATTCTGATTTTTCAAATCCATCATTTTCTGAGCTTCCCTACCCTCTCCAGGCATGGCACTGTCTTAGCACATTGGTGTGTTCACCAATTGGAATTGTTTAAGAATTTTAAATCTGGGGTTTGAATATAATAGCATGGTTAATTAAATCATTGGTCAGATGATTTAACTCAGTCTCCATCTTCCCTCCTATCCCTGATATAGAGGGGGGCTGTTAGTAAAATTTCTAACTCTCTGTAGTCACGTGCTTGGTCCTTCTGGTGGAACTGTCTGAGGGCTTCCCAGGAGTCACTTTGTTAGCATAAATTATATTAGTCTAAAGGGACTTACTATGAATGACAGAAGACATTGTTGCTATTCAGGAAATTCTAAGAGTTTTAGGAGATCTTTGCTAGGAACCAGGGACAAAGGCCAAGTACATTTTTGTATCTGTGTGTGTGTATGAATATATTTTTAATTTATATTTAGGTGTCTGTGTCCATCTGTCTATCTTCCTGACAGTCATGAGTATGAACTCTTTAGTCAGTGGATTGGAATTTGTTGCTCTTTGGTTTTGTTTTAAATATTTGTGTATTTTGAGGTGAGCGTGCAGAGGAAGAGGGAGAGACAACCTCGGGCAGGCACCACACTGAGTGTGGAGCCCAGCATGAGTTGAGATCATGACCTGAGCTGAAATCAAGAGTTGGATGCTTAATGGACTGAGCCACCCTGGCACCCCTAGAATTTTTTTTTTTTTAATGTTTATTTTTGAGAGAGAGTGTGAGTAGGGGAGGGGCTGGAGAGAGAGAGAGAGAGAGAGAGAGAAACATAGAATCTGAAGCAGGCTCCAGGCTCCAAGCTGTCAACACAGAACCCGGTGCGGGACTTGAACTCACAAACCACGAGATCATGACCTGAGCCGAAGTTGGAAGCTTAACCAACTGAGCTACCCAGGTGCCCCGGGCACCCCTAGAATTTATTACTGTTCTTAATTTGATGTTTCTACAGTTCTAGATTTGGTCAATGGAAGCACTTTGAAACTGGTTTCCTGATATTCACCTGTATCAAAAGGGTGTTGTTGATTTTTTGAGTACTTAATATCTTTCCAGCATTGCAAGATACTCTGGCTTATCTTTGTACCCTTCTTCCTCCTGCCTTGCGGAGGTTGTAACAAGGTTTGAGGGAGGCATATGTCATACAACAATGGGAACAAACACCCAGTCATCATGCTTTTGAACTACAAAAGGATCTCATCGTGTACCCTTCTTAACTCATCTTTGGTTTGTCCGTTGTTGTATTTGTTCTTTTTTAAAGTTTATTTAATTTGTTTTGAGAGAGACAGAGATAGCATGAGTGGGGAGGGGGGCAGTAAGAGGGAGAGAGAGAATCCCAAGCAGGCTCCATGCTGCCAGTGCAGAGCCCGACATGGGGCTCAAACCCACGAAACTGTGAGATGATCACCTGAGCTGAAATCAAGAGTTGGACACTTAACTGCTGACCCACCCAGGCACCCCTGGAATTGTCCTTTTTTTTTGGTAATAAGAACAGAGTTTTTGGCTTATTATTAGAGATGGTATTTAGAAACCAAAATATGGGCCCTCGGTGTGTCCATGATTCCTGGTGCTCATTGCCTCTAGATCTTTTCAGTGGACAGAACTAAGAAATGTTATTTTAGATATCATGAATTCTGGTCCAACTCCACACAGTTCTTCTCCTTCCTCATTTCCTATTTGTATGTCCCGTCTACCGTGAGAATTCTGGTATCCAACAATACCGACACTTGTATGCATTTGCCAAACCCGATAATCCACAAATATTACTATGAGACAGAAACCTATTAAGTAAGAATAGAATTTCAGGGGCATCTGGTGGCTCAGTTAGTTAAGCATCCAACTCTTTTTTGACTCAGGTCATGATCTCAACAGTTTTGTGAGTTCAAGCCCCACATTGGGCTCTGTGCTGACAGTGTGGAGCCTGCTTGGGCCTCTCTCTGCCCTTACCCTGCTCTCGAGCGCTCTCTCTCTCCTCCTCCCGCAAAATAAATAAACCTAGAAAAAAAAAAAAGAATTTGAGATTGAAGTTGTTTTTCCTGCCTCTTACACTTTAGAGTATTATGTTGAAATAGTTTTTTCTTCTTCCTCCTCTCTCCCCTTCCTGTTTGCTTTTAGTGTGTGGGAACACAAAATGAAAAGTGGGTTATAAAGATTCCTGCAAAGGGACACCTGGGTGACTTAGCGTTGGCTCCTGATTTGGGCTCAGGTCATGATCTCACTGTTTGTGGGAGGGAGCACGGAGCCTGCTTGGGATTCTCTCCCTTCCACTCTCTGCCCCTCCCCCATTTCCATGTGCTAGTGCTTGCTTTCTCTAAAAAAAAAATAAAAAAGATTGCTGCAAGTAAACAATTAAAGATAATTAAAACAATAGCACAAATGAAGAGTGAGAAAATGATTTTTTTTAAATTTCTGGTATGAGTTTTGGTCAAGCGTATTGCAAAGTTAAAACAATGATGCTCTAATCATGGGGCACCTGGGTGGCTCAGTCAGTTGAGTGTCTGACTCTTGATTTTTGCTCTGGTCATGATCCTAGGGTTGTGGAATTGAGCCCCGGGTCCAGCTCCTTACTGAGTGTGGAGTCTGCCTGGGGTTCGTTCTCTCTCCCCTCTCCCTCCACCCCCCTCTCCCTTTCTCCCTTCCCCTTTCTCCCCCCTCCCTCCCTCCCTTCCTCTCTCTCTCTCCCTGTCTCTCTCTCCCCCCTCTCTCCCCCCTCCCCCTTCTCCCCCCTCTCCCCCTCTCTCCCCTCTCTTCTTCCCTCTCTCCCCCCTCTCCCTCCCCCACCTCTCCCTCTACTCCTCCCCCTGCTCACTCTCTTTCTGTAAGATAAAAAATCAGTGATGCTGTAATCAGAGCTGACAAGAAGTTGGGAAGAGATGTATATATATTACAAATGCTTCAGACAACTTTGAGATACGGATTTACTTTCAGTATTGTGAATAAGAAACCCAGCTCTAAGTATGTATTGTGCTTAGAGATATTTGCTAATGCTAGAGAGAAGCAGTCAAGATACTTTATATATTTTACAAGTATAAAAAGACATTTTTATATAAAATATTTATATATATGATACATTTATAAAATTGTTTAGAATTTATATAATGGTTATATTACCTACCTTACAATTAATATTTCTACATTAAAATGTGTTTGAGGGGCACCTGGGTGGCTCAGTCGGTTAAGCATCCGACTTCAGCTCAGGTCGTGATCTCAACGGTTCGTAAGTTCGAACCCCACATCAGGCTCTGTGCTGAGAGCTCAGAGCCTGGAGCCTGTTTCAGATTCTGTATCTCCCTCTCTCTGCCCCTTCCCCGCTCATGCCGTCTCTCTCTGTCTCTCAAAAATGAATAAACGTTAAATAAATAAATAAATAAATAAATAAATAAATAAATAAATAAAATAAAATGTGTTTGAAGTTTTATATAGGATATAGTCCTGAATGATTATAACTGCTTGTATGTTTTATTATGATATAAATGGCTGAAATCACATAAAATAGCATTGTAACTGTAATATACTGCACTAACAAATTTTCCCCAAACTTAATGGCTCAAAGCATTTGTTATTTCACAGCTTCTGTGAGTGAAGAGTTCGGGTGTGACTTAACTGTGTCTGCTGGCTTTAGACCTCTCACAAGCCTGCAGTTAGGTTGTCAGAGGGCTCAGTCATCTCATAGATGTAGATTTGTTTCCAATCCCACTCAGGTGATGTCAGGATTCAGTTCCTTGGTGGTTATTAGTCCAAGGGACAGACACACTTCCTCTGCTGCCATCTTCCACGCGGTCACTCCTCTCCTGTACTCTTGACTCAGGTGAAAGGTTACTCAAAACACAGGGTAACCTTTAAAAATGTAAAGCTGATCACTTCCTTGCTTAAAGCTCCTTAATGGGCCTGTTGTGCACTTAAGATTAAACCTTAACATGTGATATTTTGTATGACTGGCCTCCATTTCTCTCTCTGTTCCCATCTTAAGCCACAATGTCCTGTTTCACTATCCTCCATTGCAGAGTCTCTCTCAGTAGTTCTCAAACTTGAGCTTGTGTCAGAATCCCCTGTAGTGCCTGTTAAACCCTAGATTCCTGGGTTCCATTCCCAAAGTTTCTAATTCAGTAGGTTTGTAGTGGGGCTTGAGATTTGTGTTTCTAAGTTCCTGGTGCTGCTGGTCTGGGCACCACACTTTGAGAACTGTTCTAGTCACTCAGTCTGTACAATTCACCAATTGCCTTGTTTTCTCAGGGCCCGCATTCATGTCCTTTGTCAGGAATATTCTTGCCTACAATTCCTTATTATTTTGTTAGACTTTTTTTTTTTTTTTTTTTTTTTTTAAGTTTAAACCTAAGAGGGGCCCTTGGGTGGCTCAGTCAGTTAAGCATCCAGCTTCAGCTCCGGTCATGATCTCATGGTTTGGTTTGCGAGTTCAAGCCCTGCATTGGGCTTCGTGCTGAGAGTGTGGATCCTGCTTGGGGTCCTGGCTCTTTCCTCTCTCTCTCTCTGTTCCTCCCCCACTCACACTTTCTCTCTCAGGATAAATAAGTAAACTTTTTAAAAAAAGAGTTTAGGGGTGCCTGGGTGGCTCAGTCGATTAAGCATCCAGTTTTGGCTCAGGTCATGATCTCATGGTTCATGGGTTCGAGCCCTGCATTGAGCTCCACACTGACAGTATGGAGCCTGCTTGGGATTCTCATTCATTCTCTCTCCCTCCCTCCCCCACTTGCACTTTCTCACTCTCTCAAAAATAAATACAAAAAAAAAAAGTTTAAATATATGAGAATAGAATAATAGAATGAACTGTTGTACTCCTCACCCAACATCAGTAATTGTTATTTTATGGCTGTCTTCTCTATGCAACCATAATTACCTTCTTCCCCAGTGATTTTTTTTTCAACTATATTCCAGAATTCATATTACTTCCCTCTAAATATTTAAATATTCTTTTCTTGATTCATCCTTCAAGTCCCAGATTTACTGACTCTTCCTCAGTGAGGCCTTCTTTGACCTCCCACTCTGAAGTACATACCTTTATTGAATTCACACCTGGGACCTGTTACTTTTATTTCGTAGCATTTAACATAATTTGTAATTAATGTTTATTTCTGCCTCTGCTTAATTGTAAGATACATGAAGATAGGAATTGTCCATTTTATTCACCATTTGTAGCTCCTAGTATAGTGCCTGATACTTGAAGTTAAGTATTAGTTGAATTAATAAATTAATGGGGCAAACATAATTTATAGCTTTTGCTTATAAAAACATTTGGTGAAAGAAATGTACTGGAATCAGCAATTTTATTGTAAGTACCCTGCCCTGTCAGGGTGCAATAGAAGTAGGACAGTTTGGGGGCGCCTGGGTGTCTCAGTTGGTTAAGCGGCCGGCTTCGGCTCAGGTCATGATCTCGCGGTCCGTGAGTTCGAGCCCTGCGTCGGGCTCTGTGCTGACAGCTCAGAGCCTGGAGCCTGTTTCAGATTCTGTGTCTCCCTCCCTCTGACCCTTCCCTGTTCATGCTCTGTCTCTCCCTGTCTCAAAAATAAATAAAAACGTTAAAAAAAAAAAAAAAAAAGTAGGACAGTTTGTTTTCTGCTTCTGGTCTCCCTGAGTTACTCCTGATTTTCTTGCTGGTGACACTGTAGTTTTATGTTACTTAAAAAGTCTGTATTTATAAGAATTTCTGTTTCCTATTTTAACAGCTTATTTAATGTTTATCTCCCCAGTGTTATCTCAGAACCATCAGAACCCCTACCCTAGTAGGGTACAAGGTTAGGACTAAGTCCCTTTTGTGTATCACTAAAACCTAGATCCACACATAGTACCTAGAATGAACCAAGTGATTGTTGAGTGGATAAATGAAAAGTACTTACCACCATCTATTTATTTTACATATTTTGTGTATTGTAGTTCTTCTTTGCCCTAGAGTATAAACTCCATATGAGTGGGAATTTTTGTCTGTTTTGGTTATTCCAGAATCCCTAGTGCCTACCACATAGTACTCCCTAAATATTTATTGAACATGTGTGTGAATAAAAGAACTAATAGTATGAAGTAGTAGCTCTCTTAAGATTAAAAACCCTACTAATTTAGGGATGCCTGACCGGCTCAATCGCTAGAGCATGTGACTCTTGATCTCAGGGTCGTGAGTTCAAGCCCCACATTGGGTGTGGAGTCTACTATAAACAAATAAACACATACATACATACATACATACATACATACATAAATCCCTACCAGTTTAACTTCATTTAGGAACTTAATAGCTTAAAGTATCTTTTCATGTCATTCAAAAACTATTTAATAGAATTATCATTTTCATATTTTCATACTATTTCAAATATTCTGCATAAACGCCTTAGTAGAAACATAAAGGGGGAGAGTAAAGAAAATAAGCAAAAGCAAAATGGCAAATAATGATTTAAAAGAAAGATTGTGGGAAATACAAATAAAAATTTTTTAAATTAAAAACCATTTCAGAATATTTAACATCATATACCTATTTTTTTCTGAATCATTTTGTGTTTCCAGACGGTTTGCTTCCTACCTGACAATGGAAGAGTAGCATATATACTTAAAATTAACGGGAGATAGCTGTAATGAAATGTTATAATAATAGTAC
This sequence comes from Acinonyx jubatus, assembly GCF_027475565.1. Classification (NCBI taxonomy): domain Eukaryota; kingdom Metazoa; phylum Chordata; class Mammalia; order Carnivora; family Felidae; genus Acinonyx; species Acinonyx jubatus. Next base: position 49,005,987 of record NC_069383.1, on the reverse strand, counting down.
GATTAAATAATCATGACCCCACACAACTGGTCCTAGAAAAGTCGTAGACTACCATGTTTCCCTTTTTAGCTATAACTTAGCGGCTATCTAGGAGTGATAAAAGGAGGTTATGAGAATTATATAATACTTTGAACAACTTGTTCAGAGTTGTAATTCCAAATATTTAATGTCTTTCCTCCTCTACTTTGATTGGGTCGACATGTGGCATATAAGAGAAATATATTACTCATCCTGTTTAACAGTTGGGAGTACCAGAGACCTCCTTAATTCGTTGGGTAATTTGTAAAACCAAGGCTACTGTGAGCCATTTTGGGGCCTTGAAGAAGAAAAAAAGATGTAGGCATTCTAGCAGAGGCAAACCAGCTAACCACACTTTTGTGCCTTAGAACTATAAAAGAGGATTCCTAACAAAATCTATTAGTTAAATTGTGGAGGCTTTTATTTTAGGAGGATTCTAAGTCAGCCATTAACACTGTTTTGCCCAGGTGACATAGCTGTATCCTGTCATGCATGTCTTTGAAGGTAGAGGAGGTCTTGGAGGAGTTCTGAGTTCTTGGCCATTTTTCTTTTTTTTGTACTTCTTTATTTTTGAGGGAGAGGGAGAGAGAGGGGGAGAAGGGGAGTGGGGGAGAGAGAGAATTCCAAACAGGCTCCGCACTGTCAACGCAGAGCCTGACATGGGTCTCAAACTCCCGAACTGTGACAGCGTGACCTGAGCTGAAACCGAGAGACGCTTAACCAGCTGAGCCACCCAGGTGCCCCTTGACCATTTTTGTTCTAAGGGCCTTTTGATATAGTCTGGTGAAGTCTGTTTTCAGAAATAGTTTTAAGTGATTAAAGCAAAATATACAGAATCACAAAGGAATCAAATTCTAAAAGTTATCAAAATTTTCAGTTTATGATCTATGTGACAGGTAGTATATGTGCTTATTTTAAAATGTTAAGATTTAGCATGTCTAATAATTACTAATTTCAAAGTAGTGAAATATAAAGGCTGTTTTGAGATGGCTGCAGTGACTGTAATATGAAGTGAACATATCTTTGATTCTGTAGGTGACAAAGGTATTGGAACCGTTCTCTACTGTGGTTTTTTGGCCTTCATAATCGAAGAAAATGCTAAATTTCAGTTAGAAGTTAGTGAAAAGATACACATTTATTTTCCCCATCTAAATTGATTTATCTCTTGAATTCTAAACGTGGACCCTTTGGGGGGGTGTTGTAAATGCAAATTTAAGAATCTTCTCTAAGTCAAGAGTTCAGTCTTCCAATTTACCAAACAGCCTACCTATAACTCTCTTGTTCATATCCCTGTGTTCTCTTCACCCCACCTCCAGTTTCCGTCATGAGGAATCAAAGTTGCTTGTTACTGGACCTTTTCTTACCCTGCATCCTATTTGCAGGGGATTTATTGCATCTCTGATGGTAGAGGAGAGGGGTATTAACTTAAGAGTGAACTCTTTATTGTGTTGGAATCTCTGAAGTTGCTTGACTATACCAATGAATGCATAAATCTCTTGTTGAAACCCTTGACTCCATATAATTTGCTTAAACTTTTGTTGCAGTTGACCCTGTCTAAACCTTTTACTCTTTCCTGTCCTTTTCCTCATTTCTTGAATCCTTTTGGAAATATTTTTTGGGGGTGCCTGGGTGGCTCAGTCGGTTAAGCATCTGACTCTTTATTTCAGCCATGGTCGTGCTTTCATTGTTTGTGAGTTAGAGCCCCGCGTCAGGTTCTGCACTGACAGCTCAGAGCCTTGAATCTCGATCCCTCCCTCCTTCTCCCCCACGTCTCCCCCCTCCACCCCTCTCTCCCCCCTCCCGCCCCTCCCCCCACCCCAGCTCTCTGCTCTCCACAGCTTGGTGTGCTCGCCTTCACACGCATGCATAGGTGCGTTCTCTCTCTCTCTGAAAAAATTAAAAAAAAAATTTTTTTTTTTAATTTACTCTCACTTTTTCTCTACTCACATTGCACTTTCACAATACTGAATTACGGTGGCAGCGCTTCTGGGGTTTTTTGATTCATGGCAGGAGATGAGGGAACCTCTATTGAGGTCCTGCTGTGTTCTAAACACTCTATCCTGCAATATGATTATTATTTCATGTATCTTCTATACTTAAAAAAAAATTTTTTTTTAACATTTATTTATTATTGAGAGACAGAGCATGAGCTGAGCATGGGAAGAGCAGAGAGGAGTAGACACAGAATCCAAAGCAGGCTCCAGGTTCTGAGCTATCAGCACCGAGCCTGACACGGGGCTCAAACTCATGAACTGTGAGATCATGACCTGAGCCGAAGTCGGACGCTCAGTCGACTGAGCCACCCAGGCACCCCCATGCTCTTTTCACAGGCTTAGGACAACTTGTAATTGCTGTATCTCTTCTCATCTCTTCTCTGCTGTATCTCCTAAATTGACTTGAATTTTTCATGTTTACCAGTTTCTCTTTCTATGATAGTGACTTTAAGAGTCTTATCTGTTTTCTCATAGATGACATTCAGCAAAACCAGCTGAGTTTTGCTTTACAGATAAACTTTTCCACTCTTATATTCTATGTTAAAATTTCTGGTTGATTTTTTAAATGACTCTATTGATGTACAGTTTAATGAAACCCACCTATTTTAAGTGTAACTTGATGAATTCTGGTAAATATATATAGTCTTGTAATTACCACTGTATTCAAACTATAGAATGTTTCCATTATTGTACAGACTTCCTTCATGCTCATTTTTCATCAGCTCCTTCAGTTATCCCCAGTCCCAGACTGTCACTGATCTGTCTTCTGCTACTGTATAGTTTTACCTTTTCTAGCATTTCATGTAAATGCAATCATGCAGAATTTATCCATTCACTAGTTGGACATTAATCCTTTTACCAGCTGATGGACATATGGATTATTTCTAATGTTTTGCTGTGAATAATGGTGCTGTGAACATTCTCATCTCTCTGTGGGCATGTGTTTTCATTTTTCTTGGGTAGATACCTACAAATGAATTGCTCTCTTATATGATGGATTTGTTTTTAAGAAACAGCCAAACTGTGGAGCGCCTGGGTGGTTCAGTCAGTTGAATGTCTGACTTCGGCCCAAGTCATGATCCCGTGCTTCATGGGCTCAGGCCCATGTCAGGCTCTGTGCTGATAGCTCTGAGCCTGGAGCCTGTTTCGGATTCTGTGTCTCCCTCTCTCTCTACCCCTCCCCTCTTGCCCTCTATCCCTCCCCTCTTGCTCTCTGTCTGTCTCCCTGTCTCCCCAGAATAAATAGACATTAAAAAAATTTTTTTTAAGAAACAGCCAAATTGTTTTTCAGAGTGACTGTACCATTTTGCATTCCCACTGGCAGTGTGTGAGCATTTCAATTGCTCTGTAGGCTCTTAGTACTTGGTATTATCAGATTTTAATTTTAGTCTTTCTGGTGGGTATGTAGTATTAACTCATTATGGTTTAAGTTTTAATTTGATTTGATGATTAGTGGTGATGGGTATCTTTTCATGTGCTTATAGGCTATTCATATATACTTTTTTTTTTTTTTTTTTTTTTTTTTTTGAGCAAGAGCATGAGCGGGGAAGGGGCAGAGAGAAGTGGGTGGGGGGTGGGGGACAGAGGATCAAAGTGGGCTCTGTGCTGATAGCAAAGAGCCCAGTGCAGGACTTGAACTCTCAAACCATGAGATCATGACCTGGGCCAGAGCCAGACGCTTAACCAACTGAGTCACCCAGGCGTCTCTTGATTCTTTTGTAAAGTGTTCATATCTTTTACCTGTTTTTTTTATTGAGTTATCGTTATTGGTTGTATTTAGTTTTAAGAGTTCTTTATGTATTGTACGTACAATTCTTTTGTCATATATTTTGGAAATACTTTCTCCCAATATGTAGCTTTCTTTTTCACTTTTAAAAATACTATCCTTGAGGGGCTTCTCAGTGGCTCAGTCAGTTAGGTGTCAGACTTTGGCTCAAGTCATGATCTCATGGTCTGTGAGTTGGAGCCCTGCATCAGGATCTCTGCTGTTAGCAGAGCCCACTTTAGATCTTGGGTACCTTGCCCTGCCCCCATCTGCCCCTCCCTCCCCCCCACCCCCAACTAAGCATTTAAGAAAAATATATATCTTTGAAGAGCTAAATCTTCTCATTTTGAAAATAGTTTAATTTAGCAGTATTTTTCTTAATGGTTCATGCCATTTGTGTCCTAACACATTTTTGCCTCATTCAAGGTTACAAAGAATTTTCTTTTATTTTCTTCTACTAGATTTATAGCATTAGCTCTTATGTTTAGATTTATGATCTATGTAAAGTTAATTGTTTTGTATGGTATGGTATATAATCAGGATTTGTCCATTCCAGTTCTTTTAAGCTTATGCTTAAAAAAGTCCATCCCTGTCCTTCATTGAATTACTTCTGCATCTTTGTTGAAATTGAATGGACTATGAATATGGGTATTTTGGGGCTCTGTCCTTTACTGATTTATATCAGGGGTCAGCAAACTAACATCTACAAGCCAAATATGGCCCATGGCCTATTTTATAAATAAAGTTTTATTAGCATATGGCCATGCCCATTCACTTAGGTATTACCTCTGGCTGCAACAGTAAAGGCATATTTGAGTAGTTGTGACAGACTGTTTCTTACAAAGCTGAAAATGTCTATCAGGCCCTTTATGGGAAAAATTTGCCAGCCCCTAATCTGTATGTTTAGTCATATGCCAACATTGTTGCCTCCTGATTTTATAGCTTCTTATATCATAAATCTTGAAATCAGGCATAAGTCTTTGTTTTTTTTTTTAAATGGGCTATTTTAGCACCTTTGTATTTCAGTCTTTATTTTCGAATCAGCTTGTCAATTTATACAAAAGCCTGCTGGGATTTTGTTGGGATTGTATTGAATGTATAGATCAATTTGGGAGGAGTTAATAGCATAAAAATGCTGTTTTCCAGTCCATGAATGTGGTATATTTCTTTCTGTTGAGGCTTTCTTTAGTATCTCAGTAAGTTTGTGGTTTTTAGTGTATAGGCCTTGCACATTTTTAAATTAATTTATATCGGAATATTGTAATATTATCTATTGATGCTACTATAAATGATATCTTTAAAAACTTCATTTTTCAATTGTGTGTTGCTTATATATAGAAATACAGTTGATTTTATGTATTGACCTTGTATACTGCAATCTTGGTAACCCACTCATTCTCCTAGTTTTAGTAGATTCCTTAGGATTTTCTACATATGTAATCATATCTCCTATGAATAAAGATGATTTTACTTCTTCCATTCCAGTCTGCTTTAATCTTAATCTTGCCTTAATCCACTGTTTAGTATCTCTAGTATGATGTGGAGTAGAAGTGGTAGAGCAGGTGGAATTATTTAGTTTCTCACCATTAAGGTTCACTGTAGGCACTTTGTTGTTGTTCAGTCTGGCTATTTGAAATGTCTTTTTTCATATTAAGGAAGTTCCTCTTTATTTCTGGTTTGCGGAGATCTAAAATATATATATGTGAGACTGTTGAGTTTTGTAAAATGTTTTTTTTACATCTATTGAAATGATCATACGGGGTTTTTTTTCCATTAGTCTGTGAACATAGTGATTTACATTGATTTTTGGATGTTAAGTGAACTTTGTTTTCTTGTGATAAAACCCACTTGGTCATGTTATTTTTAAATATCATATTTGATTTTTTTTTTTGTTTTGAGAGAGTTGTGCACGCACACGAGCAGGGGAGGGACAGAGGGGGAGAGAGAGAATCTTAATCTCGAGCCTGACGGGGGTCTCTATCTCATGACTATGAGATAATGACCTAAGCTGAAATCAAGAGTCAGATGTTTAATCAACTGAGCCACCCAGGCACCCCATGTTTGATATTTTAATGAAGATTTTTGCATCAGTATTTATGAAGGATGGGGTCTGCAGTTTTCCTTAATGTCATTGTTTGGCTTTGGTATTAGAATAGTGCTGGCCTTATAAAGTAAGTTCAGAAGTGTTTTTTGAAAGAATTTATATGGGTTTGGTATTTTTTAAAAATAAATTTCTTAAATGTTTGATAGAGTTTACTAGAGAAGCAGCCTGGTTTGTTTTTTGCTTTCTGACTTTTATTGACAGCTAACTTGTAAGAGCTGCCCAGTTTCCTCTTAGCTCAGTAAAAAGAGTATCATCGTGGCACAAATTTGAAAATACATTGGGCTTTTTTATTCTGCCTTCTGATGTTGGAAGGGACAATTATGCATAGTTGAGAGCCACCTGTATTCTTTGAACATAATAGGGAAATAATTTTATTTTATTTTGACCAAATGTTTAATGCTGCCCCTAAAATATTTCATTGCTTATTCACCTTTGGTTTTGTTAATTTTAGGAACTTAAAATGAGTCTAGAAAATCAAGCAGAAAGGAAAACAGAAGGTCCGAATTCCCAGAGTCCTCGGAAGATCTCACAGCGTCTCAGTACATGCTCAGAGCAAAATGGTCATGTTGCTGCAGTGCCAAATGTACAGCCAGTTCTGCAATATGGTAATCCTTATGCCACACAGGAAACCAGAGGTTATTGAAATATTTTTGGCTTTGGGTTAACTGAATATGAAGTTTTTTGGTTTGCATCTTCCAGAGATTAGAGAACTATTAGTACAGTTAACTGTAATAGAAATCTTATTTATTTATTTATCTGTCTGTTTATTTATTCATTTTAAAGCTATCTCTAGACCGAGATTCTTTTAAAGCTTATTTATTTTTGAGACAGAGCACCAGCAGGGGAGGGACAGAGAGAGAAGGAGACACAGAGTATGAAGCAGGCTCTAGGCTCTGAGCTGTCAGCACAGAGTCCAACGTGGGGCTCGAACTCAGGAACCACAAGATCATGACCTGAGCCACCCAGGCGCCCCAGAAACATTATCTTATAACCAATAGTTTTAATGTTTAACTAGGGTTCATCTAGGAGTGCTGCAGCGTGAATGAGTAGTCTTTTTGCTTATTACATGTAGTTCTTATTTTAAAAAATCACTTGGGTTAAAAGACATCATTTTTGTGATGCCCTAAAATGGTTCTTATATCCTGTTCGTCATAGCTATACACAAAGATTCTCATTTTAGTACCAAGTTTCATTCTACTCTTCCAAAATTTTATTTCAGATGGAGCAGATGGTGCTTTTTACCCCGATGAAATCCAAAGGCCACCTGTAAGAGTACCTTCTTGGGGAGTGGAAGATAATGTTGTCTGCAGCCAGCCTGCTCGAAACCTTAGTCGGCCGGATGGTTTAGAAGACCCTGAGGATAGTAAAGTAAATTGAATTTCCATTTTCTGAGCCTGTCCCTTTTATTTTTTGTTTCCTGTAGAGAGGTTTGTGGAAGAAGGGAGTGTGTGTGCTTGTGTATACATGTGATTGCTTACTTAATTTTTGGAAAAATCTGCTTTTATTTAAATTTGAAAAATCAACCATCAATATGCGTCAGACTTACACTTTAGGATTTATACTAAAGTAAAAGATTAAGTTCAGAGAATGGCCTCAGAATATCATAGCTATCAGTTTAATCTTTAAAAAATGTTTTTGAGATATAATGGACATATAACATTAGTTCAAGTATACAACATGATTCCATATTTATATATATTGCTAAATGATCACTACAACAAGTCTAGTTAACTTTCATTATCACACATAGTTACAAATTGTTTTCCCTTTTGTGATGAAAACCTTTAAGATGTGCTCTCGGCGGCTTTCAGATGTATGATACATTATTATTAGCTATAATCACAGATAGGTTAATCTTAATTATCACTTACTAAGTAATTTATTCTTTTGAATGTAGATGTACTAGGTTGGAAGAAGCAGTGTTAATGACAATATTATGCTTCAGTATGTGTCCTTTAATTTTAACATTTATGCCCCATTTTAAATTTTAAGATGGACTATATATAGCTAGAAAAAGAGCAATCTTTATATATATATATAATATTTAAAATATATATTAAAATATTTAAAATATTTTAATATATATTTAAAAAATATATATAATTATATCACAATTTTCTTCTTCTGAGAAATAATTCTTTTAGACATCATCAGTATTTAATATTTTAGCAACCCAATACTGATTATTGAATTCGTTTATGTAGCATGTCATTTTTACTTTTACTTCATTGAAGAGATTTCTTCACTATTTAATAATAAATTCTTTTCCTCATAGCAGCTCTTTTTGGATTTCCTGTGCATTAAGATGAATTTAAAAGAAATGCTTTATTGTGCTCTTTGCAAGTACAGCAGTATCATGACCTGTTTCTCATTTAATCTAGTTTGCTGCATTTAATTGCTATTAACCTTTGCAGAAACTGATCAGTGTTCAGACAGGCATGATTTTAGCCCTAGTGCTCAACACCCATAATGGAGAAAAATGTATTTCTCCCGCCTGCCTTTTGGCCTTCTATGTCCATTACTGGGAATAATTAGGAAAACTGTCAGAACTTTTGTAGCCTATTTAAGGTCTAGAGTATAATCTTACTGCTTTTTCACACCTTTACTTCACATTTTGCATATTTAATCTGATCATTCTTGGCACAGATGTTACATGTGACAAGCCCTTCTCTTCCATAGTCATCTGCTTCAGTTTAATTAGGAGAATGTTCTTTCTGATCTGTGTGCTTTGCCCTTCTGCAAACCCATGAGAAGCAGTGTTAGAGTCTTGTGCTCATTTGCTGACATGCTTAGATTTGGTAATGAGATGGAAGGACTCTTAATAGGCAACACCTTGGGGAATTGTATTTTGCAATCAGAAGATTTTTCACTTTAGACAGAAACTAATTTTTATGTACATTTAGACTTTTCAAAAAATCTTGTCATTACAACAATCACTTGCAAGTAAAGTATTTTAATGAATAATTTTTAGAATATAGAAAGCAGATTTGAGTTGACCTATTCCTTTTCTGTGGTTCCCTGCCCGGGGAGTAATTAACAACCACAGGACCCTGGAGTCAGGGTTGAGGTTGCCTGTTCTCCAGCCTACCTCAGTCATAAACTTGCCATATCTCCTCCTCCCTTCTGTACCAGAAACTGGTCAGCTATAAGATCAAAAGCCTTTTGTGACTCCCTTTTCCCTAATAATTGTAGTAGCAATAACTATAGCATCATAATTATAATGGTGCTTGGCTGTTTAAATATATCAACTCATTTATTCTTCATAGCAGTCCTGTGAGGTAGGAACTATTATGATCTTCTTTTATAATGGAGGAAACCGAAAGAATAACAGGCTTGCTTCATCACACAGCTGGTTAAGGGTACAGTCAGATGAGGATTTGAACCTCATCAGTTTGGCTATAAGAGCTGTGGTCCTAATCACCTATCAAATAGACTAAACCAGAGGTTCATGGCATGACACCATATAGGCGAAAAGAAATACTGAACAATTTCCTAATGAATGTAGTAACCATTTGAAAAAAATAACGTATTCTGAATTGAAAGAAAAACTCATATTTTTTAAGCTTATTTATTTCTTTTGAGAGGGTGGGGGAGAGAGAGAGTCCTTCTATGAGCATGGAGCCTGATGCAAGGCTCTGTCTCACAAGTGTGAGATCATGACCTGAACTAAAATCAGGAGTCAGATGCTTAACTGACTGAACCACCCAGGCTCCCCGAAAAATGCATATTTTTATTTCACTTTTAAATAAGCATAGTTATTAATGGGATATATGTGGTTGTTGACCACTGTACAGCTGCTTAAACCTCAGAGTCAGATTGGACAAGCCACCTTCATTTCCTCATTCACATTGATTTTCACAAAGCACATGCTTTGTTTCATCAACTGCCAAAAACCCACCTTCTTCTCAAAGATAAGGTGTCACTGAAAGGAATGTAGCACTATCTAATGTTGAAATTGTGGGCTATCTTGAACTAGTTGTTCATGTAGTATCTGACAGTTAACTTAGAAAATTAAAAATCTCCCATAGTACTCTGTGAATTTGATGTGGTGCCTTAGCAATAGAGGAACCATGTAAGCCCTTGCTACTAAGAAATACAGTATGTGGACCAACAGTATTGTATCTCCTGGGAGTTTGGTAGAGATGCAGAATCTCCAGCTTCACTCTGTACCTAGTGAGACTCAGACTGGATTTAACAAAAATCCTTTCATGATCATATGCTCAGTAGAGTTTGAGTTGCATTGGTCTAAACATCCTAAGCCAGGATCCTAAGACAGGAATACATTTTCTTCCTTTAACACACATCCTACTTTTCAGTTGTTTTCATGCCTTTGTTCACTAAACTCCTTGGACTGCCTTTATTCCTTTTCCTTCTCTCTATCTCTGAAAGACTAAAGCCCACACATTCTATTGATGTGTGGTTTGTTTGCAGCTTTTCATAAGATTCCTTCACTGTGAATCCTTGAACTGAAGACAATTTTGTTGGTGAACATTTTTTTCCTGATGAGTGATTCTCAACAAGAGTCTGTGACTGAAATTATTAAAACTACATTTTGAAAGAGGCAGGGCCTCTTTCCTGTCTGTCATGGTGCATTTGAGTTCTGGGTTGGTAATTGTCTTTTTTGGGTAAATACCTAATGTGTGATTACTGGATCATAGGGTGTTTCTATTTTTAATTTTTTGAGGAACCCCCATATTGTTTTCCACGGTTAGCTGCCTCAATTTGTATGCCTACCAACAGTGCATGAGGAATCCTTTTTCTCCACATCCTCACCAACACTAGTTGTTTCTTGTGTTTTTGATTTTAGCCATTCTGACAGGTGTGGAAGTGATAGCTAATTATGTTTCTGATTTGCATTTCCCTGATGATGAGTGATGCTGAGCATCTTTTCATGTGCCTGTTGGCCACCTGAATGTGTTCTTTGGAGAAATGTTTGTCTGTGTCTTCTCATTTAAAAAAAAAAAAAATTTTTTTTAATGTTTTTTTTGGGGGGGGGGGGGGAGTCAGAGGCAGGGGACGGCAGAGAGAGATGGAGACATAGAATTGGAAGCAGGCTCCAGGTTCCGAGCTGTCAGCACAGAGCCTAACATAGGGCCCGAATTCACAAACCGTGAGATCATGACCCAAGCCAAAGTTGGATGCCCAGCCAACTGAGCCACCCAGGCGCCCCTCTTCTGCTTGTTTTTTACTTGGATTATTTGTTTTTTGGGTTGTATCAGTTCTTTATATATTTTGGATACTACCCTTCTATCAGACATGTCATTTGCAAATCTCTCCGTAGGTTGCCTTTTAGTTTTGTTTTTTGTTTTTTTTTAGAGTGCGAGCAGGGGAGAGAGGCAAAGGGAGAGAGAATCTTTTTTTAAGTCTACTAGAAATTTTTTTATGTTTATTTTTGTAGAGAGAGAGCAGCAGAACATAGGGGAGGGCAGAGAGAGAGAGGGAGACATAGAATCCAAAGCAGGATCCAGGCTCTGAGCTGTCAGTCAGCACAGAGCCCAATGCAGGGCTTGAACTCCCAAACCGTGAGACCATGACCTGAGCCGAAGTTGGACGCTTAACCGACTGAGCCACCCAGGCACCCCTATTGGTAGTTTTTTGATTACCGATTTAGTTTTATAGCTGGTTATCAGTCTGTTAAAAGTTTCTATTTTTTCTCATTTTAGTTTGGGTAGGTTATGTGTTTCTAGGAATTTATCCCTTTCTTCTAGGTTGTCCAATTTGTTGGCATGGAGTTTTTCATAATATTCTCTTAGAATTGCTTGTATTTCTGTGACGTTGGTTGTTTCTCCTCTTTCATTGTGATTTTGAGGTTTGGTGTTTTTTTTTTGAGTCTGGCTAGAGGTTTATCAATTTTGTGGTTTAAAAAAATTTTTTTTTAATGTTTTTATTTATTTTTGAGACAGACAAAGACAGAGTGTGAGTGGGTTAGGGGCAGAGAGAGAGGGAGACACAGAAGCAGAAGCAGGCTCCAGGCTCTGAGCTGTCAGCACAGGGCTCGAACTCATGAGCTGTGAGATCATGACCTGAGCCAAAGTCGGACGCTCAACCGGACCGAGCCACCCAGGCGCCCCTATTTTATGTTCTTTTGAGAACCAGCTCCTGGTTTCATTGATCTGTTCCATTTTTTTTTTTCCTCGTTTCTGTGTCATTTATTTCTCTCTAATCTTTATTATTTTCTTCCTTCTGCTGGTTTCAGGTTTTTGTTTTTCTAGCTTATTTAGGTGTAAGGTTAGGTTGAGATTTTTCTTGCTTCTTGAGGCAGACCCATTATAAACTTCCTTGTTAGGACCACTTTTGCTGCATCCCAAAGATTTTGGACTGCTCTGTGGTCATTTTCATTTGTTCCCATGGAATTTTTAACTTCTTTCATTTCTTGGTTGGCCCCCCTTCATTGTTAGGAGCAGGTTATTTAACCTCTGTGTATTCTCTTTCCTGATCTTTTCTTGTGTATTGTAGTCAGAAAGGATGCCTGGTGTGATTTCGATCTTTTTTAATTTGTTGAGACCAATGTTTTGTGGCCTAATATGTGGTCTGCTCTGGAGAATGTTCCGTGTGCACTTGAAAAGAATGTATGTTCTACTGTTCCAGGATGGAATGTTCTGAATATTTAAATATTTATGTTTATATATGTTAAATCTATCTGGTCCAGTGTGGCATTCAAAGCCACTGTTAATTTTCTGTTTGGATAATCTGTCCATTGAGGTAAGTGAGGTGTTAAGGTCTTCTACTGTTATTCCATTACTGATTAGTTAGTTCCTTTATGTTTGTTATGAAGTTTTATGTATTTGGGTGCTCCTATATTGGGCGCATTTTTATGTCTTCTCGTTGGATTGTTGTCTCTATGAATTTGACTATTGATCCCTCATATAAGTAGAGTCATGTAGAATTTGGTTTTTTTATTACTGGCTTTTTCACTTAGCATAATATCTTCAAGATGTATCCATTTTGTGATGTGTCAGAATTTCCTTTTTGAGGCTAATTAATATTGCATTTTGTTTATCCATTTATCCATTGATAAGACATTTGGGTTGTTGTCACTTTTTGGCTAATGTAAATAATGTTGCCATGACCATAGGTGTACAAATCTGAGTTCCTCCTTCCAGTTCTTGTACATGTATACCCAGAAATGGAATTGCTGTATCAAAGGGTAATTTTATTTTTGTAATCATTTTGCATTTGAATTTTGAATTTAGTATGATTGCATTTTGAATTTAGTATGATTAATCTTATTTTATTATGATTGTCCTCTTTTATTGTCCAAGAGATTAACCCCTCTTAATACTATTTCAGACATTCAAGTTGGTTATGTACTTTGAAAACAAAGAATTACACTGTTTTTATTTTCTTCTATGTTTTGAGTTACTTTTTATGTTTTAGTAATCTGTACATCCAACACGGGGCTCAAACTCACAACCCCACAATCAAGAATTGTATGCCAATCGAGCCAGCTAGGTGCCCGAAGAATTTTTTTTTATGATTTATTGTTGTTTTTAACGTATGTTTATTTTGAGAGAGAGCATGGGGAAGGGGCAGAGAGAGAATCCCAAGCAGACTCCTTGCTCTGCAGAGCCTGGCATGGGGCTCGATCTCATAATTGTGAGATCATGACCTGAGCTGAAATCAAGAGTTGCATGCTTAGCCAACTGAGCTACCCAGGTGTCCCCACTAAGAATTTTTTTATAGGCTAGATTTTGAGTTGGGAATCGCATGAGAAGATTTTGAGTTTCATATGGAGCTTCAGTTTACTGTAGCTTGTTTGCTTTGTTTTGTTACAGAAATAGTATTGTCATGGTGAGTCTAAAGGCAGATGAACAATGTAAAGTGGTTTAGATGTTTCTGGAGATTAAAATGCTGTGAAAAATGTTAGTTTTTAATTATTTGCAGTTTTTCATAAATATCTCTCAGTTTGGTATTCCCAGTAAAATTTGCTTACGAGATTATTTTGGCAGTTTAGGTAACAGACTAGGTGCTGGTATTTTAATGCCTATTCACAAATTGTTTTTGCATTGACAACTTTCAGTACTAAACTGTTGATTATTTTAGCAGCTTGGGGAAGGAATCTTTCTCAAATACGTGATTCTCTGCCTTCCTAAAGAATACCTAATCTCACCTTGATGATTCAAGTTTATTAATTGAAACATCAACAGTAAACAGTGTGTTCATGTTCTGTTACTAAAGCTGTGTGATCCACTACTGAAATGTTATTGGATGTTTTGAGTTGTCTGCTTTTCTTTTTACTGGTAGCCATTTTTTTGTTGTTGACAGTGGGCCTGCCTGAATAGCCTTACTTCCCAAATTTGTTATATTTAATCTAGTATGGTTTTGGAAACTAATTAACCAGGCTTGATGAGTAAAATAGAATAAATGCATTTGTGAGTGAAAATGTCATTTTCCATGTCAGGATCATAAGACTTGGTATGAATTGGCTACTCAGAGAACTTACAACCTATTTTCTGGTTTTGAATTACTGAGTAGGTGATTTTTCTTAGTTCATGAGCTCTTATGTCTCATTATAACATCAGAATTCTACTCTTGAATCCCTTTCCCCTTTTATTGGGTAATAGGTGGTTAGAAGATACAGAATAATAAGGTTATCGTTGCCAAATTACATATGGCTTTAGAAAGTATAAAGGTAAGAAAAAAAAAGGTATGCGTTGCTTCGCACCCTTCTACCTGATGTTGAACGTGTCAGATTAGGTTGGTCTAAGTCTAGCACTTGAGCAACAGATTCTGTTGTTAGCTGGTTCATGGGAGCAGTGAATTGGTATAGGCTCTAAGTTATTCCAAAACAGGGAAAAAAGGTTATGAGATTTTTGGTTCCATTATATTTTTGATCCTTAGAAAGTTGTTTTATTAGAAGTATCTGTCATCAAGAATTTTGATAGTGGAGCTTCAAGACCTTTCCTTTTTTCTTTTCCATTATTTTCTTAGACAGTATTTGAAAATAGGTTTTATGCTTTTTTCCGAGATAATTGGGAAAATTGTGTTCATTATCATTTTATATGTACTTCTTTAAGCAGATTCATTGTTCAAATATTGCTGCTGGAAGCCCTAAATCTGGCAGCTAATGTGGTACAGAATTAAAATTTATTGTCCTAAATACTAGGGTTAGCAGATTCAACTACTGTATCATTTTACTGTACCTACAGATTTAAAAGCTGTCTAGATTTTAGTTACTTGAAGACTTAATATTCTTGAAGTATATTCCCCAATTTCTCAGTCTCTCATTAGGTTATATCTATTTTGTTTTTGTGCAGTGAGCAGTTTCCTCTTGACTGTGACCACCAGGGGATTGAAAAGCATGTGCAGACTCATTATGATCAGAATGTTTTAAATTTTGACTCCTTTTTATTGTGAGTTAGTAATACAGTTTAGCAGTTAAAGAAAAAATCACCTCAAATAGGCCACTATGGAGACCACAAAGTATCACTTCCATGCACCCTCTACCACACTTTTCTGACCAAGAGCTACTTTGAGTTTGGGTCAAGGTCGATCTTCAGCTTATCAGTAAATGTAACCTCTTAATCTTACTGAAGATTAAAACTTGTTTTTCTGTGTTGGTATCTATTTCCTAGTTTGAAAACTATGAATAAAGGAAACAGGGATTATCTTAATGTTACCACACTGAAAAAAATATGTACATAGTGTAGTATTTAACAGGGAATCATATGTAAACAAAAATATTTTCTCATGTGATGAATATGAAAAAAAAAAAAAAAAGATCTCCCTTACCCTTTCTTGGACTGTTTCGGAAGCAATAATCAGAGTAATAGCCAGGTAACCTCTCCTACCTCCCACTTCTGATGAAAGAACTCAGTATGTCTTTTGTTTCCTTAGAATTTCACACTGTATACACTTTGTTGGTACCTTTTCCCATGACAGACTCGATTGCTTAGCCCATTTGTAGTGGCTCTGGAACAAGCATAACTACCCAGCAATATAAGGACTTTCATCAGTGCCTGGTATACCTGTTTACGTATTGTTCATGACATGAGAGCAGTCAACAGCTGCTCAGAGGAAGAAAGCACATGGGCACTTTATGGCGATGTGGTTGGCTTTTGATGTGACATGAGTCTATATTTAGCTGTTGATGTAGCTCATGCAGATCTCTAAAAAGTGACCACAGGGATGTGGGCATGGAAATCCAAGCCAGCATTTGCTTTGATTCAAACTCAGATTTACAGGTTTTTAGCAATTTTCCTTGGCAATCTGTCAGACACTTAATACTGAATTTCCTTCTTTCACAACAGAGTTATGAGGCCTGTAGTTTGGTACATTCTTTGCTTTATCATAGTTTTCCAGTTTGATTTGCCTGTGTGTGTGCCCCCAAGAACATACACATGCAAAGTCGTATTTTACTAGTTTTCCTTGATAATTTCTGTGTATCATGTGATGGGATGTAGGTTACAAATTCATTGAATAATAGGAAACAAAGCAATCTTAAAATTTTTATGAAAGTGGTGATCTAGTCTCGTGTATGGAACAATAAAAAGTCAAAAGGTTACCTCCACGTAATAGGTTTAAAAAAGTTTACGGATCCGTACTTTATATACAGGTGTGGTACATTCTTCCACTAAATACTGTTTTTATTTCACGAAGACTTAGTCCATACTGAATGCTTTTAATGTTTATTGGGGGGGGGGCGGGCATGGGCAAGGGGCAGAGAGAGAGGGAGACACAGAATCTGAACGGGCTCCAAGCTGTCAGCACAGAGCCCGACGCAGGGCTCGAACCCACAAACTGTGAGATCATGACCTAAGTTGTGAGATCATGACCTAAGCTGAAGTTGGATGCTTAACCGACTGAGCTACCCAGGCGCCCCATGGTGAATGCTTTTAAAATTGACTTTTAAACCTTTATGTGAAAACTAATTGGTAACGGAAGTAAAATTTTGAAAAGTATAATCTTGATTCCTTTGTACTGTGCTTGAATTAAAGAGCATTCAGTTTCTCTCTTCTCAAAAGTTGCAAAATTATGTTTTGCCTAGGAAGATGAACATGTGCCCACTGCTCCCGATCCTCCAAGTGAGCATTTACGTGGGCATGGAACAGGCTTCTGCTTTGATTCCAGGTAATTTTTCCTTTCCCTTGTGTAGAGCTTGGATTATGTAGATGAGTGGTTCTCAAAGTATGGTCCCTAGAAACTTGTTAGAAATGTATATGATCAGGGCTGTACCTGGACCTTCTCAACCCAAAACTCTTGGTGTGGGCCCCAGGAGTATGTGTTTTAACATGCCTTCCTGGTGATTCAGATGCATGCAATCCTTTAAGAAGCAGTGCTCATGAATACTCGTAGTGGTCAAACTGAATGAATACTGTAGGCACATTATAAGTTCTGTTAATCTTTAGAGTTTTACAAAAGGCATTTTCTGTTAAAAATTGAGGAATTCTTGTCACTAAGCTTCATTTTACATAATGTGATTGCATTTTGGGGCTTTTAATGGAAAAGTTTTTGTCAGTCTAATTGTAAAACTCCATTGAGAGGCTTTAACAGTGGTTTATTACATAATTGTCAATAGCAAGCGTTTAGAAGCAGAGGTTTCTGAAGTGAAGACTTTCAAGGTAAGTTTAGTGTGAAATATCGGCTTACGTAGATAAATATAACATCTATCCTGAAGACTATTGCTGTTTAGAAATTTTACTTTTTGGAAATAGTAATTCTTTCATTTTTCTGTTTCTTCAAGCTTTGATGTTCACAAGAAGTGTCCCCTCTGTGAATTAATGTTCCCTCCCAACTATGATCAGAGCAAATTTGAAGAACATGTTGAAAGTCACTGGAAGGTGTGCCCAATGTGCAGCGAGCAGTTCCCTCCTGACTATGACCAGCAGGGCTTTGAAAGGCACGTGCAGACCCATTTTGATCAGAATGTTTTAAATTTTGACTAGTTACTTTTTATTATGAGTTAGCAATATAGTTTAAGAATTTAAAAAAATCACCTCCAATAGACCACTATGGAGACCACAAGGTATCCCTTCCACGTACCCTCTACCACACTTTTCTGAACAAGCGCTGCTTTGGAGTTTTGTGTTACTAGGGTCAATCTTCAGCTTATCAATAAATATAATTGTAACCCCTGTTAATCTTACAGCTTAAGAAAACTTTTTCTGTGTTTGTATCTTTATTTATTCCCCAGTTTGCAGAACTATATGAATAAAGGAAATGGATTGTTTTAATGTTACCACACTGAATATATATGTGGAGTGTGTGACTTAGCATAATATTTACAAGTTTCTGTTGACCTTGTTGATTGAGCATGACTACTAAATATTATGTAATAAAAATAATTTATCATAAGTGTGGCAAAATAATTATTTGAATACAGAAACTTCCATAATTTAACCCATGAAAGGATTTTTTTTAACTTTCTTTAAAAATGGAGCTGCATGTAGAATCAGCTCACATGCTTGCAGTATAGCAAATACTTTTTGATATTTGAAATGTTTGCTTTAGGAATAGAAGGCATATTTTGCTAATTTTATGACCAAAACATTTTAGAATGACTTGAGTGATTATTTTTAAGCCATCTTGAAGTTGTATTTCTGTCTAATGGGAAAATGGAACAAATACACCAGTGCAGTTGTTTCATAACAACTGTTTCATAGAAAGGATCTACTAAACAGTGGTGTTTGTGGCATAAAATCACAGAAAGTGTATCCATAACTTTTCCACATTTTCCTGATGGAGGAGAATTTTGAAAGAAGATTCTAAGTGATTGAAAATGTGATGTATAAATGCAAATCAATGTGTTCATTGTGTCTCTATGTAGTATTCTCATTAACATTAAAGAGGACACATTTTTGGAGATGTGTAATTTCATTGTCAAATTTATTTATGATAGCTTTTCATTAAGTGTAAACATCATTAACATCTTTTTTTCTTTTTTGGTCTGGGCTGTTAAGTTTCCAAACAGTGTTTCTCTTAAAATATGAATGGTAAGAATTTACTGTGATTTTGCTTCTTTTGTAGTTATCAAAATGTTTAAGCTTAAGCAAGGTAGCTGGGATGTTAACCTTATAATCGGCGGGGTGGCATTTCGGTGTGCTGTGTGTGAACTGCATTCACATCGTGTTGCTTGTGTTGGTTTCTGAAAGCCGAAGTTGGAATCCTTGAAAAAGAATTGTGAGTGCAGGGCAAGACGGGCTGTGGCAGACTAGAAGGCAGCAGTAGCCGAGACGCCCCCGGCTCACCTTCCCGGGAGGCGGACGTGCGGGTAAAACACGTTCAGTGGGGGTAGTCTCACGCCGCGTCCGTTCGTTACGGAGCAAGCCAACCTACGAGTATCCTCCCCGTGTTAGGGTGGTAAGGGACACTACTGAAAATACAGAGCCCTGTTTGTTTTGGGTCAGAGGCAGTTTATTTTAAATGATTTCATTTACATTTATAAGCAGCTTTTCTTGACAGCAATTTTGATTAAGTTGCCTTCAGTTCTAAAACAAACCTCTGTTGCTTTCAAACTTAATGTGCTCTGTCCCCAACAAAACATATGAAAATATAATTTAAAGCACAGTTTTCACAGACACAGTACGATACATTCACTATACACGGTATAACAAAATATTCCCATCCTTACCTGTTTAGTAATACTGTCACAAGGAATAAGTAAATAGAAATTGAATTTGTTTTATAGTTGAAAGAAATTTAACATGCACAATGACTATTTTATGACTGTTTAGCTGTTGAACTACTGATCCAGCCTACATTTCTTGCACTAGAAGGAGCAAAGCTAAATAATGATTGCTGACCTAAAAAAATTTTGGTCAATTATAGGTAGATATGAAGTATCCAAGCAGGGCCTTCTTATGCACCAACTAGTTGCTTCTCATTGTCTGGATCACCCTTTTTCAACCTAGAACACTGTATATTCAGGACCAAGACCACTCTTCAGAGATCTGAGGAAATTTTTCGAGGGCAGTGTCTTTAGAAATACTTTAAAATCCCTCATTATGAGGGATTGACAACTGAAGAATATAGAAGCTTACCCATCTGGCCAGTCATCCTTTCAGACTGTGTGAAGAATTGAGGAGGGACACCTGCTTCCCAGCTGTAAGACTTTCATCAAATGGGAACATGGAAAGTTATTTTGTAAGCAGTTCGAGTTTGCTTTTCACCAGTTTTGTGGGCAGTTAGCCATCTCAGAGCAATTTTTATTGCATAATGAGGCAGTTGGTAAACTCTTGCATGTTTAAGGAATAGCACTTGGGAGAAAAGAACACTCAAGGCATGATGGTATTGTTGGTGAGAAAAACTTCAGGAATGGTCCAGACGTAGGTCACTCTAATGGGTCATATTAGTCACTCTCTGACCACCTGCCACAAGAAGCACTTAATTGTCAATAAGGCTCAATTTCGTGTTTCGGCAAAATGTTTTATAAAGCTAAACAGACGTTGCCAATGGGAACACAGACCTCTACAATGTGATGGGAAAAGTGCCTTCAAAAAAAAAGTCGAAAAACACAATGAGCGTGAAGAAGAGGCAGTTGGGGGGTGGCGTGGGGGGATCTTACCAAAAATGTTCTCTTTGAAACGTGCTTGTAATTTTCTTATTTGCAACCCATAGGTTTGTTAGGGCAGTGGTTGCAAGAATTGGCAACACATAAAACATTAAATCTGTTGGCAATAGAGAACTACAAAGTGCTTTAAAACTTCACCTAAAGATGAAGATAGAACTAAGTTTCACACACACAAAATTTGCACTTAAGTATTTCAAAGTGTTTTCTAACAGATTTCAGGGAAAAGTATTTCACTAAACTGGTATCTTGGTCCACAAATATCAACAGGCATTAACTGAATCCCTTGCACCCAGCAGGCACTCCATGAATGTGTGTGAAATTAATGAGTGAACTGAATAGACTATTTTGTACAAAAATGCCATTTATAACACAAATGACTGGTAAGTCAGATGGCAAGATTTTCAGCTTTTTAAGGGGCAGAAGGATTTGCAAGATAATATAAAACACAGAAAGCACACCTTTTACGTATGTTATTTAAATATGAAAATACTTTTAGCATATTATGTTAAACATTCTTATTTATATTTCCATTACCTAAAGTCTTTCTACTCACAAATACTAACTCCATTATGTAAGGCATGGTAACCAGTCTAATAATGAAGGTATTATTTTGGTTTTGAACATAGTGAGTTGATGTGTTGAAAAACTTCAATCACATTACAATCTTGGGGGAAAAAAAAATCTCAGTGCCAGCCCCTCCTCCCCCCAGTTGATATCACTGCAATACAACCTAATAATATGCAACATGCCCTCAATCTTATTTTCTTTTGGGGGAAATGTGCTGAAGAACCTAGAGCTTTTTCTGTTTAGCACCTTATATCAAAGTAATGAAAATGGGTATGATGATGACATGTGCAAATGTACAAAATCATTAACTCTACAAAGATACATCATTCCAAAATTACAGAAAAGTTTTAAAGCATGCATTTAATTCTTTAAAGGGTTGCTGAATGCTTCCCCTGCAAAAAGGTGGCTGTTTTCAAAATCAGCAACTGCTGGTGAGGGTTTCTTGGCACAGTTGGGGACCAGCATGTTATTGCTGCATCTTCCTGATAATCTCAGCCGACACCGGGGGGTGGAAATTGATTGTGTGGTGCCGCAGGCCCTGAGCTGTCTTGTAACTCTTACCACAACGACATTTGAATGGTTTGCGGACGCGGATCTGTGTTCTGTGACCATTCTTAGCATGGTACTTTATGCCATTCACATTCTGTGGAGAAGACAAAACGTCACCGATTAGATGCAACCAAGATGTCAGACTGGGGAAAACCTCGGTGTGGGTCTGGATTACAATGGACGTCTCCTGGATGGCAGGTGTGTACAGGGTAGGCTTTGCCTGAGCTCTAGTGCCAGCAGCCTGATGTGATCGTGGGCCGTGCAGAGTGGGTCATTTACTCTGACAAATTTTACATAGACTATGTATTCGAGACTGTAGAAGGAAGCACAGTGAGTTCCTCTGCCTAGAACTGTACTTCCTTTCTGGATCATTTTTTCCATTTGGAAGAGCGTTAACAACAAACAGTCATCTAAACATAGCCTCAGGATGACCAAAAAACTGTCTTTCGAAAGAAGACACAGGGCAGTAGAGTTCAAGATCTATATAAATCCCTGATGCGGAAACTCACCTCAGTGTTTTGCTTCCAGACGGCTGGAATAACCTACCTTACCTGGAATTTTCGTCCATTTTCTACTTTGCATTAAGGCAGGGTCTCTGCCACAAATCTTGCCCCAAATCATGCCGGGACACAGTTGTGTGTGTTAAATAAGCACCCGTGGACAGACTGAACATTTATGTGCTGCATTCCAAACATAGGTTATGGAAGTCTCAACAATGTAAGAGTTCCAAAGTTCAAGCTGGCGTGCACATTCTGGATTTCTACTAAGATTCCATGCTTTGAATCACTCTACGGACTTAATTTACTATTGCTCAATCCCAATTAAGTGGTGAGAAAACGGGCATTGAGTGATGAAAGATTTAAGTAAAAATAAATGGCCTAAAAAAATTAGATGATTAGGTGATATTAGAGCATAGGTTCTCAACTCCCAGGTCTGCTACTGCCAGATTTGGGAGTAAGGGAGGACACAAGAGCGAGCTTGAAACAAAGACGGGAGAACAGGTCGTCAGAAGAGTGGGCCGTTCCCTAAAGTATCACATGAATCTGATTCCACTGAGCCTAGTCCTAAACCCAGCTCGGATTCCAACATAGCAGTCTTGAACTTTACTCATAAGATGCCCTTCCTGAGCTCCCAGGTACAGGGACGGCCTGCTGTTCCATGGGCATCTAGGACAGTGCCTGGCCCGTAGTAGATGCTCCATAAGCATCTGTGAATGGCGAATTTGTTAGAACGTGGTTCACTATTCTGGAGTAAGTTGAGTTGCCGTTAAAATGGGTTCAGTGATGATTATTACTATTTACATTCCCCTCTTAGAGATCCATAATGCACGTTATCCTGCTTGACTTAGTTGAACCCAGGGGTGCCAAACAGCAATCAGTTGGCTGTGTTCAGAGCCTGACGGTACTCAGTCCCGAATAAATACAATATGTGACATGTGCCCTTGATATAAAAACTAACTTTCAGTTCCCCGCAGGCCTTGATACTCTACATAAAGGAGAGGATGAAATCACTTGGGGATTTGATAAGGAAGAAAAATTAAACGAGCTGGGGTTGGAGGGGGTGGTGATGTTAGAGTGGAAAGTAAAGCCACCTGTAGCAGCGTGGTGACACCAACCAGCCTGAGAGCTGAAACGGAAATCACTCCCCCACTGGACTCCGCATGGCCGCAAATACAACGTCCAGGATGAGTCAGGTGGGAGTCACATCTTTAAAGTCCCTTTATTAAAGCAATCTGTGTCGAGGGTAGGTAATTGTACAAATGTAGAAAATGCAAAGGAAATAAAAAAAGAACAGGTTAATCACTATTGAACATCTGAGCTACCTCCTTCCAGCATTTTCCCCATGAGAGATCTATCATAGGAGATTGGAGTCTCCCATCATTATGTATTTTTTTTGAAAGAAGGATTTTGAGGGCATCATTTTATTCCATTGCCCTACTGTTAGAAATTTAGTGTTTCCTAAATTTGTGCTGTCATAGTGTGATGAACATCCTTGTATATCAATCTCTGCATCCCTGACGATGTGCTTGGGATGCATTTCTAGGAGACTATGGAGCTAAGAACATGGACTTTTTTTTTCTTTTTCTCTTTCTTTCTTTCTTTCTTTTTTTTTTTTTTGAAGTTCTGATTATTTACTGCCAAGTTGCTTTCTGGAAAGGTTGCCTGTTATACCCCCACCAGGGCTTCTGATGGGACAGTTAGGAGAGGGAAGGAGATTTAGATCCGCTGAGGGAGAGAAGGGCTGATGTGGCCTTCCCGGAAACCTCGAGCTCACACCTGCCTGGCTGTGTATCTGGACATTAGAGGCCGCCTTCACGCTTTCTTCACGATGCTGAAACCACTAAAGTTCTCCATGTAGCAGAGGGACCCTTCCAGAGAAAGTGCAGGGGACAGCTTGTTCTGTTGCCTATTTCTTAAAAATACCCTTAATTCTAACAACTCTAATATTTAAACTTATCAAAGGCAAAAAAACCTCAAAGCACCACAGCCCATCTTTTAAAGCCATTCCCAGTTACAAGCTTGGGGAGTCCTCTCTCTCTTGCCTGCAGTCAGAAGAAGAGTGTGGGTTGCACCAAGGTGGATGGGATCAGTTATTCCAGGCCTGAAACGTGTCTGGGACAAATCCAAAATCACGTTACTGCTCTGGGGTCCTGGTGGTTGGCTGGGGGCGGGGAGGGGCGTTGTCTTCTTCCCCATACATTTTGCCTCTGCTCCTTTATCCTCAGAGTATCTACTTGTCCAAGCCCTGTGATCGATGCTGAAGGGTCTATGAGCTGTGTGGACCCTTGGGGTGAAAAGCTAGTAAGTGCTCTCTCCAGTGGTATGAACAGAGCGAGCGGAAAGGTCAGGGGATCGAACTTCAGTTGGGGAATGAGGGCCGGGAAACTTGGTACGGCCTCCCCCAGAGGAGGTGGCATTTGAGCCGTGCCTTGAGAAGTGAGGGGAATTCAAATGAGAAGTGCTGATGGAGAGAGGAGGGAAAGGGAGCACCCCAGGCAAAGGGATTCATCCGGGAAACAACATGGAGACTCGGCTGTCCTGCCGGGCCCCTCTCCCTTGCCCAGCTCAGCATGAAGTCTAGAAAGTTAGGAACGTCACCTCTCTGTTCTGCAAATGCTGGGAAGTGGCGAGAAGCCCTGATCTGGGGTCGGTGCCCAAGCGGCTAACGGGTTAGAGACTCCCTGCCAACAGCGGACGAGTCTGAAGAGAGCCCTGGGAATGAACAACAAGATGGCACCACTTCTGGATTCTGCCTGACGCCACAGCACAGCCGCTCATTAAACCTTCCTCAAGCCAATACCCAATCCGACCGTCGCGCAGTAAATAAGAGGCAGGAATTACACCAGAGCTCACCACTGCCCTGCGGCCAGTAACTTCCCAGCAGAAAGAGTCAAACCGAAGCTTGAAAGGAGTATGACCACGCTTCCTCAAGCACTCGGTTAGAAGTAGTTACGTGTTTGTTCTTGGCCCACGTAGTATTACTTGGCATTCTGGCCCAGAAAAGGAAACTCACACTTCCCTCATGGAAATCAGGACCACTAATTGCCACCCGGGGTCATCTGTCAGCTGGAGGTACTGAGTCAGGCAGCCTCCGCAGCCCAAGCTTCACTCAATTTTCTTTTGGCCTTACGTGCAGAAAGAACACTCAAGTCCCCAACCACCCAGATGCAGACAACTACAGGAGAAATTGCTGGAAACCCAAGAGAAAAATTACAGCAAAAGAATAATGGTAGGAAAACAAGTGAGGTGGGGAGGCGGGGGGAGGCTGTGGAGAAGGAATGAAGGGGGCAGGGAAGCCTGGAGAGACGGGCATCTGGAAAGCAGGCAGGAATCAATGAGCGAATTCTCGGTCTAGCTTTGTCCACTTTGAAATAAACAGAGAAGGAAAACTCTCTTTCTGCCACGCAAGAGCTACCCTCTGGAAAAATGGGCCTGACAATCCCTCGGCTTTCTGGCCTCCCGAGGTAACAGCCTCCTTGCCTTTCCTACTCTGCCTTCCATGCCTCTGACGTAGAAAATGTGTGTCCAGGGGCGCCTGGATGGCTCAGTCGGTTAAGCGTCCGACTTCGGCTCAGGTCATGATCTCGCGGTCCGCGAGTTCGAGCCCCGCGTCGGGCTCTGTGCTGACAGCTCAGAGCCTGGAGCCTGTTTCCGATTCTGTGTCCCCCTCTTTCTCTGACCCTCCCCTGTTCATGCTCGCGGTCTCAAAAAAATAAATAAACGCTAACAAAAAAATTAAAAAAAAAAAAAAAAAAGAAAGAAAGAAAACGTGCGTCTGTAACTCTGAGTCATGTTCTGACCCCAACAGCTCCCCTGTCCTGATGGGAGATTCTCACACCTCCACCTTGGCGTTTTCATTTTACACAAAGCATATCTGGACTTTTCCATGATAAAATGCTAACAGTATAAAATAGGTGAAACCTTGGCCACTTAGTCTTGTGATTCATTTGTGTTGCATGCTTCTATATAGTGGCTGGCACAAAAAACACTGAAGTCGTTTTCTTTTTTAGTGTTCAGGGACGTATTTAAGAGCAACGTGAGAACTGCTTATGCTGTTGCACATCTTTTAAGCCTTTTTATTAAAAAAAAGGTCAACCTGCTGAGCTATGGGTAAATTCGCATATCGTCAAATGTACCAAGTATGTTTCTGATTTTTGTATTTCTGTCTCACAGCTGGATTTTAAAGAGTTGCTGACACTTGGCAGAAGTGTTGCAGTTGTTTTTTTTTTTTTAAAGTGTTTGTTTATTTAGTTTTGAGGGGGAGAGGGGCAGAGAGAGGGAGACAGAATCCCAAGCAGGCTCCACACGGTCAGCACAGAACCCGACGTGGGGCTCGCACTCATAAACCGTGAGATCGTGACCTGAGCTGAAGTCAGACACTTAACCGACGGAGCCACCCAGGCGCCCCGAAAAGTAAAAGACTTTTTAATCAAGTATATATCATCAGCTAAGAATGTATAGATTTTAATATTTATATAATAAATATTCTTCCTTCCTAAAAAAAAAAAAAATTGTTTTTTAAGGCTCCCTCTGGACTGACACCTGAATGTTGTGGGTGTTTCTCATTGTTTTGTCCCTTTGAGTTTACGTAACAGAAGATCTAGTGCCCCAGGCTGTTCATGACACCCAGCCAGGCTCTCGGAGACACGGGTTCCACATCATCTATATAGAGAGGGCACTGAGGTGGGCCATTGGTGAGAAAGATTTCAAAGCCCCCTTTTCTGCCTTTCCTGCCAGTAGGGGGGGCTGGTGGGGGGGGGAGGGGGCAAGAGCTCCCTCCCCGAAAGCTAAATACCCTAGCACATCCACTACTTTTAAGACGTCAAGGCCGCCTGCGGAGAGCCACCTGCACAGCCAACCACTGAGGCAGGTGCTTGGCAAACAGGTGACACACTTGATATTCTGACTGATAGGACATGAGTTTGAAGACCACCGGGAACACGATCCTCCTACCAAAAACACCCCCTCTTTCGACCTGCAGCTCCCGCGTAGATGAGCAAAGGGGAAACCCCACCGAACTGCCAGGGACCAGGGGCCCGCATGTGCCCAGGCACATGTCTCCGGGAGGACCGGGCACTCAGCCGGCACGGGAGAGGGGGGCGTCTCTGCCCGGGCTGCACGCTCGCTTCGGAAGGAGGAGCTGCTACCCGACGTGGGGCTTGTTTTTCCACGCAGTCATGCCCGGTGGGGTGGTGGTACCGCGTTTACCTTGTATCTCTTTTTACATCCAGGAACCGGGCAGGCAAAAGGCTTCTCTTCCCCTCCGTTCATGCACATCGAGCTGAGGATGGCTTCGGAGCTTATGGCGCTCTCCGTGGTCCAGGACTCATCGCTGTCGGACTCCTCGTAGTCGACCTCCTCCTCGTCGTACTCGCTGCCTGCAGGGTCAGACAAGCGCAAGAGCCGTCAGCAGCGGTCCTAGGGCTGCCTCCAGTTTGCTCCTGCCACCCGCAGGGCAGGGAGGAATGGGTGACCACATGGGGGCCACTCCTCCTGCCCTGGGAGAACATTCCAGGCACAAAGGGACTGCCCTGGGGGCAGAGAGACCTGCGTTTCCACTAAGAGACCAGATTAAGAGCTACCCAACGACTCCTGGCGGGCAATTAGCTGAGCAAGAACCTGGCGGGCAATTAGCTGAGCAAGAACTTGACCGGGACGTCCTGGAAGGCCAGTCCGTGACTCCAAAGGTGCCGGGAAGGCTCTGAGGCCCAAGCCGAAGACACCCAGCCACGGCAGACACCCCTGCCCGAACACGTACACACCGGCTACGTCTGACGTTCCAATGCACAGAATTCTGTCCCCAGAAGTTCACACGTATTAGCCTCGTAAATGCAAGCACCTGCGGGAGGGGGTTACACTTGACACTGAATAGCTAGCTACACTTCAGTGGGACTTAATTTCAGATCTTTTCCTTTACAGCTCAAACTGAGAGGACTACGAGGAAATCTGGACCTAAAAGGGGGTTACCAGAAGCTAGGGAGCGGGGGGCTGGGGGGACCCAGAAACACCTGAAGCTCCAAACCCAACTCATGTCCAAGTACAAG
Source organism: Acinonyx jubatus (assembly GCF_027475565.1). Lineage (NCBI taxonomy): Eukaryota > Metazoa > Chordata > Mammalia > Carnivora > Felidae > Acinonyx > Acinonyx jubatus. The sequence continues at coordinate 48,977,937 of NC_069383.1, read as the reverse complement.
TTGCAGCTCATGGAGGACCAAACACCTCCCTACCACACCTGTCCCCAGGGTCCTGTCTACACCTGTCTTTTCACGGCATTGCCTGTGAGGGCGGGCTCACCCATCCCAGTCAGACTGCTCGGATGGGAGGAGGGGGCTCCCTTGTGTTCCTGACGTTAAGAGCTCTGTTCGGAATTGAATCAAAAATGTGCTTCCCAGACTTCTGTTCAGGACGGTGGGGACGGAGAACCACTTCAACAAGCAGCCGCTTTTTGCTCTTTTTTTTTTAATGAGGCCCAAAGCCATTTATGTCGAGCTTTTGCACAATACAACCCCGAAGGACATAATTCTAAAGATCATAAACAGTGTAAAATAATATGTTGACAAGTCTTAATGCATTTACAAGCCCCGTGGAATAAATAGGAATTATAGCACAACATTAATAAGAATTATATGGTAGCAATTACAGTTGTGAAATTCATCCCCCAGGTGTGAGGCTAAATTGCACCAGGGGCCTGCCTGGGTGCTCCGTGGTCTGTCTCTGCCACATCAATTATTTCAACACCAAATATTGGCATTTTTATTGGGTTTCATTTTAATAGGCATTAATAAGATTGTTTGAAGAGCCAATTGAGCCAGGCACAAGGACGCCGGCCTCTGAAGCTAACACTTAAAAGGATCCACGAAGGAAGGAAGGGACTTCAGGTTGATGGCGCGCCTCTTGTGTTTCAGGCACGGTCGATGCATTATCTCATTCAACCCTGGAGAGGACTGTTGCTTTCGAAACAGGAGGAAACCGAGTCCAGTGGGGTTCAAGAGCTTATGCGCTTTCAATGAGCTATTAAGGGACACTGCTTTTTTCCCCCACCATGCCTCCCGGCCTCCACTGCCAGCTGCACTCCCTTTCGCTGGTTCTTTATCATCTATCACTCTGGAGTCCAGAGCAGTCTGTTTTGAGGCCTATTTAGAAACTCGGCTGGCACAGAAAAATCAATTTGGCAAAAGGTTTGGAATTCAGCTTTCAGCTGGGTTGAAATAACTCTGGGTTTCGGTAACCCTGCTGTATTGGCCTGCAGCCCCCAGGAATAAGAGACCCGTTTGGAAATGCTTCTACGCGACAACACAGGGGTATATACTCCGCCGTGTTTCGGAGTCTGTGAGCAACTTCTGAAATCTGTTTTTAAGTAGGGCATTGTTTAGGACGTTTTACTCTTAAACAAATGCCACATGCTGGTGTCCTTTAAATTGCTTGTTAGAAAACTATAAATGCTATTTCACAAAGCTCCTCCAGCAGGCCTTCGGAAAGTTCGAATGACTAATTTACCCATCTAATTGGGCTAATTTGTTAACCTGAATACCAAGAACCATGCGACATTTACAACTGGGGGGGGGGGGAACCTCAGACCAACTGAGGGCTTAATGAAGCCCAGCAGAAGAGAAAACTTCAAGACTCCCCTGGATCAAAGGGAGCCAGCCCCTGAGGGGTGGAGGCTGGGGACACAGTCGCCTGGAAACCACGCGGCATCCTGCAGGTAGGGGGACCACACAATTCATCATCCGAGCTGGGGCGCCTGTGAGGGGAAACGCCAGCCCCGGATGACAGGCGTGAAGGGGCACTGTCCCTGGCTAACTGCCCACCCCCCCACCCCCTGGCAACGCACCAGTTCACCACAGGGACCGCTGGGGCCCTCTGCGAAATTAACCGGCTCCCTTGGTAGGGGATCAAGAAGCACCTGTTTACACTGAATTCTATCCTGTAACAGACATCAGTGCACGTCTTGGCTGGGCATGTCAGCTGAGTGACAAGCTACTGGCTTCCGCTTTCTCTTCTGTGAAAGGGACACAAATCTCTTCCCTGCAGTTTAAGGATTAGAATTAACGCCTACAGAATGTCTGCACATAGTAAGTGCTCAAAAACGTGGAAGACAACGTAACATCATTTTTGTGATAACGTTACATGAACACGTTGCATATGATACGTTTAGAAAGGCCTGTTGTGAAATCAAGCAAAAACTAAGATAATTCTGAAAGACATGGGAATCTCCACTAGAAAGACAAGCGCATTGTGTGGACTTCTCAGTGTGGGCAGAGCTAAGCACCTCCCCATCTACAGGGAGGTCTGTGAGCCCAGGTCTGGGGGCTTGTGTGAGCCCTGGTCGGCCACTGACAAGCTGTGTGGCCCCGGGCAAGTGACATCACCTCTCTGATCTTTTAGACTCCTTACCTGTAAAATGGGCTAATGCTACTAACCAGCCCGTAAGGCTGCGTGAAGCATAGCTGAGTTCCTGTTTTTCAAAACAATATACCGGTGGGGCGCCTGGTGGCTCAGTCAGTTAAGCGGCCGACTTCGGCTCAGGTCACGATCTCACAGTTTGTGAGTTCAAGCCCCGCGTCGGGCTCTGTGCTGACAGCTCGGAGCCTGGAGCCTGTTTTGGATTCTGTTTCCCTCGCTCTCTCTGGCCCTCCCCCACCCATGCGCTCGCATGCTCTCTCTCTCTCTCAAAAATAAGTAAATGTTAAAAAAGAGTTGTTTTTTTTTTAAATTTAAAACAATACACCGAGAACAACGCCTGGCGCAGGATAAACATTAAAGGAGTATTTGGTACATAAACAAGTAAAACATTATAAAAACAGGTTCCTCATTTCGCCCACCGTTCCCTCGCTCTTGAGGGTACAGAAGTGTGTGTGTGTGTCGGGGGGGGGGGGGGGGGCTCTGTTGCTTATCTTAACTGTACCCGAAATGCCACCCTGTCGTCCAACAGAGCTGTGAGCAGCTGGAAGGCGAGGCCTGGTCCTCAGCTGCTGGCCGTCTTTCATTCTGCGGCCAGGGGACCTGCGGCAGGTGGGGACAGGCGCGCTCTGCTCCCAGGCCACACGCACGCACGTGCCAGCACCCGCCTGGTGCTGACATCTGGAAGACGTGCCAGCAGGGCCCGGGGTGTCCTGCAGAAAACATCCGCAAACGGCCACCGCCCTTCGTCTGCTCTTGAACATCTTTGCGCCCTAGGAAGAGCGAACCCGAAAGTAAAGTTACCTCCGGAGTTACGAAAACATTTGGGCCAAGCCCCTCTCTCTTGTGCTGTATTCATTTCCTCGCGTCTTTGCATGGAGAAAAAATAAGCCCCAGGGCGGTTCATTTGTCATGTGTGCTGCATCTGCGATTTTCAAAACGAACTTCATGAGTTCCTGGTAGCTTCCAGACCATTGCCCAAGTTGCCCCGCCCGTTATGGGAAGTGGGGCGTGGCAAAGCTGGTTCTCCCAGCAGGGGCCGCCCGACAATTTGGTCCTACATCCGATCAATTAAACCTTGTTGAGTATGAGCATGTGGGAATGTATTTATTGGAAAAGGCATGTGTGCACGAACACGTTACTGTACAAACATACGCAAATCAAAGGATGAGGATAAAAGAAAAAGTAAATGTATCATAATAGAGGGGCGCCTGGGCGGCTCAGTCGGTTAGGCGTCCGACTTCGGCTCAGGTCATGGTCTCACGGTCCATGGGTTCGATCCCCGCATCGGGCTCTGTGCTGACAGCTCGGGGCCTGGAGCCTGCTTCGGACTCTGTGTGTGTCCCTCTATCCCTCCTCCGCTCATGCTGTCTCAATCAATGAGTCAATCAATCAAGTTCTGCTGGGGGACACTGGGTCATGGAATCAGAATCCTGGAACTTACGAGCCACTGCACCCCACACTCAGCTGGCCCACGGCGGTCTGTGCGGAGGGCTTGCCTTCTCAGCGCTACCTGGCCAAGGATCGTAAGCGGCAAAAGGTTATGGTTCTCCCTTTCGTCTTCATCTTCCTTTCTTCTCCCCACTCTCACTCTCTCCTTTCTACAGGGCAGCCCCAGATCCTCCCAAGGGCCCGTTGAAAGGGGCGAGGTGCTCAGACACAAAACAGGAAAACGCCGGCCACGAACGGACAGCCCCTCGTCAACTTCATGCTTAGAGGGCCCCGAGGAAGGCTTTCTGACAAAACAGAGCGAAAGCTTACGGACCCTAATTAAGAAGAACAGGCGAAAACTGCCAGCGGGTTTGACGGATCCCAGTCGTGGCGCCCCCGTGCCCTGGGGGTTGTGCTACCTGGGAAACAGCGCAGGAGAACCCTCTCGGAGACATTTCCCCTGCATTTTGAAACAAACATCGGTTGGCCTGATCAGGTGTCCAAACGTGACGAACCCGTTGTTCCCTATTAGAAGAGAGTACATACTCCCAGATCTGCATCTCAAAAGGGAGCCCGAGAACGAAAGACAGGCTGCTGAGCACTCTGGCGGACGCTAGCCCAGCCACCTCTCTGTTACGATGGTCACTGCCTTTGCAGGTCCTCTGGCTACAACACTCCATGGCGCGGAGGGCCTGTCCTAACACGGCCTGTTCATTTCAGTCCACCGGTGGGCTGCAAGGGAAGATTTTGGGGAGGCATTTATGACACAGTAACAATGCCTGCTTTCTGTTGGCCTCCTTTTGCTTTCAGTCATTTGCTCCCCAAATTCTGGCGCTTCCCCCCCCCCCCACCCCATGCCTAAACCTCTCTGTGTTTACTTGGACTTCTTAATGAGAATCGCAGCCAAGAATGAGCAGGTTTTGTTTCTACACGCGTCGTTCTGGAACCAGAAGGAGTGGGGAGCTGCTCCTGCTGCTTAGGGTTTGGGTGCCTCCTGTGTGCCTGGTGCTTGTCCCGTAACCAACCTTCTATTGCCCCAATTTAACAGAGGGGAGAGCGGGGGGTTCAGGAAGTGACGGATGTGCCGAAGGTCACCTGGCCAGAAACAGGCAGACTGGACGGGTGCGAGGGTACTTGGTCCCAAACCTCGTGCTCCTTTCTTTTCAAATTGAACATCCCCTGCGTGACGGATAAAGACGTGACACACAAAACAAGGCCCTGGAGAGAACGGAGAGAAAGGAAAGGGGACGCGTCGTCGTGTGGAGTCACAGCCGCTCGTGGGGTGCACACGGGAGTGTGTGGGAAGCACTGGGCTCGAACACCAAGCGGTTTCAACCCTGCCCTCCCAGGGCGGTCACAGTCCAGTCTTCCAAAGAGCAGCTACATGAGCTGGTTTTTCAGAGTCTCCTTTGTCTTAGATACTATGACTTTTAAAATGCCACCGGTCAATGTGAGAGTTTCTCCAAGAAAATGTCATTTCACCGCGCCCTGCCCACATAAACACTGGCTGCCAGTGGTCTGCCTCGGGCTGACTTTTCTATCGCCACCATCCACACTGCACAATCCCCACGCGGGGCCTGCGGTGGGCAGGACAGCAGCCAAGAGAGGCAACCCCGAGCACCCCATTTTGGCGTCTCAGTTTGGGGAGGAGCACAACCTAGCAGAGAGGGTTTCGTGATCAGGCAATTACCATTCTGCAGGATTGCCAGAAAGATCCTACTGGTGGTTGGCAAAGGAAGTAAAAACCAGAGCCTTTCTCATGCATCACATGAGAAAGCAAGGTGGTCCAGAGCCTCTGCGCGTGCGCGCGCGCGCACACGCGCACACACGCACACACACACACACACACACACACACACATGCAGATTCACCCACCTGGACCCACATCACTGCCCAGGAGCCCTGCTGAGTGCCTCTGGCAAGCTCACTGTCACTCGCCCCAGGAGCCACTTCAAATCTTGTCTACTCCCCTCCAACCTCTGCCCATCTGTCCTTTGCTCACCCCTTTAGCCTGTGCGCATGGCCTGCTCTCCATTGGAGCACCTACAGTGTTCTCATTCCTTGTATTCATAAACATAAAACACTGACACACAGATAGATGAAAACAAGTCAACCTTTTCCAGAAACCCAGCATACCCCATTTTCCCTATAATGCGGATCATTAATATTCATGCACAAGTGCTAACTGCAGTGACAGCAAATTAAAACTCTCCTGGGGTGTCAAATTCTGGCAAATACATTAGCAAAGAGTCGCCTGCCTTACAGATTTATCATTATAAATTAGCTTTAATTGGTACTGACCCAATTTATAGAAGCTACAGCAACAATCGTCTAAATGAATTGGCAACATTATGATGACCATGGAAGACACGCTAATGGCTGGGGACTATGTGCCGAGCCTCGAAGGTTCTTGACCTCCTTGCTCCTGGCCTCAGTTTATTCCTGGATGTCATTCTCCCCCAACTGTCCTTAACTATGCAAATGGTCCTGGCTCTCCAAGCCAGAAGCAACCTTTCCCTCATAGGACTCAACACTTTCTAACTTACTTGGAGGTGCCTGGCCATTATCTTTGATAATGTGCCCAGTGCTGTGCTTGCACTTAAGGAGCCAAAGACATGAGCTTGTTGGATGAATTAATGAGGGAATATAATTCTCCGGCTCTAGTAGAAGGGGACCCCATATTACACAGCTCTTGACCTCCTACGGTCTTAAAAAAAGAAAAAGTGAGGGGCGCCTGGGTGGCTCAGTTAAACATCCGACGTCGGCTCAGGTCATGATCTCAAGACTCATGAGTTCGAGCCCTGCATCAGGCTCTGTGCGGACAGCTCGGAGCCGGGAACCTGGAGCCTGTTTCAGATTCTGCGTCTCTCTCTCTCTCTCTCTCTCTCTCTCTCTCTCTCTCTGCCCCTCCTCCACTCACATTCTGTCTCTCCCTCTCTCCTTCAAAAATAAAAAAAACCATTAAACACATTGTTTTTTAAAGTGAATATATTATCTTACTTGCCTTTTAAAACCTTCTAACGACTTCCCATATCAAGGAGCAACCCGATGCCTCATCATGACCTTACATAGCTGCTTGGAACTTTATTATCCGAAGGACTTCTTCTCCTACCCTGGAGGGGTCCCCTTGCCAACTGAGGGCTCCAGCTGGGCATACTTCTCTGGGTCCCCAATCTCCCAGCTCTTCATGCTGGCTGGAGAGAAAGAAACTGCCCCCCCAAAACAAAATACCGTTTCCTCCTTTATTGTCCCCAGCTCTTGGCTATTTTTCAGGACAAATGGGCACCGAGAAATGACATCTCATACATGTGAAACTAACGTAACGTTGTGTGTCAACCATAAGAAAACATGGCAATGTCTCTTCAGTACAGCCCAGATTTCAGCAATACCCACCCCCTGCCTTTCTGCATCCCATTAGGAATTCCACTCTTTTACCTTTGGGGGAGAGTAAAAGGACTTATTTTCCCTTAGCCTTCGAGTGGTTGCTCAAGAGTCACAGAGATTGAACCTAAAAGTTTTCTGTGACAATTGGCTGCTCGGGAGACCTACCCCCGATGCAGAGTCGTAGTGTTTCAAAAATGCAGACTGTGACCCAGAAGCGGGTCATACAATCAATTTGGTGGGGCATGAAAGAAATAAAATAAAGACAGAATGGAATAGAAGGTGTCAGAGTCTAAGAAGTCTTCATAAAACTTGTCTCAGGTGTGCATCTCAATTTAAAATACAGTTCTTAACTATGTGTCACGCTAAAACAAGCTTAAGGCTATTTTTGACCATTAGCATCTCAGTTGATAGCACTTCTAACTACAAGAACCATTTCATCCAGATTAGAAAACCACCAAACAGTTTTAACCAACATTTAAGTAGGATGTAAGACAGGCTAAAAGAGAAGAGAAAGGTCATTTTTGGCGACCGTCACCAAGGTACTGCGTCAGCTGGCAGGAACCTACAATCTACCTGAGAACGTGGGCTGTTGGCAAGCCAACCTCAGGACCATCTGGAGGGCACACATAGACGGGGGGCCAACAGGTGAAATAGGAAAGTGACAGGTGTATACAATGGGCACCAAGTAGGAAGACAGTTCGTCACAAAACGAAAAAGATTGTGGTACCCTTTATGACTGCGTCCCACCATGATCTTGGTCAATGCTCTCAGGGACAATCTCTGTTTTCAGAGTAGGTGCGTCCGGTTCTAAAGAATGGCACAAGTCATTCACAGACCTTGTGCTGAACTAAGAAGGGTCACCCACGGTACCCTGGACTCTGCCCGGTCTGTCGTCAGGTTGCCGAACAGAATGGGTTCTCAGAGTTTCAAATCAGCCAAGCTAAGTAGGGCAGGTAGCAAGCACAGGCCTGTGAGTGGTGAGTGGGCCTTCTGGAGCCAATGGTTTGGGCCAGACCCAGAGAATCCCAACTGCCCTGAACCAGGAAGGAGCTGGAGCCAAACTCAGGAAGGAGAGACCTAAGTGTGTCCAAGGGCAGTGGGGAGACCCGCCTTCCCCATCACCCTGATCGGCTCACTGGGAAATCACCGTCACAGGGGAAGTTCTCCTTATTCCCCGCAGCATCCCCAGCACCGAGCACAGCGCCTGGCCTCAGGGCGCCTTAGCTCGTCTTTGTAAAATGAACGAAATCCACAGGAGAGACCCCTGCACCGGAAGAACATTTGCTGTGTGCGTAATGTGCACATCTCGTACTTCGTGGTTATGCTTCTTTAAAATACGCCATCTGTGCATGACATAACGAAAGGATGCATGATGACGACATTAGGGATGACCTTGGATCTGGGGATCTGCGAGACGCACATCCTCCAGTTAACCCTGATGAGCACGGCTGCAAGACCACACCCAACCCTGTGCAGAGGCTGTGTGGGAAGGCAGGTGGCTCAGGGGCTTGGGAGCAGGCTGCCCGCATTAGGATTCTGGCTCTGCCGTCGCTAGCCTTATTTCACCTCTCTCTACCTCCTTTCTGTTATCGGTGAAACTGAAACAACACTAGGGTTGACCTCACACAGCTACCGGGAAGACCGTACGGTTCAGCGTGGATAAGGTGATCAGATTAATTTCTGGCACATAGTCGTGTACATATTAGCACTAGCTGGAATTATTATTTTAATCAGTAATTAAAATTGTCTAGACTTGGGCGCCTGGGTGGCTCAGGCGGTGAAGCGTCTGGCTTCGGCTCAGGTCATGATCTCACGGTCCGTGGGTTCGAGCCCCGCGTCAGGCTCTGGGCTGACAGCTCGGAACCCGGAGCCTGCTTTGGATTCTGTGTCTACCTTCTCTTTGCCCCTCCCGCACTCATGCTTGCTCATACTCTCTCTCTCAAAAATAAATAAACTTTTAAAAAGTCTCAATTTGAAAGAAATGACATAGGCTAGACAAAGCCTAACAAGAAATCACCTGGTTACAGTCATCTGCCTAAAACGCACAGACAAAAATACCCGTACTTTGCATTTCCAATACAATGGATCCAGGTACTGATTTCTAATGCTGTCGGGGGGAAAAAAATAAAACGCTGATTTGGGATAAGACCGCTGAACTGAGTTTTGTTAATTGGTTCACCGTACTGGAGACCCGGGGATGAAAAAGACAGACTCTCTGCCCTCGAGGCGTGCAGTGAGGATGCGGGCACCCCGGTGGTCTGTCCTCACACCTCGGACTCCTCCGCTGGGGAAATGACCTGCTTCTAAAAACATGAACTCTGGGGGTCCCTGGGTGGCGCAGCTGGTTAAGAGTCTGACTCCCGCTCAGGCCGTGCTCTCCTGGTTTGTGCGTTCGAGCCCTGCGTCAGGCTCTCTGCCAGCAGACGCACTGAGCCTGCTTTAGCTACTCTGTCTCCCTCCTCCCCCTTCTCCCTTTCTTTCTCTCAAAAATAAAAAAAAACATTAAAAACATTATTCAAAACATAAAAACAAGAACTCTGCAAACAGTAGGGGCGGGAGGATCTCTTGAAGCCAGCACAGCCTCTCCGTGCAGTACAGGCACCTGCGACAGCTGACGATCGGTGTGGGGTCTTGCCTTCGAGCTCCGAAATACGGTGTGCTGTGTTCACAGAGCGCACACCTACAGACGGGGTGAGTGTTTTTGTGCCGAGAGACGGCTCGAAGAAGAGGGTTGGGAAGGAGAGGATGACGGATACTGAGGAAAAGCCTGCAATCACTGAGCTGAGAAATAATTAGGGTCTGCCCGCAGGAACCAGTTTCCACTGCACCGGAGTAACGGTCTCTTTCCAGACACAGCCGATGACAGGGAAACGCACCACCGCAGAAAATAAGTTATTCCTCTGGGGAATAATGTCATGGGAGTCACTGAAAGTTCACACAAATCTCCGAGATCTCCCATAAAAGCTCAGTTTCACACTTCGTCCCATGTGGAAACTACAGCCTGTGCCGCGTGAAAAACGAGTTTTATGAGAGTACTTCTGATTTTTAGGAAGGCTATTTGGCTTCGTAACAAGGCAGCTTCCTGAAAGCACCAGTGATGTCGTTTTTTTTACATACTGCCCCTATCAGGCCGGCTTCAGACTCATCAGGGCCGCGTTAAAATCCGGCGGAACGTTACGCGTGGGACAAACCTTGACAACAGCGATCGGGAGGGAGAAACTGCAGGGGCAAGAACTTCCCAGCCAAAGAGATCGTTTTGGACATGTTATAAAAGCGAGTCAGACTTTTTCCACTCCGGACATGATAGGACATGATAATAAAGGCTCAGGTGAGAAGCAGACAACGTGGCCTTGTCTGTTCCTAGCTCCGCCCATAGCTCCACCCACTCCCTACGAGCTGATTTACCAGGCTTTTCCTACGCCCGGGGGCGGGGCGCCATGGAGTGACTCCCCCTCCCCCCATGGCACTTTGCTTTTTATTTCTATTTCTTTGGCAATATCTCACAGGGTCACAAGAGGACACCGTGGAGCCCGACAGTGTGCGTCCCGGCGCTGGCTCCTTCAGTGACTCACTAGATGACCTTGGGCCATTCACTCAGGTCCTCCTGGGCACAGCACCCACGGCAGAGGGCTAAATGAATTAATACACACATAGGTGCTTCAACCAGTACCCGCCATTTAGCAACAACTATCTGCTGTTGGCGTTTTCACGGGCTGAGCAGACATGTGACTTCACAAACTGAAACGTCCATCAGGCCAATGGACGATGCTCAGCTGCTTTTGAAGATCTTGGGTCACTGACAGACCCCAGGAGCCGCAGAAGTCAACAAAGCTGCCCACTGGCATGCGCATGGCCGTGGCTGGCTCCTGCCCCCTTGCTCAGCTCCCTGGGCTGGCTCCCGTGCTCTCGCCTCTCGCCCTTGGCTTGCTCTGGCCTGCTTGGGTTTGACCTACGCTGGGACGTGCTTCAGCAACCCTGCACCTGGCCACCACACCTCCAGATTCATCCACCCCGAGCGCGGTTCATGGTCAACCCCATTGGGGTTTCTCTAGCCTTCCACCCTGGACATACATGTGGAATGGGTTGCTCCGGCCTGACTCCCTCAACTCCCCTGACATATGACATGTGTTGTGTGACAAAGACACGATGCTACTTCCTCAGAGGACGACGACCTTCTTCTCTAAGGTGGACACAGCTGATTTGAGAAATGGCTTTGAGCTTTCCCTGTTGCCAAGACACAGAAGCATCAACTCTGGCCACGGGAGGTGGCCCGGTGATAAGAGCGAGGCCCCGGGACTCGGACTGCCAACATTCACGCCCTGTTTGCGGGATCTTGGGCGACTTACCTCCTTTCAGGCCCCCGTTACCTCAGTGAAAAATGAGAACCGCATGGGGCACCTGGGGGGCTCAGTCGGTTAAGCGTCCGACTTCGGCTCAGGTCACGATCTCGCGGTCCGTGAGTTCGAGCCCCGCGTCGGGCTCTGTGCTGACGGCTCGGAGCCTGGAGCCTGCTTCAGATTCCGTGTCTCCCTCTCTCCCTGCCCCTCCCTCATTCACACCATGTCTGTCTCAGAAATAAATAAATATTAAAAAAAAAAAAAAAAGAAAAGAGGATACAGCAGTGTCTATGTGCCCACTGGTAAGAACTGGGCCAGGTCACAGAACAGGCTTTCCACAGGGCCCGGCAGAGAACAGGGTGGATGGTCACACGCACTGGTAGCACGAGGTCTTTCTTCCTTGCCCAGAACAGAGGTGAGTGGACTCTTTTCCTTTCCTCCATCTTTGTCCCCTCTTCAACTACAGGGTCTCTCTGGACACAAGCATCATTAGACTGCAAATCCCGACTCGCAGGCTGCCTCTCCTCAGCGTGTTTACGGCAAGTCACGTCTAACAGAACGACGCCATATAAACGCCACGGGGCGAAAAACAAGAGGCGTCCCCCTGGTTTAGTAACAAGACTAAAGGTTTATGATTAGCTATCTATTGAAGGCTGGGAACAGGAATAGTCCTGGCCCCAATAAACCACATCTATCGGTCCCCAGGCAAGCAGCAACAGACATAAGGAAAGACCTGTCATCCCGCCCAAACCCTCACACGGAAACGTGATGGGTGATGTATTTACAAGCCGGACTCCGAAATCACCAGGTGCTTCAGTTCTGTTCTGCCTGAACTGCCTGTGGCCAGTCGGATGGGAATCTGTCTGTCTGACAATGGATGAAGATGAAGCTGTTATTTCGGAGACTTTAGACATCTGTGTCCTGATGGCACCAACACGGAGGAGCAGACGCCGTGGCATCGGCTTGGCTTCTCCCATTCTTCGCGCCCGGCCTCCCCCGCTTCCGAGATACGTTATCAAACCGAAGCAGGGGCTTCTATTTGGGTCACTTCCTGGTGTGCTAATCCCCCGAGAGCGCTGACGGGCTGCTTTCTGGCCTCTTTTCCAGAATCCTATCCAGGAGAGGGCAGGCCAGGAAGATGCCCCACCCGCCATCTTTGACATGTGGTAGGAAGTAGGCTTTGCCCATAAAAAGCAAAAACAGAAACACAGTGACAAAAGACCAAGGTCCTTTTGCCCATTTTCTTCTCTTTTAGAGCTGGGAAACAGCATTTCTAGCAAGATCTGACCCTCTGTGCAAGATAAAGGAGAAATGGTGAATTTCTGGGTCTCCTCTTCCGAGAGCCTCCACTAACGGGCCCCACCTCGCTAATCTCATTTTAAAAAGCACCCCTCGGGGCGCCTGGGTGGCGCAGTCGGTTAAGCGTCCGACTTTAGCCAGGTCACGATCTCGCGGTCCGTGAGTTCGAGCCCCGCGTCAGGCTCTGGGCTGATGGCTCAGAGCCTGGAGCCTGTTTCCGATTCTGTGTCTCCCTCTCTCTCTGCCCCTCCCCCGTTCATGCTCTGTCTCTCTCTGTCCCAAAAATAAACAAACGTTGGAAAAAAAAAATTAAAAAAAAAAAAAAAAGCACCCCTTGCCCCAATTAGTTCCCCTCCCCTGGAACCTTACAGGGGGTGTTCACTCCTCTGACCCTCCAGTCTCCCTTGGCTCCCGCTCTTCTGCCCCTGTTCCAGCCTCTACCTGTGCCCCTTTCATGTACATCTTTCAGCTGTTTTCAGTTCCAGAAGAGTCCGGACTTGGCTTGTATGCTTCCCACCTACACTTACAAATCCCGAGTACACCATCAGTACCTACTTTCCGACTGATTTTAAAATGCCCAAGCTGGACCTTTAGAGAATGTCATCACTGAGTCACAAAACGATAACATTTCAAGCCTGGAAAGGACCTCCGATATTCTGCGCCGACCTCCCCTCCGACAGAGGACTACCTGCATCGATGCCCGGGGAGGTGACCTGTCCCCGGGCACATACTCAGCGTGAGTCCCGACGGGGGTGAAAGTCTGCCACCCAGGTCTGAGTCTCCTGTCTGGTCAGCGGCTTTCATGGGCCGAGGAAGTGGGAACCCCAGCCCTTGCAAGCCAGGTGATCGAGACCTCTGTCACCTCACAGATCCTGAGCCATAAAAGCTGTTCAAAGCGTATGACCAGAAATGGGCTCGGGACACATACTCAGTCTTCTGATACCACGTCTACCCAAACAGGTTGCCTATCTACTTTTCAGAAGGTGATGCTGCAAGAATTAAGTTCTTTTCAAAACTACCAGCCGTTAACAGTGCTTCCTAGGTAGCTCTGACGGAGTCCAGGTGCTCCCCAGCCATGATCTGCACACACAGAGGCAGCTTCGTGGCTATACAAGGGATAAGAGGTTTAAACCCTTCTCTTAAACGGTTACTCTAATATCAAGGTAGAAGTTGGGTCCTGAGGGGAAAATGAAGGTGAGAATTCTTCTTTCTAAGTTCTCGCATCACTGAGTCACTTCACGGCCCCGTCCTCCTCCTCCACTGTGTTTGATTTGTGGCCAGCGCTAAATCCAAATGGCCCGTTTTTCAAATCAGCCCTGGCCCAGAGACATAAAGGTCGACCTTGAAGAAGCAAACCCAGTCCTGCGTGCCAGAGGGGTTGTGGTATTTGTAATTCGACTATTACAACCCTTAGCCTACCTTCCATTTTCCAGTGGGGGCCTCCTACTTCCTCCCTGGCATTGTTTTGCTCCGTAAGGAGAATGCACTTGATCCAAAGACAAACCCAACGACCCTTTGCAAGGCCTGTAAGTTCTACGTCATCCACAGATTTCCTCAGGGGCGAATCTGTGTGTCACAGACCAACAAGGGATGTGTTTTCCAGTTGCCTCAATGAGGATGAATGGACAGATATTCAGCAAACCTCTGGGGAGACGCAAGGAAACCTCTGGAACGGGCATTATCATCGGAGCCCACGCCACCGGCACGGGTGGCATTTGTAAATTTCGGGCTCTTTCAGGGGCACAATTTTCAAGTTTCAGCCGTCCACGAGACACGCTTTGTAGGCCTGCGGTTTTCTGGAAAGTCAGCGCTCAGCAAGCCAAACCCCAAATGTAAATGATGTGACGGTCTCCTCAATCTTTTGGAAGCGGGTTCTACCTGAGCTGACTATCAAACAGTGATCCCGTGACACGCACACACGCAGGTCACGGGATCAAAGACGGGGACAAAAGTCGACTGGTGCTATCACATGCGCCTTGTCCCACAATTCTCCAGAAAATCCAATTGAACTACTTCGAAGGGGTGAAGGCAACTTGTTGTGATGTCATCGCGCGAGGTGCCGTTGAGGCTTTATAGCTCGAGTGCCCGTAGTCTCTGGCAGTCGTTCTGCATTCTTACATAAATGCGTCCCCCAGCACCCCCAAACTCCACTCTCCACAGAAACGGGCTTTTCAATAACGAACAGCCGGCTCTGTTCCACAGAGCACAGGAAAAACATGATAAACCCAAGTCGCACGGCCTTGGCTGTAAACATATTCTTACCCAAGATTTCTGTATGAACAAAACACGAGCTAGTAACCACTCGCAGAACAACAACCAAAAAATGCGCCGGGTTTCCTGCAATTAAGCTGCAATGTTTTACAGTGTCATTTTATTTATAGCTGAAAAAGAGTAAATAAATAAATATATAAAAAGTCCAGCAGACCCCTCCCGCCAAAGGCTTATTCTGCAAATTAGCTTTGCAGTAATAAAACGTGTGCCAGCTGGAATCCTTCCCTGGTGCTCTGTGGCACAGACAGCCAAAGCAGGTATACGGCTGAGAAAAAACAAAGTAGGGCATTTTCCACCTTCAGCAAGGGATGTTAATTGAACTTTGGCAAATGTTTAAAGATTTCTCTCTCCATGTACGAGAAAGAATTAAAAACAGTTGAGCTGGGGAAAATGAACATCTGTTACTGCCTTACGCTCACAACCACAATGAAAAACATTCATAATTAAAGCGATTTTGCTTCCCTGCTCGTTAGATCTGTAATCTTGGGTTAAAAATACAAACGCAGAGGCTCCTTATTGTCTTTGGGGCTTTCTTCTCATGGCTGCTTGTAAAAAAGGTAGTTTACGCTGGGCTGCATTTTTTCCCGTCGGAAGAACAATACCAGGAAACAGATTTGCGTGGAAAGATAGGGGATGACAACAGGCAGCACCTACGCAATCGAGGCTCGTTTTATGAAGCTATGAAACAGTAGTCAAGAAGTGTTTTATATTTGGGAGTTAAATACACTTTACAGCTGTGTAAAAAACCAGAGCCATTTTGGACTGAACATAAACATTCCAATGTCTACGAGGTTTACCTCTTTCTGTTGAGCAAGCCGGGCAGGCTTCTATCAACTTGGAGGGATTTGTGTGTTACACACGACGGCGCCGAAAAGCCTCCCACACCAAGTCATTTCCCCTTCGACACGCAGACGTTTCATCAAGAAAATCAAATGTGCTTCCATACGTGCACCATGGCTACTGAAATAACCTCCTAACTGAGACGCCAGCGGCCTCTGGTCTCGCGCCCTCCAACCCGTCCTCCTTCCTCTGCGAGATGAACATTCTCGGAAATCACTGCGATCGCGAAGATCATTCTTCTCTGATTGCATTACTTGCCTCTCGTATGAAAAATGTCTCCCCGCTGCCAACTCTATTAAACACGAATTCCCCAGCCTAGCGTTTGAGGCTGTTCTATCTGTGTGTACGCTTTGTGAACCCGGTACCGCCACCAAACTGGTGCATCAACTGTGACAGGTCCCCACACCGTCTCCATGCTATCTGGGCACGGTTTGGGGGCTTGGAGTCCACAACACCCACTCCATCATACATATAACCCTTACCTGTCCTCATCCTTGAAGGCCTATCCCAAACGCTACCGTTCCCCAGGTAACTACACGGTAACTGAATTGTTCCCAAGTGGAAGTGACTGCCCCTTTCTTTGACGACACTTAATTTTAGGCTCTTAGGTTCCGGGTCTTAGAGGAGCTTGATTCGTACACTTGTCTTCCTCCGCAACTAGATTCTCCTCTCCCAGAGGCTAGTGATTCTTTTATTCACCTTTCATCCCCTCCCTGCAGCACGCGGCACTGGGTCTTTCAGGCAGAGCCATCAGACCCAGTTCTTTGGGTGTCATTCTTCTAGAGAGCTGGTGGAACATTTTTTGGCTCTTGTCTGATGCGTTGCTGCGAAGGTAGATGCAGATACTTTGATCCACTGTTGTGTGAACTAGAAACAATCATACTCACTTTCACCAACGCAAGGCGGGATTTGGTTACACAGATTGGCCAGGCGTGGATTCTAACTGGAATGGCAGCCTTCATTAGTCCCTTTTCTTGGTCAGGCCAAGAGGGGAATTCATTGTTAGCCATCGATTAACATTGCTTTGGAAGGATCTTAAAACACAGCGTGAATGAGCTTTTCTCAAGTTCAGCACACCTTGCCTGCTTAAAGGTCTAGGGCCCCTGCCGGAGGAGGCTGGCCCCACCTTGGAATGTGTCCATAAGCTCCAGCCAATTGGGGCCCCATTCCCACACCACGGAACCCACTCGGGTAAAGGTGATGGGAAAATCTCCAGGGCGAGAAGACCAGAGGGCGGAAAACTGGCATACTCTTAGCAGAACATGGGGCTTTGTCTGAGGTTTTGGAAAGTAAGTCGAGATGGTATTCTTTCGAAGCGGTATTGGTTCAGCACGCTTCCCCGTTCCCTTGCCGCCCCCCTCAGGAACGAAAACCAGAAGTGCCGAGGGCGCGATGATGTTATTCCTGGCCTCCACAAGAACAGGAAGTGCCATAAATCTCTCAAGAAAGCTGAGGCTCATGGGATTTCCAGAACCAATCTGCCGATTTACGAGGATCGGAGCATTCGGACAGACATCCGAGCCTTAGGTCCTTATGAAAAGCATCAACATGTGGGAACATTCCTGTCACTTAGGAAAAGGCTATTCTTTCAAGGTTCCCCCACTTACTAGAATACGCCTGACATTTAGGGAAAAACATCAAAGAAGCATAGGCCAGCCAGCAAACCTTTAATCTGAGAATGACTTCTCTGGGAAAATTGCAGCAATAAAAAGGAGAGACGGCGCGGCATGACACGGGTTTTGCATCTGGGTGGGAATATCGCTCAAAGAGTCCCCAAGTTATCAAGACTGGCCTGCACAAATATGAAACGGCAGTGGTTCGCACACAACGTCCGTGGCCTGACGCTGGGCTGGCGGGGCTAGGATCACCTGGGAACTGCTGAGAGCTCCCGATTCCTGGCTCTGCCCTTCAAATCTGACTAAACCTAGAGTGGATTCCAGGGAATCCGTATTCGTACGATGTTCGCGGGTCACGGGCAAAAATCTGGGAACTACTGAAATACAGTGTATCGTGATAGAGGTAGTCGATGATTTAAGATCATGCCTTGCTTCTAAAAGAGAGCCCCGGACTGTGTATATTGCCCCTGCAAACCGGTGCGTGCCCCGCCATACCCAAGAAATGGCACCATCACTCACTCAGCTGCTCTGGCGAAGAATTCAGGACTCACTCCTGCCTTTCCCTGTCCATCCACTCCTGTAACTCCCATAAGGCTCCACCTTCAAGCACTCCAAGCCCCTCCACACCTCCACCCTATGCTCTGGTCCTGTCACCGCCACCTCTCTTGGAAGGCTGCGGTCGATACCAACCACCCTTCAGCCATTCTTAGCCCTGTCCCCCAGAATCAGCAGGATCATCTTTTAAAAAACATAAAACGAGCCATGACATTCCTGTTTAAAACTCTCCAGTGGTTTCCTACCATACTGTGAAAATAAGGCAAACTCTGGCCAACTGGGCATTCTTCCCCCTCGGTACCCATCTGAACCAGCCAGCTCACCCATCCTCTTTCTTTTTCATCTAAGATGTATTTTTAAATTTTTAATTATCATTATTTTTTTAATTTACATCCAAGTTAGTTGGCATATAGTGCAATAATGACTTCAGAAGTAGAATCCAGTGATTCGTTCCCTAGATATAACACCCTGTGCCCAGCCCAACAAGTGTCCTCCTTAATGCCCCTTGCCCATTGAGCCCAACCACCCCCCCCATCCACAACCCCTCCAGCAACCCTCAGTTTGTTCTCTGTATTTAAGAGTCTCTTATGTTTCAGAGGACCTGGGTGGCTCAGTTGGTTAAGCATCCGACTGTGGCTCAGGTCATGATCTCATGGTTCATGGGTTCGAGCTCCGCATCAGGCTCTGTGCTGACAGCTCAGAGCCTGGAGCCTGTTTCAGATCTGTGTATCCCTCTCTCTCTCTGCCCCTCCCCTGCTCCCACCCTATCTCTCGCCCTCTAAAATAAACATAAAAAATTTTTTTAAATAAAAAAGTCTCTTGGGGCGCCTGGGTGGCTCAGTCGGTTAAGCGTCCGACTTCGGCTCAGGTCATGATCTCACGGTCCGTGGGTTCGAGCCCCGCGTTGGGCTCTGTGCTGACAGCTCAGAGCCTGGAGCCTGCTTCAGATTCTGTGTCTCCCTCTCTCTCTGACCCTCCCCTGTTCATGTCTCTGTCTCAAAAATAAATAAACATTAAAAAAAATTTAACAACAACAAAGAAGTCTTATGTTTTGTCCCCCTCCCTGTTTTGATATTATTTTTCCTTCTCTTCCCTTATGTTCATCTGTTTTGTATCTTAAATTCCACATCTGAGTGAATTCATATGATATTTGTCTTTCTCTAATTTTGCTTAGCATAATACACTCTAGTTCCATCCACGTAGTTGCAAATGGCAAGATTTCATTCATTTTGATCGCCGAGTAATGCTCCATTGTAAAAAGATACCACATCTTCCTTACCCATTCTTCAGTCGATGGACATTTGGGCTCTTTCCATACTTCGGCTACTGTCGATAGTGTTGCTATAAACATTGGGGTGCATGTGCCCCTTCATAAGAGCACACCTGTATCCTTTGAATAAATACCAAGTAATGCAATTGCTGGGTCGGAAGGTAGTTCTGTTTTTTATTTTTTTGAGGAACCTCCATACTGTTTTCCAGAGTGGCTGTACCAGCTTGCATTCCCATCGGCAGTGCAAAGGGTTCCTCTTTCTCTGCATCTTCGCCAACATAAGATGAACTGCTTCTTACAATTCAGAGTCAATGTCGTCGCCACCAAGAAGTTCTCCATGACTCTTCACTTCAAGGCTGGGCTAGGTGTCCCTTCCTTATAGGTACAAGCCAAGTTTGCCTCCATCAAAGGAACTTAGCATCCTGTGTGGGTCTCATCATCTCTCTCTTCCCCACTTGTCTCCGGGCTACTTGAGGATGTGGCTTATGGGTTTTATCTTGGCGCATACACTTGGCACATGGTAGATGCTCATGTTTTTTTTCTGTGTATTAACAAGAATAATTCTCCCAATGATTCCTGGGAAATAGTTATTCTAGAGGAAGGGCATGTACTGAATATTTCTGAAGGGCACACAGATGCATCACATCTCTTATTTCACATCTCCATGAGCCACAGAGGAAAGGAACCAGAGGCTGCTTTGGGGAAAGGCACACCTGGGTTAAGATCCAGGTGCCTACGTGTACTAAAATCCACCCTTGGGCAAGTTACTTAACATCTCCGACTTTCGGTTTCCATCCAAATAGAAAATGAGGATGTGAAAAAACATGCTTAGCAAAGGGCACAGCACATTCTAGGTGTCCCCACACAGTGACTAATGTTGTTAGTTTTAGTCCTCCAGGTGGGCATACCGCAGGCTAACTCGAATGTCCTTTACCAAGCTGCGGTTGGGGTCAGAGGGTCTTCCTTCAACTTGCTTTCATAACTATTTTGTTCCATAAGTCAGATCTCCTGATTTGTCTTCCTCCTTGGGTGATCTCTGTTTTAACATCATTTCTGGGGTGCCTGGCTGGCCTCGTCAGTAGAGCATGCAACTCTTGACTTCGGGGTTGTGACTTTGAGCCCCACGTTGGGTGTAGAGTTTACTTACACACACGCACGCGCGCGCACACACACACACACACACACACACACACACACACACACACACACCAAAAAAAGACCCACATCATCATTTCTGAAAAGAAAAGTCTACCGGCAGTAGAATTCAGTCATCTGATTCCACTCTACGCAGAAGAGAATCTGCTGCCGGGGGACACCTTACCCCTTGTGCCCTTCTCCCTCCGGCATGCACATTCCTGCTGTCCAGTGTCACGAACGCTATTGTCATTACACCCGCCCAAACCTTGCTAAGTACCTAAAGTGGAAGGAACACTGGGTGAGGAGTCTGAACCCTTTTTCTCTCTCTCTGGGTAAGTCTTGCCAGCCGGTTTCTTAAAATGCCAAGCATTAAGCTGCTTTTATCTCACTAATGAATAATTAGCTGTGGCAAAAGCAAGAAAGTAAAAGGCACAGCTCGATCATTCTCAAAAAGAAACTGTAATAATAAAATCCCAGATAGCGTAAGTAGGGTTAAAACGGGAGGGGATGGCAAGGCCGTGTAGATGCCAATAAAGCAGAAATCGCAAGCTGGGTGTCTTTCCTTGGTTGATGGGGGTCAGTGGGAGAGTTTCCATTACTCTTTCGGGAGAGAGGTGCGTGCATTGGTGTGGATGGCTGGTCTCCACAATGGATGCTCTATGTTTGAAAGCCCTGAGAGACTAGAGGCAGTCTTTCCCACTGCTGCTTTGTAGCTTGGAAATCCCAGCTAGTGATGACTTTATGGGTTTGTACGGTCTAGACAAGCGGGTTACTCTTTGGTGAAACTGCTCCTCGGGGAGGTTACCGTAAAAATTCCCATACTACTAATTACCATTCCGAAGGGCAGGCTACCGAGAGGACGCTGGGCTTTGGCAGAGGCTGAGGTTGGAAAGCCAGTACTCCCAGCTTTATCACCGACTATGTTTATTTTCTCCCCTGTCAAAACAAGGACAGGAAAGGGGGACGAGAGCCCTAGTGAGACAAATCAACTCTAGGTAACCAGGAGGACAAAAAAACCCCAAACCAAACCAAAACAAAACAAAACCCCACAAAACAAAAACAAACGAAGGCTGCCCATAGCTGTGCCTGAGGAAGCAGAGCTTTCTTGGAGAAACAGGGGGATGCTGACCCTCTCTCTGCTTTCTATTTTCTCCGTAAGTTATTTCAGCTTTTCTCTGCATCTGTAGATCTTTGGAAGAGAGTGTGTAAAGACACAGTGTTGTGAACTGCGTATGGGTGTAAAATGCTTCCCGAAATATCAGAGCCGTGGTGCGAAAACCCCGAGGGACTCACAGCTATTTTTTTTTCCCCAAGGACTGAGCCAAGACACCTGTCTAGTAAGCCTCAGACTCTGGTTAACGGACTCTTTGGGAGGGAACACGGGCTCCTGTGAAGGGGAATCAAGGCCTGGGCTCCCAGGTGTCACAGCCAAATGCAAACAAGTTCTGGTAGATCATTTTCTCCGGAAGCCCTTCCAGACCACGCCTGCCCCACACAGGGGCCCTCTCTGCCCTCTGCGCCCCTCCCTGCTTTCTTATGACCTTGCACGGATACAGTTTTCTCACCAGTATCTTATTTGTTGTGACAGTTTCTTCTCTTTCCCACTGAGTTGCTTAGGGTATAGACTGCACCTTTTTCTTTCTTTTTTTTTTTTTTCAACGTTTATTTATTTTTGGGACAGAGAGAGACAGAGCATGAACAGGGGAGGGGCAGAGAGAGAGGGAGACACAGAATCGGAAACAGGCTCCAGGCTCCGAGCCATCAGCCCAGAGCCTGACGCGGGGCTCGAACTCACGGACCGCGAGATCGTGACCTGGCTGAAGTCGGACGCTTAACTGACTGGGCCACCCAGGCGCCCCTAGACTGCACCTTTTTCTATAAGTGTTTCATTCTGATAGACCCAATGATGGTCTTACGTGCTAAGGGCTCAGCTAAGTGCATGCTAAGTGGATCACTGATAAAACAAAGGAGAAATCTCTGCCCGCCCTCCCTCCCCCCCCCCCCCCCCCCCCCCCGCCAAAGGCAAATAGAGTGGGGCACCTGCGTGGCTCAGTCAGTTGAGCATCTTACTTGGGCTCAGGTCATGATCTCACAGTTCACGAGTTTGAGCCTGGAGTCGGGCTCACTGCAGCCATCACAGAGCCAGCTCTGGATCCTCTGTCTGTCTCCCTCCCTCCCTCCCTCCCTCCTTCCCTCCCTCTCTCTCTCTCTCTGCCCCTCCCTTGCTCTCACACACACACACACACACACTCTCTCTCTCTCTCTCTCTCTTTCTCTCAAAAATAAACATTAAAAAAAAAGGTAAACAGAGAAAAAGCATTTTTCTTCCTCTTGGTGGTTAAGCTCTAGTAAAAAACCTTGTGTTTGTTCTGGGGATGGGAGTCTAGGCATGCTCTGAGGTCTGCAGGCCCAGAAGGAATTGCACGGCCACGGTCTGATGAGGTCTTGGGAACGGAGAACTCCAAATCTAACACAACCGGCTATGAAAGCCCACTCAGTATTTTCTAGTGGCTGGAGTGTGATGGAGAGGGAAAGCACCAGAGTGGGAACGGTGGCCTCTGTTTTGGCCCAGTGTGGCTACGTGACCTTGAGTCTGACACTACCCTTGCATGAGCCTGTATCACATGGCCATTCAAATTTTCTGACCGTGATTCAGTAAGAAATAACATTTTATGTCACAACGCAGAAAACAACACACACGAGCATGAAACTAAGTTTCCCCAGACAACACTTACGGTTACTGAGTGTGAATTACCCTATTTTCTATTTCTTTTTTTGTTGGCTTTTGTTTTCAATGCTGGCGATAACTTACAATTACAAAACAGCCAAAATGATCGCTACTACATCTGATGCTGTTTTATGCCATGTGGTCTTTCCTCTTTTGCTTTTTCCTCTGTCGTGGGGAGGAGTTTGGAGCAGTAACATACCTCCTAATTTCAGGGGTGTTAAGGAACCACGACTTCCATAATAAGGCACCACCCACCTGCCACTCTCTTCCAAAAACTCTCTCCGTGGGGCGAAGGAGGGAACGGGCTGCTCTAGCGTCTCTGACCATCATGTTATTTTACTTTGCTTATTTTTAAAAGTTTATTTTTTGAGGCACCTGGGTGGGTGGCTTTGTCAGTTGGGCGTCCGACTTCGGCTCAGGTCATGATCTCATGGTTTGAGCCCCCCATCGGGCTCAGCGCTGACAGCTCAGAGCCTGGAGCCTGCTTCAGATTCCGCGTCTGTCTCTCTCTCTCTCTCTCTCTCTCAAAAATAAACATTTTTTAAAAAGTTTACTTTTTTAAAGTAATCTCCACCCCTGACGTGGGGCTCGACTTCACAACCCTGAGGCCAAGAGTCGTATGATGATCCTCTAACAGAGCCAGCCAGGCGGCCCTCCGACCATCATTTCAAAGGGACTAAGTAGTGTAACTGGGCCCCTCCCACCCAAGCCGTAGAATCTCCGTCCTTTCTCAGCAACAAGCATCAAAATGGTTTGAGGCCTCCCCAGTTTTAAAACATTTATTTTTACCAATTCATCTTCGTTAGTCTCCCATTCCTCTGAATATTCCAAACACGTTTGTACTGAACGAGAAAGACCATGGAAGATGAACGTGTCACGGCTAATACATTGCTTGCTGTCACTGAATAAGTTGAGGCCATTCAGAGTACTTCAGAGACAAGCACTCTGAGTTGTTTTCTTCCCGATCATATTGCCACTGACCTCGATCCCCTTGGGCCAAGCCAGAGGATAAAGGCAAATCTTTGAGAACCCAATTCGCCCCTGGGTGTTTGCCAGAACTTCACCATCTCTTTCTCGAGAGGTTTCAAGGGACCATACTACACGCTGTTTGACATTCAGCTAGCATCAATCAAGGGCACGGTTCGTGGTCCCAGGTGCAGCCAAGTGAACTGACCCACATGGCGATCAAGTCCAAGACCTCAGTAACACCATGCTGTGGTCACTGGAGCTAACTTCAAGCCACAGAATTCCAGATGAACCCAGGGGAAGACGGTTTACTACGAGAGTGTGAAGAATCAGTACGCAGAGCTGATTCTGTTTCGTATCTTTCTCTGTCAATGAGAAGAACCAACGACAACTATTAATTGGGCACCTGAGTAACTACGTGGTTTATTACGTTAATAAAGTCAGGCCACTCAGAACACTTTCTAGACATGACCTTGACACATCACTCTGAAGGAGCCATAAACTGCCATCTTCTGGAAGACGACAAAAGAGGCAAAACGTTCTGAGAAAACACCCGTTTGCTTTTCAGTCCTGTCATCTTTCCAAAATATACAATTATATAATAGAAAATACAGACAAAGTGAAGAGGAATTCTGGGAGGCTGTGAGATGCTATTTTTAAGAGGCACCACTACCGTGAACATGAAGCTCCTTTCAAGTTTATATATAGCATAATTCATTTTCCAGTTTGGTCTCCTTACTGGATAGAACTAAAGGGACGATGCTCCTCAGTCTGCCACATCGATAGCTTTAGCTCAAGGGCTCCCACGTGGCAAAGGACAAACTTTCTAGGCCTGGCAAACCTTCCTCTTCTGATGATGCCGGGAAACAGTTCTTTGTTGGGAAGCAGAAAAGGGAGGGGGGAAGAAAAGGAATCCTTTTTTGGAATGTGTGTTACTGATTCCTTTTTGGAAACACGGCCCTATGGATTACTTACAAATATGTTAACTGGGTTTATTTAACTTTTCATTTGCTCCGTACTCGCCCAAGTGTCACGTATTAATTACCAATGGCGTCCGTATGCTTCCATAATGCACACTTCCTACGTAGCTATCCCAGAACCTCTGGTTTATTTTTGAAACGATTTTTAAAATCCCAATTTTTGTATCTGCAGTTACTTCATAATTTTATGGTTTTAGTTTCCCAAAGGGGCTTATTCCTCTCCCAGGGGGGAAAAAACAACAAAAAAAACAAAACCCCAAACCCACGAACCCTTCTAGGCTGAGGTGGCATCGTCCACAGGTTGTGCAAGGAACCCATCTAGCTTGTCACAACCAACTCCAGGCCCCTTGGGCAGTTCACGCACAACGGAGGTGCAACATTTTCATTTTATGCTTTTAACAGTTAATGATTTGTCAGGTTTTGTTAGTCTCGAGAAAATAATTTCTTTTAGGTGCAACGTAGCATATTCTAAATCACACACGCGTATGTTACTGAAGCCAAGTGGCTTTACTCGAACAATGTTTTCAAAGACTATTTCTTGGTAATGGCAGTGAAATACTGTTCACGGCACCTGCGTGTTCTACCAGAATGAACTTGATCGAGTTGAATTTTCGGGAGACTTTCAACACAATAATGGTCTAGAGCTTTATTTTAGAGAGTAGCCACCGCCGGCGGTGGTGAGGGGGCCTGTTGAAGACACAGGGTCATAACTGTGTCCCCAAACCATCATCCAAAGTTGCGTGACTGACAGCGGTCTTTGTCATTGTTAGTGCACCCGAGGTTAGCCTAAATAACACCACACGGTTCTGCCTGGTGGCCAGAAACTAGCCAACAGCAGCCAGTGGAAAAGCATGTTGCGGTCCTTTCCACCGCTGAGTTTAAGAGTCAATGCAGGGGCGCCTGGGTGGCTCAGTCGGTTGAGCGTCCGACTTCAGCTCAGGTCATGATCTCACGGTTCGTGAGTTCGAGCCCCGCGTCGGGCTCTGTGCTGACAGCTCAGAGCCTGGAGCCTGTTTCCGATTCTTTGTCTCCCTCTCTCTCTGCCCCTCCCCCATTCATGCTCTGTCTCTGTCTCAAAAATAAATAAACATTAAAAAAAAAAATTTAAAAAAAAAAAAAAGTCAATGCAACTGCTTTCCAGTCAAGCTTTGTGACTGAAATTTTAACTACGCAGTTACATAGCCTGTGACGTATCTCACACAGAAAACGCCTTTTTCGCTATTTGCTACAAGGGAAATCTGTTTTACACGTGTTTTTAAAAAAATTATTTGGGGGGCGCCTGGGTGGCTCAGTCGGTTGGGCGACTGACTTCGGCTCAGGTCATGATCTCACGGTCCATGAGTTCGAGCCCCGCATCGGCCTCTGTGCTGACAGCTCAGAGCCTGGAGCCTGTTTCGGATTCTGTGTCTCCCTCTCTCTCTGACCCAACCCCGTTCATGCTCTGTCCCTCTCTGTCTCAAAAATAAATAAATGTAAAAAAAATAAGTAAATAAATAAAAAATTATTTGGTATTCCTTGTTATTCTGGTAAGTCTGAAAAAAAAATGTATCAATTTAGAAACTAAAAACTCCCCCCAGACCCAGGTTGTAAAGAGACATCTTAGCTAGTAGACAACGGCAGGCACTGTCTAGCTACTTTATCTATTTTAGCCAAAGTTATTCGACAGGAGGAAAAGCGAGTTCTTTCAGAGCGACTTGCTCTCGGGCCTGGCACCATCTGGAACACCTTGGCTGACCTTTTTTGCCGTTAGGGAAAAAATAATAATAGTAATAATAATTGGGTACCTGCATAGAGACATAGCACGTCATGGCATTGTTAAATCTCAGATTCCTACACAGCTGTCCCCCAACCAACTTTACTTTCTCGGGGGTCGTTTTGTTTTGTTTTGTTTTTTTAAGAGTATGAAACACATCTGCGACCTGATAAGATCAAGCCAACTCGTGGCTGCTCTGATGGATATAAATTAACACCAGCAACCAGGTTCCCGAGGAGGAACTAAGTTAACTCTGGTGGCAAGGTGCTAGAAACCTCTCCATCCCCGGCACCGGAGAGGCTCCAGCCGCCTGACGTTTCTCCCTTCCTGTCAAATACCACTCCCTTCTTAGTGCATTTCCAAGACGTGCGCAGAGAGATACTGTACCTCGGTTGTCCTTTTAGCAGGAACACATTAGCTTAAAGCGTTCCCATTTTCCTGCCGAGTCTGTCTGTAATGCTGTGCCACTGGATGTGCCTGGGGATCATTTTAGTCTGAAAAACCGGACCCACATGGAAAAGACATTAAAACAAGTTTGCTGCCGTGATACCCACGAAGATGAAAGGGCCTCTCTGATTTTCATATGCTGTGTTTCAGATGGGAGGGAAAAGAAAACGGTTCTTTGGAAACGCAGGCATTTGGCCGGGCGACAAATTCATCAGGTGTTAAATCCCCATCACCTTCGCGGTAGAGGCGCACCTCGTGTCTGTTTGTTTATTCGTGTTTCCAGTGGAATCTGCACCGTTTTCCCGGCTTACAATACATTGCTCTCTTTAGCATTCGTATTTCGGTTCTGGTACTTGCTTCCAAAGGAAAATTACTGAGACGTGTGCACTGATGGGTGTTGGCATACAAGTGAGCTCTGGATCTTGGCTTGAAGAGATTGCATTCTTTCTGGGGGGCTAAGGGGGGGGGGGTGTGGGCAGCAGAGTCGTAATGTGTGCCCTTTAAGACAACTTTATCTTGTGATCTTTCCCGATTATTTTTTTGGCCGGCGCAGAGACCCCTGCTGGGACAAAGAAAAAGCAACACTGACAGGGAGCCAAAGCCTCGCCGTGAACGGTTTCTAGCACGAGGTGAAACAGGGCTGTCAAGACTTTTAAGATGTCTTGTGGGAATTCTTAACAGTGGACATATTATTTTTATTGGGTTTGATTAAACAACGCAGTTCATAGCAGAGATGACATTGAGATGTATAACTAAGCGGGCAGGGTTCAGCAGGGCATTGCTAGAATGGCAGGCCTCAAAAATGGCTTCTTTAGCGAGCGTGAGTTACAGGTACCTTCTGTCGCCGCGAATAGCACATCTGAAGGTAAGCAAGCTGCCATTAAGTCGCTGCGCATGATGGAAACCGGGTCTCTTTAGAGGCAGATTGTTTTATTTGACCGTACTATTGATTTCCTCACGGTGCCTAAGAAAGTTGAGGATAAGGGATTCCACTTACTGTCCATCTTCAACGGAGAGGAAATTCCAGAGATTTTCGCACTCAAAGGACCACATGTATTTACTTCCCTTGTTCTTCAACGGATTGTTTACAGCAGAGGAAACCACTATTTGCTCGCTCAAGGAGGGGGTGGAAATTGTGGGGTCTTGCCTCCTTACTTCTGCCCGGGCCCCAAGTCGTCTAATGGAGGCAAACACCCGGTGCAATGCACAGATCTCGAGCGTGTAACTGGTAAGTGGGATAAACGTACGCCTCTGTGTAACCAACATCTCAATCAAGACACGGAATAGGTCTTGATTCTAGAAAGTTCCAGAGGTCCAGAAAGTCCTCCTGTGCGTACACCCCTCTCTCCACTTTCCTGGGGTCAAATACTGTTCTGATTTCTGTCACCGCAAACCAGTTTGCTTGTGCTTGAATTTCCTGTGTACGTCTTCGTGTCTGCCTCCTCACAGCCGGTGTCATGGTTTTGAGATTCACCCCCGTTTTTTGGCGAAACATTACTTTGTTCCTTTATATGGCTAAGTGGTATTCTACTGTATGGACAGATCACAATTTGTTTATCCATTTACCTATAAGTGAATTAAAAGTTTGGGGCTACCGTGACTAAAGCCGCTCTGTACATCCTTGTACTTGTCTTTGGTGGACGTGTTTCCATTCCCCTTGGGCAAATTCCTAGAGTGGGATTGCCCGGCCAACACCGTTTTGGTTCTGGAGCCCGGAAGAAGCCCTGTGATCTCTGCAGGTCTGGCCCTCCTCAGCCGGTGGAGAGGCAGTGACATCTGACGCTCTCTCCCCTCAGAGCAGCTTCGAGGATGTTCTCTGCCCTTCATGGGAATGAGGGCAGGGAGTTTCCAACATGCTCTTGTCAAAATTCATGTGGTCCTAAAGGCTTTGGGATGACCTTTATGTGGCCCTATGACCTAGACATATCTTATCAGTGAAATGTTTAGACCTTCCACATCTTAAAAGGCACTGAAAATGGAAAAGAACCTCAAAGAAGGTGGGGCCGAGGGATGCCCACTGCCTGTGGCTGCAACAGTGGTTGGGCCTATGCGGGCATATTGGGCATATCGTTCAACAAGAAAGGGCACAGAGCTCAACAATGAATGTGTGCATCTGTTAGAAACATCCAATATTCCATTTTTTTAGTGCTTTGAATTTCCACAATTAAAAGGGTTATTATTACTTCACTTACTAAAATAACAAAACAAGGGGTGCCTGGGTGGCTTAGCTGGTTAAGCATCTGACTTCGGCTCAGGTCATGATCTCATGGTTTGTGGGTTCGAGCCCCACATTGAGCTCTGTGCCGACAGCTCGGAGCCGGGAGCCTGCTTCGGATTCTGCGTCTCCCTCCTCTCTCTCTCTGCCCCTCCCCTGCTTGCGCTCTCTCTCTCTCAAAAATAAACATTAAAATTAAAAAAAAAAATAACAAAATAAGATATGAAAATCTGTAAACCTGCTAACTCTTTGCTCCTGCCATCCTTGGTCATAAGATGGTTTATCTCAAATGCTCCTGTGTTAATACCATATTGGGTCATTTTTGTCTCCAGATAGGACCCCCGCGCCCCTTCCTTGAGAGAACGCGCCCATGCCCAGAGCAGGTCATTAGCAAATACCACCTGTAATGCACATTCCTGGAACCAGCCTTTTCTGAGGTTAGTGCAGACCAAAAATAAACACACACAGGCAGTCCTGGCCGGGGCCGGCGAGATACTGTCTGCCCGAGAAGGCAGGGTTCAGTTAAGAGCAGAGAGTGTTTTCTTTGTTTTGAACATGCCATGCAGCCACTTTGAGAAGCCCTAACCCACCTGCCAGCGTCCGCCATTCCCACCATAGACAGCCAACAGTTCCTGAACACATTGGGCTTGTTTACCGGGGCAGAGCATATTGCTGCCGAGGAGGGCACTTCCAAAGCCAATGTCCTTTCTAAACCGGTGGCTTAAGTAGAGTGTTCACACAAGTGGTTCTCTCCGTCCCTGTCTCTGTGTCATTAATCTTCCCAGTGAGGTGGGCATTGCCTCCAACGTGCAGACCCGGAAATGGAGAAGCGGGAAAGTTTAAGGCCAATTCTGTCTCAAGCAGCAGAACCAAAATCTGAATTCAGATCCGCCTGACGGCCTGAGGCTCTCACCCCTTTACTTCCACGTTCCCTGAGGTTTCAAAAGCGACCCAGAGAACGCCAGATACACTATGATGTGTTTTGTCAACATACCCAAGTCTGATTACGAATTCCCCAAGCTGACACTCCAGAATGATCATGGAGTATAAAACTGTCTGCCCCAAATCACTTTCCCGCTGATCTCACCTTATTCCAGCTCCTTCGGACTTTACATTTGACTTACAATATCTAAGACATTTTGTGGGTGTGACTACACAGCCCAGAACTGTGCTAAAACAGCACAGAGGGACTGACGCCACTGACGCCTCTTGTCTTGGTCACTCCTGAGAATTTAGGGCATCTGCGATTAAGTCATGTTCATTATGTGTCCGTCCTGCATGTGTACAACTGCTTTCTACTAAAAGATGGAGGTTCTAATCCACTAGGGCTATGGCTTATGCTTTTCTGTATCCACAATACCTGGCACAGCACTTATAAAAAGCCAGATACTTAGTAAATTATGTCAAATGAAAAGATGCCCAATCCACAGGGTGCCTGGGTGGCTCAGTTGGTTAGGCGTCTGACTTCGGCTGAGGTCATGACCTCGTGGTTCGTGACTTTGAGCCCCACTTTGGGCTCTCTGACAGCGTGAAGCCCGCTTCAGATCCTCTGTCCTGCTCCCTCTCTCCCCCACTTGCTTTCTGTCTCAGAACTAAACATTAAAGAAAAAAAGTAAATAAAAGAAAGAAAAGATGCCCAATCCTAGTGCCATGGAAAACAGTGGCTATGCCATTTGGGAACCACTTGAACTTGGTCAAGTTATCATTGAAGTGAGGCTCAATTTCTTTTGTCCTTAAATTGGGGTGAATTTGTCCTTATTCCCTTAAGGAATAATTAATTGCTTTATTCCTTATAAGGAATTTGTCCTTAAATTGGGGGTGAATTTCTTTTGTCCCTAAATTGGTCCTTAATCATGGTGAATATGAACGCTTTTGTGCACCATAAAACGCTATAAAGATATAACCCATTATTATTATTATTACAGATCACCATTGATTTGATGGTTATCTTCCAGTCACGAAAGAGTTTTGTTTAGGAACATTTCTTATTGAGCTGTGGCGTTCTAGAAGAATAATGAAATACTTCCTCACTGTTGCCATCCTTACTCTGCCAACACTTTGAAGGGCAAGAGGAGACTCAAAACAAGGGAACGGAAGCAGAATTAGCGTACGATTGGGCCATGACCCTCAGGAAGCAGGATAAAGGTTTTACAAGTCAATCAGAAAAGAAGATGGAAGAACAATCAGACCAAAGTAGTATATAAACAAACAAGCAAAGCAGCCATGGGCCAGGAAAGGGTGTGTTAGTGACCCTGAACATAACGCAAGCCAGATAATGCGGCAACATCTTGTCTTTCTCCAGCAACAAGACGGCACTTGTATATGAAAGGGAAATGTCAATCAAGGCCATTTTCTTTCTTTCTTTTTTTAAAAATTTTTTTAAGGTTCATTTATTTTGGAAGGGGAGAGAGAGAGAGAGAGAGACAACGTGTGGGTGGGGGAGGGGCAGAGAGACAGAGGCAGACACAGAATCTGCAGCAGGCCCCAGACTCTGAGCTGTCAGCACAGAGCCTGATGTGGGGCTCGAACGTATGAACCGTGAGATCATGACCTGAGCTGAAGTCAGAGGCTTAACCGACTGAGCCACCCAGGTGCCCCAAGGCCATTTGCTTAATAGGAAGATTTGGGGAAATGTTTCTTAGGCACTGTCTAGATAGTCAACTCTTTAGGGCAGAGCCTGTCCATGAGAAAAAGCCACTCATGTGGCTTCAGGAATTCATAAATAGGCCACGAAGTTCAGTCATGCTGAAATATTTCCCGTTGCTTTTCTCATTTTCCACCATTAAGCAGAATAGATTTCTTTCTTTGAGGTTTTTCTTTCTATTTCATCCTCTTCCTTGGATGGGCAGGGGGAGGTATGTTAGTTTAGACCTCACCTTAGTCATCTCAGAGGTTTTCTGTCTCTCTTAAGCCTACTTCAGTTTATTTCGTCTTCCCAAAACGGCAGGCGTGGGGAGAGTTACCTCGAAGCCATTTATTTATTTTTTTCAAGATTTTATTTTTAAGGAATCTCCACACCCAACTTGAGGCTCGAACTTACAACCCAGAGACCAAGAATCCCATGCTCCACTGACTGAACAGCCAGGCGCCCCCACCTCAGCTCCATTTAAGTAGTTTCTAAATGTCAAGCAAAATTTTATTAGTTGTACAAGTCTGTGTTGTAATTCCCATCCTTAGAGAAAAATTAGTACTTTCTTAAAAGATCTGTTGTGTATCAGTAACTCCTGGAAGTTTAAAAATCTTATAGTTTGAATAACTTATTGCAAAAGCCACAAAGGAATGTTAAGGATCTACTGTAAGGCCATACAGCAGGAGACACAGGAATATAAAGTGAAATAACACAACATAAAAACTCAAATTAGGCATTAATACACATAATCTGTGACTTCACA
Organism: Acinonyx jubatus; assembly: GCF_027475565.1. Lineage (NCBI taxonomy): Eukaryota > Metazoa > Chordata > Mammalia > Carnivora > Felidae > Acinonyx > Acinonyx jubatus. Next base: position 48,945,107 of record NC_069383.1, on the reverse strand, counting down.
GTCATTTTAGGGAGCCTAAACAAGAAAACAAAAAAAATGGGTTTAATTTCCATGGGCGCCTTTCACTGGTTTAATATTTGCATTCTGGCTCCCGTTTCCTGAGTGGGCCAAAATATATATACAAATATTTTCCAGGAGAGACTATGCAATGCTATTATAACCAGAAATCCAGCCAACTCTTTCTGTGGCTTCTCCCTCCATTAAGACATAAGCGAGCATCTGTTCAGTCCCATTGGACCCATCTCTGGAGTTCTATCAAGTAGACTACAGTAACCTTTCTCCAGGCGAGGTGGAAATATGTTAACCCAAGCGAGAAAACACACGGCTGACAACTAGACAGATCACATTTTAAAAAGTAGTTTCCCTGGGAATGCAGGCTGGTGCAGCCACTGTGGAAGACAGTATGGAGGTTCCTCAAAAAACTAAAAATAGAACTACCCTACGACCGAGCAATTGCACTCCTAGGTATTTATCCACGGGATACAGGGGTGCTGTTTCGAAGGGACCCATGCACCCCCATGTTTATAGCAGCACTATCGACAATGGCCAAAGTAGGGAAAGAGCCCGAATGTCCATCGATGGATGAATGGATGAAGAAGTGGTACGTATATACAGTGGAGTATTACTCAGCAATCACAAAGAATGAAATCTTGCCATTTGCAACTACGTGGATGGAACTGGAGGGTATTATGCTAAGTGAAATGAGTCAGTCAGAGAAAGACAAAAATCATAGGACTTCACTCACATGAGGACTTTAAGAGACAACACAAATGAACATAAGGGAAGGGAAACAAAAATAATATAAAAACAGGGAGGGGGACAAAACATAAGAGACTCTTAAATATGGAGAACAAGCAGAGGGTTGCTGGAGGCGGTGTGTGTGGGGGGGGGGATGGGCTAAATGGGCAAGGGGCATTAAGGAATCTACTCCTGAAATCATTGTGGCACTGTATGCTAACTAATTTGGATGTAAATTTTAAAAAATGAAAAATAAAACAAGTTAAAAAAAAAAAAAGTAGTTTCCCAACTTGGGCTATAGGTTAGAATTATCTAGTTCGGGAGAGCTTTTAAAAATGCCCAGTGTCTGAGCTGCACCCACCAACTGAATCAGAGTTTCAGGGATGGAGCCCAGGCAAAAAGTGGTTTAAAAATCCTTGAGGTTGGGGCACTTCGCTGGCTCAGTGGGTAGAATAATGTGACCCTTGATCTTGGGGTAGTGAGTTTGAGCCCCATGTGTAGTGTAGAGTTTATTTAAGATTAAAATAATAATAATAATAATAATAATAATAATAATAATAATAACAATAATAATAAAAATAAATAAATAAATAAATAAAAATCTTCCAAGTGATTTTGATTTCAGCCTGATGGAGAATCACTGTTTTAAGAGATTCAGTGGGAGGGGTGCCTGGGTGGCTCAATCGGTCATGATCTCACGGTTCATGAGTTCAAGCCCCACGTCGGGTTCTGTGCTGACAGCTCAGAGCCTGGAGTCTGCTTCAGATTCTGTGTTTCCCTCGCTCTCTGCCCCTTACCTGCTCATGATCTGTCTCTCTCTCTCAAAAATAAATACACATTAAAAAAAAATCAAACAATTTCAATTAAAAAAAAAAAAAGGAGATTCAGTGGGTAGATATGGGGGTGCTGGGGAGGGGAGAAATTACTTTCTTAACGAATCTATAGACACTGATAACCAATACAATCTGCAAAAGTTAACCCAGGCCTTTCCTACGGGATGATCTCACTCCTCCCAGAAAAGATAGTTAAATTAATTTGAAGAAAAGAAAATTCACTAAACTCTTTTTTAGGGGGGGAAAGGAGCCATCAGTAATTCTGTCCAGATCTTCCAGTTATATGCACTGAATAGTTGTTTTAGTTATAAAAGTAAAACGGACTCAACTTAGTAAATAGGGGGAAAAAAAAAGAAAGAAGAAAATACCACCCATTTTCCTGTCATTTTAAGGTAACCACAGTTAAGTTTTTTTTGGAGTAAAAAAATAAAATTGGGACCATGCACATATGGTTTTGTAATCCAATAATGTGAAAACCTTTCCTTGTCATTACACAGTCCCCCACAACACTGCTGTGAATGACTGCCGAGCAGTCCATTGTTTGAAACGGCCATTATTTATTGGTGACTGATGTTTGCTTCAGGTTTATTCACGGACACAATTAGGACCATGATCCCTCCGACACGAAGTATGATTAGCCTGATAACTACCGAAAGGCTAAACCATTGGTATAACACGTAAACAGGTGGTGGGTGGGGTGGGAGGGTCTTGATAGGTAGCATTTGCCGATTTGATCAGTGTAAATACTCCCACCATGGCCAATTTCAAGATCGTCCTTCTACCAACTGGTTTGCCCCCTGAACATGGAACAATTGGCTCTCTGGAATCAGCTCCAACTCATCCTTCAAGAAAACCCTGGCTAAACTAAACTGGCCAGTTCTCCAGTTGTGACATGTTGTTTGAATGGTACAGTGGAAGTTCTGTGGATGAAGGTGAGCCGTAATTACAGTTATCTTAACACTCTGTTGTATTTTGGTTTTGGAGCTGTCAGGTTAGTAACTGGGGCAGCTAGATGGCTGAAGGTCTAATAAGAGTTCTCTAAAAGGTCTTAATATGGAAAGTGCTAGTACACTGGAAAGACCACCTTTTTTTTGAATAGACGGACATGGGGCTTTGCGAAGTTAACCTTATCATGCTTCTATGTGTTTAATCTGTATATGGGAATGATAATGTTGTCTCAATAGAGGTGGTGTTGGGATTAAAAACCTCATTCATAGGGCCGCCTGAGTGACTCAGCCGGTTAAGCATCTGACTTTGGCTCAGGTCATGATTTCACTGTTCGTGGGTTTAAGCCCGCATCGGGCTCTGTGCTGATGGCTCCCTCTCTCTCTGCCCCTCCCCCACTCGTGCTCTGTCTCTCTCAGAAATAAACAGTAAAAAAACAACCTCATGCATAAAGTATATAGTAAGCATATAATACAGTCAGCACTCTATAAATGTTAGTTGTCTTTCCCCCTTAGTGATCATACTCTAGATGTTCTTCTATGACAGTGTGAATTCTGTTGACACTTTATTTGCAGGGAATTTAATTAAGTTGATCTTTAAATTATATACCTTTATGATTTAAACCAGGGATTGGCAAACTATGACCCGTGGGCCAAATCTGTTTTTTTAATAAAGAAGGTTTTACAGAAACTTTCAGTTTTAAAGGAACACACCATGTCCGTTCATTTATGGAGTTCTCTAGCTCAATGGCAGAACTGAGTAACTGAAACAGAGACCCCGTGGCCTACAAAGCAGGAAATATTTACTATCTGGTCCTTTACAGAAAAGGTTTGCTACACCCGTGATTTAAACCATTCTAACCTTTCCTTAACTGAATACTTTCTTTTTCATAATATGCATCTATATTTAAAGAAAACAAAACAGAGAGAAAATGAAAAAGATGAGGAAAGGAAATTTTCCTAGGATTTAGAAATTGCAAAATAAATATTAGGTCCAAGAGCACCGGAGGAATACTTGAAACTGTAGGATGAAGCTCAGCTCTAATTCAGTCAAGACGGTATAGTTAAAAGAATATTTTATAAGTGAGATTTTCTACAAGGGGATTATTACTCCTGGACCTGGAATACACCTTGAATGTATATGGAACTTGGAAGAGTGAATTTAGGAGGCAGAAACTTGGAATATTATTTATAACTTGGCCATGAAAGTGAACGAAACCACATTAGTCAGGCAATACAAGCTGATCTCTCTAACTACAGGTAAAATAACATTTCAAACGTTGAAAAATGTACACATTCAAAACTGTACAGGGTAGGGGTTTAAGCAACCATTTCCCCTAATTTTTGATGTTTACACGGAATGTTCTTCAAGCAGCAAATAAGTTACCAGTGATTGTGACAGACTGAACATGACACGTCTTTACCACGACATAAATTAACTCTCTCAGTGGGAAATTGTTAAAATAGGCAAGCTGTCAGAAAGATTTCTTTATGTCTGAAGGAAAGGAAATGATTCCATTTCTTCCAAACATTCTTACATGAACAATAATAAACTCTCACTTTTAAACTGCCTATTTTCATGGGGTCCTACGGCACTGGTTACTAATTGGGGCAGTCATGGTTATCTGCTGTTGGCCACGAATCAGTCCACATGAAGTCAGGTATAAAACACTCTCCGGTATAAAACCGCCCCCATAATTCATGTTATAAATGAATAAATATCCATAGAAACACCCAAAAAAGAGGATCGCAGAATTACACTACGCTCTCATAGCATTTCTTAGATTTACACAAAGATCCTGGCAAGTAAATCTTCACAGAATAAAATATGGTGGCTTATCTAAAGAAGGGAAATAGGGTGGCTTATTAAAGAAATGGGCAAGTACCCAACACATATGAGTGACCCTGACTCTGTTCCTGAAGCAACGAGTTGAAAACTCCAGACCACAGAGATGAACATTTATTGGATGCCGGGTGTATACGTAGGCTCTCACATTTAACACACACATACCTATATAATGGGTATTATTAGTGATCTGTAAAGGGAGACGTACAGGTGGGAACTCTGATGGGTCCGCCTCAAATGCCCTAACTTCGAAATGCTTAATCCTGACAGGACACAGGGTATCTGTTAGCCATGAGCCCCCCAAAACTGCCCTTACAAAGGAGGTCCCATGACCAGAGTCAACTAAGTTTGGGAAACTTACTAAATCTTTCCCTTGGAGAAGAAAAATATATATTAAAGCCCCACATTAAAGAAATCAGTCTGCCTTGGTTTAACCCATCAACTTCCCCCATCTTGTTAGGAAATGCCTTTCTTCCCGCTACTATTTCGTGAAAGTCAATATTCTGAAACACACTTTGAGAAATAGCACTGTAGTCCCCTCCCTTGCTGGGAGACGGCCGAAAGAGAAATCCACAAACTGTGAGAGAAAATAAACATTTTTACCCACAGTCAAGGGGGTGATGCTACAGAGATGACGGTGTGATTCCAGGTGGCTTCTCTTTGCTCTTAGGATCAACCCATGGTGCCCTGGCTCCTGTCCAAAGCCCCGGCCTCATCCCACACTGGTCAGCGGGCCTATTTCAGTACCTGGGACCTGCCAGGCACCTCCTCATAGAACTTCTGTAGAAGGTTGTTCCCTGGCTGGACGTTCCACTTGAGTCCTGTTTATCTTTCAGGGGAAGCATTTTCTCCATTTCTGTCTGGGTGCCCTCCTATCACTGAGTTCTATATAGCACTTGTCATGGTTACAATGTTCCATTTATTTAACGCCTGCCTAAACTCCCACTGTGGAGAAGGAGGAGGGAAATATATCGCAGGGCGATCCCAGGACGCCCTCTGGTCTGCCCTGCCTCCAGGCAGAAGGGCAGTCTGGGAAAGAAGTTAAAGTCAGGGAAGACACACTCAGAAGCCCGGTGGTCACGGGTCCAAATTCCATCCTGCGATTTAGCTTTATTCACTAATAAAGTGGATTTTGATCTCTCCTTGGGTGCCTGTTCTACTTTTCCAGTTGCTTCAACATTTGGGAGGGGAAGACAAGAGTGTGCTTCCTCACCGCCTACAACGCCCACATCTCCCACTAGGGCCCAACTGCCTGCAGGATGCGGATAAGGTCTCCTTTGGCTCGCTACTTATAGCTCAGTGTCTGGCAGGTAGAAGGCACTCTGATTGGTTTTGTTTTTTTACATTTATTATGGAAAATGTTTAAAATAAGCAAGCATAGGGAAAATCGTATAACGAACCCCTGGGTAGTCATCAGCCGATGCCAACAGTAATCAACGTATGGCCATCTTGTCTCATTTACTCTTCCACCCGACCGAAGCCAATCCAAGACACTGTGTCAGCTCATACGTCGCAAATGGTAAAGGCTTGAAAACATATCTATAGAACCATTATCACCTACATACTCCCAGTAATTCATAAATATTTCTTCAGCGATAAACAGAAGACTAAATCAACAAACTCTACAGAGACCAGTAAAGGGTCAAAGACGGGGGTGGCTCTGAATCATCATCTGTCCTCAGCCCCCTCCTGCCCCCCAGCATATCAGACCTCAACGCGCACGCACACATTCCACACGCTCTTCCCCAGTGACTCCAACCCCGCCCCCAAGATGGCAGGGCCAAGCCACTCACCCGTTGGGGTGCTGCTGCGGAACGAAGAGGAGGGGGTGATGGGCGGGGTCACAGGAGGGGTAAGGCTTCCACTGCTGTGGCGTGGTGGAGTGGACACATTCCCTCGAGACACCGAGCTGGACAAGGTCAGCGAGAGCTTCGGCTGAATCTTCTTCTTCAGGGACTCCTGCTCTCGGCGGGCAGCATCTGTCATGAATCTGAAGCAACAACGGAGGGTGAGCAGCCAGGACCATTTATGGAGTGTGAGGAATGAGGACGGTTACCCGGAGTTGGACAGATGCCCCACCCTGGGAAAGGGGCTCATTCATAGGTCTCGAATCTCAGAGACTCACAACAGATTCCCTTCTCTTACACGACGGAATGATCTCTAGCTCAGCGTCTTCAGGTTCCTCACGGGGGGCGGGGGGGCCCGTTTCTTCCTGAGGCAAACCCTCCTTGTGGGAAACGTGTACACACAGACTATGTCTGTACTCAGGGCAGTGCCTTTGGTGACAAGACTTCCTCTCTCTTGGAAGGTCCTCTCTTGTCTTTCAACTCATAGAAAGCCCACCCATTCTCACAGTTCCCCAACCTTCCCAGGGGGAAAGGGCTTCCTTCATCTGTAGATTGGTAGAATTTACTGTTCATAGCACTTCACTGCCACCTCCCATCTATGACCCCCTGAAAATGGATTCTTTTTTTTTTGGTCTTACTCCAGTTCCTCATACTGTTATTTGGGATTTGAAAATTGTCTTGGCAGACGGAAGGTCTTGTCTCCCTAACCGTTAGCTGAAAGGGAAGGACACCCGTCCCCACAGATCGCTGCCAGCACACCACCAAGTCAATCTCAGTCAACAGAGTGAGTAAATCTGCCCAAAGCAGATTCACGAAGAAGGGAAGAGAGCAGTACAAGGAGGAAGATCACAGCTGAAGACCTGTTTATATTGTGATTTTATTACTCATAAAGGGAAAGGTGACTTTCCTGATCATTTCACTTTGGAAACGTCAAAGTTATCCCTTCAACCCCTCTCTTACGTTAGTAATATTCAAACTTCGTTCTTTTCTCACTGTATAACATTTCATAAGTTCACGTAATACGAGATTCAAAACAATCTACGAAATGGTATCTGTCGCTTCAAGAGCAAACTATTTTTTGGATTATACATTTTTTTTTTTAAGTATAGGCTCCATGCCCAATGTGGGTCTTGAACTCATGACCCTGAGATTAAGAGTTGCATACTCTACTGACTGAGCCAGCCAGGTGCCAGCAAACTTTTTTTTGGTATTACCCGCAGGTGGGGCTTTGTCAACTGCATTTTTTAAAATTGTGGCAGAGGGGCGCCCGGGTGGCTCAGTCGGTTAAGTGGCCGACTTCAGCTCAGGTCATGATCTCGCAGACCGTGAGTTCGAGCCCCGCGTCGGGCTCTGTGCTGACAGCTCAGAGCCTAGAGCCTGTTTCAGATTCTGTGTCTCCCTCTTTCTGACCCTCCCTCGTTCATGCTCCGTCTCTCTCTGTCTCAAAAATAAATAAACGTTAAAAAATTAAAAAATAAAATAAAATAGAATAGAATAGAATAAAATAAAATTGTGGCAGAAAGCCTAGTGCATAGAACACATGAAAGCTTTTAGGCAATACAATAGGCACCTATGCCCACTGCCTTGGCCAAGAGGACCTAACCAGGCCTCTCAAGTCCTCCCTGTACCCCACCCCCATCATTACGTTCCATTTTAATACAATTCATCATTAATTAATTCCATCGCACTTAAACACAGTGTTAATTACCCAACACATTTCACATTCTGTCTACAAAATTTCTTAGTATCTGCCTTCATTACACTAGGGAGTTTTGGAAGTCAACAGATAGTCCCCATGCCTGGTTAAAAAGCTTTAAACACTCAATGAAACAATATTACAGTATTGTTACAACATCTTACAATGTCTACTTTTGTACTTGGAACATGCATGGCTCATTTCTTGAACGGCCTCTGCAATACAATAAAGATATATACTAAACCAGATATTTATGACGATCTGAACGGTAATAAAGCTAAATGCTTTGCCTTGAGCTCTTTGGTTTTGTGCTACAAGATGGCAATGGTTTAAAAAGAAATGAAGGACAACGCAAAACAGAATTGTTTGTGCCTGGTATCCAGTGCTCATTTACTTTCAGATGCCAAAGTTGGCTCTATTGTTCTTAAAACTGCTTCCCCACCCCCCTCAGAAACCTCTAGTCAAAATATGGACTCTCAAAATATGGCAACTACTCAAAACAAGGAAGAAAAACAAGTGCTTTCCTCTATTATTCTAAGTAGAATTACTAAGTGGCACAGCACCAAGCTTCTCGAATGGGGGTTCACAGTATGCCCAGGAGCGGGCACAACCACGGGACGGACATGCTGCTTCCTCTAGAAAGACCAATTGTTCTCCATGTAGGGATTTCAGGTCAGTTTTTTAAATGGTAAAAAGAAAAGAGACTTTTTGAAGTAGACTCTATGGAGAGACTCTATGGAGTAGAAGGTAAAATGTACATCTTGCACCTTAGTTAGGAGCATGGGACTTGGAGCCAGGCTGCATGTGTTACTTTCTTTTTTTTAATTTTTTTTTTAAGGTTTTATTTATTTTTGAGACAGAGACAGAGCATGAACAGGGGAAGGGCAGAGAGAGAGGGAGATGCAGAATCGGAAGCACGCTCCAGGCTCTGAGCTGTCAGCACAGAGCCCGACGCAGGGCTTGAACTCACGGACCGTGAGATCATGACCTGAGCCGAAGTCGGCCGCTTAACCGACTGAGCCACCCAGGTACCCCTGCATGTGTTACTTTCTATGTGACTTGAGGCGAGGTTGATAAACCTCTCTAAACCTCAGCTTTATTCTCCCTAAAATGGGACTAAGGACCATCGGCAGAGGGTTAAGACACATCTCTTCCTTTTCTGCAGGAGACTCTGATCTTTGGTTAGCTCAGATGGTAGGCCAACTATGCTAGTAGGCAAGCACTCCCTGTGATCACACTGACCCCCGATTGGTAAATCGCTTCTCGACTGGGAGGAGTGAGAAACCATTTATACATTCGTGACAGGAAGCCACAGCTCGGGCTTCCTGCGTGCGGTGATCTTGTATCTAGACCATTCCGGTGGGGAACTGAGGAGTATGCCCGTGGAGGGTTATGGGACTTTTGGCTCCTCTTCTGCCAGGGCAGCCCCCACACTTGCCCGCGGGGCATCCTGACTCCCTGCCTCTGTACAGACCACTGTGTGCCAGCGAGGACTCCACAGAAGGCCCGATGCTGTCCTGCTGGCAAGCTGTGGCCCTGCCCGCTGTTCCTCTGAAGAGACCCAGCGCCCACTCTGGCTTCCGGTCGTCTTGAGAGTCTGAGCGTTCATCATGGGAGAAAATCACCCACTAGCGGACAGGATAGCACTGACTTTAGGAGTGCCTGTCATACAGGAAGTGGCTCAAAACACAGAAGCTACTGTGATACGGTTTTAGCTACACATTCGGTCTATCTTACCTAACTCCCAAGTTTCTTGCGGATGCGTTGCACGTTCGTAGGTCTGAGCTTTTTGTGTTTGTGCCTGACGTATAGAACGGGCTGTGGCTGGGCTGATGGGGAATCAGCCCAGGGAGTGCACATACAGCATTAGATGGAAACTCTTGTCAAAAGAGGGAGGGAGAGAGGAGGGAGAGAGGAAGGGAGGGAGGCGACGGGCTTCTCGGTGTCTTCTCTCACCCCAGTTAAATAGTATCAATAGCTCATGCTTTTTATTGTACAATATTCTCCTAAAGCTCAGGCATGAAACAACAACCATAAAAAACCACAACAAGGTGCACACATACCCCCCTCCCACCTTCACCCCCACGTGAGTTTGGTCAGCTATGGACAGCAATCTATTTTCGGCTTATACCTGCTAAGTGCTTTCTAGAAGTGAGAACGAGACATCATGTTAAAAGCATTAAACATGAAACCCATAAAGCACTTCTGCCAACCTTCTTCTCCCTCCCTCCTTGGATTGGTGGTTGTGAACTTGCTTGCAGCTATACTCATAAATCCTGGCAACCCTGCCATATTAAGATACACAGCTGCAGGGTTTATTCCCGGTGACGACACACACGCGCACACGGGTGTACAAACGCCTTGGGAGCATTGGTTACGACTCACCAGTTTCTCACTGGCAATATTGCACTGCTCCTCTCTCTTATCAACCACGACATCACCTATTTTTTGAGACTTATGAAACCCTAAAGTGTTAAAGCAACGTTCCACCAAGATGGCCGCTTGTCAAAAGATGGGCAGATTCCCAACGGCAAGGAATCACTCAGGGAGACGAGTTCATAAAGAACCTGATACGGCAGAGGAAGGCCGTGAATACAGTCAGGGGCTAAAGACTCATTGGCTTTGACCAGAAAGCCAGACAAATCCACTTCCCACCTTTGAAGGCAGCTGCACTCTGACAAGTGTCCTTGAAGGATCACAGCCCAGACCTTTCTGTGGTCCATCTTAGAAATGTCCCCCTGTATTCCCATTGCTGACAGGGAATTCCAACTTGGGAAGTCATACCACCCTGTGGTCTGGTGAGTTTTTCTCAATGGGTTTTGACGTGATGGGTTTTTCACCTTTTCTGACGCCTTCAGTGATAGCTGCCAACATGGGGGTCTTCGAGCTGGAAGAAACCTAGAAAAGACAGATCGCCTAGTCTAACCCCCTCATTTTTCACATTAACTGGGAACGGAGGTGTCGCGGCCTGTTTAAGGTCACTTTGCTGGTGAGGGGCAAAGAGCTGGCAGCAGAGAAATTCAGCCTCAGCGCTGAATCAAATGCTCCTACTCTGCCAGGCTGCTATGGGCATATCAAAGAACCCTGAGCTTTCTGGTTTTTGCTTCAGAGCCTCGGTCTTCAAAGTTGCAAGGGCTTATGGAACCAGAGCTTGGGGCTTGGGGAAATGCAGAGGGAATCCCTCTGGGGGGTTCCATGTTGGAAGTGAGGTGGCTGGGAGAATAGAAGGCTTCACCCCTCCATGTCAGCCACGTTCTGCTGTGTGGGGCTCCTTGGCTCCCGGGGGCCCTGGATTTGTAACCTCACCAAGCTGTGATGTGGGGAAGCTGGCCGTGTCCACCTCCTTGAATTCTTTCTGCTTTGCAATGGGAACTGTTCTAATCTTGTAGAAGTTGTGTGCTATTGTGGGCTCACACAGCTCATCAGCTCGTGAGAGCTGATCATTAAACGTTCAGGGGTTCTTGTGAGCCAGCTGTGCAACATACCCATTATTAAAAATTAAATTATACGAGCTTATAATTAAACAAGTATATTTTTAAAAGGTAATACACAAAGCCTATCAGTTCTTAATTATTTTATTCCATTTTACTATTATCTATGTCGTTGGGGTCATTTACATTAATATCCTGTCTGCTATAATTTCCTTCTAATGATAATGGTGCTCCCATACACCTCTTCCCAACTCTGTTCAATGACATCATGTTGGTAGCTTGAAACTGTCCATACTGGGAGTATTTATACCATGGAAATTGGCAAATATTACCAATCAGGGATTTTTTCCTCTCTAAAAGTCAGTTATTAAAAATCTGTCAGAGGGGCACCTGGGTGGCTCAGTCAGTTAAGCATCCAACTCTTGATTTCGCCTCAGGTCATGATCTCACCATTTGTAAGTTTGAGCCCCCCATTGGGCTCTGCGCTGACAGTGCGTAGCCTGCTTGGGATTCTCTTTCTCCCCCTCTCTCTCAAAATAAATAAATAAACTTAAAAAAAAAAAAACTTATCAGGGGGCGCCTGGGTGGCTCAGTCAGCTGGACATCCGACTTCAGCTCAGGTCATGATCTCATGGTTTGTGAGTTCGAGCCCCGTGTCGGGCTCTGTGCTGACAGCTCGGAGCCTGGAGCCTGCTTCAGATTCTGTGTCTCCCCCTCTCTGCTCCTCCCCTGCTGGTGCTCTGTCTCTCTCTCAAAATAAATAAAGAAAAAATAAACTTATCAGAATACCTTGTAATTATTTATTTTCTTTTTAGTGTAGAAAAGAGCATTTGAACTAGGCTCCTTGCCTACTCACTAATGGAGCCAATCACAGAAGGGATGAGGAATATACATAAGAAAGGCTTCCTTTCCTCTCAAAAATTATAAGAATACATCTCGTTAAAATACACTTATGTAAACATTTTTATGGAGTTGTGACATTTTTTTCAAATTGTGGAATATACACATACACAAATGGGTGCACATAATCCACATGCGCAGTTTAAAGAGTAATAATAAAATGATAGTCTATAAGGTTCGCCACTCAGCTTCTTACCAGAACTTCTGAAGTTTCCGTATACAAGTAAGGTTGATTTTTGAGGGTATTTTCCTCCAAGTATTGCCTTTCTACACATAGAGAAAACGGAATATTTCTCAAAGAAAAAACACGGTCACCTGAGAGTTCATTCACTGTTGACTAACAGCCTGGAAATCTGTGGTCAGCCAGAGCCGTGTTTTCATTTTGAAACCGAAACTGCCGTAAGATTAATTTTAACTTTCCTACAAATCAGAAATGCCTAAGTTACTTTAATTTAATATGGTCATTTGTAGTAATATTTGTTATTGCTTGGGGAAGTACATATTCCTTAAGTAAATTTTCAAGACTCCATTATAAATCTTTTAAACCCTTCGACCACAATGTTCATTCAGTCTGACATGTTAAATGTGGAAACATGAATATAACACCACAGGGGGAAAATGTCAAACTGCTAGTCCAGGGAGACCAGTTTCAACCACAAACTCAGGAAATTTACAGATTTCACTGGAACCTGGACAGAAACCCCACTGCCACCCACTCTACGGCCAAACACCTGAGCCTAAGTGTCCTGCTGGGGAAAAAAACCACATGGCTTTCCCCGGCTCTGGAGAACCCAGGGATGGAAATGACCACTCGAAACTGGAGGCTCTCTCGGAAAAACTTGAAAAGAATCCAAACTATGAGATGCGTGGTGTGGTTTGGCTGTTATTATAAGACTCTGGAGAGGGCGTGTGGTCCAGAGGCCTGGGTCGTGCGTCAGGAGGCTTGTGCTGGGGCGAAGAAGCGGGTGGCCTCCGGAAGTCCCAATGCTCTCCGCTCTGGCCCTGGGTTTGTCTACTTGTTAAAATTGAAGCATTCTGGTGTTATGGGTATATGTAATATATCACCCCTAAGTTCCTTCCCAGCTCCAACAGTCAATGATTTTAGCAATAGCACTGTGCAGTGTTTTCCAAACGTTTTTACCACAGCCCGATACGAGACAGATCTCCTATTGGGAGCCCGTACACATACGTATAATTAGGTCTGCAATTGGCAATTTTGAAATATGCAAAGCTCTGAAAACTGGGAAATTTGTTTTTACAAGTTTGGCAGCGAAATTAATTGGGAGACAAACCCTGAATTGAACTGCTTAAAAGCTACTACACTATTGATGGTATTTAGTGTGAATATTCATACGCCTCCCTACGCGAATGTTAATGTATTTATTTGATTTACAAGGGCTGCCTCGGACTTTTCAGGGAGTGTTATGTAATATGCAGTACTTGCTCTGTATTACCTTTCTGAAATTAGAAAAACTACAAAACATATCTGGACACACAAAGAATTTTTATGTAATCCGTCTGAAACAAAAATGTCATGAAACAACCAACCCTTACTCTGTGTAAGATACCCTGATATTTTTCTATTCTATTTCATTTTAACAAAATCTCCTGGTCATGACCACAACACTGATTTCTCGACCCACAAACGGGTCACGGCCCCCAACTTTGAAAATATTAGTGTGGCAGTTAAGAGGGTGGTGGGCTTTGGAGGTAGACCATTGAGATTCTAATCTCTGCCCTATGCTCTCCTGCTGTGTGACCCTGGGCAAGTTACCTCTCTGTGCTCCAAGTTCTCTCATCTGTGAATAGTGACATCTAATAACAAGGTCTATTTTACAGCGTTGTGAAGACAAAGTGAGTTCATACACCTGACGCACTTGTGACCTGGCCTGGCACCTTGACCTTGCTACATTTCAGGTTCCTGGCACATAGTGGATATGAACACGATTTGTTCTGGAAATTCTAATTCATAAACCTTTCCTCTCTGCCACTTATGCCGGCAACTGGTCACTTCTGGGCCGAATTACTGAATAAAAGGATAAGTAGTGCCATCATTAATTCTGCTCCTTCTGAAACCAAAGAGCCATGCTTATGCTTACGGACGGTGCACATGTTTATTACGCTAGTGTTGCAATCACAGGTATATTTGAGAAGGTAGTTACTGTGGCTGGAATACAAACAGAAAGTCCTTCTCCTGAGGGACAACAGGCTTTGGGTGGGGGGGGGGGGGAGGGAGCTATTTGTAAACCCATATGCTTCCTCTTTACTTTTCTGCCTTGATTTCTTAAGAAGAAATGAACTGCAGAAGGCCTTTCCAGCCGGGCAAGCAACAGACCATCCACAGAGCCGACACAAAGACGTCTCTCGCTCTCTCTTTTTTTTTTTTTCAAAGTTTATTCATTTATTTTGAGAGAGAGAGAGAGAGTACAAGCAGGGAGGGCCCGAGAGAGAGAGAGAGAGGCTCTGCACTGACAGCGTGGAGCCCGGCGTGAGGCTCGAACTCACCAACCGTGAGAGCATAACTTGAGCCAAAACCAAGAATCAGACGCTTAACTGAGTCACCAGGTGCCCCAGAAAGACATCTTTCTATGGAGCTCAAGCCTGCCCTCGCCTTGGGAGATCCATAAAGTTGCACTAGTCCACAACCACAGCCTCTGTACAAGGCGCCACATCCAGCTACCTCATTGGAAGTCCCAAGCTTTGTTCTGCTGTTTCAATGGCCCCTTGGGCATGGCCATTTTTCAGTGAAAACAAATTTCTGAAACCCAGAAAGCCTTTGAAGAAAGCTGCTGGGAGCTGGCAGATAGACCACGAGATTCCAAGCACTCCCAAATCTGGCTCCAGACAATGGGATTTCTGACCTGACGAGGACCCAATCCATCTTTCCAGGGGAGAATCCAACTTGTACATTACCAATCCAACTTGTACATGACTTTTCTTTCCTCTGACTACTGACTGCTACATGCGCTCCAGGACAAAGACGGACAGAGAGCCAGTAAGGAAGGCCGTGGGAAATGACCATGGGAATAATGGGTACATTTCAGCCTGCGATCATGTGTGGCCCACATGTCAGAAGATCTGGCGGCCGCTCTAGGTCTCCAAGTAACAATGGCTTTCGAAATACACATCTGCTAATAAATTCACGAGGCAGGTCTTCACATTTTCGCAGCAACTTAAAGCCGCAGTGCGGCTGAAGGAGTACTTGCTCGACACAGCTGGCCAGTGAAACATAACCTGGAAGCAACAAGTGGAGTAATCCCTTGTCCACTTGGCCCCTTTAGGAACAGAGGGGTCTTCTCTGGTGATCACTGAGAACTTAAATAAATGTGGTTCCTTTCAGGAGACAGAAGTCGACCGAATTTAGACTCCCAAGCAATGCTAATTTCAGAAAGTTTCTAATAATGTTTCGAATTAGTAAGCGTTTTACTTCTCATCCCAGAGCCACTTTTGACTTCATCATCTGAAGCCGATGGGGTGGATTTTGAAGCTTCATTAAAACTTCTGCAATGTCACCAGAATTCTGAGCCTCTTTTAACATGCTGCTATTAAAAATGTAGTGCTAAATAATAAAACTAAAAGCAGCACCAGGAAAAAACCCATGCCATCAGATCAGATCAGTTTAGCACTTAACTTGTGAGGCTTTTCTTGTGTGTGATTTTCATCTGATATTCACATGGGGGTGGGAGTACTTTGTGAAGTACACAGCCAATGGATCAGATTTTGTTCTTGGGGACCAAACCAAGCTGACAGATTTATTGCATTAAGTAAGACTTTTCTCTCTATTTTTCCTTTTACTTTATATCTGACACATACAGGATATAATTCCCGGACTTTGAGGAGCTCTGGTCTAATCTGCGCAAGATAAATTAACATTGAAGGCAAGCCAATTTCCTATCAGATCTTGTAGCTCATTTTTCTTATAAACTTTCACTTTATTTTTGGGGACAGTGAGAGGAAAAGAGAGAGGGGAGTAAGGCAAAAAATAAAAAAGAGGTGATTAAAAAAAAAAAAAATCTACTCCTGCGATACCTGGCTGGCTCAGCGGGAAAAGCATGGGACTCTTGATCTCGGCATCATGAGTTTGAGCCCCCTATTGGGTGTAGACATTACTTACTCAAAAATAAATACATTAAAAAAATCTATTCTTTATTTTTATGTATGTATCTATTTAAAACAATTTTTTTTAGTGTTTACTTATTTCTGAGACAGAGAGAGACAGAGCATGAGTGGGGGAGGGTCAGAGAGAGTGAAGCAAGCTCCGGGCTCTGAGCTGTCAGCACAGAGCCCGACGCGGGGCTCGAACTCACAAACCGTGAGATCATGACCTGAGCCAAAGTCGGTCGCTCAACCGACTGAGCCACCCAGGCGCCCCTGTATGTATGTATTTTTAAAGGCAGCTACAGTTAATTTACTTCTCTATGGCATCTAGCCCGGATATTATAAGCCTTTAAAAAATATTTAATAACTAACACTGGTCTGCCAATTTCTATATTGCCAAGTGGTGTGCCTTATCTAACTACCATCTACCGTCTTCGGCCTCTTGTTGAAAAAAAAAAAGGTCATTTTAACATAAAGTAGAAGGAGGACATAATCTTCAAATAAAATCATCCTTTCTTGAGATTTTTTTTTTAATGTTTATTTAATTCTGAGAGAGACGGAGCACAAGCAGGGGAGGGTCCAGAGAGAGAAGGAGACACAGAATCCGAAGCAGGCTCCAGGCTCTGAGCTGTCAGCACAGAGCCTATGTGGGGCTCGAACTCACGAACACGAGACCATGACCTGAGCTGAAGTCGGATACTTAACTGACTGAGCCACCCAGGTGTCCCTAGAAAGACTGTTTTTTTATTCTGAGATTATGATAACAATAGCACACAGGAAAAAATGTGCCTAAAAACTTTTGACATGCGGACAATATATATTGAGTTCTATCATTATTTTCTAATCATATCATCTGTACACTAGAATGTATTGTTTATATTATTCATAATTATTCTCTAGATGCAAGTTAATAATAACATCCAATTTTATCTTCTGTCACTGCCATTGCTAAAAATTCCACTTCAAGGAATGTGGACAAAATGAAACTCTTACATTTGGGAGGAATCATATGCAATCTGCTGAGCAAAATGAAAGACGCCAAAGAGAAGAGACCCAAACCCAGTAGTTTCTCCAAGGGCTGGGAGAAAGGCGAGAAGAGTGCGTGTCCTCCTTTGTCAGGGCACACAGAGGGGCCGTGGGGGTGTTGGAGGCTCCCTGCTCCCTGGTCCCGCTCCCCCTTGGCATGTTGAAGACTAGAAACATCCTCATGAACAGCATCATTCAAAGGCTAGCAGCTGTTCTATGAATAGCACTTAGGAGTTACTTTTTTTTCCTTTTTTCGCCAATAATCTCTTCTGGAATCTTAGCACTCAAATGAAATTCATGTACTGAAGGTGAATAACGGGCCTAACGCACAAAATCCCATTCCTGCGTACCATCGCTCTGTACCTTCCCGATAAATATTGGGTATTTTCTCACAAGGAAGGAGTAATAAAGTCCATCTATCTTAACGAAAGCTCTGGTTCTTGGTTCCAGCAACCACTATTTTAAGCCACAGGTCAGCATAAATTATCAGTGAAGCAATTAGTTTTGATTTACTTTAGCCTGAATAGAGTAAACCATGGTCTTTTTCATCGCCAAGGCCAAGAATAAAAACCACTTCTGAAAGCGACATCCACAAATCTTTGGTTTGGAGGCCAACTGGAATATCCCTCGCCTGGCAGCATTTTCTCTCACCCTTCCATTTCTCTTTTACGTTCGTCGAGCTGGGAATAACTATGGCTGTTTCTTACACATGGTTTTCATTGCTAATTTCACATCTGTGTCAAAACCAATGAGCAAAACGAAGAAGCTGCATTTTATGAGCTTTGGTGGCACAAAACTACAAATAGCTTTGGAGGGTTTTGTTTTGTTTCTGGTAGTAAATGAAATGAGTTATTTGAGGTTTCCATGTCAACGGCTAATGAGAGGATACATAATTCTCTCCATGAGCAGGGAGAAGGTTCAAACCTAAAGAACAAAACTGGATTTAGGGTCTCTGGAGTCATAGTTCTAGTATCACCAACAGTTGTGAACACGGCCTAGTGGTTGAAAGTCTAGTCTCTGGAGGCAAACTCCTAATCTGATTTACTAGGTATTCGAACTGCAGCAAAGTACTTACCCTCTCTAGTCCGGGGATCGTGATTTATACAACAGAGGTAACCCTGACACATACCCTATGGGGACTACTGTCGAGATCTCATTAGATATATGCATGGAAAACATAATACTCAAGAGGCCACTCAGAGTCTTGGTTTGTCCTTGGGTTTTGGCCCTAAGCGCTGGACTGTCACCCAGAAATTATGAGAAACTGTTTCTAAATGTAACACTCCTTTGACTGGATAATCCCTGCATCAGAGGACATTTTGCAGGGGGGAGCTATGCAGTCCACAGATGGGCTTAGATAGATATGTTAAGTCTGGGATCAAAAGCCTCCATTTCTTTTTATCTTTTTTTTTTTTTTAATTTTTTTTTTTCAACGTTTATTTATTTTTGGGACAGAGAGAGACAGAGCATGAACGGGGGAGGGGCAGAGAGAGAGGGAGACACAGAATCGGAAACAGGCTCCAGGCTCTGAGCCATCAGCCCAGAGCCCGACGCGGGGCTCGAACTCACGGACCGCGAGATCGTGACCTGGCTGAAGTCGGACGCTTAACCGACTGCGCCACCCAGGCGCCCCTCTTTTTATCTTTTTAAAAATTTTTTTAAAATGTTCGTATTTATTTTTGAGACAGAGAGAAGCAGAGCAAGCGAGGGGGGAGGGGCAGAGAGAGAGGAGACACAGAATCCGAAGCAGGCTCCAGGCTCTGAGCTGTCAGCACAGCCCCAGACGCGGGGCTCGAACCCACGAACCATGAGATCATGGCCTGAGCCGAAGTCGGACGCTGAACCGAGTGAGCCACCCAGGCGCCCCAAAAGTCTCCGTTTCTAAGGAGAAGTACTTCTCTGATGCTGCCATGACCTTCCGCTTGGGTGAGCTCTGCTAAGCAGGTGACAGTCAACGTTTAGCTGAGAACAAGGGACTCCAGCACCAAAGGATGGTGGACTGAGAAAGGGGAGATATGAGAAGACTCTCAATGTCAGAGGAGATCTCAAATGGGCAGGATTTGTTTGTGCCAGGGATGGCACGTACCAGGCCACTGGTGCCATTTATAACCAACTCTGCCCATGAGAGGCACCGCTAACTGATCAGAGCCCTCTGCCTTGTGCTGTTTTTGCATTCCACCTTAGAAACGTCTTCATTACCAGGCCTGACGTGGTCACTAGCCACCGATGAAGGGAATGCATAAAATGAAGGTCTGTGCCATATCTGACTTCTACATTTTCCCCTATATACACTGATACTGATAGGGAAAAATCTGCTATAAGATGGCCAACAGGACTGATAGGGAAATTCCATTCCCCCCCAAGACTCACCTTCTGGGTTCTTCTTCCTACCCAGCTTGCCGTTCGCAAGAAATTACTACTAACGGGGAATGCGGAAGTAACAGACTATAAATTGTTCCTTCTGCTTAGGCTCCGGACTCAGGCCTTTGGAGAGTGATCTCCTCGGAGCCCAGCCTATGAAATAAAACTCCTGCCTTCCAAGCTCTCTGAGTGCCGCTTGGTTCTTGCACCGGGTGATCCAGACCAGGTTCCATAACACTATTTCCACTAATAGCCCAGCCTAGGCATATCCTAATTCATTTGGACCACCCTGTCTCCTGTCTCAGGGAATCAGGGAGCAAAGACGGCAAGCGACAGACCTATCTAAGAGAGGGGTGCCTGGCTGGCTGCATGTGACTCCTGATCTTGGGGTGATAAGTCTGAGTCCCACATTGGGTAGAGAGATTACTTCAATAAATAAAACCTAAAAAAAATTATCTGAGAGAGAAAGCCATGTGCGAGACAAGAGCTGTCTCCAAAGTAAGGCACGCATGTTAAGCATGCAGTCGGATGACTGCATATATTCGTGAATATAATCATAAGGCCAACTGCCCACTGAAATTTATTTTTGTATATTTGTGACTCACTTATACACAGAGTAGCAGTCAGTAGATTAGCATTGTTTAGAAACGGTGGAGTCAACAGCAACTTTACTTAAAAGCATTAATCCGGGGCGCCTGGGTGGCTCAGTCGGTTAAGCATCCGACTTCAGCTCAGGTCACGATCTCGCAGTCTGTGAGTTCTCGAAGTCTGTGAGTTCAAGCCCCGCTTTGGGCTCTGGGCTGACAGCTCAGAGCCTGGAGCCTGCTTCCAATTCTGTGTCTCCCTCTCTCTCTGCCCCTCCCCCGTTCATGCTCTGTCTCTCTCTGTCTCAAAAATAAATAAACGTTTAAAAAAATTAAAAAAAAAAAGCATTAATCCATTTAGGCAGTGAAATAATTTGGGAGGCAAAGTCACTTCTACACATGGGCTGTCCTTTACAAAGTACTCACCTGTGGGTGTCACAAGCTTACAGACCTCAAGTTTTGTGGGCCTCGGGGACTGATTTTTTTTTTTTTTTCAAAGTGATTTTTTTCGTTTTGTGGCAAGAGCTCAGTTAAGCTGCTTCTGGACTAGGATTTGATCTTCCCTGTTTTCCAGGAGGCTGGCATCTGATAAATGTGTTTACGTATTTGGTTCTTCAGAAAAACACTCACATCAGGGGACTGAATTATTTTTTAAAAAATCAAAGATAGGAACTCCCACGTCTTCCTGCTTAATCAAATCCAATCAATGAGTTCGCAGATGCTAAAGATACTTGGTAAACTGTAAGCTGTATGTAAACACCAGGGGAAGGGAAGATGGGTCAACTGACGATAGTGGTAGTTTATACTTTTTATTAGAGATCATTTCAAAAGCACTCATTAATACTATCTTGCCTTCTTGTTTAAGCTTTCTCCCACCCACTCCCTTTTCAGACCAATGATTATTGATCATTCTTCTCTATACCATTCTGTGCTCACATAATCTCTTGAGAAATACATAGGGACAAAAAAACGGAAGAAGAGAGAGAAGGGGAAAAAAAGGGAAAAAAAAGAAAATTTTCAACATAGTCCCTGGGAAATACCTACTGAAGATGTAAAAATCGAATGAGATGGTTAGCACAGCACAATTGCAGGGTCTCTCTCTCTCTCTCTCTCTCATCCCTGCACCCCCCCCCCCCAAGCCATTTTGCTTGCAAAGTTAGAGCGTGGTTATATTATACCCAGTACATACTACTGAATGACATAATGGAAGTTTACTCATTTGGAACCTCTGAGCCAATGGTTCCCAACTCTTTCAGCTATGGGGACCCCATCATATAGTGTCAGTGTGCCGCTTTGACTATCATAATGGTATTTCTAGTGTCCCTTAAATTGTGTGTGTGGGGGGGGGGGCGAAGAGAATAATACAAAACTACTATTCAGTATTGCTTTGAAATGAATTTGTATTTTACAAGATCCCCTAGGCACCTTTCCTCCGCAAGTTCCACCCCAAATGGGGAATTTACAGGTTATTCTGGGGGAAAAAATTCAGGTGTGTTTGTGCGTGTGTTTAAAATTTTCAAGAATGTCACTGTATTCAACTGCTAATGAAGTGTTTCTTGGAGGGGGGCCCCCAGCCCTTCTGCTGATTTACAATGAACGGCCTTCATTTGCATGCCAAAAGCATGCACTAATCCTTAGCATCGACCGGGACGGTTCCCAGAAATACCTACGCGTGCCCCCACAATCCTGTTTATCCTGCTGGTTTATTTCCCAAACCTTTTCTTACAAAGACTACAGGCCCCATTTCAAGCAGGCCAACCTGATTATCCCAAATCCCTAATTAGTGTAATTAAAGCTTTAATGGATTGCAGCCAGGATATAAACCATGCAAACCCCTTTCTTAAACTTGTTGAGTGTGCAAGGCTGGTCCAAGCCAGAGGGCTTCCTGTTGAGGCCCTGAAGGTCCTGGACGCCCCTGCACCCAACACCCAGGCCATTTCTGATGCCCAGGGAGCCTCTTCACCGGGTTCCCCCAAATAACCAAGCTGCTCCCGCACGGTGTCTACTGAAGAAACGGGCATTTTCATTAAGGAGACACCTCTCCACCCTCCCACTGATACTAGCCTCACGGGGATTTTTCCCCTGTCGCAATGCCCTGGAAAGCAAAGCTAATCAAAATAATTCCAAGCAACCTAGGAGAATCTTGTTAGTTCCTGCAGAGGACTCTTGTATTAACTCTTCTTCACAGAATCACAGAATCGCTCAGAACTTTTCCAATAACCAAGGCCTGCAGCTTAAACCTATACTTTTTTTTTTTTTAAGGTGTTCCCTACAACGTGTAAACTTACATCCTTAAAATGGCTCTGGTGAGTGTTCACATTCTCTAAGCTCCAGATGGATGTTTGCAAATTAATATTAGAGAGGGGAAAGGAGAGAAGGATCTATGATTCAAAATAAAAGCCTTTTCAGTGTATATTATGCTAGATGCCTTGTAATAGCATCTAGTTATTCTAGAATCCTCATTACAAACTTATCAGGGGTTATTATCAGTCCTCTTCCTCTTTCTTTCTTTCTTTCTTTCTTTTTTCTTTCTTTCTCTCTTTCTCTTTCTCCCTTTCTCTCTCTCTCTCTCTCTTTCTTTCTTTCTTTCTTTCTTTCTTCCTTCCTTCCTTCCTTCCACTCTCTCTCTCTCTCTCTCTTTCCTTCTTTCTTTAAGTAACCTCTATGCCCAACGTGGGGCTTGAACTCACAACACCAAGACCAAGAGTCACATGCTCTACCGACTGAGCTGGTCAGGCACCCATATCGGTCCCATTTTACAGATGATAAAGTTGAGCCTCAGAGACATTAGGTAGTTTGCCAAGGACCCACAGCTAATAAAATGCTATAGGAAAGATATAAACAAAAATGCTAAAGAAATGATGTCCAATCCAACAGCCAACAGTCAAACGGGGCTACTGAACACTTGAAATGTGGTTAGTGAAATTGAGCAACTGTTATTTCCAATTTTATTTGATTTTGACTGATTTAAATTTAAATAGCTACATGTGATTAGCGGCTACCATATTGGGTAGCAGAGAAAGAGCACATTCTCATCATCAAAGACAGTTTTACTGGGCAGTGTTGCTATAGAGGATAGGGTTCCGAATATGAAATGGTGGCGGGACACCCAAGGGGTGTAAGCAAATAGCTCAGCAACTGACATCAGGAGTCATCCATTTCCTTCCAGAGAAGGAAAGCAGGAGAGCGTGTAAGGGAGAAGAGGGACCAGGGTCGAGAAGAGAGTATGGGGGGAAATGCCCACAATTTTAGAGAGTAGGGGGAAGAGGAGCTCCCAGAGTTACTGAGGGAAAGAATTCTTACACTTTTTTCAGGCTTAATAATTAATTTCTCCTCTTACATTTTTAGATGGGGGACAAATATATTAAGGCTGAAGATCTGCATTTTTTTAATGAAAAGACACATTGGCTTATTCGTTCTATTGTTCTGTGCAAAAATGTCCTCTCTTTGAAAGGCATGGTATTTATACCTTCCAGCTCAGAGCGGGGAACACTATGTGCAGTGAAACATTAGGGCAGGACACTGCCTCACGTGGCTTTGACGCAATTTGCAGGAAGTGGTTCAAATGCAATTGCAAAACGTACACGAACCTCCTTAAATCGGGAGATCCCCAAAACCTGCTGAAATAAGAACTCTGACACAGGTCCCTGCTGTGAAGGGTACTTTTACGATGATTTTTGCCTCCCTCCCCTCCTTTCAGTTGCCTGGGGGATTCTTCATGAAGTTATCTGATCCTGTATTTCTTACTGCCTAACCAAAGTCACTCAGAGAAAAAGCCTAATCCTCTTCCTTATAGGGATTGAAAAGAGGGCTCAGGAAGCCTTTGCGGTGAGGAATGTTAGTTTGGTGAGATCTGAGATGAGACAAACTCTGTTTTCCCTTGGAGAGGATGAGAAAAATCTTGGGCCAGTTTACTCCATACTTTTCATCCTACAGAATAGTAGAGACTGGAACTCCCACAGACTTCAAAAGGGGGTTTCTCACCCACCCCGGGGAATAGAGCTGGGTGACACAGAGTGGGGGGGGGGGGATAGTGAGAAAGGCATTAACAAGGTGATAAATGAGCCTCCTCACATTTAGGTTAGAGTTAAAGCAAAAACCTTGAAATTTCGAGTTCTGAAAAGCCCATTAAAACCTCTCCAACTTTTTTCCTATATAATTTACAACAGGGCTTTGGTGACTACTCACAGTGCAAGTGGCCCTACAATGCACAATGCAGAATCTGGAGAGAGGAATTCTGGGAGTTAAAATGCGTGAAGTGTGCAAACAGAAGTCTGCCTATTAATACGGGGGGGGGGGAAGACTGGAGGATGCCAACATTAAACTCCCCTTCTCCCCTCCTCACTCCTGACTGTAGCAGATAGTATTTGCAGTCATGGTGCTGAATTTACATACAGCCGGCTCTTGGCCCATTTGTGCAATTAACCACATTTTCTCTGTGCTGGCATCACTCCCTGGGAGAACATGAGGA
Source organism: Acinonyx jubatus (assembly GCF_027475565.1). Classification (NCBI taxonomy): domain Eukaryota; kingdom Metazoa; phylum Chordata; class Mammalia; order Carnivora; family Felidae; genus Acinonyx; species Acinonyx jubatus. The sequence goes on along the minus strand of NC_069383.1, from coordinate 48,920,332 downwards.
ATTTGCAGGGAGGCATTATATCTTTCCGGATACCTGGGAGCCATTTAGTGGGTAATTCACTGAATGGAACCCCAGTGCCTTTGAAAGAGTTAACTCACCTCCTGAGGGTCCCCCAGAATGTGCTTCATCATGCCTAATGGGACCAAAGGGAGGTCATTACAGAATAGTTTATGTGATTTTTGTTTTTAAGTAACCAAATTGACTTTCTCTGATCTCTCTTTATGTTACATTTTCCACCACAACATTGCAATGCATTATTAAGGCAAAGAAAAAACCAAAAACTAGGAGTCCCCACTGTTTGGGCAAGTAGGATGGGTGAGAAGAAGGTGTTTTTTCCTAAGGACAGGCAGAGTAGAGACAGCAGGTGGAGACTTCCCTTGTGAAGAGAGCCTGCGGGGGGGGGGGGGGGGCACTGCGGATGCTTGGGGCATGGTCAGCGCTCTTACTGCAGGCAAGATCTGTGTCCAGCTCTACTGCGTGCTAATTATATGCCTGTGATCAAAATTTTAAGTTGCTCCGGGCCTCAGTTTTCTTATCTGTAAAATGGGAGTTTTACCTACTCATTTATTTCCACCAGTACTGGAAGAATGAAAGGTGGCTTTCCAGGATACATGAAGTACAATACAAAAGAATGAATGGTAAGGGCAGAAGAAATAAGGCAAAACAAGGCCGGGGACATAGCACAGAGGCAGGAATGGGGCTGAAACAAACTGGAGTGTTACGCAGCTACCGCGTGGACTGAATGACTGTTCCTGAAAATCCCCGCAAATGGGAAAGTTCTGGACAAACGCAAGGGGTTGCTCCCCACATTCCCATCCACTGAGCACAGGACTACACGTGCCGGGATCCATTTAACAAGCACCTATGGAGGTAACTGGGCTGAGGGAGACACGGAGGGGAGGGAGCCGGGTCCCTGCTCCCCGAGGCTGTCCCCTCTCTGGTAGGAGGAGTCTAAGGGGAGCACAGATGATCTGAAAGCAGCCTGTGGGGAGAATGTCAGCAACAGTGGGGAGAGCGCTGTGTATGGCTGGGCTGGGGTCCTGGAGGGAGAGTAAGAACTGTGCGTGCACGTCACCCCAACTCCTGTTGTCTCTCCTGTAGGAATTCTGTGTACCTTTTCTTTCCAGACTGCATTTCTGGCTCTCACGTGGTCAGGCAGGACTGCCAGAAAGCAGCCCTCACATCCCTTGCTAAAACATGGAAAATCCTGCTGGTCAACCGAAGAGAAGAGGGGCGTGTGGCCAACGTTGACCTCGCCATTCTTACCCAGTCCCCCAGACAGACTAGACGATATTAGCTTTATTTTCACACGGGGTTCTTTCAGTGCCTTCTGCGTCTGTCGAACCATGACCCCACCTCATGCTCAACGTTCCTGTAGAAAACGAGCGTCGAAATTTCCCAAGACGTGCACCGGGCTCCTCTGTCTTTTAGAATCTCCCCCTCTGGTGTGCTAATGGAACCCATTTTATTTGTAGTAGTAACCAGAGCACCGTTTACTTTAAGTGAAGAATTTTAGCTGGTGAAGAAATGAGCCCCAGCTCTTAAGCAAGGATTAGACTTCGCCTCGGTAACCAATAAGATGCCAACCGGCAGCCATTTTTAGCTACAAATTACCGTTAAGAGTTTACTATCAGGATGATCCCTTCAAGCAGGCCCTATTAAAAAAATAATCACCATCTGCTAGACTCCCTTCTTTTTTATTAAACTGGTCATTAATTACTGGTAACAACTAATTTCGCCTAGATTTTATTGAGTAATTATAAAATAAACTGGGGAGGATATCAACCTTCCTGCCTTGCTGAGGGCAGGGATTCTTTATAATGCTACATTTCAAAAGGGGGTTGTAATAAACCACCAAATTCCATTTAATATGGTAATTATAATTCTCAAAATTCATCCTTCCTGTGGTTAATGAGTGCCTTCTTTCAGCTTAGCTCAGCCTGACTTCAGCGTGGGTCATTAAATAGCAAACTAGTTTTCACCCACTGGTAACAATAGATCTTTCATGGGTTACTGCCTAATTAATTGAGGTGCAAAATTCGATCACTGCAACTTCTTAAAAATTTCATATTCCGGGTATCATGTAACAATACAACATTATCGTAGAGTAATTTTTTTTTAATTTTTTTTTCAACGTTTATTTATTTTTGGGACAGAGAGAGACAGAGCATGAACGGGGGAGGGGCAGAGAGAGAGGGAGACACCGAATCGGAAACAGGCTCCAGGCTCTGAGCCATCAGCCCAGAGCCTGACCCGGGGCTCGAACTCACGGACCGCGAGATCGTGACCTGGCTGAAGTCGGACGCTTAACCGACTGCGCCACCCAGGCGCCCCAATCGTAGAGTGATTAAAACCGGAGTTTCAATGTTTTGATTAGAACAGGTTGACCATCTTGGGTAAGGTAAAGTGCAACGTTTTACTCATGTTTTTCAACTACAACATTCAGGTTAAAACATTTGAAACAAGCCATTAATTTAATAACATGCTCATCCAAAACAAATCATAACTCATTTCTTTTTACTGCAAAAGTAATTGAGTAATGAATAATGAAAACCATCCCACTGAAAAGGGCAGTAAATATGTTGACTTTATTATTAATACTCAATTTTGGTTAATAAGGCAGCTATTAAATCTGAAACATGATGGACTTGATTTATTGACTTTTTCAAGATAACAGTGAAATATTATCTAGTAAATTCCGGGGTTCTTGCAAGAGAAGATGTGGTCATGAAACAGACTGGAATTTAACTGAAATTTCAGTTCACATTTAGAACTGTTTGACCTCAAACCTCTTTTCCCCATACTTCACATGCTCCTTCAAAGAGTTTCAAGTGTGTGTGTGTGTGTGTGTGTGTGTGTGTGTGTGCGCGCGCGCGCGCGCTCCTGAGTGAGAGTGAGCGAGCACGAGACAGGTGGGCCAGGGGAGGGACTGAAGAGCCTTCCATACCAATCTGCACCCTCCCGAACTGGAATTCTCTGGTGAATCAGTACTGCGTTGGTCATTTTGAAAGGAGTTCATAAAACCTACCAAGACGGCATTAGTTACACCTAAAAGGTCTCAACAGCATGTAGGTGATGACTCAGGGAAAAGGAAAAAGAATTCATTAAATGTAAAGGGGACTAATGGAGTTTTTTCCCCTCGCTCCAGTAAATTGAATTATAGTTGATTCTTCACTTATTCACAGTAGGTATGTTCTGTAAAGTTACTGCAAACACTGAGTTAGTGAATACTGGAGCCCCGTGTCACAGCTTTTGATTCTTTGATTCAGGTTTACAAAGACATTTTAGCTAGGAGGAGAATCCACAAATAACGAATCTGCCAATGATGAGGACTGACGGCACCTTATACCGCAGGCTTATACTATTCATTCAACCCTACATCGTATTTCCTCATCCACTGTAATTCTCTCTCACGTGTAAGACTACTCTGCCTATGACAGGCCCTTCATTCGACGGTACAAGTCAGAACACACACTTTATTCAGTAAAGCCTGAAAATTTTAATTTTTTTTTTCAACGTTTATTTATTTTTGGGACAGAGAGAGACAGAGCATGAACGGGCGAGGGGCAGAGAGAGAGGGAGACACAGAATCGGAAACAGGCTCCAGGCTCTGAGCCATCAGCCCAGAGCCCGACGCGGGGCTCGAACTCACGGACCGCGAGATCGTGACCTGGCTGAAGTCGGACGCTTAACCGACTGCGCCACCCAGGCGCCCCCTGAAAATTTTAATAAAGCCTGAAAAAGCCACAGCTCACAAACTGGCGGTGTATGCAATGCTGACCCAAGATGTAAAAATGAGATTTGATAGGACAATCCAGGCGTCCGGGTCCCTTAAGAAAATGAGCAGCTCTAGGGGCGCCTGGATGGCTCAGTCAGTTAAGCAGCCGACTTCGGCTCAGGTCATGGTCTCGTGGTTGGTGAGTTCGAGCCCCGCGTTGAGCTCTGTGCTCAGCACGGAGCCTGCTTGGAATTCTGTCTCTCCCTCTCTCTGCCCCTCCCTCGCCCATATGCACTCTTTCTTTCTTTCTCCTTAAAGATAAACACATAAACTCGAAAATAAATAAAATAAGCCAACAGGATTCTAGCTGGCAAGGGACAATAAAATCAAATTCTTCCATGAGGGAGTTGCTCATGTGCCTAAGCATGTTGGGGGCAGACATAAGGTGGTAAGAGCTACGATATTAGATGGTATTTGTGGGATATGTTGGCTGTGAGGAGGCCACTTTAATTATTTGCATAGGGTTTTTCTTGTGTGGTTAAGTTGGACATAGAGGCCTCTTGCTTTGATATATGCCTTCTTTTCAGATACGCTAAGATCCTGTGATGGGTTTTGGAAGGACTTAAATAGTCCTTCCGGGCTCATCTGCCTCTCATAACTCGTACAGATCTCCCTGCAAAGGGGCCACTGTATGAGCTGATGACTGTCCTTGTTCTAGGTTTCACAGTTGAGTTGGTTGACCTATCCTTCAGCCTGTTCTAAGGAGGCCCTGCCTATGCAGTGGTGGCAGCAGTCACCTGTCCACCAAGGCTCCAAAACCGAGACAGTGGGGGGCCCAGCCAACACATTTGAACTTGTTAAATATCCTTTTTTGAACCTCTCCCTAACACCCAGCTGACTGTGTAGAGTGCAAACGGGGAGAACTTTAATATATGAAATGTACATAGCTGAAGAACCCATGAGCTAACAGGGCTACTTGTACTTGGGCAGCCAAAGGGGGTCTTGTTGTAGAACGGACTAGCAGGGGTCGGACGTTGATTCAGGTGTCTCTGGTCCCCAAAGAAGACGACGCCTCCTGAGAATGGTGGCAAAGCAAGGATGACACTGGGAGGGGGGTGGGGGGACAGGGAATACAGCAGAACATGTGTTCCACAGAGAGGATGCTTCCTGCTGCAAGGAACCTCATCGATGCAGAATTTATTACCTACAAAACTGTTGGAACAGGGTGGTTCCAGGGTGGCTAATTAATGCAGTAGCACCCAGGAGTCAGGTTCTGTCCATCTTTTTTTTTTTTTTTTTTTAACGTTTTTTTATTTATTTTTGAGACAGTGAGAGACAGAGCATGAACAGGGGAGGGTCAGAGAGAAGGAGACACAGAATCTGAAACAGGCTCCAGGCTCTGAGCTGTCAGCACAGAGCCCGACGCGGGGCTCGAACTCACGGACCGTGAGATCATGACCTGAGCCGAAGTCGGCCGCTAAACCGACTGAGCCACCCAGGCGCCCCTCCGTCCATCTTTTTATCATCCCTAGCATGTTCGTTGCTCATCTGGTTGCAAGAAGGGTGCATCATAACCCAGTATCACATATTTTCATGGAGATGCATTCTTTTTAAAACATAATGAGGACCTTTTCCAGAGTGCCTTCCTTCACCTTCCAATCTAGTGCACATCCCATCATGTTTCATTGGCTAGAGCTGCACCGCAACATCAACTGTGTATCCGTCAGTGGCAAGGAAAATAAGTTGCCATCATTAGTGTAGAGCAAAGTTTCTGATTCGGGTCTGGGGAGGAACCAAAGCATTCACACCTCTTACAAGTTTCCAGGTGGGGCTAATCTTGTTGGCTTGAGAACCACGAAGCTTAGACTTTTCAAGATTTTACCACCTGACCAAACTTCGGGCTCTTCGAGCAAATAAGGAGAGGGATAGTTTGGGGGTGGGAACCAACAGTGGGGGAGCTCCACATGCTCTTTATGAATCATATGATGTCTGTTGCAACACTGGTGAGGGTACGTGCAAGCAGGCAACTTGAAGAAGCCCAGCGGCTTGCAGTCCCAGTTTTCTAGACGGGAGCTAAGACCACGCAAGCTTAACATCCACGGAAGGTAAACTAGAGCTTATCAAGTTCATGGTCATCTTGCTTAAGAGTTTTAATCACTAGATACACCAAGTGCTACTTTCTTTCTAAAGATTACACAGGAAGATGTGGCAGTTACTGATGTCATTCTCGAAGTGTCTCTGGCTCTCCAGTTTCTGGGCACAGGACAGGGCATGGTCATGTGACTGGATTTAGCCAGTGAAATATGCATGGCAACGATGGTTCACACGGAGGAGACTTCTCGCTGGGGTCATTACAGCACACGGGTCAAGGTTTATCAGACTAGGTTACTGAGTAAGATGAATAGAGCATTCCTACTGAGCCACACCGGACATACACAGTGGGCAAAAAATAAACTCTGTTAAGTCCTTGAGTTTTGGAGATTATGTGTTACAACAGTACAATCAAGCCCATCCCGGGGCGCCCGGGTAGCTCAGTCGGTTGAGTCCCCGACTTCGGCTCAGGTAATGGATCTCACGGTTCATAGATTTGAGCCCCGCGTCGGGCTCTGTGCTGACAGCTTAGAGCCTGGAGCCTGCTTCAGATTCTGTCTCTCTCTCTCTCTCTCTCTCTCTCTCTGCCCCTCCCCTGCATGTGTTCTCTCTCTCTCTCTCAAAAATAAATAAACTTAAAAAAAAAAAAGCCCATCCTAATAGAAAGTATATAAAATGTTAACGCTGTATTTATTTTTATCCTTTGAGCTCAAACCCCCCACCCCCTTTAAAAAACCCTAATAATTATTCTTGAAGCCCTCGCTCAAGTTACATCTCATATTTCATCATCACTCTGGCCAACATTTATCTCATGTGGACACCAATTCTACAAGAAAATCACAAGGTTCAGCAGCTGGTTATTTTCTAGTTGCTCGTGTACAGTAAAGCCACTTCACTGATTAGACTGGAGACGTTTGAAGGCAGGGATCATGTCACAGACATTGTTGTATCCTCTTGAGCAGAGGAGGGAAATTAACAGCTTACAGACAGAATCGAGCTGAAGAGTGGAGCTGTTAATAGTTTAGAGTATTTGAACCATTCCATTCATTATTTCACACAATCAGGCCGTTATTGAGCATGTCTGGCTTGTACAGTTATGTTGAACATTTGCGAGCAGGGTTGCAAGCAGTCGCTTCATTAACTGCTGCAATTTTTACCACCCACGGAAATCTCCATTTCTCTGACTCTATACATTGACTAATATTGACTATATACTAACTAATTTGACTATATATTGGCCTGTTCACTGTATCTTTCCCAAATGAACTAAGGGGCGGAAGAGAAACAGCGGTGCCTGTAAAAGCCTTACCTTTTATACAGCTCCTCGGAGCTCCTTGCTATTTGCTGGACGGGACGCTGCCTGATTCATGAATTGTTGAGTAAAGCCAACTAGATCTTCAAATTTACTCAGATAAATTTTGTTTTTTAACACAAGTTTCGTTAATATCTGTCATCTGACTTGGGACTTTGTGAAGTCATGCAGCCCAGCCGTCTAAAGATTTTTGCTTTCAAACCATAGAAAATATTCGAGTTCTTAAAAGCAGATGTTAAGAGGCCCACCCGTTTAATAAATGATGGGGGTAGTATTGAAACAGAACCTAGTAAAGGGCAATGCTAAAAACTGAGGATAGGTAGGGTGGACGGTACCATCAGGATGCGATTTTTTTTTTTTCAACGTTTATTCATTTTTGGGACAGAGAGAGACAGAGAATGAACGGGCGAGGGGCAGAGAGAGAGGGAGACACAGAATCGGAAACAGGTTCCAGGCTCTGAGCCATCAGCCCAGAGCCCGACGCGGGGCTCGAACTCACGGACCGCGAGATCGTGACCTGGCTGAAGTCGGACGCTTAACCGACTGCGCCACCCAGGCACCCCCAGGATGCGATCTTAAATTATACTTTGCAGAATTACAACGTGTGTGCTCTCAGCAGAGAGAAATATTTTGGACCTCTCCAAGTTGTGAGTAGGATACAAAAAGGGGAAATTGGGGGTGAGAAACCAATATAAAGATCATAAGTCAATCATGTAAAAACCTGTGATGAGAGTTTAAAAAAAAAAAATCTATCATTTAAATTTTCAAAGGTAAATAGATTCAGTAGGTCTGGGGCAGCACCTAAGAATGTGCATTTCTTCTTTTTTGGTCAATGTTTATTTATTTTGAGAGAGAGAAGAGAAAAAGAGAGAGAGATTGAGCAGGGGAGGGGCTGAGAGAGAATCCCAAGCAGGCTCTGAGCTAACAGCAAGGAGCCGGATGTGGGACTCAAACTCACAAACTGTGAGATCATGACCTGAGCTGAAATCAAGAGTCGGTTCTTAACTGACTGAGCCACCCAGGTGCCCCAGAATGTGCATTTCTAACACGTTCCCAGCTGATGCTGATGCTGTTGGTTTGAGAACCACCGGGCTCAGACTACTCAAGATGCAAACATGTCAATAACGCACCGAAGCAGCATATTTTGTTGTCAAAAACATAACCCGCCAGTGCTGGATAGAGCAAGCATGAGGATACATTCTATGATAACAGGGCAACAACATAAAAATAACTAAAATAAGGCCACAATTGCTAGAAGGCATACAATAGGTTTGGGTGAAGTCTGAGAAGAGAGGAATGCGTTAAGGTTACAAAAGGCAGGAGCGGGCTCAGTTTTGTGCTATTTGGTTACAGGAGCCACTCACGAAGAATGTGGCTTCCAGAGAGCTGAGAACATTCAGCCCAATTTTACCTCTGCCTTTAAAGGAATCATTAAAACTAGCTGATCCATTCAAGAGACACAAATTGGGAATAGGCTCTCATTCTAAATACCACTAAAGACAATGTGTGTAGAGGAAAAATCACTCCTTGTTCCCAATAGTTGAGTTTACTGCGGGCTAGTAATTGCTTATGCCTTAGTTAGAATCCTCCTTGACTGCCACCCTTCAAAGCCAACCAAATGGAGGTCTTGAAGGCAGCATAAATAACTTAAGGGAAGTATCTCTGGTATTTGAAGAACCAAAAGCCTGTGGCCCTAAGACTAGACCAGGGCCATGTCATTCTTGTAAATGACATCCAAGTCATTTACAAAGTAAAGGTGTCAGAGTAATGTTTTGTACACCGAGTCCTTAGCGTTTGCAAAACTTCAGCCTCATTTGGCAACTGCTGCCTCTTGGGAAGCAAAATTACTTCCATCATTAAAACTTCATCAAGTAATAATTTTATTACAGTTGTTAACATAAATAACTGCAGTAAAGGAGTACAGAGTGATCGATTGGTTCTTGATAGCTCAAGGGAGTCATTATTTAGCTCCGATACAGACAATCGGGGCAATATTTATTTGAATCGCAGCCTACGTATCGACTATCCACTTGGGCGTGTTTTCATTTGTTTTAGGTTTAGCACATTCCATAACTGAGCTCTCTAAGCAGGTCTGCTTCAAAAATAAGGTCTCACATAACAGCTGAGTCTAAATGATGATGTGTCATATGGCATGTTAAATATTTTTCTGATTTCTTCTGCTTCCCTTCCTGACACGGGGGTGGGGGGGACTGTTCTAATAAAATGTAAAATGAAATTCTGCTAAGATGTGAAAAAAGGAGGGAATGTGTGCATAAATACGAAGCCCCCTCCCTCCCCCCCCCGCAGTCAGGAGGAAGTGTCTTCAGCCTGTCTGACCTGCTTCAGTAGCACAGGACAAATTTTTCATTAGATTAATGTCCCCCCTCACGGTTCTACACTAACAGAATAAGATACAGCCTGCTAAGATAGATTACCATAATATAATGATTGAAGGGAAAATATATGGTGTAATACAGAGAGGTCTAAATACCTGTAAGTGGAAAAAAGCATAAATGACTGTTTTAATTAATTTCCTAATGTAAAACACAGCTGCAGTAATGTTGGCAAGTCTCACCCGCCTGTTTTAAATTTGTGACATGAAATCATGCCACTTAATTAAGTCTTAATGCACAAAAATATATTTTATTTACTTTTTATGGAATATCCGCATTTAAAGCTTTCTATTTATGTGTGTAAACGCTTTATAAATTACTTGAAATACTGAAGAGAAAAAAAAAAAAAAGAACCAACCTCACTACCACTAATCGGCAGTTACAAGGTACCAGTTTTGGTTTCCATAATGAAATGCCTTTTTGCTGGACGCCTGCTGCTACGTGAACTAGCTCTAGGCTATTAAAGTAATGAGTCCGGACAGAGTCCTCCGATCTCCTGCTTGGTACAAAACTCAAGGAAAAGGCCTTTGCCCACAATTCCTAGTCTGTTTACCAGACTGCAACCAGACTGACTGCAGGGACACTATAAAGCCTCTGGGCTTCCCCTGCCCCCTTCCAGCAAGTACGCCTTTTTTGCTTTTTCCAAGCGTGGGCTATGAAAACATGGTATTAGAGAGCCCTCTGCAGGCCAGACGTTTTGCAGGCGCTTCCCAGCACAACTTAGACTTGCAAAGAAAAAGGGAATCACAGACGTCAAAACTGCGTACTTCAGCTCTCAACAGAAAGATGTTTGTCCTAACAGCAGAGGGACATGGGCTCTTCCAAAAGACTCCCTTAACACATATCACTTTTGTCAACTCATGCTGCCTCTCACAGAAAGTTTCTGTAAGCCCCTGGGACCTCTTCCTCAAAACACACTGCAGAATATGAGGGACAATATCAATAATACTGCCACAGTAGTTCTTAAGATTATCCATGAAGGATATGGGGCTCTGAGGAGCTCATGTAAAAAAAAAAAAAAAAGCAATTTCTAGCACATCTGGGCTTTAGGGGCTAAGAATACAGGGAAGAAGAAACTAGAAGTTAGTTATGCGGCTAAGCACCATGATTCCCTCAGCCAAGTTTTCCTTCTAGTGAATGAAGTGTATGCCTAGCAAAATCCAGTGAACTTCTCAAGTGTTTTAGGGAACTTAGTGTAAATTTTTACAGGGCATTTTATATTGTGTTTTAAACTTTTTGGATAGAGCAAATGTAAATCATTACTGAAAGAAATCCACATGTAAAGATAAATACAAGAAAGTGTACAGAAGGCAGAACAAAAATAAAAAAAGCTCTCATTTTCATTTAGACGGTACCTTGCAAACCACATTTTATGTTGGTTATAAAATACTCTGAAAGTCAGCAAAATAACCAACAACTTTTAGTAGGAAATTTTTTCATAATATTTTCAAGTCAGCAGAAGTACTAACAACTTTTAATAGTGGGTGATTTTTTTTTCGTAATAGTCAAGAGAGTATTAATTTAAAAGAGGAAGTGTTTGACCACAATATCTCTCTTTATTGAGTCTATTCTGTGCCATGTAACTCCTACAGCTCCTGGGGCACCGAGAGATACAGCCTTCTAATAATTCTCAAAGGGGCTGGGGCTGGCTTCTCAAAGTTCCTCTCTCTGGCAGGAAAACAGTATGGTCTGTAGTCACGTGCAAGCCAGGGTAAGTGGAATAAATGGGAAGTCATGTGATGATCGAAAAGAACCTTATATTGTACATGTTAAAACTTCCTCAGTACGTTTACTCAGTTAACAGGATCCTTTTGAAAGACCCGTAGGCAGTCGAGAGGCGGCAGTGGTCTCGGGCAAGGACCGAGGCCGTAATTGTTTGCACTAAATCTCTAGAGGAGTCTCACGGTTTCCCTGGGGACGCTGGTGACAGTCTAACTGGCCAACCGCACATTCTCGGGTGGCTTGGCATATCTGACTGCTGCTTTTCCCAAGGACACGCATTCGGTGGTGGAGGTTTTTCTCGTCTCCTCCACTCTGGGGTGTAGACGAGACCAGCATGTTCCTCGGGTAATGTCAGCAGACGTCTGGGTTCCAGTAAAATGACTCCTCCAAACGAGAACCCCCAAATTAAAATGCTGAGTTTCCAGCTCTGTTGAAGTCAGAAACAAGTGCTCTCAGCATGAACTGTCAACAGCCAAAGTTAAAATAGGGCAGCTGCTAGTTCCTGAGGAATCGTCTCCACACACCCCATCCCAACCTCGCAGAGTTGAATGCCAGTTACTCTATCAGGCCTGGAATCCGGCTGCCGGGCTCGGCCTCCTCCACCGGGGGCTTATCTCCCACTGGGAGGCTGTGGTCGACTTGACTGAACCGCTCGCTTCTCAGCAGATGTTGCATTGCCAGCAAGGGGAGCGCGACCGGGCCTGGCGCCGCGGACATTTACAGTCATGCCTCCCGCCCCTGCTCCCCAAGGCCCACCCCCCCCCCCCAGCCCCGTCCCACCAAGGCCTGGCCTGTGAGCAGACTTGGCCCACGGGGAGAGGACAGGTGATGAGGATTAAGCCGAGCGTATTTGCATATCCTCAGCAAAGGGAAGGAAATTAACACCACAGCGACATGATTTAGTGGCTGAACTTAAACCCGGAAAAAGCCCTAGACCAATTTCTGAACACCAGGAGACTGGGGGAAAGAGATATAAGATGCAAGACATCTGGCAGGGATGGGCCAGTCCAGGGGTCATGGAAGAAACAGAAATCCATCAGTTCGGGTCCAAAGTGTTGTTCAAAATCCACCCACAAATTAGGAGCGGGCTTTTATTCCTGGACACGAGAAACGCCTCCTTCACCTCACTCTTGCCGGAGGGTGTGTGTGTGTGTGTGTGTGCTGTTCTGGGCCATCGCTATCTGTGCAGGTGGCTCTCACAGCCTTGAGGGGGGTCCTCAGTCACACGGCCTGTCATTTGCTTGCAGCCAAATTCACAAACAGTCTGACAATTAGGTATTTCGGAAACTGAACATTTTTTTGGACTTTTCACTAACAAAGACACTTGTTAAATCTCTCACAAAAGTTGGGTGAAGGAACAAAGAATGAATTAGCACCTGTGAAGTATATATTTTCATCTTTCTAAAGTCCTTTTCTTTTCGCAAAGCCAGGAAGAGGGGCGATTTTTTTTTTTTTAAATAAGTGTTTGGACAACTGTGCCCTCCGATAATGGAAGAAGGCAAGAAGGCAGCTAATATTTCAATTTGCGGGCATATTAAAGCACCTAGCAAACCAGATGCCATTAAAAGTATCTTCTTATTTTTACGAAGCCAGTAAGGTACTGTGTGCGTTGTCTCGACAAATCCGCGGAAGCGGCTTTCATTTGTTTTTTGCTCAGCTAATGAGTTCAGCTCTAAGGAAGCACAAACCTAGAAGTGCTTAGGGCACATCACACTACCCACCATGAACACAATACTTTACCAAGGTGATGTGCCTAACTCTACAGCGGTCAGACGATTTTAAGGCAAACGCTGGAACACATATAAAAAGATGGGGCTCTCCTCTTCCATGCAAGCTGTCTTAAGCGGCCGTAGTCATGTAGTCCACGATGCCGCCATTCCATTACTCAAAAAATATTTTAGACCTCCTCTTGAAAACAGCTTTGGAAAATGCCTGGAATTTTGTGCAATAGCACCGAGGGCGGTGAACTCTTTATCGCTGTGGAGCCAAAGGCCGTTTGTAATCAAGTTTGGAGAATAAAGCCGGCTGGGTCAGCCCCCAAGTCCACTAAAGAGTAAAACACGCACAGCACAACTCACCCAAAGCAAACAAGGTGTGGCCAGATAGGAGTCTAAACTTCTTCTGTGGATTGCAAGCTGCCTCTGAAGGCCATGTCAAAAGGAAAGCTGCGGGCGCCCAGGTGGCTCAGTCGGTTAAGTGTCAGACTTCAGCTCAGGTCATGATCTCACGGTTCGTGAGTTCGAGCCCCACATCACGCTTTGTACTGACGGTGCGGGGTCTGCCTGGGATTCTCTCTCTCCCTCTGTCGGCCCTCCCCCACTTGCTCTCTCTCCCTTTCTCTCTGAAAATAAAAAACAAAAAGCTGCGAGCATGTTTCATGTTTTGAAAAATGGGACCTTCACTGAAATACACCTACAAACATGTCCCCGTATGAGCTTTAAAGGACAATACTCATTTGGATGGATCATTCTGGTGCGTGTGTGTGGTAGAAAGTAAGCAAAAGGCCCATCACCCGAGTCCTTTAAAATCACTGTAGCCTATCCTAGATCTAGGAACCTCTACCGAGGTCAGCTAGCTATAGAGCATCTTTCTTTTGGGTAGACACTTGACTCTTTGTAACTTAATACGTGTGTTCACACATACATACACACATGAGACGCCAGTTTAGTTATGAGGAAAGGTATACGAGAAACTTTGGGAACCTCACCACGACCAGCCTGGACAGTTCCCTGAGGTATATATGGACTGCATGCTGGGGAGGAAGTGGACCACCGTGCATGTCCCCCAAAAGGAGAGAGAAGTCACCACTAGGGCAGACAGAGTATGGACAGCTGGCCCAGACTCAAGATGGAGAGTATGTATGCTCTGGAAACAGCCCGTGACTGTTAGAAGCACCTCTGTATCCAGCTTCCACGAAGCATCACTTAACTTTGAGGGGAACAAAGGCTACACATTAGGATTATGAAACAGAGGTACGGCTGCAGTCTTGCGTGAGGCTCTCTACCTTGGCATGACCCACGACTGGACCTGAAAGCTAGCCCTAACAGGAAAAGATCTGCCCTTGGAATAGGCGGGATGCATCTTCTGTGGCACCACGGTCAGGAAAGATGGCAGGACAGAACTGAGAACTTGGCTTTCACCTTCCCCTTGGCCTCCTCTTTGGACTGAACAACCACTGGGTTCTTGGAAAATCTGTGTATGTGAAGAAAATCTCAGACTTTCTGTTAATAGAACACGTGGGTGCTCTACCAACTGAATGGAAAAACTGACGTGTAGCCCCCTCTCAGCACCGCAGCGTCACTATTTTGTTATCTTTTGTTCGCGACCTCGTACATTTTAGGCATTCTGCAAATATTTGTCAGTAGAGATGAAGATCTTAGGATTCTCACAACAAAGTGATACAGATCGGAAAAGCGTCACAAGACCCAGCTTACAGACAAGGAAACTGAGGCACAGAATGGCTAACAGAAGTTAGCCAGAACAAGAAAGTTCAAGGATCGCTCAGGCTGCTGTGTTTCTCAGTCATTCCATACTGGACACTGGGGATTCGGCAGAGCCCAGGGTTCGTGGCAGGAGGCAACAAAGAGGTAGGTTTCCCGAAAGAGGGCAGACATCAGCAGCATTCATATCGACGGAACAGCAGCCTTGCCCTCTTCCTGAAGGCATCAGACCACACTCTGTGGGTTGTGGGGGAACAAGAGGTCTCCCAGGGAGATTTTCATTTTGTAATGGACATATGTCTTCCTTTCATCTCCATGGTGTTGCCAGGGTCAAAGAACTGAGTGGAGGGGTGCCTGGGTGGCTCAGTCGGTTAAGCTTCTGATGTGGACTCTGGTCATGATCTCAGTTGGTGAGTTCGAGCCCCATGTCGGGCTCTATGCTGACAGCGTGGAGCGTGGAGCCAGCTTCGAGTTCTGTGTCTCCCTCTCTCTCTGCCCGTCCCCTGCTCACACTCTGTCTCTCTCTCTCTCTCTCTCAAAAAATAAACATTAAAAAAAAAAAAAAGAATCGAATGGATTTTTCCACAAACTGATTCGGGGAACCCCCAAGGGCTCCTAGTAGTTGAGGGACGCAGGACAAAGGGAATGACTAGGAGTGTGACCCTGACATGTGCTGTTCCCCCAATACCTAAAAGAGTAGGGGTCTGTGATGAGTGGCGGGGACTGCATCGGGAGACCAGAGGCTGTTTCCTCTCCTTGGGAGGGTAAGGTTCCCAGAGGCAGCAGATACACAGCTCTCTCCTGCTCACTTGAAAATTCCCTTGGGGGGGGCGCCTGGGTGGCTCAGTCGGTTAGGCGTCCGACTTCGGCTCAGGTCATGATCTTGCGGTTCGTGAGTTCAAGCCCCGCGTCAGGCTCTGTGCTGATGGCTCAGAGCCTGGAGCCTGTTTCAGATTCTGTGACTCCCTCTCTCTCTGACCCTCCTCCATTCATGCTCTGTCTCTCTCTGTCTCAAAAATAAATAAAGGTTAAAAAAAAATTTAAAAAAAAATTCCCTTGGGGAATCCCTACCCCTGTGCCCTCCCCCGAGCCTCTACTTACAGTATTTACTATGGAAACGAACGATGAAGCGCTCACCGCCACAAAGGTCCTTTTAGAGACATGTTAAACGGAGCATGGGCTCCAGAACCACTCTGCTGTGTTTGGAATCCCAGCTTAACCGTCTACTCTGTGTGACCACGAGCAAATTCCTCGACATCTCTGTGCCTAAGTGTCTTCATTTGTAAAATGGGGGCAATGGTACCTTCCTTGTAGGATTATTGTAAGTTGACATAACAGAGGTAAAGTGCTTAGATCAGTGTCTGTCATATACAAACACAATATCCACATACGTATGCGCTCAACAAACGTACTACAGTATTCTAACTATCATATGACCACACCCCTCCTTTTACAAGTATTGAAATTTTACTGCCTTTTTTCCTTCTTTCCCCAGCTGTAAGCCTGCCAAGGGCAGGGACCATGGGGTCTACTACATAGTCATCAATCCTGATTTCTTGTTGAAATAAGACCCTCAAAAGAGTATCTGCATTAAAAAAAAAAAAAAAAAACTATGGAGAAAAGGTTACAAAAAGGAGTAATTCATAATGCTTGATTTGGGAACACTATTTGCGTAAGGGATCCTCAGCACCCTCTAAATCATTCCAAAGGCTAATTAGTATTCTACAAGACAGTCAGACCCAATTCTGGAAGTAAGAGTTTCTTCCCTGGAATCAGTGTTCAGGGACCCTACAATGAAAGATTCTCATGTTGCAGGTTATTGATAAAGTGAAATAATAATTGAATCTACAAGGCCCTTGTGCGACATGCCATCATATAACTTTGTGTCAACATGTTTTCATGTTATCTGAATAGTTCGTTTGTATTTATTTAATCATATATTTACTGAAAAGCAACACAGACTTGTACCAAATTGTGTCAAATGGTATGTGATTGCTATACTTAAAGTGTTCAGGTTATTTTGAACAGAGGGATTTATTTTCTTCTTGTAGCTCTTGGAAGTCTGGACCTATCTGGTTTCAGTTAGGCCAGAGTCTTTGGCCAGCATTTTCTGGTACATTTGAAACTGTTGAACAATGAAAAGTAAAAACATGTAATTGCCAGCACAGCTTAAGCCTAATGCAGATATAAACACAGTTAAGAGCACTTTATTTAGGTTCTGCTTTATTATTCTTAACTTTCATAGTAATTTTCAATCACAATGCATTAACAAATTTTTATTAGGTTTCCCAATGGAAAGCCAGTTGCAGGCAAGGCCTTTTATGACTCTCCCTAAAAAACTTTGCAGTTGATTTTAGATTTAGCTTCTAACGCAGAAGAAAACAATTGTTAAAATCTTGCCTTTGTTAACTTTTAATTTAGTGTGCTCTAAAGTACACTAATTCGTTCCTTTGCTCTTTGCTAATGTCCTCCCCTGCATTGTGCAACTAGCCTCCTCAATCATCTTTGAGTTACAGCCTTTCAAACAGAGCACGGGGCAGTTAGCAACAGGAGGGCAGGGGCAGTGTTGACCTGAAGGTTCTAAATCTGGAACCTTCTGGAAGGGTGGGGGCTGCTCAAGGTCGGATTTAAACTGGCAGCTCAGTTTCCTTGCCACTCAAAGTATTCTAAGCACCTTCTGCCTCTGGACTCTTCTTCAAGACTTACAAATAAAACAGTCTTCTACGAGCCGACTCCTTTATAGGAGCTGCTACGTTCTGTTTTATGATTTACTGAGTGGTTAAAGTATTTCTCTGTGATTTAGGGTAGGGTGGCTCCAGCGGACAGCCAGGCATTGCCTGGTGGCCTGTGGGATGGCCCGCATCTTGTGTGCAGTGGCCAGCAGGGGGACGGGGACGTGCCAGCCACCCTGAAAACTCGGGTGGCCGGCAGGCCAGGGAGGCCTTTAGCAGCCATGTGGAGGAGATCCAGGCCCGTAGCAGGAAGCGAAGGTCATTCTGGAATCTTCAACGAAAACACTCACTACAGGGCGCACTACAGAAGAACCACTTTCACTAACTAGCACGTTAACCACAAAGATGTCCCTTAGCTTGCCAGTTTCCAACACCAGCTTATTGAGTACACGCAAAGGTTTGTAGGTATGGGGAGTACAGCGTTTGAGAGTTTAGGCGTGAGCTGTGTGACCTTGGGCAAAGGATTTAACCTCTTGAATCTTAGTTTCTCAAAATGAGGTTTGTCATACTTGCATACCAGAGGGATGCTGTAAGGACCAAATGTGACCGGGCATATAAAGCTGTTAGCAAAATACACAGTCAACCCAGATACTCAGTAAACGGCAGCATTATTTTTTCTCAGAAAGGATAACAGCGATTTTTTTTTTGGATAATAGCGATTTTTAAAAATTCATATAGCATATATGGAAAAAATTCTGAAAGCAAAATGTCAACAACGGTTATCTCTGGGTGGTGAGATTATAGGAATTTTTCCTTCTTTGTGTTTTTTTCCTGTAGTTTCTGCATTTTCTATTACTATTACTACTCTTATACCTATTACCTTTTGAGTGTGAAGTTACTATAATTAAACTGTACCTTACATGAAAATAACAAAGAAATGGCTACGAAGAACAACAAGATGAGAAAATGTTATTGTAATCCTGACCTTTGCCCTCCTGAGTAGCCTCTGGATCATTCCAACTTTATCCTCCAATTTCCCCAGAAAGAACACATCACAAGTGGTCACACTGATGTTAATGAAATAAGGCACATTTGTAGTGACAGAAAAGGGTCAATATGAATCTATATTCATATTGTAATACGTGCGTGTGTATATGTGTGTAGATATGTCTGTGTATGTATGTGTGTGTGTGTGTATATATATATTCACTTTTTGATAACTTGGTTTTGAGATATATTTAAGGAAAAAGGAAATGTCAAATTTATCTTCATGGCAAAAAAACCATGATTTAATAGTATTCCAGATACTATTTTTTGTAAGAACCCCCAAATATAGATCTTTATCACCAAGAAAATATTCACATGATTTCTATTCTATATTTATTCTTTTAAGGAAAATGTTTATCCCTTACCACTGCAATACAAATATTCCGCCTAATATTCTACCATAAATTGAAAGCAAATTATAAAACAAAAAAAAGAAAAAATGCTAACTGTCGAGAAAAACACATGCTAAATCTGAACATTCAAAACCAGGGCAATGGTCACACATCCAACGCCAGCATCTCAGAATCTTCAAATATATATGAATAGGAATTTGAAGTTGTCCTATCACTCTGCTCTGAGGAAAGGAAGGTGTTAACAATCACCTCTTTACAGAATGTGAAACCAGACCTGATGACATTAAATGACTTTGGCTACTGACCCTCGGGTAAGTTTGTGGTAAAGGAGAATTTCTCAGGAGAGTACTAGTCTTCTGGAAGGCCATCTGCAATGAGATTAGATGTTGGGCATGGGCTGGCAAACATTTTTTTTTTTTTTTTGCATTTATTTTGAGACAGAATGTGCATGCACGAGCAGGAGAGGGACAGAGGGAGAGGGGGAGAGAGAGGATCCCAAGCAAGCTCCACAATGCCAGCACAGAGCCCGATGTGGGGCTCGAACTTACGAACTGAACCAGATCATGGCCTGAGCCAAAACCAAGAGTCAGAGGCCCAACCTGAGCCACTCAGGAGCCCAGCAAACTTCTTCTATAAAGGGCCAGACAGTAGGTATTTTAGGCTTTGGGGGCCAAATGGTCTCTGTTACTAGGTAACTCCTCTGTGATAGTGTGACAGCAGCCATAGGGAATTCCTAAATGAATGGGTGTGGCTGTATTCCAATAAAACTTGATGTCTAAAAGGCAAGGGAGGGCCACGTTTGGCTTCAAAATGTGCTGGCCCCGGGTGTACGGGAGCAAAACAAATTATAAAACCATTTTTTAAAGTTTATTTTGAGAAAGAGAGGGAGAGGGACAGGGGCAGAGGGAGAACAAGAGAACCCCAAGCAGGGTCCATGATGCCAGCGCGGGGACCGACTTGGGGCTCGAACTCACAAACCGTGAGATCGTGATCTGAGCCCAAACCAATAGTCGGACGCTTAATCTACCGAGCCACCCAGGCGCCCCATAAAACCATTCTTTAAAGGCTTTTTTCTTAAGAAGAAAAACATGATTATCACAGTATAAGAAAAAACTCTGCTTTGGGGTGAGACAGGTTTGAGGTAGCCTTGGGCAGTATATGTACCGTTCATGCATGAGGGTGAGACTCAGGGGTTTGGGTGGCTTGCCTAGATGTGCTTGGGAAGAATTCTCCCTGAGTCATCACAGGCTGAGTCCTGAGCAGAAACTCCTTTGATGAAATAAAAGCACGGGCTGTTGAGATTTTTTAAAAAGGAGGTAAGGGAGTGATAAGTCTAGGGAAGAGGGGGCAAGGACAGAGGAGAGTTACATGGGTACGGAGAATGAGAAAGGAAAAGAAAAACAAACCCAAGGGTTTGGAAGGCCATTTGGGGTTGGAGGGGACAAGGCATTTCCCCCAAGTGTTCTCAAATGCTACCCTGGATCACATGATGCACAGGGTGTGCCGGCCCACGGGTAACTCGAATGCTGTTTGAAGTTCAATGGGCAATCACGGTAGAGAAAACCCCAGTGTTGGCTAGGCCACGTCATAATGTAGTACTTTCTGATGACTACTGCTACGTAGAATCACAGACCCCATCACCTATGATGCAGTTGCAGATGGGAAAGAGGGCACGTGTTGTGCCCTTACTCATCTCTGAAAATCAGCCTGAAACACTAAAGGAAACTTAATTCCCAGGATAAAATCTAGGTTTTTTTTTTTTTTTTTTTTTAGAAAGAGACTTTAAAAATGAAAGTTTTGGTCACACATGGTGTATCCCAAACCATCTTAATATGTATCCACTTGCTGCAAACTCCTTGGATGTTTAATACTAACCTACATGACACGTTTTTTACTCTCCTTTATGCTGCTGTTTGCTTTTCCTGTAGGCTTCATGTCCAACATGGGCCTTGAACTCACGACCCTGAGATCGAGAGTAGCACACTTCACCAACTGAGCCAGCCAGGTGCCTCTATGCTGACGATCTTTTTGATATGTTCTGTATCAACATGAGCGGGCTAAGCCAGATATGTGCAAATCTGCTCTATAAGACCTGGTAACGACGGCTGTCATTCACTGAGCATGTTACCAGGCAGGCCGGGAGGCACTTCATGAATGTTACCAGGGTGGACACTCTCAACAATCTTATGATACAGATATTATTTCCATCTTCCGATGAAGCAAAGTGGGCTGGGGGATGTCAAGACGTCCACAGTGGCCCAGGTCCTATATATAGTGATCTGGGGTTCAAACTGGGGCCTGACTCCACAATTCAGTAAGCCATACTTCCTCCTCCTCCAAGTGTGAAAAATTCTAAAGTGAGTGAATACCAACCAAAGAAAGAAGCCATAGACCTCCAATTCTTCAGTAGAGTTTTTTGTTTGTTAAGTTCATAGCACTATGCCCTTCACACACAAAAACCTTCAAAAAGCTCCCACACCTATTCCGGTGTAAGAATCAATGAACACTGTGGGGGCCTCTGAACTCTCTGGAAAGAAATGCCTTTATTCACTTAGCACTGGGGGAGGATTCAAAAAGTTCCCTGGATGATCTCTTATTCTTTGCAGCTCAGAGGACTTCTCCGGGGACAGGCTTTTTTTAATTTTATTTTTTAATGTTTAGATTTGTATCTTTGTTCGGTCCTTTCCTCTTTTCCCCTCTTGCCTCCCAGGTTGGACTATTCACTCTCTCTCCTTTTTCCTTTCCTTAATACTCCTAGAACGTAAGGAGTATTTCTATTTACTTCCCTCTCTTCTCTAATTAAAATATTCCTAGACCATAATATTCAACACAATCACCTACTTATCTTCACGTTCCCATTTACTCATTACCATGGAATTGTTTTCTTCATTTGTGTATCACACACGTACAAAATTCCAGCTGCATCACGGCTAGATGAGCTTTTGCGGGCTAACCTGGGGCCCTGGTCACCGTGCAGAATACTTTTTCTACGGAAGGTGTCTTTTTTATTTTTTGGCAGTTGATTTATAAATGGACGTTTGCAATCCAACCCACTGGTCAGGTAGGGGCTGCCTGTAAACCGGAAGGGCATGAGGTAGAAGGCGCCATTTTTTGATTGGTTTAGCATTCTGAGGCTATGCTACTCAACCACTCCCCACACAGTCACGCCATGATCAGTCCCAGTATTGGCCCCACGTGCTGACAAAGAGCTCCTCTCCGGCTTTTGTGCCACAGGGCCAGTCAGTGGATTCACAGGCAAAGAAACAAGTCCAAGGCGCCGTGTGGGCCAAGAGAAGTCCACACTTCCATTTTAACTTGGTAGAAAGCAGGAATGCAGAAGCAGAACAGAGACCAAATAATCACCGTTAATAAAATACTGTCTCCATTCTCAAAACTCTACCTTCTTTCTTTCCCATCACACCTGACTGGGCGGGGGCAGCTGTCTGTAAAAGCTTCTGCTACTATTCCAAAGAAGAGCCATAGTTTGAAGAAGACATTAAGCGAAAAACTCCATCACACAAACTCCTGAGTAAAATGCGCAAAGAAAAATCCACACCACCTTTCTGGTCTGGTCTTGGCCACAGCTTCTGTCCCAGGAGCTATGAATACAATTCCATGCCACAAACACTGAATGAGTGCCTACTTGGGGCTGGCTCTGGGGTCATCACAGGTTAGATATTAAAGCAAATTTGGGCCTGTCACCTCAAGGAATTTACCGTGCGACTGGGGAAATACATACAAAACTCAATATAACTCAAGGCGTACATAAACATCGCAAGGCTACTAAATGCTCTCTTCCAACACTTCCACTTTGGAAATTTCACTGTTTGTTTTCAGTAAACATATTCAAATTCTCACTCTTATAGTTTGCCTTTACATGTGGCTCAAGACGTTCCTGGTAAAAGTAGGCCAGCGAGGATCAAATACCTTTTATGACGCTCTAAAGGCGGTGGTTGGGGGTTTAATAAAGACAGCACGCACTCCATAGTCAAATGGACAAGAGATGTAGCATAGGGGGTTGGAGTTCGGACCGAGAAGGCACCAATGACAATCATTAGCTGATTGATACCTACCAGGCAGATATTTTCCCAAAATAATATTCCAAGCACTGAGAAGGTAAGAAGCAACGGAAATACAAGCTCCAGAAAACAAGCAGCGCTGCCTCCATAGTAGGAAACAACACACAGTAAAATCTCTTCTGGACGCCCCTTTGGGATTCTCTAGTTTACAAAGTAACACATGAATATTACATTTTGTGTTAGGAAGAGGTACGAAGAGAAACAGGTAGTCTGGCTACAGACTTCTCTTCCTTAGATTTTAGAAGCTCTGATCTCTGAGTCACATTTACGACAATAGAGTTGTTCTAGCAAGCCACATTTGGCCGAACATTCTTAATGGCCGTGGTGCTTACGGATACACTGTATTTTTTGCACACTTGCGGACAAGATGTTGGCTTCATTTTACAGCCGACATCTTGTCCACATCAGGGGAGCTTTCTCACACAGACACGCATACCATGGGGGCTACCTGCTGAGTTCTGGCAGGCTTGGCAGCCTGCAGAACATAATGGGAAGGCAGTTGGAATGGGAAAAAAAAAAAAAAAAAAAACCTTCCTGGGAATTTTTTAAGTGGTTTAAAAAAAAAAAAAAAAAAAAAGGCATACCGTGTCCTAATGTCCCACACTGTGAGCTGGCCCAGGAAAGATAACCCAGGAAATGAGATGGAAAAACTGTGCACAGGTTCCCTGACAGACGAGGCATTTTGCAAACCTCTTGAGGAAGCCACGCCCTTGAAAGTTTCGCTTTTTAATTAGCCACATGGAAGTTGAAAGAGCTGGAAATCATCATTAAGGCCACATGGAGATCTTAACCAGTTGCACGCCCCCGTCCTCAGAAGCCGGTATGCTCATTTGAGAGTTCAGGCACATGTTCAAAGGAACCAAGCTGGAGAAGAGTCTTCCCTGGGGAATGTTTCCAAGAGTTGCAGCAAGATAGGGAGTACCAGGGAAATGGCATCTGAATGCGGCGTTTTCGTTGTCGACTTTGGTGTAATGCTTTTCCTTTAGTAAATTATGTGGCTTAGCAAAGCAGAATGCACATCATTTTCAAAGTCAGAAAGAGAAGACAAAAGAGGAAATGTAACAGCACCACCTAAAGGGCATTTCACAGCAACAGGAATGAAACAAAGGTTAAAAAGCAGTAAGGCCTTTTCATTTTGCCTCGAGGCACAGGGTGCAAGATTGCCATGAGAAATGTGGTTTGATGGACTGGGCACTGTGGGACAGTCTCTGGAGTGGTGAAATTCTGAACCTACATCCTGTCTGAAAAACTGGACAAAAATCAATCCAATCCACAGAACAGATCCTTCTGTAAAGTTCAAACTCAGCTGAATGAACACAAATCGTTCACAGACCTAAATGTGGGAGCTCAAACTATAAAACCCCTAGAAGAAAACACAGGAGTAAATCCTCCTGACCTTCGGTTAGACAATGGTTCCTAAGACGGGGCACCAAAAGCACGAGGAACAACATTTAAAACAGTTAACTGGACTTCATTAAAACAAAAACTTCTGTGTTGCAAACAACGCCATCAGAAAGGACACTCACAGAATACGAGGGGAAATATTTGCAAATCATGTATCTGATAAGGGACTTGTATCCAAAATATAAAAACAACTCTTATGGCTCAATGAGAAAAAGATAACCCGGGGCGCCTGGGTGGCTTAGTCTGTCTAGCATTCGACTTCGGCTCAGGTCATGATCTTGTGGTCCCTGAGTTGGAGCCCTCTATCTGGCTCTGTGCTGACAGCTCAGAGCCTGGAACCTGCTTCAGATTTGATGTCTCCCTCTCTCTCTCAAAACTAAATAAACATTAATATATATATAATTTTCATATGCTTATTGGCTATTTGTATATCTTCGGTGGAGACATGTCTATTCAAATCCTTGCTCATTGGACTGAGCCCCATTTTTACGGCCCAACTTTTAAAACGAGCAAGGATTTGAGTAGATAGGTCTCCAGCGAAGATATACAAACAGCCAATAAGCATATGAAAATAATGTTCATCATTAGTCATTAGGGAAATGCACAAGTAAACCACAATGAGATTCATTTCACACCCACTAAGATGGTTATAGTCAGACCGACAGGAAATAATAAGTGTCAGAGAGGATGTAGAGAAATTGGAATCCTCCTACATCGCTGGTGGGAATACAAGAATGGTGGAGCTGTTCTGGAAAATAGCTCAGGAGATCCTCAAAATGGAACTGTGTCTCAACTGATAAACAAAATAGGGTCTATCCATACACGGAAATGTTATTTGGCAATAAAAACAAAGTACTGATGCGTGCTGTAACATGAGTAAATCCTGAAAACGCTATGCTAAATGAAAGCAGCTGAGACACAAAAGGTCACATACTGTGTTACTCCATTTGTGGACAATATCCAGGATAGACAATTCTAGAAGCAGATCAGCACTGGCCTTGGGCTGGGAAAGTGGGGGGAATGAAGTGAAACTAAAGTGCTTGTGGTTCCTTTTAAGGGTGATGACAACAGTTTACAATTAGGTTGTGGCAATGATCACACCACTCTGAACGCACTAAAGCCATTTAAGCGTATACTTTTTTTTTAAAAAAAAATTCTTTTTAGAGAGAGAGTGTGAGAGAGCATGCACAAGCAGGGGAGGAGGGAGTAGGAGAGGCAGAGAGAGAATCTTAAGCAGGCTCCGTGCTCAGCACAGAGCCCAATGGGGGACTTGATCTCCCAATCCTGGGATCATGACTGAGCCGAAATCGAGTCAGATGCTCAGCCAACTAAGCCACCCAGGCACCCCGAGTGTATACTTTAAATAGGTGAAACGCAGGGTACGTGAGCTGTATCTCAATGAAGCTGTTCAAAAAGATTCAAAGAGTTTTCAACTGCTACCCAACAGCAAAACTGAAGGTATTATTTATTTATTAAACAAACAAACAAATAAATAAAATCTTCATGGCCTTTGTGAACCTGCCCTTTCTAAGCCCCGACCACTACTTTCTAGAGGAAACCATTATAACTGGGCAAGGTCACACAGCTGTTCGCAGAAGAGGGACCAGAACCCGGACTGCCCAAGGTCCATGCGGGCCAGGTACTAGGGTGAGGGAAGACTGTCTAGAACACGACTTTTTAAAAAAAAAAATTTTTTTTTTCAACGTTTATTTATTTTTGGGACAGAGAGAGACAGAGCATGAACGGGCGAGGGGCAGAGAGAGAGGGAGACACAGAATCGGAAACAGGCTCCAGGCTCTGAGCCATCAGCCCAGAGCCCGACGCGGGGCTCGAACTCACGGACCGCGAGATCGTGACCTGAGCTGAAGTCGGACGCTTAACCGACTGCGCCACCCAGGCGCCCCTAGAACACGACTTTTAAGGAGGTATCACTCTCAGTGCCCTGCTTGCCTGGCCAGGCCTTGGTTCTACCCACACTCTTTCCACATCGCCCCCCTGGGAAGTTCAAAGCAAGACCATCCGTAAACAGGAATACTCGTGTTAACGCTTCCATGGTCATTCCTCATTTGTTTTTCCCTACAAATGTCCACACAGAAAACAAAAGGTTTTTCTTTCCTTTTACTTTAGGGAAAAGAGAGATGACCCAAAGAATGAGAGGTTAGGCAGGGCTTGGAAGGAAAACCAAGTGAGAGAAAACACATGCTTGCCAAGAGGACATGTTGACGCTGGTGACCAGAAGAACAACATGGCCTATTTTAACTATTTCACTTAGCACGGTCTTCCTTTGGAAGCTCCACCAGTGTTTCGCCAACCCTCTCGCTCATCTGTGTCACCGTGTTTCTTTTCCATTGGTTGAACTTTTTTGTGAGTGCCATCAATAAGGATTTCCATTACGGAAAATACA
Organism: Acinonyx jubatus; assembly: GCF_027475565.1. Taxonomy (NCBI): domain Eukaryota; kingdom Metazoa; phylum Chordata; class Mammalia; order Carnivora; family Felidae; genus Acinonyx; species Acinonyx jubatus. The sequence continues at coordinate 48,893,697 of NC_069383.1, read as the reverse complement.
GCTTATCAGTGGCCGTAGTCTGTTACGGTAAAAACGCTGAATTATTGCTACTGAGCAATCCTTTATTTTTTATTTGCACATTTATGCATTCTCTCTAAGGTGAGCTCAGCACATACCGTTTGCATGTCGCTTGGTTTGTATCCGATGCACAAAGTCAGGTACAAAGTGTGCTTGAAAGAGCAGGTAGGCTTTCGGCTTTATTTTGCCCATTTGTTTACTTCTACCGTGACTGATAACAGATGATGGCAGTAAAGATTAAAACGCTCTCCCACGTCTATCCTGATTACCTATCCTGCCTGTCGATGGCATAAAATGGCTCATAAGGCCAGCCTTTCTATTTACATGTCCTGATTTATCTGCTGTTGTCAAAGATTCTCCATTTATTACCCCCTCCAGAAGGAACTGCATGCTTTAAACATTCTCATACCACTTCCTGCTTTAATCATAGCCAAATATTTGACATCACAGACACGCTTGGTGACTCCAAGTTTCAGGATTCCATTACACAGCAAGTTAAATAGGGGCCCGGGCTTTAATGTTCTAACGTTTAGTTTTGCTCTCTTTGTTTCTCCAGACAAGCAGCTTCCTAATTCCTAAATCCTCCCGTGAGGCTTTGCCAACAACGTGAGGCTGCCTTCGTGTACTTCTATGACTTCTATGACTCAGTGTCTTGCCAGCTACTTCCTGGGGACGGCTCTTAGCGACCGATGAGACTTGGCCATTAGAAAGAAAGCTCTGGTACTCAAGCCATTTACTCCACAGGGAAGCAGTTAAGCGTAATGGTTAACAAGGACTCCGGAAGAGTAACTCACAGACAAAGTTTGAAATCCCAGGCTACCACTTACTAGCTCTGTGCACATCACTTACCCTCGCTCTGCCTTGACTTGCCTTTACTGAGAAACAGGAACCAACAAATACTCCACGGGGCTGCTTTAAGGATTAAATGAGGTGCGTAGCAGCTACTCAATAAAGGCAGTGGCTAGTTTTTGTTGTTGAACTTTGCCTTCTGGATGCTTCTATGATGTATTCTTACCCTGGTTTGCTCAGAGGTAACCAAAATATGCTCTCTCTCTTCCCAAAGCACGTCTACTACGTGGAAAATAAATTGTTGACGTGAAAACACTCAAAAATCAGTGAATAGATTTACTGCTTACAAATCAGAAAAAAAAAATTAAGCAATCCGTGTTCTCTCTTGTTTTTATGGGTATATAACAATGGAATCAATATGCTATGAAAAAGCTTTATATCCCGTTAGGAAATCTCATTTACCTGACTGAATAGGGCTGTCCGTTAACACTGGCTTTTTTATCTCTTTGTTTCTTTGGAATTCGAAAGCAGCACATCTTACCATAAACATCCAAATGTTATAGAATTACCTACAACGTAAAAAGGGAGTTTTCACAGTCCCATCCCAACCACTGTCAGTGGCTGGGGAATGGCGGTGGCATTTTCCAGTGTATTCTCTTTACCAACTTTTAAAATATATATATAAAAGACTGTAGCACTTTGCATATTTCTTTTTCTTTTTAAACGTAGCAATGTCTCTTGGACATCTTTTTAGGTCATTATATGTGACTCCACCTCATGGTTTTATTATTTTTATTTTTATTTTTTTTAACGTTTATTTATTTTTTGAGACAGGGAGAGACAGAGAATGAACAGGGGAGGGTCAGAGAGAGGGAGACACAGAATCCAAAACAGGCTCCAGGCTCTGAGCTGTCAGCACAGAGCCCGACGCGGGGCTAGAACTCACAGACCGCGAGATCATGACCTGAGCCGAAGTTGGCCGCCTAACCGACTGAGCCACCCAGGCGCCCCCACCTCATGGTTTTAAATAGGATGAATACACTCAATTTACTGAACCAATCTCAAACTGAAGAGCATTTTGGTTATCTTCAGGTTTTTGTCTATCACAAACACTTTCCCAGCCAAATTCTTTAAGAATAAAAAATTTTTTAACGTTTTTTTATTTAATTTTGAGAGAGAGAGAGACAGACAGACAGAGTGTGAGAAGGGGAGGGGCAGAGGGAACCGGAAACAGAATCCGTAGCAGCCTCCAGGCTCTGAGCTGTCAGCACAGAGCCCAGGGCAGGGCTCGAACTCAGGAACCGCGAGATCATGACCTGAGCCGAAGTCAGCAGCTTAACTGACTGAGCCGTGTAGGCGCCCCCTTCACATGGCCTGACCTCTAGACGTAGGCACGCAGCTTGTCTTGTTCTTCCCTTTTCAACATTAACTTTTCCCTGAAATAAAAACATCCCCCCCCCAACCCCCCACCACCAAAGCATCTGTGTTTGTGGTCAGATCCTCTGGAAACCTGTTGCTCTGCCCTGACCCTGGCATCTGTTGAGCAGTTCTTTGCCCTGTGGCAATTTCCATGGAGTTCCAGAGCACATTAATCTCAGCTTCGCCCCTCAAGGGTGCTGCAGCCTCTGGCAAGTTACTAATTATCGCTGTGCCTCAAGCACCTCATCTGTGAAATGGGGATAATGCGGATATAAGGACTGAACAAATTAACCCAGTGCAAAGTGCTTTGATGAGGTGTGGCAGTAAGTGGTCAATAAAGAGTAGCTAATGTTGTTAAGAGTTACGTGGTTGCCTTTAAGGATTCTTTTTGAAAGACCTGAAGATTCTGATTTCTGCCCCCATGTGGAGAGTGCTTCCTCACGCCGGTTTCCGGAAGGGCATTCTGCCTCTTTCTCCCCCATCACTGTTTAGCCGGAACCCAGACGCTTGGGCCACGTCTCTAAAATACCCCTACTGTTTAAGAGCCAAGGAGCAGCTGGCTATGCAGTGTGGTTCGAGGAGCACAGAGCAGACCTTTCCGCTCCAAAACACAACAACAAAATGTTACAGTTAGAGATGCATCATTTGGGACCTTGGGAGCTCTTTGGTTATCAGAAATTCACTGCTTCGAGTATCAAGATTCTGGAAAGAAGACTGTTACCAGCTCACAGCTTAGCAAAGAGGAATTGACAGGGAGCTAAGTCAAAACAGGTAGAAATAATGGCTTGAGGTGGGGAAGGACTGAGACCCAGGGCTAGAAATAGTCTCGAAGGGGAAGCGGATGGAAGGAAAGCCTCGCCTTCCAGCCTGTAGGTCAGAGGCCTGCCTCCGCTCCCAGCACTCGGCCAGCAGCAAGCCAGGCTTATGGGACTCTGGATCTGGAGCGAAGGGGATGAGCGTGGGTGGCCCTGTGCCCTGGCCGGCCAGCCGGCGACCCGCGGCCGCAGTCCTATTTCCTCCTTCACATCCCTCTTACGGCAATTTCAGCAGTGGGTGGGTTTCGGCCAGAAATCACGGTGGCCTTTTAGAAGTGGGATGGTCCTGCATGTAAGGCCACAGGCTAAAGGTCACTTTGCCGTCAGCAACCCTAACGTGTTGTTTTTCTTACATTTGGCACTCAGCGTAGGAGCCCGGTTTTACAGTTATTGGCCTGACTCCCAACTTCATGAGAAAGTCTCGGGGGTTCAGATCTGCTTTCGTCCCCGGCTTCCCATCAACCAGGCTGACACACGGTCGATTCCAGATGCAGAAGCTGGAGTCAGGGGTTCTGCTTTCCTATTTGTCTGTAACTAGCCCCGTCTTTTTTTTTTTTTTTTTTAATTTTACCATTTTATTATTTTTTTAATTTACATTCAAGTTGCTGGCACATGGTGCAACAATGATTTCAGGAGTAGACTCCTTAGTGCCCCTTCCCCATTTAGCCCATCCCCCCTCCCACAACCCCTCCAGGAACCCTCTGTCTGTTCTCCATATTTAAGTCTCTTCTGTTTTTATATTATTTTTGCTTCCCTTCCCTTATGTTCATCTGTTTTGTCTCTTAAAGTCCTCATATGAGTGAAGTCATATACTTGTCTTTCTCTGACTCATTTCGCTTAGCATGATGCCCTCCAGTTCCATCCACGTCGTTGCAAATGGCAAGATTTCATTCTTTTTGATTGCCGAGTAATACTCTAGTGTGTGTGTGTATCACACTTCTTTATCCATTCATCCATCGATGGACATTCGGGCTCTTTCCCTACTTTGGCCATTGTCGATAGTGCTGCTATAAACATGGGGGTGCATGTATCCCTTCAAAACAGCACACCTGTATCCCTTGGATAAATACCTAGTAGTGCAATTGCTGGGTCGTAGGGTAGTTCTATTTTTAGTTTTTTGAGGCACCTCCATACTGTTTTCCAGAGTGACTGCACCAGCTTGCATTCCCACCAACAATGCGAAAGAGATCCTCTTTCTCCGCATCCTCGCCAACATCTGTCGTTGCCTGAGTTGTTCATGTTAGCCATTCTGACAGGTGTGAGGTGGTATCTCATGGTGGTTTTGGTGAGTATTTCCCTGATGATGAGTGATGTGGAGCATTTTTTCATGTGTCGGTTGGCCATCTGGATGTCTTCCCCCGTCATTTTTTTTTTAAGTTTATTTATTTTGAGAGACAGCGTGTGTGTGTGCATGCACACACACACACACACGGAAGGAGGAAGGGGCAGAAAGAGAGGGAGGGAGAGAATCCCAAGCAGGCTCCATGCTATCATCACAGAGCCCGACGCGGGGCTCAATCCCACGAACCACGAGATCATGACCTGAGCTGAAATCAAGAGTCGGACACTTAAGCGACCAAACCACCCAGGTGCCCCTAAACCCATCACTTTCCAGCTAAGGTTGAAAAGCCTGTTCTCTGGCTACCATGGCCAATGAGGAAGGCTCTGAGGGCAAAGGCAGGCAGCAGACAGACTGGCGATGTGGATGGGGACCTCCAGGGCGATGGCAGCGAGCAGGCCACCATCTCCTGGGAAGAAAGCCAATTGTTGCCAGCTGTCCTCTGTCCTCCTCATTCCTGCTCACCACCCAACACCGTACCAGACCTGAAGGAACCACCATTGGAAATCAACCCCGGCACCACAAAGTCCTCTTCAGTTTATTTCTGGTAAGTTCCCTGGAAGGGCTGGTGAGAAAGGCAAGACCCTTCTGCTGTGGCCACCAAACACTTCCAACCTCTCACACTGCTCTCTCCTTTTTCTCCCCTTGGGATCAGTCCCCTGCTGACAGCTCGCGACCTCGAGAGATCTACAACTCCCTCCGCCTGGTCCCCTCGTGCCCTCGGGTATCCTTTCTGTGCCCTAGACCCACCTCAGAGTCCTTGCCTCGGTCTAATTCATTGTCTTTCTATAGCTTGCATTTCCAACACACAGCACACACTCCCCCAGAAGCCCTGTCTCAGAGTTCACCTCCAGTCTTTCTACAGAGAAAGACCACAAGCACAGCTAGGCTTTCACCAAAAGCTCTCTGAAGATGACAGTGATTTGGCTGGAAACCCTCAAGTCCGATAACGGCACTAAGATACCAGCGATGGTCCACGCCAGCCACTGACCCTTGGTCCCTGTAGGGGCAGGCTCCAGTAGAGGCCGCGTGGATCTTGGGACTTCAGCGGGGTTTTTCCACCAATGCAGCAGCCCTTGAAATTAATTTTCTATTAAAATCTAAGCCTCTCAGTCTGATAAACAAACTGCACATTCGCTGTGGATTCTGTATCTGACCTTTTACACTGGTTTTGTCAACAAAATTTACTGTATTCATAAATACTAATGTTCTCATTTGGTTCCCTATCTTTAGCATACTGTAAATTATCAGCAAGTACATAAATGTCTTGGCCTGGTAATATAGTGGCCTGAAAGGACTTCCTTTTTCCTTTAAAGATGTTGCATGTTTTAATGGTAGGTGTTTCTAATTAACTTGAAGTGCCATAAACTGCCCACGTACGAACCAGAGACAAGTGAGTTGCATTAAATTAAAAGTGCAAGATCTGACTAATGTTAACAAATTAGGCATGCCTTCAAGACGCACAATTTCTCTGTTTGCAGTTGTCATCTTATTAATGCAGAGGTAGCAAGGCTCCCGGAGCAGCCGTGCCAAATGAACCTTTTGAAATTAATACTTTTGGCAATCGGTTAGGAATAAGATTTCAAGCTTTAAAAAGATTCCCGCTCAGGCATCTCAGTATCTCTTCTTCCTCCATAAATGAGCTCGATTTGGGGATCTGATCTTTTTGCCAATATCAGTCCAAATTAGCACTGTAAATATTGAAATCAAGTGTTACTACTTGGCCTAATTTTCTTTCAGCTTGCAGTTAATCTTTATTCAGCCCTAATGAGTATTTATTGTATGACCCTGACAGCTTGCTACCGCTGTGATAAATTATCTGACTCAAGTCCGATTAAAAATGCAACCCTGAGTGCTAATTATCTCAACAGACCTGCTTAATAATAGCATTTCGTGTCAATTACGGAATCTCAGCATGGGTGTCAATACAACAAATGCACAGGCCTACCTTGGATGCTGACTTCCCATAATGCCCTTTTACTTGCCATATGTAAATCAGGGCGCTTCTGTACCTGCGGTGACCTTTTATTAGCAAACTGTCAAAATGATAAAACTAGCCACAGCAAAACCCCCACCACCATACAATTAGGGGCTACAGCTTAGGACAACAGGAGGTCAATCAGACATAGCTAATTATGATGCGTCTTACTTATGGCCTGTCCAGCAGGAGGAATGAGCCGTTTTTGAAGTTTATGCCAGCTTAAGCATGGCCCACAGGAGGGAAGCGACTGGAAAGCGGCAACTTGGGAGGTGGAGGCACAAAACTGCACACTCCTACGACTCTTCAGGGCATCTGGCATCAGATGGGAGGTCACTTTCAGCTCGGTCGCTTGCTTACCGTCACTTGGAATAAATCGCTTTGACTGAAAAATGGAGCCAACACCATCCACCCCATTGCCTGGGGTCTGGGGTGAGGATTAAGGGGTAACACGTGTAGAAACACTGAGCATGGCCATCGCACAGCGGGTGGTGAACACCCGTTCGCTGTCTCTGTGTTCCTGTTCCCGTGATCGAGATAGGATCAGCCACAAGTATCATTTATGAAGTGCTCGCTCCGTGCTTGGCACAAGGTCTCACGTGTATCCTGTCACTCAATCTTCCTCCTTTACGACAGTGAGGATGTAAGAGAATAGCTGAGCTGAAAGTTACCTCTACAGACCATTTACTATAGTCTTAGATACAGATGCCCTCAACTATTCAGGATCAAGGATGAGGCTCTTTGGAAAGATCATCTGGGGCGAGCACTGCACGGCCTGCCTCGGCCATAGCGAAAGGAGCCGCATTTTACTGAAATGGGCATTCGTTCCAGGTCCTGCGCCGTGGGGAGCGCTTTCCTTTGTCGAAACCACACTGTATCCCTCTCATCATCTTCCCTTTGGAGACCAGGGAATAGGTTAGGAGAGGCTAAAGGACTTGCGTAACAGCCCGCGACGGGTAGGCTTCAGAGCCCAGGCCCGAGTGAGCCAAAGGCAAGGCTCCCATTAGCCTAAGTAGGTGGGACCCCGCGGTGTATGTTATTTACTGGGACAAATGCTTTCAGTAGAAAGGTTGGGAGAAGTTGACATTGGCCTGAGAATATCGCCCGACCCTGTTATGGGGCATTTTAATCACAAGGAGCAATAAATAATACATGGCTTTCTGCTGTGACCAACCCACAAAGCAGCAGGGCAGGCCCAAGCCCCAACACGTGCCTCTATCTTTTCACGGGGGCTTTTCTGGGGGGTGAGGCAAGAGGGGGCTAGTTCATCACGTGGCCTGAAGCATTTTCAGCCTTAGGTGGTCATTTCGGGGGACAAACCTCCTTTCCCCTGGCTTTTGCGATTCCAGGGAGGCTTTCTTTTTCAAGTGGACATCTCACCACTGTTCGATTCTGCCACATGGCCACCTTCTTGCCTCACCTGCCTGCCCTCCCTGAGCCAGCCGGACAAGAACCCAGAGCACCGTAGCGGTTCGGAGCATAACTTGAGGCAACCTCCTCAAAAATGGTTCCAAATTTTCCCAGACCAGAAGGACACCATCCCAAGAAGGGACCCCTAGGAAAATACAGATGTTTCCATTCTCTACATCTGGGCCATGTGGTCTGCGCAGAAGGGACAGAGACCTCGTCCTGTGCAGTGAGGGGGCCAAATGGTGTTTCCCCAGTGGCCACACCCAAGATGGCTTGCGAGCTGGATTCGGGGCTGTGGGAAACAACGCGGGGGAGAGGAAGGCAGGGTAGACGCCTCCACCACCAGCAGGAGGCCGCGCGGCCGGCTGGCTAATGAGACCCAGATGAAGGTCTCCTGCGATAGATCCGGGGAGATGCAAGAAAGGAATGCGGTCATTTCCTTCTGAAATAATGTGTTCTCTCTTCCCCCGACACCTTGGGCCTGCTTCATTACTTCCTTCACATGCAATCTCAAATTAGGGAGCCAGGCTTTCCCCTCCGTATGATGCCAAGTTAGTGCCACGAGGGTGTAAATCAAGTGTTTCATAAACACTGTGTGGGCTGATTTTCTTTCCAGTGGTGTTCCAGTCCTCCCTCTGTGTGCGCCTTCATCGCTTCCCCCTCAAGCAGGTGTGCCTGCATTTTGCTTTGATGAGTGCTGCTGTTATTTGGGGCAAGCTACACGGCCCCTTCTCCAGGGTGTTAGCACGGACTCTGTGCTTTCCACAGAGACACCTGGTGGCCCAGCCTTCCGCATCCTGAGGCCTCTCCGCACCTTGCCCTGTCAAGGGAAACTCGGATTTGGGCTGGGAATGACACCTCGCGGGCTGAAGTCTGAGCCCCGATTTTCACACTTCCTCTGATTCCTATGACACGATGCAATGCTGATGTGGAAATCACTTTGTACCACATCCCTCCTTGGCGTGTCCTTAAACATTCGTTCAAATTCCACATAAGGTTTTGCAAAAACTATGGAAACATATCCTCTACAGACAAATTTAGCGTGAAAGTTACTGCCCCACTGGGCAGGGCGCAATTGATACCATTTAACTCTCTCTCAACACTACGAAGGGAGCTAAATCTTTCCAAACACTTTAGTAATAAGGAATGTAATATATGTGTCTGGTGTGCTATTAGAGTCCTACTCGTAGCCTCTGTATTCCAAATCGTTCTACGCGTGAATCCAGCTCGATAGGAAGTGTGGCTCATAGGTGGGGGGAAGAGTGCATTAGGTTTTAATAGGCCTTTGCTTGCCTGCAGACCGATTCCTTAATTTTCTGAGCATCTTACCATTCGCCATTTGGTTTCCGATTTTGAAAAATATGCCTGTCGACATACATCTACTGAAAAAAAAAATTAAGTAATCTGAAATACAAACTGGGACCTAAGTGGTCGACTATAATTTGTTTTGTATGTGGATGCCAGATTTAAGCAGCTATTATCAAATTTTTCATTTTATAATGTTGACCACATCTTAAAAATTAATTATGCCTGCTATTTATTTCACAGTCCTGGTCTCAGGCCAACATAACAGCTTCTTGAACTCGCCTTAAACATATGGATGCGGGATTTCATTTATTGTTTTTGGTAAAGTCACGTTTTTCCAAAAAAATCACACAGGGGTCACATGAGAATCTTGGGTGCTGTCATTTGCCCGAAGCTGTTTCCATTAGCAACAATATTCATAAAAACACATGTCAGCAGTTAGTGCTCCAGCAATCTGAGTAAAGCCAGCCCTAGGGAGCTTCATTTCTATTTTGGGGCCTCACTGTCCTTCCAAGGGCAGAAAAAGCTTTTGGATCATTTCGCTCTGCAGGACACCCCTTGCCTAGCTTCTAGTTCTCGAAACCACACCCTTTTTGGAATCCTATCATCAGCTATGATGGGACTCTTAACACATGTTAGAATTCAAGAAATAATCTTTGACACCACCCCACTATGCCCTGGCATCTTAAAACTATCACAACACGTACAAGAAAACAGTCCTTCCACCTCGGATCTTTGGGGAAGTGTTCGAAAATCGACTTTGGTGCTTTCGGGGTACCGAGCTGGTGAGGTGGGGGGAGCGGGGGGAAGAAGCCTTTGAAAAATCTTCCAAGGCCAGAGTTTAAACTCACCGCTACTTACTGGACACACTTCTAACCAAAGTAAAACAAGAAGGCATTGTTTCAAACAGAATTATATGTGTAGGTATCGGCTTTATAAAAAACGATGACAGGGCTAGTGCATAAAATATCCAGTGAAGACCAGTATGGGGAGCCATACCCAGCGCTAACTTTCTGGACTGTGACGAGCAGTCCTGATTATCCGCATGGAGCTTCCGTGTGGCATCTTCCAACCTCTGACCTTGAGGTCGACCAGCAGGGCCCTCCGTACCTCCTCTCTCAGTCCCAGGGTTCGCGGGTCCCTACAAGTCAGACCTTCCCAGCAACCCCCTCCCCCCACACCAGGCCTGATTACACCTGTCAGATTTTTATGGTTATTTGATTCCCTCCAGACCAGTAACCAACACACATCAGGGGTCTGGTTCATCGTGGTACCCTTGCCAAGGGATCTCAGGGTCGGCAGCATCAGCACGGCCTGCCCGTCTGGCCGAAATGGACTCTACCCAAGAGTTCTATAATTTGTACGTGGCACTGGTCTGGAACTGACAGACCGTTCTTGGAAACAACTAATTTCTCAGAGCTCACAAGTGATCTACAAATCTGGGATACGCCTCAGAATGTCCACAACTGTAGCCACTTGCCACAATCTCACTGGTGGAGTGCTTACTCTACTTGGGTAACCAGGAGATATGACTAAAATCTGCAGTAAATTTATTTAGTCTGGAAGGGAAATCAAGGGTTCTAGTTCCCACACACACCAAACAGGGATAAATATTTTTGAAGAATTACAGAATTATATAGAATAAAGACTCTCTAATATGCAATTTGGAAGGCACTTTGGGATCGGGCAAGGCTTCACGTTCAGCACAGCCAACAGGGACTGGGGATGAAGCAGCCTCTGTGTTACTGGACATCCTACTGAGAAAAGAGTCAAAGAGTCTCCATGGTCCCCCTAACAACCAACCAAGTCTCCTTGAGAATGTGGAGTACTCCGTGCTCGCAGGGCTGTGAGTGTCTTCCAAAAGACAACTGGGAAGATTAGAATACAAATGCCCGGGTGGCACATCATTCCTCCTAGACCAGAATCTCTAGAGGCTGGAGCCAGGAATTTGTGTCTTTAAGATCTCCTTAGGTGACTTGCGGGGAAGGGCCATAAATGGGAGCGATTTGTTCTAGGCCACCGGGCGGCTTCAGTTTTGCTGCCGTTTAACTTCTATCACATAGATTTATCTGTGAATCCAAAGGCAAAGAAGGATTTTGTTGACTTGTCTCATGGGTGGTGCCCATGTGCTTAGTAAACTCTCTTGGTCTACTCCTTACTCCAGTAAGCAGGGACAGATTATGACTACCAACGAGCGTCACTGCCCTAAGAAGCGTGCCCAGCAGCTGTGTGTTTAGGCTCTCTCTGGTCCTGAGAGATTTTTAAAAGGCTTTCTTTCCTCCCCACTCTCCCAGTTCAGTACCTCAAAAGTACCAATCTGGAGTCTAAGGTCTTGTGATAGTTTTAAGATGTGATAGTTTCAAGATAGTGGGAGTTATCAAAGATGAGTTCTTGAATTCCAACATGTATTGAGCCCAATCATAGCTGATGACAGGATTCCCAAAAGGGTGTGGTTTCGAGAGCTAGAAATTAGGCAGGGGGTTTCCTGCAGAGTGAAAGGATCCAAAATCTTTTTCTGCCCCTTAGAAGGACAGTGAGACCCCAAGGCAGAAATGAAGCTGCCAACAAATGCCACTGTCCTAAGAGGGAAAAAAAGAATTCAAAGCGTTCTGGGTAGCCATGCTATCTCATGCTCACTGCGTTTCATCTGAAATGGTTCTGTATTTTTTGCTTTCAGTAGAACTTGCCTGAAGTCTGGGTCCTTTTAGAGTAGGATCACAAAACAATTTGTTCTCCTCTCTGAGGTGAAAAGAAAAGCCTCATGTCTGTTCCACGTGTCACGTTACCTCATAAAGCAAGTGATATTTGGCATTTTGATTACCTTCAGAGAGTCTACGCTTTGCTTGCGTTCTAGTAGGGTCGATTATTTAATCACTAAGCCTGAAGATGCTCATATCATCCTATGTTTGCAAAATAGTTTTAAGTGCTTTCAAGTGCTTCCAAGATTAAAAAAAAAAAAAAAGTCTTGTCTTCTTTGTCTTCTGTTGACAAGTCAATTTCATTTGATCATTGGATGTACTTCCACTAACGGATTTAGAACCATTACTTAATAGTAGCTGTCCATAAAGAACAATCTAATAGGAACAATTAGTTTACTAAGAATCCACCACTCTTCTCTTTTTGGCATTTGTGGCTCATAGAAGCTTCTGCTTCTTTCAAATGAATCTGCCTTAATAGGGCATTTATTTCTGGACATTTCACACAACTTAGTCAAGTCCACACTTCTTAATTTCTTCTTTTTGATCCATGGTGATCTGCAAACCAACGCCAAAACTACAGAATTCGAAATGTAGCAAGTTTACTATCCCCCCCCTTCTATTTGGTTATTTACATCCATAGTGACATAAGGTAAGAAACTGCCATCGCCAGCCACTCCTCACTGGGGATCAAAGCCCTGGAACGCTTGATGAAAATCTATCAGGCCTCTGCCCACGGATTCCCACCTGGATGCTGACCGTGCCCGCTGCCAGTGCTGCCTCGAGATGACAGTGGTGACTAACACCCGGCCCTGCTTGCCCCCTCCAGGCCGGGCATCCGCTTGCCCTCCGATCTCTCTTTCTTCACTTTACCGAGGGCTTTGGTCAACTTGTAGCAGAAGCTGCCAAGGAGGCCCAAAAGCCTGAGAAGATGCTGGGGGCCAGGGGGCCACGTACAAGAGGCCGGCGCGCCGATGACCGTGCCCTGCGCCGATCAGCCGGTTGGTCGGTGACAGGCAGCTCACGGATGTGGGGGCACCGGTGACTGAATGGACCCAGGGAGGCTGGGCAAAGATAGAAACTGCATGAGGTGCTCCAGCTTATCGCCACAAAGGTGGCCAAATAAAAACTACCTGCCAGTATTCGGTAAACTTTGCATGGAAGGCGGTGGTTTTATTTTTTGCCCCTCACACGAGTCTCATCTAATCAAATCTGGTGATAAGTATTACAGACCTTAAGGTCCTACCTAATGAAGCAGTCTTCATTTTCTACGTTAATTTCCCCCACCACACTGCAATGCCTACGGAAAGAGAACCCAAGCAGAAACCTTAGTAATCGTCTCTCATTATGTCGACGGGGGATGACTTCGCCTTTGTACATCCGTGCCCTTGCATGCTTACTTTTCTGATTCTGGTCATCTTTCCCAGGCAACCACACTTGGCTTTGTAGCTATGGGAATCTGAAGGTGCCTATTCCTACATAACGAATTAGGTCACTCAGCAAACATCCAAATTCGGAGACTCGAGTTTCTCAGTAAATGCTTTTAGAATGAAAAACTGGTTAATGATAAGGCAAGCGGTGTGGGTGCTCCCAGGAGCTGCATTATCAGCAATTCAATTCAACATAACCGCGGGTTTGTATTCAGTTCCTGGGGCATAAATAAAACAAACAAAAAAACCCAAACAGCTCCTGCCTTCAAAGGGCCCGTAGTCTAGCAGGCAAGGCAGATACACAGATAAACACAACCACGTCTACACAGAGCAGTAATTAACTGTAAGGGACAGGAGGAGTCAGGGAAGTCCTTTTGGAGAAGTTCGGTTTTGAGGAAACAGTTGGAGCTTATTAGATAGAAAACAGGATTAGGACATTGATCCTGGCACCCAGTGAAATGGTTCCTATGCCTCACCTGGGTCACCAATCCAAACAGGGGCCCTTTGCCAATGCAGACACAGCCCATGAGCACAAAATTACAGTCTAATCCACCGATTCTCTGTTTACATTCTTTCCTGGGTCTTGTAAGTAATACCAACAGCTGAAATACGGATCTGGCTAAAAGAAACCAAATCCCTTTAGGCCTTCCCAAAGTGCCTGAGCTTTAGCTGGGAGTGGACTTGTCTCTCTCGACTATGAATCACCGAGGAAAAGGGACTGAAGCAAACTGTAAGCAGCCACAGGGCTGGGAGAGCGAAACAAGCATGTTCCCCTTTCATTAAAATCAGATGTTATCGACTTTAGTCTGTTTTCTTCTCTTCCTAAGAACAGACGCAGAAATGCATTTAAAACATGTTCAAAACATGTTCAGGAAAAAATACATTAAGATAGTTTCACTCTTATGAGAGTACAAACATGGAAGGGATTTGAAGGCACCTGCTATCAATATTCAATATGAAAAGTCTTACCTATTTGATCCCTTAAATGTTACCAAATGGAACCACAGCCTGATCAACAAAGAGCTTCATATATTAAACAAAATCATCTTTACTAGAGAAAAAAGGGGGCAGGGTTTTTTTTTGTTTTGTTTTTTTTCCTGCTCTAAAGGCAGTAGCATGGGATATTAGTTACAGTATTAGCACAATCCTGAGCTTACTTTGTTTTAAGAGCATGGAACAGATATTTGATGATGCCTTAGTTCTACTAAACTCACGTTTTTCCAGCTGGCAAACATAATATGAAAAGTTAAGTCACGTAAGGCTATGTGGCCCCGTGTCCTAAAAATACTCTCCACTTTCTCAATTTTTCAAGCCCCTCTAATCCAATGTGCAGGTGGATAAATTTTAAGCTTGAACTACATTTTGAGATGTGGGCCCTGTGTTAACTTCAGCCAAGAAGTAAAAACTGTCCAAACCCAATTCTGGCATTCATCTGGAAGGTAACATTTGAGATTAAAATTTACGTGTATAAAAAGGATTTACAGACTTAATGCTGAATCTAAAATGGGCTGTTTTAGTTACCAAGGCAAATGACAAATCCAGTCCTTGGACATCGTACTTAGCCGAAGTGCCTGCAGTTTATTACAGGCTCAGCTTTGAGAGGGAGAGGCTGTGGCTGGGGTGTGTGAGCTCAGAACTGACCTAATCAGAACGATCTAGAGCCTCAGAATCGCTAAATAAAGCTCCAGTCCGGTGGCAACATGTATACACTCACATTCTTTTGTTGGGGGAAGGAATAAAAAAAAAAAAAAAAAGATCAATGTAACTTGAACAAAAGTGGAAAACAAAGACTGAGAATGAAGTGTGAACCCCTTTCAGATCAGACTAAAGATCTGGAAAAAAAACGTATCTGGTATCTGTCGTAAGTTAGGGGCTGAGTCTGAGAGGAGGTAATGATGACTGTTGCTTCAACGGCCCCGGGAAAAGATGGACTCCTTATCCTGGACAACCATAACGCAGCTGGCTCCTCACTGAACATTTGACCAAAGGAGCCACAGCAACAATATTACCACCACCCCAGCATGGCGACAAAGGTGGTAGACCCTGGGGCTGGGTGCTGTGATCTCCGACTCCTGCCCCCTACTGGAGCCCTGCCAGGCCCCTCTCCACAAGTGGGCCTGCTCATCCCTCGGCAGGACCCTTCCGGGCAGGCTGTCCAGGCTCCGGCAACAACGTGTCTTTCGATACTTCTAACTGCAGGCATTCCAGAGGCTCCGGACAGACATCCTTCGGCCCTGCGGTAGGCAGGTAGCCCACCTCGTTATAGCTCTTGGAGGCACACACATGGGTTCACAGGTGCCAAAGTGTTTCTTTTCCCTGCTTCCCTTCACAGAAAGTTCTCCACCTACCCTGCCCAGCCTGGCTTGGAGGCGGGTGAGCTCCCCACGATTATACACAACGTTGACCAAGATGGCCCCCGAGAAGCTCAGTGCCTGTGGCTACCTGTAGAGGGATGCTAACCATGGAACAGGACATGGTGGGGGGTGAGTATGACCACTGAGTCTTGGGACACTGACGTGGGGCGGTGGCTTTGGCGGGACCTTCCTGTCCACCTGCACTATCAGTCCTGTTCTCCACTCCCTAAAGAAGACGCCCAGCCTCGCACGCTGGCGGTTTTTCACTATGATTGCTCAGCCCATATATGGAGGCCAAATTCAGCAACTCAAAGAGAGGTGGCTTAGGGCATCCACCTGTCATAAGTGAAAGTGATTACTGTGTGAAAATCAAAGGCACCAAAGTTGAGGGCCATGTGGAGGATAAGGCAGGCTTGGCTCAATCTCTGAGTAAGATCACTCTCTGAGCACCACACTTTTCAGGCTCTTGTGGGACTCTCTTAATGGACTTCTCCTAACTTCATGACAATTAAGGAGGCTGGCCAATAAATTCCTGTGGTTTGGCCTACCTATACTTCTCAAAATATATATTAGTCTTTTACATATTCAATGTCGGTTGCCGCCAGATTTGTGAAGTAATAGAAAAAAGTGGTAATAAGTGAAACATCCTTTGTAATTCCTGTGAAAATCAGGCCAACATGCATTCCCTGAATTCAGTGTGTTTTTAGAAAAAGAGGTGTAATTTATATCATTTCATTTATAACGGTGCTAAGTTAAGGCTCTTGGCTGCTTTTGACAGAGATCTTTCCAATCGGACTGCAATGATTTGTTTCCCTGAAACGCTTTCAAGTACGCAAAGACTTTTAATTAGCTTTCTAGAGTGTTTTCCTGATGGACATCACCTCCCCAAAGCCCTGTAAGTTTCCTGGCTTCTAAAACAGAACAAGAAGTTGACTCATATTCTTCGAGTTTCAGGCTTTCTGTGGGTCAAGAACAAATTGTATCGTGACACTGGGTGCAAATGCCAGGAGTTCATGTGGACAGGAGTTCCTCTCCACCCGCTCACCCAGCCCCCACGCCCACTCAGCGACTTGTCCACACTTTTTACATACTACAACTGATTCCGAGGGTGTCACTAAAAGGCATGTTTCTACACACACACAAAAATGTCAGCTAGCAGTGCTAGTAAGATAGAAGGCCACAGTTAGGCACGATCTTGACTTCATGCAGCACTTCCTAAAGGGTTTCTATAGTCAAATACAGGTGGGAACCCCGAGGCTAAACAAAGTTAATCAGATAGCTTAGTGAAAATAAAAATTCTCAGAGGCACCGTGAATCTTTCAAACTTGCACCACGCACACGTATCTCCGACGCACAGCATCCCCGAAACTTAAGTTGGCTATAGAATCCCTCTGAAGAGCGTCTCGTGGGACGTTGTGAGGAATTCACTTTGGGACACGTGGACTTCATTTACCGAAGTCATAGAGCACAGGAGGAAATGAAGAGATGCACTTCTGTTTGGATGGGGGTGGGGGGGCTGTCACATAGAGGAAGTAGTGGGACGGCCAGCAAAGTCCTTGAGGAGGGCACAGGAGATCTTAATGATCGAGGATCAGGACCCTTTATTCAGCGCTGAGAGCTTCAGTGATGAAGCAGAGTATAAAGTGATATATGGGCTAACACCTATTTAATTTGGATCTACCCTCTGCCCTTCCTTCATGTTCCCATAAGAGCAGATGATCAGCTAGTTATAGAAAACAAGGGGTCTTCTGACTCAATTACTCTCACTGATTTTACCACGTGCCCAAAGACCCCTATAAAGGTCAAGCTCTTTGGGTTTCCGACTGAGGCACTCAAGAAATATTTTAACACGGGAATGCTATCAGGGAGGGTAATGTATTGGGCTGTGATTAGCCAATGCCCTTGAACCTTATAAGCAGAGGTCTTTATGCCCTAATGGCCCTCTACTTGGGATGGTCAGTTATGCACCTCATTCTCTACCCTCAACCAAGCCTCTCAAAGCTCCTGAGGGGGGACGATGTTTTTCCTCACAAAAATGCTAAAGACTGCTTTCCGGCGGAGGGGGCCTTGTGTGGAAAGGCGCACGTCCAGGCAACACTAGGAAAGTTATGCTAAGGAGAATGGGTGAAAAATGCAGTCATGCCGGACTTCACCCACCCCACCATTTTCCTTAAGGCTAGGCCTGACTGTCGGTGACACCTGCCTCCATGACACAGGGCCGGTGTGAGGACAACATCTGCAAATTGTAGATTCCACCACTTGGGGGCCTGGAGACCAGAGGGGCAGTGAACTCTGTTGGGGTTCTGTTGCTATTTCTGAAGAAGGAGTCCATGTATTCGAGATCCCACAGAGTCAAAGCCGCACAAGAATCATGGCAAATTTTTAATTTTTGATCTGACATACGGATCTCCCTTGGTTCTCTCCTGGGTAAGTGAACAGTATTTCAATCCTCAAAGCACGCCGCCTGTGACCTTCAAGGACACCAGCTTACCCTTGATAACACTTGGCCACATCCATTCGAGAAATTTCTAGCTTTGGTTTTCTAAACAGTAGGCCTCATCTGGCATTGTAGAAGGGGTTTTCAGTGATTTATAAAATAAACCGATTTTGTGCTTTTTATTTTCTAGGAGATGGTGACACGAGGGATCACGTTCAAGGTGGGCTCAGAGAGAGTGACATCTTGGGCTGGTTTGCCTTACAAAGATATTCCTGCAGGATTTCGAATTCTGCGGCAGGCGTGAAGTATTATAAATTTCCAGAACTTCAGATATAAAGGCATAAAAAAATGAATAAAAATGGACTCAAAAATAAATCCAAATGGGGCACTTCAGGTTATCTGGAGAACTATATTTTCCTCCTTTGCCCCAGCTCCGTTGTTGCAACATTCTATCATCTGGAAGATCCTATTTTAAGACACTACCTTGGGGCGCCTGGGTGGCGCAGTCGGTCAAGCGTCCGACTTCAGCCAGGTCACGATCTCGCGGTCCGTGAGTTCGAGCCCCGCGTCAGGCTCTGGGCTGATGGCTCAGAGCCTGGAGCCTGTTTCCGATTCGGTGTCTCCCTCTCTCTCTGCCCCTCCCCCGTTCATGCTCTGTCTCTCTCTGTCCCAAAAATAAATAAACGTTGAAAAAAAAAAATTTAAGACACTACCTTAACAAATGCCCCTGCTCTCTACTCAAGACTAGTGCAATATTCCAGTAAGATTAATGAATTCACAGGCTGTTTCTAAGGATTTAATGGCTTCTTAATAGAATAGGGTGCACACAGAGCCAGACTACTATGACAAACCATAAAAGGTTCTTAGTAAGAAACCTCAATTAGTTAATTAAAATTTGCTAATTGAAAATTCCAAGAATAGCATGTAAAATACCACAGACCTCTAGGTACAGTAATAAAACACGAATCTAACAAGCCCCCCAGACAAGTCCTACAGATCTACGCAGGAGAACTGGGTCAGTGAAATAAGGAATGAGGGGACAGGTCATCCCACCGAAACCTTGCGAGTAGTCGCGTATTTCAGGAATGAGAATTGCAAATTATTATTTACCACAAAGAGAGCAGGTACCAGGAAGGGGG
The DNA here is from genome assembly GCF_027475565.1 of Acinonyx jubatus. NCBI lineage: Eukaryota > Metazoa > Chordata > Mammalia > Carnivora > Felidae > Acinonyx > Acinonyx jubatus. The sequence continues at coordinate 48,874,568 of NC_069383.1, read as the reverse complement.
GGGCATCTTTATTAATGTACTTGTACATTCCTTCCTCCTCCCCCTCCTTTACAGACTCATCTCCCGGCGGTGGCAGGAAGCCATATTTAAGAGATTCGTGGGGTTTTACCCATTTTGTATATTTTAGCATCTTGTCTTGCTCCTAAAGGATCCACTTCATATCCAGGGTGGTTCTACAGGAAAACGCTCAAAATAAACATCACTAAGGTGACTAAGGCATTGTTTCTATTAAAGAGCAGTTCAAATGTCAAAGGGAAGGGACGGCAAGTAGATATACACCATTTTTTTTTCAAATGCCACGCAACCAGCTCCAAGCCCAGGGGAAAGAAGAGTAACAACAGAGCTGTAAGAACCCCCGTCGGCCGGCCAACCCAGCCTGTGTGGTAAGGCACATGGCTGCCGTCCCACGAATCTGCAAGCCAGACGTCCCCGCTCATCTGAAGGGTCCCTGGCGCGGTGCAAAATGGCTCCAGGGAAACCTGAGGCCCAGCCCACGTTCTCCGACTCGTTCTTGTTACAAACCAGGGGGTCCCGTTCCACGTGACTCGTCTTTACTCATCGTAACGCATCAACGAGCAAAGCGAGGTCAAGTGTTTTACCTCTGAATCCAGTCTTGGAATTTGGTTTTGCGGTCTGGCCTGCACCGGACCTGCCCTGCCGTGTCCCAGTCAGGTCTCCTTCCGAAGGACTTTGGGAGCAGAGAATGGAGGTTTGTGGGCGATGGGCGGTGGGGTAGGGACAATAGGGGAAAGAGCTGGGATGAGACCTGGTAATAGAAATCAGCACACTACTAATAGGAGTGACGGTGGTTGTTAACAGGAGTAGAGGAGTCATGGGAAGGTTAGCACAGCACTGGTGGTGGCAGAGTTGTGACCGTAGCACCAACGTCGAAAACGCCGGCAACCACTTGGGGAAGTGCCTACGGAGTGTGCAAGACTGTTTAGACTGTTTCATTCATTTTTCTTTATTACGCTCCCTTTACTGATGAAAAAGTTGTGGCCCTGAGGTTAGGCAATCTCACCGCCACACAGGGAGTAAACAATAGACTTAAGCTTTTATTTTTAAAACTTCTTCTGAGAGAGAGAGAGAGAGAGAGAGAGCAAGCGCAGGGGAGGGGCAGAGAGGGAGAGAGAAAGAGAATCCCAAGCAGGCTCTGTCATGAACCGTGAGGTCATGACCCGAGCCGAAATCGAGAGTCAGGCGCTCACTGGACTGAGCCACCCAGGCGCCCCTAAACATTTTAATTAGAATGTTCCCGATGCCTTCTAGTCTTCCTCGGCATCCTCTGGACAAATCTCAGGAAACATCTCTAAGCCATTCATTTTTCCTTTCCTTTGGCATGGGATGCCACTCTTTTTTCCCCTGGCTAGCCAACTCCTATTTATACCGCAAAGCCTAATCACCTTCCTCCTCCTCGATGAAGCTTCTCTGATTACTTCAATTCCCCTCAAGTCATTGCACTGACCTTTGAGCTACTAACCCAGCCCAATACCCTGCGACACAGTGTGCATTGTTATTTAAGTTTTCAGGTACGTCCCCTTACTTGGGTGTAGGGGCCACATTTTATATTTGTCTCTCCTAAAGTACCTGGAACTTGTAAGCATGCATTATCTTTATTTCACCGATGATAAGCCCAATCAGTGCAACAAGGTAAGGAAGGCCCAAAATAGGGCTAGGGCGAAATACCGATGACTTTAGCCAGCATAAAAATGCATTTAAATTCCCCCAATTCTTCTCTTCGGAAAAGGTATACATCTGTGAGTAACCTTCTAACAGAAAAAGGTAAATTTCAGGATACGATATCTTCCCAGTTCATTAGACCTGTCTCTCGCCAAACAGACTTTCACTGGAAAATTTTATACAGGTGACAAGTCAAGGGTCTCGTTTAAACCAGACGACTGAATGTACCCAAGGATTCCAGGAGTGAGAATTTACTTGTCTGGAAGAAAAGCCTCTTGTTTCTAAGCGCTAGTTTATATTGTGTGTGTGTGTGTGTGTGTGTGTGTGTGTGTGTGTGTGTGTGTGTGTTTAAACGTTTGAAAGAGAAATCCTGTACAAGTGGGGAAGGGAGGAACAGAGTGAGAGGGAGAAAGAGAATCCCAGGCAGGCCTGAAGGGGACGGGGAGGGGGAGGGGGGGAGGGGAGGTCCAACTTCACAAACTGTGAGATCACGACCTGAACTGATTATCAAGAGCCATTAACTGGCGGAGCCACCCAGGTGCTCTGTGAAGTGCTTGTTTTCAACTTGCATTTCTTCCTTCCTGGGGGCATGGCACTTGTCCTGCAGAGGACGTTTCTTCTGGTTACTTCCGTCGTGGGCTCACTTTTGGCAAATTAACCTGGCACCAGGAACGTGGAAGAGACACGGCGTAAAGACGTGACGAGCATCTAACACTTTCGGGTTCTCTTGGCTGGTCTGTTCGCCGATGCACAAGGACGTCGTGCTGCGGTCTGAGGTGGACCCTCAGCACTGCTGCGGGTGACAATGGTGGGGTCGGCGCGTGCGCAGTGAGAACTGGAGAAGTCGGGGAGAGCGTGAAGCTGTGGAAGGACAACCTCTGGAGGGACAAAGTTCCCAGGAGGCAGTGCCTGCGCCTCTCCAACTTAAACTGGACCTGCTGCTTGGGGCCTGGCCACAAAGCCCGCTGCAAGGGGAGCAAACCACAAGGAAGGAAGGAAAAACCACAAGGAAAGGAAGAAACCACAAGGGAGGAGTTACAGGGGAGCCCCCAAAGGCGGGCAGAATGGATGGCACACAGAGCTAAGGATGAGAAGTCACACGGAAGCAGGACGGACCAGAGATAACGCAAGAAACACTGGGGCTCTAAAAAGGAACGTGTGCGGGGCGCCTGGGTGGCTCCGTTGGTTAAGCGTCCGACTCTTGATTTTGGTTCTGCTCATGGTCTTGAGTTTTGTGAGTTCAAGCCCCACATCCTGCTTGGGGTTCTCCTTCCCTCCCTCTCTCTCTCTCTCTCTCTGCCCCTTCCTCACGCTCTCTCCCTCTCAAAATACATTAAAAAAAAAAATTAAAAGGGAACGCGTGTGAGAAGGCAATGGAGCAGCCAATTGGGTAAATAAAGGCTCACTGCAACGGAAACCTGGCAATTGAAGATGTACTGCTTAAACTTTCTTACTGTGAGAAACTCAGAGGACGAGAAAAGCTGTCAGCCACCTATTGCCTACTGTGTACCAGGCACTGTTCTAAGTGCTTTATGTGTATTACCTCACCCTTTGTACCTTCCACAACATATACCAGTGGGGAAACGGAAGCAGAGGCAGGCCAAGCAACTTGCCCAAGGCTACAGTTTACCAAGGGGAGAGAGGAGATTTATTGGGAGTGGTTTTCTGTTTGTCACCACACACGTCCCTGGGAACACTGGGGAAGAGCTTAGGGCATTTAGTTTTCAGAAAATATCCTCCCTAAAGAAAGCTGACAGCGAGGGCCACCGATGGCAGGAAAGAGGAGGCTCGCCTGAATTTGTTCTTGGGTCAATTCAAGAATGGAATGCTGGCTTAGATCGGCTCTAGGATACAGATCCGTCCACCAGACGTTTCATATCCAACCAGGAAACGTCATCATTAAAAGAGTTTCAGGAGAGGGGAACCTGGGTGGCTCGGGCAGTTAAGCGTCTGACTTTGGCTCAGGTCATGATCTCACAGTTTGTGAGTTCAAGCCCCACGTCGGGCTCTGGGCTGACCGCTCAGAGCCTGGAGCCTGCTTCGGATTCCGTCTCTCTCTCTCTCTCTCTGTCTCTCTCTCTCTGTCTCTCTGTCTCTCTCTCTCTCTCTGCCCCTCCCCTGCTTGTCTTTTTTTCTCGATGTCAAAAATAAACACACACTAAAAAAAAAGTAATAAATTTCAAACCTTGCTTCTTACACATCAATTTTTGGTTGATATGAATTCCTAACCGTCTTTAAAATTCACCACAAGATGGGTATTTTCACCGAACTTCTTGAGAATTTACCGTATGTAAGACTGGTTACACTGAAAAGGAAATGCACGTAGACAAGAAGTAACAAATAACTTCTCTTCAAACTTTTCTGATTGTAGATGTGCTTAACTTTGTTGGCCTTATGTTAGAAAAGAGTCAGGATGATCATTATAACCTTATAACTGTTTGAGAAAATGACGGTGAGGTTCATGGTCTGAAGTGTTGGGAAAGCCAAGCTCACAGTACCTACCCAGCGCTTATGAAAAGTTTATCTGACTTGCTCTAACGATTGGGTGATTCACTGTCTTCTCCAATCCCCGAGAGTCCAGATTTGCTTTTCTAAAAACAGAAGGCTTTCACGCTAATCCTGGACTCTCCCAGAGACAAGGGGCACCGAAAGGATCAGAAATGGTTCCACGAGTTATATGTGGAATCCCATCCTGAACGCAGAACAAATCCATGGAAGAAAGGCAGAAAGGCTTTGCCAGGCCATAAATTAATTACCTTTAATGGCCAGGCTTAGGGTAAAAGCAAATAGACATACAAGCACTTCCCTATCTGCTGCTTTCATTCTGGTATTTAGCACTAGAGTTAAAATCACTTTTAATCAGCAAGAAAGGCAGTTGTTTTTAAAACAGTAACATGCTGAAGAGAGAATTTCCCCTGATATCGAAGGGAATTTGAACTTTGGCCCTGGTTGTAGAACGATCCTATGTGTGCCTGTCTGGGATAAACTGCAAATCTTTTTTTTGTCTCCTTTAAATCAACAGGCTAAAAGTTCTCCAAAGGTTAACATAAATGATTCCACCCGCCATCGTTTCTTTTAAAACATCACTGTACAGGGTTAACATTTACCTTTAATTTAATAAAGGAAGCAAACTGAACACAGCAAGCTTTCACAATCAGGGAATTTAAATTTCAAAGTATATGGCGCTTTAAAGTGGAATTCTTTAGGACTGATTTTCTATAAATCAAGATGAACACAAATAATAAGACAAGATTTTCTGGGGAATATATTCTCATACGTACTATGTACACTTTGGCATAGAGGATTCTGCAAACTCATTTCCTAATTGTGAAGTCAATGAGATTTTAGGAGTCCAAAAATAATCGTCTTCCATTATCACAGCTCAATTAACTCTAAATTCGAAACAGTGTGGCTTTTGGGCTACACTTCCACCTGTTAAGAGGATCAGGGCTAATTTCTGGAAGAGAAAAGAAAGCTGACTGTTTCATTTCAAATTCTGTCCCTGTTCTGTAGTTATTCATATTGAATTAAAATGGTGGCACAGGAGTGGTTGTGAATCCTGGGGTCTTGGGCAGTGTGCCATAAATCGCACCGGTCAGAACATACAGGTCAATGTTTGTAAATGACTCCATTTTAAACAAACTAAGGTGGACTCATGCTCAACTGTAGGTGAGCAGTATTTTCTCTTATGCTCACACAACTTCTTATGATGGACAACGATGCAACATATGAACCGGTTACTTGTGGACCTGTAGTATACTGATGGCGATTGTGAATTTCTTTAGCACTTCACTCATACTCTTCCTCCTCCTCACGTTTTGGGATTTAGGAGAAATCTGTTAGCATCCAATATGCACATGGTGACACAAATTGGAGACTCACTGGTAAACAGCATCCGCTTCTGAGCAAAGGTGCTATGAAAATAATCTCAGAGGAAAAAACTAAAAAAAAAATTTAAAAATAATAAAAAAAAAACAAAGGAAAAAACCACGGGCACATTAAATTGAAGCAAGCAGCAGTCAATCTAGAATAATGAAAGTTTATAAGCAGCCATTGTGACAAAATGGGAGTCCACATCTCCGTGAACTCTATCTTATGGGAGGAATATTATGTGGTCATTTTAAAAAATAGTAATTTCGAAGATGTGGCAATATGGAAAAGCCTCATGAAATGACACAGGTAAATATATATCCCAGTTATAACCTTATACGAATGTCTATAAAATTAGATTGAGACTCAAAATTAAAAGGAATACATACACATAAAATACTGTGCTAAAATGGTACAATATAAATGATCCACTCTCAGTCCACTATCTTTAAAGCAGACCTTAGGATTTCTTTAATTAAAAAAACAAAACAAAACAAAGCAACTTTTTTTGCGGGGCTTCCTGGCTGGCTCAATCAGTAGAGAATGCAAGCAACTCTTTGATCTTGGGTTTGTGAGTTTGAGTCCTACACTGGGTGCAGAGATTACTTAAATAAATAAACTTAAAAAAATATTTTGTGGTCCACACAGTATAAAGGGTTTTGGTTTACCTGTTTAATTCAAAGGAGTCAAGCAGGAGATGACTAAGGAAACTAGGGGAAAAAGGTACCAACCTATTCTGGTTGTGAATCTTTTTTTTTTTTTTTTTTTTTTGGTGGTTGCGAATCTTCATGTTGGCTGGTTGGGTCACCTCAGGTGCCAATGGTGATAACTTACGGACCTGTTAGTCCTTAAAATAGTAGCTAAAATGCTCAAGCTAATTTCAAGCAAAATCACAGAGAGACAAAGAGAGAGAGAGAGACGCTAGAGACATTCCCAGTATATCTTGTGGTCTGGAATTTATCGTGGTATCTGTGACTGAGTGCACGAGTATGTTTGCATGTGTTTCTTTTTTCTAACATTATCAGCATGAGAACGACTAGAAACGTGCTGTAGATTTTTCAGAAGTCAAGACAGCTGTGACAGCTACAGGGTTTCATTTATAGACACTGACACTGCACATTTCAGTACATATCAGACTCAAAGGTTAAAATATGTACATATTGTTCTTCAGCATGAAATCTACACAAAGATCATATCCAGACAGTACCAAAATGTTGCATTTCTTATTTTCTTCAAGTCATTGTACACCCATAACTTTGTTCCATATATATATTTATATAACACAAATAAGCCAACAAAAAGTCTGGTATCTAATGAAAAATGCAGCCATTCCATATGCGAAATCTAAGAAAACGTAGATCTGAATATGTTTGTTGTTATAGTCAGATTGTCTCACACAGCACAAGTAAATTTTCCTTATGGCTAATATTTAACACACAACCATGCCCATCACTCAAGTCTTCTGACATCTCAAAATTACTATTTGAGATGAGTAAGGGCCATGGATCACGACATCCTTAAATTTCTCCAAATTTGACTACACGATGAAGACTGGCGAATGTCTCCCTGTTGAAAAAATTTATATTTCTATGTGATACATCTTTTTGGGGGTTATTTCAGTATATTCAGTTGAGTGCTGATTAACCCTTCTTGATCTTTAGTCCTGACAAGAAATGAAAGATGCTGTGTTTTATAAATCTTTAGATTTACCAAAATCTAATGTGCTCAAGACTAATGAAAAACGAAAGAGAAAAACAAAGCCAAAAATCATAAATCCTTCCCAACTAGAAGGCATTCCTCCTTTATCCCTAAAAGAAATTCATTCCCGCACATCTTGTTTGAATTTAACTTCTGAAGTTCGTCTCGTCCCATCCCTAGAACAAGTCAGGCAGCAGGGGATAAAGATAGGACTACATGAAATAAAAACACATGACCGATGCGGCCACTGCACACATGAAAACAGGAGGAGACAGAAAAATACTATCGAGTGATGTGTCGCTTGGATACATATATTTCTGTCTTTTGTCACGAGTGTTTGATCGGAAAGCTACCGCAAGTATCTGGATTCTCCTTCCCCTGCTATTACAAAACACGGAAATGTAATCAGAAAAAAGCTAATGCTTTAGGAGCGGCACACTGGCATCACTTCTCAGTTCTAGAAGATTTGCTAAAAGAAGCAGTATCAACACATTAACACTATACAATACATTCGGCAACTCGACATGGGAAGGTGAGACTCCTGCTAACACAAGGCCAGGTTCTTCCGAGAAGGTGCCTTGCACAGATGCGGGGTTGGAGTTTAACTTGGGGAGAGCGCTGTTTTTCTTTTATCCCCACCCGCTCTTTCTTAACCCCGGCCTTACATGATTTATAGTATTTTTATTGCAAATGCAGTAATGAAACCTCACTTTGTGCAGATTGAAGCGGGGACGAGGGAATTGCAGTGGTTTGGCGAGGAACGGAGGTGGAGAGTGAGACGCCAAATTCTATTCCTGTCACAAGTGAGAAAAACATAGTTCAAGGCTGACCCTGGACACAGTCATGTACATGGGCGGTGGTGGAGGAGGGACAGCGGGGGGGGGGGGGGGGGAGCAGGGGGCGGGGCGCTGGAGGGCAAAGGACACCGATGGTGCTAGTGTGTGGAATGCGGCCGTGCCTGTAATGAGATGAAGCTCACACACTGCGTTATGCCTCTTCTGAGCCTCTGTAAACACAGAGACAGAGATGGAAGACAACACAGTCCGCCACAGTCATCACTGGTGGCCCAATGTCTCTGGTGGGAGAGGCAGGTTTACTTCCATGCTTTTATATTAGTTGAACCTTTTGGATAAACAAAATTCTTCGGAAACTCTCAAGGGATAATCCCGTGTGACCTGCCCGTGGTACCCTGCTTAGAAAGTTCTTTCCAGTTCTTAATTCCTTTAGAGGTCTGGGATTCTGATCTGGTAACTTGCAAAGAAGCAGTGCAAGCAGTAAAGATGAGGCGGTGGCCTAACCTCCCAGCTGCTGAAGTTCAGACCGGGGGGAAAAAAAAAAAAAAGAGAGAGAGATCGAAAACTGAAGGGACATCCAGGTTGACTGCAAGATGGTGTGGAACTCATAGGCCTAAGGAACTGGGCCAGTCAGGGTCAACCTCTAAAAGCCAAGGGATTTGAAAAGGTCCAATTACCATTTCCTATTAGAGTCTCTCACCATAGGCTTCTGGAGGAGGGGAGAGACGTGGAAGCTGGAGGGAGTGGCTGTCGAAGAAGAGATGGGAACAGAGATCAGCCAACACGCGTTCTCTTTTTCTGCCCTCTTCCATCCACTTCCCTCCTGGTGTAGGGTCTTTGGGATTTTCACAGACGGATCACAAACGGGGAAAAGGAAGGAACAGATCTGAGGGCAAGATGATCTTTGATTCCTTGGCAATCACACAGATGTTTATCTAGTCATTCTGTTTCAAACAAGGGATTCTCTAATTTTACATGAATGATTTGATCATTGTTCTGCAGGGACTCAGGCATGCGTTTTGGCTTCTATTTGGATCTCCTATTCACTACCCCTTTGAAAGGAAATCCAGAAGACAGCTCAGAAATTATAGCCCTCCTTCAGGTGATGAAAAGACCTAGCCCTGTTCTAGGTCATGGCCCTGTGTGCATGAAAACCCTGAGACCGATCGCTCCAGTCATTCACAGACACCACGTACTGACATTTTCCTTAATATTCAACTGGCAGAGTTTTAAAAAATGGTCATCCTTCACAGAGGCAAGGAAACAGCAAAACAGTAGTTTCATTCACCACTGGTAAGAATAAAAAGGACTGCCATCCTTTATGGAAATAATGTGATAATCTCTATCAGTGGTAAAGTGTCCACGCTCTTGAATCTCCATTCTAGAAACTTGTCAGAGGGAATACTGGCAACCTTTGTAACAGTGAAAAATAGAAAACGGTCCAATGGCTGTTGGGAAATGGTGAAGTAAGTTCCAAGTATTAATGCTGCCAAATGATTATTTAAAAAAATATTCAGAGGCGAAAAATGCTCACAATAATAGTTAAGAAAAGGAGATGACAAGATTCTACGTATGGTAGGATTCTGAAAAAACAGGACACAAGGAAATAAATAGCACAAGGAAAAAAAACTAGAAGAACATAGCCCCAAATGTTAACCATTATTAACTCTGAATGGAAAAATTTAAGTACTTTCACCATTTTTATTTTACTAAATTTCCACACTGATGAGATGTTACTTTTCCTTTTTTTTTAAATATGAGATTTATTGTCAAGTTGGTTTCCGTACAACACCCAGTGCTCATCCCAAAAGGTGCCCTCCTCAGTGCCCATCACCCACCCTCCCCTTCCTCCCACCCCCCCATCAACCCTCAGTCTGTTCTCAGTTTTTAAGAGTCTCTTATGCTTTGGCTCCCTCCCTCTCTAACCTCTTTTTTTTTTCTTCCCCTCCCCCATGGGTTTCTGTTAAGTTTCTCAGGATCCACATAAGAGTGAAAACATATGGTATCTGTCTTTCTCTGTATGGCTTATTTCACTTAGCATCACACTCTCCAGTTCCATCCACGTTGCTACAAAGGGCCAGATTTCATTCTTTCTCATTGCCACGTAGTATTCCATTGTGTATATAAACCACAATTTCTTTATCCATTCATCAGTTGATGGACATTTAGGCTGTCTCCATAATTTGGCTATTGTTGAAAGTGCTGCTATAAACATTGGGGTACAAGTGCCCCTACGCATCAGCACTCCTGTATCCCTTGGGTAAATTCCTAGCAGTGCTATTGCTGGGTCATAGGGTAGATGTATTTTTAATTTTTTGAGGAACCTCCACACTGTTTTCCAGAGGGGCTGCACCAGTTTGCATTCCCACCAAGAGTGCAAGAGGGTTCCCGTTTCTCCACATCCTCGCCAGCATCTATAGTCTCCTGATTTGTTCATTTTAGCCACTCTGACTGGCATGAGGTGATACCTGAGTGTGGTTTTGATTTGTATTTCCCTGATGAGGAGTGAAGCTGAGCATCTTTTCACGTGCCTGTTGGCCATCTGGATGTCTTCTTTAGAGAAGTGTCTATTCATGGATAAAGAAATTGTGGTTTATATACACAATGGAGTACTACGTGGCAATGAGAAAGAATGGAATATGGCCCTTTGTAGCAACGTGGATGGAACTGGAGAGTGTGATGTTAAGTGAAATAAGCCATACAGAGAAAGACAGATACCATATGTTTTCACTCTTATGTGGATCCTGAGAAACTTAACAGAAATCCATGGGGGAGGGGAAGGAAAAAAAAAAAGAGGTTAAAGTGGGAGAGAGCCAAAGCATAAGAGACTCTTAAAAACTGAGAACAAACTGAGGGTTGATGGGGGGTGGGAGAGACGGGAGGGTGGGTGATAGGCATTGAGGAGGGCATCTTTTGGGATGAGCACGGGCTGTTGTATGGAAACGAATTTGACAATAAATTTCATATATTAAAAAAATTTTTTTTTAAAAAGGATAAAAAAAAGAGAAGTGTCTATTCATGTTTTCTGCCCATTTCTTCACTGGATTATTTGTTTTTCGGGTGTGGAGTTTAGAACAAGCAATCCTAAAATTCGTATGGAACCACAAAAGGCCCCGAATAGCCAAAGTAATTTTGAAGAAGAAGAAGACCAAAGCAGGAGGCGTCACAATCCCAGACTTTAGCCTCTACTACAAAGCTGTCATCATCAAGACAGCATGGTATTGGCACAAAAACAGACACATAGACCAATGGAATAGAATAGAAACCCCAGAATTAGACCCACAAAAGTATGGCTAACTGATCTTTGACAAAGCAGGAAAGAATATCCAATGGAAAAAAGACAGTCTCTTTAACAAATGGTGCTGGGAGAGCTGGACAGCAACATGCAGAAGAATGAAACTAGGCCACTTTCTTACACCATTCACAAAAACAAGCTCAAAATGGATAAAGGACCTGAATATGAAACAGGAAACCATCAAAACCCTAGAGGAGAAAGCAGGAAAAAACCTCTCTGACCTCAGCCGCAGCAATTTCTTACTTGACACATTCCCAAAGGCAAGGGAATTAAAAGCTAAAATGAACTATTGGGACCTCATAAAGATAAAAAGCTTCTGCACTGCAAAGGAAACAATCAACAAAACTAAAAAGCAACCAACGGAATGGGAAAAGATATTTGCAAGTGACATATCGGGCAAAGGGCTAGTATCCAAAATCTATAAAGAGCTCACCAAACTCCACACCTGAGATGTTACTTTTCTAAAGAGAAAAATATGTTAATGAGATAGTGAATCAAATGGATGAAAATTACAAACAGTGGAATGTGCTTTTTGGGTATTACGTTTCTCAAGTTGGGAAAGATTCAAAGGAATCCTAGGGGTGCCTGGCTGGTTCAGTCAGTAGAGCATGGGACTCTTGATCCTGGGGTCATGAATTCCAGCCCCATGTTGAGTGTAGAGATTACTTAAAAAAAGAAATAAAATCCTAGGGGTGCGTGAGTGGCCCAGTTGGTGAAGCATCGACTCTTGATTTTGACTGGGGTCATGATCTCATGGTTTGTGAGATCGAGACCCACAGTGGGGACTCTTGGAATTCTCTCTCTCCCTCTCACTGCCCCTCCCCTGCTCTCACATGTGTGCACTATTTTGAAAGAGCAAGCATGGACATGCATGTAGGGGAGGGGCAGAGGGAGAGGGAGAACCCAAACAGGATCCATGCTGTCAGCACAGAGCCCCACATGGGGCTCGAACCCACGAACCTTGAGATCATGACCTAGGCTGAAATCAAGAGTCAGAGGCTTAACCCAATGAGCCACCGAGGCACCCCAATGAGTAAACTTAAAAAAAAATCTGAATTCCCACTGTGGGTAAGGAAGGGCAAAATAAACGCCTATACATCCTACACTAAAACATGTTTCTGGATGATACTTCGGTGAAATATGTTAAGAGTTCAGTTGTGCACATCTTTAGACTCTGCAACTCCCTGGGTGGCTCAGTCAGTTAAGCGACCGACTTTGGCTCAGGTCATGATCTCACACAGTGGGTTCGAGCCCTGTGTCAGGCTCTGTGCTAACAGCTCAGAGCCTGGAGCCTCCTTTGGATTCTGTGTCTCCCTCTCTCTCTGCTCCTCCCCAGCTCATGTGCTGTCACTCTCTCTCAAAAAATAAACATTAAAAACAATTAAAAAAAAAAACCTAAATGTTCATCAAGAAAAAGATGATTAAATTTATAGTAAACCTATATATGGAGGCTAATATGTACCCATTATAAAGATAATATAGCCATATTTATTAACGCATAAATAGTTCCACAATGAAATTTGTTAAAAAGGGGAATTATAAAAATGGAATATAGGGTATGGCCCATTTATGGATAATATATTCTGTTTTTTTCTGTATGAACACATTTTACTATGAAACTATTTATGTTAACAAATACATATATTCTATATAGAGAGAATAAAACACAAAATCTTGTAAGACTATAGGCCAAAATGTTAAGTGTATTTCCTCCTGTGCATGGTGGTAGGAAGACAGGTGATTTTTGTTTCTTTTATAAATTATATTATATATACATCATTTCCAAGTGGGGGCACCTGGGTGGCTCAGTCAGTTGAACGTCTGACTTTGGCTCAGGTCACGATCTTGCGGCTCATGAGTTCGAGCCCCGCGTTGGGCTCTGTGCCGACAGCTCAGAGCCTGGAGCCTGCTTCAGATTCTTTCTCTCTGCCCTCCCTCAACTCACACTCACTCACTCACACACACACACACACACACACACACACACACACACTCTCTCTCTCTCTCTCTCTCAAAATATAAATAAACATCAAAACAATAATAAAAAAAGATTTCAAAGTGGTCTAAAGAACACTGAACCAAAAGCTTGTAACCTCACCCCTAGTTTAAGAATTAAAATGACAATGACACAGGTAAAGCCCTGTCTCCTTCCCATGGTACCTCTGTCCCCAGGGCTAACTACAATCCCAGGTTTTACAGTTCCTCACTCCATGCACTTCTTTCCATTTTGATGACATCTGTACGTATACCTAGGTCCAATGCTTTCATTCTCAAAAAAATAAAGCTGTTCTCATTTTTTTTTTTATTTTTTTTTTCAACGTTTATTTATTTTTGGGACAGAGAGAGACAGAGCATGAACGGGGGAGGGGCAGAGAGAGAGGGAGACACAGAATCGGAGACAGGCTCCAGGCTCCGAGGCATCAGCCCAGAGCCCGACGCGGGGCTCGAACTCCCGGACCGCGAGATCGTGACCTGGCTGAAGTCGGACGCTTAACCGACTGCGCCACCCAGGCGCCCCTCATTTTTGAAAAGAGAAAGGTGACACAGCTGTGCCTCCTTAGGATAGCTCTGGGGAGTGGATCCAAAGATACATCCAAGGCGTCTGGGAGTTTAGTAGGGTAGATGCTACAGGCCCCCTGTCTGGTCACATCCCTCCCCAAGGCATGGGTAGGAATGGCTCAGAGACACCTGTGGAGGTCACCACCCATTCTTGTGGATTCACATTAGCAAGAGTTTTTAAAAACCACCCATTATGGCAGAGCAATCTAGAAAAAACAAATGAAAAGACCAAATTTTCTACATAGTTTATCATAATTTTTTTTAATGTTTATTTATTTTTGAAAGAGAGCGAGCACACAGGCAGGGGATGGGCAGAGACAGAGAGGGAGACACAGAATCCAAAGCAGGCTCCAGGTTCTGAGCTGTCAGCACAGAGCGCTACGTGGGGCTCGAACTCATGAGCTATGAGATCGTGATCTGAGCTGAAGTCGGGAGGCTTAACCAACTGAGCCACCCAGGTGCCCCAGTTTATCATCATTTTTTAAACATGTGGATAAACACTTAGAAAAGCATTGTATCTGTTGATGAAATCGAAGCCTTATTTGTTTTTCTCATTATTTTAGCATTTCTATAGAGAAAAAATAAAGAGGTATGATGGATTGAAAATGAATTGCTCAAAATACCACTATTCAACCACCAGAATACTAAACTGAAGTGACTGACAAAGTATTGGTGAGTTTGCAAAAACAACTAGAAGTCTCCTACCTTGCCTACAGGAGAATGGTGTGGTTCAGCCACTTTCAAAAACTGGCTGTTTTTAACAGCTAAATACATGCACTACCACGCTTCAGCAATTCTAATAACATACCTAAGAAAACTGAATGCTACACCCACGAAAAGACTGGTTCAAGAATGTTCATGAGCTCTACTTAAAATAGCCAAAGACCATCAAGCGAATAAATAAATTTGGTAAGTCATCCAACGGGATACTATGTAATGAGCAAAAACAAAACTTGTACTGATACCTATGGATGAAGCCCCAACATTGTTGAGCCAAAGAAACCGGACAATTAAGTGGAAATTAAACAAAAGATCCCCTGAAATTACTCAATTTTCTTTGCCAGAACAATATTATCTTATACATAATAGAATGAGTCCCTTAATTCATGTTCACATAATAAACTTATTAACAGATTGGAGAGACAGCCACAAAAGCTCTGTTCTTTTGAAGTGAATTAAAAAGAGGCTTACAGCAGGTAGAATTCCAGAGCCAGGACCTAGTCTTTTTGTATTCAACACCTTTTAGGGGTCACCAGGGTGCTGCGTAACTTAGGGAATTAGAAATTGAAGGGCATGCAATAATTTTTAAACTTTGAATTAAGATTTGATGTTATAAGCAATTATGTGCATGCGCCTTTAAAAATCTAGAAAGTACGACCTTGATATCTTAGCCCTAAAGAAATCTATGCTAAAGACCAGAAAAAACATTTTTTTTTAAGGGGTAATGAACGAAGAGCATAATGTACATTTATTATTAAAAGCATTCTGGCTTTGAGTTTTCAAAAATATGGCTGCTGTCTAGCCAAGATTAATGTAATATAGAAACCAGCTTTTCATCATACTCGTATGGCCCAGGAGAACTGTCCATCACCGAGTCTGGTCGGTGCTGAACACAACAAAGCGGGCCATAAAGAGCGAATGTTCGCATGGGTGCAATGGAGAACAAGCCTAAGTGACTTTGCAGCGTATCTGCTTCAAATTCATCTGCTCCAGTAATAATGAAAATGAAAAAAATATATCAAGTTGGCACCAACGATGGATTCTATTTTTCCTGGAAGCCTACAGGACAGAGGCATCTGTAGCTGACACTGTCCCAGAATACCGGAGCACCTTCTCTAGGTATGAGGACCATGACACCACTTCTCGTTTGGACAGATGGCAAACTTGGGAAGTTATCTGATGTAAAGAGGCACCCAAGTTGCGAAGGTGATGCTGTGTTTTCCCATGAAGAACAACTAACTGTTGCTCAACCCTCTCATCCTGAAATCGAAGACGGAGTCAGCGAAGTCAGGCACAGGCAAGAAAAGATGTCCAGAAAAGACCCTGCTGAGAAGGCAAGGACAACTCCAAAAGCCAGATCCAATTTCTGGCCCCGGCACACTGAATCCTATCTCCTTAAAGGAGAGAGGGAGTTGGCAAGAACTGATTGTATGCTAGCCCCACCATCTGTAAATTACATGGGCCCACGTTGTCACTGAAACCTGCAGGGAAATTTCAGTGATCACAGAAGGTGGAAGCCGCTGGGAAGGCTTCTCTGCAAATCCTTCTGCTTGTCGAATATCACGTTTATGGCCTTAGCAATGGTACAGAGTGAATTGATTGTCAAGGAAAATGCACTAACTCGTACCGGGCAAGGGAAAAAAGCCCCCGGGACGGGAATGACACGAGTGCAATGGCCAGTGACTAAATTACCACCTGCTTAGGGTAGAATGAAAAATTCCTCGCTCTTGTTTGGTTTTATCAGCAAATGAAGACAAGGACATAAAATACAAGCTAGCACTTAAATTATCCAAGTCTGGTCACTCCGCAGGATCTGCATATCCGATTAAAGAATTCTACGTGCGTAAATTCTGAGCGGTAGGTTTTTTTAAAAAAAAATTTCATCTTTATTTTTGAGAGAGAGAGACAGAGTCTGAGTGGGGGGAGGGGCACAGAGAGAGGGAGACACAGAATCCCCAGCAGGCTCCAGGCTCCGAGCTGTCAGCACAGAGCCCGACGCGGGGCTCGAACCCACAAGCCGTGAGCTCGTGACCTGAGCTGAAGTCAGATGCCCAACGGACTGAGCCACCCAGGCGCCCCTGAGCTGTAGGTTTTTAAAAGCAACGTTTAAGAGACAACGGAGGTGGAGATTAGTGGGGGACATGGCCCTCATCCTGGACATGCCTGGATTCCATGCAACTTCGAGAGAAATCCTCTCACTTGTCACCTTAGTACCTGGGCATTCCAGACGAAGGCCAGGAAAAAGGATGTAGAACAAAAAGATTTGGGAGTTCAAGTCCCAAGTCTGTCATTTACTAGCTGTGTGAGCTTGGGTGAGTCACTGAATTTCTCTGATCCTCGACCAAAATGAGGTAAGGGCAATCTCGTCTAGTAGAATCCACCAACGGTGGAGAAAATGTGTGATTTCATAAAAACACAAACAAAAACCAGCATACGTGGAAGTATTGGTGAAGTTCGTTGTGAAACAAAAGGGGTTGCTATGCACATGTTAATTTTTTTTTTTTATTATTTGTTTTCGCCATGACCTACTCCACAGAGTAGCCTGATGACATCCAAACGGTGATATTCTGATGGAAAGCAGAGTCAGAGTATGAGAAGTTATCAGGACATAAAAGAAAACGCAAAGGCTTTGGAGTTTCATGAATTTGGGCCTGAGCCTACCTCTAAAAGCTCCTTAGTAACTGTGACACCTAACTGAGGTGTTCTTAATCTGGGTTCTGGGGACCCATACAGGTTATTGGTAGGATTCAGGAGATCTGGGAACTTGGATTAAAAAAGATTATAACTGATATCTTTACTTTCATTAACCTCTGAGACGTGGCATTTCTTTCAATAGCGAATCTAGACAACTAGTCACGGTATTTTCCCAGTACCTATGACTCTGCATCCATAGAATCACAGATATTCTGATATCATGGTATGACTGTAACAGATGTCTCAACACAATTATACTCATCACTAATTTTAAATTATGGAGGCTATTGAGCCAGAACCTCAGCTTTCTTTTTTCTTTTTTAAACGTTTATTTATTGCTGAGAGACAGAGAGACACAGAGCATGAGCAGGGCAGGGGCAGAGAGAGGTGAGACACAGAATCCGAAGCAGGCCCCAGGCCCCATGCTGTCAGCACAGAGCCTGACGTGGGGCTCGAACCCACAAACCGTGAGATCACGACCTGAGCCGAAGTCGGACGCTCAACCGACTGAGCCACCCAGGCGCCCCCAGAACCTAAGCTTTCTTAATTAAGGCCTTGAGAAAGAAGCACATGTTACCACATCACACATTTGTGATTTTAATATTTTGACAAGTGCATTTCGATATAACTCGTTTACTTTGTAATCCTATGTAGTTTGGCTTATGAGTTGAACAACACTTTGAGAAAGAGTACACAGTTCTCCAAAGGGCTCCAAGGCATTAAAAAGGCTAAGAGCTCTTATAACTTTCTTTGCAATTTATTAGGTATAAAAGGGAGAGAAGAGCTGTGACACAGGGTCATTGTGAGACTTCAGATGATATAGCAATAGCAAAGTGCACTGCCCAGTGCCCCACACATAGTAGGTGCTCAACTAATAGAAGCTACTCTGTGTTGAAAATGACAAGCCAAGCCGAGTAATTACACACTTCATTCTTAACATGACAATCTCCACAAACTTTCGCATTGGTCTTTTAAGGATTTAAGGCCACGGCTTTCTTATGACTGGACTGTCTTTCACTGGTCAGGCTGGATGATCTTGCGTTGCTTGGGACGACACGGCTGTGTGGCTGTCCGAAGTCCACATTGCTATTGCTGGAAACAACCGACGCACAGAGCAGGGGTGAAAATCTACACTGTGGCTGAGGAGGGAGAGGTCTTTCTGGGGACATGAGGCTGACCTCGTTGCACTACTTTGAGCCAGCGGGCAAGGTCTTGGCCATGGTGGCGGAAATGAGAACAAGTTATTTAGAAACTGGGAACACAGAGCTATTTTAAAGCTTGCCAGCGAAGGGGCCTTCAAAGGCAAGACTGGTCTTTAGGCTCAGCATAATGAATCTCAATGTGAGAAAATTAAGTAATGTTTCAACCTGAGTCCCAAATCAACAGTCTCAGCAATATGAGAGTATCCTGCAAATGGGAGTGTGCTAGAGCTACGGAGAGAAGATTCATGGCCTTCTTAATTAACTCCGAGGTGCTGCACATAAGGGGAAAACGATAAATCAAGTAGATTACTGCCAGCGATCTGAATTTCCAAATGAAATAAGAGAGGTATAGCGCCGTGAGTCATTTTGTAAATGTGTATGGTGGTGGGGGGTGGGGGGGGAATCTCCAAGGTCATCCCGTATGTTAAAATTTGCCACTATGCACAACAGTCCCTTGATTTCAAGTATTTGACATATATGGTCAGGTATGAAGAGGCAGGAATTAGGAAGATGAGTAAAACACACAATGGGAGGGTAACACAATATACACGCACACATAAAACTGTGATGGTTATTCTCACATTTATTCAAAACATATTTATCGAACACCTATGTGTAACAGGCACCGTTCCAGAAGCTGAAGATATAGTGCTGATCAAGATAGACAAACTGCCTGCCCCCATGGAGTTCACATGCTCCATGGGGGAGACAAGTATTGAACAAAAACAATGAAATGGTTATTTCAGGTGGCGTTAAGTACCACAGAGAACAAGAAAGCAGAATGAGGGCAAAGGTGGATAGGGAACTATTTCAACTGGCCAGGGAAGGCCCGCTGTGCAGGTAACATCTGACCGACACCTGACGGGAGGAGGAAATGAGCTGTGTGAAGCTCTGATCAGGGGGAAAGCATCCCAGCAGAGGGACCAGAGCTGGGAGGAGGAGGGGCTGGGTGCGCCCAAGGAGGAGGGACTGTGGTTCTTGCTGGGGGGCGGACGGGTGGGGATATGAGAGGCAGGGGCCACCCAATCAGGCAAGCCTTGTTGGAATACAAGTGAAACTCCCGACCACGGCCAAGTATGACAGAAAGCCACTGGCAGGAGGGGCGGGTGATCTGACTTAGATTCTACTAACAAAGAAATACGAGCATAGAAATACTGGCCTGTAGAATAAACAGGGATTAATCTACCTTGCAGCATTGTTATTGGTGGCGAGAGACACAAACACGCAAGCAAATCTGGAAACAACTCGACTGTCCAATGGGTAGTGGGAGAGCAGAAGTGCTAAAAAACCGTATCTTAGAATTGTATGCAGCTATTAAAAAGGAGTTAGACCTACGTGTAACTTTGATGTGGAAAGATATTAAATGAAAACCAAAATAAAGAAGTATGTGTATTACATACGTTTGTATGTTACGTATATTTTATAGGTCTGTTTGTTTCAGGCTCCCATTTTTATAAAAGTGCTACAACCAAATCTCTACACACATGTCTGCACCTGAGGAAGAATGCAGACAGAGATAACTACCATGATGTTAACATGGTGACATTGGGTAGGGGTTTAGTGGGGAGTTGGAGAAAGAAGAGAGAAGCTACTGATCTAAAGCTTCTTTATTTATTTTAAAAGAGAAAGAAAGAGACTGACTGACTCCCAAGCAGGCTCAGCACCGTAAGCATGGAGCCCAACACGGGGCTCAATCCCTCAAACCATGAGATCATGACCTCAGCTGAAGTCAAGAGTCAGGGGCTTAACCAACTGAGCCACCCAGGCACCTCGAGAAGCTACTGACCTTAAACGTACACAAATTTGAATTTTATATGATTTAATGGTCACAGCAGAGTGTGTTAACACTATGATTTGGGAGGCAACTTCATCAAAGATGCAAACAATTCGTTCTCAGAAGATGGGGAAACTTCATAAAATAGGTAGCATTAAAAGTTGATCTTCAAGAGCAGAAGTGTCATCGCCAGAAGAGAGAGAGAACGTAGCAAGCTGAAGGCAAAACATGGAAGGTTTTCGTACATGGTGCTGATGGGCTGATACCTTGAACAGACCTTTAGATGGCACCTGGTAGTCAGGGTTTCAGTGGAGAGAACAGAAGCAGGCAGGGAGTTTAGGGAGTTCTTAGAACAATCTGAAACAGGCCCTAATAAAGACAGTAGCAAGGGAAGCATTCAAGAGGTGATTAGGGTGCAGACATTACAAACTTGGCACCTGGTTATTTGGAAAAGGGAGGAAAAGAGATTGCTAGCAGGTAATTAACTCCAAGCTTCCTAGAGTAATGAATGGGCAGGTACCATTAAACATTATAAACCCAAAAAGGAGCATCGGTTTTGGAGAAAGAGGTGAAATGATGGACCCAGCACTGGGTGAGTAGAGCCCATACTGAACATTCATGTACCAACCAGTAGTGGGCAGTCAGAAATGCAGATTTAGAGGAAACCTGGGGTGAGGAGGTGGGGAGTCCTCTCCACAGAGGCAATAGGTACACTCGTGGAATGGAGTGAATGCAGACGGAAAAGCACAACACTGAAGACCCAAGTTAGGGAGAAGCCTCCACGTGTGTAAAGAAGAGAAGAATGAGAACACAACAAGTTAACGGGCACGAGAGAGGAAAGGGTTCCAGAAACAAAGCAGCCAACGGGAATGGATACGGGTAGGCCAAATAGGTGAAGTTGTCAAGGAAGATGCCATAGTCATCCATGAAGAGAAAATAGAAACGGACAGGGAATTCTTAAGACGGACAAGCCCTTCGGATCTATGTGCGGTTATGAAAGGAAGCCAGAGGAGAGGCGTTTCAAGGCCACAGGGATGAGAGGTGGGTGCGGAGTAAAGGCCGTGGTGCCAGCTTTGAACAAGGGAGAAAGGATGAGGAGAACATGGACGAAAGATCCAGATGAATTTGGAGAGGACAAGTGAGAAGTTGAGTGGGGACGCAGAAGCAGCCGTTATCTTCTCAGCACGGGAACTGAGAGCATCTGCTGACAAGGGGATCGGGAATGCCTTTAGGAACTTGTGTACAACGGGTACATTCAAACCGACTGTGATGAGGTTAGCAAGGTTTTAACGTGGGCTGAACACGAACTATGGGATGGCCTTGAGGGCCCAGCCAAGGTCAGGGAGACTATGTCTGTGGCGGGACACAGGTAGGTGCTTTTCGATAGTGACTCCCAGCGGCTAGCCTGAGAGGCACTTGTTGGTTTTATCTGACCCTGAGAGATTGGAGACAATGAGTGAGCAAGCTCAATGAGAGGAGGGAATGAATCTCAATTGATACATTCAAAGTTAATGTCCAGCAACCAGCCTGAATGGGGAGGCAAGGAAGGAAGGTCTCGGACCCTACAGGACTCAAGGTGAATGGGGTTCCAGGGAGAGGCTGAAGAGGCGACAGTGGACACTCTGATCGACACAGAAATGTCACAGTTGGAAATACTGAAAGTATAGAAGCTCTTGCTTAGGACGAAGTTCAGGAAATGGGTTTCTACAAAGGGAGAAGAAGAGAAAATACAAGGCTATTACTAAATGGTTTCAAGTCACGGAATCTCTAATTGCAGTAAGTTTGAAGATTTTGAAAAAAATGTAATGCAGCTTTGAACTGCACTCAAAGATGCATAAAAAAGATCAGTCATAACAGTACTATATATAGAAGACCCTAAAGACACCATCCCAAAACGACTAGAACGGGCAGATGAGTTCAGTAAGGTCACAGGATACAACTGTTGCATTTCTTTTCTTTGTTTGGAGAGAAAACACAAGCAGAGGAAAGGGAAATGGGGAGAGAAAGAGAGAATCTCAAGCAGGCTCCACACTCAGCATGGAGCCCCATGTAGGGCTTGGTGCCACAACCCTAGGATCATGACCCGAGTCAAAATCAAGAGTTGGATGCTCAACCAGCTGAGTCCCCCAGGTGCCTCTAAGAAATCTGTTGCATTTCTATATACTAATAATGAAGTAGCAGAAAGAGAAATAAAACAATCCCACTTACAATTGCACCAAAAAGAATAAAATACCTAGGAATAAACTAAACCACGGAGGTAAAATACCTGTACTCTGAAACACTAAATAAAACATGGATGAAAGAAACTAAAGATGACACAAAGGAATCTATGCTCGTGGATGGTAACATAATATTGTTAAGATGTCTATACTACCCAAAGCAATCTACAGATTCGATGTAATACCTATCAAAATATCAATAGCATTTTTCACAGAAAACTGGAGGTATCCTATCATAGTTCCAGACTTCAAATAATATTACAAAGCTGTAGTAGTCAAAACAGTATGGTACTGGCACAGAAACAGACACATAGATCAATGGAACAAAATAGAGAGTCCAGAAATAAATCCATGATTATGTGGTTAATTCATCTCAATGGAAGAAAGTACGCAATGGGGTAGGGAGCACCTGGCTGGCTCAGTTGGTAGAGCATGCGACTCTTGATCTCAGGGTAGTGAGTTCAAGCCCCACATTGGGATAAAGCTTGCTTAATTAAACAAAAAACAAAAACAAAAACAAAGACAAAAAATGCAAGGGGAATAAGTCTCTTCATCAAATGGTGTTGGGAAAACTGGACAGCTACATGCATAAGAATGAAACTGGACCATTTTCTTACACCATACACAAAAATTCACTCAAAATGGATTGAAGACCTAAATGTGAATCAGATTTGAAATCATAAAAATCCTTCAAGGGAACACCGGCAATAATTTCTGATCTCAGCTGTAGCAGCATTTTTCTAGATAGGTCTCCCGAGGCAAGGGAAACAAAAGCAAAAATAAACTATTAGGAATACATCAAAATAAAAAGCTTATGCACAGAAAAGGAAATCATCAGCAAAACTAAAAGACAACCTACTGAAAGGGAAAAAATATTTGCCGAGGACATATCCGATAAAGGGTTATTATTCAAAATATATAAAGAACTTATAAAACTCAACACCCCAAAAACAAATAATCCAATTAAAAATAAGAAGACACAGGGGCGCCTGGGTGGCGCAGTCCGTTAAGCGTCCGACTTCAGCCAGGTCACGATCTCACGGTCCGTGAAGTCGAGCCCCGCGTCAGGCTCTGGGCTGATGGCTCGGAGCCTGGAGCCTGTTTCCGATTCTGTGTCTCCCTCTCTCTCTGCCCCTCCCCCGTTCATGCTCTGTCTCTCTCTGTCCCAAAACTAAAAAAAAAATAAAAAAAAAAAAAAACAAAACGTTGAAAATAAAAATAAGAAGACACAGACATTTCTCCAAAGACAACAAAGATGGCCAACAGACACATGATAAGACATTCAACATCACTGATCAGGGAAATGCAAATCAAAACTACTATGAGGTATCACACCTGTCAGACTGGCTAAAATCAAAAACACGAGAAACAGCAAGTATTGATGAGGATGTAGGAATACTTGTGCACTGTTGGTGGGAATGCAAATTGGTGCCGCCAGTTTCCATACTGTGGAAAACATAATGCAGGTTCCTCAAAAAATTTAAAATAGAATTATCATATGACCCAGTAATTCCACTACTGGCTATTTACCAAAAAATATGAAACACTAATTTGAAAAGATATATGCATCTCTATGTTTATCGCAGCATTTACAATAGCCAAGTGATGGAAACAGCCGAAGTGTGCATCAATAGATGAATGGATACACACACACACACACACACACACACACACACACACACACACACACAGAGGAATATTACTCAGCCATGAAAAGAATGAAATCTTGCTATTTGCAAGAATGTGGATTGATCTAGAGGGTGTAATGCTAGGTGAAATAAGTCAGAGAAAGACAAATACTATATAATTTCAACATACATGGAATTTAAGAAACAAACAAAAGAGACAAATCAGAGGCCAGACTTTTAAATACAGAGCTCTGATGTTTACCAAAGGAGAGGAGGTGGGGGGATGGGTTAAATGGCTTATGGGACTTAAGAGTACACTTATCATGATGAGCACAGAGTAATGCATGGAATTGTTGGATCAAGATATTGTACACCTGAAACTAATATTAACACTGTATGTTAACTATACTGAAACAATAAAAAAAAAGATCAGTCGTAAATACTGATGGGTGGACACAAGAAAGACTAAAAGCATGGCCTAATGTGGAGTTGTACATGCATCCTGCTTTAAAACACTGATTGCCCTAAGAACAAACTGCAGACAACAAAGAAGTTAGTTATGCAAGGAGGCCCAGTGCCTAACAAGCAAATCATATCACCAAGGTCTGCCAAGACTCACCTCTCTCACCATGTGTTTTATGCCAGCAGTACAAGCTAATTCTGCTGCAGCGAGCCAAAATGTCATGTAAGGGCTCTTTCCAGCTTCCCAGTGTCCCTTGAGAGTACATGGTTTTTTGCAGAACACAATGAGCAAGCCAAATCAGGTTAGAGATATTACAAGGAAAATCTGGCAGGCAGCCATCTCGGCTTTGTTTCAACCGATGTTTGTAAAAAAACAGGTTAAGAAAATGGTAGCACAATGTCTGGTGTTTGAGATCTAACAGCATGCAACATGTTTATGGCATGCATTAGCCCACAAACTTCAGTATGGGGCTGGGGCACCCAGAACTTCAGATCTGGTGGACCAAGGAGGGAAATACGAAAGCAGGTCTTATATTGTAATGAATACGGACTGCTCTCAGAAGACCACAAACAGGTGGTTTCATTAAAAAAACAAACAAACAAACAAACAAACGAACAAAAACCCTACTGCCTTTAGATTAAAAAAAAAAATCAAGTGCTTCAGTCTTGTTTGTATAAAATAGAAGGCCGGTGCACACTTGGCTAATTACAGCATTTTTTATGAGGGTATGACTGACTATAATCTGGCAAAAATGAGTCCAACTGAAACAGCCAGAATGATGGTTTGGGAGAATTAGGTGAGGTTTTGGAGTGGGAAGAAAAGTGGGAAAGAGGAAGAAAGCTTTCATTAAGCAGTTTATATTCTGGTAGGAGGATTTAAAAGAAGTATCCAGACTGATTTTATTTTTATTCAAAACAACTTTTTAGTGTATTTTTCCTTTGAGTTCTTAAACATATTTATAATGACTGCTTTCAGGTCTTTGTTTCCTAAAACTAACATCTGGGCCAAATCAAATGTTAGGGAGGGTCTGAATTGACTGCTTTTTTTCTGTGTCTAAGATTTTTCTGTCCTTCATGTCTAGTAATTTTTTATTGCATATTAGACATCGTGATATCTGATTCATTCCTATGAAGACTACTGACTTGTGCTCTAGCACGCAGTTCAATTTCAGGATGATTATGTTGAATTTATATAGGCCTAGATTTATATCTTCTCAGGGCCAATCTGTGCAAAGCTCAAAGTGTTTCCCTAAGAACTTCTAACTTCTCAGGACCCATTTCCAAACAAGATCTTGGAGAGACTTGGTTTTAGGTATTGTTAGAGTGGCTCTAAAGCAGGCCACACTCCAGGACAAAGTCCTTATTTCTAATATCTCAGTTAAAAGAGTAGGATTTTAACCAGTCACTTCCATGCTGACTGGGCTAGAATGCCCTGCCCACCGGCACCATCTCACCTCTGGTCTCACGGTTTCACTCTCACCCATGTAGTTGCTGCTCTTTGCTAAGATGCAGTCTTACCCCAAATAACAGCATGTACAGTCCACTCTCAGCTATGGACTCAAGAAAGACCCTCATACAGACTTCTGTGGCCTCGTTCTCATCTCCAGTCCCCCTGTGCTACAGATTTCAGCAGCTTTAGTTGCCCCCAACACTGACAGACCTCTTTTCAGGACAGTGGGAATGTTATGCTGTGTTTATGTTCTAGCGTACTCCACTGCATAAGGAAATTGTCCTCAGAATAAGCCAAACGACCAGAGAGCTTGTCTAATGTTTCCTCTCTCTCAGGGATCAGTCTTTACTACCTATTATCCAGAGCCTAAAAACCATGATCTCATAAATTTGTCCAGTTGTTTATGGCAGGAGAACTAGTGATATTTTAGAATATTTAGTATATTAGTATACTAGTATATTTAGTATATTTTTAGTATATTTAGTATATTTTTGTGCTGCATCCCATAGGAATGCTGAATAAAAGCACAGCATCCATTCTGATCATGTAGCCTTCTCAGTGCACATGGGTAGCAGAGGCTCCTGGTTTCTTACAGAAGGGTCCCCAAAGTTCCTGGACATTTATTCACTCTCTTTCACTTATACACATATTCACATGCATTCATTCACCCATTCCATAAACATCAGGAAACTATTATATGCCAGACACTATTCTGTGGATTGGGGACACAGTTGTGGGAGACAGAAAATGTCCCTGCCCTCATGGAGCTTATTTCCTGGTGGGAGTGGTTCTGGTCTCACTCCAAAGCAGTGCTTCCCCTCTGCAGTTGTTCCTCTAATTACTGACTTGATGGGTGACTTAGCATGAGAATATAAAAAAAATAATTAAAAGACCTATACTTATGTAAAAACTACATCCCAGGCAGAGATGCATGTGCTTCATATGCACGAATTAATACTCATAAGAAGAAAGTGTCATGAGAGAGGAGGAAACAGAGGCTGAGATTGTCAACCTGCTCACAAAGCTTATGAATAGTACAGACAGGTCTCTATGTAGCCTGACTTGTCCCATTTTTTTAAATTTTATTTTTAAGTAATCTCTGTATCCAACATGGGGCTTGAACTTAAAACCCAGAGATCAAGAGTCATATGCTCTACCGACTGAGCCAGCCAGACGCCCCACTCTACCCATACTTTTAGCCACTGCATTGCTCTCTTTCAAAGATGGAAG
The DNA here is from genome assembly GCF_027475565.1 of Acinonyx jubatus. Classification (NCBI taxonomy): domain Eukaryota; kingdom Metazoa; phylum Chordata; class Mammalia; order Carnivora; family Felidae; genus Acinonyx; species Acinonyx jubatus. Next base: position 48,847,293 of record NC_069383.1, on the reverse strand, counting down.
AGAATTATATTGGAGACGGGGGAAATAAAGTGATGGTTTCTAAGTAAGAAAATAAAAATTTTATCTTATTTTTTTAATGTTTATTTTCGAGAGAGAGAGAAAGTGGGGGAGGGGCAGAAAGAGGAGACAGAGAATCCCAAGTAGGCTCTGCACTGTCAGCTCAGAGCCTGATGCGGGGCTTGAACCCACGAACCGTGAGATCATGACCTGAGCTGAAATCAAGAGTTGGATGCTTAACCAACTGAGCCACCCATGCACCCCAAAGTTTTATTTTAACAGAAGCCAACTAGGTGTTTGGGAAGGCTAGGAGAAGGAAAGGGATCACTAGTAAAAGAGGCACAAAAAATTTGATTGAGTTACCATAAAAGGGCACAATTTTATTTTCCTTTGTCCCAGTGGACCATGAGGAAAGAGAAAATAGCATTCTGTATTTTGAATCAGAAAACGAAAAGAAAGCTTTCCTGCATAAAAGCCTTCAGGGTTCCTTGGGGAAGTTGAAGATGTAAGTGAAAGTGATCTAACTGTAGCCACCTCCTGCTGGTATATGCAAAACTAGTCCCATCAGATGCTTCCAGAAAAAGTGCTCTGGGATCAGCTCCCTATGAACAATAGATCATCCCTCTTAGAGGCTTAAAAGGTATAGCAGCAAAGGAAGGAAAAGATTTGATAAATACAACGGTTTTCTTAGCTGCAGATTTAACTCAAAATTTACCAAACTTAATTGACCACAGAATTCTTTAGGAGTAAATGAGGTGTGTGCGTGCGTGCGCGCGCGCACGTGAGAAAGAGAGAGGCAGACAGACAGACGAAACGACACCTCAGAACTGCTGTTCTATGAAACCCATTTTAGAATTTGCTATTTAATAGCAAACACTAAGCTAAATAAAATTCCACTTTCAGAGGAGGTCAAACCTAACGATTGCTGTGCCCAGCCACACAGGGAGCCTTACAAAGAGAATTTCAGTAGAGCTGTAGTTTAGGTGCAAGAAAATATCAAACTTTTATTAGGTAGTAAATAACAAGGATTGACTGCAAGAAGGTACCAATTTGCGCCTAGGCAGGATATCCCTTTACAGCATTCGCCAAAGTGATACACGTATTTTTAAACTTTGGAAACTTCATCTTCAGAAGAACGTTTTGTAGAAAAGATAACGCAACTAACAGCCACGGCCATGTAGGTTACCTCGTCTGTAAGTTAGCTCCGTTACCCATTCGGGGGAGTCACCAACGCTGAGTGTTAGATGGTTTCCCCTAAAGTCACGAGCTCTGCCCTTTCTCTCCTCTGGAGATGGGAACATGTTCCTCCCCTGCACAGCTGAGGCCTGCTATGCTAGGATGTGCCTAGCACCCTCGCTCACTTTCCCAGTAGTGACGTACCATTTAGGCCTCCCTGGTGGACCTCGCTCCTAGCAGGCTTGGCTCCCGCTGTCTCCTAAGGTTTGATTTTATTAGGCTGCGACCCTCCGGTTATCTACAGCATGGCAATTACTCTGATTCTTAGGTCTGTGTCCCCTCTTCCCGGCTGTCCAACCGTATTTTTCCAGCCTTAGCTTTCCAAATTCCCTCTGATCTTCCAACAAATCAGCCGGTACAGTGATGAGGAACCCAGATTCTGGAGTCTGGCAGTGAAGGTTTGAACACAATACTCCCCTGCATACCACCTGGGGACCTACGACAAGCCACTTAACTTCTGTGTCACCACTTCTGCACCTGCACAGTGGAGATCATCACAGTACCTGCTTCACGTGGTTATTGGGAAGACTCAAATAATGTAAAAAACGCTCAGCATCGAGTTCCAAGCATAAGAAGTGTTACATTCGTTCCTTCTAGTACTATATCTACATTATTCTCTGATTCAAAATCTGTAGCTTTTCTTCTTGCCCTTTATACTTTCCAGGCATTTGCATGTTATACAGACTAAGTAATTAAATTTCCCATGCATGGACTTCTCGTTGATCCTCACACGACAAAATTAACGAGTTTCGTGTCCTTAAAGCTCATATCCGGCTCCCCCTGCCCCCAAACTGTTCCCATAACCCTACTAATTCATTCAGTCTCTCTCATTCTTACTAAGCCATTTACATTTTACAGTTTGCTCAGGTGTTATAACAGACCCGCTTTTCAAGGAATTCAAGATTTGTTCGACACGTTACGTTCAAGAGTAAAGATATTTGAAATAGGTGTAGTTACCTACAATTTAAAAAATCTTAAATTCTCTTTTAATGTTTACTTATTTTTGAGGCAGAGACAGAGCATGGGTGGGGGAGGAGCAGAGAGAGAGAGGGAGACAAAGAATCCGAAGCAGGCTCCAGGCTCTGAGCTGTCAGCACAGAGCATGACGCTGGGCTCGAACCCGCGAACCGTGAGATCATGACCTGAGCTGAAGAGATCGTGAGATCATGACCTGAGCCTAACTGACTGAGCCACCCAGGCGCCCCTAAAAAAAAAATTTTTTTAATAAAATAAGTATAAATAAAGGCTCCAGTTTCCACTCGGCTCTTTTCTTTTTATAATCCAAAAAGCTAGCTCCATTTTTAAGGACCCCAAACTCTGTAGATTTCAGTCTTTAGCAATGTTCTTGCCAAAGAAAGTTTCATCTCAATTTTGAGACGTTCAAACGTACATTAGAGTTGTATAAACAGGTATATGAGCAGAGAGATTTTTTTGTCTTCGCTGCTCAGCGAAATTAGACTTTATTTTCCCCTGAGGTTTGAGGGAAAAAAAAAAATCTTTATTTGTTCAACTTTATTTTTTTTTTCAATAATGCTCTTTTCTGCTGTTTTCAGGATATTGCCGTCAAGCTTTCTTTCCAATTACCTAACCCTTGTGGCTCTCTTCTTGACTCTTGTACTGGCTTCATGTGAATTTCAAGGTTTCCCTTCTGTGTCTAAGGGCCCTAAGGCGCCTTTTAGCATATCTTTCCCTGGGGCCAGACTTGGCTTCCGCCTTGCAGCTATTCATTCATTGCTCAGCCCTCTCATTTACTAGGTGTTTATCTATCACCTACAAATACCCAGAGTGTCTATCAGGTGTTAAGTACCATGTTACAAATGTGGCACTGTGCACAAAGGGATCTCGAGGGAGAAAGGTGGTTAGTAACCTGGGCAACCGTCCATGCACAGTCCTTCTCTTAACCTAGAGATCACCAGCAAACCTATCAATCCCCTTGTACGTCTACTCTGTGTCCTCTAGGGCAGGATATGGTGAATTCGGAGTTAAGAATCTCACGTTCACATCATTGTTTTTCCTATGCCAAGACTTTGGGATTCAGGCTTATCCTACTGTCCAGTTTATGCTAAACTATCATACTTGACTCAAATTCTCTGGTGGTTTTTGGGTGTGGCCCTTGTCCCTATTGTTTTTTTTTGTAGTCCTAGGTCACACCTGGCAGAGTATTTCTTTGGTGAGTATGATGCCTCTGTAATGAGTAAATCGCTACAGCCTACATGTCTGACAACATGATGAATGACTGAATACAAAAAATTCATACATTCCAGGGGCGCCTGGGTGGCTCAGTTTGTTAAGCGTCTGACTTTGGCTCAGGTCATGATCTAATGGTTCGTGAGTTCGAGCCCCATGTCGGGCTCTGTGCTGACAGCTTGGAGCCTGGAGCGCAATGCTTCAGATTCTGTGTCTCCCCACAACCCCCCCCCCCCCGCCCTCTGCTCCTTCCCCACCCATGCTCTCTCGCTCTCAAAAATTAATAAACATTTTAAAAAAACCTTTTTTTAAATCTCACACATTCTTATTGGATTAAAGTTTGGTATTTATACCTGTATAAATGTAGGTAACTTATTTTACCTAAAACAGTAGCCACACTAATCCTATTCAATGTCACAGTCCATAAGCCTATAGATCGAACTGCCCAATACTAGTAGGCTACTTAACCTATGTTACGTACACATAATTCTAAAGTACAATTAAAGCCTTTAAGACCCATGTTAATCCTGGGAAACCAGTTTTCTGAGAAATTCAGACAAGCATATACACCTGTATTTGTATCTGGTGTGATTTTGAAGGTATTCTACTTAAACCATTTCAAAAATTATGGGCACTAAGAAACTGTAGATACTTTATCTCACTTCCAGGCAAGGCTGATAAGCAAGAAATCCAAAGGCAATATGCAAATAGATGTTTATGTTAATGAATCCTTTTAAAAACCTGCTTTGTAAAAGAAAGTGGAACTGAGTACACGCAACTCTAACTCAAAGCTCTCTGAAGATTTAAGTAAGTTTTCCCCCCAAAATGCGTCGAAGTGAAACAACACAGATCATTCATTCCCCATTTTCTACTCCAGACCCTGAACCTCAGCTCTGGAACCTAGAGACTGAAACCACTCTTCGCCTCATATAAAAAAAAAGGCGGGGGGGTGGGGGGGGCAGTTGACAGAAATACATGCACTGAATTACGAGCAGAGTATCTCATTCTCATTAAAAACCAGTTTTGCTTTTATGTTGCCTTTTTCTCTTTGGGGATGTGTGTTTTCTTAACATGAGTTGATTTTAGGTTGTCTCCAGAAATCACGGTCTCCTTAATCACTTACGTTGGCTGAAAACACCAGGTCCTCCGACAGACTCGTATCAAGTTCTAAGTGTTCTCTAAAGTCATGCTCACACGGTCAGTTTCAGGAAAAACTCCTGTTACTCCACACAGATGGGGGTCGCTTGTTGAGAATGTTTTTACTACAAAGGAGCTGCTACTAAATAACTTTCGGATATTAAATTATTTCAGTTTGTTATATGCAGATATATTCTGCTATTCCAACAATGTTCTGAATTCATAAAGTACCCGTTCACCTGAGGGTTTAAAAGGTTCACTCAAACATAAATCCATTAATCTCCCAAACTGCCCTATGAAGTCAAAAGAGCATAGTCTAAGTCTGCATACAAAATACTTCCAGAATGAGCTTATAAATCAGTCATGTTTTCAGCCATATGCACAGAGAACTACAATCCTACATCTTTGCAACAGAGAAACAAGAAAATGCTGTATAGAGGTTGATGTGAAATAATCTCCAGTAAATATTTGAAGACTGGGAGAAAGCAATTTTTTCTACCGCTAAAAAGATGCATTTAAAAAATAAACGTGGTAGATACGAGGTTGCTATAAGTTCTGAAAACGGCTTACCTATTAATGTAACTGAGGGCAACATAGGTTGGCTGCTGTAATTCTTGTTTTTCTAAAACACGTGGATCTGTATCTGTAACAAAAACACATTTACGATTTTTCAGCTTTTGCATCAGAATATACGAGGGTACCTAACGTAATCGAGGTTAAACAGAGAGAAAAGATTTAACATACCTCGTTTTAAAGAAAACCCAGACAGCAAAGCACAATCATTTGTCCTTTCATTCATAAATAACAAGATATTACATTACTTTTCAAGGGAATTCCAAACATCAACAGTGATAAAATGTCCATCTGTCACACAAACTCTTGCACAATCCCCCTCATAAATATTGGTTTTCACTGCTTACAGTTACAATGTTGGCATGGTTTGGGGAGGGTAATCGGCCTAAGAAAGAAAGTCTCTGTTAATTATGCTCACTTGAATGCTGGAACAAATTAGTTGCCATTGGAAAGCTCCATCAATTTGAAAATCGACTGAGTATTGTTCTTGTTCACTGAACACTTTTCTGGGTTTGGATTCACATTCTGGAGGGTAGCTCTTGTCCTTTTTAATTATATAATGAGTTTATTATAACCTTTTCTAGACTCTCAATCAGGAATGCTCATGCTGGCTCAGAATCCACAAATCTCACATTCATCAGAGGGGCTTTTCCCCCCGAAGAGAGAATTCAACACCATAGCAACCTTCTTTAATGGTGCTTCTCCAACATGGCACGCACAAAAAGTGCACTTTTCACAACCAGAAGCGTATTCTCCAGCTTCTCACGTCGAACAAAGACTGCGCTCAACACAGGCAAAGGCGACGTTTGTATGGGGAGACTATAAAAGGGGGAAAACTGAACACAGCTTATTTTCCACGAAAAAAAGGTCCAGGCATTTCACACAGATTTCTTTTTCATTATAACCTCATTTAAAGCCATCTCGTTATTAGAACTCTTCCAGCTGCACTTGGGCAATAACACCTTCTTTGATGTAATGACAGATGTTGTTTCAAGCACCTTTGTACAGGAAGTGTTTATTGCACGTGGTAGATGTAAGATACACGCACTAACCCCAAAGCACATTAACAGGTGATGGGGGTGGGGGTGCAGACGTGGTGGCATAGAGCACGGGTGGCAAAAATGATAGCATAACAATCCACTTCCAACGCTTTTTGACTCCCAGGCTCGCACTGGGAAGTGGTGGCAATTTTATTCTTGGTGCCAAAGTGAAGAATCGCATGTTCACTTCATTGTTTTTCCTATGCCAAGAATTTCAGACACATACTACTCTGAACTCCCACTTCCTGGGTCTTTGCCACTGCAGGTCCTCAATGCCCAATTCTGAAACAAGAGACAAAGCTTCTCTGAATGGCTCCATCAAGTCGGGTCTCCGGGTTTTGGCAGCACGAGTGAGAACAGATCAATAACTCTGCATTTCCTCTCCCTCCCACAATGGTTACATAAGCAACTGAGGCTGGTTGCAGATCACGCGCCTGCAGATACGACCCACGACCCACAATCTCTAAATACCGGCAACCACTCTTCAAGGGAAGCTTAGTGTTCAAATTCAACCTCTCCTCACACTCATCCAAGTTGGCTGTGACCCCCAAAGCATAGCTGTGTTTCTGAGAAATGCTCTGGGCACCTCACCTGTGTTCACTAGAGAGGAGTCAGTAGAACAATGCTCACCAGGGTGCTTTATCCCCCAGAACCGTCCATTGGAATGTTGGGCAGGCTATGTGTGCAAATGGTGAGTGACAGACCAATCCTGCAAGGTCTCTGCAGGTGCTTAACGAGGTTAAGAAGCAAGAGATTGGAAACAAAAACCACGAAAATCAAGAGGAAGATAAGAAAGAACAAGGCAATGATTGCAAATGTCTGGGTGGAAAATCTCCCAAACGCTCGCAAAACGGTTTGACCTCACGTGGAGTGCCTGATGACAGAGGTGCTGAGATTTTGAGACGCGCGCGGGCCAGAACTTGATTCACTAAAACCCATTCCTTCAGAGTCATCTGGTGCCGGATTTCATAAGGTGTATCGTTTTGAAAGAGAAGAGTGCCATTCTAAAATGTGTGTTTTTTTTTTTTTTTTAAATTAATGTTTGTTTATTTTTGAGAGAGAGCGAGAGCGTGCGCACACACAAGCAGGGGAGGGGCAGAGAGAGAGGGAGACACAGAATCTGAAGCAGGCTCCAAGCTGTCAGCACAGAGCCCGATGCGGGGCTCGAACCTAGAAACCACGAGATCATGACCTGAGCTGAAGTCAGACGCTCACCGACTGAGGCACCCAGGCGCCCTAAAATGTGTGTTGAAAGGGGAAAAGAGTTAGGAGGCCAATGAACATTTTTGTATCTTCCACTGTTGCCTTCATTCTTGTTAACGGACATTTGGTCTGTTTTCTCACAAACCATCCTCCGGAGCTTTCCTTTGTTTCTAAGTTATAAAAGTTCTAAACTGTTTTAAACATGGCTCCTCTCTAAGCCACCTTGGCTTTCACTTTTGTTCTCCTAGCGTGTGAGCAAGTATACACACAAACATACAGTTATAGCCTTCTTTTCCTTGTCACATGCCGATGCCTCTTTGGAGAAGGCGAAGAAACACCTTATACAAATTCTTCCGTTCCCTGATGCTCAAATGAATGGTGTTGGCCACTGACAACACAAATTTCACCTTATAATCTTTCACAGAGAATCAAGAATGTTTGCATGCCAGTTGCAAAGCAAGGTTTTGAAATACCGTTTTCTTACGGTGTTTCACTACCTTCCATAACCTATGCTAGGCTTAATGCTCACATACCCTCAAATTACCTAGTGGCGAAATGGACTTCCAGAAGCTTCCGAACGCCACCGTCTTCCACGACAAAAAGGCCATCTGGAAGCACCTCAGGCAGGATTCCCTTTTTCTCGGAGGCAGACTCTGGTTAATTGACAAGAGAGCAGACCTTCCAGACAGACATCTACCAGGCTTAACCACATCTTTTTCAGATTAGATGTTTCCTTGGGCAAGCTTTGGAACATTCATTAAAGCTTCGCGTTCTTAAAAATGAAATGAGGCGCTTGGTGCCCAGAAATCAGGAAGAGGCCTACACGAGTGCTACTGGAGGAACAGGATCAGCTGCTGGTCGCAAATCAACCTCAGCTCCGTCCCTCGCTTCCTGGCTGGCTGGTGCGCCGTGATCGTGACTCACCGTTTTATGGATTTAATTACGCCGTTGAGCCCTTCACATTCAGTAAAAGTAGAATAGCTGCCTTTATTATTTCTCTCTCCCTGGCAGAAATGTAACCGCCTGCTGCTGGAAACTCTCTACAGGAAAGGATTAGAGCAAAAAGAGACGAGGATTGTCACACAGGATGACGACGCGCTCCTCGGGGACACGGACCGTCCATTGTCAGAAGGGGCTGGAGAGAGCAATGCTATCCACTGGATAGGACTGAAGGCAATAAAAAAGAACTTCCCTATTCCGTGTGCCATGCCACTGAGAACTTTTTTGCACATAAGCTGCTGCAGGAAGAAATGGGATATGAATGGCAATGGCTGTAGCCCACAGTCGCCCAGATAGTTCGCTGGCTTGTTTGTTTACGGTGCCAATAAAAACCTGAAACTGGAACATCGGCTACCACGGCCCAGAGATATAATCCACCTTGGTAAACGGGCTGTGGGATCGAGGCACCTGATTTTTTCTTTTCCTCCCCCTGCCGCCGCCGCCCCCCCCCCCCCCCCCCAGCCGCAGGATGGTCCACAAGCTAGCAACTGGCAGGAAGGCAAGCGTTTTCTATAATGTGGCTGTCTACGGCCACAGACGACAACACTCTACCACTTTTCTGGCGCTAAGCAGTGACAAGAAGAGAAACCCAAATGTTTTCAGCAGGGCAGCGGGGGAGCCAAGAAAAAGCACGGAGGGATTCTGCTTTTCTGCCTCATACCACCCCCTGATGCCCACTGACTGATGGCTAAGAGAAATCGAATGTAAAGGTTTATAAATACCCAAGTGATAAAAACCTATCCGCCTCCTTCAGCTTCATGGAACGTGGCATCTTCTAAAATAGACGGCAATGTGCCTCTTCCAGGGTTCCTACCTCGGGCTAGTAGTTTGAACGCTCAGGGGTACGGGAAGGACTACGCACAAAGTGGAAGATTTCTGTAGCTCGTTAGGGTCATAGTGACTCCTGGCTTTATAGATTCAATTCAATGGCCGAAGGGCTCAAGGTCACGGCACTAGCTCCCACTACGTCTCAAGTGGCAAGGAAAATGGCGAGGCAGATGGCAGAAATAAGGAAAAGGACAGCATTCGGACCCTTCTCAATAGAAAGCGGAATTAGAACACGACGAAGGAGGGGCGCCTGGGGGGGCTCAGTCGGTTAAGCGGCCGACTTCGGCTCAGGTCATGATCTCGCAGTCCGTGAGTTCAAGCCCCGCGTCGGGCTCTGTGCTGACAGCTCAGAGCCTGGAGCCTGTTTCAGATTCTGCGTCTCCCTCTCTCTCTGACCCTCCCCTGTTCATGCTCTGTTTCTCCCGGTCTTAAAAATAAATAAAACGTTAAAAAAAAAAAATTAAAAAAAAACACGAAGGAAAGGCCATGGTGGTCAATCAGTACGGCTCATGCTCATCGTCCCCGCTGTCTCTGGAGTGGGGGACCAGTGGCAACTGAGTGGATTTGTGGCCAATGTGGGGACTTTTATAGCACTATCTTCCAGCCAAAATAAAGCCATCGAGGTTGTTTGTTGGGTTAACGGAGGCTTAATTAATAAGCTCACGGGCCTTGGCTATGCCTTAGCTAGCATACTCTGTTAGGATTTTTATAGGCCTGAATTACTTACAAATTCGAGAAAGTGAGGAACCAGTGGTCCTACCTCTCCCCAAGACTGACGAGGCCTCGATCAGCAATGAGCTGTTTCCAGGCTGAGAGGGGCACCAGTGAGCCGAAGAGGCAGTATCATGCCCCCCTGAGAGGGCCCCCTTCACATTTGGCGTTCTCCCCAAACCAGGATCTTGTCCAAGAGTCTATAGTAAGAGTGGGAGGCTGAGAGGACGTGGGTGTGGAAGCAGTGAGGGACTAGCAGCGCATAAGACCCTGGAGACGCATAGGCCCACGCAGTCAGACACAGGATTCAGAAGATCCGGGCTGGATCCACCACTTTTCTTTGGGCTCCCTCAGTCATAATTAATGGGCGTAGCCTGTGCTCCCTCTTCCCCTAACAGCTGAACTCCTAAAAGACCACAGAGTGTTAGTTTATTCAGTGTGGCCTTCCCCCACACCCCTGGCTGCATTCGCCACATCCCTTCTGTGCCCCACTCCCTCGCCAGGACCCACAGAGGCATCATCCGGGTACATCCTGCCCCCCTTCCACACTTCTCAGAGGTGAAAACCTGTCTCCTCTTATCTCTCCAGCGCTCAGCTCTGTGGCTGGCAAGTCTGAGAACGCACAATTATTGGAGGGATACACCAGTTTTATGGCCAGAAAGTCGAATTTTTGGTCAAACGTGGCAGACGGATCACGGGCATTTGTTTCCTTCGTCACCCAAGGTCCCACTAAAGTAGAACTACAGGAATAGAAAAAAATCTCCGGAGGGAGAGAAGAAAGAAAGGGGAGAGGTCAGCAGACCAGTGATTTCAGCTAGGATTCTGGAAGGTGGGAAACCCCTGCAGGAGTAGAAAGTGACCCAGAGAGGAGAAGCAGCTACACTCTCAAGTGCCTGCCGTGGGAGAGACCCAGGTGCCAGGAGGTGGACCCGCTATGGAAGCCCTGAGTTGGGCCTGGCCTGGAGGCACCTGGAGACTCACAAGGCAAGGAAGGGACAGTTCAGAGCAGAAAATGGGAAGTTTGTTTCAATGGTTAATTGTCCAGAGGCACTGAACCAGGAAATCAAGCACAGCAGAGGTAGAGGGGAACGGGGGAGGCCAGGGCTGAAAAGGGGATGCAAATAGAAATAGGCCTACCCTGTTGCTCCCAACCACCCCAGCAGCTGGCTGGTGGAGTCCTCTGATTAAGTGGGCTCAGAGAAGAGACCACCAGATGCTGACATCCGGCAATTCCCTGATTAAATGATCCCCCCTGAGGTTAAGCCCATGGTCAGTGAGCCTCATCCATGTCTCCATCCAGAGCCTCTTATCAGCTTTTTATTGCCTCGGTCTTAGATATGAGCCAAGAATAGTCAAGGAATGGCCATTGGACATTCGGGTGAAAGTCATGAAGATGAATGGGAGATACCAAACCAAACAGTAGCAGGGGTGGGGAGATATGGAGACAGGAGCAAGGGCAAGACTTGGGAGGTCATGTGACATACCTACTCGCACAGACCCAGTTAATGGCAGGGCAAGGACCAGAAGACCTACACACTGAGTCCCATTAGGCGGGTATTCTGACCATCAAAAATGCCACTCCTCCTCGGAAGTCAACGCATTGCTACTGTCCAGTTGTAACACTGGACTCCAGGCAGACCATCTTTCTAGCTTTCTCAAAAGCCCAGCACAGTTCTATTTTAACGTTCGCAGAACTTTCCGCACCGATTTTGATGAACCAACAATTTACAGAGACCAACTTTTAATTCACGGCTCGTTTACTTCAGCTGCTGAAATAAATATTGCTTTCTTGTTGGAAATGGTCCTTTCAAAAAAAACCAAACACACACACACACACACACACACACACACACACACACACACAACCCTACAATGCACATAACCAGCCTTTGAATGGATCAACTTTTCCTCAGTTTATAGACACGTCATTTGAAACTTTTCCTAAGCCATAATTTCCATTACAGGGCAGTCAGTGGAAATTACAGTGAGATTCTTGCCTTCCTAAATTCAATGTGAAATCCAGATGCAGCTAAGTGTTGCTGTAAACTTTATGAGTGAAATATCTGAAAGTCAGGGCCGCTGTGCAGCACAGTAATACCACCTATTAAAAAAAGCATTCAGGTACACGTTTGTAGCTGGAGTTTTCCTCTCCAAGTGAGTGGGTAAACATTATTCATCCAAGAACCACTGAGACAATGCTCTAGAAGGCTGATTCATAAACAAACATGGCATGTTGCAGCCCTCCCAGCTCCTGGCATGGCCAGAGGGTTCAGGTAATTAGAAACAGCCCTGACTGGGATGCTTTCTAACTCTTTATCAACCCATCAAACTCCTAATGTCATTGAAGACTGCTTGAGTCAGAGCTATTTTTCCCGAAGTATGAGACATGTAGGCCTTATATCTATGACACTATCATTCTGTGCTCTTTGACGGCGACAGAGGGTTATCTATCTAACCAAGCTTTCACCTTGTTACCTGTGACAAGAGGGCCTGCTGGAGACCATCATGGCTGTCGCGTATGCTTGTGAAGTACACAACCTATACTTCTGTACCCAGCAGCCCCGGAGACTAAGGTGCTGGGATTACACAATAAAATTCTTTCAAGCAGGAGTAAGGCCAAAACTGAGCACCGTATATGTGTGCATGCACACATAAAGATACAGGCCTACTTTCCCCAGAAATGAGCCTGATGTTGGATCCAAGTAGTATGCTACACAAAAGACCATCAAGGAGCATCTATGTCACTCCTGGACAATGGAAGAGCTTTATATAAGCAGGTATCTGCAAGAGAAGACAGCTGCTGATGGGTAAGGCTAGGTGACAAAAGAAAAAGCAGGGAGAATGAGGCTCTGAAGTCCTGTCTTCGGGGCTGGGAGGGAACTCTCTGTTTATGGAAAGACCCCTCCATTCCCTTTGTTTAAAATTATTTGCCAAAGGAGACCCTACCCATTCTCCAAGGCGTCGGCCTATATACGACCTCTACCATTGGTTGCACTAGACGTATGTGTAAATCTGCTTAACTTCCCATCAAAACGGATGCTCCCCTTAGGGGACCAGACCTTAGAGGCCACACATCCTAAGCCTGTAGGCTCTGTAAATAATCACTGTTCATTATGATGTACGCTGAACACATAAACCCATGCCTTGGACATGCAGAAGACAAAAGACACAAATAGAAGCACCCAGCTCAGACAGTTCGACCAGTAGAGTCAGACGGGAGAGGAACAGAGAGCCACACATAAATGCCTGTGCCAGTATATACAGATAATGTGAAAACTGTACCTACAATATTCAGAGGGCTCCAAAGGGATGCAAAGTTAGAACAGTGCAGATAGGGCTGATGTGGGAAGGGCTCACTTATGAATGGCCTTGGGTTTTGAGGGGAGGGAGTCATTCATGGGTAAGGTTAGGGGAACTATAAAAGTGGCATGGAGTTTGAAGCAGAAGGCACAGGCAAGAAGTCTATGGGTACTATGGAAAGGCAGCGGGGCTGAAGAGCCATATTCATTAGTTATAGGACATTTACGGAGAGATTCTGGAACAGGGGTTCTGTCCACCACAGGGATGTTTGCTAATGTCTCCCCTGGAGACAAGGGGGTCAGGGTGGGGGGTGCTACTGGTATCTAGTGGGTGGAAGCCAAGGATGCTGCTTAAACATCCTACAATGCGCACCATAGGACAACACCCCCCTTTTCTCCCTCCCCCCAACGAAGAATTATCTGGCCTAAAATATCAATAGTGTCAATGCCGAGAACTACACGGATATTATTAGAAATGGAATGGTTGCCCCTCTGTTCCCTGTGGATGATAATTTCTGTTAATTTCTGTTGTCTGAATCAGGAGACCAGAAGGCTATTAAGAAGGTGCAAAAGAAGGATACCAGAGATTATTTGAACTTAGAGAAGAGCTCTTTATGGAAACGAAGAAATGGAATTCATTTCAAGAAATACATGCTGAACTCCTGCCCTTTGCTAGTTGCTCAAAGGACATCCTAAGTCAGTCGATTCACAACTGAGCAAGAAAAATGACATAATTCACAGTTAATAATAACCCAAGACAGACTGTGCTGTATGCCAGTACAGAGAATCCTACCAACTGTTGTGGAAACAAAACAGGATTCTCTGAGAATCAGAGAAAGTTCTTGAAAGAAAATTTTACACGAGCTTTGAACTAAATCTCCAGGCAGCAAAGGCACAAAAATGGTGAGTCAATAGAAAACAGTTGGAGCAGATGAACACGCGCAGAGCCTGGCCAGACATCCAGTGTGGCTGGAACTCTCTTGCAGTTCATATGTGGCCCCCATCCTGGAAGGTCTGAAATGCTCGGAGGGTTCAGCCTTCATTCTGTGGACAACGTGAGAGCAGCTGAAGATGTAAACCGATATGGTCTGTGTTTTAGAAGAATAACTGGTGGGGGGTGGGGGGTGGAGAATGGAGGAGAAAGCAGAATACAGAAACATAAGATCTGGTGACAGTAGAAAAGGAAAGACATAATTTTTCTTACGGTATAGATCTGAGTGCCTCATTATCAAAAGCAAGGAAGTAATTCGAAAGTGAAAAGGGTTTGACACACAAAAAAAGGGAGGTCTGCTTCTGATGTGTGGGGAGACATTTTGCAGGACCAAGAAGCCTGGCCAGACAGAAGCGGAGTGCTAAAGATCCCATCACACGGCCACACATTCCAGCAGGCACTTGAACCAGAGCAGGTCCCTCGAAACCACGATACACAGTAAAGACCCAGCTCTGACTAAACACTTGGTTATCACAGAACTCAGCCAGCTAATCAGTAAGCCTTGACGGAGGACCTACCAGGGATAAAGAAATCCTCTCCAGTTTAAAGAAAAACCAGAGGCTGTACTGCACCAGAAACCGAGTAACTGGTACCTTTCACAGGAAGTACAGCAGGAGTTGGGGGTGCTGAGTCACAGAGGGCCCAGAGTCCCAGTATTTTACATGATCTGGTACCGGAGTCTCTAAGGCTCGCCGTTGCAGTCACCCCTGCTCTCGCTTCTTGGTGTTGCTCAGGATTCTAACGCGAGCCCACCCAAGTCAAACCGCCTCAGTTCAATACTAGCTGTATAAACCTCTTTCACTTCTTAGTATTCTTCCATCTGTAAAAGCCTGATCAAGACAGTACTTTTGCCCTACGGCGCAAATGGGGGAATTAAATAAGCAGTGTTAGGTGTAACGACTACTCAATTTTTCAGCCCATGAAGTGTTTTGCAATTAAACTCGGCACGGTTGTGGATTAACTCCATTTTACAGCCAGGGGCAGATTGATGCCTCGGAAACCTAAGAACTCATCATTTACACACACTGTGGCAGAAATTGCTGGCTGCCATCCAAGTCATTTTCTGTGGTTCCTCCACAGTGGTCAGGAACACGGCTGCCTGGTGGAGGCCCACATTTCCCAGCATTCCGGGAGCAGCCATGTTGACGGAGTCCTGGCCAATAGGACGTAAGGTGTCTGGGAAGCCTCCTCAAAAGCAGGCACCTTTCTTTGGGGGGTAATTCCCCCTCCCGCTGGCTGGAAGAATAACTGGAGCCCCTGCTGCACCTACTTTGGATTCGAGAGAATCCTGGGAATGGAAGTCACACCTGGCAGAGGAACACAGCAGGAGTCTGGAGCCCTGATCCCATGAACCCCATACCACTCCGGGACCGACCACCTCCAGATTTCTTGAAAGTGAGAGAAGTCAACTCTTCCACTTAAGCCATTTATGTTGGAACGTTTTCGTGAGCTATGTGCAGCCAACCCAAATCAACCAGAGCACAAAATAACAGGAATGCTAGTTTGTTTCGTTGGACCCGAAGTTCTAATCTGAAACTTTAAATATTTTTTGTTCTGCCCTCCCCCCCTTTTTTTTGGATTAAAAAAAAATCTTTAAGAATTTCTCATACTAAATTCATGGAAGGAAAATCAGAGTAAAATCGTACCTGCATCAACGCAGCATCTGTGGCTCTCTAATGGGGATAAAGAATGGGAGAACGAGGAGGAGGAAACCGTCATGTCAAATTATAGTTTCGTTGGTGGCTTTAGGACTTTCTCCAGAATTGGTTATTAGCGGGCAATAATGAAGCAAATTGCACATGCGTATTACTTCTGAGTTATGAACAATGCAACCAGCAGTAACCTTTGAAGCTGTCAGGATCTTTTCAGGCAAGCAATTAAAGTGAAAAATGAGAGTAGGCACAACTCCCATCACCCAATACCACATGTAATACCACCACCTACAAACACTGACACAAGAGTGGGACTCAGTCTGAATATTTATTAATGCAGATCTGTTCCCATTTGTTCCTCTTCGCCCCTCCCCCCACAACCCATCCCACCCCCACCTGCCGAATTTTTTTTTCTTTAAAGGGCAGCTCTCACACCATGAATTGCATTCACCTGAAACCTACATCAACGGGGACATCTCTCCCGTTTGCACCTGAAGAAATTTCCTTCCCTCTCCCTTGACCAAAACATAAATTTAGGACAAGCTTGGATTCTACAGGAGAAAAAGTTGATAAGGAAGTGAGTCCCAATTAGGAAATCAAGATGAAAATAGCTGGTATTTACAGAAAGCCAAATATATGGCAAGTATTGGGTGTTGAGCACTGAAGGCCTCTTCCCACCCCCCCGCCCCCAAAAAGGGCCCCAGTTCTCAAGACCCGTGAGGATTTCACTTCTCTTGATCAGTAATAAAAATGATCTCGTATAAAAAGTATCTGATTTTCTGCTAAGTGTAGGAATCTCTCACTGCTTCTATAGGTTCTATGATTTAAATACGGAGAAGGGCTCTAAAGAAATGACAGGGATGAATACGGTGGTGAGCCAGTTGGAAAAGGTCTAAGCTGAGAAGAAACCCCCATGCTACAGTTGTGAAACCTGATGCCTATGGGTCCTATAAAAAGTTGGTATCATTTGGTTTCATTTCTGTATCACCAAGCACCTAGAGACCAATGGTTCTCAGCCAGAACTGCATGTTAGTATCACCTGGGTAGCTTAAAAAAATTTGGATGCCCAGGACCCATCTCCAAAGATTCTAATAGGTCACTGGGGTTGAAAATCACTAACATAGACTCTGAGATGGCTTAGAAATCAGGAAAGGGCTAGAGAACTGGTTGGGAAAGTCATTAAAGCAAACAATTTGCATTTTTCCCCAAACTAAAAAGGCAACTGTGAAACTGGCAATGAATTATTGAAAGTGACTCAAAGGTTTTATAAATAAGCCCAATGTCCAGTAAAACCTTTTAAATTCAGACTTCCTTGGACTCTGGTCTCCCCTCTTTTACTTTCTATACAGAAAGTGTTAAGCCTTAATAACTATGTTGACAGGTTAATATCTTCAAGTATTTTTAAAACCAAATCACAACCAACCAAACAGCAATAATCCTTGAATCGTGAGTGATTTTCATCTATTCATAAGAGCATTGTGGTAAGACTTCTGACCAGGACCTTTTTTGGAAGGGGGGGGGGGTCATCGATTTTCTTCACAGTGTGGTCCTAAAATTAATAAGACTGCATCACTTGAAGTATTTTGCAGCTCAGATTTTCCCATAATTCTGATTGGCCCGACCAGTGTGGTTTTCCTGCACTGTCATTATTCACCTCAGATACAAGCCCAGGTCACAACCAAGCATATTAGCTTTGCATTTTGGAAGCCAGTTAAGGCAAGGATTTGCCAAAAGGAATCACCCTCTTTACTTCTCATCCTCCAGGGAAGCTGAATCAGTCCTTAAACAAATAAACAAACACGCACGCACGCACGGAGACAAAGCTGATGATCTGGACCTAGTGACCTGGTCTGATTGGCGGAGCTCTGCCTGGCTGCCTGGCAATGGGATCCCACACACCGCAGCCTCTGTGCCCAGACTGCAGCCAGGAGCGCAGCACGCAGGCTCATGGGCCACCAAGGTGATGAAGTTGTCAGGGATTCATTTTTCCCCATTCTATGCAGGCTCGGCCCCTTCATTCTACTTGCTAACGATGGGGGGTGTGTGCTGGGGTGTAACTCCGATCCATCTTGTGATGGTGTGAATCTGGGCCCCTGGCATGGCCCTGGCACCTGGCCGATGGCTCCTGGCTTCCTTGACTTTTGTGGAGGGACTTTTGGGAAGCAACTGTGGACTTCCTGTTTTTTGTCTGGTTGGTTGGTTTTTTAAGATTTACTTGCATTAGACAGGCACCATCATGTGGTAGCTACGGGCACAGTTTTCTGCTTACTGTGCCGTCTGAGCAAGCTTCACAGCCCAAGTTTAAGTTGTCTGATATGGAAGACAGTGACTCATAGTTTCTACGCATTATGAGGTTATTATAAGGATTACAAGAGATAAGTCATACACAACACAGAGCACAGTGGCTGGTACATGCTAAGTACTTAATAAATCATAGCTGTTACTATTATTTCGGGCAGTCAGGTCTGAAAGCATTTACTGTGTACATCGTGGACTACATTTGTGAACGACTGTTTTTAAGTAGTGATAACAACTGATAATAAAAGGTATCATAACCGTTAGCACATACCTACTATGAACCAATATGGAATGGGCAGTCCTCGTAAGATCTTTGCAAGGGAAATCTCTCCCCCATCCCTTTCCCAAAGGAAAATTCAAGGCTCAGAAAAGATCCCGGTCCCACAACTAGGTGACGAAGCCTCAGATTCAGGCCTGACTTCCAAGTGCATGCCATTGACCCTGACCACCACCTGGTCCTCTCAAATTAAATTGCTAAGCGGCTTTCCCTCTCATCGCCCCCGCCCCATGCCACAGCAAACTGTGCCTGCAGCTCTAGGCAATGAAAAGAAACGAAAGGAAACGAAAAGGAACGAAAAGAAACGAAAAGAAACGAAAAGAAACGAAAAGAAACGAAAAGAAACGAAAAGAAACGAAAAGAAACGAAAAGAAACGAAAAGAAACGAAAAGAAACGAAAAGAAACGAAAAGAAACGAAAAGAAACGAAAAGAAACGAAAAGAAACGAAAAGAAACGAAAAGAAACGAAAAGAAACGAAAAGCTCTGCATAAAAGCAGTGGCAAGCTTTGGAAGCAATGAAACACAGGGACAAATTTTGATGGAAACTGGAACCTGTAGGCGTCAATGCGGTGAGTACACCCGCATCTCCTATTCAGTTCCTCCTCTGGGTGCCTGATCTTAAAGAGCACAGTCTTAGAACCAGAAGACACAGATTCTAGTCCTAGTTCGAATTATTTCTAACCTACAGCGTTTAGTTTGCTGTGAAATGGAGAGAATGATAGTGCACCACACCCTCACAATCTTGGGGTGAGAATCCTGCATTTTAATCGAACTATTACCGCAAACTCCAACGCCCAGCCTCTAGCTGCCAACCCAAAGTGGCCCTGGAGTTCTTCTCCAGCAGGAATAACCTAGTGCGGCCACATATTTACTGGTCTCTCTGGCAAATACTGTATGGAGAAGAGAAAGCTTGACCTATATACGTTAAAATAGTGACCAAGGTCATTTGTATAAAGAACTTGGATTTCATTTCCTTTCTTTGCCATCCCTGGAGCTTCGAGAGAGTGTGCATAGGCACCTGTGTTAATTTCTCCTGGAAGAGTCAGGAAATTCTCCAATTGCTTTTCCAAAGAGCCACAGGTCTTTTTCAGAAGAGACTGAGAACTTACTGGCTAGCTTTCAAGCTGAGCGTATTAAAAGCCATTGTGACTAACTAGAAACAGTGTGATCAATTAACTTGCTCTGCATATAAAAAGGAAGGCTCTTCAGTTTATAAACCAAGACACATTTAAATGATTTTATCGCACATCAAGCCAAATACAAGATTCTGTAATACTTAAGTAAAATAGACGTTATCAAAGGAACTTGCAAGACATCGGATTCCTCAGAGAGGCTCGGGGGACTTTGGGGATTTGGTAAACATTACTATCAGCTGGGCTCCAGAAAAAAAAATGGAAGGGAAAGACTCGGATGGATTTTCTCGGCTTATCTGAGATGACGTTTAATACTCTGGATATGGGTTCAATATCATAAAGATATTTAAAAAGGAATGGCTTTAAGTAGGAATGCCAAGATAACATCTAGTATTTTTTTTTTTAACTATATGTTAGTTGCTGAAATCTACAGCCACGCTGCCTTTTGGTCGTTCTCTCCTCCCCTTCATCCACCTCTACACTCTAGCCGACAGTCTAGCTCAGGGTTTTCTCAATATCTGCACTGCAACATACAGTAGGACATAGATTTTAAATTATAATCAGTACACCTCCCGCACAGAAATATACAAAACTTTCACAAAACATCACGCAACTTTACTACGCTGCATTTGCACGCAACATGTAATGCACGGATAATACTTCTTTTAAAATGTTGGGACAATCCATTAAATTGCTTTTAGGATCCACTGATGGGCGCCAAATGGTAATTACGAAAATGTTAATCTTGCTAAATTACGAATCAATATCATGCCTTAAGCCTACCCCTCCACGTGGCTCTTTATTGCTTGTGGGATAAAAGACTTAGTTAAAATATAGAGAGGATCGTTCACAATTTGGCTCCAAACTGCTCTTCCGTAGTTTATGCACCCTACCCTCTAGCAACTCCCAACTCCTGCCCAGTCTCTGTAGGCACCTTGTTCACGCCCCACCCCTGCTGCTCGGGTTACCCTGTTTACCTCTTCAGATCCACTGCCTGCCCTTCTCTGCCCCATTCTGTGCCCTGAGCTGGTCCCCCCAGACTCTCTGCCCTCTGGTCGGGGTCGCCAGTGGGAAGCCCCAGTAAGAGATTAGAGGGTGAAAGGAGAGAGAAGGAGCCTGCTGGTAAGACTTTGTAACACAGGCCTACTCCTCTACTTCAAACACCTCCTCCCCACTTCTGCTGTCGTCCTTAGACTCATCCCCCAAAGCCTACCACAAAGGTACTTTCCCTCCAAAGCATTCTGGGAAACCACCTGGTAGAGTTCGCCTCAGCACACACATCTAGTCAAAGGATGAATTACACTTTCAAATGTTTACGTTCCCCACAGACTGGTCATCTTCAGAGCCTGCATCCTGTTTCTCTTTGTGCCCAGCACTTAGCCAGGAGGCTGGCAAGAACCGATTACTGAAAAGATCAACAAATGAACGAAAGGTAACAGGATTAATTATTTAACAGCATCACGCTTGTATATCACAAGGTAGTATTTTCTAACAATGGTGTCTACAGAGTTACTTCACCTAAATTCCCATTCTGGGGTGCGCTAGTCTATTTCTGCTAAATGTAACTTCTGGGACCTGGCTCATGACCACTGCTTACCGTGTGGTGAACCGGCTATCTCTAGCGGTGACGAACTAGCTCCCACAATCCCCCATCACCTGGCAGGGTGTTTTCTGCTTATTATGCTAATTAGATTTTACTTGAAAGATGTAATTATTGCTGCAACCCAAGGAAATAATTAATGGCCAATTTTAGTGAGCAAAATATTCATTAATCAAGTCAACAGACAAGAGACCTGCAGAGTTTAAGAAAGGTCCTTGAAGAGAAAAAAAAACAAACAAAAAAAAAAAAGAATCACCCAGAGATTTCTCCTTTCCATAAATATAGGTTAAATCTATTCAATTACAGCCTCCCGAAAGTTTACATTTCAGATTTAGTTCAACGAGTCCTAATGAAGTCTAGGTTTTAACTTTCGGGTTCTAAAATGCATTGCCCAACAGAATAATTTAATCACTTTATTGCATGAAAAGGTGTGATTAAAGAGGAGGTAGCATTCATCTACTTGGTCTCTTTAAAATGTTTATTCATTCGAGGATTTCTAAACACAACAAACGTCAGCCTCTGTTTTCTTATGTGACAGGCAGGCAGGCAAGGATCATAATGAGAACACTATTCAGTTTGTTGGGTGTTTACATCATCTTTGTCCCTTATAAACAATGAGCCTTTTAAACCTGAGGGTTAGAGGACATTTTAAGCTCTTCTAACACCTTGGTAATCACAGCCCAGGGAAATATTTGCAACAAACAACAACACAGTGATCCAGAGATCAGATCAAACCTACACTTACTATTAAAAGATATTTCAATCCCAAGGAGCATTGTCCCTCATAAAAAATGATACACAAACGCCTTCCAGCCTGTTCCCCACAACCCTTCTCCTCAATGCCCTTTTATAATATTCATGTCCTCAGATTTATGTCGACTGTATATTTACTAGACGTGTCTCCCCATTACATTATCAGGGGCTTAAGAGATGAGAAGAGATAGGACCTGGAAAGCAGCATACAGTAACTGACAATCAAGTTTATTTTTGAAACCAAAACAACATTTCCAGGTTTTCCTTTAATTTTAAATGCTAACAACCATATTCCAGCCTTCACATGCTCATAAAGCTGTTTAACAGTCCAGAAAGAAAAAAATAATAATTTTGTTTTAAATAATGTTCACCGTCCACGTCTTAATAGTCTGGACACTGAAGCATTTTTCATTCAGAGTAACGATCTCCAGGAGTAAAAATAATATAATTATAACTGAACTACTTGGTCAGCTAAATCACAACCAGAAATGCGCTGGTATGTATTTCATTCGCTGTGTCAAAAAATCTTCATTCTGGACCATCAACAGAGCACTAAATTTTGATCTGTCATTGAAAACAGGTCGCTTCTATTTCTGGCATACAGCATGGTAACAGGGTACAGCAATTGGTAAAGACAGCTAATATTTCACATTAAATCTCCCCACCTGACCTTCTGAATCAAAAAAGGAGAGACTCATGAATAAGGAATTATTATACAAACATCCCCTTTACTTCTCTAAAAAAAAAAAAAAAAAGTCTCTCAAGCAAAAGCGCGGAAAGAAAGGCCAGAATTCTTGGGAAGAACTGTGTTGTTGATAGGATGGCCACTGAAGACCAATGAAGGACGTGGGTTCTATCCCTGAGCTGCTTCCTCTTAAAAACACAAGTGTGAGCTCTAGGGGTCCAGGTGGTCTTCAAACCAAGTCTGAAGAGGCATTTCCACTGAAGGAATGAGGGATGAAAGGCCATGCCATCCACCTCGGGCGTGGCCTCGCAGGCCCCTTGGAGTCCACGGTCATTGACAACTGAGACGTATACAGGGGGATGAACATTGTAGAAGGAAGCCTGTCTCCTGAGGCTCTCCTCCACCAACTCGTTTTGAAATCACTATGGATCCATAGTGAAACCACGGTTTTGCCTTTCTTTCAGCTTTCCTTTAAAGAAGACTTTCAGAAACGCTTTGCACAGACTTATTACCCCCCAGCTCAGTCCTCAGGGAGAGTGACCCCTCCATTTGCTCCCACGTCACCCTCTGGTGACCACCACCCTCACACTCATACTCACCATCTTGTGTGAAACTGCCTGACTGGCTTTCTCTCCCACAGGGCCGGCGTTTCTCACTGGGGGAGTTTTATAATGTAGTCTACACCTGGCTATTGCCCAGAGCTTCCGATTTAATTGATCCGGGATGAAAGACCCACTAAGTGAAGGCACCTGGCTTTTTAAAAGCTCCTCGGGTGATTCTAATATGCAGCCACGGCTGCGAACCACGCCTGTGGTCCAGCTCCGCAGGGACAGGCACTGTGGCTCGTTCACCCTTGATTCCTCCACCCCAGGCAGGCCAACCATGGCACCCAGCGAAGAGCCTGCTCACTGCACATTAATTAGATAAATAAAAAGGTGGTTGCCCAATGACTGGAAAAGAAAAGTGGGGGTAAAGACAGGAGGGGGCATTTAGCACGGGGTTCTCCAGTAACAGAACTTTGCACACTTTAGTCTGCGTCGGATCAAGGGGAGGGCCCTGGGACAACTCAGACTGCTGGGCTCCACTCCCAGGGCTTTTCTGATCCTAGAACTTTGGGCTGGGGCCTGAGAATCGGCATTTCTAAGGGCTCCCAGGTGGCATAGATGCTGCCGGTCTCAGGATCCCACCTCTAGAACCACTGCACCGAAAACCACCAAAGCAGCCTAGTAACCTCCGGGGACCCACAGGAACACGTGACAACCCGGGTTGCAGGCATCTGATCGTGTGGCCAAGGACAGTGGAGGGACGGCGCAGGTCTGTAAGCCTATCCGATGGCTAGCCACAGGCCAGGGCCCAGGAAACCGCCCCTCTGGACTTCCAATTCAACGGCCAAGCTTTAATTTTCAAGGCGTAAGCATCTGAATCATCTGTCACGTGCTCACTGCCATTCAGAATCAAGGCGTAGCCAGTAAGAACAATGTAAACCCATCAGCATTTAAATAAAAAATTACAGAACACTTTCCTAGAAATAGGCCCAAGATCAAGTTTTCCCAGAGCACCAGTGGCAGGCTTAGGCCAGGAGACAAACCCACGGCTGCTTGTTAAATCAACTCAAGCACTAGATTCGACAGCTGTAAAAATACAGTGGTTTAAAATCCAAAGCTTCTAATAGCCACCCAAATAGATGCTGTACTAGAATTACTTAAAACACACTCTCTCTCTCTCTCTCCAACTACTCTCAGTTCAGAAATTTCTTTCTTAAGAGACAAAGGTAAGGAATAAAGAAAATGCCCAGTGCATTAGGTTTTCCCACAACCACACTGGTTACTGGTTCCCAGAAATGGGAAGGAGGTATTATCGCCAGGCCTTACCACCACTCTCCAGTCACATGAGCCACAGAACAGAGACACAAAGGGAATTGTGACCCTAGCCCGCCAGGGCTTCTCCCTCCATATCTAGATACTGATCCTAGCTAGTGGTCATGGATCTGGGGGTCAGAAAACCCAATATGTGTGGGTTGTGAAAGAGTTAATCTGTGAGGAGTTCTAGAGCATGAGTAAACAGGAAACTCTGGCTTCTGAACATGACCTCTGTCAAAAGGAAGCATAAAGAGGGAGGGCTCACCCACGCGATGACTATAAAACATTACATGTATATATGGCCACAGCAACATCGTGGCTCTATGAAGTGACAGTGACCAACCGTAATGTGAGATGCTGGCACAGAAAAGGGACAAAAATGAATAAAGTATGCACTTCAGTTAGTTATCAATTTGGTTCATCATTGTGACAAAATATACTACACAGCATTGTGAGATATTAGTAATATGGGAATACTGGGTGTGGGAATATAGAATTCTATACCGTCTGTAATTTGTCTGTAAATCTAAAACTATTCTGGGGCGCCTGGGTGGCTCAGTCGGTTGAGTGTCTGACTCTTGATTTCGGCTCAGGTCACGGCCCCAGGGTTGTGGGATCAAGCCCCGTGTTGGGCTCTGAGCTAAACATGGAACGTGCTTGGATTCTCTCTTTCTCTCTGCCCCTCCCCTGCTCTTGTGTGCTGTATCTTGGAAAAAAAAAAAAAAAATCCACAACTATTCTAAAATAAAAGGTTGCTGTTTAAACAAATTAGGGGCTGCTGTCCTAAGCGAGACATTCGCAAGATACACAGGTGGGTGTCTGCATTCTTTTCTATTTGTTTAAAATATTTTTGAAATATTTTAAATATTTCATAATTTAAATATTTTAAATTTAAAATTTAAAGTTTAAAATTTAATAAATATCAAATAAATTTATAGATTTCATTTATAGAATTTTATATAATATTTTATAAATATTATATAAAATATATAATTTATAAATTTATTTATAAATAATATAATTTTATAAATTTATAAATAAAAATTAAATAAATTTAAAAAATTTAATAAATATTAAAAATTTAAATATTTTAAATATTCCATAATTTAAAATATTTTGCAACTGGCCACCGTACAAATTACATGTGCACACGCTTCCTTCTCCCCCAGAAAAGGACTGCTGTTTGTTTAGACAAACCGCTGTGCGGGAAGCAGGCCTGAAACACACGCTCTCACCGACAGCCGCCTCGGATCCTTTCAGACTGAGTCCCTGCGGACCCCTGGCTCTGTCACCACGGAGGGGACACCACCCGCCACACACCTCAGGATTATCCCTGGAGGAAAACCGTGGAGGACATGAACTTGGTCCCGGGTGCTGCCCCCGCTCCGGTCTCTGCCTGGCCTCTCCCACCGACCGCCCTTCTTCCAAATTCTGTCATACTCACATTCTCTTGGACCCGATGTCCAGCTAGATGCCTTCAACTATTAGCTGAGGGCTGCCTTAGGATGCTACTCCTCCAACAGCAGTGGCGGTTTAGCGAGGGCAGGGGAGAGCCCTGAGCCCACGGGAGTGGACTGAGTGGTGGAATTTCAAGGCACTGTGATGGCAGAGGGCCACCTGTGCCTTCAGACCAAGCTTCTTTGCTTCACACCGGACTGCATCTGGTCAGGGGTAAAACCCATTTCCCTTGCCCCAGGGGCCTCTCTAACTGAGGAATGATTCCATGCCAGGCCAGAACTCCTGATGTTGCAGAAATTAAGTAACCTACTGGTTCTCATGTTTTCCAACCTCCGAAGGAGTTAGAAACAGGTGGTGAACCCGCCAGGATGGGAATGCAGGGGAAAGGGGGCCGAGAGGCCTGGGTAGAGCCCGTACACTGCATTCTAATCCCTGGAATCGTGGACGTTCCCGGCTGCCCACATGTTCCCGAGGCTGGCTATTTTCGCTCGGCTGTTCCAGCGCCAAAACCAAGGAATGTGTGTGTGGCGGCCAGCCTTCCCCCGACACCTCTGCCTTGGGCCTCGCCCAGACCAAATGAGTGAGGATGGGGCGGGGGGGGAGGGCGGTGGGGAGGGCAAGGAACATCATTTGGGAGTTCAATAAATAAAACTGAAAACTTACCGGTTTGTTCTCTACCCCACACAAGTCGGCATCTTGTACCTACTGGCTCCTCTTTCCCCTCGCCTGTGCCATTATCCCACTCTGAGCTGTTCTCCCTCTACCCCACAGTGGAGTCAGATCCAACCTAGCCCGAAAGGGCCCATTAAAGTCCTAAATGCAGCCAGGGTTTCTCTGCTTTCTTTCACCCCATTCATTCTTTCGCTACAAAATATTTATTGAACACCTACTATGTGCCGGGTCCTGAAAATCCCTTCAGGGTGGAGCCCACATTCTGGGAAGGGAAAACGCCAATGAGGGAATAAGGGAGTACACACAACTACGCGTACGACGTCAGGAAGAAACCTAGAACGGAGGTTGGGAGGCTGGAAGGACAGTTCTGATCTCTTAACTGGCACTTCAAATATACCATTACTTAAGCTGGTTGACGGTTCTGTGTTGCCGCCCCAGCTAGGTACCCCACGTTCGAGAAGGACAGGGGCTGTTTGGGGCGTCTGTGAGCCCAGGGCTGTGTACTCTAAATGTGCGGCCAATTCGGCTGAATGAGAGAATTTCTATAAAGCAGCCGATTCCTATTTTCGAACCTTACCACTTCTGGCTGCAAAGGAAGAGTCAGGAAATTAATCAGTCCCGGTGGGGTCACACGTGGTGAGTCACGGGGGCCGCACGGATGGAGCACACTCCTCCCCCACTTCCTGGGCGCCTGGGCACCTGAGTGCGGCACTGACGTGTCACCAGTGAATTGGCCAGATGTGATTCCTGCCCTCATGGTGTGTACGTTTTGGTGGAAGACAGCCAAAGATAACCAATAGGGAAGAATGTCAACGTGTGGCCATTTCTTTGAAGGGAGCAGGCTGGGGGATGAGGAGAGCGACAGCAAAGAGGTCGGGAAGGTTGTCTGGAGAAAGGGGACGGATGACAAGGAGCCGGCCAGGCAAAGGGACGGGGAGAGCGAGGCTCCCGGTGGAGGGCACAGCACGGGCAAAGGCCTGGAGGTGGGCGTGTGCTAAGTGTGCTCAAGGAGCTGAGCGCAGGGTCAGGGCCCAGAGAGGGGCGGGAGCCAGCTCACACAGGCCCTTGTGGCACACTGAACACAGTGTGGGTTTTACCGTAAGTGCCATGGGAAGCCACAGAAGCAGGAGACAACGTGAGATGTGTATGTTAAGAAAATTACTCTAACAAGATATCCTCAGAATCAGGGTGACCATGTGTTACTGTTTGCTGGGGACAATGTCATTTTATTAATAGCATCCCCTTTCATTGCCCAAAGTGTTTACAGATCAGAAAAATTTATATGGCCATCCTCTCCAGAAACCATTATTATAAACAGTATATCTATGTGTATATCTGTATTTTTTTGTTGAGAGAGAGAGAGAGGGCACAAGTGAGCAAGGGGTGGAGAGAGGGGGGGCGGGAATCGATCCCACATGGGGCCGAGAGAAGCAGGGCTCACCCAGGTCTCATGTTTTACCCAAAGCGGGGCTCAGACTCACCAACTGTGATATCATGACCTGAGCCGAAGTCAGATGCTTAACCACTGAGCCACCCAGGCGCCCCGCGATTCAGTACTGCATGAAACCTCATATTCTCTGGGCCAATCAAGTCCCCCTCAGGCCAAACATTCACAGTAGGAGATACAAAATATTCTATAGTGACAGGCTATGCCTATCCTCCAGCCAGATAATTAGAAAAAGGGCCTACTGTATTCTGGTTTTTTTTTTTTTTTAAAGAAAGGAAGAAAAGAAAATTCTATAAACTTCTCTCCACGATGTCATCCATGTTTCCCAGCTGCCACGCAGGGAAGACTTTTCCGCAGATCAAATCTAAAATTTTCATGGCTTGGCCGGAGTCTGTCCTCACTCGATATGGACAAACAGGGTCAGTGATGGCTCCCTGTACTGAGATACTGAGAGTCCTGTTCTCGAAGAAGCCTGCCAAAGTCACCTCTGAGGAGCTCCAGGTTACATAACCCCTGTTTCTCTAACCTCTCCTCTCAGGTCTTATTTTTCAAATGTTCAGTCATCCTTGTGGCTCCTCTGTTTATCCTCGCCAAGCTCTTCACACTGACACAGTACTTCTAAAGTTATATTCCAGAAGCGCTCTGCTATTTCCCCTACCAAATCTTTCCAGAAGCTTCAGATCTGCTCTCCTGCACATCTAAGCCGTGGACTGGGAAACTGGAGCCGGTCCGGCCATACCATGCCGGCCCTCCTGTCTTGCTCTCACCTGTCCTCCCTGCACCAGACCACCTAAAGAGAGGATTAAGCATAATCTTACCGTGTCTGGTTTACAAAGCCATGCATGGGTGACAACCTCTACCGGCTTGGATTATGTCCCCCTTCTCCTATTCCATTTTAGAACCACAGAACGTCAGGGTAGAGGCCACCTTAGCAACGCTCTTTTCATTTAGCAGATTTATTTAAGGCTGAGCTAATAAAGAGCCCGCGGAAGGGCTGGAGCTCGCCCTGGACCGGAGCTCGCCCTGCACTGGAGCTCACCTTCTGCTTTCCCATCCCTCCACTATTACAAGGAAATGTCACTGCCCTCTGATTGTTTTCTATCGACCTGTGTATACATGCCCTTTCCTGTCTCCTTCCTTGACCTAATTTGCTTCTTGAGAGCAGAAAACAGATTTAATGGGGTCTTTGTATTCTTCACAACATTGTATCTTCCGTGTGGCCGGGACTTCACATATTTGCTGTCCAGGGCATGCAGGGGATTCTTAAGGCTCCTCCTCGATTTTTTTTTTTTTTTTTTAAAGGATACACACCGTTGAGCAAGGGTGATGTTATCAGCCTGTCGGTGGGCACAGGCTCTGGGGACAACCAGACCCAGGTCCAAATCCAGGTGGTGCCACCAGTTTACGAGTTACTAGGTAACGGGCTACGGGAAAGAGAAGTCCATCTTTCCTCATTAGAAAAAAAGGGGCGAACAGACCTCCTACCTCGCGGTGAGGATTAAAGAAGCACACCAGGGCCTCAGCATGTGTGTTCTTCCCTGAGCACCAGCTTCCCTTGTTTCGTTTACACAAGCTCCTAACGTTTTTCTCTCTAGGTTAAGCTTTTGCGGAAAGAGAAGGAGGGGAGAACAGAGAAACCCACCCCCAACGGTACAATTGCTAGAGACACTATTTTTTTTCCCCATCCTGAACTACTTAAAACCCCCCCTCGGATGAGAGACAAAACTACGCTGTCACCCACATCCTTCTGCACATTTTTTCAAGCGCCGAGAACACCAGAGTGGGGGGGGGGGGGGCAGGGGATTCCTGAGCTTATTTGTGACCTAAGTAGGAGTTAGGAAAGTATTTAAATTTAGAGAAAGGGCTAAGAAAAGCCTCCTGATGAGGTGTGAGCCAATGGAAAATTGCACAGGGAAAATTAATAGGAAAGGCAGTATGTGGGCTAATACTGCAGCAGAAAGAAAGGGGTGAGGCAATCCCGGGGCCTTGACTGTGTCTTCCTGTTATGATTTATAAACTGAGGGAAGCCCAGTAGGAATTCTGACACTCAGGACTGATACCATACTGACATCTTGTGGCTGCAAATATCATGACACTTAGGTGGCCCCAAAGCAAAACGGCCCTGCATATTAATATGACTACCATCTGTCCATTTTGCAGCATTTCAAAAACTTCAAATGTTGTTTCAACCACAGGCTCGCTGTTTTCACACCATGGAAACAGAAGTGAGGAAAGGTAGCTGCTCAAGTATCAAGGAACACGTATGCTGGAGACATTGGCATTTGGGCTCCGACTGGGTCAGTGCTGGTATTTCTCCTAAATGTCACTGTTTTCAAGCACGTGCAACTCTTGGCTGAGCAGTTCTTATCTGGCACCTGAGATTTCGGGTAGGAGAGTTCCTAAAACTTAGCGGTTGTTTTAAAAGTGAAATGCAAATGGCAGCTGGAGCTTTCAAATACCAACTTCCTCCCTCCCCCTTCCCCAATGAGATCTAAGAGAGGAAGGAAGGAAATAGAAAAATAACCTGGTTCTTCGGAATTTCAAAATTAAATTTCTCTTTGCAACCATACCCAAGGAGCAACCCGGTCACGGATGCATGCCCAGATCCCTCTGTCCTGCAGAATCCCACGTTGTATTGAGTGTCTAGCTGCCTTCAAAGCACTTGGGGGTTCTCAGAGAGCACACGGCCCAAGGGGAGGCAGATGTGGGTCCCGGTACCAAAAAAGCAAAGGAGACGTGGAGAAAGGCCAGCATGGGCCGGGAGAGTTCTGGTGTGGGAGACGCCAGGAAAGGCTTCTGTGCAGTGTCTGTGTTTTCGGATGAGAGCTTGGTGCAAATAAAGATGGGCATAAAGGCATTTACGGCAGAGTGGTTAAAGTCACGGGCCTGGGGATTCAGAAACAACAGGACTCGATTCCTAGGCCCGTTACTTCCTAACTACACATCTGAGCATGTTACCCAAGCTCTCAAAACCTCATTTTCCGCATCTGAAAAGCAGGGACACTAACTCCTTTCATACTATAGTTCTGAGGAGAGAACGCAGTAACGTGCCAAGTGATGGCTCCGCACACACTAAGGACACACAGATGATAATGATCATTGTTAGCAGCTGGAAGAGCAGCAGGTGCAGGGAGCTGGCCGCAAAAGCAGGAGTGTGTGCGAGCACGGTGGGCGCATGATGGTCAAAGACAGGAGTTGGGGGGCGGGGCTAGGCTGGGGAAACGGAGGTTACTGAGCACTGGGCGGAGGCACCTGACCAGCTTGTGCCTTTTCTGTGCTCCCCAGGTGTTGCCTGACTCAACACCACCTAGCTTTTTCATCGCTGTACCCTCTCTCCCCAGAGGTTATTTTGGCTACCTGAGGGCACGGGCCACGTGTCACAACGCGTGCAGCAGAGAGGGCTGTGCACAGCGGATGCCGGTGCCTCACTATGATGGGTCACTTTGGGCAAATGAATCAAGCTCTTCTGGTCTCAGGTTCCCCATCAGTAAAATGTGAGTAAAGAACAGTGCCTGCCTCCTTTGGTTGCTGCGATGATTAAATGAGATAATAAGTGAAGAGACAGGAGACAGACTCAACGAAGGATGATCACTATCAGAGCCCCACCTGCTCGCTGTCACTTCCTATGAAATCCAGGCTGAAGAAATGCCTGGGACAAGGCAGAGAGGATTGCACAATATCTCCACACAAATATGTTGTAAGGGATTTGTTAAGAAAATTAGGTTATCGTCCTATTCTCCACATTATGTAACTTCTCAGTTCTAAAGCACAGCTCCAGAAACACACTGCAGTGGCCCAGCCCTTAACTGCTTTTCCAGACTAAACCTTTGCAAATTTCCACCAAAATAATGAAGTCAGCACCACCTCGTCCCAACCATCCTAACACATGGGTAAATGATGTTACAATAAGATCATCTAGCCCCCAGATCTTTTCCTAACAAGGCTCTAATGATAGAAAGGGCCCCAAAGTACCTTCTTAAAAAAAAAAAACATGTCTTTTCGTGCATCATAAAAAGATGGTTTAATTGTAGAAAAAAGGGGAAAAGTAGAAGATTACAGAAAATAAAAGTTACCCATAACTATCCAAAGCACAGCTAAGTTTGTGCACTTTGCTATATTCTTTTTTTTTTAATTTTTTTTAACGTTTATTTATTTTTGAGACAGAGAGAGACAGAGCATGAACAGGGGAGGGTCAGAGAGAGAGGGAGGCACAGAACCTGAAACAGGCTCCAGGCTCTGAGCCGTCAGCCCAGAGCCCGAAGCGGGGCTCGAACTCACGGACCGTGAGATCATGACCTGAGCTGAAGTCGGACGCTTAACCGACTGAGCCACCCAGGCACCCCTGCTATATTAATATGGGGTCAGTTTTATCTTTCCATAACCGAAAGATCTTGTTTAATATTTCACTCTTCATAAAAAAAAAAAAATTACCGAGCACCCATTTAGTACACAAAGCTGAGCTCGACACTAAGAGGTATCATAAGACACGTGAGATGAAGCCCATGTTCTCCCAAAGCCTGTGCTTTAGCTGAGGATATGTGACAACACACAGGAGAAATAAATAACGGTCTACGCTAATGCTTGCAAAAAGGAGTAGTAGAAACAAAAATGTCTGTAAGGGGCTCAAAAGGGAGATAAGAGGACCATGGTCTTGAGAGGGTTTCATGAAGGAAGAGCTGAGTCCGACCATGAAGCACTACGATTTCACAGATAACTTGGCATTGCTAGTAAGTCTACTAGTTTCTCCTCCTTCTCCCAATATACAGAATGATAGTTTCACTGAAATCATTCCCATTGCCACGCCTTGGCTATCACGGACACAACCGAGCTCCTGCAAAAGCTATTTCTGAAAATGCCATAATTTCAAAGCACTTTTTATTTATTTAAAAAAAATTTTTTTAATGTTTATTTTTGAGACAGAGACAGAGTGCAAGTGGGGGAGTGGCAGAGAGAGAAGGAGACACAGAATCTGAAGCAGGCTCCAGGTTCTGAGCTGTCAGCACAGAGCCCGACACGGGGCTCGAACCCACGAACCGTGAGATCATGACCTGAGCCGAAGTCGGACGCTTAACCGACTGAGCCACCCAGGCACCCCTCAAAGCACTTTTTAAATTTGGTTTTTATTCATGAGGGAAACTTGGAGCTTCGAGTGGACATCAAGAAGTTACCTGAAGAATGAGAAGTGAATTCCGAAGGTCCGGATTCCTGGTATCTAAATAATACTCGATGCAAGAGATCACGTGCACCACGTTAGCGAGAATAAAATTTGTTGGGTAGACACAACCCTATTACACGTATGACTTTCAAGTTTGGAACCACTTTATCGACCTAACTTAACCCCTGGGGAGAGAATTTAGTGATTAGCCCGCCTTCAACTACTCATTCACTCAGAAAACACTCATAAGAATTTTGGGGTGTCTGTTAATAAGTCCGGAAGGGGGCTAGATGCCGGAGGTAATGGTGAAGGGAACCAGACGGATGGTGTTCCCGCCCTCCTGGAGCAGAGAGGTGAGTAAGAGCGTCTCTCCCTCGCTCAAAAATGAACCCGTAAACATTACAAACAAAACACAAAACCAAAAGGATATTCAAGCTCTAATCTGAGTGCGTGTCCACACTCCGACTCATTCTACTGTACCATTTAATGATTTAAAAAGAAAAACAGGTCATTTGAAAATACGCTAGCTCTGGCAAGCTGGGGGATACTGTCTGTTAGAGCAGATTGGTCGAGAGCCCAATCTGGGGTTTAGGATTCTACTTTGAAACCATACCCTCAGCTCCTAGACCATCATTTCTGGTTTGGTGGTATATTTAGTCTTGGATGGCCCTCACACCACCAGATGTTGGACTTGTGTGAAATGGAAAGTTTTCTGGCCAAGTTGCTGAAACCCTCAATTCTAGACCAGCCTTCCACAGCAGCTACAGGTTCATGAGAGGCAGGGTGGGGCGGGGGTTACTGTAGCCAAATGCACACGGTGACTCTTCCGAGCTTTGGCACCACACTTCCCACGAGGAAGGCAGGGTGGTTATAGGTCAGTGACTCACAAGTACAGTGATCAGATCCTTTGTTGTCCAGACCACCGGGACACCCTCTCAGAGCGAAAGGGGACACGATTAATAATCACGCCAGGCCAAATGTGTACAGCGGGTCGGGCCAGGACAAAGCAGAACTTACTGTCGCCCTGGTCATGAGGATTTCTTCTACCCTCTAGCTTAAGGTCTAGATGACAGCCAGTCAGGAGGCTTTGTTGGGTCTGGTCCCAAGCCTACAATCTCACCCGGTTGCCAGTAGCAACAAGATACTTCTAAAGAGGAAGCCAAGGAAGAGGGCTCCGAGGGAGGACGAAGTCAGTACAAAAAGCATTCTTCTCTGGAGCCCGGAGCTAGCCTCAACCACCTGCTCTAAGCCTTAGAGTTGGGTGGACTGTAGAGGCAGCCTGGTTTTCTGACCCTGTCCCAGACCAGGGCCAAGAGAGTATCTTTGCCCAGAGAGGGATACGAAAATAGGAGAAGGGGAATGTGGCACCGACACAAAAACTTCTCACCTGCAGGGCACCAAACTGACAGTCTGTGGCACTTGTGGCCCAACAAGAGTCCTGATTTGGAGCCCTGCTGTGGGCTCCTTCTCTGCTGGAGCCCCGGGTCCCTTCAAGAGACTGCAATGCCTCCAACACGTGCACGAGATACAGGTTGAAAAACGTATCTCATTGTAGGGGAACCGGACCCACAGCGTCAATATCATTAGTGTTATGATGGCCAGCACCACGCATATGCTTTTTTTTTTTCCAAGCCTAAACAAACACAAGTGGCCTTTACCATTTGTGCATCTGTCAAAAGAATTATTCTCAAGGCGACGGGCCAGCTTTGAAAGACCCAGTATCCCGCCCTTAACATAGAACGCTATACCTAGTAGTCACTTACCAAATGTTCCCTCAACTGAACAGAACCAAATAAAGTATTTTTTCCCGAATGACCGACATTGGAAATGGGGACCAGTGGCTCCTTAATGCCGACTGGTTAGAAAGAGATGTCTACAGAGTGGCTGAAGCCGCAAGACTTACTATCCACCCTTTACCTCGGTTTTCCACTGCATCAGGTTAGAAACTGATTTGATTTGCTGCCCCAGATGGGTTTCACACCTTCCCCCATATTTGCCAGTGTGTCTTTTTCCATTACCCATGTTTCAAAACAGACTCTTTAATTTATGAGCATTTAGGGCTGGTGAAAGTCTCCAAGCCCCGGGCTCAGCACAGACTCAGGCCCCTAAGTAGTAACAGCTGAGTGGGCTCGTGTGTGTGTGTGTGTGTGTGTGTGTGTGTGTGTGTGTGTGTGTGTGTTGGGGACTGTCTCCTGTCCCTGGATGGATGGACAGGACTACGGACCCCATCCTCAAGCCAGTCTCCGTGCCATTCCACAAAAGGCGCACTTAGAGAGTAGTATTGCTTCCATGGGAAAGAAGAAAATCCTCTTTCTTTGTGTGGGATGCCAGAAAAAAGTGGTTCCTAAATGCCCGTCCCTATCCTGTTTCTGATCTCCAGTAAGAGACAAGACACGTCAAGGACAGTTCTTTATTTGCAGGTCATACTCTGGTTTGGTTATAAAAATATCCTATCTTTTGTGAAACGATTTGTGACAGCAGATGGTATGATTTTTTAAAGTCTTTTACTGGCACAAGGAAAGTTAGCATGACTATGTGGATAAAGTTTTTTTGATAAAAATTGTACTGGCCCGTGAAATGCAAAAGTGTAGGAAACGCTCCCTTTGAAGAACAGGAAAATGGCAGGATGCCTGGCTGGCTCGGTCGGTAGGGCATACAGCTCTTGATCTCGGGGTTGTGAGTTTGAGCCCTACGTTAGGTGTAGAGATTGGTTAAACAAATAAATCTAAAAACGAAAAAAGAACAGAGAACTGGTAATGGAGGTGGAGGGGGTGGGGAGAACATTTTTGCCTCAGAACTTCAATCCAGGGCAACATAAGCCATACGCTGTAAAGGGGAAGGCAGGCAGCAAGGATGTCTTCAAGGACCTACTCTACAACAGGCTCTGTACTTACATTATCTCAGTTAATCCTCATAACTACTCTGCAAAGCAGATACTGCGTTTTCTTCTTACTGCGTTTCTTCTTAAGGTGAAGGACTTAAGTAGGGGGCATCAATGCAAAAGACTCATCCAAGGTAATGGCCATGTAAGTAGTGGGAGGCTGGGATTCAGTCCCAATGCCCGTTTTCTTTCCCTACAGTATGGGGTGTGAAGCTGAAAGAAAGGGGCGTCAGCCCTTGATTGCACAAGCACAATAGAGCTTGCAAATTAACCTTTGAGTAGTGGGGGGGGGGGAGCCTATTTCTGAGCATATTGCATTATAAAATCCAGATGATCGCAAAGACATTACAGTGGAATTTTGTCTACCCTCCGTATCTGCTGGTTTATTGGAAAATCTGGTCTCTGGAATTGCAAAGGCCCTGGAAACGACCTTCATCAAAACAGGCCCAAGTTCGATACGAACCAACAACCTAGTATCAGATGTGTCTCTGCAAAGTAACATTATTCAGCCAAATCTAAATTACCCCAATCATCATCATCCCTCTTTTTTTCCTAACCTTTGGGTATTTTATTGCTTGTTGCCTTCTCGAAAAAAAAAAAGGCTAGGGTAGGCTCAAATGATTGTTCCTTAGAACTATTATAGTTTAAGTGGAAGGATTTTGAAAAATCCGAGGACCAAAGAGTTCACTCGAGTATTATCTGGGGATCTACTTTAACCGTGTTATTGCTACTTTCCAAAATGGTACAAATCACATTATGGCTGTATTCTTAAGGTCCATACAGTATTTGATATTAGAGTAATAGTATCAGTGCATGTAATTATCACAAATAATGACAGGATTTGCCATCTCAATTGGAAAACGGCTCCTTTGCCTTAACGACTCCATCAAGTGGTGGTGAATAATGCTAGGCAAGCACTCATTCATACAATAAACATGTAGAGTGTCTATTAAATGCCAGCCATCGCTCAGGGTGACGGGGAAGCAGAAGTGAACTAAAAATACAGACAAAAACCCATGCCATCATGGACCTTTCATTCCAGTTGGGAAGAGACAGATAACAAACAGTGAAAACTGTACTGCTTGAAAATAAAATGGAAAATTTTCATCTAAAACAAGAGCTTGCACTTCCGACAGTTTTCTGGGTACACAGACACCCACGAGTTGCTCAATTGAAAAAAAAATTAAGCTTATTTATTAAATAACCTCTACATCCAACACAGGGCTCAAGCTTGCAACTCTGAGATGAAGAGTCAATGTGCCCTTTTGACTGAGCCAGCCAGGTGGCCGTTAAGCTTCTTTTTTTTTTTTAATTTATTTTTAATGTTTATTTATTTTTGAGACAGAGACAGAGCATGAGCAGGGGAGGGGCAGAGAGGGAGTCACAGAATCTGAAACAGGCTCCAGGCTCTGAGCTGTCAGCACAGAGCCTGAAGCGGGGCTTGAACCCATGAACTCTGAGATGACCTGAGCCGAAGTCGGATGCTTAACTGACTGAGCCACCCAGGTGCCCCAAGCTTCTTTATTTTTTTTTTATTTAATGTTTATTTTCTTTTTGAGAGAGAGAGAGTACGTGAGCATGAGCAGGGGAGGAGCAGAGAGAGAGAGAGAGAGAGAGAGAGGGAGAGACACACACAAAATCTGAAGCAGGCTCCAGGCTCCAAGCTGTCAGCACAGAGCCTGACTCAGGGCTCGAACTCAAGAACCGTGAGATCATGACTGAGCCAAAGTCGGATGCTTAACCAACTGAGCCACCCAGGTGCCCCTTTATTTCTACATATTAAGAGAAAAAATTATTTTGCAAAGTATTTAAAACAATATACCTAACTCAAAGCAAAATCATGCAAACATCATCTGTTAATATCCATGTTCCTGAAATACCCTCCTTGCGTTTTTTTCACTTGTAGGGGTTGGAGTAATTCAAGGGACTTTGCTGAATCCTTTTAGAGGATGGCCCCATGGTAGAAAACCCTTTCCCAGCGTAAGACTCTCTCGCTTGCGAGGTTAGTCCCGCCAAGTCAAAGTTACCTCCTATAAAACCAACCATTCATTTTTATGCTGGACTGTTAAATAACATGGTCATGTCTTATTCAGAAAACTTTGGCAGAAACTTATGAAATATTCTAAGAACGAAGGCCAAAGGGTGATGATGAGGCAGTGCGATCGAGACTGAGTGTCTGTTTCACGACGCTTCTCTTTGTTGTTAGGAATTGCTAACAGATGAAAAGACAAGTCCTCTAAAAATCCCCTCTTAAATAATCACCTATCATGTACGTGCAACAGAGCACACTGGGCTCATCTGGGAAGTTACTACAAAGGCAGCTGCTGACTTTCAGTACCCTAAGCAGGCGCCTGGTGGATAAAAAGGGCTGCAGAGCATGGGAACACCTAGGCAGAGAGTGGGAGACTACAGTGGGGAAATCTATGAAATTCCATGGAAATAAGTCACTGTATGAGATGAGGACCGTTTTTTAAAAATGTGAGGCAACTGAGACATAGTTAGTTTTCAACCTGTGTTCAGATTTTTTCCCAACATTTTCCAACCTAATTGTAAAAAAGCAAAAAGGAAACAAAGTGATGTCACTTGTTAGTTTCACTTGAAGTCATCAGAACCAAGTTTGCTGCCAAGGCGGTGAATTGTATGTTTACCTAAGCACCGACTGGTGTTCGTTTCTAAGTGGAGAGAAGATCACAAGGGTGAGCTGGAAGACTGATTCTAAGTAAAGCACATATTCCTTGAAAGTCCCACAAAGGCGGTGGGACAGAGCCCTCCCTGGTGGAAGCGCCGACCCCAGGTTATTTCCCGTTGAAAGCACTTTTACTTTCAAGCTTGAACAGACAAGACAGCAAGACAATCACGCAGCCTGACTGCCTTACAACAGGAAGCAAAAGCATGAGATGCAGAGAACACAGACGAGGACGCTGTGGGTTTTGCATCTCTAGATTTAAATCTCAGCAAACCAAGAAGGCAAAGAGCCCTCCGAGCGGTTGGCACAGGGTAGAGAATGTTTTTAAAAGAATTGAAGAGGAGTGTTCAGTTTAAATATACATATATAGAAGGCAGCCTCAGCCCCGAGCGTCGTGTGGCCGAAATTTTACAGGCTTGTGGAAGGCAGGCATGGAGTACAAACAAATCAATGTGGACAGGAGTGAGAGATAAACAGTTTTAAATGTCGCGTACAACTAAGATGTTTCTGCAGCTAGGTTCACTGCCAAAAGGAGAGACTTGGAAAATTTCAGTCTGGCTCTCGCAGTTGTGGGGTTTTACCACACCACCCAAGACACAGCGGTGCCTTCCTCAGAAAAGCAATGATGCCTCGTGCAGGTAGAACTCCAAGGTGAGTGGGTTTGTTACAGACGACGCTGCCTAAGTCAGGGCTGTTAATACGTCCCAGTTTTAGCTTTCCTTCTTTTTTGGAAGGAAGCGAGGAAGGTCTTGTAAATTTCACATTATCTATTTGTCAGTTGGAGACTTCCAGTGCTAAAAAAAAGGGCATGAGTTACTACGAACCTTTCTGCTATTTACAATGCAAAGTACAGGTCGTCAGTCACCACCATCTTGACTTCAAAATAGTTTTCATTGATCTCTGTGTTGGTTTAAAACTTAAACTTTAAATAATGTCTCCCTCTCTTTTGGTGTAGGGGGAGAAGAGAGGAAAAGTTTTGATTTCTGTTTTGGTCCTGACCAATGGTATTTCGTAAACATTTACTACGACGATTGTCAAGTCTGACCTAAACTGTTCCCATGATGAGGATATGAACCTTCATCGAGCACTTGGGATTCTCTCTCTCAATCTCTCTCCCTGCCCCTTCCCCATTTGCACGCGCGCGCGCGCGCACACACACACACACACACACACAGTCTCTCTCTCTCTCTCTCAAAATAAATAAATAAACTTAAAAAAAAAACACAGAGAGAGGGAGGATGGATGGTGAGTGGGTGATGGGCAGAACAATAAGAAGGCATTTTGTGGGAAGACACCCCCCTCCAACTACCGCACCCCTCAGCCCCCGACAGCTTCTCAGGATGGGAAGCAGAAAGCAGGGCAAATAGTGACCCCGTGAGACCTCATTGTCGTCACAAGCGCTGACTGTAGAGTCTGCCACTTGTACGTGTATGTGTGTGTAGGCAGGACTTTTTTCCACTTAGAGACTGGGCTTCTTTTCCCCGACAAAGATCCTCCGGGGAGAGGCAGGCATCTCGGCTTTGTCACACGGGGGGGGGGGACTTGCAGTAGGAGAATGCGAATGCTCTTCCCACGTGTGGGAGGCTCCGCTTCTCCAAGAACACTCGGGAGTGCCTCCCATACCCGGAAGTGAAGACCAGGGGCTGGTTCTCTAATCTCTGCAACATATCTACGAGTACGCGCTGGGTACGGCCCATGTAAAAGTTCATCCTGGATTTGTAAAAATAAAACCTGTGAAATACACTATTCACAGCATGGGCCCCTCCGTGTGCTTACACACTCACTCACCTTCTCCTTTCCCTCTTCTTCTACCTGCACACGGGCACTGAGTTCTCTGTAAGGATCCATAAAGAGTCGCCACATTTTGGATAGAAACCGAAGAAAGAAAACACGTACTCCTGGAGAGAACTAGACGAGAACTAAATACACAGACGGGCCATTTTAAAAATTTAAAAAGAAGGTTATTGGGCATTCTTTGTAAGAACCACAGAAAATAAATACATCGTGTAAGTTTGGGACCCGATGAAAGAGAAAGAAGAAATGAAGCCCGGCTGTGCTCTGCTGAAAGCATTCTCTGCTTTGGTGTGTTTGTAAACAGCACATCTTACTTTGCTAGTGTGGATGACAGCTTGAGAGAGCCTGGCCCACTACCTCATTCACCGATCGGGTTTCCTCTTGTGTTTGTGATAAGTGAAACCCGACCTGCACTTTAACGAGAATCCGTCTGATATGTTTAGAATATGAGGTAAAGCTGCCCTCGAAGCAACAGAACTGCCTCTGCGCTTCATGCATTGCAGGCGAGGTCTCAGAGCCAACACAAGGAGACTGAAGCTTTAAATACTGGAGTTTGGATAATTCTGAGCATAGCGAGACTCCATGACCTGGCTAGTGTCATGAGCAGGTTAGAAGGCGGCGTGATCACCAAGGACCCATTCTT
Organism: Acinonyx jubatus; assembly: GCF_027475565.1. Classification (NCBI taxonomy): domain Eukaryota; kingdom Metazoa; phylum Chordata; class Mammalia; order Carnivora; family Felidae; genus Acinonyx; species Acinonyx jubatus. The sequence goes on along the minus strand of NC_069383.1, from coordinate 48,806,098 downwards.
GGATTATCTGCAACCCAAACATACGTTCTTACTACGTCTCTATGCCATGCCTGGCACCTCTCGTCAGCTCCCCACCGGTCTAAGCATCCTAAGACCAGGTGTGGGCTCAGCATTTCTTTTGGTCCTCGACTCATCCATCTTTCTTTCCTTTTAAAAAAATTTTTAATGTTTATTTATTTTTGAGACAGAGAGCATGAACGGGGGAGGGGCAGAGAGAGAGACAGAGACAGAGAGAGAGAGAGAGAGAGAGAGAGAGAGAGAGAGGGAGACACAGAATCCGAAGCAGGCTCCAGGCTCTGAGCGGTCAGCACAGAGCCCGACGTGGGGCTCGAACCCACAAACCGTGAGATCATGACCTGAGCCGAAGTCGGACGATTAACCGACTGAGCCACCCAGACGCCCCTCCATCTTTATTTTCTAAAGATGTCACTGCAACACCTTTCACGCTGAACGTAGCCCAGGACCTACCTAAGTGTGGGTTATGTTACAGTCACCTAAGCACACTAGATGATAAGCTTCTAGCTCTCCTTTTCCATCTTTACCCCCACAACATAGGAAAGTACTTGCCACTTAGTTGATAAAAAGGTGACTAGAAGTGAAAATCAGGAGACTGCTCAGACGTTGACTGCACTTCTGTTATGGGATCAAAAGTTCACAGAAGTGAAAACATTTCCCAAGAGTTGAAGACTCTGGATGTGGAGCCTGCTGTGTGGTGTGGAATATAAACTTGAGACTGGCAAAGTGGCAGGGGACGGTGGGAAGAGGGCTGGTGACGGCAGCAGATGCTGGGGCAGAGGAGAGGCAGCCGGTGGTTCTGATTATTCATGAGACGCCAGGGACCCAGAACTTGGCCTGGGGGACACTGGGCTGCACACAGAAGCCTTGCCAGACCCCCGCAAAGTTATCTGGCAGGGGGCAGAAGCCCTCAAAAAGGGAGGATGTTCTACTAATGAGCAGCGAGGGCTTGGAACACTGAGGTTAGGGGAATTACTGTCATGTGACCACAGAACAGCCCCCCCCCCCCCCCCCCCCCCGGCAACCCAGCCAACAAAGTCAAGAATACACCAGCTACATGGTTAATGCTGTCCCGAGGGCTTGACGGAATGAATTCTTTCCAATGCCATACTGCAATGATTTACCTCTTTCCTTCCTGATTTTGAAATAGCCCTGATTTCTAAATTTATAATGATGGCACTCTACAGGGACTTTTAATTCGTTTTAAAATCAGCTAGTCCTGACGCATAAGAATACCAATATCTCTCCCACTATAAAAGGATTCTCTTTCACCTGACTGTCTGAAATAAAACATGACAAGATAAATTTCAAATTGGTTTGTGCTCCACGGCTTCAAGGCAAAACACAAACCACACACGCAGACAAAGTTGATATAGATCTTGGTGAAGTGACTGATTCAATGAACTGAGAAACTGTAATTCTGTTTGCACTGAAAAGCGTCTAAAGCCAAGTCCACCCCCCAGAGCAATGCTGATGAGTTCTCTGGGTTCGGGGGGGGGATTTTGCTCTCTTTAGCCAAGACCTTTACACATGGTGTCCCATTGCCTTTAAAACAAACAGCAGGGGGAGGAATGTTCTGAAGCCCAAAGAAATACTTTCAGTTTCTTTCGTGACCAAATAAGTATATCTTACTGCTTGTCACTGTGAATATTAGTAGGCAGTCTTCGAGGGTGGTCAGTTACCCCTGAAAACTGAATTTGAAGGAAGGTAACTAACATATATACAGTGATTTGTGATTTATGTAATGTAGCATGTAATATTCACGACATCCTTGTAGGGAAGATATTCTCATTATACCTAACCCTGCCCCGTTCCAAAAAGGATTTACAAAAGAGACAAACTTCTTTCCCTTCATTCACAGAGGAAAAGAACAGGGGCCAAACCTTGAAAGTGATCGGCCAATGCTCACACACCCAGGTGTGTGGTCAAGTTGGACCCAGGTCTTCTGAATTCAAATGCCAGGATCTTTCTAGAACAATCCACAAATGACACCATCGCCCCCCTTAAGGGAAACACGGAACTGTATGAAATATCAAAAGAGAAATCATCCTTCCCCTACTCACTCAGAAAGAAATTTGTTACCGAATAAAAGGTAAACATGCGATGGCTTCCTAAGAAGAAAGAATGATTTTTTTTTTTTTCTTCACTAGCCTGGGTCTTAATGAAATATCATCACGGCGGGTGAGACAGGGAAACTTGCAACAAGAAGCAGAGAACATGAGGGCTGAACAATTACTGTCCTCAAATTGCCATATTATAGACATGTCGACCCAATTTATCTGTTAAGCAGTTGAAAAAGATCAGGGTGGCATTACTCTCAAGTAAAGTAAAAAATTAGAAAAAATAAAAGAAATTTAAGAGATTAAAAAGGGCATCATCAAAACTAACTTTCTTAGCATTTCCTGAGACATTAAACTCTTAAAAACGAATGAGCCACTCCATTAAGGCCTAGAGTTCCTCTCCCTAATTGTTGATTTTGTTTCTTGTTTCCTCTTTGGGAAGGAGGGAACAGGAAGAATAAACTGGAAGGTGAAGTATAGACAGAAATTATGACTTGCTGCTTAGAAATTGTTAGCACGTGCTCATTAGAGAGTACACAGAACGACAACAGGTAAGTCAAAAAATATATAACCTGACGCTACGGCTCCTTCTGGGTTTCATCCCCCACCGAAGCATTCAAGTGTTGTCCCGAGAAATTCTCGGTATCAGTTTCTAAAGTAACAGCAGCTGAAACTCTGAGAACCGACCACAGGCATGCGCAAGAGTAAACACGTGAAAATAAAGAAAAAAGGGAAAATTAAATGTGGTTGCCACACCAAGCATCTCTAACCAGATGGAGGTGTATTTCTAACAAGTCAGCAAGCAGATCATCTTTTCGTCTAACCATGCAGCTCACAGAGTCAGACTGAATCCCTCCAGCCTCCTTGTAAGTGCACGTATGTGAGATGATCGCTAAGGACCCCTGCAACTCCACTCAGGGAATTTCCACCGTTTCTTTGTCTCCGTGCATTTGTGTGTAAAAACTGGGGGGGGGGGGGAATAAAAGTAAAACAAACCTTCCCCAAACCAGTTATGTGATCATGTTGCTCTCTGCCAACAATTACGATTCTATTATGGACTAAAGTCCGCTGGGAGAGCAGCCCAGCCCGGGATGAACTCCAGATTGGAGTCCACTTGATAAATATTTATGAGCAGGCCACGGACATGGTAACAAACGGAAACCTATCTAACCTTCTGAAGTGAAACATCCTCTTGTGGGTCATGCTGTTAACAGGGACATTCATAGTATTCAAGAATAGCAGTAACAGAAAGTTCTCCTTCTCACTCACTCCTATCTGGTATCATAGTCCTGGTTCATTTTTGGGGAACAACCGGGATGCAAATAGAAGTGGTAAATTAATGCCTCCCCTCCCCTCCCCCCCCCCCCCCCCCACACCCCTCCCCCCTGCAGGCAGCTGTGGACTCAGAAGACACCTCGATAAAGGCTCTGTAGTTTACCGACAGCAGGATCATTTCTGGAGGGCCTTCTGGCTTCCATGTGGTCGACAAGTTATTCTAGAACCTGCCCAACAGGGGGAGGAAAACTGCCTCACAATGCGGGCCCGTGGCTCCCATCCTCCTTTATTAGACACTTAGAGATGTCTAACTCTGTTCTGGCACTCTGGGGAGTGGCCTGTTGGGGGTGAGGCTGTGTTCCTGGAGACGGACGGGCAGTATAGTCAGGAATACAGAGAAGCATCTGGAAAGAATATACATAGCTATATGGAAGACAGAGAACAGCCTAGCAACTCCCATAACAGAACAAACTCTCTCTAGGCACAGCAGGAGCCAACAGGCACAAATAGCTTCCTTTCCACTCGCCTATGTGCACCGGTCAGCGGCCCAAGTGACTCTGGGAAGATTCCAGACCTGTGGGACAAGAGCACACGGCTGAGCAAACCCTCAGTAGGGTATACAGAGAAAATCAGTCTGCTGAGAGGTTCACTGGGGGACGTGCAGACCCTGCATACCCTCTGTCTAAAACACAATTATGAGTGTAAGACAAAGCAGCCAGACTAGATGGTCTCAGATACAACAAATATTATGCCTTCTTGCAAGTGAACTCTACAATAAGATACAGAAGCTGAGGAATTTCAAGAAAATATCTAAGGGATCCGCTTAGTGAGAAGGAATCCGTGACTTTTATTTTTCAGTTCTCCGGGCAGGACGAAGGAAGCCAATTTTAATTGAACTCTCAAGCGGTCTTCGATGACCGACCTGTGCAGCATTGCAAAGGCTTCAACACGTTTGGACCTCAGCCTCGTTTTAGGATTCGTACAAAATGTTCTGAAAATGACTCAGGAAAAGAAGGGGAGACTGAGATAAAAGTGGAGAAGGAGATCAGAGTCTCATTCCCAAATTCAGTAAGTGGTTGTGTGGCTTTGGACAGGTCACTTCCCTTCTCGGAGTCTCAGTTTCTTCATCTGAAAGAAAGGGAAGGAATTTTCCATTTTTTATTTGTCTGTGTCTATTCTTTTTACCTTAATTTCATCAAGAAACCGAGCCCAGGTCACCACACTCGGTCAAAACGAGCCCTCTTTCTAAATTCTTCTACCGAGGATCGTTAAGTGTACAGAGTTAGTTGGGACGGAGAGGTGACCTCCATTCAAGTCTTCTGAATGAACCCTCAAATCTCCAGGATGCCTCCAGCAACACGCAACTTTTTTGCCGCTGGTTCACTCCATTTGTGGAGAGCGAAATTGTCACCAATGTCTTCTGACAATATCCCTCCCCGCAACTTCTGCCCCTTCCTTCCTCTCGTCTCAAGTCACATGTCACATGCGCGTTGACAGTGCTTGATTAGGAACAGAGAGATTGGGGAATTTTAACTTCCGACGTCACAATGTTACAATCTTAAATGGGGGAACAAAAAGACTTTTCTTCAAGTGGAAAAAGTCCTGAAGCTCAGCTAAGGCTTACAAATTGTATTAAGCAACGGAGGGAAAAAAAATCCAACTAGCAATGATCCACGAGGTCAGCATCACACACAGAGTGGGGAGAATGGGAATTTTCCATGCAGTGGGACCGTCCACATAGATAATTCAAGACCATAATCATTCCCAACCCCCGAGTTTATGTGTTGTGGATTTTCTTTCCACGGACCTATTCTAATATTGTCAGTGTCCATGTTTCATTTCGCTGGCCCCAAACAGGCTCAACCAAGGAGTTTTGCAGCTGTTCTTTTAAACACCAGATCAACCGACCCAATGTAAGGAAGAACGCTGTCTCCACAATGCCTAGCAGACAACAAGATGTGCTTGAATTAATTAACGTAACTCACAGATAAACACTCATTTTTCAGGGATTTATAGTTCCAACACTAGGAATCTATGCAGATTTGAACTTGTTAAGCAAATGATTCATATAATTTTATTTGCATAACTGGACTCAAAGGAAGAAAAAGAGGAAAAGATAAAAACTGTACTATTGAATTTGTTATTGTCTTTCAAACATTTATAAATAATGTAGATAATCTCTCCTTTTTTAAACAAAACTGTTTAACATCTGCTTTTTATAATATTGTTATTTCTTGTGAAACTCTGTTTGAAATTCTTGTTCCCAAGCATTACTTGCAAATATCAACTAAAATTCCCAAAAAAGAAACATGTGCACACCTCATAAGTCCAGTAACTTCTTGAATAACCGAAAGCCTTAGTCCAACCACACAGAATTCCAGATTACCTGGAGCTTGTCCTGCCACTGGATTTTATTTTAAAAAGTAGGAAGTTAAAGAGCTCACCAAACCCCACACCCGAAAAACAAATAATCCAGTGAAGAAATGGGCAGAAAACATGAATAGACACTTCTCTAAAGAAGACATCCAGATGGCCAACAGGCACGTGAAAAGATGCTCAACGTCGCTCCTCATCAGGGAAATACAAATCAAAACCACACTCAGATACCACCTCACGCCAGTCAGAATGGCCAAAATGAACAAATCAGGAGACGATAGATGCTGGAGGGGATGTGGAGAAACGGGAACCCTCTTGCACTGTTGGTGGGAATGCAAACTGGTGCAGCCCCTCTGGAAAACAGTGTGGAGGTTCCTCAAAAAATTAAAAATAGACCTACCCTATGACCCAGCAATAGCGCTGCTAGGAATTTACCCAAGGGATACAGGAGTGCTGATGCGTAGGGGCACTTGTACCCCAATGTTTATAGCAGCCCTCTCAACAATAGCCAAATTATGGAAAGAGCCTAAATGTCCATCAACTGATGAATGGATAAAGAAATTGTGGTTTATATGCACAATGGAGTACTACTTGGCAGTGAGAAAGAATGAAATCTGGCCTTTTGTAGCAACGTGGATGCAACTGGAGAGTGTGATGCTACGTGAAATAAGTCCTACAGAGAAAGACAGATACCACATGTTTTCACTCTTATGTGGATCCTGAGAAACTTAACAGAAGACCATGGGGGAGGGGGAGGGGGAAAAAAGACACAGAGAGGGAAGGAGGCAAATCACAAGAGACTCTTAAAAACTGAGAATAAACTGAGGGTGGATGGGGGGTGAGAGGGAGGGGTGGGTGGGTGATGGGCATTGAGGAGGGCACCTGTTGGGATGAGCGCTGGGTGTTGCATGGAAACCAATTTGACAATAAATTTCATATTTAAAAAAAAATAAAATAAACATTAAAAAAGTAGGAAGTTACAAAATATATGTTATTTAAAACAAAAGACTTGTTGAGCATTCTACAGGTCAGTTTACATCCAGCCTAACCGTCTGTACTTGGAACACTTGAAGTCTGACACAAGAACAGCAAATGTTCATGATGAACATTTACCTCTGCCTCAAGTCCTTTTGTGAAACAAAGTAAAATATAAATCTTCTTTCATATCTAAAACCCTACTGCTTAGCACACTGATTACACTTTCATAGTGAAATGTTTGTGTTAACAAAAGTAATACATGGTGGTCAATTGGGAGGCGGTCTATATATTCAATTTTAAAAGATTCATGACTGTACAGTATAGGGATGTAAGACTGTAGAGTCTTAAGGGTTAAAGAGACCTTAGAGCTGCATCTAACCCTCCTTAGTGTAGAAATCCTCCAAGAACATTCCAATATTAAAAAAAAATTTTTTTTAACGTTTATTTATTTTTGAGAGACAGAGAAAGACAGAGCGTGAGCAGGGGAGGGGCAGAGAGCAAGGGAGACACAGAATCTGAAGCAGGCTCCAGGCTCTGAGCTGTCAGCACAGAGCCCGACGTGGGGCTCGAACCCACGAACCGTGAGATCATGACCTGAGCTGAAGTTGGACGTTCAGCTGAGGGTGCCACCCAGGCTCCCCGAACATTCCAATATTTTAAAAAATAGTTTGGGATCAGAACTATATTGGACACACACACACACACACACACACACACACACACACAATCATCTCATTACCTCACAATATTCTTATGAGACAGACAAATTAATCTTGCAAACAGGGAGAGCGAGAAAGGCTCAGAAAATGAAGAAGAGAATATGAGGAAGCAGAAAAAAAAATCAGAAAAAAAGTCCCCGGTTTTTGCCAATTTTTTCCTATGGTCTAAGAGCCAAGGATAAACAAGAAAGAAATCAGACAAGATGAAAATGCGCCTCCTTCTCCGTGGCCAACACACACACCAGCATTCCATAATTAATTTACTGAGAAATATGTAGGAAGCCAAGCCAGCCCCTGGAGCACAAACCACGCACATAAATGTGAGCCTCCTCTCAGGATGTTACAGCACCACAGCAACAAACATATTTAGGATCTGCTCCCAACTTTGCACATTCAGGAATAATCGCACAACTAAAGAGAGTTACGAGGAATGCTAAAACCCTTTCTCCTAAGAATAACGAGTATGATTGTGTTTTTTATTTTAACTTAAAATTCAATAAGTACACACCTCCCTTTATTCCCCAAGGAGATAAATAACAGGAACGACTAAGTACCGCACAAAATACAGACACGGGATAAAGGTGGCAGTTTTAACTTTGAAATTCACCAATCTTGTCAGTTAAAGTCAGACCTAAAACATTAATTTATTCTGAAACATTAATTAACTGGAGCTTTTTTGCATTTAATTTTCTCTGGCATTTTGGAATCTATTCTAAGCCCTGTAGAAATGGCAGGTCTGATGTTATTAAAGTTAGCCTTTCGAAGAGTGCTCGAACTGAAGCCTCGAACACATTAAAAAATGCTGAGAGTCCAGATAATGCAAATCCAAAGTATTATTAAAGGGTATTCTTTACACATCATAGAAAAACCTTAATTTCATGAGAAATGAATTCAACTTTTAGGAAGGTTTCCATTCTGTATACTACCTGTGCCCCTCCAACTCCTCCGAAGAAAAATCTAATGCCAGTTTCCGTCCCTCCCTCCTTCCTTCCTTCAAGTGTCTATTGAGGGCCAAGTACACACCAGGCAGGTACCGTTGTTCTGAGTGGAACAAGCAAGGTTCTGTTTTTGTGCTGCTTACTGTCTAGATGGGAAAATAACAAACGAGTAATAAACAAGACAGTACGTAAGAGTGCTGAGAACAATATAAAAGTAAAAGGGTGACAGGGCGCCTGGGTGGTTCATTTAGGTAAGCGTCCGTCTTCGGCTCAGGTCATGATCTCACGGTTCATGGGTTCGGGCCCCACGTCAGGCTCTCTGCTGACAGACCAGAGCCTGGAGCCTGCTTCGGATTCTGTGTCTCCCTTTGTCTGCCTGCCCCTCCCTCACTCGTGCTCTCTCTCTCTTAAAAATAAATAAACATTAAAAAAAAAAAAAGTAAAAGGGTGATATGATCAAGAGTGACCAGGAAGCCCTCTTTGAAGAGGAAGCACTACATCAAGTCTTAAAAATCAGAAGTTGGCCACACAAGGGTCTAGGGGTAAACGTCTCAGACACAGAGATGACTACTGCCCCTGTGGGAAGGTGAGACTGAGCTGGGCACGCTTGAGGAGTAGGAAGGTCACAGTGGCTGAGCCACCAGGCAGGGGATAGCGTCCCCTACTGAGAGGGAAGCCTGGGGGAAGAACAGGGGTGTGTGTGTGTGAAGGGGGGTGAGATCATGAGTTTATGAGTGTGTGCGTGTGTGTGTGTGTGTGTGTGTGTGAGAGAGAGAGAGAGAGAGAGAGAGAGAGAGAGAGAGAAGGAGAGTATGTGTAGGGGAGTGGGGATCAAGAGTTCTATTCTGGACATGTAAAGTTTTAAATGCCCACTTAAAAGAATGGTTCTAATAAAAACAATCATTTATAGCAATTACATCATCAAGGGAGAATTTGGAATGGATGCCACTTTGTATGGCCACACTGGGTAGAAGACTGTGGTTCTCTAATAAGCTGTGTTCCATTCTGTGAGTCGCTTTAGATACTCATTTTAATTAAGCAATATTTAATTTAGTATGTCCCAAATTCAATATAGTAAGTCATAAAAAAAAAATATCCATTAAGAAAGTCCTTTCAGGGGCGCCTGGGTGGCTTAGTTGGCTAAGTGTCAGACTTTGGCTCAGGTCACGATCTCCCAGTTCGTGAGTTCAAGGCCCGCATCAGGCTCACTGCTGTCAGCACAGAGACTGCTTCAGATCCTCTCTCTCTCTCTCTGAGCCTCCCCTGCCTGTGCTCTCGCTCTCTCGCTCTCTCAAAAATAAATAAACATTAAAACCTATCTTTTAATGCCAAAGAGTCCTTTTAGAAACCACAAAGATTATTTCTATTTTACAGCTACAGTGTGCTCTTACAGACACAAATTCGTTCCCAGAATGCAAATCGACAAGTGACCTGGGCTTCAGTTTTACATTAAAATGTGTGCAGCAGAAGTCGTGTAATAGAAATTAGAGGCAAAAGACTTAGTCGTGCTCCGCATGCCAAGAACTAGCGTCTGGCTGGTCATGTCAGTGTGACAGCACGTCCGTGTGTGTGTTTGCAAGGATGAGAGCTGTTGGCTGACAGTGGAAGGAAGGAGAATTCACCTCCTTTCCAAGTCAGACTGTCCCAAATGATGACACTTTCTGACTTGGGATTCTACGAGTTTGAATGTAGGTGGATTTGGTGGGTTTTTTTTAGGGAAAAAAAAAAAAAAAACAACAGGTGACGCAGACGTGGGAAAAATGAAACTAGACATCTTACTAAAGTAGAAAATTATGAGGCAGCACGGAATTCCATGAGCACATCTACTTCCCAAGCCTCGGCTCTCCAGAGCCAGTACAATCTCACTGCATTGTTCCTCTTTACCGTCCAAGACATTCTTGTGTCTGAGAATCATCAGTCTGAGGGCAAGATCTACATACTTCAGATTATTTGAATTTAGAGGATTATGACTATCACGCACACAGGGGGCCAAAAGTTTTTATTCCGAGTGTCCTTGCCAACAGTTGGGAAAAGGCCGCCTTGCTCTCTATTAACAAATCCTCAGCGGGGAGAACTCCCCCGTAACATAGCTGTCTGTCAAGGGAGACTGCCTAAAAACCCATCATAAGCATCTCAGAAATGCTACTTCCCATACACCGACCAATGCTTCTCATGGCTGTGTTCTCTGAGAAACTGCTAAGGAGAAATTTTAACAACTATTGGACTTGCAAGGAAGGGCTCCCTTCTCGTGCTCTAGGAGACGAAGCCTCTCCAGTCCGGGTTCAAAAAACCCAGACCGTCCTATGACGTGCTGCCTTCAAACGCGCTCAGTAGTCCAAAGGTGACGGGGTCACCTCATGAAAATAAAGTCCCGGGTGCGTGAAAGAGACAGTCTTCGCGGGGGAGCAGAGAAGTAGTTACAGCCAAGAGGAAGGATGGGTTGAAGGCACACAGGATGGGTGTTGAAGAACTAGGAGGGGTTCGTTGGGTTAAGAGGGCTGGGAGATGGAGATGACATTTCAAAGGCGGCGTTGACTGTGTGACAAGTGATGGCCGAATAAGGTGCCTCCTTGGATTACAGGGTAGGGAGGGGGGGAGGGGAGAGGACAGGAATGAGCCTAGAGATGACACTGTTGCCAGTGCCATGAAGGAGGGCCCTCGAGGTCCTGCTAGAACGTGACCGTTACCCTGATGGAAATGAGGACACACGAATTCTGAGTCGGGGGTGTGGACACGATCAAATGTGCATTTTAGATATACAGCACTGGCAGCATCTGGAGCGTGGATCGGGGTAAGGCTCGGGGCTTGCAGCGTGCCAAGAATTGGTTAAGGTAAACTAACAAATTAACTTATGTAAAACAGAAGTACTGATGCATGCTACCCCATGAATGAACCTTGAAAATATTGTATGTAAAAGAAACCAGTCACAAAAGGCCAGATACGGTATGATTCCACGCATATATGAGATATCTAGAATAAGCAGTCCGATGGAGACAGAAAGCACATTGGTGGTTTCCCGGGGCTGGAAGAGGGAAGAACAGGGAATGGGGTATCCTTCTGGAGTGACAAAGCATTCTAGAAAGTCCTAGGGGTGCCTGGGTGGCTCAGTCGGTTAAGTGTCCGACTTCAGCTCAGGTCATAAGCTCATGGGTTCGTGGGTTCGAGCCCTGTGTCGGGCTCTGTGCCGACAGCTCGGAGCCTGGAGCCTGCTTTGGATTCTGTGTCTTCCTCTCTCTCTCTCAAAAATAAACTTAAAAAAAAACAAAACAAAAAAGAGTTGGGAAGGAAAAAAAAGTCCTGATAGTTGTACAACATCGTGAAGGCACTAAACACCACTGAATTGTACACTTTATTTTTTATTTTCATTTTAGAAGTTGTTTTTTTTCATTGAAATTTTAGTTAACATACAGTGCAATATTAGTTTCAGGAGTAGAATTCAGTGATTCATCACTTACATACAACACCTAGTGCTTATCACAACAAGTGCCCTCCTTAATACCCATTACCCTGAATGAAGGGTACCCTTTAAAGTAGTGACAATGGTGACTTTTACTTCAAAAATCATTACATCTTTGTAAATCTAATCATTCAAGACCCACATAAGTGAACCTTCTTAGCCTGGGAGCATGACCATCTGTCCTTCCCTCCTTCCTACCCTCTGACACCCCCTCCGCCTCCTTTTCTTTATTCCCAGCTTGCGAGAGACCTTGGACAACGTCAAGCAAATCCCGCAGTCCTCACTGTCTTCTGCAAAATGGGATGTGCACGAACCTGATCGTCTTATAAATTTTTCGGCTCTAATGACTGAAGGACAACTTACTGGGATGACGTAGGGCTTATGCACGGGACACCTCCAGCAGAGAGCGGGCACAGGGCATGAGAGCCCCCTTCCTCCAAAGTGTCTGGAACTGTTCTAGCCGGTGAGGTGATCTGCTGAAGATTTTTAAGAGTCTGTCCGTGTTCTCTGAAAGTTCTGCCTTGTGGCAGCAGTAGTTAGAAAGGAAGCTAATAACCTATTCTTCTAAGGTAAAAAAAAAAAAAGAAAAAAAGAAAAAAAAACAACCCACAAAATGTATTTTTCCTTGGTTTTTAATTAAAATTGACCTTTCTGAATCTATGGCTGGAGGCAGCTATAGTAATGAAAAACGATGTCATTTACTGGTGATACTAACAGTGTGGCAGTACGATGAAAAAGGTTACAATCATCATAGAATTCCTAGGTCTCTGCACACCATCTAATTGTTGGGGCGAGGTCGGGGGGTGGGGGGAGATACAGATTGAGAGACATTATAATCACACTTGAGCCAAGGACTGACCCAACCTCATCTGAAACGCATTTGGGGATTCTCGGGAATTCAGTCTCAGCTTTGCCTTTAATTCTTCCTAACAACCGGAAAAGCCAGGGGGAAAGGGTTCATTCGCCCAAAGGAGATGGAATTTTGACACTAGGGGTCACCAGCCTCTTAAACTGTGAATGAGAGGAGACCAGTGCCTCTCGCAAGGAGTGGGTGGGAAGGAAGGAAGGAGAAAGGCTGGGAGAAGGAGGAAGGTGAAATTTCGGGAGGCGTAAAAGAAACTGACTTTTCTTCTTCAAAGAAGGTGGGGGTGGGGATGGAGGAGGCGGGAGTGTGTCTATGGAAATGCCTCTGAATGGCTAAGTGCCTCGGAGCCTTCTCCCTAGAATCCAGAATGTTGTCTTCTGACACTGAGGAAGAAAGAGGCTGCTTCCTTTTTCTTCTTCAGCAAGTCAACCATGCTGAATGCCAGATGCAGGGGCGCCTCCAGGAAAGGAACAACCTTCTAAGGGACACGTGAAGAAAAGCTCTGCTGAACTGGGATTAAGCTATTTCTCTAAAACTCCTCCTGTATTTTGGATTACCCCAAACTCGGGGTGCAGGAAGTGATTATATCCAGAATAAGAGATACCCGTAAGCGTAGTGATTACAGTGTAGACTTGAATTGTTAAGCAGAATGAGGGCCAGTGCTGGGGTTCATGTCGGGAACACTTCATAATAGGTGCGTGGGGGTTTTTGGTTTGGTTTTTTTTTTTTTTTTTTACCACGTTATTAAACTCCCTACCCCTCCCCTCCGGCCTGGTTAATTACTTACAAGCACTGTGACAGGTGTCCTTCTCCAGCTTTTTCAACACACAAGCAAATACGCAGCTCCTTGTGCCATGTTTTGTATCCACTTCTTAGTGAGTGCTTACTGGTGTGCATGGACCATCCACCCCGTTTGCTTTGCACAAAACCCTAAGGAAGTGAGTGCTATAACGAGCCCCATTTTTATAGACAGGCAAACTAATGCTAGAGAAGTTAAGTGACTGCTCAAAGTCACTCAGCCTTAGAGATATCAAGTCTATGCCAGACCCGGGATCTTAACCGTTATGCCGACACACGGCGTCTACCTTATGTCAAATGGTACAAAACTAGCTTGTTTTTAACGGCTGCGTGGTATTACATATGAAGAATACTCCAAATTTTATTTAACCTGTTCTCTTACTGAGGGGCATTTAGGCTGCCCCCAGGTTTTCTCTACATAAATTCTGCTCTGGTGAATTTCTGTAGCATAGCAGTAGATAGACTGGCTATGTTAAAAGTAGCTATGCTTTTTTTTTTTTTTTTAACGTTTATTTTTGAGAGACAGAGTACGAGTGGGGGGGTGGGGCAGAGAGAGAGGGAGACACAGAATCCGAAGCAGGCTCCAGGCTCTGAGCTGTCAGCACAGAGCCGGATGTGGGGCTCGAACCCATGAACCGTGAGATCACGGCCTGAGCCAAAGTTGGTCGCCCAACTGACTGAGCCACCCGGGCACCCCAAAAGTAGCTATGTTTTAAGTTTGGATAGATACGACCCTCCTAAATAGCCGACATAAACCTAAACTTCCAGTAAGAGTGTAGGAGAAGGCTCTTTTTGCCATACCTTCCCAAGCATCAGACATCACAGGTCATTTTAATTTTTGGCGATTGATAGATGAAAATTGAATCCAATAGTCATTTTCCTTGATCGTAAGCAAAGGTATTTTGATGCTTATTAGCCATCTGTATTTCTTACGTGACTGTTCATATCCTCCCCACACTTTTCTGTTCCATTGTCCTTCCTTACTGATTTGTGGGAGCGCTCTATAAATTCTGAACACAACACCATACATGTTTCATATACTTTAATTTCATTTATAGTTTCTTTTGCCGTAATTTCACAAAACTGAATTTGTTAAACGTTTTAAGACTCCAGGGCTCCTTGTCATGCTTCTAAAGACCTTCCCCACAACTATAAAAAATATATTGCTTTATATTTCCTTCTAGAATTTTATAGATTTGAAATGCAGTGTGTGGCATGAACCGGGGATCTAAATATATATTTTCCCAAAGAGATTGCCAGTTGACTTAACACTATGGTTGAGCCTTGAACAACAGGGGTTTGAACTGCAGGATGCACTTATACACAGATTTTTTTTTTTTTAACGTTTATTTATTTTTGAGACAGAGAGAGACAGAGCATGAACAGGGGAGGGGCAGAGAGAGAGGGAGACACAGAATCGGAAACAGGCTCCAGGCTCTGAGCTGTCAGCACAGAGCCTGACGCGGGGCTCGAACTCACAGACCGTGAGATCATGACCTGAGCCGAAGTCGGACGCTCAACCGACTGAGCCACCCAGGCGCCCCTCATTCCTTGTAACTTCTAAATAGACTTTTGTTCTAATTATGATTTTATTCTTTAACTCAGAGTTTTAAAAATGTTCATACAAAAAAGCGTACATGAATATTCACAGCTTCATTACTCATAATAACCAAAAGGTGGAAATAACCCAAATGTACATCAATGGATGAATGGATTTAAGAAAGTGTTACAATCACACAAAGGACGGGCACCTGGGTGGCTCAGGTAGTTAAAAGTGTGCGACTCTTGATTTCGGCTCAGGTCATGATGTCACGGTTCATGACTTCGAACCCTGCGTCGGGCTCTGTGCTGACAGCGTGGAACCCGCTTGGGTTTCTCTCCCTCTCACCCTCTGCCTCTTCCCTGCTAACGTTTTGTCTCTCTTCTCAAAATCAACTTTAAAAAGTCTACTATACTCACATAATGGCATGTTACTGAGCCATGAAAAGAAATCAAATTCTGATTCGTGTTACAACATATATGAACCCTGAAAACAAGCTACGTGAAAGAAGCCAGATACAAAAGGACACATATTCTACGCTTCCAATTATGTGAACTGTCTACAGTCGGCAAATATTATAGAAGGCGGGACATGGCTGCCGAGGGCTGGGGACAGCCGTGAGTGGGAAGGGAAGACTAGTGGGTTCAGGACTCGGTTGGAGGTGATAAAAATGTCCTGAAATCACATAGTGTTTATGGTCGCATAATTCTGCGAAAATACGAAAAGAACCACTGAACTGCACACTTCCAAAGGGTGAATTTTAGGGGGTATGAGTTGTATCTTTTTATGTTTGTTTAGCTTTGAGAGAGAGGGAGAGAGAATGAGTGGGGGAGGGGAGAGGGAGACAGAGAGACACAGAATCGGAAGCAGGCTCTGAGCTGTCAGCACAGAGCCCGACGCGGGGCTGGAACTCACCGACCGTGAGATCATGACCTGAGCTCAAGTCGGACGCTCGACCGACTGAGCCGCCTGGGCGCCCCGGGGAAGAGGAGCATTTTAAAACTTTAAAAAGTTGCTAGACCTGGTTAAGACTGTCCTTATCGCTGACATCTGGTATTACTGGATCTTATTTGAAGAACCTGGACTACGTATGGCACCTAACTTGTAACATGCACAGATTTTCTCTGGGGCCTGGTCCATAATCGATCTTTGTGACACAGGAGTGCCTGAAAAGAAGACGTGCCCTCCTTGTGCTGGCTATTCAAGTTTGCTAATGGAGTTACTAACATTTTCTATACGCTTTCTTTTGTTATGGGGTCTCTGGACAACTTCTGAGAGAGACACTATGACTGTGTTTTTTCACAAGTACTGTAATATTTTATTTTATTAAGTTTCTATTTAAATTCCTGTTGACATACAATGTCGTATTAGTTTCAGGTGTACAATATAGTGATTCAACACTTCCATACATCACCTGGTGCTCATCACAAATGCCCCCCCTTAATCCCCACCATCTATTTAACCCACCCCCCACCCACTTCCCCTGTGGTAACCATCTGCGTGTTCTCTTTAATTAAGATTCTTACTGTCATATTTAAAAAAAAAAGTGTATTTATTTTTGAGAGAGAGAGACTGAGTGAGGAGGGGAGGGGCGGGGTGGGGGGGACAGGGGATCTGAAGCAGGCTCTTGGCTGACAGCAGACAGCCCAGTGCGGGCCTCGAACTCACAAACCGCGAGATCATGACCTAAGCGGAGGTTGGACACTCAACTGACTGAGCCACCCAGGCGTCCCTTACTGTAATATTTTAAATAAACATAATGCACTTTGGATAAATAATGTCACTAATCTAGTAAAGTTCTACATTTTCTCCGGCAAACTGCCTTCTGAATGCAACTTTCCCCAGCTCCTTTTGTATATTCTCCATCAGTTTCACTTACAAGGACCACATCTCCCACCCTACTGTTGAAAAAAAAAAAACGTCCAGAGATTCACGTGCAAACTCCCTGCCAAGTTCGGTGCCACAAAAGAGGGTCGTAGGTGGCACAGGCAATCAATAAAGACCACAAATAAGGACAATTAAAATCAACAAGTAACTCAGACTAAAACAAAAATCACAAGGAAAGAAATCACACCTAAAATTGGGCATTTAGAATCCCTACCATGTGATTTAGTGATAGGAACTAAACATTCTGGTGTGGCCTAATGGAAAAGAAAAACTACTGTCATTTTTTTTTTTTTTTCCCTGTTTAGGAGCTGATGCCCTGAATCCTGGAAACTGCAGGTTCATTCCGAGGGCAGGCCTCGTGTGATGTTTAAAGGGGAAAAAAAATTAACCTTGTGCACACCTCCTATATTCAAGATCATTAATGAAAAGCCAGAATGTTTAATTTGCTCTGATGTTTCTGCTTTCTGTCATTTTTGTATAGTTAACAGGATCATAATTTAAGTAAGTCACACATTGTAAATAACCTGGCTATATTATTCGCTCCTCCTTAGTAATTAGCCCACCTTTTGTTACAGAGAATCCTATAAACCATTTAACCATGAGTGGTTGTAAACTGCTCGTATTAAAAATTGGGTGCTCCCTCTCCTAAGCTGAATGGCACCAAGGAAGCCACGTACCTTTTTGTTTTGTCTCTACATCACTTTCATTTTACTGGAGTTTCTGGAATCGATTCGATAATTTGATCATTTCAATACAGGCATAAAGAGCTACCATAAAAAACTTTTGGAAGAAAGCGGTCCCTACCGACCCTGTCGCTTTATATCAGTGCAGAGGAGAGGGGAGTGTTGCACGGATTTGTAATCTACTCTCCAAGCCGTGTCTCCAGCCTTTTTCGAAGATGATAAAACCATTTGGCACAGCAAGAACTATGGTCGTATTTTAACAAAGAAAACAACGAAAAAAAAAAACAACCCAGTCATCTCTCCTGTTTCACAAGGAGAGCAAAGCAACCTGCAGCTTTGTGTTATTTGAGATTACTTGAAATGCCGATCGGTCAGGATGTTAAAATCAAGCCTGCAAAAATCATGCTAAGGCTCCCAGTCTTAGAATAAAGGACACTCACAAAGAGGAGAAATCCTTTTTACCCAAACGTAGAGGAAGTGTGGAGACTATTTTGCTTTTATTGTAGTAAAAAATACATAGCATTAAGTTTATCATCTTAACCATTTTCTTTTTTTTTTTTAATTTTTTTAACATTTATTTATTTTTGAGACAGAGAGAGACAGAGCATGAACAGGGGAGGGGCAGAGAGAGAGGGAGACACTGAATCTGAAACAGGCTCCAGGCTCTGAGCTGTCAGCACAGAGCCTGACGCGGAGCTCGAACTCACAGACCGCGAGATCACGACCTGAGCCGAAGTCGGACGCTTCACCGAACTGAGCCACCCAGGCGCCCCCATCTTAACCATTTGCAAGCGTACTGTTCAGTTGTGTGAAGCATATTCACATTGTTGCGCAAGAGATTGTACTACTTTGGTTACTTTAAATATTTCAGACACTCATCTGAACGATACGGTATCTGTGCATTTGTGACTGGCTTATTTTTGTTCGGCATAATAATGTCTTCGAGGTTCATCCATGTCATAGCAGGTCTCAGAACTTCCTTATTTTGAAAGGCTTAATAAGATTCTGTTGTATGTATAAGCCACATCTTCTTTAGCCATTCATCTGTCAATGAACATTTGGGTTGCGGTGTTCAAACACCCCTTCAAAACCCAGCTTTAGGGGCACCTAGGTGGCTCAGTCCGTTAAGTGTCCGACTTTGGCTGAGGTCATGATCTTACATTTCGTGGGTTCGAGCCTGCCATTGCGCTCTGTGCTGACAGCTCAGGGGACTGGAGCCTGCTTCAAATTCTGTCTCTCTCTCTCTCTCTGCCCCTCCCCCACTTGCACTCTGTCTCTCTCTCTCTCTCTCTCTCTCAAACATAAAAACAAACAAACAAACAAACAAAGAAAAAACCACAACAGCTTTCAATTCTTTTGGGTATACACCCAGGAATGGAATTGATGGGTCACGTGGTAATTCTTCTTTCAGGTTTTTGAGGAAACTCCATACTATTTTCCATAATGGCTGCCCCATTTTACATTCCCAACAACAATGCACAAGGGTTCCAATTTTCCACGTCCTCACCAAATGCTTGTTTCTTTCTTTCTCTTTCTTTCTCTTTTCTTTTTCTGATAGTTGCCATGCTCATGCACGTTAGGTGACGTCTCATTGCGGTTCTGATTTCCGTTTCTTTCGTGATTAGTGATGTTGAGCATATATATATATCTTCTTTGGGGAACTGGCTATGCAGATCCTTTATCCATTACGTAAACAGGTTATTTGGTTTTTTGTTGTTCAGTTGTAGAAGCTCCTTATATTCTTGATGTTAGCCCCTTATTAGATATATAATTTGCAAATATGTTCTCTCATCCCCACTCTGTTGATTGTTTCCTTTGATGTACAGAAGTTTTTAAGTTTAATGGAGTCCCCCTTGTCTATTTTTGCTTTTGTTGGCTGTACCTTTGGTGTCATATCCAAGGCATCATTGTCAAACCCAATGCGCTAAAGCTTTTCCCTTTGTTTTCTTTTAGGGGTTTTATTTCTTCAATCCACATGAGTTATTTTTAAAGGTAGACCAGAAACTACAAAACATTATGTTGTCTGATATCAGAACACATTGCTGACAGAATCAGTTCACTGTATCTTATCCTCATTATGCTTTCAACTCCAGGTTTCTAAATTAAGTGGACTGATGTGGTTAAGACTATGACAATTACAGTTAGGAAAAATATGCTTTTTCGGGGGTACAGTCAAGAAATAATCAAAGAAGTTTATTCTGCTAGCTAGCAAACTAGAACAGTACATAAAACAGTACTTTCAAGGGGCGCCTGGGTGGCTCAGTCGGTTGAGCGTCAGACTTCGGCTCGGGTCATGATCTCATGGTTCGTGGGTTCGAGCCTCGTGTCGGGCTCTGCGCAGAGAGCTCAGAGCCTGGAGTCTGCTTCTGATTCTGTCTCTCCCTCCCTCTCTGCCCCTCCCCTACTCACGCTGTCTCTCTCTGTCTCTCTCAAAACAAACAAACATAAAAATAAAACATTAGAAAAACAAACAAAACAAAAAAACCAGTACTTTCGTATCTCCTATCAACGGCAAAAGTATCCCAAAGATCCAAAATGGGCTGTAATCCTAAATGACAGATTTCTACAGGTAAGAGTTTAGAAGGGAATCGCTTTTCTACCTTTCACTACACTACCAACCGGGTTGTAAGCAAAGGAGAGCAGAGTGGAAAAGACTGGAGTAGGCTGAGAAGACACGGGCTGGATCTATCCACACCTGGAAAGACTCTCGAGGGCTTTGTGGGACCCTCCCATCCCCATCTTTCCCACCCAACCCTCCCTCATTTGTTTTTAACCTGCTGAATCAAGCAAAAATAAAAAAGGACAAAGGAAAATCACTGTTTGAGTTCCTCCCAGGATTAAAATTCAATTTCTTCAGTTAAGGGAGGAACCAACATAATTCTTCATCTGTTCTCTGACTTTTCATACATGCCTTCCCAAATCCATTTTCAGATTTTTTTTTTTTTTTTAAAGATTTTACTTTTAAGTAATCTCTCCACCCAACGTGGAGCTCGAACTCAAAATCCGGAGATCAAAAGTCACATGTGCTACCACCGGAGCCAGCCAGGCGCCCCTTCCCAAGTCCATTTTGGAAAGTAAATGTGCCATAAATCAATTCGTACGGGAAAACAAAAGCTGCAAAAAACTGTCTGCCCCAGGGTATATATTCCTAAATATACTTAAATATACAAAATACTACTTTGATAATCAATACTATTTATCTAGAACGCCTTCCCTATGTGCCTTGGCATAAAACTGACCACACAATAGTTACAGGAACTGAAGAAATGCAACTTAAAAGAATCTGCCCTTGAAAATTTAACCGAACGCCACGGTCCTATATAATAAGTGATACAAAGCTTTTTAGCTAGTAAGATAGCAATGCCGTAATCAGCAATGGAACAGAAATGGGCCCCTTCCTGTGTGTAAAGAGAACACTGCACAGTCACTTTGAGAGACAGAATGGTAAACCGTACTGAGGTGCGGGCCCCCTGCCCCCTGGTCACACCGGAGACCCGGGGACCCCTCCCCCTGGTGCACTAGCTGACAGGATCTCTATTTGTGGTTTGTTTGAGTATGTTCTGGCCACACTAAAACTACTTGTAAATATTTCTACTGTTTCCCTTTAGGGAAACCCAAGGCTTGGTATAAAATGTGATTCTCTCATGCTTGGGGCCATTAGGGTAAATGTGCTTCGTGTATCCCACTTAAAAAGTTAACTCAGGAAGAGGTACAGACTCTGGGAGACACAGTCTGCCTTTCTTCCTGCTGTCTGGTTAATGTAGCAACTGGCTGCTCAGGAAGGAAGGGGAGGGAGATGGACGGGAGGGCTGAAAAGACGGCTGGCTGGCGCGAGGTGGGATTTACCCCCAGACTTGCCCACCGTCCTTCCCTGAAACAGGCGACGGGTAGCGAAAGGTGCCCGCGCTGCATTTGGAGTCGCAAGTCCCTGACATCGGTGCTGACAATGTTCTACATCTCAATCTAGACGGTATTCACACGAGTACGCACGTAATACGTGTTGGTAAAAATTAGTGGGGTCCACTTAGGATTTCTGTATTTTATGTCAATAAGGCTTTGAAATTTACATCTCAAGAGTTCCCGATATAGACTTAATACAGGGGTGGCACCAATTCATTCCCTTTGGGGTTTTTTTCTTCACTAAGCTTTTTCAATGACCTGCCCTCTCCAAATTTCAGTCTCTCTCTCTTCCAATAACCTTTATGCGGCGCTAACACATCAAGACTTCCTAAAGTCCAGACCTGATCAAATCACACCCCAGGTTAAAGAAAAAAAAAAAAAATCCCTGTTTTGTCTTGATGTCAGTTGCTCACTGTCTATAAACTCCCCAGCCTGGCACCTATGCCCACCCCTCACCCCGGGTCAGCCACGCGCACTGGCTCAACAGACTCCACGATGGTTATCCCCGAGCCCATCCGCGGCCAATTCTCCACCCCACACTTCAGTGCGTTATTCCTTCTCTGCTTCCATCCCTGTCCAGATTTCCACCTCACGCTGTTAAAATCCTATCCATTTCTTTCCAGATTCCTCCAAATGGATAACAGTAACAGCGACAAATGTTGGTTTACGTTTGTTAGTTAATAATGCTTTAATACTTTTTATCACATAGAATATAAGCTCCACAAAGTCAGGACTCGTTTTATCCACTGGTGTATCCCATGGGCTTGGAACAGTGGCTGGCACAGAGTAGGTGCCCAGCAACTGTTGACTGATTTAATAATAATAACTTCCACGAATAAGCGCCCGTTTCCCAAACACTGTGCTTTACAAGTATCATTTCTATTCTTGAAAATACCCTCGCAATACGTATGATACAAGCCCCACGATCTAGATGGGGAAACTCCAGTTCAGAGGTGTTAATGAACTTGCCCAAGGCCTCCCAGCTCAGAGCAGTCTGGATTCAATATCCTCGTCCTTCAAATTCTCAGGAAACGAGGTGCTCCCACTGTGGTACACGTCTCCCTGACATGGCAGTTAGGTAACAGCCTGTCCTCTCCTGCTAGTTCCCATTCTTTATGAGCAGACAGAATATTTACCAGTATTTACAGGATCCTCGGACGCACCCAGCCCAGGACTCCACAGTGAAGCTGGGGACTCCATAAATATCTAGTGAGTCACGGAAGGGCAGATGATAAAGGGGGTGGAGAGAGGCTGATTTAGAGAGCCTTCTCAAAAAAAAAAAAAATTTTTTTTTTTAAAGCTGGAGCACACAAAATACGTAAATGAGCGTGAATTAGTACAAGGAGGCAAGTTAATTAGACAAAGGAGGTGGTTCACACCACGTGTACAGGGCAGTAGAGAACAGCTCCGTGCTAGATGGGGTTCCTGGGAATGCAAGCCTTTATTGTATAAAAATGAACTGCAAGCCTCAAAGGGCAACAGGCAGCTTATTTTCTCGTACTATTTTGGAAAAAAAAAACCAAACAAACTATTTAGGCTGGGCTGAAAGTATTATCTGAATGTAGGCATGAAATTTCACAAAAGAAGAAATCATTCCAAACGTTTTACTCCGTAACAACCACGTTCACCATATCACACTAGTGGATTAAACTAAAAACCAACGCAGCTCATGAAATCCAGCAAGTTCCCCTGCTTTATCCTCAGATGAAGCTCAGGTTACTATCTGGCAGTCACCAGCATGGCCGCAGACTGCCCCTCTGTCTTTCTTGTCCAAACGGGTCCTCGTGTGCATTCTCGCCTCCCGGCTCCTGAAACCCTTTCTCACGTCTGTGACCCCTTGCCTCCATAACTCAGGAACCCACCTAAAAGGACATTTCGGGGCACACCCATCTCTAACTTGGGGGCTACCTATACCACCCTCTATTAATAAATACCTATACAAAATGTTTTGTCCCTTTAAGGGACAAAAAGTTTGAGCGGCTATTCTAGAACATGCTAAAATGTTAAGTCAGTAAGTTCATTTCTGGAGCACTTGAAAAATCATACTAATTTGGCCATTTTTCTCCATTTCTCAACAACAGAACGTAAGATTAAAGCTAGTTCCTAGGGGCGCCTGGGTGGCGCAGTCGGTTAAGCGTCCGACTTCAGCCAGGTCACGATCTCGCGGTCCGGGAGTTCGAGCCCCGCGTCAGGCTCTGGGCTGATGGCTCAGAGCCTGGAGCCTGTTTCCGATTCTGTGTCTCCCTCTCTCTCTGCCCGTCTCCCGTTCATGCTCTGTCTCTCTCTGTCCCAAAAATAAATAAATGTTGAAAAAAAAATTAAAAAAAAAAAAAAGCTAGTTCCTAATGAATCATCACGCTGTGATCCTCATCACTGAGGTTAACTTTAATTTTTTTTTTTAATGTTTGTTCATTTTTGACTGATGGAGAGAGACAGAGCATGAGTGGGGGAGGATCAGAGAGAGAGGGAGGTACAGAATCCGAAGCAGGCTCCAGGCTCTGAGCTGCCAGCACAGAGCCCAATGCGGGACTTGAACCCACGGACAGTGAGATCATGACCTGAGCCAAAGTTCGACACTCAACCGACTGAGCCACCCAGGCGCCCTGAGGTTAACTTTACAGTCCAGTGGTTACCGTATACCAGAGAGGGGTTTGCCACGGGTGGGGACAGGTTGAATTTCACTGGTGACCCAGGGCTTGGTAAAAACAAAAGAATTGGTAGTATAAGAAGATTTGAGTCACATAAGTACATCAGAGAAAAATGTTTTCATGATTTTAACCTCTATGTCCTGCCTCTATGAGGTTTTTAGAGATTTTACACTTTACCTTTAGACCTCAATAGAGGCCCCCTCTCAGTAGAGAGACCCCCGTGAATGAGCGTAAGCAGTAACAATGACAACAGCTAAAATTTACTAATAAGCATTTACTATTGTGCCAAGTATTATCAAAGCATTTGATATGTATTATGTCATTTACTCCTTAACCATCCTAGCCGTAAAAACATCTGGGCCTAGTGTATTTGCTATGAAAAGATTGGGACTCCTACTTTTAATCATTGCAGCCTATTCAGGTTTTTTGTAGCTTCCAGAGTCAGTTTTAGTAAGTTAGAGATTTGTCTATTTCACTTAAGAGTTCAAATGTGCCGACTGAATAAAATAAGATAAAATAAAAATAAAATAAAATAAAATAAAATAAAATAAAATAAAATAAAATAAAATAAAATAAAGTAAAATAAAAATGTACTGACTGGATTTAAATTTGTTCGGGGCGCCTGGGTGGCTCAGTCGGTGAAGCGTCCGACTTCGGCTCAGATCATGATCTCGCAGTCGTGTGTGGGAGCCCCGCGTCGGGCTCTGTGCTGACAGCTCAGAGCCTGGAGCCTACTTCGCCCTCTCTCTGCCTCACCCCTGCTTGTGCTCGTCTCTCTCCGCCTCTCAAAAATGAATGTTAAGAAAAAAAAAAAAAAGATGAAAGCCTATTTAAAAAATTGTTTAAAATATTCTTTTATTAGATTTAAATCTCTGACCTCACTTCCCACAGGCAGTTTTTCCTTTACTGTGTTTATTTGTAGCTTTTCTCCTTTGGTTTTCCTTGATCAATCTGGGGAGAGGATGGTCAGCTCTATTAATCTCTTCAAAGAACCAACTGTTGGCTTTCTTGACCCTGTCTAGTGTACATTTTTTAACAATTTCCTCTTAATCCTGGCATTTATTTCACTATCTCCTTCCTTGTATTTTCTGTGAGTTTAGCATGTAGTTCTTTTCCTAACTTAGGTTGGATACTTCAGTCAGGGAAGCAGAACCACTAAGAAGGAATCCATTATAGGAATTAGACCTTAACTAGTATGAAAGGTGCTAGGGAAGTGAGGAGGTGGTCGCTCTTTCCAAAGCCCCACAGTAGGAGGACCAGTCCGAGTCTGTGGGCAGGGAACTCAGAGGCCAGGCTCACTCTGCACCCGTGGCGGGTGCAGATGTGGGGAAACGCATGGTGGGAAAAATACGTGGCGAGGCCTCTGGATCCCCTGTGAATCTACAGTGAAGAATCTGGGGGCGGCCGGCCAAGGGTTAGAAGAGGTGAGTGCACACAGGAAGAGAAGGGGGACAAGTTAGAACCTGCCATCTTCTCTCCTGCTCTGGCCACTGCTGTGTCTCCGCAGAAGTCCCTTGGAGAATAAAGGCCCCTGCTTCTCTCACTCCGTGTCCCAGTCTCGTACAAGATCTTCCTTGGGCCAACTAACCTGGAACTACATAAGGAAGGAGATTCAGGGAAATATAGTTCCCAGTTTTACCAATGGGACAACAGACCAAAATAAAACAGATGCTTTCATCTCATAAATTTCCAGCCTTTTTGCAATTCTAAGTAAGCATGTAAGGGAACACACTTCTAAGTACCATTCGGCTGCATCCCACAAGTTTTGACATGTAATGTTTTCATTATTATTTATTTCTAAATGTTTTATAATTTCTGTACCGGCTGCTTTGTCTTGTGATGCGTTTGGATGCATGCTTCATAGTTTCCAAACATGAGGTTTTCTCCAGTTAGCTTTTGTTACTGAGTTTTTTTGTTGTTGTTGTTGCTATTGTTTTTAGTGTAGAATACAACAATTTTATTGAACAAATGATTACAGTTTAAAATACTTTGAATTTTAAAAAATGAATTTACAATAATTTTTCCCCAAAAGAGCAAAAACATTGCTGATTTTAAATCCTCCTTGCTTTCTGAACAATATGCATCTTTGCAAATGCCCCGTTGTAAAATTTTAGTCCGTATCTTGTAAAAAAAAAAAAAAGAAAATCTATAGTAGTGACATGGCCATTTTTGAAAACTTTACCCTGGATAGTTTTCTTCACTTCCTGGTGTTCAACTCTGTTCCTTTTTTCTCTCTTTGATCAGTTATTACAATTGCTTTTATTTTTTTTTCAATTCACATCCAAGTTAGTTAGCATATAGTGCAGTAATGATTTTGGGAGCAGAATCTAGTGATTCATCCCCTACCTATAACACCCAGTGCTCATCCCAAGTATCTTCCTTTAATGTCCCTTGCCCATTTAGCCCATCCCCCCCCCCCCAACCCCTATTACTGAGTTCTAATTTGATCGCAGACTATTTGGTTTGTATGGTGCCAGTCCTTTAAATTTGTTGCAAGTTGCTTTATGGTTCAATTTTCTTAAAATATTTTATGTACCCTTTAAAAGTATGTATTCTTCAGATGTTGGATACAGGGCTCTTTATACGTCTTTTGCATCATCAAGCTAAATACTGTGTTCATTGTGTTCTTCAATTTTTGCTTCTTTATCTACCAATGAATGACAGAGAGAGAGAGAGAGAGAGAGAGAATGTTAAAATCTCTCCCTATGATTGGGGCACCTGGGTGGCTCAGTTGGTTAAGCGGCCGACTTCGGCTCAGGTCATGATCTCGCAATTTGTGAGTTCGAGCCCCGCGTCGGGCTCTGTGCTGACAGCTCGGAGCCTGGAGCCTGTTTCAGATTCTGTGTCTCCCTCTCTCTGACCCTCCCCCGTTCATGCTCTGTCTCTCTCTGTCTCAAAAATAAATAAACGTTAAAAAAAAATTAAAAAAAAAATCTCTCCCTATGATAAAAGACGGTCTTATTCTTCCTTGTGATTTCAATAATTTTTACTTTCCATATTTTGAAGTCTTAGTATTAAGTGTATAAGCTTAGAATTATTTTATGTTTCTGGTAAATTGTACCGGTTGTGACCTTCTTATCACTAATAATACTTTTGCCTTAAATACTATTATTAATATACCACCTTTCTTTTAATAGGGCTCTGTCTGGCATATAATTTTACATACTTTTAATATGTATGTAGTTGTGATTCTTGTAAACAGCATATTGCTAGAATTTCTAAAAATCCAGTTCAATAATCTTTATCTCTTAGCTAGGATAATTTTTCCATTTACATTTAATATAATTACTATTATATTTGAATTTGCTTCTATCATCTTATTTTGTGCTATTTGTCTTACCTATTCCTGTGTTTTTTAAAATCTTTGGATTGATCAACTATTTTATTTCTTTTCTGCCTCCTCCACTGCTTTAGAAGCTAAACACTTTGCTTCTAACCATTTAGCAGTTATTCTAGAAATAGTGAAATCTACATAATGAATCTAAATTTTAAATTGAACTTAAAATTTTAAAACCCAAGTCTTATCAATTTCTTTACCTTCCTCCAAAATAACAAGTTTAATCGCTTCATGACTGATATGCTATGTTGGCATATATTTTGTTTGTTTTTTAAGTTCCTAAGACAGTTAATGCTGGTTCCAATTTACCCATACATTTACCACTTTCTTTGTTGTTTGTTCCTTCTTAAAATTCTGATATTTTTGAGAGTTCTTTCCTTCTTTGCAAAGTTCATACTTTAGAAACTCCTTTTGTGAGACAATCTGATGATGACAAATCCTTTCTCACTGATCTAAATATTATTTCGTTTCACCCTCTGTTTTGAGAAATAAACTGAGGTGGGCACAGAATCACAGACTGACTGTGATTTTCTCTGAGCATACTGAAGAGACACTGTTCCACTACTTACTGCTTCTGTCCTTGCTGTATGTTAAATTGCTGACCTGTTCCTTTGAAAGCTACCATTTCCCTCTGACCACTTAAGATCATTGTCTTGGCCTTGTGCAGTTTTACTATGTCATATCTAGATATGAACCTTTTTAAAAAATTTTAATTTTGCTTGGAATTTGCTGGAAGTCTTGAATCTGTGGACTGATCTTCTTTCATTTCTGGAAAATTCACTCTTCTCCTTAGCCTTTCTTTTGTATTTTCTCTCTTTTTTTTATTCTGAACATTAATTCAATCTTCTTTTCCAGTTTAAAACATTTTTTCTAATGTTTATTCATTTTTTGAGAGAAAGAGAGAGACAGAGCATGAGGAGGGGAGAGTCAGAGAGAGAGGGAGACACAGAATCTGAAGCAGGCTCCAGGCTCTGAGCTGTCAGCACAGAGCCTGATATGGGGGGCTCAAACCCATGAACCACAAGATCATGACCTGAGCCGAAGTCGGATGCTTAACTGACTGAGTCACCCAGGCGCCCCATCTTTTCCAGTTTATTAATTCTCTCTTCAATTCTGTCTAATCTGTAATTAAACTGCCTTTTGGGCTTTCAATTTCAGTTATATATATATATATATATATATATAGAGAGAGAGAGAGAGAGAGAGAGAGAGAGAGAGAGAGAGAGAGAAATTATATTTGCCTCTTTCTCAAATTTTCTTTGTCATGGTAATAGTCTTGCTCCTTGGACACACTTTCAATCTCTTCTACTTTTAAACACCGAAAACATACTTATTTTAGATGTCGTGTCTGATAAATTCAATATCTAAAGTCCTTGCAGGTTGATTCTGCTGACTCCATGATGATGTGTTTTCTTCTGTTTTGTGATTGTTTTAATGGGAGCTAATATATTTTAGAAACTCTGTGAGGGTTCTTTATGGTCAAATTAAGGCAAGTTTCTCCGCAAAGAATTTGCCTTTGCTTCTGCTAGGTGCTGGGAGCGACTACCAACCCAGTACCATTTTAATTACCAGTGTAATCTTTTTCTGTCCATCCAGCTAGCATGCATTCTAGCTAAAATCCATGAACTGTCTTGAGGTTACAAATTTTCCGAATTTTACGTTTGCTCTGCCACATAGTCCTCAGGTTCAAGATAGAAAAGTTTCCTTGGAAGAACCTGGGTTTTTGTTACCCTGGGTCACCATTACCAAGAGAATGGAGCTTTCATGGCTCTAGTTCCATAAAGGGAGGATCTTTCGCTAATGACTGCAGTCAGCTTGGGCAGGTTCAGGGTTTTGCCTCCTGCGGCCCTGGAGGTTATGAAAACCTAAGAGCAAGTTTAAGGTAAATCAGTCTGCTATGCTCAACTTAACTCTCTGGGTTTCCAAATTTCCCTTGGTATTTAAACATCTGAGTGTTTCTTCCTGTCTTGTCAGGTCAGCAGTGTACTGAAAAATAATCCGTTCCATCAATCCTGTGAGCAGTATGGTATACAGGGGTTCAGAATGAAAGCTTTGACATCAAACTGCCTAGGTTCAAATTCCTGCACGGTACTTATTAACTAGGTAGTCTTAGGGAGTGTTTTCAATTCTCTGTCTCCATATCCCCACCTGTAAAATGGTAGTAAGTACTTGCCTCATAGGAGGTTTTTTTTTTTAATTTTTTTAAATATTTGTTTATTTTTGAGAGAGAGAGAGAAAGAGAGACAGAGTGTGAGCAGGGGAGGGGCAGAGAGAGAGGCGGTGACACAGAAACTGAAGCCGGCTCCAGGCTCTGAGCCGTCAGCACAGAGCCCAACGTGGGGCTCAAACTCATGGACCGTGAGATCATGACCTTAGCCGAAGTCAGATGCTCAACCGACTGAGCCACCCAGGCGCCCCTCATATGAGGGTTTTTGTGAGGATTAAATGAGTTAATACCTATAAAGTGCTTAGAACATGCCCAGCCATAGCCAGCACTCAAAAAAAAAAAAAAAAAAAGTTGCTATCATTTTCATTACAAGTTAGATGCTGGTGCCATACTGACACCTTACAGTGCAGAATCTGACTTTCTGCTCTGTAATATTATTCCTTTATACTACCATTTTATAAAATCAATGTCTGTAAAATGTAACTTCACATTCACATTTTTGCCACTGCATTCATTTTTATGAAACTTCTAAGAAAATACACAGTACACACAGATATATATACAATCATGAGTGACATCACTGAACATTTCAACTTATCCACTCTTGAAATTTAAGACAAAGAGAGAGCACGATGAAATTAAAAGGCATACATTTAAAAAACCCAGTGAGCAATTTCACGGTGTCTAATGGATGGCGTAAGGGTAAGCAACTATGCAGTATGTTCATATGAGTGTGGACTGGGGCTTGTTCAATAGGATTAGCCCCGGCTCTTCCTAAATTTTAGGAGATGGAGATACACAAATAAGAGGCCTAAGAGTTTTCAGGCCCAGAGTGGCTGTGTTTAGATGGAACAAGCCAACATAGTACAAAAAAGGCATATACTGTTCAGTCTTTAATCTTCTAATAGTCAGAGAGATGATTCTGTAAGGCAAGTATTTCTCGATTTTAGTATGTGCTCATTTTAAAAATAAAGCATCCAAATCAATTTGTCATGGACTCAATTTTTAATTGAGTACTCCATTTACACTGCCAGCACTGGTGGGTTCTTCAGTTACAAAGCACAGAATGAGTCCTCAAAGGGAAATCAGCTCCTTTTGATTTATCATTATTCTTAACGACCACAAAACAGACCATCGTTGGCTAAACTGGAATTTGGGCTAAACTGGAATCTGCCAGTTATTAGTTCATCATGGCTCACCTCCAAGTTCACCCTTTAACACCTGCTCTGTGATAATCAGCTACTAGACTCGAAGCATCTCTTCTTTACAGTGAGTTCAATATTAGGCTTTGCCAGTAGAGGGCGCTGCAAGGACACTGCAGTGGCTCTGGCATACGGTTTTTGCATCTTGGTCCCTTAGCGCTGCACATATAAGAGAACATCTGGTGATCCTCTGTGTTCCAGCCAGAAATCCAGAGCACGCAGCCCCTCAGTGACCATGCAGGGCTGTTCTGGGCCCAGCAACCACCTCCCCACGGCCCTGTTACACCTGCACACTGCAGTTCTGGCACCCACTGTACCCCAATTCCCTTTGCACTGTTGGCCCGTCAGCCTCAGCTTGTCTATGCCCCGAGTGTTGTTTCCAGCTGGTCCAGCAACTGTGGGACGGCAGTGGCCCAGATAGCATGCAAACCTCTTGCCATCCCAGTGGGCTGTGTCCACACCCTTTCCGGTGAGGTCTGAACCCCAGTCGTGGGGAGGGGCCCCCTAAGCTTGCCCCTCCTTAGGTACTCTTCTTCAGCCCCAGAGGAGCCTTTCGTGTTCTCTTTACATCCTATGGTTACTCTCCTATCTTAGCTTAGTAATTCTTGATTTTAGACTTTTTAAACGTAATCTCTTTGCCCAACGTGGGGCTCAAACTCACGACCCTGAGATCAAGAGTCACATGCTCCACCGACTGGAGCCAGCCAGTCACCCCAATAATTTTTTATTTTACTCATTCCCTATTTGAATGATAGTGGGGTTTCTGTCTCCTGGCTTGACCCAGACTGATACAGTACCTGACTCTACATTTCGGAATTCATATAGAATTCACATTATTTTGTCATCATATACCACTCCCTCTTTCGATGCAAAAAATGGTCTTTCCATGTACGTCACAGCTAAAATGCTGGCCAACCATACTCCTCACATGTTCTGACAATTCTTGAACGATGACAGGGAATTTCTTATATCCTATGAAAGAATTCCAAGCTTAGCGCCTTCCCTACCCAAGGATATCAAGTTGAATTAATGATTTCATCCTCTTCAGAAACCCTAGTCTCTCTTCCTTTCACAAAGAAGGGATGGTCTTTTGTTTATCATTCCAAAATAACAAACAGAAGATCACACACCATGCCTTATGCTAAAGCATTTTATTTTGACAGGAATTGGCAGATCCTAATCACTCCCTGGGTAGCAGCTTGCAACTAATATACTAAGTCATTTAAAAATAACAGGTTATTTGCCCATTTATTTAATGCTCTTTGAGGGTCCATTATCAGTCAGATCCTAGACCAGGTACGATGGCATAAAAAGATGAATGCTCTGGTTCTGGACTAGAACCAGAACATGGGTGAAAAGGCGCATCTGGCTGGCTCAGATGGTGACTCTTGATCTCAGGGTTGTAGGTTCGAGCCCCACATTGGGTGTAGGGATTACTTACAAATAAAATACGTAGGGGCACCTGGGTGGCTCAGTCAGTAAGGAACCAACTCTTGATTTCGGGTTAGGTCATAACCTCACAGTTGGTGGGGGGGGGTCGAGCCCTGGGTTGGGCCCTGCACTGACAGTGCAGAGCCTGCTTGAGAGTCTCCTCCTCTCTCTGCCCCTCCCCCACACGGTGTCTCTCAAAGAAACTTAAAAAAAATTTTTTTTAATCTTAAAAAGTAAGAACATAGGTGAAAAAAAGAACACAAAATAAGGGAGACTTAGCAGCGAAAAATGAAAAAGTTTCCCCAAAGAATCACCCTTGTAATCACTGTTACACAGTACTAAATACCTCTTAAGTATTACTGAATGCCCAATGCATTTGGGGGCGAGGGGGAAGGATCAAATATCTTCAAGAGTAAAAATTTAAAAGTTTCATACCACATCCATTTGGGATCAGGGTCTTAAATGAAGAAGCTGAATTAAATTAAAAAATAAAACAAAACTACTTTACACAAATAGAAAGAAAAAGAATATTCTGTGTTTCATTTGCAATATTTCCCCATATTCCTTGGTAAGGAAAACAAGCAGACATCTAGGATTACAAAATTTTTTTAAGACATCCAATTCGCCAGCATGCAAATAACTTGACATTTTCCAACTGTATTTTCAGTAACATTTGAGATTCCCTCAGTAAATAGTTTCCAATCTATATGCCTCTCTTTGACATGTGAGGGAGGCCTCAAGAAATGCCACCGTCTGAAAGTCATCACAATGGAATTTCAAATGTGATGAACTGCATCCCGTGTCTACATAAAGGGCTTCAACAGGACTGCAAGAAATGTTCTATTCTTTCTCCCCCCAAAATAATTTTAAAAGGTCACACCAGTCTAATAGTGATAAGTAACTGCCAACAATTTTTTTTAAAAGAGACAATATCACAAATTATAATTTTTTAAAAATAGAAATAACTGAGGCCAGCAAAATTTACATGCATCCAGAAAAACCAAAGATATAGAACTAATAATATCCCTCGATGACCAGACAAATCTGGCCATACAGTCTTATTTTCACCTTTTAATTTTTAGTTGGTTACTTTCCCACAAAAATATAAATATATTTCAACCAGCAGCATTGTCTACCTTAACCAGCCAGCAGGAAACCAACATAAAATTTAAAAGAAGGAAAAGAAATTTTTAAGAAGGAAACTATGTAAAAAAAACCCCTATTATATAAGCAAATGCTTTTTCAATTCTTATCCCACCACGTGAGCAGCAAGCAACATTTCTGGGAAGTGATTATGAACTAGAAAAAGGATGAAGAGAGATACAGTCCTACTCATCACCCACTTAGTAAAGAACTAGTTTTTTAAAGTGGAAAAAAATAAAGCAACGCATTCCAAAAAGTGGTTGCAAAAGACATTCCGTAAATTTTCAAACGAACCTAATGACAGTTGAGAAAACAAACTGTCAGCAACACTCTAGTTAAACAGAACTTCCCCATACCTCACGCTTGCCAAACAAAATATCATAAATGTGGGATAAAACAGGAAGAGATCTTATCGGCTAATTCAGTTTCCTTTGACAGATTATGAAATCAAAGACCAAACAAAAAAAATTTTTTTCCCCTAAAAACTGCTCTGTTACTGACCTTATGAGCAAGTGGAAGAAATAGGGTGCCACTTGAGAGGCACCAGGAGATGACCATGCCTTGACAATTTCTTGACCAGCCTAACAGGATATCTGAAATGGTCCCATCAGAGATTCGTTCTACTGGATTATGCATCATATCTAAGAATCTGGAAGTTGAGCGGGCATTTACAGATCATTGGTCTGAAATGAGTCAAGGAGCATATCTGAATTACATTTAGGTTAAGTTCTTTTAGAAAAATGACTGGATCTCCTTGACCTCCATAACCTCAGAGCCTGGCAGACAGTAATAATGCACAAATCGATTGTCGTGTTTGTGAAAATGCCCAAAGAACCAGTCAATGACTTTCTCCCTGAGTACTGATACAGAATCCTCTGGGAGTAAGACTCTGGAGAGGTCAGGTCTTGACTAGTAGGAAGGGCCAGAATGGAACCAAGAAACATCATTTGGAATTCTTTCAAATGTAAGCAGAGTGGAGAAAGCTCCAGGTAGAGGTGTGGACGGATGAGGGAGGCTGGGAAAGTGCCTCAAGAGAGCATTCTGGAAGGCGAGATGAGGGAATGGAAGAAAACGCTCTATTGATTGCACAATGTTTCCCAGACCCTCCCCCGCCAGTGAGCGGACCATAAATGTCACTATCCTGTCCCAACATATGCGGTTAAGTCAGTGCAAGATGACTTAAAAATGTGGCAACTATGTTAAGAAGATTACCAAAGATGTTTTAATTCTTAAAATCTTGTTAACTAGGTTAGTAAAATCACAACAGTTTAATGTGACAGTTGAAAGTAAAAGAAGAATCACCAGAACATCTCATGACTTTTTTCCCCTAGGAAATTCTGTTAGATAGGTCCTCCTGTGGTAACTCGGGAAATGCAGAGTAAACAAAATGACGTGTTTTATTTTTGTGTTCGCTATACAGCCTGGGGCTATTTTTTCTGTCTCTTTCTTTCCAAACAATGTACCTTTTAGATCTGACACAAAAGACAGAAAGCAAAAAACAGTCGAGCTCCATCAAGCAAATTTTTACTTGTGACCAAAATACTGGACCAGATGGACCGCACACTTGCCAAGAGCACGGTTAAATGTTCACAGGAGGACCGCTAGCATAAGCATGGAACATGCTAGTTCTTCTATCTCTGTTTTTATTTTTATTCTGCCAAGAACCAAGGGCTTAGCAATGCTGAGGAAATTACCCCTAGGCAGAGTCAGTCTTTTGCTTAGCACATTACCTAAGTGTTAACACCTTCGATGCAGTGGAATTCTAACACAAACAGTTATAGAAACAAATCTCGGAGGCCACAGAGTTTCACCGGGGGTGATTTCCAAAGTTGCTGGATACTAAAGAACACGGAAAAGGCTCTGACACAGGCTGAGTCCGGGCCGGGAGTAGGAAAGCATCAACAACAAATGACGGGAACCGTCCGACCCGCACACGATACGACGATCGCTCCCCTAAAGGACCGCAAGATCGCTGTGCTCTTCAGTTGTTACCATCTAAGCACACACACAACACTCTCCGGGGGATGGCTGCTCTTGCTGATTTTGTTCTCGTTGTTTTAAGACTCTAATGGGGAAAACCAGTTTGTGATTCCGTTTTATGACCTGAAGAGATGAATGGCCTTTTTAAGAAAGGCTTTCCCCCACCAACCCCCCCCCCCTACAGAATCCATCCAAATGATGCCTCCACTCATCCAGAGCCAAGAGAACCGGTGGGTACCTACAGAACCCTGGCAGGGTTCCAGACGGCCTTCCAGACGGATAGCTCTGCCAGTTAACTCCTTTGTGCCCGCCTCACCCTTGAACGTGAGGGCCTCTCACAAGCTGCTGCCAGCCATCCTCAGCTGTGAAACCACCCCGATGTAATCAAAGGAGACGATGCTGGAATCTCCCCTTCAGCGAACGAAGCAGAGCTTATCATTTACTAGGCCCGCAGCAGAAAGAGGGAGAAAAGGCCGGGTTCAAACAAAATTGAATGGGGACAGTCCTCACTAAAAATGTTTCCCTGCCACTTCAGTGTTGTCTGGAGGGAAGCTTCCCGGGGATGGTGACCTGGGCGTGAGCAGGACCGAATGCCACTGTAACTGGTTGTTGAACTTGTAGTCTGTCGCTCCCTCAGTTAGCAGATGCGCTGTGCCCGCATCCCCAAAAGAATCCCTTCACTGCTCCTGTCCTTTCTCTGGAGTCACCTCGGCCTCGCCACAATCCTCAACACTGAGACTCCGGCCAGCGTCTCATCAGAGGCTGCCCACACCATGGACCATGCTAGGCATGAGGTGATCTGATTACCGCCCATGGGGAACTCCAGAGGACAGGTGATGGAGAATGGGTCAGACACACCTTCTCTTGTTTTCTGCCTAGCTTAACAAAATTAAAAAAAAAAAAAAAAAAAAAAAAGCAAAACAGGAAAATTGGGTTTTGGTACTTTGAAAAACCTAATGAATTGGAATCAAGTAGGGAAACCAGTTTCAAGTAGTGAAAAATCTCAGTGTAGAAAAACGCCGCAAGGGGCTTACAGGTGCTCGATCCGATCTGCCAACTTTACAGATGGGATAAGAGACTTTCACCCGCCGGTCCGCTGTGGCCACAGACTCCTGGTCTAGCGGCCCCTCCCCTGTCACTCTGCTTCTCCGGAGTTTCTTAGTTTTAAGACAAACTGTCCGCATTACTCTCAAGTGTGCTAGAAACTGGGCTAGGAGGTAAACAATAGGAACTGTTTTTCCATTAAAATGAAAGAAGGCTCTCTAATCAACATGTAATTGATCAGTCGACACCTATAACTTGTCTAATGTACGCAAAATGAACTGGTTCCTTTAAGTTAAACATTGCCCGTGTCATATGAATTATACAATTTACCTACCGAATAAAATCCTTCCTAAATTGCATAAAGGCACGCTTCCCCACAGACCTGGCCGAAGATCCCAGTGTCTGATTGCTACAATGCCACTAATGAGCTTTAACTCTACTATAACCAGGGCCACGTGCAGTTCTCATGAGCAGGATAAGTACAGAAAATGTAGAGATGAAACCTTCGGGTTTCAAGATACCTATCCCTACCTGCAACATAGAATAGAGAAGTAACAGGCCTAGGAAATGTCACTTTAAAAACAACAACAACAACAACAACAAAAAAAAAAAAAGGAGGAGAGAAAACATGAGTCATCAATAAACAATCTGTTGACAATTTTAAAACCATACAAAGCGTTTTAGAGTATTAACAATTGCCCATATTTTCCCTTGGAATTGCAGGGAAGCTGGCTCTGATAGCAAAGACAGATGGCCCAGGCCATTAACTGAGTCATCCCTGTATATGGTTCCAAAATGCTGCCTGATATCATGGCAACCGCACATGAATGAATGTCCCACAAAATGTGACCGAGGCCTGCACTGGGGAAGTCCCACGGGATTTACTCCATTTCTAAGATGTTTCCAGGGCTCTGCGAATCAGGTCCTTGGTTCACAGATGCTCACAGCAGGGGGAACTTCCACACCACCCAACCTGCCTACCGTACAAGGCAGACATGGGGGACAGTGTCCCAGCGACTGAACCAACAGCGCATTGGATGGCGGAGTCCGGAACAGAACCGGCTCTCTGGGCTCTGAGGCTCAACGCCTTTCCTCTCCTCTCCCTGCCGAATCTTTCCAGGTTTAGAGAAAACTGAAATTGCTCACCACTCAGATGTGTTCACAAGGAGACTCACGCTTCATGATTACCCTCTTTTTTAATCTGGAGACCCGAGTACCGCACATACATTAGATATTTGTGTCACATGGAGTTTTTCTTGTCTTAACGGAACATGAAACATGGCGCGTCCCACTTTCCACTTCACCAAAGATGGCCCTGAGGACCAGCGTCTCAGCCTCCCCAGCCCTCTAGCTCTCCGCCCGCCAGCTGGAGTTACAAGACCAAGGAACAGTGTAGCCGATTTGTTGATCAAGGCTGAGCCATGCCCCTAAGGTGAGACGGTCTGTAGGAGAGGCCTGTTTTTCTGTGTCTGGATCGCATCTGAAATACCTGAAAAGCTTCTCTCCATGCCCGAACTGGAATCACAGAGGAAATAAAACTGTGCCTCGTTGTCTCCCATCAGACGCAGGGCTTATGCAGACTGTAAACTTCACAGTTCCACCCACCTTGCAGATGACCCAACCACCTTTGATGATGCCGCCACTGAGGGAGCCAAAGTCTTGGGCGTCTGGATCACGTCTAAACGCAAACCAATCAGGGGAACCAAAGCTACATGCTCTAACAATTAGTTTCCAATTTAAGTCACTGGGGTCTTTTCCTGGGCATTGCTTTTGTCTTTCTGTACATAACTCCACAAACAGAGGGAAACGAACTTATTTTCAACCCAGCTGGTTCCCTGATAACCATGTGCGGAGGCCCTCAGTATTAGATTTGGGCACTGTTTTCTCTGGGCAGCGGCTCGACGCTGGGCTCACAGCACTCACGGGGCTATGAGAGGAGCCGTTTGCTGAAAACCTCATCCACCCCAAATGTTAACAAACTCACACTAGTCCCCAAAGAAGTCCCCGCTGGCCCGGTCTGTCTGGCCTGTGGGTTTCTGCACACCTAATCTTGAGGCCCGCAGGCCTGGAGTGAAGCCAGCACTCAGGCTTCTCACCCACGGACACCCCTGCGTCACCTTCTCTGAATGCGTTTCCTTCCCTGCTCCCTGCAAAGCATACTTTGAAACAGTCCCCTCAGATGTGGAGAGCTGAGCCCTGGCAGTCATCCCAGGAAAGGAGAGCTTTTCTGTTGCTCTGTCCTTGATTGATCCTCCAACAGCTGTGAACCTTTTTCTTCGTTTATTTTTTAAGCGATTAAAACTACAGCTTGGCATCCTTGTGGTCATCTGTCTACACGGCATCGGGGGGGGGGGGGGGGGCTTTCTCCTGAAGACCGCACGTTATCGCTCCGAAAGAGAAAAGTCTAGAGGCACGGCACACTCCTCAGGAAAATGACCCGACTGGTTTTCATGCCTGAAAAAGCCAAACGCTTGGAAATGAGAAGTTGAAAACGTCCATGTGGCCACATTTTTCCTCTCCTTTGCTTCCATGTCCACATGGAAAAGAAGAAAAACTGTAGATGTTTGCAAAGGTTTTATGAAATATGAGCTTTGGCTAAGCAAATGTTTTTGAAAATATTTGGACCATCCCAAACGGAACAGATGTTTTTGCAAAATTTTCCACCGTCCCGTCGCTGCAGTCCTCTGCGTGATTCTGCCCCTCGTCCATTCCCCCGGACAGGCTACCAGTGGCAGTGGGTCTGGAGAAGGTGCCCCAAATCACCTGGCCTTTCTTACAGTTTTGAACAAGCCCCTTTTTTCTCCAAGCCCATTGTTCCTCCTACCTGCCGAAAGGACGCTCTGGCATTTAACAGCGTGGTGGGCCAGAGCGGGGTGTGGAGGGGGAGGAAGATGCCAGATTCTCTCCATGACATTCACCAACAAAGCCTAAAATTTCACAAGTGCAACACTTACTTCTCACTGTGTCCTGAAGCCCTAAGGTCATCCCAACCCCCCCCCCCCCCCCCCACCAAAAGCATGAGGTCCTCGAGGGCACAGACCTATGTTTCTATTCATCTTCGTGCATCCAGCATTAGCCTACTGCACGCACAGAGCAGACACTCAATAAATTGGACTGACCAGAATTAAAGCTACGAATACCCTTTGTGAGCACAGGGCCATGACCCGCAGGCACCTTAACTAGAATCGGCGGCCAGGTAAAAAGCGAGATGAACAGAGAACTCCTATGTTGGTAAATGCCTATGCTGGTAAATGTCTGAGATGGAATTGGTTGGTTTCCCCACCGTATGAAGAGCCAGTCTCCCCGTATGCAGTGATATGTCCTCGATGTCAGCAAGCAACGCAGTGTGACACAATGGGTTCCAAGCTGCCTGCAAAACCGAGAGTTGAGACCACAGGAAAGCCCAGACCCCAAAAGAGACTGGGAGCATGCGTCAAGGGCCGGAAGGGCCTGCAAATGTTTCCAGAAGAGTACAGATCACACCGTGCTCCTTTTCAGCTTTCCCGACCAGGACGAAGATACGATAGCTTTGGTCGACATACCTCTGTCAACCACAACAGGGAGGGAGGGTCTATGATTTCACTGCTAAATTCAAATTCTCCCGAAAATCCTGCCTCGACTGTCCTGAAAATAAAATATCTTTAATCCTCCTCCCAAACCCACTTTTACAATTACACTTTCATTTCTTTTCTTCCAAATAGGACCATTTGGAGAGGTTTTGGGTTTTCAATAAATGTATTAATACACAAATGTTAATACTTTCCATAAATGTATTTTTAACCCAGCTCCCAACCTGCCAAGATTTCTGCCAAACCTTTCACTTACAATTTGCCACCCACGTACAGACCCCCAGATGGACCTTCCATCCAGTGACAGCACGTCCAGCTGATTAAAGGGTTTGGAGGTGATGACAAAAATATGCGCGGTTTACAAAAACAGGCAGCATGGAAGGGCACATCTGTGATCAGAAAAAGCACAAATTTGCAGAGGAAGCTGCTTTCGATTTGCATTCTGACTGCCGCTTTCTGAAGGAGAGGGTGGCTGTTCCAGACGGTCACATGGCACGGCGTCCGGAGGGATTCTACACTTGGTATGTTCTTAGTAGCTCTTACTCCAAAAATACGGAACAAAACTACCAACAAGGAAAAGGAGCTGATTGTAACTTTTTTTTTCTCGTCAAGAGACAGAACATGCTAAAGAAGAAATTAGCGATCCTATAACCTTGGCAGAACAATCCGAAAACACGAGAGCGCACAGGACCTGCATTGCACACGTCTTCTGCTCTAAAATCTGCCAAAAAGAAGAATTTCCGAGAAGATGCACGTAGGAAACACATATTGCTTGCACACACTGAGTCCCACTACAGATATGGGGGACACGCTTCAAACACAGTTTGTACCTCAACCCCGCATCTGTTAGACCCGCCCTGGAGCGCTCTCCCAGCTCGTTCATTTCAGGGAGAAGGTGTGATAATGTTGTCAACCAGGGTGTAAAACTGACTTAAAACAAACTGCTATAATCAACTTCCCCCAGACCAACTGAACTGTATGCATGGTAGTGTGTACTAAAGAATTAATGCAATTAAAGAAATGGCATGAGCCCACTACAGAATTTAATCTGTTCAAGCTGAAGAATAAAGTTCATTGAAAATAATTGTTACCATATTTCCTTATGGCTATGACTCTATGAGGCTCCATGATTAAACAGCATAAAACAACTCCTAAAATCTAGTCTTCAGTATAAACTGTCAGTGCTTCACCTTTGAGATAAATAGCCCCAGACACGCAAATTTTTGCATATACTTTTTTAAAAAAAGCCTAGACGTAATTGGAGAAATGAGAAAATAAAGAAAAACAAAACAAAGAACACATAAATCACCCTTCATTCCCTTCCACCCCACAGAAAACCTACGGGTAATGTTTTGGAAGTAAAGATATAAACACTTAACAGCAGCTGTTTCACAAAGTTAAGGTTGGATTACGGGATAAGGGAAGGATGAACTTACCTTTCTTTGTACCATCTAATTTTTTTTTTTTTTAATCACACGCATGTATTGCGATTTTAATTTTTTTGAAACTACTTTACAGGCAGATGTACATACCTTCCAGACTTTTCTCTGGGGACATACTTTTAAAAAGCTAAAATGGCAATTACACTGCGTGAATGACCGAAAAAAAAATTACATTTAGGAAAAACAGAAAGACAACCTTTCTCCCCTAGTTCCCCATTCATTCCCAACCTCAGGGAAAACTCTAGCTGTGGCCCCACTATGAAGATATAGGACCTTTATAATTAGCATTATCTGTAGGGGGGGAGGGGAATGTGTGACCCCTATCTTTCTTTCACCCAAAATACAACCCTACTGTTTTCTAGATTTCACTTCTGGGGGTTAGAGAGGATCGGCTGGGTCACCTAAGTTTCTAAACGAGCAACCAGTGTCTACAAAAATTACATACACAGAGCTAGTAATGCCAGAGCCTGGCTGGAGACCCAGTGTCGGGACTCCACCCGGTCCAGTGGGGGCTGTTGCTGGCGGGGCTCTTTCCTATACACTGTTTCATTTCTAAGAAGGAAGGTGAGTCCTCAGACGGTGCAGTGACTTTCGGCTGCCCCTTGCCCACCCAGCAACACCAGAAGGCCCAAGGTTACCAAATCAGAGTCATGAACATTCTCCCCACCGGACTCTTTGAGCCTGAATCTTTGCATTTTGCTTTCTTTTCATTTTCAATCAAAGCAGGTTAGTTGGGCTTGGTCTCTTAATGGTTTTGCCTAAAGCGTTCTCCCCTCCACAGCGGACACTTTTACAAGGTGCACTGAAAACCACCAAAGTCTACTCCCTTTTGAGGACCCCTGAATCCTCACACCGCCTCACACTGAATGTGCTATGTCCCTGACTTCCTGTCTGCATCATTCTCCCTGCCTGGCGACCCCAGGAGGGATGACCGCTCTGCTGTGGCCGGTTTCAAAGTAACTGACCTTCCGCGCGCTCGCGCAGAAGGCCCTGGACGTGCAAATTCCTCTCTGCTGCAAAGGGAGAGAAGGTTCAAGAGCAATCTCATGATTGCATGGTCACAGGGATTGATAAGGAGCAAAACAGAATGAAATAATCACAACTGGAAAGAAATTGCTTATGAAAAAAGAACTCAGATGCCAAATAAACCCAATCACTTATGTTGGGAAAGATGTGCGGAAAGAATAGTTTCCTTCGGTTAAAAAAATCAGAGGTGAATCCCCTCCCACGTAGTCTATCACTTTCTATGCCTTATAAAAGTATAGTTAAGTAACGGTATTATACAGGAATCACTGCAAAATTTCAAAGTGCCTCATGTTTACCCAGGCAGGGCTGTTTTTTCAGGTTCTGGGAGAGGATGTTTAAATTATTTGGCCTAAATACATTACTTTGTCCCAGATAAGTTAACAAGTCCGTGTCATGATGTCAAAAGAAGGGCCAT
Organism: Acinonyx jubatus; assembly: GCF_027475565.1. NCBI lineage: Eukaryota > Metazoa > Chordata > Mammalia > Carnivora > Felidae > Acinonyx > Acinonyx jubatus. The sequence goes on along the minus strand of NC_069383.1, from coordinate 48,763,203 downwards.
TAAATGTTAGTTCACTGGACGACGTTCACTTGTGGCTAAATTTAGTAATTTTTTTCCCTTTTTTTTTTTGTGGTAAAATACACAAAACATAAAATTCATCATCTTAACCATTTTTAAGCATACGGTTTAGTGATACGAAATACATTCATAATGTTGTGCAAACATCACCACCATCCACCTCCAGGACTCTTTGCTTCTTGTAAACTGAAACTCTATACCCATTAAACAATAACTCCCTATTCCCCCAGCCCCTGGCAACATCATTCTAACTTTCTGTCTCGGAGTAATTACTTCTTTCAAAGGAATAATTCCAAAATTGGCAGGGGTTAAAAATGTGTAGGGCTTAAAAAAAAAAACAGAAATAGAAATACATGTATGTATATACCTACACACACACATGCAAAGAAAGATTTCTATCCTATGGAACACGCTTCGGGTATTTGTGGAATACAAGATTCATGGCTTATTAAGTAATAAATATGTTAGAAGAAATGACTAAGCTACTGTCCAGTAACCAGGAGCTTATACAAGAATATTTAATTACTACAATCTTTACATTATGCATGCTATTTCTACCTTGCCCACTGTGTGAAATTATTTACTTTTCAGCTGCAGTTGAATTGACGTTATTATACAGGGCATCGTTTTAGGACAAAGGCTTCCGCCCACTGGAGTATCCGCTGCGAATCCCGCGGGCCCAGAATGACTTTTTAATGACTGGTTCAAATCTCTATAGAAATGTCAACCATTAACAACAATATTACCATACAATAGCATCTACCCCTGAATTATGTCCTCATTTTCTAAAAAGAAATTGGCTTTGAAGGGACAATGTGAGTCTGGAAATAAAATCTGCTTTTAAAGAACTAACTCTTCTCAGAAACCAAGCAGGGCTGGCATGGATGGGGGGGGTGGTGGTGGCAGGGAGTCAGGGGGATGGTTTAGAGCATATAGCCTTTGGAGCCGGGCTGATCTGGGTTCAAATCCCATCACCTCACTTCAAACTTTTGGTCTGGCAAGTCACAGAATCTCTCCAAGTCTGTGTCCTCAGGTGTCAAGTGAGTAGGGATGATTATCTGAAGTGGCAAATGTCAAGCTCTCATTTGGTAAATAACTTCTCTCATTACTATAACCCAGCATCTCAGGTGGTAGCAGAAGGAGAGACTTTTCCTTCATAGAAACTTCTGCTCCACAGAAGCTCATTTATTCACTTAAAACAAGCCATTGGCTGGACAGTGAACTGATCTACCCCAAGAATATACGTTATTGGTTCAATGAATGAGAAAATAATTTAAAAATACACATATTTTTACCCTTATTGATTTGGAAGGTGTTCTTCTAGATCGTCTCTATGCACCTATAAATTTACATTACAGTTGATTGGGTTTTTTCCTCCAAAACAGGATTATGCTGTACATATTGTTCTACAAATGAATGGCTTTACTCAATAATATAGAGAGACAGTATCAACCTCTTTAACGGCTTCTTATAGTGCGTATACTTTAGGTAAGCGCTCCCCACATTCAGGGATATCTCGGTGAATCCAATTTCCCTGCCATTAAACAAAAGTTGAGCCAAGTGGTCTCACGAAGTACCTGACTGATTTGAAACTTAATCTGACACGAGCTATCCGGAACGCAGTGACATCACACCATAAATAAGGCCACACAACAGAACGGGAGGAATGAGAGATCGAGAACTTCTGCGGGCCTTCTGGGCGGTTTTTTTTCTCTCTGAGTCAAAATGGATGCACCGTGGAGGAATGCATGCCTTCTCCCCACTCTCAGTGCAGAGACAAAGGTCACATGCTTAAACGTACATGTTTAGGATTCTAGACTTGGTTTCACTCAAATGGCCTTGATTGGATGGGGTCCCTCCGCAGTATTAAAACTGCTCTAATTGCATTCTTCAAGCCAGCTGAAGGCTGACAGCTTCCGCTCCCGGCTCATTATCAGAGCACTTCAAGAGGCTCCATTATGAGCGGAGCACCTGGTCCAAATTTATTTCAACGGCCCAGGGCAAAATGGGAAGGTGCTTAATGTTCAACCACAATGGTGACATTTTTATGAGATATCCAAGGTTCAGAAACAAATAAATGAAAGGTTTGAAAGGAGCACGAACAGAAACTGTGACAATAAAAATTCAACATTAATATATCAATTTTAAATCATATACCACCCATACACTTGGGGTAAGGCCAAGGGTTCAATGCAGGCTAAACAGAAAGAAAAAGAAGGAAAAAAAAAAAAAGGCCAATAGCCAACTCCTCCCACGACAGGCTTCGCTAAGAAGGCCGATCGTAGGTTTAACTTAAGGACTTCAGAATGAGATCCGGAATTCTGAATCCTGGGTTAGGGTAACAATTACATTGTCTATCTGCACCGACGTGAGAAAGAAAGGAAATTCAGCCAGAAGTGTTAGTTCTAAATATATTGTGTCCGTATCTTTTCTCTGATTTGCTTACACAATTGCTGTGTTTCTCCACTTAAAATAATTCCCTTTTGGAAATGAGTAAGTTAAAGATTCTTTACACAGATGTTTCCATAAGAAAACACTGTGCAAATACGCATTTAGAACTTTTTAATAAATGTATAATAAATGTCTAATAAGAAAGATTTCCCAGGTAGATCATGGCAGGTCCAAAGTAAACACTGCATCCTATTACATAAATCCCTATCTAGAGACTTCTTGTCAAGCGGGATTTTGCTCTCCGCGGCTGAGTATTTGCAGAGGACTTGGTATGCAGACGACAACCAATTTTAAAGCCCCGAAACCCAGCTGCACAGCATTAGTGAGCTCTCCCCTCCACGAAGAATCCGTTCAAAGAAATGTTTGAAATAAATATTTGTGTTCTCTCACTAAACACAACAATGACACTCATACTGGAACCTAAGAAAATGATGAATGAAAAATTATAGCACTGGCACTTCACAATGGGAATGCTGACTTAACCAGAACGACACGGATTTACTAAATGTTTAGTCTCTTAAGACAAAAAGAGGAGGATAATTAATCAACTACACTTGGAAATGTTTTTCAGCTATTGGATGCTTTTGGTATTGCAGTTTTCTCCTTCTCAAGCATTTTCCTCATTACACCGACCATACAGATGAGCAAACATTAATTGGCCAGACTCTAAAGGCTTTAATTATTTTACTGATTTAAAAAGGCAATTAGGCAGCACCTATTTTTCACATATTGATTATACCTACTCTGGGTTTTAGATCTGAATGCATCAGGCCCCTAGAATAACCACACGCTGCTATTTGAGCCCTTTATTTACTTTTTCCAACAAATGAATATATGCACTTGAAATTAATTACCTGATAGAATCAGGTACCCCCCCCCCAAAAAAAAAAACTACAAAAAAAAAAAAAAGAAGTGGCAAAATTCCTTTAGGATGAATTCTGTATGTAGGCCGCCCAGCAAAGTGACCACTTGTGTCACTGCCTGCAGGTTCTCCAGTGTTAGGTTTTGGAATTTGGGAGTTTAGAAGAATCTTCATCCGGGTGTTCAGTAACAGGGTGTTTTGTTCGGTGCTGATCTAGCCTTCCCCGTGCCTTTACTGTGTTCTGCTGTCTCTTTTGAAACTACTTAAGGGGGTGGAGCTCTGGGAGACCACAGGGAATTTCCAAGCGCACCATGGAAACCAGAGCCGGCATTTGGATCGCGCACATCCGGGTCCCGGTTTCTCCTGCACTTTGACCTTTCTCGTTATCCTCTCCATCTACGATCCGTCTAAGACCCACTTATAACACAGATCAAAACAGCTGAGACTTGTAGTCTCAGGGCTGTTCAAGGCGGTACTGGTGAGGCACACATTCCCAGTCTTTCCCATCTTTCTGGGACCGGAGGACACACAGGGGTCTGGAAAGCCTCTACGCGACGCTGTGTCAGCTGAAAAAATTTGAGAACCACTGCCACAGAACAGATGGTCTTCTAGCTTTCGTACAGCCTCTCAGCTCTACTTTGGGAGGTCACCGGAATGATGACAATGCACCATTTTATGGGCACAGTGGTGTGGTGGAAAGAGACCTAGATTCAGGTTAAGAAGACGTGGCTGCTCTAGATGACATTGATTAGCTATACAACCGGATGCTCCAAGCCTTTCTAGCTTTTGTTTCTCCATCTATAAAATGGGAACAATCATGCCTGCTTTATCTATCACAGAGAACTGCCGAGACGATCACACACACACGTATGAGAACGCTTTGTAAAATGGAAACTAGTATACAAATGTCATTATGCGTGCAGAAGCCATTTCCTTCATTCAATCATCTGCACTGCCCTCTTGTGGTGAGAGAGCTGCAGTGCTACTCAAAAAGCAAAATCACTTCGTGAACCCAAGATTCTATTACCGCCAGATTATTTTTATGTAACTAACTCTTGATCGTTGAGTGGAGAAAGGGGCACTTGACATAGAATATAAAATGGAAAGGATCTACTTGGGTCTATTTGTTTTCACCTTGATGCCATGGCAGAGCCTGAATTTCAGTGACATGGAACGGAGAGTTTAAGGAAATAATCCTAAATTTGTGAACGGTAAATCCAGACCCAGAAAAATTGCTGGAGAGTTCATCTGTGGGTTAGCCAATACTAAAGTTACACCAACGACGGCAGTCAGCTCTCAAGCAAATCAATAAATGCTCGTGGATGGACTGAGTAAGCACTCAAATGTTTCATTAGGAAGTATTGAATGGTTATCACTATGCAGCAGGCCCCGTTTTAAATGCTTTGCTCCTTATAATCTCATCATGGCACCCAGTGTGCTGTTAACAACCTTTATTAACTACAGCATCGGTTTACAAACCACAGTGAGCACCACAGATCAGAGAAATGACCTATTGATGAGGGACGATATCAAGAAGAAATTGTATGTTGGGAATTGAGGGGAAAGCCAAGAGAACAACACAGGGAGAAGTCGTTGTAAGGCGCTGGAGGAGGATTTGCATTCCTCTGACCTCCAGGCTGCCGAGAACAGCTGGAGTGTGAAACTCGCTCAGACTCAGCTGAGTGTCCCCACTCCTCCGTAAGCTGAGAACAGAGTGCTCCCCACAAGGAGAATGGCTGTATGATGAGGGAAAATGCATGCAGATAAGTAATCACAACTGGAAGACAGGGCAACCTTGTCTAGCTCCAACTTGAAGGAAGGCTGGGGAAGGAGTTGGGGAGCGGTCTACACCCGCAGAGGATGAGCATGAGGGGAAGAATTCAAGGGAATCAAGGGGTAGCAGAAGCTTGCGAGGTGTGGTCATAACCAGCACCGATAAGGCAAGTAACTGTCATATCCACTGGCTTAGGGCGGTTGGTTTCCGGGACTAAGAAAGGGACCGAGGTTTAGAGAGCGCAGGGCCCATGCTCTGGGGTAAGCTGGGGGGGGTGGGGCTGGGGCTGGAGCGCTGTCATGGCCTTGGTCAGGAGCCTGACCCAGTCTGGAGAGGGATGCCAGACAACCTGATGCAAGAGTGACACTCAGGGACTTAGTAAAATGTCAAGGTCAAGGAGCGTGAAGTACTCGCAGAGAAAGATTCGATATGCGTCTATATTTTTTTCTTTCCTTATTCCCAAATAAAAAAAAAAAGTTTAACGCAGATTGAGCTTTTTCTATTTCTATGTATTTCTATGTGTTTACATATAACATTCTTATAATGACAAAACTCTGCACTCTTATGCTTTCTTAATAAGATTAATACAGTTAAGCTCCTATTAATACATATACCTGGCTGCTAATGGACCTTAATAAATGTTTACTGAATAAACTAATGACCAAAGGTAATATTAAGGGGCTAGACAAGTTGACTTCAAAACTTACCTTCAACCTAAAAATGGTATGTTTTGAGAGAGCAGGTATGTTTATTATTTACAAGCCCCTATGCTATTTTAGAATAGAGTATGTTTGAGAATTATGGGAAAGTATATGGAGCCTTAAAACTTTAGGGACCGCTAAAGCATTCTTTAGGTCTCTGACAAAACAAAGTGAGATTTGGTAGAATTTTTCCAGAAAAAGCACGCCAAAGGATCGCCTCCTTTGAGACAAGGCGCCTGTGGATGTGTGTGGGAGGGCGGCGAGCGTCCCTCACCTTGGCCACCCTCGTACATTTGACTTCTCTGCACCATTCAACTGCCCTGCTGGGCATTCCTCATTGAAGTCTTCCCTTCTGGGCTTCCCATATGTCCTCATCCATTGGGGTTGCTCTAACGAAATGCCATACTGGGTGACGTATGAACAACAGAAATTTACTCCTCACCGTTCTGGAGGCTGGGAAGTCCAAGATCAAGGGGCCAACAGATTTGGTGTCTGGTGAGACCCCACTTCCTGGTTCATAACCAGCACCTCGCAGGGCAAAAGGGGAGTTTAGGGAGCCCTGTGGGCATCTTTATAAGGGTCCTAATCTACTCATCGCATTTAGAGAACTCCACCTTCACGACCTAATCACCTCCCAAAGGTCCTACCTGCTAAGACCATCACCTTGGAGGGTAGGATTTCAACATCTGAATTGGGTAGGAGGATGTAAGTATTCAGACTATGACACCATTGTTCTCCCACCTCTGGCCATTCATTTTGTTCCAGCGGTCTCCCCTCTCTGTGGAACTTTCGAGTATTCTTGTCCTAGAGGATCTTCCTGTGTGCGCCTCTCATTCCACACGTTCTTTCCTCCCCTGTGGTTTTAATCTCTGTACAATAACGACTCTCAGATCTCTTTCTCTAGCGTCAACTGCCTCTCAGATATGTGTACCTGGTGACTCCCCAGGCGTCAGTAGGTTCAAAATTGGAGGCATCATGTGTTCCCCTGCACCTGGCTGGTGGCTGTGATCCACCCAGCTGCCCCTCGGGGCTCCTCCCTTACCCCTCACAGCCCCCCCGATCACCGAGGATCACTGGTGTCCATTCCAGGTCCCAGTCGCGACAACCATGACTGGGGCTCTGGCTCCAGTGCCCCCAAATCTACTCCATGCTCCACAAGACGGCCAGGGCCAGCTTCCCAGATGATAATCTGATCACCTCATCCTGACTCAAGGCCTTCCTATAGCTCTTAAAGAAAGTGGAAATTCCTTAAATTCTGTTCAAAGGCCCTTCCGGTGCTGACTATCGCTGAGGGCTCCGGCCACTCTCCCAAATTAAGTACTTTTTCTTATCTACTTTGCATTCGCTGCATCTCCAGATTAAAATGCTTTCCCTTATCCATCCCTCTGCCCTCCGACCTGGCAACAAACCCCTCCACCTGGCCAATGCCCACCCCTCCTGCATCTTTTTAGTTGCAGGGAAGTTTTGCCTGAAGCCCTAACTCTACATTCTAGATGCCTCCTTCGGGTCTCTTCACCTCCCTCGGCACAGCCCTATGCCTGGTCTGTAATCTCCTACTGACTTCTTAGCACTCCCACCTCACTTGTTTATAAACTCTTGCAAGGCTCTAAATTCTTTAAGCCTGTTGCCTTCACATCGTGCCCCTGGAGCACAGCACAAGGTTTATTTATCACATGAGAGGTGCACAACCAATGTTTACTGAGGAATTAATGAGTAATTGTTACTATTTTTACTCATGAGTACTTGGCCTCTGAGTTGCTCGTGCAAAATGGGAAGGCCATGGGCTTTAGAATCGGACAGGCCTGGGTTCCTGTCCTAGCGCCACAGCTCGCAAGTCGCGTGATCTCAGAAAGCGTAAGGAAGCCCTCTAAGGCCCAGTAGCCAAACCTGGAAGGGCAGAGCAAACCATTCACTCCACAGGGCTGTTGTGAGAATTTAAATGCACATCACGTAAATCACCAAGGGCAGTGCATTATTTTCTCCCCCCAAAACTCAGTGCTACAAACTTGTTTATCACTGTATCAATTAACACGATTGCTGCCTTCACCTTCAGGCCATCAGGGACCTTTCCGAACTTCTTTATGTGAGCGGTTATTCCAAGAAATGAGGCTTGCCCGTTGGCCCGGCCCATTCACTAAGGGCCTGGCGTTACCACTCAAGTAAATTGCTAAGTCTCGTGCCTGGCAGCCTAAGAATTGTAGGTGTTGCTTCTGCGTCTTGCATGTTACGGTAGCAAATCTAATATAAGGACAATAGTTTGCTCCTTCCCAGGATGACTGAACGAGAGCAGAAAACAATGGAGTATATTCTGATAAGTATATTGGGCGCTACAAGGAGTACTGAAATACATTCCAGTGTTGTAACCACCACACTGCAACCCTCTCTGCTGCCTGCTCAAGGTTCTGGAAAAGCCCCCTTGCTGCTAGGGGCTGCAAGACATTCTTGTCCTTGTAATGGTTTATTGGTGATGCCTTCAAGGGTATATCCTGTTTTCCAAAGGGAGGGAAGGAGGGAGAGAGGGATGGAGAAAGGAAAGGAGGGAAGAAGAGAGAGGAAGGAAGGAAGGAAGGAAGGAAGGAAGGAAGGAAGGAAGGAAGGAAGGAAGGAAACCTAAACCTTGCCCATCCTTGTGAATTTTACAGAATCTTGTTTTACTGATTTTATGGCACAACCAAGCTTTTCTATCCCCTCGAAAGACAAAACAAATTAACATATGAAACCCTTTTCGCTCTGGCCAACTAGTGGCTTTGGAACCAATCACAAAGTTGTGTAAGATGACTTTTTAAATTAAAACTCTTAAGCTATCCAACAAGTCGTGTACATTGTGGCAGCCGAGCGCCCACTTCAAAAGTTTGGATTCTGACCACAGCCTCCCATCCAACCCCCCTCGAATTCCAACAGAATTAATCCCGGCTTCCTGGCCTACGCTCACAACTTGAGAAGTACCACACGCTAAAAACCATAAGGGCTCCTTCAGTCCTTCCCTGATGTGACATGAGAAATCCTGAACTCCTGGGGCGCCTGGGTGGCTCAGTCGTTAAGCGTCTGGCGTTGGCTCAGGTCATGGTCTCACCGTTCCTGAGTTCGAGCCCCGCGTCGGGCTCTGTGCTGACAGCTCGGAGGCCGGAGCCTGCTTCGGGTTCTGTGTCTCCCTCTCTCTCTCTCAGCCCCTCCCTGACTTGTGCACATGCTCTCTCTTTCTCTCAAAAATAAATAAATATTAAAAGAAAAGAAGAAATCCTGAACTCCTGAGGGTGACCCAACTCCCCATGCTCCCCAGGATATCGGGTAAGCGTCACCATGCAATCACCATGTCTCAGGGAGGCAAAAAAGGGCTGGCCTTCGAGCAAGTCCCAGCAACTTCTTCTCAGTTCAAAACAAGAGAAAATGTACGTTCTGATTCAGAAGGGATGTCTGTCGTCTTACCCAAGGGGACCCACTTCATTTTGTACCTTCCAAGGAAGGCTCACACATCACATAGTTCAAGTTTTGTCCTAGAATTCTTACTGATTTTGACCTAAACTAGGACTTCATGTGGCTGACTGGCATAAACTCCGCAAGACATTAATACTGAATAATTTTTAAATGTCTTCTGATACGTATCATAACCATGTTTATAACATTCCCTCCTGGTTTTAAATAGATGGTCCAACACCTAAGTACAGAGTTATTTCCTTAGGAAAGGAGCTGGACAAAATGCGCAGTAAGAAATCGTCTTTCTTATTTAAATGCTTTCTCTTTAAAGAATATAAAACTTGAGGTTTTTACATGCAGCTTAGGTCTTCATAAGCCTACAGATAGGTAAATGGAACACTTAAAACCTATGCCTTTATATATCTTCGTCCCTCAGGACTAGGACCTCATATTCAAAGTGTCATCCCGAGTGATTTTTTATGACCATGTTATAAACCCCTCCAAAAACAGGGTTTACAATGGAAGTGTTGACATCATGTTAACTATTGCTCTGCAAACAGAGCCCAGTAATCAAGGCATTTTATATTTATGAGGCAGGTAAAAGTCTGTAGCCATTAATCACAGAACCATATTGACAGATTCTAAGCTTGAGGTCCAGCAAAATTAATGTGTCCCATTTCTTGCATCATCAAGACCAAGAAGCAAATTGGCGGGCATTTTTGTAATTGTGAAGGCCTTGACATTTTTACAAAAACCAGGGAAGCAGCCTTGCTGAGACATTTCGTTGTATTTTCACCTGCTGTGGTCAGTTTTCGCACATCTGCCAACTAGCGGAGACAAGTTCTCCTTCCCACAGATAATTCATGAGAATGGTGTGGGTCTGCAAAAACATGGCCTATAATGCAGGGCCACCACAATCATGAATTCTATGCAGCGATGTGCCTAACCTGCATCGAGGCCACACCAAATTGTGATCAATTGCCAAAGGAATAGTCCACTCCTAAATTATAATTCAACATTCCTATATAAAACAATCTAAAATGTCAGCACTCTGTCTTTATGACATCATGCCATCCCAATAATTCTGTTTTACAAGTAAATTCCTATTATACATTAATAAGGGCTGTTAGTGGCTAAACATCTTGCCTCCCCAGTAATGACTCAGTTGAAGGCAATTAGGGAAGCCAGGTGCAGCTGAGCTGGGTACTCATAAAAGTTTTTAAATTTTACTATTTCCGCTTGATTTTGGGGGAGTGCATTCCAATCTGCCCAAATTAAAGAGGAAGCTAGGGCCACGCTTTCAGCTGGTGTGTTCTGACCATTACCGATAACTCCCTTTAATATTTCTCTGCTTCTTAGAAGCCGATGATCTGAGGAGTTCAGGTTCCACCCAGAGCATCAATATTTCACGGCCTGTCACACACACACACACACACACACACATACACACACACACACACACACAGGCACGCACACAGGCAGTCTCAGAATAACAGAACAGCACCTTCCTTTAAGACTTTCTGGGGCAGCCCGAGGTAGTAAAATTGATGCATGAAAGAAAGAACTTTACTCACTTTGTTAACATGTTTTTGTTGTAATTAGCTTGGGTCAGTGAAGGAGACATCAAATTAAAGTTTTATGTCATAATAGGAGCGATGATTTTCCCATTACAAGAAAATCAATTTCCTTCTACAAACTACAAACACTACATAAAAGAATTAATAAGTGTAAAGACTTAACACATCTGAAGCAAAAGAAAAGGTGACCTCTGCTGATGACAAATATCCTTAGAAGCAGAATTTTAAAGAGTTAACGACTTACCCACAGCACTAGCATAGGGGTGATGTGCTCTGGGAAATGTGCCCGCCAGGATGGCATGCAGAAAATATGGATTCCTTCATTTAACCTTTTATGTTTTTCTTCTCTTTACTAATTCACACTAGTCACTTGGAATTAATTCATTTTTTTAAAAAAATATTTGAATGTAATAAACATCAGTTTATAATACCAAATCTCTAATTTACCAAGGTTTTGTTTTTTGTTTTGTTTCACAACAAGTTATATGGAACTTCTATATGTTAACGATCAGATAGACAAAGGTAACTATGTGACCGGCTGTGCTAATCCAAGGACCAACGTGATCCCGAAAAGCTGCATAAATCCTGTTACTGACAATGAGACGGGGTGTCATTTTGATTTCAAGAACACCCTCGCCAGAACCATCCTAAGAAGCAAACTTGGAGGGATGGCTTGGTCCAAAGGCCTCCTTTTAAAAATAAAAAAAACGTGTTCCATCTAATTTCAGAAGGCAAAATGGATATGATCACATCTGAACAAGGACAGTCTTTAAAAGTGATCCCTGATTTTCTTTCTTGGCTTTTTGGGGGTTTTCCTTTTCGTTTGCTTTTATGTTTTTGAAAAATCCATATTTACCAGAACAGGTTTAAAAAAAAAAGTGGTGCGGCACTATTTCAGAAAATAACAGGGTTCAGCATTGCATTGTTAGTTTGCATTAACAACCAGTTTCCCCATTTTCTGGGGGAAAAGCCACATATACTGAGACCCTGTGCACACACTTAATCGTCTCTTGCTTTTTAACAGAGAAAATTTTACTGAGGCCTTGGTTACTTAGGATATTACACTGCAGAATGTAATCATTTTACATATGATTTTTAAACTTACCAGCAGGGAGAAGGCCAATTGTTTGTAAGAAATGAGAAGCATGTCTTTGTCATCTTTCTTTCCTTTTCCTTGATCAACTACTACTCTCTCATGAAAGAGCGTCTAAAAGTCATCAGTATTCTTGTATATTCTTTTTCTCCTCCCCGATTTTTTTTTTTTTTGGAAATCTTTTTAAAAAATTTGTTTTAACGTTTATTTATTTTTGAGAGACAGAGCATGAGCGGGGGAGGGGCAGAAAGAGAAGGAGACACAGAATCTGAAGCAGGCTCCAGGCTCTGAGCTGTCAACACGGAGCCCCACGCGGGGCTCGAACTCACAAACCGTGAGATCATGACCTGAGCGGCAGTCGGATGCTCAACCGACTGAGCCACCCAAGCGCCCCTCTCCTCCCTGAAGTTTTCCCTGGTGGGAATGCGGGAGATAAAGAGATGGCTTTGACAGGAGTCTTGATTTCACTCAAGCAGTTACCCAGGCAAGCCTGCTTCCCAGGGGCTATGGCCCTGCCACTGACTGAATTACATCCAGAGCCCCTCCTACAGGTTAGATGCCCTAGGATAACAGATAGAGCTTGAAAACCAGAAAGGGCGTCGGGGCACCTGGGTGGCTCTCGTCAGCAGGGCGTCCAACTTCAGCTCAGGTCATGATCTCACAGTTCATGGGTTCAAGCCCTGCATCAGGCTCTGTGCTGACAGCTCAGAGCCTGGAGCCTGCTTCGGAGTCCGTGTCTCCCTCTCTCTGCCCCTCCCCCACTTGTGCCCTGTCTCTCAAAAATAAATAAATGTTAAAAAAAAAATTAAAAAAAAAAAAAAAAACCAAAACCAGGAAGGGTGTCTCCAAACATGCCCATTACCAGAGCTTACGGGACACATCCGGTGCAGTCTGGCGCGAAAGAGGCTGCCATTTGCTGTGAAAGGGGGGCAATCATGCACGTGGTAGCCAAGTGCAGCTTCAGCGGATTGGTGTTCCCAATGTTTCATCACCTTTTAAAGCCCAGTTCCTTCGTTTTTCTACCCATCTCTCTTCCATGTTGCTAAACCTTCCTGCTGTTGTCGTTGTTGCCGATTCTGAGATACTTCTCCGTTAGCAATCAGTTTCCCATCAGGTTCCCTAGGTCTTATAAGGAAATTCAGCAATTCGTTAGTGATTGCTATTGGTGGCTCCCTCCTCGCCAGCAAGGTACAGCGAGGTTGCAGGTAATTAGACCTGGAGGCTCCATCGTGGAACGTGTTTCTCTGTTCCCTAATTACACGAGGAAACCTCAGTAGGTTCCAGTTTTAATAGGAGTGCTGCCTGCTGCAGAGATCAAAGCTGGAGGTGAGCGTGATGAAGTCTAGCCAGATTGGTTTAAGGACTGTCTCCTCTTCCCTCTACTTCCAAACCCTCCCCTCCCATCCCCCAAAGGGAAGGGGGCCTGTCTCCGTTTCTGGGGAACGGTCTTCTTTCTGACCCTCCTCTGCGGGAACACTGTTATTTGCACCTGCCACACCACCATTACTGCACGAAATCACTATTTGCATTCTTTTGCCGCATGTGTTTCTTTTGTTAGCAGGGATGGTCGTTTATATGCGTTAATACAATCTCAAACTATCCAGGGGCTTGATTCCCATGTCAATCCCTGTCTCCTAGGTCATTTTCATTTACCATCGCTGATCTAGAAAATTGGTCAATTTATTAGCACTGTATATATTCATCACGTTGCCAACCACCACCACCAAGAATGAAAAATTTTAAAACAAGAATGAAAATGCTATCCAAAACCCAGATTCCATTTGGATACATTCCAGTGAGCAACAGTGAAGACGAAAATAATACAGAGACGAAAGCAATAATAGTATTGGATATTTAGGGAAGCTTAAGATAAATTTAACCAGCTACGGCCTCTCACTTACACGCACACTAACCAGTTTGTCAAAACTATGCTTCTGTAAAAGAAGAAGAAAAAAAGGAGGTGGAGGAGGAGGAGGGGAAGGCGGAGGAGGAAGATGAGGAGGAGGGGAAGGGGAGGACAAGAAGAGGAGGAGGAGGGGGAGGTGAGGGAGGAGGAAGAGTAAGAGAAACAAAAAACTCAATGTTAGAATTACACTATTCAGACCAAAAAGCCCATTTTAGATTTGGGTCCCCAAGAATGTAACCACCGGGAGCCCCAAATCCATCATGGTTCCAACGCCAATCAAGAGTCAGAGCTCCAGAGTCAGCCTACCAGGGCTTTGACTCCAACATCCATTGTGGATAGTGGGCAAGTAAGCCAACCTCTCAACTGTCAGTCAGTTTAATGACTGAACCTCCTTCATCAGGCTGCAGTGAGGACTCAATAAGGCACTGCCTATATGTGGTGACCTTATTAGCTCAATGAACCTTCACTGTCCCCATCACCTTCATCCTGATGAACAACAAAGAGCCCTACTTACCAAAGATGTCTATGTCTAGTCAGAATGCGATGTGAATACTGGGGTTTCTCCCAATTTCTTCTGCAGGTACTTTACTTGCCCATACTTTCCCTTCCTGTTCAAAACTTTAAACATTACCAAATCAAGGCATAAGAATCTACAGTTGACTTTTAACATAAAGTCGAAGCCAATTTACTTGCCAAAAGGAAGGTTATTTCAGGGTTGCAATGCATCTGGAACATCTAACATTTTCTATTCTATGTAGATGAAGGGTAATAGCTAACTAATTTGTGAATCACCCTGTCTGAGCATCACAACACCCTCTGAAACAAGTATTATTACTCCCCTACCACAGAGGGGGGAAAGACCTACTCTTTGACCTACCTACGGTCACAAGGCTAGTCAGTCATGGAACCCGACCAAAGCCAAGTTACCCAACTTTTTTTTTTTAATGTTTATTTATTTTTGAGAGACGGAGACAGAGACAGAGCATGAGCGGGGGAGGGGCAGAGAGAGAGGGAGACACAGAATCCGAAGCAGGCTCCAGGCTCTGAGCTGTCGGCACAGAGCCCGACACGGGGCTCGAACTCACAGACAGTGAGGTCATGACTTGAGCAGAAGTTGGACACTCAACCGACTGAGCCACCCAGGCGCCCCCAAGTTACCCAACTTTTAACCCTACTTCCTCATCCCGTTTGTCCTCCTCTTTTCCTATTCAAGTCACTGTTTTTATCTTATTCCATGGATTTTTGTGTGCGTGTTTTAGCTTTTTATTTAAAAAAATAATTCAAACTATTTTCCTATCAGGTGAAATAAACATTATTACAATTATTACAGACTTTTGAGAATTGTACTTTATATTCTATCAGCCTAAACTTCAAGTTGTCATTATGTCTTAAATACAAGTCCATGTTTTCATGAATATTTAATGTTTCCCTCTAACAGCCATGTTATTTTTCACGATTATTAAAAACCGCAGTTGTTAAACTAGGTATTCATGAGGCATTTTTCCCTTGCCCCAAATATGCTACCATAACAAGTTTACCACTAACAACATTCTTAAAATAGTTTAGATTTTTTTAAATTTATTTTATTTATTATTAAGTCCACTCTTAGAGACAAGGGAATAAAGTTTTAATTTCTTGCGTGCTCTTAAAATCAACTTAATACTAGCCTGAAAAAAATGAATCCTGAATGAAGATCTCACTGTAAATTTACTACATGTATAATAAGATCAAAGGGAAATCCGTTTAATGTAAAATTTGCTTATTACTTGTGGGTTTTAAAATGCAGAAATACACCACAACATCCACATCTCTGCCTATGTGTGTGTGGCCCAACCAGGGAAATATTCTCTTGTTTTACATTATGAGGGTTCTCGACTCCCAGTTGATGGAACTTATGAAACCCAGCTTTTACCCTAGCATGCCAGGAGGCAAAAACCTTGTAAAATCAGCTTAGCAATAACATTTCATGAAGTTCAAGTGTTGTTACTACTCCAAGAAAAAATTTTTTTGCTAGAATGGCTTCATTATACAAGTACATAGCAACATGCAACCTCCAGTTAGAAGTTAAGATTTTGGGATTTCTTTTGTCCTGTCATCGGGGGCATATTTAGAGTATTAAATATGGCCCTATGTGTATATAAGTGAACACTGAGTTACATATATACAAAGGACACCCAGTGGATAGGAGTTAATATTTAAATTATCAACTTTAGCTTCAAATTATTATTATTTTTTTTAATCTGGCAACAATATTCTAAATTCTAGTATCCCATTGTATGGAAAAGAAAGTGGAGTCTACCAGTTATTGCCATAGGAGAAAAAAAAGGAAATAAAAAGATCTCATTTTTCAAAAATGATACAGCCCAAGGGTGCCTGGGTACCTCAGTCGGTTAAGTGTCCGACTTCGGCTCAGGTCATGATCTCATGGTCCGTGAGTCTGAGTACCACGTCAGGATCTGCACTGACACTCAGAGCCTGGGGCCTGCTTCAGATTCTGTGCCTCCCTCTCTCTCTGACCCTCTCCTGCTCACACTCTGTCTCAAAAATGAATAAATATTTGTTTTTAAAGTATAAAGAATCATATCTCCTGATTTTAGCTTTCAGTTAGTTACAATATAGAGTTTGAGTGAACTTTGCTGTCATATTATGTGCTCTGAAAGTGTTCTTTAAAAATTATAAGGGGGCGGGCAGTGTTTAAAATACTTCATAGAACTGTTTTTATAAATTTCTATCTGGAAACTTCCATTTGTAGGCAAATAATCAATATTTATTCATATCATTTTAATCCCTTCATTAAAACAGGTCCCTTGAAGGATTTCATTTGAACGTTTATTTACTTTCAGAGAGAGCACGCGAGCGCACACGAGTAGGGGAGGGGTAGAGAGAGAGGGAGAGAGAGAGAATCCCCAGCAGGGGCTCAAACTCACAAACTGTGAGATCATGACCTGAACTGAAATCAAGAGTTGGATGCTTACCCGACTGAGCCACTCAGGCACCCCCTTGAAGGATTTCTACAGGATGTTCTAGTTACCGCGTGTATTTGGAGAAGAACATAGACGGGCACGTCTTCTCCAAAAACATTCTTCAATGTGATGTTTCACTATCTGACTTACCACCCCAACCCACCATTAGTCAGAGTCAGTGATGGTGGCATTGCAAACAAAACCGGACTGATTACGTCACTTCAAACCCAATTCTTTGAAAACCCTGGTTCTTCGTCTGTCATCACTTAGATACCTTCTTTCCGATTTGCTAAAAATTTCTCCTGGCATATAACCATTTTGCAAGGATAAGATCCATTCAGGTCTAGCAGGTGGTGTAAGCTCACCGGGTTGTTTTGCTGGTGAGCTGCTAAGCTAAGCAGGACCCAGTGCATGCAGGGAAGTGAAGGAAGTGAAAGAGCTCTGTGACATATTTCCCTTCTCTCTGAGCCCAGAGCACAACCCCAATGACAGGTGCCGCTTCCCTTCTTTTCAGATGTTGTAGCTCTCCCCCTCCCCCACATCCCACCAGGGCAATGTCTACAAATGAGCCAATAACACAGATACCTTTTAGAATGGCCACTGACCACAGAGTAGGGGGTGGGGAGCAGAATCGGGGGGAAAGCTTGAATTCAGTGCACAGTAAAACTTGCTCCTTCCCCTTCACTATCCCCATACATTCATTCGCGAATATGTACCCAGCACAACTAGCACATCACAAACGTGGAGACACCTGCGAAGCCGACCGAGGTCTGCCCCCTGATGGAACTGCCATTCTTGTGCAATGGAAGCAGGAGACAGATCATAACCACATAAACACATAAGATCACGTCAGACAGCGATAAATGTCCTCGCGTTGCAGAGGTGCGAAAGTGTGTAAATATCCGAAATATGGTAAGACTAGGAAATACGACAGTATACAAAAGTCAGTATTGTAATCATTTGAAGGAGAAATCAAAGTTTCATTTGCATCTATGATGGCAATCGATGTTCATAGTTTTCTCTTTTCATCAAGAAGGAATCCAACAGCGGATAGCTGTCTGCCTACTCACTATCCATCCCTCCCTTTCTCCATTAACACGGATCCCTAACGTTCACCCAGAATGAAGGCGACACTTGTCGGTCTCAGGGTTCCACAATTGTTAAGTGGCAGAGTGAAGGACCAGCCAGCCCGAACACCAGGGGTCATGCTCTTTCCAGGCCCGGTCTCTTAGCCTGTTGTCTATGAAGATAGCACTATGTGGCCTGAAAGGCCTGAAGAGGCTGCGACTGGCCTGGGTTTCTGTTCTAGAAGCATAAACTAACTTGTTTGTGACCCTACACGTGTTAATAAACTCTTTCTAGACTACCATCTGCTAAAAAGCGGCCACATAACAGTCACGTAGGAAGAACAAATCATTCGGTACAGAGCACATGGAAATTTCTGGAAAAAGGAAACAGGAGCAAGCAGATCCAAAGCCTCTCCTTCCACATGGGGACACCACCTCCACCCTCACTTTCTTCATGTTTCTGCTCACAGTCTTTTAACAAAGCCCTCCACTCCTATTGCCTTAGGAAGGCAGAAGAGAATGAATATCTAGAAATATATCTGAAGTCCCAGCAAGAAAGAAGCCGATGTAGGAAAAACCAGCACCCCAAAGAGGCACACAGTCCTTAGACTGTGGTCTGGCATACCCCTGACATCCTCCTGTGTTCCCAAGAGTTTGGCATCTCCCAGTTGAGAAGCTCCCTTGAGAAACTCAAGGCCAAACTTCTCAGACTGGTTTTCAAGGCTTCACCCAATCTACACATCAATGCCCAGGATTCTTCATTTTCATCCACACCCGTCTCTTCACCATCAACCACACCAGTCATTATACGCAGTCATTCATCTGTCCAGACCTCCCAGGCCAGACCCCCATCCCAAGGTATCCCCTGCCTTTCTGCTAATCCTCAAGCTGCCTGTCCTTCCAGCAGGGCCTCCGCCACCTTCCAGTGTGCACTGAGGGTTCCCTTCTCTGAACCTTGGATCCCCCTTGAGATGCTACCCTAGGCCGCCAAAACAAAATACTGCAGGCTGGGTGGGTGTAAGCAACCCCAATCCATTTTCTCACAGTTCTGGAGGCTTTACATCCCAGATCGACGTGCCAGCCAGTTTGGTTGCTGGGGAGAGTATGAGCTTGTAAGACACCTTTTAAAAGAGAGAGAGGTTTGAGCCGAACGTACAGAGTCCACGGTAAAGAGAAAGGGGACAAGGCGGGGACTGCGTCCGCTTTTGGGACTGGGGAAAGCCCAAATCAGGGGAATAAGAGAGCCATAGCGTAGGGTTTACAGAGAGGTTTTACGGTGAGGAAAAAAATTATGTAAAACAGGCAATAGTGTTGTTGCAACAGGATATAACAAAAGGCAGTCCTTGGTGTCAGTCTCCGAAGGCCACGGGCACTTGACTGGAACACAAAACCCAGAAAGGACCTTTACTTTGCTCCCTTGGCATACAAACAGTGGAAACCCTCACAGACATAATAATGCAAAACATCAGTCTCCACTAACTGAGCTGAAGAAAAACTCTCATCGGATCAAGTATGTGTTTCAAGCGCATTAATGAAATGATTTCTAGAAGGACTATACCTTCCACATAGTCCCACATACTGCACCGGATGATGGAGGTATCAGGAAAGTATTAAATTCGCAAAATTCAAGAAATCACGGCTCAAATCTGCTCTGGACAACTTCTTGTCTTAGTAGTGGGCAGTCAACAAAAGCTTTTGAAAACTCTGCCATTATCAATTACTTTGTTTTTAAAAATCTAAAATCACGTCTCTCAAGCAGACTCAGAACATTCTAGCTCTCCAGTGTGGAACCGCCCACGAACACCGAGAAGTGGGACTAAAACACTGACTTACACTGCCCTCTGCTGGTACACTGACCACATTTCAAGTTCCTTAGTTTACAAAGTTGCCAAAAGGCAGTCCAGTATTTTGAACCAGCAGATTCAAGGCTAATTACTAAAAACAGGTTGTGGAAAATATTACTAAGTGGCTTAAATACCATCTGCACCACATCAGGCACACATTCCTAATGAAAAGGGCACATGTGCAGGAAGAGGTGTTGCCAAATCACATCTGCTAACCTAATATAAAGCTTTTTTTTTTTTTTAACTCAACTCTTTAAAATATGCATTAAATTCACAATAACGCCTTTAAATTGCCCCACTTTCCTACCTACCCCTGTCATGCCAACCAACTTTTCAGAAAACAAAGTGAGTAAAACAAAAATTAAATGTTGGCTTCACCGCTGCGTTTCAGCCTCTGCTTAAATCAGCCCAGCAATAAATAACTGCATGTTACTGCAGTTTACAAAATTCATTTTCTAAGTATAGACTTTTTTTTTTCATTTAGAAGCTGCTAATTTGCCAGAATGTTGCTGGAAAACATGCCATTTGTTTAAACACACACACATCAGCTTCCATTAAAATGATTACAGCATCATTCAAGAGTCTAAAGCATTTATTAGGTGTCTCTAATCCACAGAACATTTTACTAAGCCCTGTAGAAATGAGTTAAGCCAAATCCTTGCCTCAGAGTTTGCTGCCTAAAATAGACAAGCTAACGCAGATGGGCACAATGGTACAAACAGCACAGGTACACGAACTTCAGCGAGTGTACCTACATTTTGTCCTGAGGTACCCAAATGGGAGAGTTCTGGAGCTGGATGTTCATCATGAGCGGGTGAGAGGAAAGCAGTTATTTAAAATTGCACAGAAATGCCTCTGGAAGGAGGTGGGATTCCAGGGACCTCAATGAAAAGGGAAGGAGGCTCGGGGACACGGGGACAAGTCTGAGAGGTCTCCAGCACAGAGAAGTAGGACAAGGACATGAAGGAAGTAAATCTTAGAAATTCCATGACACCCTGTGGCCACATAGCAGCTTTCCTTAACTAAGTCCAGGGTACCATGTGCTTCTGCACAGGCATGATGGACTCTAGGCTCCCAGTTTGCCGTGGCCTCAGAAGCATCCAAAGAGTTCCAGAGGCAGGTGCAAAGGCAACCCCAAGTCACTAGCTTGCCTTAGTGACGTACTTTACAGGCCATATATCTATCTCTCTCTCTCTTTCTCCCTCTGTTTCTCTCTCTCTCTCTCTCTCTCTCAAATAATATATACATATACACATATATGTATACATATGCATACATACATATATATGTATACATACATATATATGTATGTATGCTTGTGTATACATACATATATATATACCTATATACGTATATTTCATATACGTGTATGTATACGTATACATGTATATACATAGGGTATGTATATATGTATACACATATATGTATATATGTGTATATACATATATGCATGTATATATGCATATACATGCATATATACACGCATATATATGCATACATATATATAAGTATATATAAGTATATATATGAGTACATATGCATATATACATATACACATATATGTATACATACATGTATGTATACATACATATGTATACGTATATATGTGTGCGTATATATGTAAGTGTGTGTGTGTGTGTGTGTATACACACACACATATATAAGTAAGCTCTATGCCCAATGTGACGCTTGAACTTACGACCCTGAGATCAAGAGTCCCATGCTCTACCAACTGAGCCATACAGGTACCCCTACATGCCAACTCTGAGAGCTTAAACCTTCCCTTCATGCAGACAGGCAATGCCTTAATTTCTCCCACAATTCTATGGTACATTTATTTTACTTAAGAAATATCTCACCATAGCCCAAGCCTCTTTATAAAATATTAACACAATGAATTCCCATAGCCAATTCCATAATACAGGCACTATTATTAAATTCCCTATTTTACATATGAGGAAACTGAGGCACACAGAAGCTAACGCTTTACCCAAATTCACGCAATTAGTAAGTAGCAGAGCCAGGAATCAAACTCAGGCATTCTATGAGTTTGGGCTCTTAACTACTATGCTGTGTCATGTAACATAGTGCATGTTTTAATCTCCAAGTGGAAACAAGAATACTGTATAGTCAAGATAGAAGGAGTTTTGCCGAGGAAACAATCCCCAAGTCCACAAGGCTTATTTCTTGCTCACATTTCATGACCACTGAGGGCTGTCAGTCACCACACAAGAGGGACAAGGGGACCCCAGAGACCCTCACACAGGCAATTATATTTCTCTTGCCCAGATGCACCACACATCACTTCCTACTCAAAACTCACTGGCTGGAACCAATCGTATGGACCCAGCCACCTTGATTCAACCGATCATGTGCCACGAGCCCAGCCAAGGGGCTGGGAAGTGTGCTCTTACTATGCGCCCAGAAGGAGATGGAAATGGAAACATTGAGCAAACCATCGTAAAAGACTGCCACAAAACAAGGGACGACTATGACAGTAATGTCACACTTTTGGTAAACAAAGATGACATCACTGGCCCACTGACATATGTCAAGGCATTGTCCTACATGCTAATGGCAAACAAAGGTACAAGGATACTAACCGAATACAGATAATGCACACGTGGGAAAAGATTAGCAATCAAAAAGTCATATGCAGTTTGAAGGAAGTAAGTCTTTATATGGATTTTATCATGGAAACCCAGAGCCAAAGACAAACATCTGAGCAGGGAGAGAGAGGCTGGCTGGTAGCCTAGAGCAGAGAACATTTTCTATAGCGAATGCTGTTCAGAAATTGTATCCTATGGCTGGGCAAATAAAGAAACCGACGTGAAGCCTGGTCCCATGAACTTGTTCCACCAGCTCCACGTTATAAAACACTGAATTAATATCCGAGTTGGGACGAAACCCCAACCTTCTAGATTTTTCACTGACGACTGATTGGCGAAATGCAATAGCATGCTGCCTGAAAATCAAACTTTTACGACACAGTGGTCAATTCACAAAATACACTGGGCACTGGAATATGAAATAAAATCATACTGTCACAGGAAAATAAATGTGCTCACTTCTGAAAGTTGAATACGAAATTTGAATTTTTTTTTAACGTTTATTTATTTTTGAGACAGGGAGAGACAGAGCATGAATGGGGGAGGGTCAGAGAGAGAGGGAGACACAGAATCTGAAACAGGCTCCAGGCTCTGAGCTGTCAGCACAGAGCCCGACGTGGGGCTCGAACTCACGGACCGCGAGATCATGACCTGAGCCGAAGTCAGACGCTTAACCGACTGAGCCACTCAGGCGCCCCTGAAATTTGAATTTTTAAAACAAATACTGGAAAAGAACAAACACCGAGAGGTTTCCAGTATTTGTTTTTAAAACAAATACTGGAAAAGAACAAACACAGATTTTGAAAAAAAAAAAATTGTATTTGAGCAGAGCTCGGTTTCTAGACTTTTCTTTAGACCCTGAGCTATCTTATAAATTAAAGAATCTTAGAACTAGCAAAATGTATTGGGGCACCTGGGTGGCTCAGTCAGTTGAGCGTCTCACTTCGACTCAGGTCATGATCTCACAGTTCGTGAGTTCAAGCCCCGCGTCGGGCTCTGTGCTGACAGCTTGGAGGCTGGAGCCTGTTTTGGGTTCTATGCCCCCCCCCCAACTTCTCTCTGCCCCTCCCCTGCTCATCCTCTGTCTCACTCTCTCAAAAATAATCATTTTAAAAAATTAAAAAAAAAAAGAACTAGAAAAATATAAACCAAAAATCTAGTCCGGGCACATCTTAGAGAAGAATGTGGAACACAGACAGATGGACGTTGACTTGTTGAAGTCCATGCAGCTCATTCAGAATCAAGAGGGAACTTGCACCCAGCTCCCCGGATTACCAGCTCTGTGCTCTTTCCACTGTTACACAACTATTCCTGAGTAAAAACAGGCACAAGCCTTGCATGGTGGCCCTAAACGTTAATAAATGAACGACACGGCTGTCTTCAAAAGTGGTGACAAACCTAGATTTTGCACATGCACAGGAAGGGTCACTAATCCTATTTCTTCTTTTTTTTTTTTTAATTTTTTTTCAACGTTTTTTATTTATTTTTGGGACAGAGAGAGACAGAGCATGAACGGGGGAGGGGCAGAGAGAGAGGGAGACACAGAATCGTAAACAGGCTCCAGGCTCCAGGCCATCAGCCCAGAGCCTGACGCGGGGCTCGAACTCACGGACCGCGAGATCGTGACCTGGCTGAAGTTGGACGCTTAACCGACTGCGCCACCCAGGCGCCCCTATTTCTTCTATTTCAAATCTGAAAACACACATTTCCTATTGTGTCACTTAACCAATCACTTAAAAACCGAGGGTAAGGCAATGTTTTTCAAATCCTGGATCAATCACGTTAGCAGGTCACAATCAGTACTTTTTTTCCCCCTTTTGAATAAGACGGAATACATATTTACTTAGGCTCTATTTTTATTTGCCAAATACAGGCTAATTTTTCTTGTTACAGCCTTTGCCCAAGATTCATAGGCCACGAACGAGTATGTTTTACTGCCATTTAAGTAAAACACTGGTTTTATGAGCAAACAAGTTAGGAAAGGATTCAGTTAAATCTCACTACCTAAGAAAAGTAACCTGGCTGTTGCCCACTCTGACTTCTCTCCTTAGGGACATTCTCCAGGGACAGAGCGAGCTGGGGGGGGGGGGGGGGGGCGGGGAATTCTCCAGGAATAGAGAGAGCGGGAGGGGTCTGATCAACAGAGCTTTGGGATTCTGAGCTTAGAATTCCATCCTGCAGAGACGAGAGCCAGTGGTTAAATGGGATACCACCTGGAATGGGTCTGGGCATAGTGCTTTCGAGTGAAGACCAAGGTCAAGGCAAGTCAGCAAGTTACAACCCACCCTGCAACTTTTTTTTTTTTTTTTGGTTTTTGGTTTTTGGTCTTTTTAATCATGTCATGTTATCAGCTGTGAAGAGTTGGGGACCTATGCAAACAAGAAATTTCCCTACAGGGGCAAAATTCAGGGCACACCTACAGACAGTTTTCCTTCCGTATATACTCCTTCTCCAGGTGGATACCAGGTTCCTTGCCTAAAATATTTTCTTTTTACTGCGTGATACTCCACCATTTGGATAGATACCAAACAGAGGATGGCAGGCAAGTTTCTTAAGGAAGTATTTAAGGATCTCCAGGGAAGGGCTGGTAGTTAAAAAAAAAACAAAACCATATTTAATAAATCTGTATTTTTCTGTTTGTTATGCTTTTTTTTAAAATTTTTTTTAATGTTTATTTTTGAGACAGAGAGAGACAGAGCATGAACGGGGGAGGGTCAGAGAGAGAGGGAGACCCAGAATCCGAAGCAGGCTCCAGGCTCTGAGCTGTCAGCACAGAGCCCGACGCGGGGCTCGAACTCACGGACTGTGAGATCATGACCTGAGCCGGAGTCGGAAGCTCAGCTGACTGAGCTGCCCAGGCACCCCTGTGTGTTATGCTTTTAATAATAGACACCAAAGAAAGGGGCGCTTGGGCAGCTCAGTCGCTTAAGCATCTGACTCTTGATTTCGGCTCAGGTCATGATCTCAAGGTCATGAGATCAAGCCCCATGTCAGGCTCTGCACTGACAGAGCAAAGCCTGCTTGGGATTCTCTCTCTCTCTCTCTCTCTCTCTCTCTCTGTCTCTCAAAATAAATAAACTTAAGAAAAAGAAAGTAAAGTTCAACATCTTATCTGCTGCTGAGAAGCTTGGGGTTTCAAATCAATTCCACCTTAAACCAGCACCACCATGTTATCTTCCGGCTAATATTACCGCCCCCATCCCTCGACGTCTTCCCGGTTGCCTCTCCTTCCCATGCTAGGCAGGTATTAGCAGTCTCTCTCACTCCCCAGAATTTGGCCTCGCTACCCCTCGTCTCATTTTTAGCAGACAACCTTGCCTCCTACCAATGATGAACAGGGAGCCACTAGATGGCAACTTCCTCGGCTCTTTGCCTTACACTCGCAACGTTCTAGCGTCTACACCCTGCCTGTCTCCTTCCCTGCCGTCCTTCAGGCGCTCATCCCCTCCCACCTCCTCGGAGGCCTCACTCACCCCATCAGCATCTTTTCCCATCGGCATTTAAACCCGCCTACTTGCTCATCTTTAAAACATTTTTTAACGTTTATTTGTTTTTGAGAGTCAGAGAGAGACAGAGCATGAGCGGGGGGGGGGGGGGGCCGAGAGAGAGGGAGACGCAGAATCCGAAGCAGGCTCCGGGCTCTGAGCGGTCAGCACGGAGCCCGACGCGGGGCTCGAACTCACGAGCTGCGAGATCATGACCTGAGCCGAAGTCAGCCGCCCCACCGACGGAGCCCCCCAGGCGCCCCATACTTGCGCATCTTTAAATAAGCAGAGGAAAGCCTTCCCAGTCTCTCCTCTTCCCAGCCCCGATTCTGGAGAGCCTGGTGGACACAGATGCCACCCAGTTTTCCCCACACATCCTCCCCACCCCCGCGCTTTCAACCTCAGGTGCCAAGTCCACCAACTGGCTGTAGCGGAAGATACCCAACGACCTCATCTGAGCGGAGTGCAGCACACGGAGAGCCCGTCGACCCTTCTGGAAACCCCATTTTCCCTCAGCTTCTGTGCACGTGCTCTCCTGCTTCACCGCTCACCTCTGCCATCCTCCTCGGTCTCCCTTGGGCCCTCTTCTCCCGGGTTTCCCACTGTTGGTTTTCCCACTCTCCTGAGTGCGCAGAGTCCCCCCTTGGGGCGAGCTGATCGGCACCTACACTTCCACGTCCTCGCCGACACGATGCTGTTGCCAGAATCCACATTTGGATTCTACCGGAACATCACTCATCCACGTGATCTCTCATCACATTCAATCACAATATCCCCCATTTCAGTCAAGGCCACCACCACCCACCTGGATGCCCAGGCTGGAGAGCAGGCATCACTCTGGTTCGCCCCCAACCCTTCGGGTCAGGACCATCAAGCCCCATCCATTCTTCCTCCCACTGTGTCTTAAATCCAGTCACTTATGCCCGATGGTCAAGAACAGTCTGCCTGGGTTCAAACCCTGTCCTTGCCATTTACGATTATGTGACTGGGCTGGTTTCTGGTCCTCAGTTTCCTCACTTGTCCAATGGGACAAAATAGCTTATATAGTCATAGTACACACCTCCAAAGATAATTTGGAGGATTAACTGCATGACTATACGCGAGGCACCCAGGGCGGTGGCCGCACAGTACGTGTGATGTAGGGCCGGTGATATCCTGGAGGTTGTTGTGGTCAGCGTTCATCACCACCCTGACTCAGGCTCTCGTCAACCTGGCACGTAGACACTCAAATCCCCTTCTGACTGGCCTCTCTGCCTCCAGTTTGCCTCCTGCCAACCCAGCCTCCACAGGGTGGCCAAAGCCATCTTTCTGAAATGCAACCCTAACTGTGGCCCTACACGGCTCACAGTGGTCTCCCTTCCTTTCTCCTTAGCAAGGCTCCCAGGCTCCTGACCTCCCTCCACTCCCACTCCCCTGCCCGTGACCTTATACTCCAGCCTTAAGAGGTCCTTTAAAGCCTCCAGGGTGCTATACTCACTCCGCCACAGGTCAATGCTCAGCCTGTCCCTGTGCCGGAGGAGTCCGCTCTTCTTCATTTTTCTATACTCAGCGCCTAGCTGCCTGCCTGGCTTGCGACAGGTGCTCAGGAATTACCAACTGACGTGAATAAGTACATCCTACTAACCATAACCTCGCTAATAAGAATGTAAATTCCTTTTGTAATAAAGCCGTCCTCACTCACAGGATCCCTTTTAACGAAAGCATATCCAGATTCTACCTAGATTCTAGTTCCTTTGAACTTGGGAATGCTTTGCAATGGGTCCCACTGGGGATAAGGGAATGCTAGGACTCACAATTCAGCATTTGATGGTAACCGATGTTGAAAAATGATGATGATGATGATGGCAACCCCTAACGCTTACTACACATTTACGACGCATCGGGCGCCATGCTAAGCATACCACACGGTACTACATCTAATCGTCAGGAAACTCCGAGGACAGTACTTCCTACCCCCAGTGCATCTGGAAGGTCCACAAAGGAAAGTCCCTTAATGGTGCCCAGACTGCTCTTCTGAAATTGTTCACCAAACAGAGCTAAATGTTCTTCACTAAATGTGCCCTCTCGCTCTCTCTCTCTCTCTCTCTCTCTCTGGACCATGGTAAGCAGCCATGACCTACTCTAACTCTGCCCAATAAGCAACAGGGCAAAGTACGGACCAGAACTGAGGGCCGCCAGCCCCACTTTCCCCTGACTTGTTCTTGCTGACATGTTGGCCAATATGACTTTAGAATAATGTGGGGATTATTTGCATTAATGGAACTGAAACCCTCCACTTCTATTCAAAGAGTATAGTATACTTTGTCCAAACGTCCAATATATTGTCTCTTACCCTATAGTCAGCCAACACACCTCCACCTAAAATTTCAACGTTAAAAGGTTTGGGACTTAAAAAAATGAAACAAAACAAAAAACTTACATTCAGACTGGCTGAAAAAAAATTGTATGTAATTTTCTCTGTCGATTCACAACTTCCAGCAAGACTAAAAAGCATTTTTTTTTTTACAGTTAATAAATTCCAGTTTAGAAAGGTTAAATTTTCTAAGCTTTGGAAACTCACCAAAGCTTAGGAAGAAAGAGGGAGTATTTGTGCACGATGGAACAGCTTTTTAACGTATTTGCAAAAGCTACCCCGCGACAAAAACAGAACTGATGAACGAGAAAGGGGTCTTCGCTTTCCTGCAAAGAGTTTGGCTTCTTAGTCTCCAAGATTTTGGTGCTTAGACCTCGACTTGGCCGGCCTCAATATTGGGAGCAGCCAAGAGAAGTTTCTGTGCTCACTAAAGGAGGAGAAGAACACTAAACATCCGGTTCTTTTTAATAGTTCTGATGACATATGTCCAAATACTTAAAGTCAAATTTTTGAGAGATGTTTGCTTTCTTCTGTTAATTAGTCTGAAATCCGATGTTGGAAGGAAGAGAAATGGACAGTGTGTTCCATATTCCCCATTTACTAAAAGGGAGAAAAGGCAAGTTCTAAAGAGAAGATGAGGAGAGAAATCCATCAGCGTTAGTAAATGAGAGTAATTCTTCTGTTCATAAATCAAGTTCAAAATAAACCATGAGCCAGGACTCCTAAAACAACACATGAGAGCATTTCCATAAACCACCACCGCTGCGTGAACTGTGGGTTTCAGATTAGCATCTTTGGGCTTGCCCCAAACTTCTGTAAACCCTGTAAATCCACATGAAACACGTTCTCTTTCTCAAACTACCAATTGTTCAGGTAGAACTTAGGTACATGTAACTAACAAGGTATATTTCTTACTGAATGAGGAAGTTCCCGGCTTACGGACAGGAATGGGTACGTTCAGAGGCATGGCAGTTAGGTCTCAGCACCCACACGTGAAGGATGACTCCACAAGCTTCCTCTACTTACTGTCCTATATTTTAGAGACAGCATGTTAGGTCCTAGAAGCAGCATGACGAGTTTCCTAGGAAAGAGCTCAATTTAGCTTCGCTTGCCACAGAGGTGTCTTTATTCTCTGACCTCTCTGGTCACAAACCCAGAGGAGTAGGAGAATGGAAAAGAAAACAGGATCACAAGATCATCACCAACATGCACTGCTTCTCAAATCTCCTGCCAATATTCTGAAGAGCAGAGGTCTGCCTGGAAACGAAGAATCATGAGACTGACTAGACCACGTTTGTGGGAAGTGATCCTGGCTCCACCACGAAGTGGGTGTGGGGCGTCCGTGTGGAAGCACTGTGATCTGTGTTGGGTTAAAAACCAGAATGAATGGGGTGCAGGTGGTTAAGCGTCCAGCTTTGGCTCATGATCTCGAGGTTCGTGAGTTTGCGCCCCGCGTCGGGCTCTGTGCTGGCAGCTCGGAGCCTGGAGCCCGCTGCGGATTCTGTGTCTCCCTCTCTCTCTGCCCCTCCCTCCCTCTTACTCTGTCTGCCTCTCTCTCAAAAATGAATAAATATTAAACCAAATTTATAAAAAAAAACAGAACGAATGAAGCGAACCCTTAACCAGCACATATCTACTTTCTGGATAAAGATAAAGCTCTTACTTAATCTAACATAGAGCTGGTGTAGTAGTTACTTAGAGATTATGTAATCTGAGCACTTAAAAAGAGAATTAACACTGAAGTGATTTGTATGGAATTCCGCATTTTCAGTATTGTTTTGCAGTGCGATGTTTAATGACTTAATGAACTAACCAGTCAATTCCCCCAATTTCACAGGTAAAGACAGGGGTATTGGAAACATAGGAGTTCCCCTTCTCTTCTCACCATGCCAAATTTTGCAAATAATACCACAACTGTGACTTCAAACACAACTGATCTGCTATGCCTGCCACAGCAGCTTGTCAACATTTTAACTATGCTATATGAAGCACATCTGTATCACAGACACAGCGTTATATGCCATATTTTATACAGTATTTATTTATATATCTTACATTAAATTTTTTTTAACATTTATTTTTGAGAGACAGAGAGAGGCAGAGCATGAGCGGGGGGGGGGGGGGGGGTGCGGTGGAGAGAGACACACAGACAGACAGAACCTGAAGCAGGTTCCAGGCTCTGAGCTGTTTGTTAGCACAGAGCCCGACACGGGGCTCGAACTCACGAACTGCGAGACCATGACCCGAGCTGAAGTCGGATGCTCAACCGCCTGAGCCCCCCAGGCGCCCGCATATATTACATGTTATATGTTTATTCCACCGTAAGAATATCTAACAAAACTGAGATGCACAAGATGTTCTGAATAAGAAATCACAGAAGATACTGACATATTCAAAGTTTAAGTCCACTTAAAGTGCGTGCCTGGTATATTTGGCAATCTGCAAAAAACCAAACGCATATCTGACTAATGAGCTGCAATATCACCTTTTTTTTTTTTTTAAGCTTGAAGGGCATTAATAGGCCAGGGATCCTTTAAGATGTAGCACTTTTTGTTTTGAACACAGCAGGCCTCAAGGGATAAAATCCTAATTTTCTACATGTTGTCTTATGAACCACAGATGGATAACTGGCACCTCATCAAATATGTCTCAGTGACGAGGGTGGGCAGTGGTGCCGCTGTGGGTGGGAAGCAGGGGGCCAACACCCTCCCCTCCCGGCAGGTGCCTCCTCCCACCCTCTTGCCTGTGCAGCTCCCCCGAGAAGATCATCGGGAGGCAGGCAGCCAAGGGCACAGCTTAGTATGGGGTCAGTTATGAAAAGGCAGGGAGAGCTAAGAGATGGGACAGTGGGGGGACGCCGGAGGCCTGGGAGCTGTGCAGACGGGGCCCAAACCCATCCCAGCTCCAATCCTCGCTGCACCCCATCCACGAGCAAGGCTCTCTCTCTTGGGCTCTCAACTACAACCACGGAGATAAGGGTATCTTCCGTGTAGGACTATTGTTAAGAAATGCATTATCACATTGCAAATAAAACGGTTGATAGCAGTGCCTAGCCCGTGGTAGGGCTCGGTGAATATAAATGTTCCCATTATCATCGTTTTCCTCCTTCTGGCTTGAATAATTTCCACAGGTGGTCTCTAGATCACCTCTTAACACCATGACTTTGGCAAACTAAGTAACAGATATCCAGGCACGAATTAAAAAAAAAAAAAAAAAAGATATGAACCCCTCGCACAATATGCTTATCATGATGGATACTCGTGATATATTATTGGTTTCAAAAAGGTTCTTTCAAACAAATGTTCTAAAAAAGGTAACATAGTTAGCACTGAATCAGCCCTTTGAAAAGAATATACACGTCCATACCTCCCACCTATGGCTGGAAAAATGAGCACGGTCACAAATTGGACCCTGCGTGGTGCAATGGTTGATTTTAACTTTTTTTTCCTTTGGCTTATCTGTGTTTCTAATCTTTCCACAATGAACATACACTATGTATTTCTATAAAAGGGGAGAACAAAGTGTTCGTAAGAGAACGGGTCAGGGCACTGAAACGAGCCCAGAGTTAACAATACATGCAAGATGCCTGTGATGACCTCAATCAGGACACAAAGGTCAGGTGCGGCCAGAGGCCTCTCCTGGCAAAAGAAAGCAGACTTGACTTTGAGCCCTAGCCCAGCTGTCTCCCCACCAAGCTGTGGCCCTTGGTGAGTCATTTATTGTGGGCTCTGTTTATGACTGACCGATTGATGGGATTGGATCTGACCCACAGGAACATTCACAGGGATGATCATCCCTTCTCCTTGTAACACCGTAGCTTGGTGTCCAGCTGGTCCCCTCCTAGCTTTCTTCCCACCTCCCTGGCAGCTCCTTCTCTTGTCTCCTTTGCTGGTTCAGCCAGTCTCTTAGCTTCTTATCGTCCCAGTACCTGGGACTCGACCCCTGACCTCTTCTCCCTTCTATGTATTCTCACCTCCAAGGAGATCTCATTCACTCCCTGACTTCAGTTGCACCGATACCCCCAACTACTCCTAAATGTCTACCTTTAGTTCCGACCTTCTCCCTGAAATCCAGACTGGAGTAGTAAGAACTGCCCACTGGAGGTGGGCATGTAGAGATCTCGTAGGCATCGCTAACTTGGCGTGGCCCAAACCAACGTCATCTAGGGCCTCCGACCCTAGACCTGTTCCTCCCTCCCGGTCGCCCTCATCACGGTTAACAGCAACCAAATCCTTCTAGTTGCTCAGGTCAAAAACTTTGGAATCACCCTTGACCTCTTTCTTTGCCTCATGCCCTAAACCCACACCTGTCGACCCTACCTCTAAAATACACCCAGAACCCTGCTACCACCCCAGGCCAGAACCATCACCTCTGTTCTGGGTTCTTGCAGTAGCCCCCTAACCAGTCTTCTGCATCCACCCTTGCCCCCTCCAGTCTGTTCCGAACACGATGATTGGAGTGATGCTATAAAAGTGTCCATTCATCATGTCATTCTTCCGCTCAAACCGGCAAATGGCTCTCCATGTCCTGTGGGGGAAAAATGCCAGAATCCTCGCGCCGGCCTACATGTGGACATCCCTACCTCATCTCCCTTCCCCCTCTTCACTCACACCAGCCCCACTGGCCTCCCTACAGCTCTCCCTCCCTACCTTCTTATTTCCTTCAGGCCATTACTCAAGTGTTTTCTCACCGAGCTGATTCCCCAGCTGATTCCCCAACCGTGCTATCTCAGTAGCTCCCTCTGCCCCCACAAGCTCCCGATCCCCCTTCCCTGTCTTGCTTTCCTCCACTGCCCCACAGAACTTACATTTCACCCACCTCATCTATGCATGGTCGGTCTCCCCACAGCTAGTGCAAAAGTTCCACAAAAGTGGGAATTTTTTCAATTGTTTTGCTCCTAACTGTATCCCCGGCACCTAACCCAGGGCCTGGCACATAGTAGGCACTGAATAAATACTTGTTAAATAAATACATAGGATTAAATGGATTCTGTCCTTACCTCTGTCAGGGTTATATAAGAAACACATAAAATAAGGAATGCGAAAGGAACTACTAAATAAGGTGACACTTCGATTAACTATGTGAGTGCTATTACTGTCATCATTCTTGTATTGAAGACGTGCCCCAAGCCTGTCAGAAATGGCCTGCATTAGTCATGCTTGAACTATGGTTCTCCACCTCCCTTTTGCTTATCTATTTCAAGTAGAGCTTAGTAACTGAGAATTCCCACAATACTAAGACTCAGGAAAGGATTAGGTTCAGAGACCCATTCAATGTCTAACACTGCCAATGATGATCTTAATCACAAATTGGGATTTTTGTCTTCCCTTAGAGAAGACTAAGAGGATAGGGAAAGGGGGATTAAAAGATTAAGTATGATCACTTAAGAGTATGAAGAGTGCCCAGTCTCCCTTCATTGTGTCAGAAATACTGCTGAACCTCCACGCAGCTCAGGGGAACAGGACCCTGTCCTTGACTTTGGTTTGACCCTGATGATACAATCAAGTCTCATCCAGGGTGGGTTTCTATGGAAATTCTCAATGGACGAAAGCTTGGGTTCAGCTTAATGGCCTCCATCTGGAAAGCAAGAGTATACAAAATACTCCATGAACTCTAGGAGATACCGAAAATAGCATGTTTCATTATAACCTACCCATAATTACCCTTGGAAGCACCAAACAGAAATGATACAGAGTTAGAACTCTCTTCTAAACATAAACGTTTCACGGCCAGTAGAAAACTCAGCTTGAAGACAAATTTTCTAACCTATCGTCCATCTTGGCTAGAATGATTGTTTAAAACTCCTCTCCATGGGTTCTGAAAAAACCATAGCCCTTTAGAGGCCAATAATAGTATCTTGTACTTGCAAAACTAACATTCAGGTACTGCAGCTAAACTGCAAAGCATTGTAAATCCTGGCGAGGAAGGCAATTAATCTAATTGGGCTGAACGCATAAGGGTTCCCAAGGGGGTAAAACTACATCCTGGGGCACCTGAGCCCAGCAATATGCCTGCTAGGGTTAGGGCAGAGGTGAAGTGAGGCAGTCCCATCATGCTCCACCTTTGAGTTTTAGAAGAGGATTTCCATCATCTTCCCTGCGGCCCCTTTTAGAAAGAAGCACCCTGTGGGGTGCCTGGGTGGCTCAGTCGGTTAAGCTTCCGACTTCGGCTCAGGTCACAATCTCACGGTTTGTGGGTTTGAGTCCCGCGTCAGGCACTGTGCTGACGGTCAGAGCCTGGAGCCTGCTTCTGATTCTGTGTCGCCTCCTCTCTGCCCCTCCCGTGCTCACGCTCTGTCTCTCTCTGTCTCTCAGTAATAAATAAACATTAAAAAGAAAAAAATTTAAAAAAGGAAGAAGTGCCTTGTAAAATTATATGCTATTAAAAACCCTACCATCAAAGTTGGAAAAAACGGACCGCTTTAAGACTTAATCAGCATTAACTCTAAGATTTTGCTTGTCAGCGACATGTCAAGCCTGACTTGCTCCTCTCCTACATTACACTGGGACTGCATTACCCCACAAGGAGGTAGAGAGTCAACCAAAACGAACTAAAGGAGCTTCCACAGAAAAAGGTTTCATCCCTCACTTTATGTAAGTGACTAATTATTGAGGATATAGCCTCTCATCCTCATCAACCCTGGCTTTTGCTTTTTTCGCCTTCATTAAGCACAGAACAAAAAAAAAAAACCAAATTATTTTGCATCTGAGCTCTCTTCCAGGCCCAACAATGCATTTCCCAAGAAGAACCAGATATAATGGGACACTGTCTCCAGGACCCACGGGCAAGCCCGTCATCCGTTCTGCGGGGACCCAATCAAAGCACACAAGGAGGTTTTCAGCAGATATCAAGAATAATCTTCCCTGTGGAGGGCGTCTTGGAGTTTCCCTCAGGGTTTGAAATTCTTCATTTATTACGGTGAAACTAGAGAAAATGAATCAATGTGCATCAGGCCACAGGATGACAAACACAGAAATGCTCTCATGTTGCTGGCATGACCTGTTTCTCTTCCAAAGAGCAGTGGTTTTTGTTTTGTTTGTTTCCACTTGCTTTTGACTCCACACTGGGTTTGCTATTTTCCTCACACCCAAGTCAGGAAATCTGGACCTAATGTTCCCGGTGCATTTATTTCATGTCCCACCTGGTCATTTCCCCGCCATGGTCAAGGAGAATCAGTGAATAAAGACCATCTTGGTACAGCATTATGCCGGAGAATTTGAAACAAGCCGGTGAGGCGAAATCGCTTATGGTTTTCATACCAGGCATACCTCTGAGAGGCTCGATATAAATACTCCTTTCAGCTCAGAACATCGCACATACCATGATGAAATACCGTACTCTATGTGAGCCGGAGACACGAAGTTATCCCTCGCTTAGGACACACAGGTTCACAGGGTTGTGTGTTTCCACGGTCCACACAGGCCCACTGGGCTAGCACAGACGGGGGCTGGAGAAATCTGAGGGTTCTAGAGGGTTTCCGGGTGAGCAAAGCTATTTAAGTTACACCCCAGTTGCTTTGTCTCAGGAAAAGGCGACTACAACTGGATGGCTGCAGCAGAAGCATCTGGACTTCAGCAGTTCCCCATGACTCGAGCAACAAACATCACCTGAATCAGTCACCTGAATCTCCCCATCTTACAGGCGTGCTCTTTCATTTGTCCCTCAAACACCGACCAAACCACAAACCTCCCTCCCAGGAGAGTAAGTTTCCAGCTCCTACTGAGGGAAGTCTCTTGAGGCATTTCTCCTCATGTGCCGAGTTCTGCAACCAGTCTCTCGAAGCGCTTCTGTGTATCTGAAAAGGCACCTGCATACTACGCCAAGGTTAAACCGTAGCGGGGCTGAGCCGCGTCACCTGCAGAGAATGCGAGCAAGAAGAGCGTTCATCTTTGTGTCAGGTGACCCAGGGTGAAAGAAGAGGGCTGTGGTGGCCTGAGGGTGTTCTTGCCACCCAGAGTCACGGTGCTTCTCACTCCAGATCGATGAGGAACCTCAACTGGGGAGGCGTTTCATGGCGTATGGCATGAAGCAGCCAGGATTCCAGGGATCCAAAGCTCGACTAGCTTCTCAAGCCCAAAACTACAGGGTAGGAGTCGATTCCTACACCAGGGCAGACCAGCAGAAACAAGATGAGACAG
Organism: Acinonyx jubatus; assembly: GCF_027475565.1. Taxonomy (NCBI): domain Eukaryota; kingdom Metazoa; phylum Chordata; class Mammalia; order Carnivora; family Felidae; genus Acinonyx; species Acinonyx jubatus. The sequence goes on along the minus strand of NC_069383.1, from coordinate 48,726,948 downwards.
AAGATTAAGTAAAACACGGGGAACCCAAGGAGGAGGAATAACGGACAACGAATGCCCTCAGGGGTTACAGCATCATGGGAGCAGAAGGCCACTCTTCAGTGGTTCCAAGAAAAGAATACAAAGTCGCCATTCCCAGCCCAGGACACACATCTCTCAGTTTGCTGGCAGACGGTGCATACAAAGCTCCACTCTCCAGACCCAAGCAGAACTGAAACAATATCATAGGGATGATTTATTGAATGAGCAGCGGCCTGCAAATTAAAACGGGGAGACGTACGATCAAAGGCTTTTATGCCACATCTTCCGCGAGCACATCTCACTTCACTGAGCTAGGAAAACACCTCCTCTATAGGGGTTAGACAATGCCCTCCCCGGGGCTGCAGGGCTTCACTTGGGTGGGATGCAAGGACTCCTTTCTTCAGGGGACAGGCTTTTTTCCGAAGCCAGAAGGATAGTTAACCTGAGACTACATCTCAATTCTGCAACTGGTTCTCTGCACCATCTTAATCGTGCCCGTTCACTAATTCAACAAATATTTACTCAGCACTTACCCTGTGCCAGGCACTGTGTTCTCAGCACTGCTTTTTCCTAGTGGACACAGTCATACCGGGCCCAGTTCATTTCTTGGTTGGGTTAACTTTCCAACCTCTCTTCATGTTTACCTTTCCAGCGATGCCAAACACATTCAGTTTCCAAGGTCACCAACATCCTACTTTCAAACTAGGAGCCTCCCCCATGATGCTCCTTTTTTTACATTTTGGTGGCAAGAGAGCCCACGCCCTTGGTTTCTGAGCTCATCTCTCTCTAGATAATCAAACCAGCTCACGTTCCTTGCCGTCCCTCGTTCTTGCCAGTTCTCTCTGTCCCTCTACCATTCGCCTACTCAGTATCTCATTGGTCTGATCATCCCATGAGATGCCTCGATCGGGAATGCCTTCCTTATCCCTTTCCTTTTTCAGGCAAATCTGGAAATCCTGCCTTTCCTACATGATCCATCTGGTAATAAACTAAGCACGTTCTCTAGGTGTATCAATTGCTCTCCATGAAAGAGCATCTGCAAGGGACACTTTATAAAGCGCTTCCAACTACGTCATGTCAATCAACTGTTGAAACAGCGATTACCTAACTCACTTCGCACACAAGGAAACCAAGGTGTGCACAAATTAACCAACGTGTCCTAGAGAATACAGCAAGCAAGCAGCTGACGTGGGACCCAAACCCTGTCGATCGACTGCTACATCAGAACCTTTTCCATTCATTATTCAGTCTGCCAAACCCTGCTCAGGAAGCAGCCATGTGAAACAGGTAGGACGGACAGTACTCCCCTTGCCCCATCTGCGGATGGCCAAACTGGGCCAGAAAGAAGGAAGAATGGGCGAAGCCAAAAGAGACAGGGATCTGAGGCCTGGGATCTGAAATAGCCTAAGTGAATTTACGAGTAGGATCCAACGAGGTGTCGTCAAGCAAGAGCCTCCGATGAAACTAAATCACAAAGCAGAGCAGGTCCTTCTTAAGGAACACTTGCTCACCACACACCTTAATTAGGCAAAAGGCAAACACCCATTTGGCTCCTGAAGAGTTAGCATTTAAAAAGCACGATCGAGGGGCGCCTGGGTGGCTCAGTCGGTTGGGCGCCCGACTTCAGCTCAGGTCACGATCTCGCAGTCCGTGAGTTCAAGCCCCGCGTCGGGCTCTGGGCTGATGGCTCAGAGTCTGGAGCCTGCTTCCGATTCTGTGTTTCCCTCTTTCTCTGCCCCTCCCCCGTTCATGCTCTGTCTCTCTCTGTCTCAAAAATAAATAAACTTAAAAAATAAATAAATAAATAAATAAATAGCTAGCTAGCACGATCGAGAGAAAACCACAATCAACGACAACCAACTACAATTAGAGAGCTTAAGAGAAAACCCAGAGAGCAAGGATTCCAGGATTCTCCAAGAAGGTGCAGTCCCATTACCAAGTCGAGAAAGGGATGTACTTTTGCCCCGATGTCCTGGAAGAGTACGATGCCCGGTCCCAGAGTTGGCCAGGAGCCTGGCCGGGCACGGCCTTTCAGATCCACTCCAAATCTGTCTCCTGTTGGTTCTTGTGAAGGGGTCAGTAGCAAAGACACTTGGAAATACATTTTTTAAAGAAGTAGAGTAGGGGGAATGCTTGAGCTCTATCTGACAAGACGTACAACCACCCTCACGTTGCCTGCAGCTTCCCGGAGGCCCTCCTGGAACAGACGACTACACCTGGCGGAGGAAAGGAGGGGACCAATGGTCACTCTCTCGGCCTGTTTCGTGTTTGGTAACGATCCAGGAATCCAAACAGTCACAGATAAAGGAATATCCTCTTACTCCTCTATTTAGCTAAGTACTGCTAATTCAATGAAATTCAGTAATAATTTCTTTCAAATCCACTGCTATAAGCCTGCCTGCACCCTTGCCAACTCCGATTCCAGGCAAAGAAGTTAACACACAGAAAATACTCATTTGCTTCCATGTGTTCAGCCTCTGACTACTGGAGGTATTTCCCTTCAGTGTTTTGTTTGTTTGTTTGTTTCATTTATTCATTTGTTCATTCATTCATTCATTCAGCTTTTTACTGACGTGGAACGTAGACAGGATTATCCTTAGATGGAACACAGGCTTTGCGATTAAATGTAAAACTAGGACTCTATAAAATATCATTCGTCCTTCTATATGACGGCTATAGATATGTCTTTGACTGAGTCACAGCACTTCTTTGAGGAGGTTCCTTATTAGTAAAAGAGGGATAAGAGAATCTACCCCACCCACCTTTTAAAGTGCTTTTCTGAAAGCCAAGTCAAACGATGAATCTGAAAGTGCTTTCTAAATATTTTCAGCCTGGACACCTGTGGATCAGAAAACCTAAGAGCAAAAAAATTTATGTACCCTCCAGAGACTTCCAGAGCACAGACTGTATCTGTGCGTGTTATGAGCATGTGCATGTGTGTTATCGGCAAGGGTCCTGGTAGTGGCTTTGTGCCCTCCACCATTATTATTACCAAGTACCACTGTATTTCTGCAAGCATCCAAAGTCAAGGTTGAGGGGCGCCTGGGCGGCTCGGTCAGTTAGGCATCCAACTTCAGCTAACGTCATGATCTTGCAGTTTGTGAGTTCGAGCCGGCCGCGCATTGGGCTCTCTGCTGTCCTTGTAGAGCCCCCTTCGGATCCTCTGTTTCCCCCAAAACTCTCTGCCCCTCCCCTGCTTGTGCTTTCTCTCTCTCTCTCTCAAAAATAAACCAACATTAGGGGCGCCTGGGTGGCTCGGTCAGTTGAGCGTCCGACTTCAGCTCAAGTCATGATCTCACAGTTCGTGGGTTCGAGCCCCGCGTCGGGCTCTGTGCTGCTGACAGCTCAGAGCCTGGAGCCTGCTTCGGATTCTGTGTCTCCTCTCTCTCCTCCCCTCCCCCGCTCGCACTTTGTCTCTCTCTCTCTCTCAAAAATAAAAAACATGAAAAATTGTCTTAAATAAATAAACAAACATTAAAAACAAATTCAAGGTAGAAACAAGTTGGGTAGCACCGCCTATCTGACCCTGAATCATATGGAAATTATGGCGCTAGAACATCTAATTCTCAATCATTCCAATTCCAGAGCCCTTTTTTTCACTTTGCTCTTGTTCCAAAGGCTTGATTGGTGGACAAGATACTTAAAATGTCCCGCACTTATGGTTCTGTGATCATGAGGTATCATCCCTCCACCCAGCTGGTGGCAGAAAAGTGTCTGACCAAGAGGATTTAAAACAAGTACCACTAGGAAAGACCTTTCTGCAAGAAACCTTAGGGGCCTCCAAGTGGACAACTGAAAGGAACCAAAAGCTAGTGACAGAGAAGTCAATGACCCAACCATCGAGGGCGGTTTTATGAGTTTCATCCAATGAAGCAAAACTTGGACCAAAAAGCTCATTATTCAAACCAGATGCTGTTTTTGTAATATTCATTTCAATGATGAACGGTTTCAATTTTATTTTGAATATGTAATAGAAAGCAGGCAGATCATTACAATAAAGGCGCACTTGAAATTTGCAAAGTTGGTCTGAAAAAGAACTGAATGTAGAAAACCTGTTTTCAAAAGTTTATTGCCAAGAGCATTTTTTTTCTTTTGTAATCATGTGACAAAAGAAATGCAATCGTGGGTTGAAGCAAGACCAGTTATGCACAGCAATGAAATTACCCTTTAATGATAATCAGCCCCAAATCTTGATTACTGCCAGCTCGAATTAATCTGGTCATAAGGCATACAAAGTACTGCGTTCATCTATCTCAAACAAGCACGAAGGATGGGCCCCTCGAGTTGAGCAGCCAGATAAGACAGGGAAGCAGGGAAAGGGAGGAGAGAAGGCCAATCACCTCGAGTGGCAAACAAAGAGCAGAATGTTCATAGAAATGTTTACTGGGGCACCTGGGTGGCTCAGTCAGTTAAGTGTCCGACGTCGGTTCTGGTCACGATCTCATGGTGCGTGAGTCTGAGCCCCGCGTCTGGGGCTGTGCTGACAGCTCAGAGCCTGGAGCCTGCTTCGGATTCTGTGTCTCCCCTTCTCTCTGCCCCTCCCCTGCTCATGCCTTCTCTCTCTGTTTCTCAATAATAAACGTTTAAAAAAATGTTTTCTAAGTGCAAGTTACTTTTTAGAAGAAGTCTGACAATGATCTTCCTCTTCAAGATTATTCTTTCTCCTGTCCGAAGAATGATGTGGAATAGATCTCATCTCCAGGAAACAAGTGAGCATCCGTAGCCAGGTGAATCCAGGGAGAAGGTGAGAGCAGACTGTGGGGAACGGAGCCCAGAAAGAAGACTCTGGCCTTGGGCTGTAATCCCAAAAGCAAAGGGCAACAACTCTCCTGCGTGGGGCTGTTCAGAGGTGACAGAGCTTGCTGTAGTTTCTGGGTTCAATCCAGTACCCAGAGTACAATCCAGTGAGATGCTACCGTAAGAACAATGCAGCCTGACCACCAGCGGCCCGCGTCTGTTGGCTTGCGGAGACTGAGCTGGAACACGTTAGACATGGAGAAGATCAACGCCTTCATTTCACAAACAAGCAGACTCAGGCCCAAGGACATAGAGCGAACTCATGTGGGACCAACTAACGGCCAAGTCCGTTCTCCAACCCACGCCTCCTTTGTGGGACTCCCTACGCACCTGCTCAATCCCCGAGATGACGAGGAGGCCCTAAAGAGCAGTCACTAAGGACCGCTATTGTGGAGCAATCACGGCATTCCGGCACAGTGATGGACAGACACGCTCCTCTTCTGCCCGGAGCGTGCTCATCTGGTGATTCAACACCAGACAGGTGCAAAAGATTTATATTCATACTGGAGTTATAAACCCTATTTATCAAAACCCACTCTGGGCCAGACCCCACGTTGAGCACCAGCGTTCATTTGCCTCTTGTAAGGCTCACAACCCAGGAAGTGTTGATAAACTCATTTTACTGAAAAGGCAGCCAAAGCAGGTGACGTAATTTGCTGACGCTCACACCGCTAGGTAAGTGACAATCCTGGGATCAGACATGTTCTTCTAGCCTCTTGAAGGCACTGTGCTTTCTACTATCCGAACAGCCCTCAACGTTTGGCACAAGAAAGAACTCCTCATTCAACTGATTTATGAGAGCTGCACAAGAATCATTATGCAAGAAGGAGACAGATTTGGGGCGCCCGGATGGCTCAGTCATGGCTCAGTCAGTTAAGTATCCGACTCTTGATTTCAGCTCAGGTCATGATCTCAGTTTCATGTGTTCAAGCCCCGTATAGGGCTCTGCACTGACCATGTGGAACCTGCTTGGAATTCTCTCTCTCTCTCTCTCTCTCTCTCTCTCTGCCCTTATCCAGTTCGCACTCTGTCTCTCTCAAAAAAAAAAAAAAAACAAACTTCAAAAACATTACACACACACAAAAATAAAGTAACAGATTCTGAACAATGATAAGGAAACTTTTAAAATTGGGATGTAAGCATGAGCCTTTTACTTAGCTAAGGAGAGAAGTTTCTTGCAAAATTCTACTCTTTCCTTTTAAAAACTCTTTGCTTCACAGATCCCTAGCTATTTATCACTCTTCTCTTCTCTTTCAAGCAAAAGCTCAAGTCCCCACAAGCAGAACAGAAGGACAACAAAAATCTTAACCAGCAGCACTGACTTTGCACAGAAACAGTCACCAAAGTCAAGAGCCCGTGGACAAGACCATGGAGGACTTCATTCTCCCAGCTCGCAGCCTTCTTGTGGCTGGCCGGGCTCCACACGTGCTTTCACCTTCGGGCAACCACCTGCCACCTTTACCTTCTGGAAACATGGGCACACGGCCATGCTAGAGATTCCTGCTCTCTGACTGAACACGAACACCTCTCAGCTTCCAGTCTGAACACAACCCTGAAGACCAGCCTCACTACGGGTTTGGTGCTGCTGATGTCTCTGCAATGTGTAATCTTCTGCCTATAGGGAGGCTGGCCTGTTTAATTAAAGCTAGAAGATTCCAAAGAGGCCTATTCTTTTTTTTTTTTTCTTTTTTAGAGAAGGTCTTTTTTTATTTAAAAAAATTTTTTTTAACATTTATTTATTTTTGAGAGAGAGACAAAGCATGAATGGAGCAGTGGGGGGCAGAGAGAGAGAAGAAGACACAGAATCCGAAGCAGGCTACAGGCTCTAAGCTGTCAGCACAGAGCCCAAGGCGGGGCTTGAACTCACAAACAGCAAGATCGTGACCTGAGCCAAAGTCGACTGAGCCACCCAGGGGGGCCAAATTTTGTTTAATGTTGATTTATTTTTGAGAGAGACACAGTGTAAGTAGGGGAGGGGCAGAGACAGAGAGGGATGCACAGACTCTGAAGCAGGCTCCAGGCTCCTACCTGTCAGCACAGGGCCCGACGCAGGGCTCGAACTCACGAACCGCGAGATCATGACCTGAGCCAAAGCCAGATGCTAACCGGCTGAGCCACCCTGGCGCCCCTGAACCTACACAGACCAGACGAGAAGCACCAGCCAGGCAGATGGGGCATGGTGTGCTCTCGACAAAACGCAACCAACCTCATTTTCCTAGAGACGTTCTGAAGTTTATTTCCTGGCAGTTTCAGGTTCTGGGAATACAAAGATGATGAGAGCTCCGTCCTTGAGGAGCTCACAGTCTGGTGAGGGAGACAATACCTTGAAAAGATTAATGGCAGTTATCAGGTGATAAGTGGAGAACACAGAGGACACCAAGTGCTATAAGCAAACGGGACAGAGGGACTAGGGGGACTTCATCAAAGAAGGGCCGCACGAACTAGCTTTTCAAAATGAGTAGAGAATTTTCAGGGCAACGAAATGGAGGTTCAGGAACACTGCAAGCCGAGAGGACAGTGTGTTCAAAGACTCACATTTATGAAGGCGCCTGCAGCCCGAGGAGTGAAGAGAAGCAGTGTTTGTATGGGAGGGGAGGCGGGGAGCTGGTAAAGGAAGCATCTCAGAGACTATTACAAAGGGTCTCTATAGGCATCTTGGAGTCAGTGAGGGTTTTAAGGCATATTCAGTTGTGGTTTTGTTTTTTAAGAAAGTAATTCTGGCAGAAATGCCAGTGTAGACAGGGGTTTACACTAGTGCTGTGCAATATGTATATATTATATATATATTATATTTAATATATATAATATATAACATATTATATATATAATATATATATTAATAATATTATATATATATATATATATATATATATATATAAAATGTGAGCCACAGAGCCAAGCCACATATATAATTTTAAATTTTTTAGTAGCCACATCTAAGGTAAGAAAAAAACAAGTGAAACTAATTCAATGATATATTTTAACCACCCAATCCCAACTATTATCATTCGACATGCAGTCACTATATATTTTTTAATTATTAATGAGATAGTTACGTTCTTTTTTTTTTTTTCTTGTCTTCTAAATCTGGCACACTCGGCCGCACATCTGAATTTGGAGAAGCCACATTTCAAGTGCTCAGAAGCCAGATGTGGCCCGAGGTGACTATAATGGACAGCACAGCTCTAGATAAACCAAATACAAGACCCACTTAGGAGGCTGCAACCGAGAGTCCAGACAAGGGATGATAAAGGTCTGGGCAGATATTTCAGCCCCTGGACATATGCTAAGCTGCCATTGGAGTGCCATTTTGCAAATCTGTAGCTTCCTTTTTGTTTTGAATCGGCCGTAATTCACATGCTTCACAAATAAAAACGGTATAGCCGTGTGTCGAACAAACAGCACGGCTCCCAACCTTTTTCTGTCCACCCACCCCTCCCCACCCCACCCCCACCCCCCATTAAAGGTAAACATTTCTACTGAGTTTCTTTTATTTATTATCCTTCCAATATTTCTTCATGTAGATACAAGCAGATATGAATGCAGACTTGTATGTTGTCCCTTTTCTTTCTGCACCAAAGGTAGCATACTACACATTCTGCTCTATACCTTTTCTCATCGAATCACATATCTTGGAGATCTTTCCATATTACTGCATAGAGTTTCCATGTTTTCTTTAAAAACACAATATGTGTTTTAAAATACACAATATTCAATTGTATGGATGGGTCACAGTTTATTTCACCAGACTCTACTAATGAATGATACTTGAATTCTTTTCATTCTCCTCTATTACAAACAATGGTCTAATGAAAACCTCCTACATACGTCACTTTATATGTATTCAGATGTACCTTCGGGGAAAAATTACCGGAGCCAAACTGCTGGGTCAAAGGGTAATTGCATTTGTAATCTTGAGAGATATTGCCAAACCGGCCTTCATAAGGGTTGTGCTATTTTGTAATCTCACAAGAACTACAGTGACAATTTTTCCACATCTGGTCAACGGTATAGAATCATCACACTTGAGAATTTTTGCCAGTCTGATGAAGTGAAAAGTAATACTCCAGCATGATTTAAATGTGCATTTCTCTTATTACGTTAGAGTTTAAAGATCTTTTCTTTGGTATAAAGACAATCTGGATTTCATGTTCTGTGAACATGTTCTTTGCCCATTTTTCTACTGGTCTGCCAGTCATTTTCTTATTCATTTGTAGGAGCTCTTTATGTAGAGATTAACCCTTGGCCCATTACAAATACTTTTTCCCCGATTGTCATTTGTCTTTTGAATTTACTTTTTGTGGCTTTTACCAGGTAAAATTTTTTATCCAAATTTACCAGTCTTTTTCATTTATGGTTTCTGAATTTTAAGTCACAGTTAAAAAGGCCTTCTTTGTTATAAAGGAATTTACCCATGTTTTTTTTTTTTCCAGTCCTTTTAAGATTTTAAGCAGATATGAATATATACTCATGTTTTGAAATGTTTGTTACAAATCATTTTTCACTTGTTCCCACGGAGGTAGACCCGACATCACGTTTTGAAATGTTTGTTACAAATCATTTTTCATTTGTTCCCACGGAGGTAGACCCAACATTTTAGAACTGCCTCCCTGATTTCTCCCTCCTTTCTTTGTCATAATTCTTCTGAATATCAGTGATCATCATACAAAATGAACTAACCAAGGTAGAGTTTATTTGAATGATATGAGATATCGAACCAACCTTATCTTTCTCCAGACACCTACCCACTTGGCCCAATGCCATACTAAATATTTCATCATTATCCTATTGGAAGTATAATTTTTAAACACTTTTCTATTTGTGTAGACAGCAACCTGGACTTTTATAAACTCATGGTTCTAATTCTTTAGTCTAGACACTACAGAGGTAAAGACAATTTATGCTATCCAGTTCATTTATGGGAACTGCCAAGTTTCATGAAACTGCATTCATACAGCACCGTCTTTCCTCCCACATAGTCATCAATATCTTTTCAGCAGATGCTTGACTTGAAGAGATACACAGATGCAAACTGCCATTGAGAAGTTTACCGTTTAAAGTTGTTAAGTTATTTTTCACAAATAATTTGCTTAAAAGGCAAGCAGTATACCACAATGAAAGTTTAGCAAAATTCTGTGCCTCTTGATCTTAGGGTTGTGAGTTCAAGCCCCACGTTGGGTGTAAAGCTTAGTAAAAAAGGGAAGGGAAGGGAAGGAAGGGAAGGGAAGGGAAGGGAAGGGAAGGGAAGGGAAGGGAAGGGAAGGGAAGGGAAGGGAAGGGAAGGGAAGGGAAGGGAAGGGAAGGAAGGGAAGGGAAGGGAAGGGGAAGGGAAGGGAAGGGAAGGGAAGGGAAGGGAAAGGGAAGGGAAGGGAAGGGAAGGGAAGGGAAGGGAAGGGAAGGGAAGGGAAGGGAAGGGAAGGGAAGGGAAGGGAAGGGAAGGGAAGGGAAGGGAAGGGAAGGGAAGGGAAGGGAAGGGAAGGGAAGGGAAGGGAAGGGAAGGAAGGGAAGGGAAGGGAAGGGAAGGGAAGGGAAGGGAAGGGAAGGGAAGGGAAGGGAAGGGAAGGGAAGGGAAGGGAAGGGAAGGGAAGGGAAGGGAAGGGAAGGGAAGGGAAGGGAAGGGAAGGGAAGGGAAGGGAAGGGAAGGGAAGGGAAGGAAGGGAAGGGAAGGGAAGGGAAGGGAAGGGAAGGGAAGGGAAGGGAAGGAAGGGAAGGGAAGGGAAGGGAAGGGAAGGGAAGGGAAGGGAAGGGAAGGGAAGGGAAGGGAAGGGAAGGGAAGGGAAGGGAAGGGAAGGGAAGGGAAGGAAGGGAAGGAAGGGAAGGGAAGGGAAGGGAAGGGAAGGGAAGGGAAGGGAAGGGAAGGGAAGGAAGGGAAGGGAAGGGAAGGGAAGGGAAGGAAGGGAAGGGAAGGGAAGGGAAGGGAAGGGAAGGGAAGGGAAGGGAAGGGAAGGGAAGGGAAGGGAAGGGAAGGGAAAGGGAAGGGAAGGGAAGGGAAGGGAAGGGAAGGGAATCATCAGATTTTGGGGGCGCCTGGCTGGCTCAGTTGGCAGAGCATGAGAATCTTGATCTCAGAGTTTTAAGTTTGATCCCTATAGGGGTGCCTGGGTGGCTCAGTCATTAGGCAACCAACTTTAGCTCGGGTCATCATCTCACAGTTCGTGGGTTTAAGCCCCGCGTCAGGCTCCGTGCTGACAGCTCAGAGCCTGGAGCCTGCTTTGGATTCTGTGTCTCCTTCTCTCTCTGCCCTTCCCCCTCTTGCACTCTCTCTCTCAAAGGTAAACATTAAAAAAAAAATTAAGTTTGACGCCTACAACGCACATAGAGCTTACTTTAAAAAAAATCTTTAAAAAAAAAAAAAGGTTGGCAAAACTCTTATCAATCACAGAATTCTGGTCAAATTCATCTTATATGATCACCAGTGTGCCATTCAAAAGATTTATGAAAAGGAAAGGAGAGAAGAGACAGGCCGTTCAGAAAATACCTGGTCCATCTCAGGTAGAAAAGTGAAAAGTGATATTTTTTTCAGTTTTCAAAAAGGTACATACAAATATGGAATGTTCCGTGAACTGGTTTGTCATCTTTACACGGGGCCACATCATCACCTCTGGAATGTTCCAATTTTAGTTTGTGTGTTGCCAAAACGAACAGAAGAAATAATATTCTTTGACAAGGGCTTAACATTCCCAATTATTTCTAGTCAAACGCTGCCAGTAAACTGGAATTTTTAAGGTAAAAACGAGAAAGGTATAGTATTCTATGGTAAATGCCCTTCTACTCCCACATTGATTCATATCGTGCGTATCAGCACCTTGTAATATCCAATCAGTGCATACTGCACATATTTCCCTATGACTTGAGGTTGTAAGATTAGTTATTACGGTTAGTTTCGAAAAGACTTACACACACGCGCGCACACACACACAGAGTTATAAGCAGCGTATCCTTCAAAACTAGCAAGGGGATCAGTTCTAACAGGGGATGCTGGATGCTCATGTATTAGATACGAATCAGAAAGCTTTACACGAGATAAGAGTACCAGAAAGACAACACAGCCAAAGGATCCTATACAGGAAATAAAGGAGATGCCGGGGAAGTGGCTCAGGAGAATCCTATGGAGTAAGAGCTCTCCCAGGCAGGAACGAAGCATAGCTTCTAAGACGTCTGTGATGTTTCTAAAACAAACAGCTGGGGTGGAAGCCCAGAGCCCTGCGAACACAGATGCTGAGGCTGCACGCACGCTACTTCTGGGGTGGCCTCCCTGTCTCCCACACCCCCCTCCCCTCAAGCTGCTGCCTCCCACATCAGCCTGCAGACGCCCCATCTCTGGCCCTGAGATGAGTCTCGACCTCTAAATTTGCAAATGCCTAATGAAGGCAATTCTAAGTATCAAAAACTTACCACTAATGCCCATGGCCCCTCCCCTCCAACAGACAAAGCCGTATCTTGTTTCTCCATTGTAAAAAATATTTTTTGGATGTTTATTCATTTTTGAGAGACAGACAGAGCATGAGTGGGGGAGGGGCAGAGAGAGAGGGAGACGCAGAATCCGAAGCAGGCTCCAGGCTCTAAGCTGTCAGCACAGAGCCCGACGCGGGGCTCGAAGGGCTGGAACTCACCAACCGGGAGATCGTGACCTGAGCCAAAGTTGGACGCTTAACCAACTGAGCCACCCAGGTGCCCCTACTTCTGTGTTCTCTTAACTCATTTCCTTCTTTCCTCACTCCCCCCTTCACAAACGATTCTGCAAACAGTTGCCAGATACCTTTCCTAAATGGCACCCAAACTTCCAGTGTTCCCCATTACTTACACAACAGCCTGAAATCATGTCAGTGATCAGTTCATTCATTCAACAAAGATTTGCTGAGCCCCCCTGTTGGCCAGGCACTGTTTTAGGCATTTGGGAACATGGTTGAACAACAAAACTCCTACTTAATCGTATTTTTTTCCAGCCCTTCACTCTACCTGTCTCCTAGATAATGATAAACATTACCTATAAATAAATCTACACTAGAATATTCTAGTATGAGGATATATTCAATGATATCTTAAAAAACCAGGAGTGAGCAAGACAGATGCAGTCTTTTCTGCATGTCCCACTCTGGCCTCCTCTCAGCTTTCCACTCTGAAAATGCCTTCTCCTTTCCTCACCCTCTAAACCCTGCCCACCCTGAAATGCTCAGTGCAAACCCTCCAGCTTCCCTAAAGATTTTCCTGGGCACCTATGCCCCCAGCAGGGGCCATCAGTCCTTCTTGTCACATCCCTTATCTCGTAAAGTACGTCTGGAGTGTGTGTGTGTGTGTGTGTGTGTGTTTTCTTTTCATGGTTTCATGAAACTCGCTAATTAGAACAGAGATCTCTGAAGACCAGATACTTGTTCTCTCCTGTGTACTTTCTAGAATTCCATAATCACAGAACATTACTGCCAGAGGAAATATCTGACACCGGTTCATCAAACCCAACTTGCTACTTGAGAAAGCTGAGGCATAGAGAGGCTAAGTGCAGTAACAAGCGCTTAAAAAAAAAAAAAAAGAATATTAATTGCCGGTGGTCAGGCATCCTTTTCTTTGTCCCTGGGGGTGGAGGGAGATGTCTGAATTCCCGGATGTATGAAGTTCTTCCTTCTTGGAATCCATGCACATGCTCCCAAGCTGTCTGACAATTTGCTGAGAGCAACTGCCCGGCTGAGGTCTAACTAACCTGGAAAAACCTGGTGGATTTGCCTGGTGCTACACGGTTGCCCTCTTTCTAACTTTCTTTAAAAAATTTTTTTAACGTTTATTTATTTCTGATACAGAGAGAGACACAGAGCATGAGCAGGGGAGGGGCAGAGAGAGAGGGAGACACAAACTGAAACAGGCTCCAGGCTCTGAGCTGTCGGCACAGAGCCCGACGCGGGGCTCGAACTCACGGACTGCAAGATCATGACCTGAGCCGAAGTCGGACGCTTAACCGACTGAGCCACCCAGGTGCCCCTCTAAGTTTCTACTGCCCGCAGGTTGCTGGAGATCTCAGTGATGCTAAATAATGAAACCTGAAGCCCACAGATTATCCAGATTCTGCATTGCTCTCCCCTCTCCACCCTCAAGAAATCCAGGGCTTCCTTTATCCTGCCATATCAGTGTTTACCTTCCACGCTGGCCAGAGAGCTGCCCCTGCTGGGAGCCAGAAAGCTTTCTGAAGGAGGCAGCTGCCAAGGACAGGAGCACGCAGGCAGGGGTTAATGGAGACATAATTAAAAGTACCTACAAGTGCAAAATCAGAATAGCCCTGTGAGAAGTATAATTTGGAACAGGCCAGTAGAGACCAGATGTCATCTACAACGCAAGGAGGTGTGGCATGATATACAAATGACAAGGTGTTTTTTTTTAAATTTTTTTAATGTTTATTTTTGAGGCAGAGAGAGCATGAGCAGGGGAGGGGCAGAGAGAGAGAGAGAGAGAGAGAGAGAGAGAGAGAGAGAGAGAGAGAGAGAGAATCCAAAGCAAGCTCCAGGCTCTAAGCTGTCAGCACAGAGCCCGACACGGAGCTCAAACCCATGAATCGCAAGATCATGACCTGAGCTGAAGTCGGACGCTTAACTGACTGAGCCACCCAGGCGCTCCTAGAAATGCCAAGACTTTTAATATGAGCTCCATTTCTATTTCCCTATCTCCATGTGATTTCCTCCCTACTAGTCACAAGAAATTCAAAGAGGCACATGTGGTCTTCTCATCCCACTCCACGTACCTACTAAAATGGCAATGGGTGCTCAGTAATGTGTCCTAAATCTCCTAAAAGTGAAGGGCCAGTTTATCCTTTGCTTGAGCTGAAAAAAGTCAAATTTAACAAAAGTACAGTCATGCACATGTGGTCAATGTAGATAAGAGTGGCTCACGTTTGTATGTTTCTCTGGGGGGCCAAGAAGAACTGATAATACTTAATTGGCCACAGATTATGAAGCCCACGTTCATCAAATTAGACTGGAGGTAATTGCCCTTCAGATGTTGTTTTAGGCAGCTGTTCCGTTATTCACAAGCAAATCTGTGCCCTCAATTTATAATAATCCCTCGATGTCATGGTCTTTGGCATAGCTGAATCCCACAACCTCGGAAGCCATCAACAGTTCCCTCTCAGGCCATCCCAACCTGCAAGAATAGTTTGGTGGGAAGAAAATCTTGGTTTTCAAGATGAAAGAATATTCCTTACATTTATGAAAACCTTTGAAATATACAGACTTCCTACCTAACACCAGCTAGCAAATTGCCTTGCTTGTTTCTATCTAAGCAAATGAACTGTTAAAAGCAGGAAAAAAAAAACATATCATAAGCTTCAAAATTTTCTGATTGTAGCTTCTTTGGGGAAAGAAACAAAGATTTATTCCCGAGTCCAGACCAAATGACATCACCCTGCCAGAGACACAGCGGCTGCCCCAGGGGCGGTCTCTAACGTGCCTCCTCCAGTCTCCACCCCTGCAGCTTTCCCTCCCACTCCTCCCTTGCAGACAGGACATCTTCCATCCAGTTTGGACTGCCCACCGGTGTCTGGAGCAAGCTCTGCCACTCAGCTTATGTGATAATCTGAACCTCGCTTACCCAAACCAGGCCACCATGACCCAGGTCGAATTAACAATAACTCCTGACCCAGACCGCGGACTGGAACTCTTCCCGGTCTTCCCTGCCTTGAGCGGGGACTGATTCAGGCAACCGGGGTGATGCTGGGCCAGCGAGCAGTATTTCAGGAGGCCTCCCAGGTCTTGCAGAGGAGGAGGGGACAGAGCCTGGGGGCCCGACATGTCAGGGCAGCTGGCCTTCTATTAGCCACAGACCTGAGCAGATGAAACGCTAACGTATCCAAGGTCATGTCAACCCTGGCGCACCACCCACCACCCCCTCACCCACTCAATAACACAGCATTCGTGTGTTCATTCCTTCCTTCCTTCTCTATTTAACGAGTCCCTGTATAAATGCAGGCAGATACATCTCAAAATTGCAAATCTAGTAAAATTCTAGTTAGCATGAACCCACTGAAGTAGGAACTTCCATTAACTGGAACGATGGGGTTCCTTCATATAAGTGACATTCAAGCCACACTGAACATACCAAGTTACTGATATTCTCTATCTAAAATTACCTCTCCCTTTTCTCTACCAGAAGAACTCAACTATATTTATACTGAAAAGATACAGATGTCATTTCCCTAGGAAGCCTTTTCCAACTCCTCCAGTCTTCTTAGAGGGCTTTCCAACTACATCTCCCACCACACTTTCCTTTACTCTCTCCTCAAACTACACTACCCTTTTCTCACCTCCTGCCTTCCATGTTAAGTTCCTTTCTGCCTCAGGGCCTTTGCATATGCAGTCTACTATGTCAAAATGTTCCTGCTCATATTCCAACTCATGACTGACCCCAGCACCACAGCCCCTACTGCTCCCCACCCCTCATATCTCAGTTGAACCAGGAAAGCCATCCCTGAGCCCCACCATTCACCCTCATGGTCTCACATGCCTTTCCTTCCTCGGTTTATTGGAACTGTACTGTTAGAACTGCGATATTACTTGATTAAAGTCTATTTCCTCAGTAGACTATAAGCTCCATATGAGTAGGGACCATGACTATTTTCATTTAGCATTGTGACCAGTGACTAGCACAGTGGCACACAGTAGGCACAGTAAGTATTAGCTGAATGAACAAGTGACCTTCTCTGTAGTACTTGTGTCCCTGAATTCCAATTGCCCCGTTTGAGTATTAGTCCCAACCTGGCCACTGCCAGCCACCCCAGAACCAAATCCTTTTCTACAATGTCTTTAAATGGACATTTATCCAGGGAAATGAACATTTATCCCTATCACCTACACCTTGTATGTCCACATCTAGGAACAATGGGGGCTAAAAACCAGGATCTTCAGACCCCAAGGTTGATGATCCTCGTGTATACTAAGGTCATGAAAAATGGGCCTTAGAATATAGCAAGGAGCACCTGGGTGGCTCAGCTGGTTAAGTGTCTGACTTTGGCTCAAGTCATCATCTCAAGGTTCATGAGTTTGAGCCCCACATCGGGCTCTGTGCTGTTAGTGTGGAGCCTGCTTAGGATTCTCTCTCTCCCCATCCCCTGCTTGCACTCTCTCTCTCCCTCAAAATAAATAAATTAAAAAAAAGTTTTCTTAAAAAGAACATATACAAAAAGAGGGTGCCTGGCTGGCTCAGTCGGTAGAGCAGGCAACTCTTGAACTCAGGGTTGTGAGTTCAAGCCCCATGTTGGGTGTAGAGCTTACATTGGAATATATATATATATATATATATATATATATATATATATATATATACATACACACACACACACACACACACACACATATATATAAATTCAGTTTATATATATATGTATATATATTCAGTTTATATATATTGTTTATATATGTATACATATATATTCAGTTTATATATGTATATATATTCAGCTTATATATATGTATATGTATATATACACGTATATATATGTGTGTGTATATATGTGTGTATATATATACACGTATATATGTGTGTGTGTGTGTGTGTGTATACACACACACACATATATATACACATACACACACACACACACACACACACACATATTCAGTTGATGTCCCGGCTGTATTGACCACTGAGTAGGACACAAACAGGGCAGCTGGAGACAGCAATGTACCATGTGTAGCTTCTCAGTTAAGGGCTAAGTTGTGTCCCATCTCGCCACAAAGTTGTATGCTGAAGTCCTGGCCCCCCAGTACCTCAGAAGAGTGACTGTATTCAGAGACAGGGCCTTTAAAGAGGTGATTGCATTAACTGAGGCCCTTAGGGTGGGCTGTAATCCCATGTGGCTGGAGTCCTTATCTCAGAAGAGGCAACTGGGACACAGATACACACAAGGGCAGAGCACGTGAAGACCCAGAAGGGAGGCGGCCCGCTGCAGGCCCAGGCGAGAGGCCTCCGAGGAAACCAGCCCTGCGACACCTCGATCTGGTACCTCCAGCCTGCAGGACCGTGAGGAAATAACTGACTGCTGTTGAAGCCACCCAGTCTGTGGCACTTTGTTATGGTGGCCAGAGTACCCAGCCCAGTGCTCCAGCAGAGTTCTTGACAGAAAGGAAAGGAATGTTTGCCAAGTACCCACTGCCCGCCCCACCCTTTGCAATCCAAGGTGCAAGGTCCCTGCTGTTGCTGTACCTCCTTCTTTATTTGACAAACGAGGACACTGAGGCAGAGTCACAGAGGCCGCCGAGCCATATTCTGACTCCAGGGCTATCTGCTTCTAAACTCCACATCCTGGTTTGCACTAGACCTTCAGAGCCAAAAGACCAAAGTAGAGTAGTAAATTGGGAAGCAGATTCTCATTTGCTTCGTTTAGCCCTTAGAAAACGGGCAAGATCACCATTTCAGCTAAGTTGGAGAGCCAGATGCATCTGTATGCATCACCCAAATAAAGCGATTCAAATACTGTGAAACAGATGTGAATAGGAACTAATTTTGCTTTTCAACGAGCATTCTGAACAGATCAATACTACAAAATGCTAAACAGCAAAATGTCATTACAATTTAAATACACCTGCCCAGCTGATTGGTTCAAAGAGGCACTTACAGTAGCTAAGAATGTATTTTCTCTTCCTAAGAGCGGGAGTCTATTATGTAAAATAAAGTCATGAAAATTTTAATTTCCCTGCATCAAGGACAGAACCTGGTGTAGCCCACAAACCAAGGAGAAACTGAAAGAAACAAAACGCAGCTGAATGCATAATCAGCTGTCTGTCACTTTCTGAATAGTGACTAATATTCTAATTATTAGTCACCATACCGCGAAGGTGCAATTAGAAAACAGGGACGATTGCTCTAATTTTTTTTTGTTGTTGTTAACCCACAATTTGTGAGGCCTTCAGGAAAATATGATTTAAGTCCCTATCGTCTTATAAAGGAAAAGATGATTAACAGTTAACATTCAGTTCCCCCTACCCAGCGTCTAAAAAAAAAAAAAATCTTTGAAGTTGTATTGACAGATATGACTAACAACTGTAATCACAGAAATAAATTTGGTAAAACGATAATTTATCTGTCACAATTTACTGAGAAAGAAAAAAAAATGCCACACAAGCAGCCAAATTGTGAAGTTAAATGAAAGCCAAGATAGAACCCAGTTTTTAATGAAATGTAGAGCATTATTAATTGGTCTCCTAGCAACGGCCAGGCTAAAATTACTTAACATGTCTGCTCAATCATATGCAAATATGAGCGTTATCCCTTAAATGTTGATTATAGTTGGTCTTTTCAGATGCAAATCCAATGTGTAAAGTGAATGTAAATGTTGACAATGCTGATACCCAAAAAAATACTGATTAACACCATTCTGGGTGCTCAGGAGAGTTGAGGATCTTCCCTTCCGAAGGGCTGCAGGGCTGGCTTGGGACACCATCTTCCCGCACCTGTACCTCACCGCTGCCCTCACACCAGCAGCAGCATCAGAGAGGACAAAGAAAAATGAAAAGGGGCAGGGCCTTGCTGACTGGCGCTGCAGTGAGTTCTCATAAAGCTAAATGACGGATGCACGATGTTTTTGGCTGACAGCTCAATTGCATGATGCAAGGGGCTTGCCCACCCAAGACCAAGCTTGGTCTCAAGTGTCTCAAGTTTGGTTTGCACATAAAGCCAGACCTTGAGGGGACTCCATCAGGGCTCAGGTAGTCAAATTCCCTTCAAAACTGCCAAATGAGACACTCTTCAACTATACTCGGGCCTTGTCCTGCTGTTCCAGAGCTGCTTGGGAACAGCCACGTTCCACTGGCAATACGTAGGGTGCTTTTAGGGGTCGAAAGTGTTTAGCCCAGTCATAGTCCCCGTCGGGCTCCAAAGCCACCTTAATGACACATCACTACTACTCCAAGCTAAAGCAATGTGCTTGCCACACTTAACGCTTATTCATGCAACAAATATTTACTGCATAATTACAATTTGTCAGGCGATGATCTATGTGCTGGAGAGGCAGCAGTGAGTAAGAAAAAATCCCTATCTTCACGTGTCTTAGCGGAGGGAAGAGACAAGTAAACCAAGAAACGTGTAAACAATAAAATTTCGGGTAGCGATTAAACAAACAAACAAAACAGGAGGAAAAAAAGTAGCCCAAGGAGGAGAAGGGAAAGGGTGGGGTGGGGTAGACTACAGCACAGAAGGCCTCTCGCAGGGTGACTTCTGCATAGATTTAGAAGAAAAGAACCCAGGTCCAGGAGGGGAAAGCAAGCCTGCACCCTGGGGCAGAAATGAGCTTGGAACACCCTGAACGCCAGCGTGGTTACTGACAAGGAGCAGGAAGAGTGGCGGAGTGCGTGTGTGTGATGTGAAAAGTACAGCTCTGAGTTCCTAGACCACCTTCCCACAAGACTGCATCCCTAAGCCCCAGCCCTACAGTATTTCACGGATGCCACCTGAGGGCTATACTTCAGGACTAAAAGACAGAGCATAAGCATAGGCAGGAGGAAAGAGGAGGGAGTCTATTCCAACCATTTTTCATTTCACTTATTTATTTTGAGAGACAGAGAGCGCAAGCGGGGGCATGGCAGAGAGAAAGAACCCCAGGTAGGCCCCCCAACTGTCAGCACAGAGCCCCATGCGGGGCTCAAACCCAAGACCCAGGAGACCGTGACCTGAGCCGAAGTCAGATGCTTAACTGACTGAGCCGCCACCTGGGTGACCCTGTTCCCCCGAACTCTAGAGGTACTTTCCTCTCTAGGTCAAGTCTCAGCCCTCTCCAGACCCCTGAGAAATCGAGGCGCCAATTGGAAAGTACAACCTTGAACGGTTCTCCCTTAGAGGAAGTGAGGTGGATTTCTTCTGGCCGAAGCCCTCTATGTGCAAGCCTCTGAAGGTTGGGGACTAGGCAAACAGTTTACTCCAGACCCTAAACCAAGACTCCAGGATATGCCAGACAACAGTCAGAAGCTCGGGACGTATATTCCACAAAGTCCTGATGCTTGCTTAGATGGAGAGTTGACAAAGATCACAGAGACAGTTCCATACTAAGTGTAGGATCCCCAGACCAACCTTATGAGTGTGGGGCCTAGGGCCGGACAGATTCTTCTTCGAACACATCACCCTTTGGCCTGAGTCTGTGAAGGCTTTAAGAGTTAGTATTAAATGCAAATGACCTTAAGGGAAACTTAGATGTAGTCCACCTGGGAGTGGGCGGGGGCTGAGTTTGGGGCACACAGACGCCCAGGTAAACGTGTGGAAGTGGGGTGGGGCTTAATCTGTCTGTCTGGCGGAGCACGGACCTGCTTTGGGAATGGTGACGACAGCCTGGCTTGCAGAGGGGCCACATGCTGGTCTGCGCGACACCACACTGCACCAGTCTTGCCTCGATTCATGTCAAACCTGAACGAGAAACATCACTAGGACTGCATTCGGCCCGGAGTCTAAACAGAAAACAACAGCGCTAAGCAGTTTAGTGTCATCAAAGTGGAGCTAAATGTCAAAGAGACAGAGACGTGGAGCCGGCCACTCAGTTAGACGAAGGACAGCCCTCTATATGCAGCATCATCACCTCACAGCTCAAGGAAGCATAGTAAGGTCTGAGTTACAGATCAAACACATTGTACGGGTGACTGTCGTCCTGGCCACCGAGATGTTCCTTTTAGGCCGCCGGTTCCCGAAGCAGCCTCCGCAGTTGGCCGGGCACTTGCCAGAAATGCAGAGTCACAGGCCTTGCCCCGTACTTAATAAATTAGCAATCTGGCAGTGAGCCCGGAAATCTGTTCTAACAAGCCCTCCAGGTGATTCCATGCCTGCAACATGCGAAAGGCAGTTTCCGAGCCCATTTCAGCAAGAAGGTATGTCTCTGAGTTTTATACTTAGCACCATCTTGCTATAAATTATTTCAACCAACAGGAAACCAAGGATAGCTGCCCTGCACCTTCGGCACGTGGCATGCAGTCAAAATAAACACACTAATTGTGTGAATTCCTGACACAGTGACTTTTTCCAAAGAATGCACCACTCGGAGCACAAGATGCTGATTTACTGATTTCTTAAGATAACCAATTTTTTCCGGCTGAGAGAGGAATGAAAAAAAAAAAAAAGAGGGTTATTATTTAGGAAAGTCAAGTTTGGTGTAGCCTTTGGAGAGAAGCTTTGAGGATCACGGAGTTCTCGGATCGGACGCTTGTCTCCCTTCCCGGACCCGCTCCCTCACAGTCAGGCCTCCCCACCCTAACAGAAGCTCCCTGGGGGGACGGAGGGTCTCTGATTCACTATGAACACTACAAAAGCCCTTGCTGAATGGAGGACCCTCTCTCATCGTTACGTCTTAGAATATTAAACCTTCTAGCGTTTCTGGCAAAACAAGGGATGTCACGCAGCAAACATTTATCAAAAACATAATGCAGGGGCACCTGGGTGGCGCAGTCGGTTAAGCGTCCGACTTCAGCCAGGTCACGATCTGGCGGTCCGTGAGTTCGAGCCCCGCGTCGGGCTCTGAGCTGATGGCTCAGAGCCTGGAGCCTGTTTCCGATTCTGTGTCTCCCTCTCTCTCTGCCCCTCCCCGTTCATGCTCTGTCTCTCTCTGTCCCAAAATAAATAAACGTTGAAAAAAAAAAAAAGACAATCTAGAAGATATTTCAAATATAAGATAAATATACACGAGGAAACCTACAATCAGAAGGGTGCGTCTCGAGTTTCATTGTGCAACAGAATCACTTGTGATGCCCGATAAAATCGGGGGCTTCTGGGACCCACTACCAAACACCTTGATTTATGTGAGTTGGGGCCCAGGGTTCTGCCTGTTGACTAAGCATGCCCAGGTGATTTTGATGCAGGGATCTGTATTTAAATTACTGACATGGTAACGTCTCCCATTTTCAAGGGGTATTAATAAGGGGAATGCAAAAGGGATTTTTTTTTTAGGAAAATAAAGCAGTGCTACAACAAAAGGACTACAAGTTCCTTTCCTCTGTGTGTGTGTGCTAATGTCAGAAAACCGTAGTTGAGAAAAAGTTTGTACGAATCTTCCATTAATGCAACCTTTTAATAGGCAACTTTTTTTCTGATTACAAAAATTACACATGTTCTTTGTAAAAAAAAATTAAAAAAGCAAAAGGGAGAAAGCAAAAATACCCACAACCCCACCTCTGAGATACCTTGGTACATTATATTCTTCCAGATAACTTGCTGGTTCTTTCTACACACACACAGACACACACACTTCTTGTGTGTGTGTGTCTCTCTTTTTCAAAAACTGGTGAAATCAGGAGCACCTGGGTGGCTCAGTTGGTTAAGCATCTGACTTTAGCTCAGGTCATGATCTCGTGGTCTGTGAGTTCGAGCCCCGCATTGGGCTCTGTGCTGACAGCTCAGAACCTGGAGCCTGTTTTAGATTCTGTGTCTCCCTCCCTTTCTTCCCCCTTCCTCCCCCCCCCTCTCTCTTTCTCTCTCAAAAATAAATATTAAAATTTTTTTAAAAAGGGGGGTTGTGCCTGGGTGGCTCAGTCGGTTGAACATCAGACTCTGGCTCAGGTCATGATCTCATCATGGTTCACGAGTTCGAGCCCTGTATAGGGCCCTGCACTGACAGCTTAGAGCCTGGAGCCTACTTTAGATTCTGTGTCTCCCTCTCTCTCTGCCCCTCCCCTGTTCATACTCTCTCTCTCAAAAATAAACATTAAAAAATTTTTTTAAAAAGAATAGGGGTGCCTGGGTGGCTCAGTTGGTTAAGCATCTGACTTCAGCTCAGGTCATGATCTCGTGGTCTGTGAGTTCGAGCCCCACGTCGGGCTCTGTGCTGACAGCTCAGAACCTGGAGCCTGTTTCAGATTCTGTGTCTCCCTCTCTCTCTGACCCTCCCCCGTTCATGATCTCTCTCTGTCTGAAAAATAAATAAACGTTAAAAAAATAAAAATAAATAAATAAAAAACAGTGAAATCAGAGTTTATGTAGTTATTGTATTATGTTTTTTACATGTAACAACATTGTCAACATCTTTCTACCACTCCTTGATTCTCTTAGATATAAAATGACAGGATCTATAAATATTTTCTATTGGTTAAGAGTTTTTAAAAAAATCAAGATATTAAAAATCTGTCTATGTGACCCGTACATAAATATCCACAATGAACACATAAATACAAATATTTGTGTCATTTGTACAAGTATGCTAAAAATCTCATTATTGTTTTTATTTAAGTGAGTTAGCATTAATAGAGTTTATTAGTAATTTTTATTAGCTCCTTAGCTCATTTTAATGAATGTGTACACATTGCTTACTTAAAGGCCTCTAGACATATATATGCAATATATTAACACAAGAAGTATTCACTTTAATGAAACTTATTAGACCAAGGTTTTTCTAATGAAATTCAAAGGGAGCCAAAAAGGCTCTACTGGAACAAAACTGAGATCCAAAAAATAAATAAATAAAACATTTTTAACTAGCCCGCAGAGTCATAAATTTTAATTCGATTCAACCCGGAAGCGGTCGAAACATAAATGGCATTTCACAGAATACCCTCATCGTAACGTGAAAGGTAAATTCTTGCGTGTTTCTGGGATAACACACATGAAGTTCTAAGGTAGTATGCCAATGTTACCCAGAGTCTAGTTTCTCTGAAACAGATCTGGCTCTCTGAAACAGTGCTTGCTCCCCATTTCTTAGTAAGGGTCCCTTACTATCTATGATCATGAAAAATCCAAGTGATATGGTCTTCATGGATAACTGTTCTCTGAGAGTGATGGGCATGGTCCCGCCTGAGGTATATCATCACCACTGCTCGGAGAGCTTTCTAGAAACAAAGACTCCCAGACCTCTCATCAGAGATTCTGGCTGAGTTTTTAATATAACCACACATGAAGTTCTGAGATGCCCTGACCTGTCACAGTGGTTTCTAAGCCAATTATTCTTAACATTAAAAAGCGTTCATTAGTTTTCATAAGCCTGGGAACTCTAAGTACAAAATGACTGAGCTGCAGGTTGGTGACTCGTGTGGTCACAAGGATAGAAGGCCCTCAAAACTGTCCTCCATCACTGCAACACAAACCAATCAAGCTAAATGACTATCTGAAGGGGCGCCTGGGTGGCTCAGTCAGTTAAGCGTCTGACTCTTGATTTCCGCTTAGGTCATGATCTCATGGTCATGGGATTGAGCCCCCTGTTGGGTTCTATGCTGACAGTGCAGAGTCTGCTTGGAACTCTCTCTCTCTCTCTCTCTCTCTCTCTCTCTCTGCTCCTCCCCTGCTTGTGCTCTCTTTGTCCCTCTCTCAAAAAGTAAATAAATAAACTTTTTTTGTTGTGGTTTTCAATTTCTAAATGACTACCTGAGGGTCCACAATGAACTAACTTTCCCCCTTGGTACCCGAGGTTAGGGAAACAGCAAAAGATTGCCAATCTCCTTCTAAAACATTTTTTTTATTTTACCACAACCTCCTCTCCTTACATAAATAATCTCACAACATACACTAGAAGATTAGACAATGTTTAAATATCCTCAAAATCATAATTATCATCTCTTTTCCTATTAACAAGCAAAAGGGGCAGATACTTGGCCCCTACAGCCTGCTCTTTGCACATGCTGATAAAGCTCTGGACACAGCATTCTTTTATTCATTCAACAAATGACCAAAATAAGCCTTTCTCCGCACCAACCACAGACCTGCAGAGCTTACCCCAGAGCGCTCTCCTGCAATCTGCCTAGAGTTCTACTACCGTTCCTTTAGAGAGTCAAATATTGCCTGATTTTTCTAACCTCTGGCTTGGAAAACTGGGCTGTCGCCTTGCCACGGGCATTCTTTCTCCAGAGTTTTTCCTCTTCTGTGGGAAAAGCAAACGCACAGCTCTCTCAGTTTACTACTGTTCTGCGTGATGCTCGAAATCCAATGGGATTAAAAAAAAAAAAAAAAAGATCAACACACAAGCCTTCCAATTACGTGTATGCAAGTCTCACCTGGAACATACGGGTCAGAGACTGACCACGTAAAATATTGATTAAAACAAAACGCTCTTTGATCATACTGGCCCCATGATCAGATGTTTCTTGGCTAAAACATTTCTTAGTGGAAATCCCAAGGAGAATATCATTATATGTAATTTTCCTACTATAACTGATGAAATGGAATGTAATAAGTGCTCATTTTGAAAACATGTGAGTTATTGGTCACTTGATTACCATTAGAGAATACTAATTAGGGTAAACAGTATGTGGCAGTCTTGGCCTGAAAGACAGTCAGCAACGAATTCATCAGGGAGACAGAGAATCAGCAAGGCTCAGCTAATTTATAATACGGACCGCAACATGAAATCGAGTTGTGTTCCAGAACCAGAACTCATTAACGGTGCAATGGGAGAGTAGAGAGCAGAGACCATTTTGCTTACAAGCTGGAGCACTTACAGGAACAAAGATCATGATACTCCTAGCTTAGGAGAAACCAAGACTGTCCGTAAAGCTTTCAAAGGAGTCAACTGCAAGGACGAGGAAAGATTCTTAAGGGTGGTAAGCAGAGGATTAACTAGAAGTCATAAAGTGAAATTATCGCAAACGCAATTTGAGCTACACATAAGGAAGCAATTTCCAGCCATAATTTTAATTAGGAGCACAGAATGATCTTCTGTGTAATGATGGCCCTTCATCATTACCATTATTCAGAATTACCCTGCCTCCATATGCATAAACATAGTGTGGAAATGAAACATAGATGGGGAAGAAAGGTCAACCATGATCAATTTTTTTAATCCTCCAACTGCAGGTGCTATTTTCCAAATAAAATACCCGAATACAGTTAGCTCTCAATTTAGATTCAATTTACAAACAGTAAGTCCAGAGAGCCGCTACACTCTCCCACCCTCAACCCCCAACCCATCTCTGGTCCTTCACACTACACCCAAATATGGAACTTTCTGCTGCTGCTGCACAAGAATCTTCACAGATGTACATGGAACCCTCAAGAGAATCTGCAAGCGGAGGAAAGGGAGAATCCATAAAAAGCAGACCCCACTTTAACCACAGAGGCAAACTCCCAAGCAAGGAAGGCTGGGTCTCCTCTGCCCAAAAAACACCATACTCCAGACCTCTCATAGCGTTCACCCATCTTTAGTTTACCATTTAGTTAGTAAAATGGGAAATACGTTTGGCTTCGCCCTTTGAGAAATGCAAATGATGTTATAAGCAGGCCAGACCATATCAGTTATTCGCACCAGGAGGCAGAGTTGTTCTCCTACGACCAGCTGTAACTGGCCACCTTGAAGAGACGCGAGTTTTGAATGGGAATGGTTAAAAGGGGAAGAAAGGTAAAATTAAGTTTGGTAAATGAAGTGCTATAGGGATATAGCAGGGAAAGGGCGCCACAGTGGGGAAATAAAATTAAAGAACCATAAAAACACCTGCTGCCCAGATAAAGGGATACAGACAAAGAGAGAAGATGACAATGTACAAGTTGTGTTTCCTTTTTCAAATCCACCAGGAGGACCCAAGAAAGAAATAGAAAAAAAAATTTCCCCCTTTTTCCTTACCAGCAGCAACTTGCTTTCAGGACCCAGAATTCAACCTAGCATTGTGCCTTCTGTATTACAGGCACTGGGTAAACATCACACAAATGTGTGGATGATACTCCCACTGCTACTGAAAATGAAGCAAGTGAACTATGAGCTATCCTGTCGGCAAGCGACAGCTTTCCTAAGCGAAAACCAGGTAAGTTGGCGAGAGGGAGACTAATGTGTTCCTTATCCAGTAACATCATCGATTGCTTCTGAGAGATGCCGACTATTTGAAACACAAACCTGCATGTGATATGGCACGCACACAGAGACACAGGTGCGAGTGAAAACTGAACAGGAAAGTTCTAGTCCCAGTGCTTGTGCTCCCTCAAACTGGAGAGCCCTTTCTCCTCGCCAGGCTATGTACCTGACAACAGAACTGGGTTGCTACCACAAACATTAACTAAAAGGCAGATGTGAGACAGAGCTTGCATCGTAGAGCGGCACGAAATCTACTGTTTAAGACATAGGGGCTGCTATACACGTTAGGAGTTTTACAATTGTTCTTATGTCAGTTAATTGCCTCTAAGAGCAAACAGCACCCTGCCATGTGCTCATAACTACATGTGCTTTGGCTATTTTCATAAGGGCTGGTTTGGATTTATAGCAAAATAACTTTACTCAGGCCTTTCTGCCAAAATCTTATCTGATAAACGCCCCCCGCACGTGGACATCTGGGGACGGCATTCTGAGGCACTGCTCCCAAAGAACATGGAGGAGGTGTTTTGGAGGGCAAAAGCGAGCTTCAAAAGAAGCAACTGCCTTTTAAGTCTGATCAATGGTGAAGAGCGGGAACTGTAAAATGCCTCTTCAAAACTCACGGCAGGGGTGAGGTGAGGTGACGTTTACAGCAACACCAGGAACAAAACACTTATAAACAAGCTGGTGGTATTCTGGCTAGGTAGGTGGCACGGGCATAAAACTCTGTTTGTATCTACGTATCTAGGTAGAAGTCGGTTATCAACAGATTCATCTCCAGTCCTCTTCCTGTATGAACATCTTGTGCTATTGTACTGCCTCTCTTTTTTTTAAAAAAAAATTTTTTTTAACGTTTATTTATTTTTGAGACAGAGAGAGACAGAGCATGAACGGGGGAGGGGCAGAGAGAGGGAGACATAGAATCGGAAGCAGGCTCCAGGCTCTGAGCCATCAGCCCAGAGCCCGATGTGGGGCTCGAAATCACAGACTGCGAGATCGTGACCTGAGCTGAAGTCGGACGCTTAACGACTGAGCCACCCAGGCGCCCTTGTACTGCCTCTCTTATTCGAACTCTAAACCCAAGCCCTTGTCCACCATCCTACACTTTTTCCTGTTCTTGTGATCTCTTAAATGGGAAGTCGGCCTCCCTTGAGAAGGAAAACCAAAAGAAAAGACATCATCTGGATACAGACAAGGATCTGACCTGTGTTCTCCAGCAAGGAGGAGTCTGGAAACGGTAGTGTGTTTAGAATCCAGACAGAATCAAGACAACACCCTCGGTTGAGGGAGGGTAGGCTGTGTACCCTGAGCAGGCAGTCGACCTGTGGTATGACTGGGTAGCTGAAATGCACCAGTGCTTATGCCAGCCGTGTCAACCCATTTGAGGCCTGGGTGGCTCAGTCGGTTAAGCATCCCACTTCGGCTCAGGTCACGATCTCGCGGTTCGCGGGTTTGAGCCCCGCATCGGGCTCTGTGCTGACAGCTCAGGGCCACGAGGCTGCTTGGGATTCTGTGTCTCCTTCTCTCTCTGCCCCTCCCTCACTTATGCTCTCTGTCTGTCAAAAATAAAATAAAATGTTAAAATACCATATGATCAGACCAATGCTGACATAAGCATGAATTGAGCAGGACCAGGGGTCTTCTGGGTGAGGAGGACAGAGGGACTGCCAGGAAGGCCTCACCTGAGGCATTAAATCATGAGATAAGCCATGAGGGAGCCTACAGAATGAAGCAGGAGAGCGGGAGGGCCACAGGGTAGGACGTGCCGTCCCCGCAAGTCTGCAGGAGATGAGGCCAGAAGCCAGAAAATAACAATGGCCAATGCCGCAGGCTTACCCTGTGCAAAAGCACTTTGCTGTCCAACAGCCCTATAAGCTAGCATCCTGATGCCACCTTACCAGTGAGGCAGCCAAGGCACAGTAAAGGGCAGTGACTGGCACTAAGCAGCTCAGCAAAGCAGTGGGGCTGGGACTGAAACTCAGGACGTCCCATCCCAAAGTCCACAGCGGGACCCTGTGCTGCAGGGCCTCACAGGGAAATGACGCGACAGAAAACCACTCTTCCAGCTATATGAAAAGTAGGGGAGAAGGTGCAGGCCAGAGGCACAAGGCCGATCGACACCAAAATGCAGCACGTTCTGCGCAGCCAAACGCCTCCACTTCACTGGCATCTCCTCTGTCCTGCTGCCAGTTGCCCGCCACAAACCTGTGGCGCTGCAAAAGAAGACGGTGAAATCTACTTGGGGAAACTGATCTGCAGCAAACCGGAAATCCCTTTCCCCACTACGGTGAGGTCCTCGATAGCATTTATCACAAGCATCGGGAATCCTTCTTTGCACGTCTTCTTCTTCCCTTGAACTTGGTAAGCTCTAGATGAATTATGCAGAACTCGTCTCGGGGTGTCCCCAGGATGCAGAGGGCAATGCTTTCTGGATGGTGTCCTCCCCATCTCCGCCGTTGCGCTTTCCCAACAGCCATCGCATGAGTGGTATCTACAGTGCAGCCAGGAGCTCAGGATGGCCACCTTGGATCCCTTTTGGACCATCTGGCAAGTGGGAGGGACTTGGTGACAAGCAAGTGAATACTGTGTCGGTACTCTGGAAATGAAGAGAAACTGAGTACCCAGAGGATACGTTTATTGGGACTTAACAACATATTGAGCACTCTTCCAAGAACTTTACATGTATCAACTCACTTAATCGTCATGACAACCCTATAGGGTAGATTCAATTATCACCCATTCTCTTGATAGGGAGACGGAGGCATAGGCAGGTTACGCACCTTGCCCAAGGCCACACGGTAAATAAGTGGTGGAACCAAGATGCCATTCTAGGTGATCTCACGCAGAGCCCAGAGACTTAACAACTATCCTCTACCAACCACCTCTCAAGAGGAAAACGAAAGAGAGGAGATCCATATTCCAGAACCATACCTAGTTCATATCACAGAGCAAGCAGACGTGGCCTCTCCGTAGGGCTTACGTGTTTACTAACAGGAGAGAGTGAAACACAGAACAGCATCCGTTTTCAAAGTCCCGATGCTGATAAGAAGTCCCAATGGAAACAGAGCCAGAAGCTACTCTCTTTTCTACAGCTCTGTGAACAGACACAGCCAACTCAGAAAAGCACAGAGAACAAGCTCATAATGGCCTAAATATAAAAGCAGAGCTTCAAATCCAACCTACTATTAATTAATTTATGTATTGCCACTAGGGAGGAGGCAGTTAGTATTAAGTTAGATTAAATTATGGAGAAGCTTCAGCATTGCTGTGACTGTTTCAACAGTAATTATTAAGTTGCTATGCCTTCCCTCCCTAATAAAAACCCCTTTATTCTCATTCTCAGAATGCTTTACCATTCACCTGTCGCCAGCTTCTTTTGACAGGCATGACAAGCTTTCAGATTAGACTAAAGACACTTTTCAAAGGGAACAAGGAAATCTGATTTGTAAATCCTAGTAGGCCTCTGATCCGAACTTGGTCTCCGAAGGGTATTTGTCTCCAGTTCTCTCCAAAGGGTCCTGGGTCTCCCTGCTGTGCCAAAGGTACACTGGCCAAGACCGTCAGGCCCTGAGGGGACTGTGGACGTCGGGAACAGGGACAGGGGCACTGAATTAGCAGTCCAAAGACCTGGGCTCACTCGTTAGGGGCTCTGTGACTCTGCCCTCCATCTGTCTATCTATAAAAGAGAGGCACCTATACTGCCTCCCAGAGTCGGCAGGAGGCTCAAAGACTATCCGAGTGTGAATCAATTAATCGATAACTAATTAGTTGGCTAGTTCATTGACTAGTTCATTAGTTAACTGACTGATCAATTAGGTCCCAGCAAACCTAAAGTGGAAGGGCTGAGTTACTATTCCATGGCCCAGCTCTGAGGACCTCTGGTCCTCGTACTCCTGCTTCACTATCAGAGGCCAATTCCCAACCGCCTAGAGCGACACCTCAACCTGGTTCATGTTTCTGCCACAAAACGCCGTTTTTGCTTGTCCCTGTCAGCATCTGAGTACATGAAGGGCCATCGGCCTGTCCCGGAAGTGGCCAAACCTTTCAAAGAAAAGACCAAAGGAAGTTCTGAGCAAGGGCTCACTCCTTCCCCAGCACTTGCTAGAGGACCAGAGAATATTTAGGGATCACTCTTCCTGTTGCCCCACACTCAGTTATTTATTCATCCAGTGTCTTTGCTGAGGGCCTACTATGTGACTAGGCCCCGGCCATAAGGATGAAGACAGCACCCTGCCCTCAGGGAGCTCAGTGTGGCCGCGGAGGGGCACAGAGAGCGTGCTGGCTGTGGTGGAGGGAGACAGAGGCCACAGTTCTTCCAGGAAAGGGAAGGAGGTGGGTAGCAAGACCAGGAAAAGTTGAAGGGCTCCCATAAAGACCAAACGAGGTCACTATAAACCCTAGTCGCCCAGGAAACACAGAGAGCAATGTGCTTAGGTGTCAAAATAGACGAACTCTAACAGAGATAAAAATATTATTACACATTTATATTATTTACAGCATTTTTTACACATATTACAGCATATTACACAATTTATATTATTACAGCATTTTTACTGCAGCCTAGGAAACCCAGGCCTGTCTCCCCTCACCCCAAACGCTAGCGAGAGTCTGACGTGTGGCTCTGAGGGGAGGAGAGACCATGCATGCATTTAAAAAGTTCTACAGGTGATTTCACTACCCAACCCCCAATGGATTCTGTTGGTTCTTCCAATATTTTTGGAAGTACACACAAACAATAACAGTTCTACAACATGCCAAATTAACACAGAGGTGATCTGGCAACACCTATGTGGGGACTGGTGGGAAGAAAAAATCCCTTTGCTTTCTTTATATTACATTATTATGATAAGAATAATTCTTATATTTTAAGATTATATGATATAAGAGACCCTACAGTGTTATGATTACTATATTACATTATTATGATAAAATGCTAGGGAAGATATTAAACAGTGGATTTTTATAAATATTCCGAAATACAATCTTTTGAAACCGCTGAATTCAAGAGGTTTACAAAGGGAGCCATACAAGTGAGGTTCAAATATAATTTGAACTGTTACAACTTTCTGAATGGTTGTAGGAAATATTAAATGTTTTACCACAGTAAGAACTTTATAGCCACGAATATGCGGTAGCACATGTGAAACCCATTCCCAGCACGTAGTTTTAGGAAGCTCTCAGTTAGGTTATGTTATCCCAGCTTCTAATTTGAGGTGGAACAAAAATTCACAGGCTTAGAAGATGCAGCCACAGCCTGTATCCCGTTCCACTGAAATCCCAAGCCAAATGTTAAATAGAAAGTTGATCTAGACACAACTCGGAGACACGTGACTTCGAGAAAGTTTAAGTTAACAGACAAGATGAACAAGCAGCTCCCACATAGGCTGACAACCAGAAAAGAAGCTTTAAGAAAAGAATTTTTTAAAGGCTCAGCTTTCTGAGCTGTAGAGGTGGAGTCAAAGAACTTGCCCTACGTTCTTTAGGTACACAGGGATGGAATGCCAGAAAATTCCTGTAAGGTGTTGGTAAGAGGCCAACACGATTCAAAGCAGGCCAGTTTCCTAAGTAAAAAGGCTGTATTTAGAGTAATGTCAAGTTAATTCCAACAAGACTCTCTGTTTAACTTTTATGTTGTTATACTATCTGCAGTCCCAAGATCAAACTAGACTTTCTCAACAAAGCATGCCTTAAGAACTGGAGGCTTCATTATAATTAGACACAGACCAGGCTTTGCTGTTCCTTGCTTGGAAAGTCCCTCCCAAACTTGTGTATGTTGCTAACTCATCCATATCCTTCAAGTTCCAGTTCAAGGGCTGTCTATTTCCCTGGCTAAGCCTTCCCTGACTTCCTCAGGTACGGCTTCTTCCTGTTACACCTTGAACACACACACCTTCCTTAGAGCAAATGTCTCACTGAATTGTAAGTTAGGGAAAGAACTTGGAACAGATTCTGCACTGCTAAGCATGTTTACAAATTGCTTTATAATCACTAATTAGCTTTTCTAAACCACATCCCCTCGGATGCAGGCAGTCCTCTCCTCCCAATTTGAAGATAAGGGAATCCAAACCCAAGGTCACACGGCAAATCAGCTTCAAGTTCCATGCTTAGCCCCTAGCTGGTAATAAGAACAAGATTAAAGATACTGCTGATTTGTAAAAGGCTGAAATATTAGAGGAAATAAAACAGCTGAAGGCATGGGACCAAGAACGATTTGCACATATTCTCAGCACACTGCATCAAAAGAAAAACAGACTGTTCTGTCTGGAATCGTAAGTTCTCAGTGTGTGTGCACTGCATTATTCAGTCATCAATTTCCACGGCCCTGAGAGGCAGACATTTGCAGGAAACAATGGGAGCTGCAGTTTTGCTCCCGAGTCTCAGGCCCAGGCTGCCAATCAGCAGTGACACCACTCTGTCACCGGGTGTCTGGGGCTCGCTCTCACCAGGGCCTGCACAAGCTCTTTACAGAGGATGGACAGGAAGGAGAGAGGAGAATAAAACACCTACTTCAAAAAGAAAGAAAGAGAGAAAGAAAGAGAGAGAGAAAGAAAGAAAGAAAGAAAGAAAGAAAGAAAGAAAGAAAGAAAGAAAGGGAGAAACAAGAAAAGCGTTAAATCAAACAGTAGGATAACATCAAAAATAAATATATATAATCACAGTTGAATCACAGTATAATCATCTAGCAGCAAATACGCTCATTTATATGACAAATGAGACTCTAAACTATACCCCCACCCCCGATAAAGGAAAATGGACAGATGGATAAAGAGTCCTAATCTATTTCAGGTTTTTTTTTTTTAAATCGAAATCAAATTTACTAAAAAATTACACTTGCTTTCCCAGTGCTATGACTCAATTCCAAGAAGGGAGAGTAAAATATAAATTCTGATAAAACCTACAAATTAATTTTGGTTGGTCTTTTTCAGTTTCCTTTTTATTTAGCGTGGGAAATGAGACCAACCTCCTGTCTTCTTCTTCTTTTTGTTTTTTTTAAACATTTATTTATTATTGAGAGACAGAGAGAGACAGAGAACGAGCAGGGGAGGGGCAGAGAGAGGGGGAGACACAGTATCTGAAACAGGCTCCAGGCTCCGAGCTCTCTGCCCAGAGCCCGACGCGGGGCTCGAACTCACGAGCAGTGATTTCATGACCTGAGCCGAAGTCGGATGCTTAACCGACTGAGCCACCCAGGCGCCCCTAACCTCCTATCTTCTGATTTAAAAATTATTTTCCACTGTAACACACAAACACACTCAATACTGCAAGAAGGACAGCGGCCATCGTGAGTCTGTGCTGCTGGGTGGGGAATGAAGGAACCAAGAGCATTACAAAACAAGAGAGCCCCCATTGTTAATCTTCTTTAAGCCTTGTCCACGTTTCCAGCAAGTAGAAAGACCAAGGAAAAGGTAACGAAAATGTTGATGGCACTGTAAAGTCTTGGAGGCAAGCTTCAAGTGCACAATCTTTGCTTCTCCAGATGCTGAAGGTCTGACACTATGAGGTGACACTTCCCAAAATACTGAAAGCACACACTGGAACACATGTTGAGAAGGAGACAAGGAAAACCCAAAGCTGAGGATAAATCATATCCTGACCCTGCAGCTTAATCACTCACTTAAACTCATCCTTCAGTAATGTCAGATGAAGCATTTTAACCATTTTAGCACAGCGGGTTCTTGTAGACACCCAATAAACATACTGAAAACGGTTTGGTAATAATTCATCTTCAGAGGAGCACAAAAAGTGAACTGAAGCTCTCCCCATATTAACCTTTTAAAACAGCTTTATTGAGGGAGAATTTGTACAAAATAGGGGCTCCTGGGTGGCTCAGTCTGTTGAGCGTCTGACTTCGGCTCAGGTCACGATCTCACATTTCGTGGGTTCGAGCCCCGCGTCAGGCTCCGTGCTGACAGCTCAGAGCCTGGAGCCTGCTTCGGATTCTGTGTCTCCCTCTCTCTCTCTCTGCCCCTCCTGGCTCACACTCCCTCTCCCTCCCTCTCTCTCTCTCTCTCAAATAAATAAACATTAAAAAAAATGTTTTTTTAAGAATTTGTACAAAATAAAAATCATCCATTTTTAAGTATGCACTTTGATGATTTGAGGCAAATATATACAGTTCTGTAAAGACTACAATAAAGAAAGAGTACATCTGAATGGCCCCAAAAAAGCTCCCTGGTGCCTATTTTGTAGTCAAGCCCGCCCCCTCCCTGCCTCCCAGGCCCCAGGCAATCACTGATCTGTCTTCTGCCCCTGGAGTTTTGCCTTTTCTAGAACGTTTTATACATAGAATCACACAGTATAAGCCCGTGTCTGGTCTGGCTTTTTTCATGCAGCCTGATGGTTTTGAGCTGCAGGCATGCTGCAGTGTGGATCATCAGTCTGTTCCTTTTTATTGCTGAGGAGTATTCTGTTTCTTCCTGTCACTCGTACATTCTTCCTAGAAGCCCCAAGAGAAACCCTGTGCTAACACTCCAAAAGCTATTTCTTCACTTTCCTTGATTTTGTCCTCCAAAGAAATGTCAAGATGGCTTTGGTCGGTCACTTGACTCCTCTCCAGAGGGCCATGTGGGCAAGTCAACAAGAATTTAAGCAAAGAGCTGGAATTGACTACATAAGCCGAGGAAAAGTAGCCAGAAGATGAGAAGTCAACATTCTGATGAAATCTCTTATCTCTTAAAGATTAGACCAACACTAAGTTAGAGAAGGCCATTCCCCCACTTATCGACTGATCAGTATTTCTCCATTGTAGGGAATACTGACTCCCCTGACGGACGGCCACCTGTCCGCTGTGAGGGTACCCAAGTTATCCCCAGGGTACTTGACGCAGGATATTCAGGTGTTTTGCATGAGTGAGTTTTCAGATAACTGAAATTTATCTTATTAAGTGCCGTTAAGTACTAATTAAATACTAAAAAGGCACTAATTCCATGCCTTATTAAACAGAGCCTACCGAACATAATTAAACGTTTACTTGATGATGCAAAATCATCATTACATACAGTCTGACTGCTGTGCTGAGCTCTTAAACAGAGATGTTCTCAGGGGTTACCAAGTTCGGCAGACTTGTGTCTTCCTATTTGAAATGACCTCAAGACCATTGTCTCTTTTTTTTTTTTAAGTTTATTCATTTATTTATTTAGAAAGAGACATGGAAGGGGCAGAGAGAGGGGAGGAGAGAGAGAGAATCCCAAGCGGGTTCACACTGTCAGCACAGAGCCCGACGTGGGGCTCGAACTCACGCACCATGAGACCATGGAGCCAAAACCAAGAGTCAGACACTTAACCAACTCGGGAGCCACCCAGGCACCCTGACAGTTGTCATTTTTAAAAATAAGTTGCCAGGGTGCCTGGGTGGCTCAGCCGGATAAGCATCCAACTTTAGCTCAGGTCATGATCTCATGGTTCATGAGTTCAAGCCCCACTTCAGGCTCTATGCAGACAGCTCAGAGCCTGGAGTTTCCTTTGGATTCTGTGTGTGTCTCTATCTCCGTGCCCTCCCCCACTCATGCTCTGTCTCTCTCTCTCTCTCTCTCTCTCAAAAACAAATAAACATTAAAAAAAAAAAAAGAAGTTCCCATCTTCTTCCAATAATATTACTGGGCACTCTTGATACTATGTTCTTGCTGCTAACCTACTCTTATTTTCCCTTAAAAATTAAACATAAAACATTTGCATGATTCAGAGGTTTAGAGTGTAAGTATCCAAATACCCTGCAACTTAGGAACTGTTCACAATTGATGTATGTCTTTCAGATCATTTTTTCTCTACTAGTAATATATATATACATATATATGTATATATACATCATATATATGTATATATATGTATATATGCATCATATATGTACATATATAATATATATGTATATATGCATCATATATGTACATATATATAATATATATATGTATATATGCATCATATATGTACATATATAATATACATGTATATATACGTATATATGTACATATATAATATATATGTATATATACATATATATGTATATATAAACATATATATATGATATATGTATATATAATATATATGTATATATGATATATGTATATATGATATATATATGTATATATATGATATATGTATATATATGATATAGTATATATGTATATATACATGATATATATGTATATATTATATATGTATATATACATTATATATATGTATATATATCATATATATCATGTATATATACATATATATATATATCATAAAAAGTTTGGCTACCTTCCAAGGCATTTGAAAACTAGAGAAGAGAAATCATTCACTATCTACTATCTTAAACAGTCTTCACAATCTGGTGAATTTCCTTCTTTTCTTTCTTCCTGTGGAACTCGTTTTTCCCAACTATTTGGAAGGACCTATGTAACTTGGAATGCCACTTTTATAATCACAGCTTATCAAATGTATTTCTTTAATTTGTAACCACCACTTTTTACAGGCTGCATTGTAGAACAAGTGAGTGTACGAGCTATAGAACCAATCCTATCTCATTACTCATTTAGGATATTTCCAATTCCCTGCTACCATGCATGGACTTCAGAGAACATTTTATGCATTAAAGTCTAACTTCCTGACTTAAAAAAAATTTTTCTTTTAATGTTTTATTTATTTTTGAGAGAGAGAGAGAGAGAGAGAGAGAGAGAGGGAGGGAGAGAGAATGACTGGGGGAGGGGCAGGGAGTGAAGACACAGAATCTGAACCAGGCTCCAGGCTCCGAGCTGTCAGCACAGAGCCCAACGCGGGGCTCGAACTCACGAGCTGTCAGATCGTGACCTGAGCCGAAGTTGGACACTTAACTGACTGAGCCACCCAGGTGCCCCCTAACTTCCGGACTTTTCATCTCAGAAAGCATATCTGAGTATTCTGTGGCTTGCGAGCAACTCTTGTATCACCAGAGTGAAGTCTAAGAAACTGTCTCACTCATTAACTCACCCATTCACCTATTCATTCTTTTAAAAAAAAGAAAAACATACCAAGTTTCCACTTGGTGTTAGAGATCGTTGTTTTTAGTATTCGTTACAAAGAGTGAGACGTGGTCCCCGCCCTCCCCAAGTGCACAAGCTGGCTGTGGGGACAAACTCACTGCACTCGAACAATCAGAGAACAACAAAGGAACAAAGCGCAGGTCACGGATTTGCTGCCCAGCTGCACTGTACTGACGATACAGCTTCTGAGTCTGTGGGAGGAAAATTCTAGGCTAACGCAGTCAGAGATGGGCAGGTGAGGGGCCTGAAGGACAGGTGCGCTCGTCCCACCCACTTATACCGGCTTTGTTCTGACATTAACGAAAAGGTGATATCCGAATCTTTTTCTCCCAATCCAAAGTCATGCATAGCAAAAAATGAGAACTCGTCCTCTCCTGGCATTAATCGCCGTCCCTGCCATTTGCGGTGAAGGACTCAAGACCCTTCTTGTGATATCAGGGTGCATTCACACACGAGCTGGGCTGTGTTGCCTCTGAGCAGGCTTCCCTCCCCGGCACAAGCTCTCCTATTTTGGCCACCTGAACCAGACAACCACACTCCCTTTCTTGCTCTGTCAACAAATACATGAAAAATCTTTTTTTTTTTTTCCCTTAATGCCTCATCGGACTGGAAATAGTGCCAAAGAGGTATGTCACCAGGGTCATGAAAAACGTCCATGAAGAAGAAAGGGAAAGACTCCTCGCTAACTCATCTACTTCTTTTCTCTGAAGGTCATCTGTGAACGGGCAGGCTCAAAGGTCCCCACTCCACCCAAGTCCCTCGGACATATGGGGCCCTGTCCTTGTGGCCCACTGCGTGCCCCCCTCGTTGGTGAATTTTTCCGTGTAAGAAATAGGGAGAGGAAAAAAAAAAAAAAGAAAATAGGGAGAAGGGGCACTTGGCTGGCTCAGTTGGAGGAGCATGGGACTCTTGATCTCAGGGTCATGAGTTCGAGCCCCACACTGGGTACAGAGATTACTTAAATAAATAAATAAATAAATACCTTTTATTTTTTTAATTTTTATTTATTTATTTATTTATTTTATTTTTTTTTTAAGAAAGGCAGACTGCCACGTGCAGCGCCTCATTTGGATGTGTCTGGAGTCTTGGAAGCTTGACTACCCTACGTTCTCCTACAAATGGACCTTGAGAGCTTGTTTGGAGGTTCTAGCAGGGAAGCGCAGCTACTCGTATACCCTTGACCGAAGAACGGTCCTCCTCTATCGGGCAAGGTCATCCTCTTCGACCGAGCGCGCAGCTTCAGGAGGGACGCACGTGGAGCGGTGAGGAAGGGGACACCCGCCTAGCCAGCCAGATCAGCCGAATCAACCCTGGCGATCAATGGGGTGACAGATGTCGCAGCCAGATCGCCCTCACATCCAAATAAATACTTTTTAAAAAAAAGAAAGAAATAGGGAGAAGAATCGAGTTGCTAATTGGTAAGAGTGGAAATAAAGAAGTAATGGGAAAGCCTGAACCTGTGGGTTTAAATACATTTCCACACAAGCAACACATTTTTCTTCCATTTGAGTCAGCGGGAACGAAAAAAATTCAGGGGCACCTGGCTGGCTCAGTCAGTAGAGTGCACGACTCTTACTCCTGGGGTCATGAGTTCGAGCCATATGTTGGGTGTAAAGATTACCTATAAAAAATAAAATAAAATAAAACCACTTGTTTGTTTGTTTAGAGAGAGAGAGAGAGAGAGAGGAGCATGAGAAGAATAGGAGGGCAGAGGGGGGGGAGAGAGACTCTTAAGCAGGCTCCACAGTCAGTGCGGAGCCCAATGTAGGGCTCAATCCCATGACCCTGGGATCATGACCTGAGCCAAAATCAAGAGTTGGACCAACCGAGCCACCAGGCGTCCCTAAAATAAGATATTTTTTTAGAGGAAAAGAAAAGAGAAGAGAAGAGAAGAAAAAGTTCACTTATCTTTACACCTGGAATGTGCCTCAACAAATGTATTTGCTACAGCATCTGATATGGCAATAAGCTAAGTAATAACTACACAATTCAGTCATTCTTTGTAGTCATCTTGTTTTCTTCCCACGGTCAATTACCTTATTTCATTCTCTTCCCCACATGTTCCTCCTCTGATGCAATAAACACACTGTTTGTAAAAGGTGAACGTTGATTGGAAAAGCACCTTCTGGTAGCACCCTCAACAGTAACAGCAGAGCAAAGCGACTGCCCACGTGGTCACAAAGGCCATGTGTCAGAGCACTGTGCCTTCTCTGTGCCTTTGCCAGGAGCCCCGCCACGAATATCCCCTGGATCCTTCAGGAAAGGTCTGCAGCTTCCTCAAGGAACATCTGGACTCTTCCGGAAAGCAAGGAATCGAGTAAGCAGAGTGAGCGTCACACCAAGGGGAGACGATCGCCCCACCTGGCAAAGTGGCAGGTCTGCAAACGTTAGAGGGTGACGTTTGCGGGGACCCTGACAGGACTTCCATCCTGTCAAAGGGTGGGTGAGCACCCCAGGAAAAGTGAGCGAGGTGAGCAAAGATAGGCAGGCACAGCTGTGGAGCTGCCAACAGTTTGGCAGAGTTGGCTTGAAAGAGTTGCTCCCAGGCTTGGATTTCACAAAGCCGGACTTTAAGGGCAAGGGACGTGCCAAAGCAGCGCCCGGAGAGAACATGATTTACTATCATCGTCTTCCTTTCATCAAAGAAACAAGACTCTCGCCAACGAAAAGACTCTCTCGGAATAAAGAACGTGAACGGCACGCTCAACCTGAAGAGAAAGGGGTCACTGCCTTTTTTTCTCATTTTGCTGCAGACCCGTAGAAATGGGTGTCATGAGCTGGCACAGGTCTGCACGTGGGGGTGAGATCACTACCGAGCTCAGGATGGGCTTTTCCTCTCCGATCAGGCAAGGAAGCGGTCTCCAGGTTCAGAGCGGAGAGAGATCTGGGGGGACCCAAGTAGGGTCGGCAAAGGAGGCTCGTATGGCCATAAGGGCACATGCTTCTCTTACCACAGGCCGCCAGTGGGCCAGTGGGTGAGGCACACTCACAAACAATTTTAAACTACAGCACATAGATTCAATACAAGGGGCCGTTACACATTTCACGTACAAAGAATTTGTACTAGAAGTAAAACTGTTTAAATTTAAGTAGTAAGGTTAATGGAAAAAAAAAAAAACCATGATGTGATTTATACAGAAGAACTGAACGGATCGTGAAAACAGAGAAAGACTGAAAGGAAATACTTCCAAATGTTCACAGCAATAGCCCTGGGAGGGGACATTATGAATGCACTTCTTCGAGGTCTTCTAAATTTTCTATCCTTCATGTTCATATTTTTCTGTATTTTCTTCACTTTCTACAATATTTTTTAAGCCAGAGGATAAAATATTTTTACTTGTCTAAGTTTGAGGGTCAAAACTTAATTTTTTAAAAACCCTGCACTTTGAAATTGTTATAAATTTGCCACAGTTCAGTAAAGGTTTGGGAACAATATTTGTTACCAGTAAAAAAAAAAAGAACAAAAAACAAACAAAAAAACCCCACGAAATTGTGGCTCATGTTGACATACACTTACTAATTATTTTTCTTTCTATTTTGGAATATCTATCACATTATCATTTTACTCACAGATTTCCCAAAACAAATCAGCAGGTTCACATCTGTATGAAGTTTCATTCTGACGTGAAATGGGAGTTTCAATTTGACTTAATTATCACAGAGGTGAAATCTAGCCAGATCCGTTGATTAATCGGATGTTCTCTTACGCACAAAAAGGCTACAGGTCAGCTAATGATCAGTGGATTTAAAAGGATATGAATTAGCTTTGATGAACTCATGACAAGGTTGCCAAAACTTTTCTATGTGGGATTTTCCCACGTTTGACCACATCTCTCCAACAATTTTACTAAGATTCACCCAAATACGTAGAAGTTCTATACTTCGTATAAGGTCCCCAAATAATGAGCTTCCAAAATGGCTTGCTTGGTTACTCATAAAATCTTGAGTCTAGTCCCTAGAATAAGTTGGTCCTCTGACCCACAGGTAAGCCATCCACCAGTTACCCCACTCCACTACCTACCTATTAGCACATCTTTTTCTCTCCCAAGCTTCACTGCTAATTCTTATAAAATGCTCTATGCGTGTAATACTCTATGCAAGACATTGTATTAGTTCCCTCTACCTCCCACTGACTCAGGGAGAGGGGGAAAAATCAAAGGCCACCTAAGTAAAATAAATCTTGATAGAGTCTTCCTTTACAACAGAGAAGGATAAAGATAAATTCTACTCAGGAAATATAAGAATGACAAGAGTACATGTGGCGAGTTAATGAAGAACGACAATAGTTGGGGAAGCAGTGACCGGAGAAGGGGTTATCGATACAAGAAAAGGATTTGGAAGGTCAAAGGTGTGAAAAGGGGAGACCGTGAGAAAAATGACATTGCGGAAGCACAGTAAAGATACACAGATAAACAAATACGGGTATACAAAGATGACTGGGATAAAAAGTTTTTCAGAACGAGTATGACGACGTTTTGTAAACCTGCACAAATCCATGTTGCATTTTCACAACTGCAGGAACAGAGCCGTACAGGTAGATCGAAGCAGAATTTTTAACCTTGTACATCATACAAGTGTTGAGCTATGGCTAATTTCCAACTTCCAGAGGCCAATTTCCAGTTTATGACAATTTTCCCTTTGATTCAGAAGCAAAGACAGCGAAAAATGCTTGGGCAGAGAACAGCCTGGGATTGTCTCCAACTGAAGGACACAGCCTGGGATTGCCAGGCCAGCAATCCCACCCCCACCCGCCCCAGTGTAACAAAAGAGAAGGAAAACCAACCTACTGAGCCAACCTTAGCTCCCCTTCTCCACTTCCCTCTCCCATGTTCACCGACTTCTACACAGCACTAGTCTCTGGAAGCTAAATGCAGCCTGGTTTTCCCACACCCCTTTCCTATGCACACACAGTAGAAACATCCACCCTACTAGACCCTGGTCAAAGGTCACCCGTACGTTTGGCCTTCTTCCAGTGACTACCCCTCACCCATGCCCCGGCCCC
This sequence comes from Acinonyx jubatus, assembly GCF_027475565.1. Classification (NCBI taxonomy): domain Eukaryota; kingdom Metazoa; phylum Chordata; class Mammalia; order Carnivora; family Felidae; genus Acinonyx; species Acinonyx jubatus. The sequence goes on along the minus strand of NC_069383.1, from coordinate 48,683,423 downwards.
TCCCACTCACCTCCACCGTAGCCCTGTGAGCGGTATGGGGCCACCAATAACCCCCAAAGAGATCTTGGTATGCTCATCTTTGAGCACAGTTCCCAACACAGTACTGGCCAGGGAGTGGCCTCTCGGAAAGTGTGTGCTGAAAAAAAATCATTTAATGGAAGCATTGGTCTCTTCTGTAAATGAATTGAGCCTAGACTGAAAGCATCCCTCTTATGCTGTAAAAAGAAAGAAAGAAAGAAAGAAAGAAAGAAAGAAAGAAAGAAAGAAAGAAAGAAAGAAAGAAAGAAAGAAAAGAAAAGAAAAGAAAAAAGAAAGTAACAGTGTTTTCTTAAAAGTTTCTTTTCCTAAATTCTGCATTCAGGTTATGACCTAAAAAAGAAAGAAAAAAAGAAAGAAGTGACTTTAATTTTTCTGTTGGGGAAATTTTCATTGTTAATAATCCAGATTATAGCTTTTTTTTTTCAATTGTAATAAATGGGGGGGAGGGGAGAAAGATTGGTTAATTACAGATGAAAATACCAGCAAACTCTAGCTAAGGCAAACCTGGCCCACCATAATCTCCATTCTGACCCTCTCTTCACCATTTGCGGCCATACTGAACAAATCTATTCCCTCCTCCTATGTGGAGCTGTGTTCTCTTCACCAAGCTAAGCGTTTTGACGATATGACTCTTCCTCACTCAAGGTTTCCAGAGCCTTCATTTCCTGACCGCCCTTCTCTAGAGACCTATTTCACTAAACGGGACAATTGGAATTGATGTGGTCTAGCAATGACCACGGTGGGGTGACCACTCACCAAAGCCAGGATGTAATACCTCTATTAAGTCGGCTTTTGGAGGCCTGCAACAATGTGGGCTCAGGCTGAGTTTCTGAGGAACTGAAAGCCTAGAACTTTTTTTGCACAGCATAGATCCTCTCTTGCCACCCCCTCCCCCACTTGTCTCCCTCCCATATTCCCCCTGGAACAATCAACATGAAAATCTAAAACAAGTTCCCATCAAAATTTTACTATGAAAAATCCAGGGAGAAGGTTGGGAAATGTTGAGAATTTTGAGCATCCGGTCCTTTCATAATGGGACAAGGGAAGGATATGAATGACAGCCCCTACCACAGGCTTCTAAGGTTTGGGACATTGTCACCCTGCTTGACTTCCTTCCACCCATGAGGATATCTAGCTTGTATAAGGGAGAATCTGCAAAGCACAGATGAGCTTTTGCTACAATCCCACAATCAGAGCTGTCCAACGACAGAATGACCAGAATGGACCTGAAAAGAATTAATGCACCCCCAATGATCACAGTATTTAAATTTGTTTTGATGTTTGTTTATTTTTGAGACAGAGAGAGACAGAGCACAAATGGGGGAGGGGCAGAGAGAGAGGGAGACACAGAATCCGAAGCAGGTTCCAGGCTCTGAACTGACAGCACAGAGCCCGACGCGGGGCTCGAACTCACGGACCGTGAGATCATGACTTGAGCCGAAGTCGGACGCTCAACCGACTGAGCCACCCAGGAGCCCCTGATGATCACAATACTTAAGCACAGCAGTGGCCTATTTGTCAGGATTCTTACAGAAGAAATCTTGTATGGGGTTGCTGGACAAGTCTGAGCGCTCTTGTGACCATTCCAGTACGTAAAATTTGATAATTACACAGCCTCTTCAAGATCCCTGTGCAAACTAACCTCATTTCCAACACTCTGGTGCCCTGGAGTGAGTGCAGGACTCAAACATCCACTCAACAATCAACCAACCACCCAAACCACATTTACTGAGTATCTCCCAGATGCCTGTTATTTCTTATACAGGTGAAAATAGATCCCGTTCACTACCCCTATCCAACTGTATCCTCTCTTATCCTGCTTGTACCTTATTAGTTTACCACTGAGCAACTTTAGGATGCTGATGATAACATTAAACCATTATTTATGATCTGCCATTCCTACCTATCATTTATTAATTATGGTACTCAAGAATTTACCGATTTCCAAACCTCCGTAACACCAATGACTACAAATACATTCATTTTTCTCACTAAGGTGAACCTTACATACTGAAATAAAAAAATGGTGCTCCCGTGATAGAAAAGAATGGCCTATTCTCCCCAAAGAAAATTATATTCAAAATAGACAAAACACACTGGGGAGAGCAAGAGCCAAAACATTCAAAAAAGAAAGAGCTTAGAAGCAGATACAGTAATCTATTTGCAACTGCTGTCTGCCCTCGTTCACGAAAACTAAAAATAAAATTGGCCTGTGGTTTACTAAATTTGGTTGCAAGTGCTTTTCCCACCAAACCACTCTGCAATCACATCAATCACTAATAAAAATGACTGGGAGGGGGACGGGAGAGAGGCTATAGTAAAAATATACTGTGTATTTTCTGGAATGGATGATGAAACAGAATCACTTCTTGTCTCAACTATTTTAGCACCTTCTCGTTTTACTCAATTTCAGACCCATTAAAGGGACCCTGCAGTTGGGCAGCACACCAGGAGAACTCATTTTGAGAGAAGATTAAACCCCGCCCCAGTAATGAACTGTCTTCGGTTACTGTACACATCAGTCAAACCAAGTAATTCATTCTGGGTTTAACTCATCTCGTAGGGCTCTGGAATAATGCATCGCTTTTCGGAGAGAGGTGCAAGTCCATTAATTACCAAAATAAGCTGCCACAGTCTTCGTGCTTCCCCTATAAAGTGTCTTTTAGTTTTGAGGCAAGAGGAGAAACTCAGATGGGAAATGAGCAATTTGGGAACCTCTTACAGCCCTCTGGCCCGCAGTAAGTAACCCTTTCTTCCTCTTTCAGAGTCAATCAGCAAAAGTTCTGAACACAGAAAGCAGGGCCTGGCCACTCGTGGCCATGCGGCAAACAGAAGCCCCACCCAAATTCTGAATTATCGCACGAAGCAATGACCCGGGCAAAGGAGACCAAGAGAAACAACCGCACCCGAGGTGTGACAGTCTAGGATGTGGGTTGTGTGCCCGTGTGCCCGTGTGTGTAACCACAGAAGTACAAACACACACAATGCTTTTAGAGACTGTGCTACGTGGCAGTGAAGAATAGGGTCCCCGAAACCCGGCTAGCTGGATTCAAATTCTCACCCCGCCACCTCCTGGGTTGAAGACTTGGTCCAAGGTAACTTCACAATGCCTCCGCTTTTGGCCCTGCAAAGTGACCATACGGGTACCTAACTCCTAGGGTGGCCGGGAGGTTACACAGGCTGATACAGGTAATGTCCCAAGTATAGTACCCAGCACGTACAGATAGACCCTGGCCAGACACAGCGTTGATTCAACCCAAACCGTCAATCACGCTAGCACACTGGCACTTTGTGGCCGCCAAGGGCTGGGCCGCCGCGTGCTTGAATACCAAATCACCTAGATTGTTCAGCCGCAGCCATCACTCCTTAACCGAGTCTTGTCGTGAAAGGTTCTCTTGGCCTTGTTTCCTCTCCCAGGCATCAAGTGTCTGTTTTCCTCAGAATCTGAAAGTCACTGGGTCAAGGCCATCAAGGCCTCTTTTCACACAGGGCAATCACAGACTGAGAACACTCTGTGCGGTGGCGGTACGGTGGTCGCCCGGCCAATTTCACGGGGAGTCACTTCGTGGCTTTGGCAGAGTCTGCCACTGTCTGCTGCAATAAATCTGGAGCCAAAATATGATTTGTCTATTTGGACTTGTGTACAGTTTCTGAGTACAAGAGACTATTGATAAGGAATCTAAGAAAGAGGAAAAACTGCTTGCCGATTCCCCTGAAAGCACAAAATGCTCATTCACGGAAGGGAGGTAGGCAGTTCGCTCACTATAATTCGGGATTAAGGCCGTATCTTTAGTTTCCAGGTGCTAAAACGCCAATTTCTGGGCCCTGCCCCCCGTGGTTTCTACGTTAGGAGGTCTGAGGCAAGAGGGCAGACACAGTGTGGAGAAGCTGCATTTCTAATACAGTCCCAGTAGATACCGATGCTGCTGCTGTGGGGACCACACTTTGAGAACCACTGCATCGTCGGTGGGAATAGCTCCCCAGCCGCACAGAAGTTAAGTTCAGATCCTAGGACAGAGCACACTACCAAGCAAAGAAGGAGTTATTCTCGTCAGGTAACTGTTGAGTGAACGTATGAGTGAAACAGGTCCATGAGTAAGTCCTCTTCCGTCAACACATTCCCCACATTTTGTTCGTATCAATGCTACTCAACACTGTATATAAATCAAGATGGCCGTCAGTATCCTTCAACCAACCACAGTGGATTTTAAAAACAGAAAACAGATGGGGCGCCTGGGTGGCTCAGTCGGTTAAGCCTCCGACTTCGGCTCAGGTCACGATCTCACAGTTCGTGGGTTCGAGCCCCGCATCAGGCTCCGTGCTGACCGCCTGCTCAGAGCCTGGAGCCTGCTTCGGATTCCGTGTCTCCTTCTCTCTCTGCCCCTCCTCCGCTCACGCTTTGTCTCACTCTGTTTCTCAAAAATAAATAAATGTAAAAACAGAAAAAAGACTAGCGCACACACACACACACACACACACACACACCCTGTGATGATTTGCTACATGTACCCCAACATCTATACCCTCCTCCTTCCTTTTAACGAGAGAAGCCCCAGAGTTTTCACTGGGCAAATGGTTGCCTGTTTGCAAACTACATTTCTCTACCTCCCTGAAGCCATATGTGCCCAATGATGACAAGTCCCTCTTCCCCTAGGCTGAAGAGTAGGCAAGGCGAGAGGAAGCCAGCTTCAACTTTAGAGTCTAGGACAACACTCTGAAGCAGAGGTTGGCAAACTTCTGTAAAGGGCCAGACGCCACATTTTTTGGCTCTGTGGGCCATCTGGTCTCTGTCGCAACCATTCAACCCTGCCATTGTAGCACAAAAGCAACCACCACAAACAAGATGAAAATAAATGGGTATGGCTGTGTTCCAATAAAGCTTTATTTATGGACATAAAATTTGAGTTGCATGTAATTTTCACATGTTAAAAAACTTTTTTCCAACCATTTAAAAATGTAAAAACCATTCTTAGTATGTGAGCCACACAAAAACAGAGTACAGGCCAAATTTGGCCCATGGGCCATAATTTGCCAGCCATGCCCTAGAGGATGATGGAGGAACAGTAGAGAAAGAAGTTGTCCTTAAAGGGCCTCATGGGACAGAGGTACTGCCCACCCAAACCACTATCTACTTCTGTTAACAACACAGAAGGAAGCTTCTGTCTTCTTTGAGCAATTGCGTTTCAGGGTGCCGTCTAAGAAAGCTTAGCGTGTAACTACAGACCAGGCAGCTACATATATAAAATCACATTTTTGTGGGAGAGAAGTCTGAGATATTAGGACCGTTCAAGATGAACAAAAAGTTAAAGAAATGGAAGAAGAGTCCTTTTCTTAAAATCCCTGATGTAAGCTTCAACTCCATGTTTCTTGATAACCTTCTAAGACAGCAGAACTGACAGGAATAAATATCTATCTTGGTTATTGCAGCAGAGATTGCCTGATGCCTACTCTCTCCTTATTACTTCTGAACAGAACCCTGGACAATGTATCCGGCAGAAGAATTACACTTCTTAGCCTCCCCAAGCTTAGTTGGGAGTGGGGACCCTGGACCTAAGAGAAAGAAGGCCACACTGAACATATGAGTGCATGTACACACACACACACACACACACACACACACACACACACTTCCTAACACTGTCCAGGCCCCTCCCCAAAACCATAGCTCATGAAGGACCAAGAGGAGGTAAACAGGCCTCTCCCTTCACATTCAGGTCAATAGGCTACCTCCCATTGTTGGCCAATGTACTGGAAGCAAAGCTGGTGCCTGGGGCTTCCCAGAAAGCCCTGTTGTCCTTCGTCTAAGCCTGGAAATCAGGAGCCTTAACTAAGAGCTCTGGAACCATGACGTAAGGAGGAAGAGAAGGGTAGGGATCTCGGCTGGCATGAACATCCTTGGGTCAGTGACGAAAAGCAACAAGCTAAATCCAGAATTCTTTTGCCTGAGCTTTTACCTGAGCTACTTTGGGTCAGGTGGTCCCAAATTGGATCCCATTTGCACAACTAAATAAAGATAATACCTGCATCAGTACAGTGCACAACTCAGAGAGAAGATTCTCAGCTTAAGGAAGCATCAGTCACGGGATCGAGATGATGTCTTGCAAGGGGAGTCTGGGGAAGCCAGTTTTGCATGAGGGCGCAGTCACCCCTGGTTTACCCTGACCCTATTTATACCTCCCGGCTGGTGCTCTGTGGAGGCAGCCCTGTCACTGACCGCAGCTGAGCATTCATAGGACGAGGCCTCGGACTGGGCCTAGTGACCTCGCGCATTCAAAGAGGCGTCAAGGAGGGCAGACTGCTCGGTTGGCTGAGGCGGAGAGGAAGCCTCTGAGCAGATGCTGCCTGAATGGTAAGGAGCAAGGCAAGGGTGGTGGGCAGGGGTGGGGGTGGTGAGCCTTGTGAGCCACCGCGAGGTGTTTGGATTTTTCTCTTTCTGGAATGGGGAGGCTGGTGAACAAAAAAGGACGTGACCTGGAGGCAGGGAGACCAGTGAGGAGACTGCGGCACTCGCTGCAGGAGGGTCTCGGTCATCGGGCTCCTCGTCAACCCCAAGGACCAGTTCCACTCACCGCATGGCACCCTTCCTGGCGTGTATACAGCCTGTTACCCTGGATATTGCATGCAGACCGGGGTCACTCCTAACGTCACTCCTAACGCCTAGGCAATTTAAAAAAATTTTTACCCAATTTTTAGCCCTGCTATTCCGCAGTCATAAAAACATAATAAATTAGGGATTTAAAAGTTCTTTTAGGGCAACTGGGTGGCTTGGTCGGTCGAGTGTCCGACTTCAGCTCAGGTCATGACCCCGCGGTCCGTGAGTTCAAGCCCCACGTCAGGCTCTGTGCTGACAGCTTAGAGCCTGGAACCTGCCTTGGAGTCTGTGTCTGTCTGTCTGTCTGTCTGTCTGCCCCTCCCCTGCTCATGCTCTGTCTCTCTCTGTCTCTGTCTCTGTCTCTCTCTCTCAAAAATAAATAAATATTTTAAAATTTTAAAGTTTTTTAAGCTTTTAAGACTGTGATCTTTTAAAAGCAGCTACTTCAAGGGGCACCTGGGTGGCTTGGTTAGTTAAGCGTCAGACTTCGGCTCAGGTCGTGATCTCACAGCTTGTGGGTTCGAGCCCCGCGTCAGGCTCTGTGCTGACAGCCCAGAGCCTGGAGCCTGCTTTGGATTCTGTTTCTCTGTCTCCCTCTCAGCCCCTCTCCCACTCATGCTCTGGTTCATTCTCTCTCTCTCTCTCTCTCTCTCTCTCAAAAATAAACAAACATTAAAAAAAATCTTCAAAAAGAAAAAGCAGCTACTTCAGTTTTGTATACAATAGCAAAAAGATCTTAACAGAGACGGGCTGATACTGCCCCCAGGGTGGTGAAAACTGGTTCTGGGGCGGGGTCATGGAATCTATCTCACTCTTTATCAGTAAAGCACAAGGATGCCTACAGTCCAAATATATATAGTACATCTGTAGTATTAAAGTTTCACAGATGGGGGGGCGGAATAGGAAACGATGCCTAAGATAGTTCCTGAGGAGGGGGCTTAATGAAAAAAAGGGCTGAGAAACACTGATTTACATAAACACCTCATCTGAAACATAATAGGGACGGAATCCCCACTACCATTCTCTCTCCCCTCATCCTGCTTTACTTCTCGTTCCAGCACTTACCACTACCTAACATGACATGTTTTGTTGCTGCTGCTTATCTGGGTCCCCCGTCTAGAACGTAGGCTCCGCGAGAGAGGAAAGAGTCGAGTCTTTGTTCACCGCTGCATCCTCAGCCCTTGGAGCAGTGCAGGCACACTGGCTGTGTGAAAAGTAGGCTGCTGGCTTACGTGTCCTCAAAGGCTCCTCCTGCTGTAAAGTTCTGTGATTCTAAGATGCCCTCAATAGCATTGTTAGCCACAAATCATCATTTCTGATCCCTCCCAGGAGGCCATTCCTTGCATACCAAAAGCATCTCATGAGAAGGTGGCCTTACTTATGATCCGCACCCCCAAGGACCAGCTGTGTTTTAGGAAGCCTTCGGTGTATTTATCAAAACAGCTCCACCATCAGAAACTTCAGTGTAACAGAAGCTCATGCTGCATCAGGGGGTGATGAACAAGCCTACGGGATTTCTGAAACAATCCGCAAGATACAGACCTTTCTGACTCACGCCCAGCTTCTAACCGTCAAGAGGACGTGGTATGGCTGCTCGGCCTTTTGGCTAAGATCAAGTGGAGAGGGGGAGGTATTGAGCTGAAGTCAGTAGGAGTCTTTCTTAGAAAAGTTCCTGGCTTGTCTGTGTACAGCAACAGGCAGGGGACCACAGCATCTTCAGACCTGAGGGAGCCCTCAGAAAGCATACATTTCTGCTGTGGAGTGCCGCTCTGGATCTCCAAGTCCAAGTTTGAGCTCTGGTTATTTTTAGTGACTGACAGAAGGCAAGTTATGTACCCACTTGAAAGCTCATCTCTCTCATCTGCAAACTGGGAATAATACTAGGCACACCCTATGGGTGCATGAACTCGTGGAAAGCACTCAGAACCATAGTAATGCCTAGTACACAGTAGGCATCCGACAAATATTAGCCAGTATCACTATAAGCAGCATTTTGGTCTTCACATTTTTTCAACTTGAGAAATCTTTTCATCTAAGAAAAGTTGACCCTGGGGGTGCCTGGCTGGCTCAGTCAGAAGAGCGTGTGATTCTGATCTTGGGGTCATGAGTTCGAGCCGCCTGTTGGGTGTAGAGATTAAATTTTTAAAATTCCTTGCAGTTTTTTTTTTTTTTAACTTAAAAAAAGAAAAGTTGACCCTAAATCCCTGGATAGAGGGGATGCACACTACGATGCAGTTCTATGGAAATCCTAGAGCCCCAAGAAGCACTCTTGGAAAACCAGCGCTTAAAGCTCAATACAAGTATTTTACTCTTCAAGGTTGACGTGACTGGTCAGAGTCCCGCTAGAACTCCAGTCTCAACCACGGACCCCTCTAGTGCCATGTTACCAAGTGCCTCCTTGTTATCAAACAGGTGCAGAATGTGTGTGCTAATGGGACTTCCCCACTGTCCGTGGAATGAGGGGTCACGAGTGATATGCAGAGACCAGAGTGCGGAAAGCAGTACAACTGACCTTCACAGACAATCATGGAAGTTCACCATGGCCCACAGTGCAAAGCAGGAAGTCCCGGACGGAATCCCTAACAGAAGGTAATGCAGCCTCTGGCTTGAATATTTCCAGAGAACCCACTGCTTTTCCCCGATAGCCTTTGCTAGTGACTAGCTACAACAGCCAGAATTACAAGCAGTATGTAACTATCTTTTTCTCCTGAGGACTCCACCATTCCCAGGGCGGTATGGTGAAGGCCTTGGAGTTAAGTAGGCCTGGCTATGTAATCTTGACGGTTACTTACCCTCCTTAAGGTTCAAGGTCTCGACCTAGAGATAGATAATAATAGAACCCCTCTCTTGGCCTTCCTGAGTCAAATGAGAGAATACATTCAATTGTGTTTAATAGTCCATAGTTGGATTCAACAGTCCTACAGTTGGAGCTAAATCCTATTAATTATTAAGATCCTATTAATTATTAATATTTAATTATTATTAATAGGATCCTATTAATTATTATTATAAATCCCATAATTATTATTAATTATAAATCCTTCAGTGTATAAATAAATCCTACAAATCCTATTGATTATTATTAAATCCTATTAATTCTTATTAATAGGATTTATAACAGCCACCCACATTTTCCCCATTCAACTACTAGAGTATATATCAGCTATTCAATAAAAACAAAACTCTCAAAAGCAAACTTACCTGTTGGTCCAGGGCGGGGGTGGGGGGGGGGGAACCTGCTAGCTGTCTACCCAAACTAGGCCCTCCCATACTCCACAGTAAAAAAATTACTATTAGGCCTTCCTGGGAGCCTCTGCAGCTACAGGTAGCCACGCAATTAGGTTCTCACCAATGCCACAGGAGTGGAATGACCCGTCACCCTTGAAAGCCTTGGCCACAACACATTGTATGTGCAATCTTTCACACTCTATTCCTTCGCCCCAAGGTGAATACAAAGATTCATCCCCAGGGAAGGACCCTAGGGAACTCAGCCTTTAGGATACAGAAGCGGAGTAGACTTTGAGAGAGCAGAGAAACAACATGGAATGAACCTGAAGCCCTGAATGACTGCATGCAGCTGAGGAGCCTGCCTATGCGCCCCGGATCCTTCTGTGAAAGAGACACAAACTCCTCGGACCTTTACTCCACGTGATGTATGTTATGTTGGGCCTGTTTGTCATAATAGCGGAGTGTGTAATTCTAGTGTGACCGCTCCTTGGGAGAAATGACTTAGCTGAAAACTTGTAATACTTTTGTACAAGCTGATGATAAAATCACAGCCACAATGTGAGAGCCAACTCAGGGGTTAGGGCAGGCATTAGAATATTAGAACAAAATGTTCTTTACGTCTGGTAGACTCATCGTGAAGATCGGCCTGCATACTGTTTTCAACTTCTCTGATGTAACAGAGATGCTCCCGCTTTGCTGAGTGTATAGAAAGTGTCTGATTAAAGGCAAAGCGTGGAACTAACTCAAAACCTTTAAACTCCTATGGCTTCAAAAGTCTTTATTTCCAGGCAAAATGTGAAAGTGAAAAAAAAAAAAGAATGACTAATTCTGTTTTTTAGGAACAATCTAATCTGGTCCTTGGAGCTGAAGGTTTATAGCAGAGGGTAACTTGCCTGGATACAATTCGGTGGGTATCAGTTTACGTTCCTACATCGCAAACTTAGTGCTATTGCGGAATGGGGACACAGAGATGAAACACAGAGCCATGAATCATGCCTTTCGGGGACTCACAATCTAGTGAGGAGAAACAGAAATGCTGAAATAACAATGCTGGAATGCTGTCTGTAGTACCTGTCGCACCAGATAATAAGGGAGCATTACATTATCAGCCACACTTCTCATTTCGCAAATGAGAAAATTGTACTTTCAAACGTTGCCCAAAATCACAGAGCGGCTCAACCAGAACCTGGGGGGGTGTCTGATACCAGGAACCACTCCCTGAGCCCCCAGGAGGTGTGATGTACAGTGGAGGGAAAGGAGGTTTCCAACTGGCAGGTCAGCCGTTTTCCATCCCCTGGGACACTGGCTCAGAACTGGGGGGAAGAGAAAGGTCACACGATCCAGCCATAAGTTAGTCCCAAAGCTTCTCTGAAGCCCTCTGTGCTGGGAAAGGGCCTCATAGGTAGGGTCCCCAACCTTCCCAGCCTTGCCGCACAGCTCAGGAATTTATAAGACGGGCACATGGGGCCACCCAAATTAAAGTCTTTGGATTCTTACGTAATCTCATTATGGAAAAGATTCCTCCCTAACCAGAGAAGGAGATTCCTCTGTTTTTTGTGACTAAGGAGAAATCATTTAGAGTCACACGCTCTATCAACTGAGCCAGGCACCCCTATTTTTACTTTAAGACTTAATTTCCCTGTGTGCAATGTTTATCCATGCCTTCTTTTTAAAAAATGTTTATTTTTGAGAGAGAGCGCGTGCTCGCACGTGCACATGCAAGTGGAGGAGGGGCAGAGAGGGAGACAGAGGATCTGAAGTAGGCTCTGCACTGACAGCAGAGAGCCCAACGCACGGCTTGACCCCCATGGACGGTGAGATCATGACCTGGGCCAAAGTCCGATGCCTAATCGACCGAGCCACTCAGGCGCCCCAATGCTTATTCATTAGTCCCAATGTATGGCTCTCACATTCTCTGGAAGGTGTAGGGACAGCAATCTCATGTTTATATAGGATTAGAATCACTGTAGGGCAAATTTCTATCTCTGTAAATTTCAAATCCTTCTGGACTTTTTCTATTTTTTTTATTGCATATTCTAAAATGCTTATTTTGAGAGAGAGAGAGAAGGAGAGAATGTGCATGCAAATGGGGAAGGGGCAGAGAGCGAGAATCCCAAGCAGGCTCTGCACTACATGAGCGCACAGCCTGATGCAGGGCTCAACCTCAGGAACCCTGAGATCATGACCTGAGCTGAAAACAAGAGTTGGACACTTAACTGACAGAGCCACCCAGGCGCCCATGGACTTTTTCTATTTCCAATAAATGACCTCTGTGATAATGGATTACTGTTTACTCACATCCCTACCCCTCCCTTGCTCTATCAATTCTGTGCGTGGTCACATGACTTGATTTGGCTAAAGGAACACGATGGACGTAACATGGTAGAGGTCTTGATTTTTTTATTTTTTTCTGATGGCATAATTTTATTTTATTTTTTTAAATATAATCTATTGTCCAATTGGCTAACATACAATGTGCACACTGTGCTCTTGGATTTGGGGGTAGTTTCCTGGGGTTCATCACTTACATACAACACCCAGTGCTCATCCCATCAAGTGCCCTCCTCCGTGCCCCCATCACCCATTTTCCCCTGTCCCCCACCCCCCCCATCCACCCTCAGTTTGCTCTCTGTATTTAAGAGTCTCTTACGGTTTGCCTCCCTTCCTCTCTGTTTGTAACTATTTTTTCCCCTTCCCTTCCCCCATGGTCTTCTATTGGTTTCTCAAGACCCACACTTGCTTGAAAACACATGATATCTGTCCTTCTCTGACTGACTTATTTCACCCAGCCTAATACCTCCCAGTTCTCTTGATAGAGGTCTTTAAATAAGCTTCCATGACTGGTGTGGCACGTGTGCTCCTGTGGTCCACCATGAGAAGAGCGTGAAACTAGGAGCTGCTGCCCCTTCAGCCTGGTCTCTAAAATGAACACGTCAGCTAACCTGTGCCCAACCCGCAGCGGACCAGTCGACTGGCAGCCTGAAGCAGAACCACTCTGCTGAATCCCTCTGCAGACCAGACAGCGTGGGAACGACTGCCCACCGTGAGAGCCACTGAGTTTGGGGATCATTTGTGATGCTGCATTATCGTGCCCGCAGCTGACCAATGGCATCACCATTTTATATCAACTGGCAAGGCTAAATTACAGGTACACATCTACGGATTTCCGGGCAACGCACGCTCTTTGATTTTTCTCTTGGACCGCACAGGCACCCTGTCACCCAAGACACGCCATTTCTCGACTACTGGAACGAAGATCCTGGCAGGTTAGAGTGTCGTAGATGGGTTCACAGACCCTCAATAAAAGCAAAAGCTCATTTTGACTGTGAAACGTTTATGCTAACATCTTCCCATACGATGCAGACGTAGGAAACCAGAAGCTATTCTTCACAGAAGACATACGTAAAATACTACAATTTCAGAATAAAAAGGGTACTGATGGTAAAATAGTATCTTCAGGCTCATGGTCTCTCTAATCTCCCTCAGTAATTCTTCTGTCCTTCTGTCAATATGTTTTAAGTTACTATTGTCAAGACCATTGTCTCGTCTCTCCTCCCCACAGCCTCCCCACCCCACCCCCTGATTCTGGTAATACTCCTATCACTAAAATCTATGCAAGATTTCACAAAGCTCCTGAAAAACATTTTTTTTTCAACGTTTATTTATTTTGGGGACAGAGAGAGACAGAGCATGAACGGGGGAGGGGCAGAGAGAGAGGGAGACACAGAATCCGCAACAGGCTCCAGGCTCTGAGCCATCAGCCCAGAGCCTGACGCGGGGCTCGAACTCACGGACCGCGAGATCGTGACCTGGCTGAAGTCGGACGCTTAACTGACTGCGCCACCCAGGCGCCCCGTGAAAAATATTTTTTAAAGAAATCTGTAGGTCCCCACAGTTTAGGAACTGCACCAAACAGGACTTTTTCATGCATCATGATTACTGATAAGCCTGGTTTTCACTCCCACTTCAAGATAAAATAGCACACACTACATGAATTACATCAGCCAAATGAATTAGTCCAAAATTTTTATTTCAATATAGGTTTTGAAATACGAATGAGACTTTGGGGATTGAACAAAAATTCCAATGAGATGTGCAAGCAAATGAGATGTGAAGAGATCTAGAGGCCAGTTTCCCAGATCTCTATAGGGCACTTTGCAGGCAACAACGGGGTCCTTGAGTGATTTGAAAGTTACAGAAAGCATAGCGGAAACCATAACCATAATGAAGCTGCACAACATTCCATGTCATTTGGAGCCAGAATTAATTTTTTTAAAGATTTTTAAATTTTCAGTACAATTTACTCCCTAACGTGGGGCTCGAACTCATGACCCCAAGATCAAGAGTCGCATGCTCCACAGATTGAGCCAGCCAGGCGCCCCGTGACTGGAATTATTTTAATTCCATTTGGTGACACTGGCTGATACACAGGTCTACAGGTGGATGCCAATGGTTCCAACCCTATTCCTCACCACGGTCTTCCTTTCTCCATCTCCTCCCACATCAGCCTCCTTGCTGCTGCTCAAACATACAGACACTCCTGCTCTGGCCCTTTGTCTTTGCTGGTCCTTCTGCTGCCTGGAACATTCTTCCCCCACAGACCCAAATGGCTCCTTCATGCCCCTACTTCATTCAGGTCCCTTTGGAGACGCCTCCCCCTCGGAGGCCAGCCCAAGCTACCTTATCTCAAACAGGCCTCTCATCCTCTCTCTTCGACTCACTCTATTTTCTCCTCACAGCATTATGACTTTGAGGTTCTTATGTGTTTGTATTTTTTCTTGCTTCTCCCATGAGCGTGGACTGTGTGTAGTTCACTACCATGCCCCAGCTCCTGGAGAGTGCCCGTAGGGTTCACACGCAAGAAATATTTACTAAATACATAAACTGGGAGTTTTAGAAGTTGCTGCATGGAAAAAAAAAAAAAGAAAACATTTAATTACTTATTAAATCAGTTTGTTAGACAAAAATCTTTCAATACATAGAATCCATGGGGATAGAGAAGTATGAAAATAACTAAAAGGACCCTCAGCAATAGAGTTGGAAACCATATTTTCTTAAGTTTATTTATTTTGAGAGAAAGAGAGAGAGAGAGAGAGAGAGAGACGTGCACACATGCACAGGCAGGGGAAGAGCAGAGAGAGGAGAGAGAGAGAATCCCAAACAGGCTCCACACTCTCAGCGTGGAGCCGAAGGTGGGGCTCACGCTGGCGAACTGTGAGATCACAACCAATCTGAAATCAAGAGTCCCATGCCTAACCGACTGAGCCCCCCAGACGTCCCCAAGCCATTTTCTTATCCAACTACTGAGAAGTCACATAAGCCTGGACCAGCTGCTTAAGTGTATCAAATCCCAGTACACTCTTTAAGGGGGAAAACCATTGTAAGTCTGTTCTATAGGACTGAAAAATATTTCAATCATTGTCAAGTACCACTTAGAAACAAAGAAGTTAAATATTCTCTGCAATCAGTACACAACTCAACTATTGCCCCTCGACCTTCTAAAACAAGGCCTATCTCAGAACTTCCCTGAGAAGCTTCCAGCATTTGAGTATGTGACATTTCAAGGACTGCTCTTAAAGAGGTGTACAGCCACTCGACCAGGAGAGCACAGCATTTGGTTAGATTCCTATAGTCGTGTTCTTGGATTGCTTCATAAAAGCCCTACAAATCCTTCTGAATGATTCACAATAAACCTTTACAAACAATGCATACAAAATCATGCCCTATTTTTCCACTGCTTAGTTGGTACAACATGAAAAAATTATGTTTTCTGTTTATATAGCTTAATAAACCTCTCTAGACTCTTAAAATGCCTTTTCTCCTAACTGCAAAATTATATTTATCAAATATGGAAGCATTTTTCTAATCACGTGATCTAACGTCTCAAAAACTTAAATCTGGATAAACGATACTAAATTAAGGCTAGTATATTTTGAAACAGCAAGAATTTGTGTGTGGAATGTTTTAACAGCTCGTGGATTCCTACGACCACTCAGTATGACTTCTACAAACACCAACCAAAACTCGACCAGGGAAATCAAAGTTCTCAAAGTAAAAACGCTTAACAAAAAACAGGAATGTGTAACGTTATTTTGATTCTTCCTCCATCATATTATGGAAACATAAAGAGGACAGAAGAATCTGAGGAATGTGGCACCAGCAGCAGGCATCACGGATGCGAGAAGATGGTCCGATAATATCGGTGTTAATATTTACGGGATGCTTCCTTAGCTGCCCTTCGTATGCATGTTTTAATTTAATCCTGCGCTCTGAGATAAATACTATCTTTATCGGACAGAAGCTGAGGTCCAGACAAGTTAAATATCCTTGGCCAAGGTCACACAGCCGGTAGGGTTCAGGGCAGTCCTGCCTACCCACTCCCCAGTAAAGCCTCCAGCATGGCTTCCTCCAGAAGGCAATGAAGGGAGCTACCTAGAGAGCTTTCTTCTCTTCAGAATTCACCAGAGTTCCAACAGCTAACACACCAAATAGAAGTGGTACCTCACAAAAGCTTGAGATACGAACTATTATTTCCATTTTACTTTTTTTTTTTTTTTAAGTTTATTTACTGATTTTGAGAGCGAGCAAGAGACAGCACATGGGAGGGGCAGAGAGAAAGGGAGAGAGAGAATCCCAAGCAGGTTCCGCGTGCTGTTAGCGCAGAGCCCGGTGCGGGGCTCAAACTCACGAACCTAAGACCATGACCCGAGCTGAAATCAAGAGTTGGTCGCTTAACCGACCGAGCCACCCAGGCACCCCATTTTAGAGATGAAAAACAAGGAGGCACAGAGAGGTTACATACTTGACTGAGGAAAAGTCAGGATCCCCAGTGAGGTAAGTAGCTTCCAGCAACCGCAGGCTGGACCACTGTTCTACTGCTATTCTCTCTACTCCTCTTGGCCAAGCACTCTCGCCCACTCATGACTTTAACCTCCTGGGCTTCTTCATCTGTGGAATTAGCTAGTTGGACTAGACGACCTCTAAGTTTCCTTCTGGCTTCTCAGGGACCCGGTGCTCAATTCATCCGCTTGAAATCATCCTTTTGCCACGATGAAAACACCCAGGATAGAGTATTTCAGTGATCCTGCTTTTTTTCCCCCCGGGGGAGGGAAATGCACCCAAATCATGATCTTAATATACTTTCAGGATTAAGGCTCATTTTTTTAGAATTTGGTATCAAAGAAAACTTGACATCACAAAGTTTTCATTAAAAAAAAAATAGCTAACCATTTCCTGAAAAGAAATGGCAATTAAAAAACAAAACAAAATCATAAGCTATAATTCCATTACACCTGTGGTAGTCTGTATAGCTTCTTTGCTGGAAACAATGGTCTTCAAAGTTTACTGTGCATCTCAGCATTTATACGTATTCCATTAAAACACATGGCCTATCATCAGTATCTTATTAAAGACGGTGATCAGCGGTGGTGGAAGAGTTTTCTTGCACAGTGTTTTAAAACCATCTGTACTGGTTGCAAACCAATATAAGTATTTCGTATAAAAAAATCATAGTTCTTAGCCTCTAATAAGGACAACAAGATCTGTCAACAATGGCCCGCACTCCAACATGACAGCACGGGGCTGGAGGTGAGTAGTAGTCCTCTTTGTAAGCAAAGCAAGGGCTCTCTTTAGTTGGCCAGAGTCCCCACCACTCCCAAGTAGGTTGAACTTGTCACTTTACACACACACTGTGTCCTGAGGGCATGAAGTTTGAGAAGTTGAGGATACAGGTTTTGCAGCTTAGGCATTTCTGCTCTAACTACACATCTGAGATGGTATCCCATATTCAAAACTGCTAGGGGTGCCTGGGTGGCTCAGTCGGTTAAGCATCCGACTTTGGCTCAGGTCATGATCTCACGTTCGTGGGTTCAAGCCCCGCATCGGGCTCTGTGCTGACAGGTCAGAACCTAGAGTCTGGAGCCTGCTTCGGATTCTGGTCTCCCTCTCTGCCCCTCCCCTGCTCATGCTGTCTCTCTCTCGCTCCAAAATAAATAAACATAACATAAAAAAAAGTTTGTTGGTTTTTTTTAATTTTTTTTTTAACGTTTATTTATTTTTGAAACAGAGAGAGACAGAGCATGAACGCGGGAGGGTCAGAGAGAGGGAGACACATAATCTGAAACAGGCTCCAGGCTCTGAGCTGTCAGCACAGAGCCCGACACAGGGCTCGGAACTCACGGACCGCGAGATCATGACCTGAGCCAAAGTCGGCCACTTAACCGACTGAGCCACCCAGGCGCACCAAAAAAAGTTTTTTTTTTTAAACCTGCTCTACATTCAACGCTTGCCTTCAGTCAAACTCAAAACTGCAGCTATAGAATGGAAACCCCAAAAGGTCACACCTCTTTAAAAGTGTTATTCCTTTTTTTAAAAATCCACAATCTTCGCAATGCTAGTGACTCCATCAGTGGGAACCAACGGGTTCCCAACTTTGACAACAAATTAGAATCTACTTTGACAAGGGCTCAGACCCAGCTCACCCCAGGTCAATCACATCATAAGCTCTGGGGGTGGAGCCAGCTGTCCTTATTTTGTCCGGGTTCACCCATGTGATTCTGAGGACAACTCACGTTGTCATACAGGGACTCATAAATTAATAAGACTGATTGCCACAAACCACAGATAAGAAGAACTCTCGTTACTTTGCAACATAGGTTACATCGACATGTAAGATGCCCTTCACTTTCTGGGTTTTGACAAAATGTTATTTCTTTCTTCCAACATCTAATGTGAAATGTGCACATAACTTAGTAGCTCTTAGCCAAATTTCCTGTCTGGTGTTCACACATTTTAAACAACAAATATTTTGGTGTGGGCCTCTGGAAGTGCTGAAGTGAGGCCAACGTACAAAAGGGAGTTTCCAGCTCAGGCAGAATATTGAGACATATTAAAGCACACACTGTCAAACAAAGAGTTGGTGCCAGACTCCAGATGTCTAGTGTTAAAAATATCCTATCAAAAGATCTCCTCGGTAAAGATCTGAAATTGAAACTATCTATAGAGTGCTTGGGGCCGATGAAATGCCCGTGTGATATCTGCTGAGTCCTGAAGAGGTATTTTAGTCCACAGTCCACCAGCCTGTCCACTATCTCAATGAAGTGAGAACAGCAGAGGAAAGGAGGGGCCTGGAAAAAGTTAATCTAGAATTTCTGAGGTGAAGGCTGTCTGTAACACATACCGAGCTTACAAAGAAACTCCAAAACCCCGTTTCCTTCATTTGATGTTTGATACCTGAAGACGCACGGGCATAATATAGGCTTATTTATGCTTATTATCATGGTGTTCAGTTTACTTAACAGTAAGCTGTACAAATACGTCTTTACAGATTTCCCTGCTTCTGCCATTACTTAGATAATTACACCAGGTACTGACAATCAGGCAGCTAAATTAGCATTCGAGAGGCTTTCACGGGATGATTTAGGTAAGAAAAAACTGGTGCGTCAATTCTAAGTCCAGATGTGCTGCTGTGCCAGCTGTTCAAGGCCTGGTGATGGAGTAATATGACCTAAAACGTGCTCTCTCGGGAAAGGACACCAGGGAAGTGTCCGGGAGAAAGGGCTCTTAAGCACACCCAGGACGACTAGGGCTTTGGCTCTAAATTCACAGTGTTTACAACCGAGTCCCGTTGTGTGATAACCGGTCCAAACACAACTTTAGATTCACACACGTGACCATAATGCCAATGCTTTAATTTGGAGATCTGGAGTCAGAAGTTTGTGTGTGCAGTGTTAGGTATTATGTTTCTCGGGAGTCCCCTACCCCAGGTAAATAAGGATCCGTGAGGGAGGGGAAACCAGTTAGCACCTTCAGACAATACGGTAATTGCAACCACTTTAAAACTGCTGACTTATTATTTCTGTCGTGATTGCGACGATGGGATGCTCAATGGGATGCTCGTGGACCCTTCCAACCACTGTAAACTCCAGGAGTCTGGAAACATTTCTAGTTCTACCAGAAGGCAGGCATCCAAGCATCTCCCCAAACTGCTCTCTTTGGAAATCCAACCTTTCTTCTGTACGTCATCAAGCACTCAGGTATACAAGGGCCTTCTATTAAAATGTAAGTATCTTTTAACTTTATTTCTTTTTGACACAGAGCGAGAGTGCAAGTGAGGGAGGGGCGGAGAGAGAGGGAGAGAGACAGGATCCCGAGTAGACTCCGCACTGTCAGTGCAGAGCCCAACACAGGGCTCGACCCCATGAACCGTGAGATCGTGACCTGAGCCGAAATCAAGAGTTGGACGCTTGACCGACTGAGCCATCCGGGCTCCCCTAGAATGTAAATATCTTGTACAAGGGCACAGCTTAGGCTGTATAGAGCAGGTACTAAGGAATAGGAGGACACCTGAGAGCAAAGCCTACCCCACACTCCCCTGAGCCTTTTACTGGCCATGTGCTTCATGCTATGTTATTTGCTCTATGTCTCGGTCTGTATCTAGTGTCAAATGGGACTCATGTGCCATTCTTAAGCAATACATTAAAAGCAATTAGCCTGTGCCTCACTAGTAGGTGCTTCCTAAACAGTAGATATTGTTACTATTTGATACAAACAAGAAGACTGTCAGAATTGTCCCCGTTGGAAAACCTAAAAGGTAGATGTCTCCAGTTCTGTCCAGCTTCACAAGCCAAGTGACTCCCCATCCCATCCCCCCGCCTCCTTTATACCAAACTGCCCTAGCAGAGAGGTGAGAGGAAGCAAGGTACACTTTTGTCCTAGCATTGTTGAAGCCCTAGAATGTTCTAGACAACCAAATATTGTAGGTAAGGCAAGAAATAATTCAACGAAGCTTCTTAATATTCTCAACATGGAACAGGCCTAACCAAGTTCAGTTCCCAAGTGTGAAAATAAAGACATGGATTTTTTTTCCAAATCTCCTTAAAAAAAAAGAAAGTCTTCTTCAAATTTCCTTAATATAAACTGCCTTGGACTAACTGGTATTTGCATGGCTCCCATAAATATATACCTACAAACACGTAAATATATTATTCCTCATATATGAATGCTTCCAAGATGTTTTTGACCGCCTCAGGTTACCCCTGCAACTTATTCTTCTCACAGTCCAAAGCACTTCTCAATTTTCGTTCGCATTTCATTTCTGAAAACACATCTTGAGGAAGAGCCTAGGAAGATGACCAGGCCCATCCACCTGGAAGGGGCTGTGTTTTGGCGGGAGGCAAAGTTTACAAGTGGTTACCATGGAGTATGGTGGGCAGGCACTACGGACAAAGGGGGAAGAGCCAACTATAACGATGCACCTATCTGAGGTGGGAGAGGCTTTCTGTTCTGCAGGAAAATATTTCTGTTTTATAATCTTACCAAAATAAACATTCTGGTTCGTATCTCACTAGATAAGGTATTTAACTAATACAGTAGCATATTTAACTCCAAATTGGAAGTACTCCTAGGATGGGGTAATATTTATTTCATAGGCTTACAGTGAGGGTAAATTAAATATTGTATGAAAATTGGGGTGCCTGGGTGGCTCAGTTGGTTAAGAATCCAACTCTTGATTTTGGTTCAGGTCATGATCTCAAGGTTCAGAAGCTCAAGCCCTGCGTAGGGCTCTGCACTGACAGTGTGGAGCCTGCTTGGGATTCTCTCTCTCCCTCTCTCTCTCTCTCTGCCCCTCCCGTGTGCGCCTTCTCTCTCTCAAGATAAATAAAGAAACATTAAAATAAATAAATATTGTACAGAAATTGGTTAATACAGTCTTTGGCACAGGGTAGTGACTCCCTAACTGGGTTCAAGAAATAATTCCATGCTTTGTGAGGCCGGTAGATTTAGACCCTCTTTATGGGGGCAAAAAAAAAGTTACAAATACAAAATTATTACAAAAGTTATCATTTATTTAGATTAAGAAATCACAACACAATGCAAAATTTTTAAAGCTACCATTACCAAAACATCACAAAATCTGGAACAAGAAACCAGTAATGAATTAACCACCTGACACGCTGCTGTATATATTTCTTTTGGGCTTCATGTTCTTCGATTACTTCTCATAGAACAATGATTTATGTTAATATCATTCCCTATGAGGACATTAGTATTTTCTATAAATCACTCTTTCCTCAAGTGTGGGTGATCCATACTTATTTTTAATTATTGATAATTCAGAAAAGTTACTTTCTGCCTCACGGCTCCTTATTAGTAATGCCATAGAAATTTTTTGGATCGTTGTCAAATTTGTGAACACTTTTATTTCCTTTCGTATACGAGCCGTAAGAATTCAGGGCATTTCAAGTTTTCTTGTGCACTGACTAACTCCAAATATTCTCTGTGTTGATGACACTCATTAGCCAGTTTGTTGTCAATATTCTTTGTTGTCGATACAGACGCACTTGTGTCAAAAAAGCAAGAAACTTAAACACAGAATTTCCATAAAAAACATAGTGCATTTATAAATGTACACTTATACCTCACATTGCATTATATATAATTATATATAATTTTATGATATATAAATATATATAAGTATATACAAACATACAATATATATATGTATACTATAAATATTATACATATATATTATATTGCATCATGAAGTATATTCCTAACAAAAGGAACTTCCAACCTAACCACACTTAGATAAGAAACGAACTCCCTGCTTAGAAATTTAACAAACACAAGAATTTTCCAGACTAGCTTCTGGCTCCATACATTTCAAACTAATTCCTACTGGTAGATGTCAGAGTACACATTCATACTGCAATACTTCCTCCGGCCGGCCCTGCCCCTTTATGGGAGGGCCCCAGGCGGGCTGGCACAGTGGGCAGTGTTCCTGGGAAGTGACTCCCATATGCAGGTGGCTAGGAATAACTTCACTAGACACAGAGATGACCATGAATCACAGAAATATGTACCAGTATGCCCAAGCTAAGTGTGTCCCCAATTCGACTTCCCCCTAGCTGTATCTCAAAAAGACTCTCCACCCCGATGTCACTGGACCCAAGGAGATAGGTGACAGGAGGGATGTCAGAGTGGAAAAGAAAAACTTTAACCAACCGCTGCTAATCTTACTTGTTCAAATTTGACAAGCTACGATCCCACGATCGCACACTGCTAGGGCTCCTCCAGGATCTTGGAAAGGACTGTGTGGATCCTGGTAATGTATTCAGACGTGATAAAACACGTGTTGTCCAAGCGCAGGGCCCTGGGGCTTGACCTTCATTGGCTTCATAATATATCTGCCTCTGTGGTCCTTACTATTACTCATTGTTTATCTCAGTCCGTACATATCTAGTCTCTCCAAATAAATTTCAACTCCTTGGTGACAGGAAGTACTGTCTCAAGTACAAACATATAGTAAATACTCAAAAATGTGTGCGGTAGTCCTCACTATACATAGTGATTTTGACGGAGTCAGAAAGAGAGCAAGTATATGTATAATATAAATGTATATATGTATTATGTACATACATATAAATATACACACACACATATATATGTACACACATATGTGGGTGTGGAGATATTCACACACACATATAAATATATTTAGATATGTATTATACACATATATGTATTTTACATGTTATATGTGTCATTTATCTATATAGTATGTCTATACATCAATTCTCTATATAATATCAAAGAGACAGTGAGTCGTTCCATGTTAACGACATGGCATCCAGATCTTGTCCCTTCAAGAGATCTATCTCAGAAGAAAGTCACCATTATAGCCTGGCAGACAATGAACAGGGCTTCCTTTAGGAGGCCAGTGGGTGAACCAGACAAGGGCCACTCTGGCCATTTGGAGACTATCAATGCTGGACAGAGAGTCTGTAGTCAGTGACCCAAGAAGAGACACTTTTACTCCTGCCAAAGTGGAGAGAGAGCTACTGGGAAGCCTTCATCCTTAAAGAGAATATCCATTAATGTGGTCCCTGCTTGCAGCTGGCCTTTTAAAAAAAATAAATAATGGGTGAAAATGACTGCAACATTCCAGTGCTTAGTGCAAGGGGAAAATATAATTTTCTTTAAACTGATTTAGCACATTAAATGAAAGGCTTGTTTTTTTCCAACAAATTTCTGACATTTGCAGTTTCTGATTTTCAGATTCTAAATAAACAACATGTGCCATTCAACACTTGAGCGAGGTCAACATGGAACAAATCTATTGCCTCATCATGAAACAAAATGTATTATCTGAAATCCAGCAACTTCAGTAGTACACAGGCCCTATCAGCACTGTCAAGGTCTGAGGGCAGGGATAAGAAGGGGGTGGGAGAGAGGCAATATAAAGAATTGTGGGGTGTGGTTCTTGTCCTGACAGCAAAAGCTGGAAAAAAGGGAGGATTTTTTATTTATTTTTTTACATTTTATTTATTTTTGAGAGAGAGAGTGAGAGAGCACAAGCGGGGGAGAGGCAGAGAGAGGGGGAGACACAGAATCCGAAGCAGGCTCCAGGCTCTAAGCTGTCAGCACAGATCCCGACGCGGGGCTCGAACTCCCAGACTGCGAGATCATGACCCGAGCCGAAATCAGACGCTCAACCAACTGAGCCACCCAGGGGCCCCTACAAATTAGGGAGGATTTTTAAGGGGTCTGATAACTGTCCTATCTCTCAGATCTCAGTCTTAAACACAAGACCTTTGGCTTCCAGACAGTTAGAGGAAAGCCCCCTGCATCAAGAGTCACCAGCCTACTGTAGCCTTGAGGCTTCTTCACTGTCATCAGTGGGAAGCATCGCCATCAGTTTATATCTCTAGTATTGTCACAGTGGGAGAGGTCTTCAAAATAGACGCATTCTAAAGGAAGCTATTTTCCACATATGGAGGCTTTTGTCAACCCAGTCAATCAGTTGCAGGCAGTTTTTCTGTGTGTGCATCTCAGTCACACATCAGAAAACATGGACACTACAACAAGAAAACAATCAGAAGCTTGTGAAACTTAGGAGACAGAATGTTCACTAGCAACGTCCCATAAAGGGTGATTTGACTATTTAGAGGTGAGAACCGGCTAAATGGAAAAACGATTTTGGAGAATGCTGTGAAGTTTTGGATTTAGGGTTCCTCCACACAGCGTGTGATACGCATGCACACGCATGCACACGCATGCACTTGAAACCTTGCCTGGCTCTGTACCTGGGACCTTCTTGTGAACCATGGGAGGGAGTAACAGGGCATCACACCGCCAAGCCACAAGGTGTAGGCAAAGAGCAGGGCAGACAGTGACAAGCCTTTCATTCATTCATTTAGTCATTCAGTCATTCCTCCCCCCCACAGGAAATGTCCTCATGGGAATGTGCCCACAAGCTCCAAGCACAGTGCCTCTTTCTAGTCCTGGCTTTTTCCAAATAAAAACAGGCCACAAGGAAAGGCCATGTTGGAAGCCACTGGCCTTGACACCACTTTCCAGTCCACAGTGGCAAAGGCCTTTGCCCGCACCTAAAGTACCTCTGGCCACGAAGAACAGAAAGTAGCCAGAGCCTTCGACCCCAATCTGGACGATTGGATGTCTTCCCATTTCCCATTTTCAACCTTTCCTGGGAAAGGCCTGATGATTTCACATGGTTGTAGGTAGACACAACCCACCTTCTGTTCACCTCGAATGTAGACTTTCACAGTAGGATTGCAAACATACTCATTTAGTAAATACACAAAATGCAAAAGAAATTGGCTGACTGTGCTGTAAATGAGTACTTTACACAGGCTAGTTCACTTAATCTTCATCAGCCACTGCATGGGGTAGGTGCTGTTATTGTCTTCATTAAACAGAGGCAGAAACTGAGGCACAGTGTCACTGAGCCATTTGTCCACGGTCAAATAGCTGACAAGTGTCAGAGGTGTATATTCAAACCCAGGCAAGTAGGTTCACTATGCTACCCCTCAGATGATCCTCCCTTCAAGAGTTCAGAGCTACTTCAGTGGGGATAATAAGGGCTTACTAACCTATTACATACCCATTTATTTAGTATATTGGGGTGCCGTTTTAGAAGATAATGCAAATACTATTGTTGGAGCCCAATTCTACACTACGGGTAGTACAGTAACTACCTTATTTTTCTTTCTAAGGACTTTGATTTCTACTAATTAGACGGTTTACAAATCTACCATCTGACATGAAGCAGCATGGATTTTTTTTACCTTGGTTTTGGAAATGAGGAAACTAACAAGTAGAAACTCACAAGAAACCTGCTGACATTCAGGGTCAAGAACCACCAAGTCATAGCTACAGTGAGTCACTAGGTCAACAATATTTCATCTCCTGATGGGGCCTCCACAGAAAAATCTGAGTCAACAACAGCAAAGCTGAGGCTCCTAACATCTGAGGAAAGTTCTAAATGAGCCGCTAGTTTAGTAACAAGAATAACTGAATTGGGTCAGATTTCTCTGTTACAGTTTAAGAGGTATGGTCTGCCTCGGGGCCTTTACACTGTCTGTTCCCTCCGCCTAGACCTTGATGTTCCCCTCGTGTCCTCATGGCTAACTTCCTCCCTTCTGGCAAGGTTTTGGCTTACCTCTTAGCTTCTCATTCTCAGTGAAGCCTGTCCTGACCAGCCAATTAAAAATGCTAACAATTCCTCCTCTCAATCCACCTTAGCCTGCTCGTTCTCTTTTCCATACTGCTAACCACCTTCCAACATCCTACTTAACTTATTCTTCTGCTCATTGCTTACTATCTCCCACCACTAGAAAATAAACTCCCCAAAGGATCTTTGCCACCAAAAAATACCAAGAGCCTAGAACTGTGCCTGGTACAAAACAGATGCTAAATATTATGACATAAATAAATTCAAAATGCAGAGGAACGTTTACAAATATACCAAATAATCAAATTTAGTAAGAATGGGGACGTCTAGGTGGCTCAGTTGGTTAAGCGTCCGACTCTTGATTTCAGGTCAGGTCATGATCTCACAGTTTGCGACATTGAGTCCCACATAGGGCTCTGTGCTGCTGGGATTCTGTGTCTCCTCTCTCTATGCCCTTCCGCCCCCCTCCCCCCACTTGGCATGCACTCTCTCTCTCTCTCTCTCTCAAAATAAATAAACATTTTTTTTTTTTTTAATCTAGTAAGGATGATTAAATACTTGCCTTTCTGAATCCAAAAGCCAAAAGATTTCTCTGCACTGGGATGCATGGACAGAGCAGGCATTTCATGAGTCTGTGACATTGACCTTCAGTGCTAAATTTAGTGCCCTTGGTGTTTCTGAGATTCCTAGCTACCAGTTCAGCTTCACCTATCCAGGATGTGCACGTCAAGAGTGTTCCTACAAACTCAAGTACCTACTCACAGTAAGAAGCAAACAAATCTTGATCAGCTTTTCCCGTCTCCAGGAAACAGAGCTGGGCTATGAATGAATTGAGAGCAAGCTGATAGAGAAACACTTCACAATTGCAGGGCTATGGGATTTCTAGGCAATTTAAGTTGAGGGGAGGGCTTCAGCTGGGATATGGGGGTTGTACACAGAGACAGGTGCTCCAGGACCAACCTAGCAATGAAAGGCAAGGACGGGGGTGCCTGGGTGGCTCAGCCGGTTGAGCGTCCAGCTTCGGCTAAGGTCATGATCTCACAGTTTGTGGGTTCGAGCCCCGCATCGGACTCTGTGCTGACAGCTCAGAGCCTGGATCCTGCTTCCAATTCTGTGTCTCCCACTCTCTCTGCTCCTCCCCCACTCATGCTCTCTCTCTCTCCTTCAAAAATAAATAAAAACATTGAAAAATTAAAAAAAAAAAAAAAGGCAAGGACAAACTCTGGAACACAAGTGCTGCCCTCCTCCAGGAAGAAGAGAGCTAAGACAGAGGACGGTGAAAAATCACACTTCCCATGGCTCTACATAGCCCCAAATCCTTTTTCCTATGGGGACAGGAAAATGGTTAAAAATAGGAGCTACATGTACATATGTAACAGAACAGAGACAGCTATTCTAAACTTAATGCACTTAATTAATCTGAATTAAAAAATACAATTTTAATGAAAACTACGGGCCTCGGGCACTGAAGGCCTTGAAAAATCTGTCAAGCGAGAAACACGCCACAGTCCCATAAGTCTTCATTGCATTATTGCTTAAGAATTTTGACTAGTGCTTAGATAGTAATAACTCAGAAAGGTCCCCAAAATGGAACTACTACCTGAACATATTTCTAGTACTCTCATGATCGCTAACTACAAGCTCCGCGCAAAAATGAAGGATAATATTAACATAGATCTTTTAATAGTCCTTTCAAGCATCTTTTTAATGTGGCCACTCAGTAACAAGGCCGTGAAATCAGTAAGTCAATCAGGAAAAATAAACATCTGCCTCCAAAACCTTATAGCCCAAACCACAAACAATAAATACCACTTAACAATACACACAGAGCTTTCACTAAATGCTTGGTGTGCTATATCTGCACTCAAGACCCTTCATCAAGTGTATTTATGTGACACTGCCTACTAATCAGGTTGTTTTTATTCTTCCTGAGGTCAGTTCTTACTTGCGCATATAGGGCTGTTTTTGAAAGCCCCCTAAGGGGCCTCTCCTCAACAGAGGCACCCAACAGTTGAAGTTCATCTCTTCATTCAGGGAATTTCAAGTGTTTGTTCATTTTAGCATTTACTTTCCATAAAGTTGGCTGGTTTTAAACTAATTCCAAAGTACAGTCATGGGTAGTCTTGCCACACAGTGTGCCTAAGTCATAACTATGGTTATAAATTTAATTCTTCAATATTTTCATTAAGAGAAAAGAACTAGCCCTTTGGGGAGGGCCCTTAAAAGCTGAGTTTCAGAAAACTTTACAGAACCTTTAGCCCTCTGGGAAAATGTTTACCCAATACTAACAACAATTTCTGCAAACTTAAAAAGCTTTTTTGACCCACCAACCATTTAAAACCATCTTCTAATTGATTACAAGCTAAATCCTCAAGAAGGAAAACCGCCTTTAATACATTTTAAACTTATATTTTCTTTTAACCAGCTAGTCCAAGCAGGCAGGCAATGTGGGAAAAATTTAATTGCTCACCTTAATTACAGTTTATCCTGAAATAACTCTTAGCGAAAGTGAATGGGATATGCAATGACAGCCCTAAGTGGGGAAATATTATCTATTTATATAATGTATATTTCTTATGTATATTGTTTTCTATGTATTATTAAAGCAAGGGAAGTAAATTAACTGACAAAATTACTATTGGAACTTTGCATTACTTAAGTCTTACTATTATTTTGAACTGCTCATCATGAAAAATCTGATTTATCCTTAAAGTACCTGCGGTTATGACTATTTAATCATGCTATGAATCAGCAAATTTGTTAAACTCCTGCTTTTAAGACTACCAAAACTTGCCTGATCTCACACCTCCATCGGAGGAAATGGCGTTAACTATCATGTGGATATTTTAAAACTTTGTAAGTTTCAAAACCTGGACAATTACTCATCAGGATTATCTCTTTAAAGACATTCGGTAGACATTTTCAATGATTATTCCCCATTCCGGAAGCCCCTGCCCCTCTTTTCCTATGCTAAACTAGCATTCAACCCTTATTAAGCACCACTGTGTGCAAAGAGAAAGCACTATACCAAGCAAAAGAGCGTAAGGCTCGGCCTCATTTTATTCGTGCATAAATAAACACAGCAGTCGTGATTTATTCTCACAACTTTGTAGGAACGTGAGTTGCATCCACACGGCTGAATCCACAGCATTCATTTGGAAAGGGCTTTCTGGGGTTAATTTACAGGTTGTCCGGATCAGACAGCCCCGATGGGGCATCACGCGGTCCCCTCATCTTCCAGCCCACACGGGACAATTCGTGGGCGCCAGCCACACCTTCTGCAGGTGGCTGGACCGCCGGAGCCAGATGAGCCCGACCCATCTCCCCTCGCAGGGACTCCGGATAGGAGTACGGAAATGCGTGCAAGGACTTGTGCGAATTCAAGGACTTGTTGAAGGGCCCCGGGGTCCTGGGCAGGAAGGGAAGCGGCCTGCCCGCGGGGGGCCCCCTCCCCCGCGGCCACCGAGTCCCCCACGCCCCGGGCGCTGCGCAGGCCGCCGCCGCCGCCGCGGATCCCGGGCGTAGCCGGCGCACCTCGGGCCTAGCACCATTTGAAAGGCAAATCTCAGAGCCGAGGCACATTTAAATGCCCTGCCGCGGCCCCGGGGGATTGCTCTCCAGCACACACAGCCGCAGGGGCCTCCGGGGCCGCCCGGCCTGGGGCGTTGGGCGCGGCCCGCCGGCGCCCCCGGGACCTCAGCCCGCAGCGCCCCGGCGTCCGCGCCAGGCCAGGGCAGGGGCGGGTGCCCAGGGCCCCCAGGCCCGCGTCCCCGGCGGGGCCGAGCGAGCCCCGCGGCGCCGGGAGAGAGGGCTTGAGCGGCGTCCTCCGCCCGCGGCCGCCGGCTCCCGCCCCCTCCCGACGCACCACACCTAGCAACCCGCGCTGACAGGACGCAGTGGCGGCGGCGGCGGGAGGAGGAAGCGGAATGGCTGCCGCGGTGGAGCCACCCCCGCCCCCCCGCTCCCACCTCCCAGCGGCTGCAGCCGCCGCCGAGCCCTGACAGCTCGAGCCGGGGCGGAAGCGGCGGGCGGCGTGCAGCGCCCGCCCCCCGCCGCCCCCGGCGCCTCGGGCCGCCCGGACCACCGGGCCAACTAACTCCGCGCCCCAGCCCAGCGCCGGCCGCCCGGCCCGGCCGCGCCCTCCGCCCCGCGCCCCCTCCCCCGGCGCCCGGCCCCGCCGCCGCATCTCCCCGCCGCCCGGTCCCTCCTCCCGCAGCCCCCGCCGCGGCGCACCCCCACTCCCACCACTTCACCGCCGGCGCGCACGCCCCTCGGAATCCCCCAGCCCGGCCGCCCGCCGGCCCCGGCACCTCGGGGCTCCCGCCCCCCTCCCCCACCCGAGCCCGCTCCCCGCTCCCCCCCCCCCGCCCCAGGCACCTCGCGCCTCCGCATCCCGTCACCCCCACGCCCCGGGCTTGCACACACCCTCCCGCCCCGCCGCCGCCTGCCTCCCTCCTGGCCACCCCTGGCCATTCTGGGGTTCTCGCCTGGGCAGGAGTTTCCGCGCGCCGGGCACCCCCGCCCACCCCCGGGCCATTTACCGATGTGGTTGTCCTCGATGTGCTCGATGAGGTCGGCCAGGGTGGGGAAGTGGAGTCCGCAGCCCCCGAATCGGCAGGTATTGGAGAAGAAGGAGGCGGCGGCGATGCCTGTCATGGTGCTACATCGAGAGCCCCCCTGGTGTCGGCTCTGCGAGCGCCGGGCCGGCGGGCGGAGGGAGGGAGGGAGGGAGGGAGGGAGGCAGGGTGGGGTGAGGAGAGGAGGGGCTGGGGGAGGGGGAGAGAGGCGGGGTGAGGGGAGCGGAGAGAACGGGACGGAGGGAGAGGGGGCTAAGGCGATGGAAGGAGAGCGTAGAGAGACCGGGAGGCAGAGGGGAGGCGGTGGCGGCGGCGGCGGCGTCGGGAGCGGGGGGGGGGGGGGAGGGGGGGAGGCCGCTGCAGCTGGGAGGAGGGACCAGGGCGCGCGGCAACAGCTGTGCGGCCCCAACCTCGGTTCCTGGACTGAGGCCTCACCTGCGAGCTCCTGCCACCAACTTTATCTCTCTCGGCCTGCCCTTCACAGTTGGTAATACGTGCAATCTGTTTGGAGCTTCCTTGGTTATGTATATTACATTCGTGATATATACACATCTATTAATTACACACGCATCCCCGTGATGAGAACTCAGGGAGCTATCCAGGCCCCACTCGGGGACATTTGTTTGCACTTGGCCACCTGTCTAGGTGTGACACTGACATTCACAGGGGACCCAGGAAAGGTAATTGTGTGCACCTTACTCCTTAAACCTTTTTTTTTTTTTTAAGTCATTTTCTCTGGAGGTTTGTACGAACTAATTGATTTTAATGAAATTTCCCTCTAGGCCAAAAGAAAACCTTAGCTTTATTTAAATTTCAAAATAGATTTCTTGATTGTCAAGTGCGACGCCCGTGTTTTACATATGTACCACGTTTGTTACACTCCCTGCTCCTTTTGGGAAGACAAAAACTAAAATGATTTCATTTTCCCCAATTACAGCACCCCACTGTCCCAGCTCAGTTCTGGGAATTGACCCATCTGTCACCCTGGAAGCAAGACTCCAGCAGAAAGAACAGCACAGTGGTTAAGGCTAGGAGTAAAGTCAGGGTCAAGGGACATATTTACTCTTCATCTGAAAGAGAAAAGACTCCTGCAATCAATCTTGATTACACCGTCCTGTGAGCATTTAAACCATAATGTTGACCAGTGAAGCACTTAAGTTGAATTTGGTAGCTTCCCTGAAAACCTGCATTTTGCTAAGAATTGGTTCCTTTCTCGTCCCTACCCCACCCCACCCCATTGCACTCATATTTTTACCTGCAAAGCGTGTGATTTCCAATGGCACTTTTCCAGGTGCCTAAAGAACATTACACATTAGCGGCAGTCTATGACCCAACAGTGCATTTTTAAATTAATACAGGTATACTGAATTTACCACTTTTCCTTTCTTAGGAAAATTTCACTTATCTCTGGTGCAGACACACACAGAAATAGTATTCCCCTCTCCCTAAACTGTATTCATCTCCAGTGTTATCACTAACAGTAAGATTGTTAACACTTTTCAATTGAGTTTTTAGAGTAAAGGCACCACAAAAGTTTTACAATCGAACAGTCATAGTAGTTGGGGACGATCGGTTCCCTCATCCATGGCATCTCCTCTTCTCGCCCATTCCTTCTTGCCCGGCTCACAAGGTGACAGACTTGTGCTGAGATGAGAGTTGGGTTGCATGAGGCTGGGGCAGTCGTGTCAAGTCGTGCCAAGAATGGTCCGCCCATTGGCGGGTGGGGGCAAGGCCTGGGAGGGCCTGATAATGAGCCAGCGACCCGGTTGGCTGGAGACCGGAGCCAGGGCCAGACAAGGGTCTAAAGAGCAGAACTTAGAATTCTAGATCTTGAATTAGAATTTTGGCAGCTGTGGCTTGCATTCAGCGGCCCAGTCTGGGAAGGCCTCGGGCTGAGAGCAGGCAGAATATCTGGCAGGCACACACCGCATCAAGTAACAGGACAGGGAGGGCAACGCGATGCAAAGTTGGCACCCAAACTGCTGCCGGCTTCTCTCTAGAGATAAGTGTTAGGCACCACCACCATGCAGGATCTAGGAATTATCAAGAGCTTCGGAGAAGTAGCGACTCTGTCCTCTGGAGAAAAAACACTCCGTGTGGAATTATTAACTCTGGGCAAGAGAGTTCAGAGGTGGAAAGTGCCTGAAATGTGCAGGTAAAAGACAAGGAAGTAAGAGGCTGCGTTTCACGAGTGCACCAAGTGATAGGCCACGCTTAACAAATAGAGGTTTTTTTTTTAATGAAATGAGCCAAAGTAACATAAATCAAATTTTTACTTTTTAAGATTTAATTTTTTTTTTACCTTAGGCCATTATTCATATTATTTATAGTCCACTCTATTCTTTTTATATGCACTGAAGCTCTGCTTATGTGACACTCTGCTCATAATTTTGTTTTAAATCGGCACACTCTAGGTATTTCTGGCCTTTATATTAGATACGTGATCATGAGCTATTAGAGCTGGGAACATACTCAGTTTCTCAGACCCACTGATACTATAGATATGGTATATTGAGGTCAAGGACATGGAGTGAGTTCTCCCCAGGCTCACACAGTTTCCTCTCTGTATTCAAAGTGCATTCAGTAAGGCATCAACAGACAATAAAAGAACATACAGTGACCACAGGCAAACTTTAAAAAAATTACAGTAGCTTGCTTACATTATGCACTTACATTTAAAACTTTATTTTAGGGGTGCCTGGGTGACTTAGTTGGTTAAGCATCCAACTTTGGCTGAGGTCATGATCTCACAGTTCGTGAGTTCGAGCCCGGCATTGGGCTCTCTGCTGTCAGTGCTGAGACTGCTTCAGATCCTCTGTCCCCCTCTCTCTCTGCCCCTTCCTCTCCGGTTTTCTCTATGTCAAAATAAATAAACTTTTTAAATTAAAAAAAAAATAAGTAAATAAGTAAAAGTGTTTATTTCGGGGGTGCCTGGCTGGCTTAGTCAGTAAAGCATATGACTCTTGATCTGAGGGGGGGGGGGGGTCACGCGTTCAAGCCCCATGCTGGGCCTAGAGCTTACTTAAAAAAAAATTTTTTTTTTTAACTTGAAAAATAAATGTGTTTGTTTTAAGGGTGTCCCCTCAGATAAAGTCAACACTAGGCTATAAAAATATAGAGAATAAACATTTCAACCTTAGTGATATCCAAGAGAAAGCGATGGCTGATATACCTCTACATTTACAAAAAAATATTTGCCTGATTTGAGTGGCAAAAATACTTCAAAGGAGAGGGAGAGAGAGAACTGAGGAGTTGGATGGGATAGTGGCTATGGCCAGAAGACTTCCCTGGGTTTTTAAGTCCTTCTTCTTGCACACCCTTTGCTTTTCCCCAGGGCACTGTGCCCCCCAACGCACAGGCCCAAAGTATGAACTTGGTGGCCGCGTAGCTTGGTATTACAAATGATATGGAATCCGGTAGCAGTCTCCCTCAATCTAGCACGGCCATGGTCCACGGGCTGATACAGCTGCCAGCAAAGTGTCAATCCATTGGTCTAACGGAGCCAAGTGAAGCCACCAGGGAATTGTGCTTCAAATAATTGGCCTCCACATATGCGAATCAGTTAATTTAGGGATATTCTGATCAAAACCGTATACTTCCCGTGCCCTGAGTGGACATCTGTTAGCATGACAAGAGGATGCCTATGAACATTGGGTTGTGTTTTAAATCGAACTCTCCATACTGCCTTCGATTCTAGCTTCCTCGGGTTTTCTGGGTCATTCCCCAGGTCCCTTTTAAGTTGCTTTTCAGGTTCACTGGATGTAAACAAGCTCATAAGTGGATTGAGGCATTCCTTTTACTGCCACCACTACATAGATTAAACAGATCATGAGCTCAGGTCTTCTTCAAGTCATGCCAGTCTGTGATCACTAAAAATGGCAGGGGCGCCTCGGTGGCTCTGTTGGTTAAGCGTCCAACTCTCGATTTCGGCTCAGGTCTGATCTCGCCATTCGTGAGTTCAAGCCCTGCATCGGGCCCTGTGCTGGCAGTTCAGAGCCTGGAACCTGCTTTGGATCCCGTGTCTTCCTTGCTCTGCCCTTCTTCTTCTCCTCACACTCTGTTTCTTTCTCTCTCTCTCTCTCTCTCTCGCACGTGTCCGCAAAAATAAATGAACATGAAAAAATTTTAAAAAAGAATGGCAGCTCTTGGGGCACTTGGCTGACCTAGTCAGCGAAGCATGCAACTCTTGATATCAGGGTTGTGAGTTCGAACCTCCACATGGGGTTAGAGATTACTTAAAATCTTAGGGGCGCCTGGGTGGCGCAGTCGGTTAAGCGTCCGACTTCAGCCAGGTCACGATCTCGCGGTCCGTGAGTTCGAGCCCCGTGTCAGGCTCTGGGCTGATGGCTCAGAGCCTGGAGCCTGTTTCCGATTCTGTGTCTCCCTCTCTCTCTGCCCCTCCCCCGTTCATGCTCTGTCTCTCTCTGTCCCAAAAATAAATAAACATTGAAAAAAAAAATAAAATAAAATCTTAAAAAAACAAAAAAGCGTGGCAGCCCTTGGCTGTCACTTCTGTCAACAGCAACCTTTGCCTTGACAGGATGTTTTCTTCAGGCTTCACCTTCTTCCATGGAGGAGGACGTCCATTCCAAATTTTCTTTTTTAACAATTATGCAACAAGTCTTCGAGTTTTTTGTACCGATTTGACTCCAGCTCAGAAACGAGCCAGCTTTATCTGCTCTTTGGTGATTAACTCCCATTTTGCCTAGATCTAAGTGTTGGCCTTAGAATGAGTCATGGGGGTTCTCCAGTTGGATGCCACCAGCGACCAGTCCTCACAGGTGTTACCCCTTTAGCTCTTTACCTGGCTGCTTCTGCCTCATTAACTATATACATGGTTCCGGCATTTCCATTTCCAGCCCCTTGCAGGCTTTCTTCAGAACTAAATCAATGAGACGCTCAACCAATGACTGGAGTTCTAATTGAGCATCCCGGCTTCGCTCTCCTGCGGCGGTCTGCTACACTGCCTTCCAGACAGTAGCTCCAAATCCAAATCTGATGGGGTTTGGCCACCCAGCCTGAGCTTTAAATATGGCCATAAGAGCCGCCAGCCGCTCATGATTTCATTCATTCCTTTAACATAGTTTGATGGAACAGCCATGTGAGGCTTTTGCTGCACGATTGCAGAAGGCATTATTTACATAGGCACCTGCATGGACAGTGACCCCAGGATTTGTACTTCTGTGTAGCCTGATCCACTGTGCAAGATACCAGCCTGTCGCCTTGGCCACCCTTTCCTCCTTTTCCCTTTCCCTCCTTTCCACCTTGGGCTCGCTCAGGGGATCACTCTTGTTGCCATTGACTATAATCAAGTCACTAAGGCACCACTGCTTGAAAAACACTGCGCAGCCTTTTTGCCCTGACGTGTGCCTTTAGGTATTATTGATCCTTACCCAGCAATGCTCGGTGTTAAAGATTTTCTATCCCTTCAAAGACTGCCGGCACCTTTTTTGTCCTAGCTTTTTGAGGTTTCCTCAGCTCCCACTTTACAATTCTTTTGCTCTAGAACTCAAACAAGTGTCAGAGAAGACTGGGCCAGAGGCTCGAGTTGGGAACACAGCTCCGTGATCTCACGTCCCCTGCTAGAGTCCCTTAGCATTAAGCCTCCCCATCAGAATAAGCTTTCTGCTCAATGCTCTCCATAATCCGATCTCTGCAGAAGCCTTCCAAACTTTCCTCCAGCAGTTCCCTCACATGTACCGGCAGTTCAGCATGGTCCCAACCAGTTTTCCAAATGCACTCACTGTACAGGCACAGGCCACTTCGCCTTTGCACGTGTTCTGTCCCCCCACCAAAGACGCATCAGCAGATCAGCCCGTCACCTCCTGCAAGACTTTCCTACATCCTGCCTCCTCTTTCTTCCTGGCTAAGCTACATGCTTATTATCTGTGCTCCAGCCAAGCTCCCCCTGCATTTGATTTTTTTTTTTTTTTCAGCTGCTGGCTTACTGGTCTTTCTTCTCTAGACCAGTGGTTCCCAAACCTTTTTAATCAAGAACTCCATCAACAACAAGAACAAATTTACACCTTGATCCCACAAATATTTACATTCTTATTTATAAATTACAGAAAGGCACTCCTATTCAAATATAGTATGTACATTATAAAACAAGTCAGACAGTTTAAGAAGATTACTTTTTGGGGGGTGTCCAGGTGGTTCAGTCGGTTGAGCATCCAACTTTGGTGCAGGTCACGATCTCAGTTCCTGAGTTGGGGGCCACATCGGGCTCTGTGCTGACAGCTCGGAGCCAGGAGCCTGCTTCAGATTCTGTGTCTCCCTCTCTCTCTGCCCCTCCCCCACTTGTGTTCTGTCTCAAAAGTAAATAAATAAACATTTTTTTTTAAGAAAAGAAGGTAACTTTTTTTTTTTTAGGGAAAGAGCACATGTTCAGGTGAGGAAGAGTAGCTGAGGGAAAGAGAGAGAGGGAGAGAATCTTAAGCAGGCTCTACACTCAGCGTGGAGTCGGACGTGGAGTCAATCCCATGACCCAAGGATCATGACCTGAGCTGAAATCAAGAGTCAGACGCTCAATTGACTAAGCCATGTAGGTGCCCCTTTTTAAAAAAACAGAACTGGAAGGTCTAGTATCTTCATCCCACACCCCGGTATATTGTCGGGTCCCCCTCCCAGGATGAATGCATTCTGCTTTGGAGGCCACTAGTCCTACTCTCCTTGAGAAAGGAGACTATCTTTCATCCTGCCCCCACATAGTGTTCGGTACAAGTCATACGGGGGTATAACTCAGCATGCGATAAGGCAATGCACGAAGATTTCAGTTTTCAGTGCTGAAGCAATTTCTAACAATTTGCTACCCTTCTTCTCTTATGTAGCATCAGGAAAAGATAGTCTTCCATCATCTCTCAGCTTGGATAGATGACAACTGTTATACCTTGCCACGATCATGGCCTAACCTTCGGCGAGACTTTTTTTTTTTTTTAGGTCTAGCACAGTGTCACTGCACTGTACCCCTAACAGGCATTTATGAAGTGCTTGTCTCATTGGTTTTGATGACACTGGTTTCCTAGTCTCTGCTGATGCAGACAAAGCCATTCAACTGGACAGAGATAAGCGGGGAGGCATTGAGCCATGACGGGAGATCTGACACTTGCTCTCCTTTTATTTGACTGACTAGGACACCTTTCCTTTCACAGATGTTCAAGTTCATGATAACTATTGTTTTAAATAACAATTACCACCATTCATTGAGTGCCTACTGTTGTGTCAGGCATTAGACGAGATATCTTGAACACAGATCAGTTTTTAAACCCTACGTTATGCTCCAATTATGGGTAAGAAAGAACAAGACCCAGGAAACTAAAGCAACTTCCTAAGACCCATAAAGCTAATGAGTTCTAGAACTAAAATTTGAACCCAGGTCTGTCCGACTCCAGAGTCTTTGCTGTTAACATAATATCTGTACCCGAATCGGGGTGTTATAGATAATTTTCCTTCTCTCCCCTTGAATCCGAAGAAGCTGGCCTCTTGACCACAGGCAGGACCGTGCTCACATCCATCACAGACGTTTAAGATTGAGGGGCAAAAGTGGCCCAGTTTACCAAAGGCACTTAGTAGAGGGCACTGAGGGTCAGGATGGGGTATTGATGGTGGAGAGGCCTTGGTGCCTCCACCAGGTATCGACACTCTTGGCTTGTCTTTTCCCTTGCCTTCTCCTCTGGAATGCCCTTTCATTCCTGTTCCCTGATGTCTTCTTTTAAAATCGAACTTAATAGAGAAGAAAGACTTCGAGAAGATACCCTTGTTTTGCTCTTTGGCTGGTTCCTGACTTACCCTTTATGGTGTACCTTCCCACCGTTGATCTTGAGGTGGAGCGGAGAAGGTAGGCATGACCCATCCCGTGGAAAGGTGACTCTGTTTGCTTTGGTCATCCTCTTTGTCTTCGTCCCCTGTCTGTGTCATGACTCTAGCCACGTTGCTTTTCAGCCAATTGTTTGGCATCATCATATTTCCTGTTGCAGTTTTAGTTCCCAGAGCCGCAGAGCCAACAGCCCTGCCGACCGTCATCTCAGAGGCCTCTGCATCACAGGCCCTTCTTTTCTAGGGCTGGACCCATGCGGAGACCCCTTTTGCCTTTGAGAAAACAGACCCAGATTCCAGGAGTACCTCCAGGAAGGCTGTTTGCCTTGGTTGTGTAACTAAATTTACCTTTCTATAATTTTCATCCCATTATGCTTTTGCTGACATAAAGGATCCTTCTCTATAGCACCTCAAATATTTCTCAGCTTTTTATTTATCTTGGAAGTCTCAAACTCAGAAGCCTTAAGAGCCAGGCAGGGGAAATGATGAGAGAAGACAGCAATGTGTGAGTGCACTTGTACGCATCGTGTGAACGGTGGGGACAAGGGGAACCTGGAGAGCACTGTTCTCCTAAAACAGTGGCAGGCAAAGTCCCATCTGCAGGCCACATCTGAGCCACTAGCTGGCAACCTCCGTTTTTCCTTCCATGCCACAGTGCAAAACTTAGATTACTTTTATTGTCCCACTAGCCCAAGAGTATTGACATTAATTATTTCTAAATTTCTCACCACCGTGAGATTAGATGCAATCTAACTCTTGGTGCAAATACTTCAAAAAGGACCCTTTGCACCTTAAACAGATCTCCAGGCTGATGTCAGAGCTGCCCAGGTAATGGTCATCGTATCAAAGGGAAGAATATTTGCTAAGGGCTTTTCTCCAGGCTAGAATACTTCTCGGTTCTCCGTTGTCCTCTCATGTTTCCCAGTGCAGATGAGAGTCTTAAGAGAATTAATTTTCAACAAGCCGAGTATGTGAGTCGTCCCAATGTATCTAAAATGAGGCCTGTATATATAAAGATAATACTTAGGAGCACCTGGGTGGCTCAGCTGGTTGAGCGTCTGACTCTTGATCTCAGCTCAGATCATGACCTCAGCTCAGATGGACCTCAGATTGAACTCAGCGCCCTGAGTTCAAGCCCCGTGTTGCCTGCTGCATTGGGTATGAAGCCTACTTTAAATAGACAGATAGATAATAGTTTGTAGTGCCTGACCAGTCTCCAGCTATACTTTAAAAATAAAGAACGGGGTATCTGACTGGCTCAATCAGTAGAGCATGCAACCCTTGATCTCCAGGTTGTGAGTTCGAGCCCTACATTGGACATAGAGTTTACTTTAAAAAATAATAATAGTACCGACAAATAAAAGTAATTAACAAAACCTTTCGGTGGGTAGGTTTGGTCTTTCCAGTCCATGAGTGCCCTCAACTGGGTCTGCAGTTCAAAGGCATTTTGCCTTGAAGCTGTTAGTTGTCCTTAACAATGTGTAATCAAACATTTTAGACTACAGTTAATCTTTGGTGTCAGAGCCAATTCCTGACTCCAATTTCTTTCTCTTCCCTTTCTCCCACCACCCCTACATATACCCCCTCCCCAGTCCTACACAACACCCATCTTTCTCCACCTGCTTCCCTCACGACCCACACCCCCCAGTCGTTTGGTATGGCGTTTGAGAAAGTTGCACCAGAGAAGAGAATTTAAGAAAGAAACACAGGAAGAAGGAAATTGGGACAGAAAACCAAAAAAAGGGCAGAAGCAAACTTCGAGAACAGCTTTCTGTGTTTTGTCTCTCAGATTCGCTCAAAGTCCTGCAGCAGAGAAATGCTCCCTTCAGGCAACCCCCACTCAGTCTCCCAGCCCTCTGATCTGCAATCAAATTTGCATCTTTCTTGTCTTTCTTACTCGGTTCTCTTGTCCAAAGGACCAATCAGAGGAAATTTCCGCATCAAAAAGACCTAGATCCCAACGGTAGCTCTGTCACTTACAAGCCAATGACCTTGGCGATGACAGTTACTTCAATCTGTCTGAGATTTCTTTATCTACAAACTGGATGTAACAGCACAGATCCTACGCAGCTCCTGGAGATGGGATGAGATGCCGCCTGTGAAAACACCCTGGAAACTGTAATATGCTAATCAAAGATGAGGCGTTATCATTATTATCTCTGAATCCAGTGCTGCAGATGCTATGGTGAGCGGTCATCTTTTCGCCAAATGTCCTTAGATTTCTTGGAGAAGGGGGTGGGTGTTACAGTCTGGTACAGCAGTGAGGCAGAACTTTATGTTTTAGGAGGGGAGCTGGCATTTAAAATGGCCATATATTGCTACTTCTAAGATATCATGAGGACGTGAAATCACTTTGGAGCAGACCTACTCTGTTCTGGAATGAGCCACTTGAGTGAATCCTTTTATTTGTATAAGCACAGTAAGCGCAAGCATCCATTATTCGGGGAGAAGAGCAACAGTTGTTTTTGTTTGTTTGACTAGAGCTTGGGGCTTCAACTCTGCAGGCGGATGGGGTCTTGTTGCCAAAGTGAATGGTTCAGGAGGAGGGCAATGTGCCCAGAGGTTTCCATCAGAATTAAGCTCTGGGTTTTTATTCAGTGGTTATCTGGATGGAGGCCAGCTCTCTTCTCATTTGAACAAGGAAGCATGTGGCCCAGGTGATGCTAGCAGACATCCTCCATCCCATGAGGGGCTCTGCCTGAGGATGAAACCAACAT
The DNA here is from genome assembly GCF_027475565.1 of Acinonyx jubatus. Classification (NCBI taxonomy): domain Eukaryota; kingdom Metazoa; phylum Chordata; class Mammalia; order Carnivora; family Felidae; genus Acinonyx; species Acinonyx jubatus. The sequence continues at coordinate 48,641,981 of NC_069383.1, read as the reverse complement.
AGAGGAATGCAGACTTGAGAGATTTTAGAGAAACTGAACTGGAGCTCTCATAGAACTGTGCCTGAAGCCCACGTTAGTCTTAAGAATTACACGAGCCAGTGACTCACCCTTGTTGTCTAAGCTAGGTTATTTGGGGCTTTATGGTACTAGATGCTGATGGCAAAGTCATCCTAAATGGCACAGAGTTTGAAGGTTTCTGGAGAAAGTGCAAACGCGTTACATAGCGTTCAGTGAGCTTACTGTAAAGAAGTTGCCAAGTCTCCTAATCTTTCCCACTGAGGTTCCCGGTTTTGAGAGTGCCTCTGGTGGGCTGAGGCACGCTGCCTAAAATAGCTGATGGGAGGGACATTGCTGGAGGGGGTGGGTGTCAACCACAAGGCCTGAATTGTTATAAGGGAAGGCAGGCTGGAGTGGCCCTAGCATATGGATATGGATAAAGCTATCACTAGGTTGATGGACATGAATAACTATGGTCCGTGATTATGCCCACGTTCAGTTTTTAGTAGATGCCACCACACCGTTTTCCAAAGCAGATTTACCAGTTTGCATATTCGGTGTCAATGTTTGCAAGTTCTCAGAGCTTTTTGCTTCGATTCTGCCCACAGGCTAATAAACGAGGTATTCTGATTTTACCAGAGCACAGCAGTTTCTAAACAGCAAACATAAAGGTTGCTGCCAGAATGAGACATACCAAAAAAGGTACACACACACACACACACACACACACAGCGAGAGAGAGAAACACACAAAAGCATAATAATTCAAGTAGCAGAGCAATTTGGGGTGATGATTTAAAGGTAAATACATTTCAATTATCTTAATTAAGTCATAAACAGTGCAAGTGTAACCCAAGTGCCTAAGGAATTGCTGATTCTAACAGTTCTCTGTGAACGGGAGGACCTCCGCCCTCCATCAGAATTTCCCTTCATAATGTATATAGTGGGCTTGGGGAAGGAGTGTGTGATGTGTGTGTGTGTGTGTGTGTGTGTGTGTGTGGTGAAGGGAGAGGAAATGGCAAGAACGGTGGTTTTCTACACAAGTAGCAGCCAGTTAAAAATATTCCATTACAGGGACGCCTGGATGGCTCAGTCGGTTGAATGTCCGACTCCTGATTTCATTCAGGTCAGGATCTCCTGGTTCGTGGGTTTGAGCCCCACATTGGGCTCTGCACTGACAGCTGTGGAGCCTGCTTGGGATTCTCTCTCTCCCCCTCTCTCTGACCCTCCTCTGCTTGACCTCGAGCTCTCTTTCTCAAAATAAATAAACATACATTAAAAAAATATTCCGTTCCATTAAATTATTTAGTAAATGCTGATGAAACAGGCACCCAGGTTCCAGAAGATCTCCACTAATACTTGGTAATTTTTTTTTGTTAATTGTTTCTTGAAAGAGTGTCTCAGTTATCTGAAAAAGTAATTACATTAGACTTAGTTAACCAGTGGCACCAGCTTGTAAAACATGAAGGGTTTACTTGAAAACAGTGGAGACAATTGATATACATTTAACTATTTAACACAATAGTCTCATTTAAATATGTATTTACTAAAAAGCAAACATTCAAACTGACACAATTCTGCATGTTCATTCAAGTAGTACCTAATTTAATACTACATTATCTTTCATGGGCTCCATCCTTGGGGTCGGGAGTGGCAACCCCATGAAATGATTTCTTCGTTCTCAACTCGATGTCTTCCACCTCCTACTGTGTAGGCTTTCAGATATGCTAGGTGAATGGTATTATTATCTGTCAGTACTATCTGCCGGCCTTCAGAAGCTAATGAACAGACCTGAGGAAATTCTGGCTGCTTCTGTGGGCTTTTTTTCTGCTCTGTATGTGGTCGTTTCCAGCAACTCACATTTTCATCCGTTCAGAGACACCTTGTGGCAGACATTCCTAGGTACCTATCCAGTGTTTATTCTTGCCTTGCTCCTGAACAGATTTTGTTAAGCGAAACAGTGTGTCCTGATTAAACCCAACATTCCCAGGCTCCCTGGAAGATAGGGGTAGCCCCGTAACTAAGTTCTTGTTATTGAGATATGAGTGAAGTCATCGGGTGGAGCTTCTGGGAAAGCCTCTTAAGAACCATACTGACTCAACCACTGGGCACCATTTTCACTTGGCCCTTCTTTATTTCTGCTTTCCAAGAACACAGTGTGATAGCTGGAACTCTAGCAGCTATCTTATGAACACGAGGATGGGGGGTCACACTCTAGCATGGTATTCTGGAACTGCCACCTCAGTCTGGACTGCCCACCTCTGGAATTCTCATTTTGTGAGACAAATTAACTCCTCCGTTATGTAAACCACTGCTTCTCTGGTTTCTATTACTCACAGTCAAGTGCGATTCTGGTATTCTAAATATTCATTCAGCATAATCCTTTATTTGATGTGTTCAACATTTTACAATTGTCTTTGAACAGAAGCCATTCAACAGAGATGGGTACAACTCATTCAGGTTCCCTGGACTGGATACTGAAAGATTAAGCTTTAAAGGCTCCACCACCAAGCTGAATTATCCACTATGAAACCAGGGACTGAGTGGAAGGACAAATCCTCTACTCCGAGGTAGTACTGGGAAGTCCACAGGGTAGAAGCAAAGGTTGAGGTCTGAGAGCTGTCACAACAGAACTCTCAGCCTGTTGTCATGGCAGCAAGGAAAGAGCCATGGCAATATGGCGGAACAAAGACGAGGCTTCCTCCTGCCTTTACACGGGGTCTTGGAGCCCTCCCTGTTTAATCAGGCCCCCCTGAATCTAAACATCAAGATCTCTTGGCAGGTGTAAATTGTTCTGTGATCAATCCATAGACCCCCCTCGGTTCATCTGCCTTTCCCACCTGGTTAAACTTGGGATGGTTTTTCTAGCTCCCCTCCCCACCCAATACCACCACCGGTAGTGAGAGGCTGTGAGAGGAACAACAGAAAAGATCACCGTGGAGGGTACCATTCCCACTCCATCTATAGACCCCTCACGCCATTTTCTCCGCCCCTCTGCTTCTATTTTGTTTCCCCATACCATCATTTGATTAATAAAAGTAGAATGTCTGTCAATAAAAAATGTTTGTAGACGCCAAAGCAGGTCAACGGCATACTGAAACATTTTTGTAAAGTACAACTTCCAGGGGCGCCTGGGTGGCTCAGTCGATGAAGCGTCTGACTCTTGACTTCAACTCAGGTCACAATGTCACGGTTCATGGGATGGAGCCCCGTGTGGGGCTCAGCCCTAACGACGCAGAGCCTGCTTGGGATTCTCTCTCCCTCTCTTCCCCTCCCCACTCCCCCCCCCCCCTTCTCGCTCTCTTTCAAAACGAATACATTTTGTTAAAAGGTAAAACTTCCAGAAGCAGTTTTATAGATGCACCACTCTAAAGCCAACTCAAGATTCAGGCAGGAAGAGAAAAAGAAGAAAGAAAGGAGTTCAAACTTAAGCAAGTCTGACCTACTAGCCTGGCAAAGAAATGAACCTACTTCCAAAACAAGAACATTTTCTACATTCTGCCAGTTATTAAGTTAATTACCTGCTCCATGCCCCTTAGCACTACTATCATTTTGGTAATGGTGTGGCTTTAAACTTTTCACTCTTTTGTGGTTTCTGAAGCTGAGCTGGAGCCAGCTTTTCAAACTACTTTTAACTCAAAGAGCCCCTTCGGCGTGTCATAGATGTCAATGCGATTGGCGGCAGGTGTTCCCCCAGGCCACCGTGCTAGGGCAGAGGCAGAGTGCTAATGAGGACAGTGGCTCCTATTCTGAGTCCCAGATCCCACATCTCTCCTCCTTTGGACCCAAACGAGACAGGGAAAGGCTGAGGGCCCTGTAATGGCTTTTCTTCCTGCCGGTTCAACATTGGCCCCCGGCAGCCTCACCCAAAGGGTCCTGTGGCTTTTGTAGAGTCTCTGCGCGGTCATGGTGCCACTCTGCTTTGGCCCCTGCCCTAGAGCGACATCGGGGTCATCCAGGCCTTTTCTACCCTGGGAGCACAGATGGGGGGGGGGTCCCAGCAACACGGAGCACCTAGGGCTGTCCCTAGACCTGTCGTCTTTCCAGACATGCTTAGGTGGTCCCTTTTCTCTGACTCCCCCCGCCATACAGGATCTGTCACTGGGGCAGATGGCCTAGTGACATTTGTCTGAATCCCTTTGGGGGGGGCACCTGAGCTCCATACCTCAGGTCGCAATAGCACAACTATTTGACCATTTGAATCACTTCATCCTTCTAAACTTCAGTTTATTTACCTGGAAGATGGGACTAAATAAGGGTAACTTGGGGTGCCTGGGTGGCTCAGTCGATTAAGCATTTGACTCTTGACTTCGGCTCAGGTCGTGACCTCTCGGTTCGTGGGTTCATGCCCCGAGTCTGGCTCTGAGCTCCCACTCTCTCCGCCCCTCCCCCGCTGGTGCTCTCGCATATAAACAAATCGTTTTTTAAGCGGTACCTTTACATTGCAGCCATTATCACAACAGCTACCTTTTTTTCCCATTTTCTACACGAGGTGTATGGCTTAAGGGGTAAGCATACAGCCGGCAACACCAAATCGCCTGTGGTAAAGTCCTGCCTCTGCTACTGAATTCGTGAACGACCTTGGCAAGTTGCCCGAGTGCTCTGTACCTCAGTTTCTCCATCTGTAAAATGGGACTAATGACAAACCTGCCTGATGGAGCTCTCCTGGAGATTAAGGGAGCTAATAACATACTGTGGAATTAACATAATGAGTGCCACAAGCTTTGACAAGCACAGTGACAAGCCGTGTTCACCTTCACCACAGAAGAATCATTATTCATTCCTATTTGCAGATAAATTGAGGTCTAGAAAGATTAAATGACTCAAATGTTAAGCACCTGCTTTTGTGTGCTTTTTGAAAAAATATTTTTAGGGGCGCCTGGGTGGCTCAGTTGGTTAAGCGGCTGACTTCGGCTCAGATCATGATCTCACATTCGTGAGTTCGAGCCCCGTGTCGGGCTCTGTGCTGACAGCTCGGAGCCTGGAGCCTGCTTCATGTTCTATGTCTCCCTCTCTCTCTGCCCCACCCCAACTCATGCTGTCTCTCTCTGTCTCTCAAAAATAAATAAACATTAAAAAAATTAAAAAAAAATATTTTTAACATTTTTTCATTTTTGAGAAACAGAGTACAAGCAGGGGAGGGGCAGAGAGAGGCAGACACAGAATCCAAAGCAGGCTCCAGGCTCCGGTGTGTCGGCACAGAGCCCGATGCGGGGCTTGAACTCACGAGCCATGAGTTCCGACCTCAGACGCTTAACCGACTGCACCACCCAGGCACCCCATACTTTTGCCAGCTTTTGAGGACCTAGGGGTTTCTCTCCTCTTCTTCCTTTGCTTTGAGAAACGCTGGATCCAAAAGGTCAGGGGTCAGCAACACCTCACTTCCCTGATGTCAGGCCTACAAGCCATTTCTTCACATGTCCAACCTAACCTGAAAATCCACCCGCTCACGTTTCCCAGAGCTGACTCCCAATGGCCCCCACAGTGAGGCTCCTTCCTCCCTGGACCACGTCCGTCGGGCGGGGGGGGGGGGGGGGGGGGCAGGCTCCTCAGGGAAATGCACTGGGCCAAGGGAGGCACCTCAGTAGAGACAGAGGAGCGCCCTCTCCGCTGAGGGAGGCCTCCCGACCAGGCACAACATCTTGCTCGCCTTGGGTGCTCACCACACCGCGGTGTGGGGGCGGCAGCGAACTGTGCCCTTTTTCTGCAGTTCACACTCAATAATTAGCTTCAGCTTCACTACCTTAGATTTCCTGGTCGAGGCTCCTGGCTCACAAAACTAAAGGCCCCTTCTGACACTTTCTTCTCAGCACTCTTCGAGAAAGCAGTGAGTTCTCCCTTCTGAATGGTCTAATTCTGGACGTGGAGTTAGTGTCTATTTTTTCCACCACGACCTTGGACTTCTTCTCCCCGCTTCCAGCTGACCTTCAAGTCTGGCTGCTCTGGAGCACGACACATTCTCGGTTCTCACACCCAGCAGCTAATCGCTCAGGGGACTTTATTTATCTACTCTTCCCCGAAGTTCAGAGGCCCACACCTGCAAAATGTCAGGAGAGCTCAGTGCTGTCTCTTCATCTTGTCCCCCAAAGAATTTGGTGGGGGAATGGATTTTCCAGCAAGTGACAGTTCTCGAAACATGTTCCACTTTGGAGACGCCGGCTGTGAAACTGACTAGCCCTTCTCGGTGGGCCCCTTCCCAGATGCAATTGCTATTAGTAAGTTTTTGTGTTGCTTTCCAGAAAAACAGGCCTGTGCACACATCCTTTGGAACCAGTGGGTACCATGATATACACGTTGTCTCGGACCTTGATTTTTTTCATTTAATAGTGAATCTTGGAGCTCTTTCCATATGAGAACATATAGATGTTTTTCCTTCTTTTTTTTTTTAATTTTTTTTTTAAACGGTTATTTATTTTTGAGACAGAGAGAGACAGAGCATGAGCAGGGGAGGGGCAGAGAGAGAGGGAGACACAGAATCTGAAACGGGCTCCAGGCTCTGAGCTGTCAGCACAGAGCCCGACGCGGGGCTCGAACTCACGGACCGTGAGATCATGACCTGAGCCCGAAGTCGGCCGCTTAACCGACTGAGCCACCCAGGCGCCCCAGGTGTTTTTTCCTTCTTTAAGGAATAGCGTTCCACTATATATGAAAGTACCTATGCTTGTTTCCTATTGTTTCTGTAACAAATTACTATAGACTTATTATTTTACAGTTTTGGAGGTCAAAAGTCCAGAATTGGTCTTGCTGGGCGAAAAGCAAGGTGTTGTCAGGACGGCGATCCTTCTGGAGACATTAGGCAGAATCCACTTTGGTGTCTTTTTCAGCTTCGTGAGGCCACCCCGTTTTTTGGCTCGTGGCCCCAGTTAGCCGTCCTGTCACTGATCTGTCATCGCATTTTGTTCTCACTCACTCTGACCCTTTTGCCTCCCTCTTGTGATTACATGAGGCCCACCTGGATAATCCAGCATCTTCTCCCCATCTCAAGATACTTAACTAAGTTACATCTGGAAAGTCCCTTTTGTATTTAAGGTAACATATTCACAGACTCCAGGGATTAGCCTATGAACATATCTGGGGGGGGGGCATTGTTCTACCTACCACAGTTTTTATTATCTGCTTGCTCCGTATGGACTTTTAATTTTTTTTAATGTTTTTATTTATTTTTGAAGGAGAGAGAGAGACAGAGCGTGAGCGGGGGAGGAGCAGAGAGAGAGAGAGGGAGACCCAGAATCCGAAGCAGGCTCCCGGCTCTAAGCTGTCAGCACAGAGCCCGATGCGGGGCTCGAACCCACAAACTGCAAGATCATGACCTGAGCCGAAGCTGGACGCTCAACCGGCTGAGCCACCCAGGCGCCCCAACCATGTGGACTTTTAGATTGTCTTTTGCTATTTTTGCAAGCCCTGCTCCAGTGACTATCCTTGTAGATAGGCCTTATAGCGTGTGGCAGAATACAAGCAATTCCTGGAAAACGAATGGCAGTTTCAAACATATTTTAAAATTTTGAGGGGCGCCTGGGTGGCTCAGTCGGTTAAGCATCCAAATTTGGCTCAGGTCATTTTCTCATGGCTTGTGGGTTGGAGCCCCGCATCGGGCTCTTTGCTGACAGCTCAGATTCTGTGTCTCCCTCTCTCTCTGCCCCTCCCCCGCTCAGGCTCTGTCTCTCTCTCTCTCAAAAAGAAATAAACATAAATAAATAAATAAATAAATAAATAAATAAATAAATAAATAAATAAAATTTTGATAGATCTTTGTCATGGTAATTTTTAAAAACTTTATTTTACTGGAGATATTCTGAATGCACAATTATCATAAAACCATTTAGGAAGCAATAATCATTTTACTCTCTTTTGAGTGAATCTATCTATGATTGCTCTCATCTATGATGGCTAAGACTGCATCCTTGACTGTGACAAAGGCTCTGAATCGCAGGCAAGGGGTTTCAGATATATGGACCTGAATTCATTTATATGGTTAAAATCTAATACTATAAAGCTGTGGCTACTGAAATGTCAAGTTAATGGAAATTAAATATAATTAAATATTCAGGTCCTCAGTCGCACCAGCCACACTTCAAGTACCCAGTAGCCACATGTGGCCAGTGGTTATCACATTAGATAGTGTAGACAGTTCCATTTGACAGAGTTACTAACAATGATCTTTTGATCCTCTGTCAAATTAGAACCTACCCCTTGCCTAGACTGCATTTAAGTCAATTCTATTAATCCAGTAACATTTATTGAATGCCTACCTTGTACAAGACACCAGAGGATGATTTTTTTTTTTACAGGTCCCTGTCTCAGGTAGGTCACAAATCAATAGAGGAAGACAGAAGCGTTTCCTGAACTTGCCTCGGGAATTCCAACTGACTGTAACAGAAAATGACCCATACAACAGTGAGTTCCAAGGCAATTGATAGGAGCAGGAAAGAACATGTAGTCTGTGAGGGGTCCTGCTCGGGTTGTTGTTTATCCCTCTACAACTGTCAACTTCGATCTTAAAGCCAAACTGCAGAACTGTAGATTGTTTGCACCAGAGAAAAAGTTATAAAAAAAATGAGCAAGAAAATAAAACACACCATACTGCTCGGAGTTCCCTTAATGCAAATTAGCTAAGAAGCTCTTCAGAAAAGCAGGAAGGATGAAGCAATTAACAGGTGGCTCCACGACACTCTGTATCACTTCTGCTCTGAGACAGATTTACCCTAAAGCTAATGACCTTTCAGGGCCCTGAAACTTGCATGGGTCCCCCTACCAAGACCCTGGGCCTCCTGCTGTACTGTTTTGTTAAAGCGCCCCCCCCCCCCCACTGTTGTATAAGCATCAAGCTCCTAGAAACCTAACATCCTCTGTTGGTGCCCTAGTAATTACTATTTTTTAAAATATTTATTTATTTACTTTGAGAGAAAGAGGTGGGGGGAGGAACGTAGACAGGGAGAGAGAGAATCCCAAGCAGGCTCCGTGCCGCCAATGCAGAGCCCGAACCAGGGCTCAAACTCAGGAACCGTGAGCGCCTGACCTGAGCTGAAACCAAGAGTCGCCGTTTAACCGACTGAGCCCCCCAGGCGCCCCAGTGCCCTAGTGATTGTTACACACGGGCCACTAACAAAGAGTTAATTGCAACGCGTTCTGGGCTGAGGGTCATTCTCTGCTTTGCTGAAGATGGTGAACTACTTGGTCCCATTGTTCATGGACTTGCTGACCCAGGGCCTGGGACTCTGCACCTCCATGAGGCAGCCCTTGTGGGCTGAGAAATCATTCCCTGAACGTCATCCCAAACTTCTTTAGAATCCTGCGGACTTGAGAAGAGCAGCTGAAGCACCAGTGAGAGAGGAGGACATTTTGGGACATTCTTCCTTTAATTCAGGGTTTCTCAACCTTGGCACTGTTGACATTTGTTGGCCAGATAATTCTTTGTTCGGGCCGGGGGCGGGGGGAGGGGGTCTGTCTTGTATATTATAGAATGTTTAGCAACATCTGTGGCTTTTATGTCATAGATGCGAGTGTCAATTCTCTCCTTCCTACCCAAGTTGGGACAACCAAAAATGTCTTCAGACATTGCCAATTGTCCCCTGGGGCAAAATCTCCTCTGCTCAGAACAGCTGCTTAATGCAACATTCCAACAAATTCCTGTAAGATGGAAACTTCCGTTTTCTCTTGAACAACATGGTGGGCATCCTGCTGTCCACTGGCAAGACTTCCTCCGATGCAACACAAGCAGGACTTTTGGCTGGTAGATTCGACATTCAAAAGCCAGCTGTTTATTCACAGATGACATGATCTCATACATACAAAACTCTAAGGAATTCATACACACAAAAAAACCTAATAGAGGAGTTCAGCAAAATTGCAGGATATAGGATCGACATCCTCAAAATCAATTGTATTTCTTCATGTTAGCAATGAATAATTGAAAATGAAGTGAAGAGAACAATTCTGTTTATAATAGCATCAAAAAGAACAAAATACTTAGGAATAAATTCAACCAAAAAACCAAGGTGTGGACACGGAAAACTATGAAATTAAACATTGTTCAACGAAATTTTAAAGCGTCTCACTAAGTGGAAAAACATCTCATTGGAAGGCTTACTATTGTGAAGGTGGAAATACTCCCCAAATCGATCTATCGCAATACTACCCAACTGGATCAGCTTAATTCCTATCAAAATCCCAGGTAGCATTCTTTTTGCAGGAACTTGCAAAATGATCCTGAAATGTATATGGAAATGTAAAGAGCCTCGCATAGTCAAAACAATCTTGAAAAGAAAAAGGAACTTGGAGGGGCCCTTGGGTGGCTCAGTGGGTTAAGCCTCCAACTCTTGATCTTAGCTCAAGTCATGATCTCACAGTTCATGGGTTTGAGCCCGTATCTGGCTCTGTACTAACAGCTTGGGGCCTGCTTAGGATTCTCTCTCTCCCTCTCTCTCTCTGCCCCTCCCCTGCTCATGCTCTCTCTCTCTCTCTCAAAATAAACATTAAGAAAAAGAAGAAGAAACTTGGAGAACTGATTCTTCCCAATTTTAAAACTTACTATGCAAATTTACATTAATCAAGCCAGTGTGGTATGGTATAAGGATACACATAGATGAGTGGAATAGAATTGAGAGCCCATATTTCTTTTTTTTTTTTTTAATTTTTTTAACGTTTTTATTTATTTTTGAGACAGGGAGAGACAGCGCATGAACAGGGGAGGGTCAGAGAGAGGGAGACACAGAATCTGAAACGGGCTCCAGGCTCTGAGCTGTCAGCACAGAGCCCGACGTGGGGCTCGAACTCACGGACCGCGAGATCGTGACCTGAGCTGAAGTCGGCCACTCAACCGACTGAGCCACCCAGGCGCCCCGAGAGCCCATATTTCTTAATAAAACTGGAGGAAAAAAAAGAAAAAGAAGAATTGAGAGTCCTAGAAATAAACCCTTACATTTGGGGTCAAGTGATTTGCAACAAGGGTGCCAAGGCAATTCGATGAGGGAAATAATAGTCTTTACAACAAATGGTGTTGGGAAGACTGCCTAATAATAGCTAGATGAAAAGCATAAATGGACTTCAACCTCACGCCATATACAAAGAGCAATACAAAATGGATTAAGTGCCTAAATATAAGAGCCCAAACTATAAACCTCATGTGAGAAACATACAAGCAAGGCCTTCATGACCTTGAATTATGCAGTGCTTTCTTGGATTTGACTCCAGGAGCACAAGCAATAGCAGAGAAAAAAAGATAAGCTGGACTTAATCAAAATTAAAACTAAAAAAAATCTGTGTACTTGAAAGGACATCACCAAGAGAAGGACTAGGGCATCCACAAAATGGGAGACAATGTGTGTAATTTGTATATCTGATAAGGGATTTGTGTCCAGAGTATATAAAAAAAATTCTTACAACTCAACAATTAACGAATGCTCCAATTTTAACAGAAGCAGAATACTGGAAGTTGTATTTCCCCAACGAAATGGCCAATAGGTACTTGAAAAGATGCTCAAAGTCATTAGGTATCAGAAACATGCAAACGAAGGGGCACTGGCTGGTTTAGTCGGTGGAGCCTACAACTTCTTAATCTTGGGATTGACTTCGAGCCCCATGTTGGGTGGAGAGATTATTTTTAAAAATATAATACCATCTTAAAAAACAAACAAACAAACAAACAAACAAAAAAACAAGACATGCAGGGGCACCTGGGGTGGCTCGGTCAGTTAGGTGGTCGACTTTGGCTCAGGTCATGATCTCACGGTTGGTGAGTTCAGGCCCGCTTTGGGCTCTTGACAGTGTGGAGCCTGCTTGGGTCCTCTGTCTTTCTCTGTCTCTGTCCCTCCCCCAAGCACAAGCTCACTCTCTCTCTCAAAAATAAATAAACATTAAAAAATTAAAAAAAAAAAAAAAACAAACCAGGCCTTAAAAAACAAAGGAACATGAAAATCAAAATCACATCACACTCAAAAAGTGTACAGCCACTTCGGAACAGCTTAACAGTTCCTCGAAATGTGAAACATGGAGTTACAGTGACCCTGCCACTCTACTCCTAAGTGTTGAATTGAAATATGAGCATGAACGGTGAGAAGGATGAATGAAAATTGAACATACATGCCCTACAAAAACTGTACGTGAAGGTTCACTGCAGCATTACTCGTAATGGACAAAAAGTGTAAGGAACCCAAATGTCCATCAACTGATGAATGGGTAAACACAATGTGGTATGTCCATATAATAGAATGTTATTCAGTGATCAAAAGGAATGAATTATTAGTACACGCCACAACAATGATGAGCCTTGAACACATCATGCCAAAAGAAAGAAGTCTCCCCCAAATGGCCGCATATAGTATGACTCCCTTAAATTAAATGTGCATAATAGCTAAATCTATTGGGTTTTGTTTGTTTGTTTGATTCTTAAAAAAATTTTTTTTTTCAACGTTTATTTATTTTTGGGACAGAGAGAGAGCATGAAAGGGGAAGGGGCAGAGAGAGAGGGAGACACAGAATCGGAAACAGGCTCCAGGCTCCGAGCCATCAGCCCAGAGCCCGACGCGGGGCTCGAACTCACAGACCGCGAGATCGTGACCTGGCTGAAGTCGGACGCTTAACCGACTGCGCCACCCAGGCGCCCCAGTAGCTAAATCTATTGTGACAGAAAGTAGATTAATGGTGGTCCGGGACTGGAGGAAGGAGGCAATGGGAATGCTGATGGTTTACTGTGGGGATAATAAAAATATTCTGGAAATAGTGGTGATGGTTGCACAACTTGGTGAATGTACTAAAAACTGCATTGTATACTTAAAAAATAAACTAAAAAAACGACTGAGCAATTAGGATGTAAAAAAAAAAAGGGGGGGGGGAATCATTTGGAGAGAAACATGATCGCTATAGGAACTTCATCAGAGAGGGCCTTAAGGAGAGCGGAAGGCTGTGGGAGACAATAATCTGGCACATCTTGGTGGGAGTCAGAGAAGTGCCTTCACATCTTATGACAACAGCTGCATTAAGTCTACCAGAGGGAATAGGGCTGCTGGATGATCGGCCTCCTCCCTCTCTCCCCATGCTGTCTGGCCTCTGAGTTCGTCTGCTAAAACCTTAATATAGCACAGGAAGGAGTCACTGATACAACCCACAGAGAAAGAGCCAGAAAAATACAAACTTGCTTATAAAGTCTATACCGGGTGTCAGGAGGACAGGTACAAAGGGTTACATGCCTCCTTCATTCCCCTAATGAAGACGAGGCTCCCATCCAGGAACTGGAAACAGACTTTTTTTTTTTTTAATTAATTAATTAGTTTTGTGAGAGAGATAGAGAGAGAGAGTTTGCGCTCAAGAGAGAGCAAGGCAGGGGCAGAGAGAGAAGGAGAGAAAATCCCAAGCTGGCTCCATGCTGTCAGCACAGAGCCTGACTTTAAATAAGATTATGACCTGAACCAAAACCAAGAGTCAGACACTGAACCAGCTGAGCCACCCAGAATGCTATAGACTGAGCGGCTTTTTTTTTTTTTAATTTTTATTTAGTTTTGAGAGAGAAAGAAAGAAGGAGTGTGAGTGGGGGAGGGGCAGAGAGAGAGGGAGACACACAATTGTCTCCAGGCTCTGAGCTGTCAGCACAGAGCCTGATGCGGGGCTCGAACTCATGAACCATGCGATCATGACCTGAGCAGAAGTCAGACGCTTAACTGACTGAGCCACCCAGGAGCCCCAGACTGGGTGTCTTTGAAACAGAAATTTATTTCTTGCAGAGAAGTCCAAGATCACGGCCCTGGACGATTCAGTGGTTCATAGATGGTGCCTTCTCATGTGTCCTCACAGGGCAGATGAAAGAGCTCTCTCAGGCCTCTCTCTCCTTTTTTTAATGCTTATTTGTTTTTGAGAGAGCACGAGTCGGGGAGAGGCAGAGAGACAGAGCGCAGGCTTTGCGCTCAAGGCAGCAAGCCCAATGCCGGGCTCACACTCATGAACCGTGAGATTATGACCTTAGCGAAAATCAGATGCTCAATGGACTGAGCCACCCAGATACCCCCTGAGGTCTCTTTCACAATGGCACTGATCCCACAATTGGGGCTCCACCCTCATGACTTAACCTCCCGAAGACCCCCACCTCCAGACACCATTGCCCTGGGGGTTTGATTTCAACACGAATTTTGACGGGCACAAAATTTCAGTCTAAAGCACAGATCTTATTCCTGCTTTGTACACGTTGTAGGAATTTAACTGCCTTTGTGGTTTGCCCCCATTAATTACATTATACTTGGGACTGCCCTCTGTGTGGTTGATTTAAAATAGAGACAAGCAGGGGCGCCTGGGTGGCTCAGTCGGTTAAGCGGCCGACTTGGGCACAGGTCATGATCTCGCGGTCCGTGGGTTCGAGCCCCGCGTCGGGCTCTGTGCTGACCACTCAGAGCCCGGAGCCTGTTTCGGATTCTGTGTCTCCCTCTTTCTCTGACCCTCCCCTGTTCATGCTCTCTCTCTGTCTCAAAAATAAATAAATGTTAAAATAAATAAATAAATAAAATAGAGAAAAGCAAAAAAAAAAAAAAAGCCACTGGAGATACAATACAGATCTCCACCCAGGGGAACTTACATTCTAGAGATTAAATGACAAGCTGTTTCCTGGGGTTTACATACTCTCATTAACTTTTTGTGATAGCCTTATGAGATCACAACTATTATCATGAGGAAAGTTAAAGCTCAGGGAGGCATCACTACCTGTCTAAGCTCCCGCTGTAAAGGAAGGGCTGCAACTTGAACCCCAGCAACTAACTCTGGGCACTGAACACTTAACCACAAGTCCCACAACAGTTCTCGAACCGTGTGCCTAGGTGCTCCAGAGAGGCATAGTAAAGGCCACTACAGAATCACTTTCATTCTTTCTTTTTTTTTTTTTTTAATGTTTATTCATTTATTTTGAGAGAGAAAGAGAGCTGGGGCGGGGCAGAGATAGAGAGAGGGAGGGAGAAGATCCCAAGCAGGCTCCGCGCTGTCAGCCCAGAGCTTGATACGGGGTTTGAGCTCACGAACCGTGAGATCATGACCTGAGCTGAAATCAGGGGTTGGATGCTTAACCGGCTGAGCCACCCAGGCACCCCGAATCCTTTTCATACTTGAGGTAAACCAAAGACATATACACTACATGAACTACTGCTATTAAATTGTTTGGAACTAAACTAATAAGTAAAACCATTAGCTATTTCTTTGGATACAGGGACACTGTGAAATATTACTAATATTATTAGCATAAGATTAGGCTGAAGGCACTGTGAACTGAGAGAGTTTAGGAATTTCTGCATTCTGATATTTACACGTCTGGTACTCCCTCTGGACTGCAAGTTCTTGAAGGCACCTTAGTGCATAGTAACCACACCAAAAATGTCTGTTGAATGAATGAATGAAGAGGAGACTAGAACTAAAGGACAGGTGTATAAGCGACTTAGAGCCAAGATATAAATAACAGGGGCAACAGAAAGAAGAAATGGCAGAAGGGGATGCACATTGGGGGAACAGAAATTATGTGGGGAGCATAGTAGCCAAAGGCAGTGTAGTTCAGTAGATAAGCATGAATTCTCTGAAGTCAGGCTACCAGGGTTCGAGTCTCAGCTCCACTCCATACTAGTGCCGCAATCTTGGGCAGGCAGCTTACCTTCCCTGGGTCTCGGTGTTCTCATCAATAAAACGGAGTTAAAATAAAATTGCTGTCACAAGCTAAACGAGGCTGCTTAGGAGAATGTTTGCATGTGGCCATTATTTCTTACAGGGCTGTTTGAGATTTTTGGCTTCTATTCAGCCAGGTTTATTTTTTCACGAGTTAAAAAAATTTTTTTTTTCTTAACGTTTATTTTCATTTTTGAGAGACGGCACGCGAGCAGGGGAGGGGCAGAGAAAGAGGGAGACACACGATCTGAGGCAGGCTTCAGGATATGGGCTGTTAGCACCGAGCCCAACGAGGGGCATGAACTCACGAGTCGTGAGATCGCCACCTGCGCCAAAGTCAGATGCTTAACTGACTGAGCCACCCAGGCGCCCCATATGTTTGCATGAATTTGAAATCATCTTGACAGTAGGAGGAGAGAACAGCCACGCTGGTGGCAGCGAGGGTGGCCCATTGCACCAGTTTTCCTGGACTAACATTAGAGATGAGGTGTTTGGTGTCCACACTGCGATAGCCCTGAGCAAACTGGGACACCCTAGTTGGTCACCCTGGTGGCAGCTCATCTCAATTTCTGCAGGGAATTCGACTGTAGGCTTATTCCTGGCTCTGGAGGGGTCACTTCACTGGTAGGCCCAGCAGAGGCAACAGGGAGGGATTCAGGTTGTTTGTGGCAAAGCGACAGGAGGGAGTAAGTGCGCAACTGAAGGCAGGAAGGCATAAATGGTTTAGATTTATGTCAGCACTCTAAGAACACAGGAGAGTATCCCTCTACGAGGCACCATGTTGTTCAGACGGTCTAAGTCTTTAAGAGTTTTCAGAGAAGGGGAAACAATAGTTTTAATTAAATTTTATAGATAACTCAAATATTATTAAAAAAATTCTTTTTAATGTTTATTTATTTCCGAGAGAGTGCGAGTGGGGGAGGTGTAGAGGGGGAGACACAGAATCCGAAGCAGGCTCCAGGCTCTGAACGGTCAGCACAGAGTCCAATGCAGGGCTCGAACCCACAGATCACGAGATCATGACCCGAGCCGAAGTCGGACGCTCAACCGACTGAGCCACCCAGGTGCCCCTAGATAACTCAAAGATTATTGAACCACGTGAATATATATACCAAAAAGTATTCCTTTACTCCTATCCCTTAGCCAATTGGTTCCCAACACACGAAGTCACCCTTCCAGAGTTCCTTTAGCCATATAGAAAACCTGCAAATAGGCATTCCCATTTCACCTTAATTCTGGCATCAGATGACCTTAAAAGTGGGTGCAGGCATTCTGGTCAGTGGAGAAGATATTCTTCAATAAATGGGCAGCTAAGAGCCAATCTCAAAAAGACTTCACTTCAGGATCTACCGACAAATTGGAGTTTGGGACCGCAGAACTGAGACCAAATGGAGATAAAGGTGACATCTGTATCTCTTCACCCTCTTATTTTCGTTTAAGCACTGCAGTTTTTTGCTTATTTGTTGTCCAGATTGACAACCACTTTTCTATAGGTTGGTTCTGTTCTTTTCAATAGTGTTCTTGGAGTTCATTTCATTTTCATTCCCTTTGTCACATTATGAGCTCAGGATGTTTGACAACCACCCCCTCCCGTGCCTACAAAGTGACATCACTGTCCCCTGTTATCTCAGTTTCTCATTGGTGGTTTCCCTTGTGTCATAACGGATTCTAGATTTAGGCACTTGTTAATTCCGCTCCAAAAGTTGTGTGGCAGAGAAAGAAGATGCTGTAGGCGTAGGCTACATTTACCCAAACGTTTTTCCAACCTCCTTATTCCATCACTCCTCCCCATCTTCTGCTTGCCATTCTTATGTCCTCTCTCTCTCTCTTTCTCTCTCTCTTTTTTTATGTTTATCTCCTTCTGACATCTCAAACCTTCCATCTGAGTTCACTTACATTCTGACTGCAGTACCTTCTTTAGAATTACTCTGAATGAGAGTCAACTGGTAATAAATTATCTGTATTTGTTACTTTAGAAAGTCTTTATGGAAAGCTATTTTCGCTGGGAAAGAAATAAAATATATTGGCAGCGATTTTCTCTCAGCACGTGGAAAATATAATTTCTGGGGCACCTGGCTGGCTCAGTCAGTAGAGCCTGCGACTCTTGATCTCAGGGTTGTGAGTTCAAGCCCCAGGTTAGGTGTAGAGATTACTTAATAATCTAAAAAGAAAGGAAAAGAAAAGAAAAGGAAAGGAAAGGAAAGGAAAGGAAAGGAAAGGAAAGGAAAGGAAAGGAAAAAGAAAAGAGAAAAGAAAAGAAAAGAAAAGAAAAGAAAAGAAAAGAAAAGAAAAGAAAAGAAAAGAAAAGAAAAAAGAAAATAGGGGTGCCTGGCTGGCTCAGTCAGTTAAGCATCCTACTCTTGGTTTCAGCTCAGGTCATGATCTCATAGTTTCATGGTTTCATGGTTTCATGGGTTCAAGCCCCATATAAGGCTCTGTGCTGACAGAGCTCTCTCTACCCCTTCTCCACTCACACTGTCTCTGTCTCTCTCAAAATAAATCAATAAACGTAAAAAATATAATTTCTATTAAATATATATTAGACCTTACCACTCTATATTCCATGACTTTTAATCTTTTCCATTTTTCCCCACCTGTTTTCTTTTGCTATGTTCCAGATACTTTCTTCTGTCTAAAGCTTCTGTTAACCTTATCTATTGCATTTTTAACTTGAGTTACTAGTTTTATTTCTAGACATTCAATTTAGTTCACTTCTAAATATGCTAGATCACTTTGTATGGTTTCTATATCTGCAGACATTATCAAGCTTGTCTCTAATAATTCCAATACCTCAGTTATTTGTGGGTCTGTTTCTACTTTCTGTTATTTCTGCTGTTCTTGCTCATGATTGCCTAATTTCCTTGTGTACTTGGTTATTTTTCATGTGTGCTTCTTATTGCCTTTGAAAAGTGATATGTGGGGGTTCTTTAAGGCTGAGAACAAAGGTGCTGCTTCTAGAGAGTATTACCTTTGTTATTGCCACATGAATGACTGTGTTGTCCCTCTAGGAACACTCCGCTAAATTTACCACTCACGGTTCTTTTGGACCACCCACGTGATGTGAATATGAAGTAAAAATCTTTGTGAGGGCCACTTGGTGGTTAGAAAAAGAAAATCTTCAGGGGCGCCTGGGTGGCTTAGCCAGCTAAGCATCCGACTCTTGGTTTTGGTTCAGGTCATGATCTCCGTGAGTTTAAGCCCAACATTGGGCCCTGTGCAGACAGTGTCAGCCTGCTTGGGATTCTCTCTCTCTCTCTCTCTGTGTCTGCCTCTTCCCCACTCATGCTCCCTTGCTCTCTCTCTCTCCCTCTCTCTCAAAAATAAATAAATAAACTTAAAAAAACCCTGAGGGTGGGGTTTCCCCCCCACTGCTCAGCCCCGTATGAAGGCGACTTCCCCTGCATTCCCCTGGGGTTGGGGTTAGTGTCAGTCTTATTTCTGGTTCCATCTTACCCCGTGGCCCCTTCTTATTGTGGGGGTTTTCTGTTACAGTCTCCACATGGGGTGGGCTTGGGGCTTTGATTTCTTTTTCACTCCAACAAGTATAAATTCAAAGCTGCTGGGATTGACAAATTATCTCTGGACATAAGAGGCTACTGCAGACTTATCTAATTCTTTGCTTTTGCTTAGATAGCTTTCTCATTTGTCAGATCTTCCTTGTCTTAAGGGATATGTATTTTTTAATGTTTTATCTAGCATTTTTAATTGCTTTCAGTGGGAGGGTTGATCTGAGTAACCTAGCTAGCCATGATAAAAAAAAAAGATGGTAGTATAGGGGAGCCTGGCTGGCTCAGTCAGTAGAGCATGTGACTCTTGATCTCTTGGTCTCAAATTCAAGCCCCAAAACCAACTTAAAAAAAAAAAGCAGTATACACGTCTATTTTTTAACCAGCTACATACTTCTCCTATTGTATGCATATGTCAAAGTAATTTAACTACCCTCTTATGATGGACATTTGTTTCTCGTCTTTTGAAATTATAGGCATTACTGTAATGAATGAATTTCTACATCCACTATAGCACTATCTATATAAAATCTCAGATATATACATACATTTGTTTTTCTGTAGGAAAAGTACTCAGAAGTAGATTTCAGAATCAAAAGATATTATACATTTTGACTTTTTAAAGAAATGTTTGCATTTATTTTTATTTTTTGAGAGAGAGAGATTGAGAGAGAGCGAGCAGGGGAGGGACAGAGGGAGAGGCAGGGAAAGAATCATAAGCAGGCTCCAAGCTCAGTGTGGAGCTCTATGTGGAGCTCAGCCACAAAATCGTGACCTGAGCTGAAATCAGGAGTTGGACACTTCACTGACAGCCACCCAGGCTCTCCACATTTTTACTTTTGAGAGCTATTGTTAAGTTTCACTTCAGTGCACCAGCAAATGTGTAAGAGTTTCACCATAACCTTCCTAACTGAGTGTTACAACGCTGGGTTTTGGAAAAAGCAATCCTTAAAGCTATGCTCTCAAATGCTATCTTGGCTCGTCTGGAAATTGTGGCCATGAGATTGTGATCGTGGTGGGAACTTGCTTCATTTGGACCAAAACTGCGCTGAAAATCGCCCTAAGGTGTGGGGCTCCTGGGTGGCTCAGTCGGTTGAGCGTCCAACGTCAGCTCAGGTCGTGATCTCACAGTCCGTGAGTTCGAGCCCTGCGTTGGGCTCTGCTGACAGCCTGGAGCCTGCTTCGGATTCTGTGTTGTGTCTCTCTCTGCCTCTCCCCTGCTCATGCTCTGTCTCTCTCTCTCTCAAAAATAAATAAACATTAAACAAAAATTAAAAAAAAAAATCACCCTAAGGGGAGTAGTAACGGAGGGCCCAATCGTATCTTCAAGCCCCATAGTATCTTGACTTAAAGAAAACAAACTCTAAGTCCACAGAGCATGGAGATCAAGTTGGAATTTAATGGCAATGCCAATTTCCCAAAGACCTAGTACAGAGAGACTTGAGCCAGATCTGAGCTAGTGGGCAAGGAAATGTGACTTCATCACTGAAGTTGTCAAGATAACCCTGACACTATGGGATGAGCTTTGTCTCTTTTGAAAAATGTGTGGTTTTTGCCTAATCCAGGCAACAAAAGATAATTATTAGGCAGTATCTAGTGTTATGGGCTGTAATGTGTCCTCCAAATTCATATGTTGAAGTCCTAACCCTGTTACCTCAGAATGTATTTGGAGATAGGACCTTAAAAGAGCTAACTAAGATTAAAGAAGGCCATTGGGGTGACCCTATCCCTTTTAGTGTCCTTGTAAGAAGAGATTAGGACACAGACACACACAGAAGAAACACCCTGGAAAGAGACAGGGAGGAGAAGATGGCCATCAACAAGCCAAACAGACCCCAGAAGAAAGCAATCCTGCTGATAACCTGGGTGTTGGACTTCTAGCCCCTAGAACTATCGTTAGTCATTCAGTGTGCAGTACTTTGTTATAGCAGCCCTAGCCAATAAATAAATGAGGGATGGCCAAGGAATTGTTTACGACATCTGATTTTAAGTTGCCTAAAGCTTTGAGTTAAAGAAAATATGGGAGTGGAAATTTATTTGATGGCTTACTTGCCCGTCTCTACTCTATTCATTTTATTTTATCAAAAAAAATTTTTTTTAATGTTTACTTATTTTTGAGAGAGACAGAATGTGAGCGGGGGGAGGGGCAGAGAGAGAGGGAGGCAGAGAATCGGAAGCAGGCTCCAGGCTCTGAGCTGTCAGCACAGAGCTCGACGTGGGGCTTGAACTCACAAGCTGTGAGATCATGACCTGAGCTGAAGTTGGACGCTCAACAGACTGAGCCACCCATGCACCTCTATTTTATTTTTTAAATAAAGTTAATTTATTTATTTTGAGAGAGAGAGAGAGCACCGGAGGGGCAGAGAGAGAGGAAGAGAGAGAGAATTGCAAGCAGGCTCCCCACGGTCAAGGCATAGCCTGACACGGGCTTGATCTCACGAACTGTGAGATCATGACCTGAGCCAAAATCAAGAGTTGGATGCTTAACCGACTGAGCCACCCAAGTGCCCTCTATTCATTTTAATATACTTCTAAGGAATCCATAAAGTCATTCACTATTGAGATAATTGAAAAAATTTTTTGAAGCTTTCGGAACTGTGACACTTTCTTATCTTTGCTTTTTATGAAATCAGTATGATATTAAGTGGCATGGCAGATATATTGTAACTAATACTTTTTCAATATGGTGGTAGGTTACACAGAGGCAGGGCTTCCTCCTTTCTATGCTCTGTGCTCCCCCATAATGGAGTGTAGTATCCAGAGTGGCTCTTGTCCCTGCCACAGATAGACATTCAACGTGAATCCCTCGCTACGTGACTGGTGGTGACAGTGGGTAGATTGTACATGCCTCTGTGGTTGAAGGCAATCTGAGATTCGAACCTGGTCTCTGAAAGCTCTCTGGGAGACCAGTGCCTAGACTCGGTAAGCCAAGAGTTTTGAACTCCCTGACGTGCCTCTTTCAGGAAATGGGTAGAATTTGGCCCAAAAGGCAGCGATAGGAGATGTACCCTGGGATTGTCAACAGGATACCTGTTTACCGGTAAGTTGAAGAACACCCCTTTTTGGCACAAATTCCAAACTATTTACATATACTTATTGAGGTAGAAAAATAATGTATTTGCTTATTAAAATTTTCTCTTGTTTGTTTTACAGGCTGCTTATGCTAAGAAAGAAAATAATGTTTTACATTTCTTTGAGGAGGATTTTCAAAAATCTTTATTTGATATTCTTCTGGCCAAAGGAATTTACTTGTGTGAAGCATGGAGAAAAGGCTCAATGCTTGGCATCTGTTTTTCCTTTATATTTTGAATTTAATGGCCTCTTGAGTCACTCCGTTGGCATATTCTTTTGACATGTGCTCTGGATATCCATTCAAATTACTAAAGACCTGGATGAAAATAATTTCTTGGTAAATCACTCATATTATACACTGACCTAGTTGCCATACCCATGATTCCCCAGAACCCATCATAGTTCTGAGAGCATTTAGTGATTGTGCATATTTAAATGTAGAAAACAAACTTAAATAAGGACAAACTTTGAGAAATTAAGATCCCTAACTTCAGGTACTTCATTAAAGAAGAAAGGAAACAAAGAAGAGGAGGGGTACCTGGCTGGCTCTCTAAATCTCAGGGTTGTGAGTTCAAGCCCCATGCTGGGTATAAAGATTATTTTTAAAAAGGAGAGAGAGGGGTGCCTGGGTGGCTCAGTGGGTTAAGCGTCCAATTCCTGATATCAGCTCAGGTTATGATCTCACGTTTTGTGGGACTGTGCCCCATGTTGGGCACCATGCTGATGGCGTGGAGCCTGATTGGAGTTCTCTCTCTCTCTCTCTCTCTCTCTCTCTCTCTCACTCTGCCCCTCCCTTGATCGTGCTCTTTCTTTCTCTCTCAAAATAAATAAACATTTAAAAAGAGAGAGAGAGAAAGAGAAAACACACCATAATTGCACCAAATAATTTGAGATTCCTCTCAAACTTCCACCATTGTTTCACCTTCGTTCATGTAAACCTGAAGGAAAAGTCTGTAAGAAATATTTTACATTGCAACAATATTAATACTTTTTATTTTTGAAATGATTTCAAAATTCCAGAAAAGCTTCAGGAACAGTTTAAAGAACTCCTTTATATCCATTCATCAGAGAGCCTAATCAGGAATCATCAGTTTTTCTAGTAACATCCGTCACAGCAAAATGGCAATACAGTATCAATATGGTGCCATGTCCTGCCTTTAGTTGTCATACCTCTTCAGTCTCTGTCAGTCCAGAACTATTCCATGATCCTTCCTTGATTTTCATGATTATAACATTTTTTTAAATGTTTATTTTTCTTGAGAGAGAGAGAGAGAGAGAGAGAGAGAGAGAGACAGAGTGCAAGCAGGGAAGGGGTAGAGAGGGAGACACAGAATCCCAAGCAGGCTCCAGGCTCTGAGCAGTCAGCACAGAGCCCCAGGCGGGGCTCAAACTCACCATAAGATCATGACCTGAGCCAAGGTCAGAAGCTTAACCGACTGAGCCATCCAGGCGTGCCCGTGACTCTAACATTTTTTAAGACGACAGGCAAAATATTTTGTTGACTATTCCTCATTTAGGGTTGTCTGATGTTTCCTTATAATTAGATTCTGGTTATGCATGCATTTTTGGCAGAAATATCATGAAAGCAATGTTAACTTTCCCTTGCATCCTATCGGGTGACACATAATTTCAATCTTGTGATGTTATAGTTGATGTTATACTTGAATAAAGTGTCTGCCAGTTTACTTCACCGGAAAGCCATTCTTTGCCCCTTTCTAAATGTCTTTGGTGGAGAGATATTTTGCAATTATGTAAATATTCCATTTGCATCTAACTTTCACCCACAAGTTTTGGCATTCATTGACATTTCTCGTCTGAATTAATTATTACTAAGAGTGTTGCTTCCTGCTCATGCTCTGTCTCTCTCTCTGTCTCTCAAAAATAAATAACTATTTTTTTTAAATTAAAAAAAATAAGAGTGTTGCCTAAAGGTGATTTTCTATTTTTTTTTTTATTTCTTCTACATTTAATAGTTGGCATTCTGCTATGAAAGAGCCTTTTCTTCTCCCTGTTTATTTATTCATTTGTTTGTTTAAATCTGTATAGACTCCAGGATATTTATTCGATGGATTATAATCGGGTCTTGTAACTATTTATTTATTTTTATTTTTATTTTTTAAAGTTTACTTATTTATGTTGAGAGTGGCAGAGACAGTGCATGTGGGGGAGGGGCAGAGAGAGAGGGAGAGAGAGAGAATCCCAAGCAGGTTCCACACTGCCGGTGCAGAATCCGATGTGGGGCTCGAACCCATGAACCATGAGTTCATGACCTGAGCAGAAACCAAGAGTCAGATGCTAACTGACTGAGCCACCCAGGCGCCCCAGTATAACTATTGATTTTGATGTTCAAATTGTTCCAGATTCACCTAGTGGTTGGCCCTTCAAACTGGCTTCCAAGTCTTTTTTGACGTACTCCTCTTGTTTTTTGAGTACTTCGTTACTTCCTGACATTAAATTATTCTTCATGTTCATCTTGTAATTTTGCTGCCCCAGCCCTGAAATCAGTCATTTTTTCTAAGACCTCTTCTAACTATTTATGAAAAACGGTCTTTAGAAATCAAGATCTGTTAGGTATGCTTACTGATAGGGGCTACTGATGCCTCCGGGATCTCTCACTACAGAACTATGATAGAACATAGGTGTATCTATATTCATTTTTCTTTCAGCTATGTATCTTGTAGAGAGAGGCGGGTATATATCTACAGGTATATCTACAGGTATATATAGGTGTCTCCATTTCTATGTATATAAACGATGAGTTCACAGTAGTACCTCCACTTGAGTTCAAACTCAATACCATAGTGTTCATTATCCTTCTTCTATCTTTTTTTTTTTTTAACGTTTTATTTATTTTTGAGACAGGGAGAGACGGAGCATGAACACGGGAGGGTCAGAGAGAGGGAGACACAGAATCTGAAACAGGCTCCAGGCTCTGAGCTGTCAGCACAGAGCCCGACACGGGGCTCGAACTCACGGACCGCGAGATCATGACCTGAGCCAAAGTCGGCCGCCCACTTTGGGTGACTGAGCCACCCAGGCGCCCCATCTTTTTTTTTTTTTTTTTTTTTAAGATTTTATTTTTAAGTAATCTCTATGCCTAACATGGGGCTTGAATTCACAACCCCTAGATCTGGAGTCACACATCCCACCAGCTGAGCCAGATGGGCAACCCTCTTCTTCCATCTTATATTTATAATTCCCTTTTCTGGTAGCAAGAAATCTGGCTCCATAATCATCAATAGATCTACCTCTTTGCTCAATTCATCTTTATGAAAATAATCCTCTAACCTGCTGTACCAGCATCTAGTCAACTACTTTCTGGCTGTCCTTCCTTGGACCCATCTAATAGCTTTTTAAATTAACATTAAGGAGGGGAAGGAGGGAAAGAAGGAAGGAGAGAAGGAAGGAAGAAGGAAGGAAGGAAGGAAGGAAGGAAGGAAGGAAGGAAGGAAGGAAGAAAAGAAAAAAGAAAATACTGGTACACACAGGGATAGTTTTCTCCCAACTGTTAAGAAAAGCCAGCAATATTCAGACTATTCAGATTCATCTTTTTTTTTTTTTTTTTTGTAAAGGAGATTTATTATCTCCCTAAAGCCATACATATTTTTGAACTCCAAGATAATTAAGCTAAAAGCCACATTATAGTGACTAAAAAATCATTTTTAGATGATTTACTTCCAAATTTACACAGGACTGAAATCTGAATTTTTTTTTTTTAATTTTTTTTTCAACGTTTTTTATTTATTTTTGGGGCAGAGAGAGACAGAGCATGAACGGGGGAGGGGCAGAGAGAGAGGGAGACACAGAATCGGAAACAGGCTCCAGGCTCCGAGCCATCAGCCCAGAGCCTGACGCGGGGCTGGAACTCACGGACCACGAGATCGTGACCTGGCTGACGTCGGACGCTTAACCGACTGCGCCACCCAGGCGCCCCTGAAATCTGAATTTAGAGAGGGTTCATGTAGTTGGTGAAGTTTCCACTCTGAAAAACTTTTCAGCAATTAAGTCAGCAATTCTCAAACCTGGTTGTGCGTCAGAGTCACCTTGGGAGGTTTATAAACATAATTTGCTGACCCTGACTTGTAGAGATGCAGATCAAACCGAGCTGGGGTGGGGTCTGGACAGCACTAGTTTCAAAAACTCCCTAGGTGAGTCCAACCCAAAGCCAGGATTAGAATCCACATGGTAGTCCACAGCTCCTTCAGCCTGCACACCACCTCCCCAGGAAACCTCCCCAACCCTAGGTCTAGGTTATGTGCTCCTATATCCCTCTGTATTCTCTTCGTATCCTTGTATTGTATCCTTTATCCTTTTGCACTATATTTGCCTGGATGCTTAGTATCTAGCTGTAAACTCTATAAAGATAAGGACCTGCCATTTCACTCATTGAGTTCAGCTCCTGGCATGATGCCTAACACATAGTAGGTGCTGAATTAATGTGTGTTGGAGACATTAATAAATGAGTACATAAAATTGGACTTAGAACTTTCCGTCATATTGTTTTCTGTTCCAGTGTAAAGGCTATAGGTACAGACATCGAGTTACGAAATTGGTTTATTTGTATCCTTTGTGAATGACTGACATTGACCTCTTGTGAAAAGATCCTAGTCTAACTGCACAGTGAACATCCGTAAAACTGGCTAAAAAAACAGCAAGTAAGATATTTGATGTTTAATGTGATTATTTGGTCTTATTTTGAGGGTTAGACATACTCAAGAACTTTTCTTTAGGAGAAGCAGAGATGGCTCATCTATTTGCCTAAGCAGAGTGTGAATCTGGAAGGATCTGACTAAGATAGTAAGTAACAATCATACTGCCTGCAGGGTAAAGCATAAACGTATCTATTGTCCAGGGACCTTCACAGTCTCTTCCCAGCAAGCCTAACTTCTCCCAGTTGACTGTGGGTGGAAAAAGTAGTCAGACATTTTGAATCCAGAAACCTCAGAGTTAAATGGCTGTATCAGAATATTCTGAGAATCTCGGGTTGGCTTCGTAACGTCTCTGGGCCTCAGTTTCCTCACCTGTAAAACCGGGGAGAGAGGATCTCTCATGGCTGATTTGAGAGTTAAGTAAGATACTGCACAAGACCGTGCTTTGTACACTGGAAAAGCTTTGTACATGCAAATGCTGCTTGTTTTTAGCTGCCAAAGAGAGCTACCGATAGATGCCACACTCACCTAGTTGCCCCATCTTGTACATCCCTTAGCCTAGAAGGCTCTTTCTTCTCATTTCTGTCTATCCAGACATTATGCTCAGCAATTGTTAGTGTCCTTCCCTTCCCTCTTGAGTTGTGATTTCTAACTAAGTCTGGGCAGTGGAACCCAAGCAGTGACTGGGGAAGGATGCAACGTGGATTACCGGGCTCTGTAAGTGGAGAACAACAGGGGAGAAAGGAAAGAGCCATCCCCGCCCCCTCCCCCAACATTTGCTCACTAATTTCAAATGTGCCGTTTACTTTTAATTATTCTCACAGTACTTCAAAGCATATTCTGTAAAATTAATAAAGTCTGAGTAATTTGAAACCTCTCCCAGTTAGCCTGCCAATACATCTTTGCTGAGAAATGCTGGAAGTGGAATTCTGAGAGAATGATTTGATCTATGGTTCAGGGACAGAAGGATTACTGAGGAATTTTATATGTTCTCAGAGTGCCTTTCTATTTCAGGAGGAAAAGAAGACAAATTCCATTTCACAGAAGCGAGTGGAGCTGTACCAGAGGGTTGCTTATGGAGCGAAGAAGTGAATTTTCACTCTAAACCACGCTGGCTGTGTTCATAAATATTGAAGGTGGAATGAAAACGATTTAGAAAGCAGAAACAATGTTTGCGATCGAATTCTAAGAAACTGATGCAGACACGTGATTGAAAATATTTCAGCTGTGTGAAGGCCTATATTAATTTCTGCATGATAACATTTGTTTCCAGAGTTTCCTGCCGAGATTAGAGACTTAGTCCAGCACGTACCAGCATAATGTCATAGAAGATTGACTCTGTGCGATGCTCTGTGACGAAAGGTCTCAAGATTAAACCAGCTTGGTAAGCCATGCACGCTCTTGTTTCCTTCTTAGAGATTCACAATGCCTGTCTGCCTATTAAAACTCTGAGCACTTCAGCAGTAAAGATCCTGTTTAATTTTGTTTAACTCCGTCATCCCCAAATTTCTTTGACTGTGAAACCTTTTAAAAAGTAATTATTATTGCACACTCTTACCAACAGCTAAAAACCTCATGTCCTCCGGGGGTACCCGCAGGGCAATTCTCTATTAACATGCATGGGTTAAATATATTCATTTGCCCAGCTAGTGCCCAGAGTGTCCTTTCTGGAATGGAGTTGCAACAAGAATTACATACATTTTTGCCTAAAGCATAAAGCAATTAGCCATAAAGGATTTGTTGTGCTGGTGGGGTTTTTTTTGTTTGCTTTTTTTTTTTTTTGGTAACAGCTTTTTGAGATACATAATTCACACACACAACTCGTTCATCTAAAGGGTACAATTCGGTGCCTCGTGGATGTTCCGAGTTGGGCAACCATCACCGTAGTCAGTCTTAGATTATTTTTATTTGCTTCATGTCCTTCATTACTTCATTATTTCATGTCCTTTGGCCGTGGTCCCTCGTCTCCTCCCCCTCACCTCAGCCTTGAGTAATCACAAAGCGACTTCCTATTTCTATAGATAGTCTATGTATATAAACGGAATCACACAATATGTGGCTTGTACTGGTTTCATTCACATGGCATGATGTTTTCAAGGTTCATCCGTGTTGGGGCGTGTGTCAGCACTTCGTTACTTTGCTTGTTGCTACCGTAATGGAGATCAGCAGAAGACCAGGAACGCAAAGTAATTGATGGGTGGGATTGGTGAATTCTCATGCTGAGGATGAGAGTTTCTCCTGAGGCCGCCAGGATGAGCAAGCACCCTGGCTAGGTTAGAAAATGCCCTAGGGCGCCTGGGTGGCTCAGTCGGTTAAGCCTAAGCGTCCAATTTTGACTCAGGTCTTGAGTCGCGGTTCCTGGGTTCGAGTCCCGCCTCCGGGCTGACAGGTCAGGGCCTGGAGCCTGCTTCGGATCCTATCTCCCTCTCTCTCTGCCCCTCCTTTGAGCTCTCTCTCTCTCTGTCTCTCTCAAAAATAAATAAACATTGGGGCACCTGGGTAGCTCAGTCGGCTCAGCGTCCGACTTTGGCTCAGGTCACCATCTAACAGCTCATGAGTTCAAGCCCCGCATGGGGCTCTGTGCTGACAGCTCAGAGCCTGGAGCCTGTTTCAGATTCTGTGTCTCCCTCTCTCTCTGCCCCAACCCACTCACCCTCTGTCTCTCTCAAGAATAAATAAACATAAAAAAAATTTTTTTAATAAGTAAATAAATAAACATTAAGAAAAATTTAAAAAAGAGAGAGAGAAAGGAAGGAAGGAAGAAAGAAAGACAATGCCTTGCCAGGGGAAGGAGTGCCATAGTCTTTCCTTCTTTCCCTATCTTCTCATGCTTTTGGCTTCAAATCTTTTCACACATGTTGGATTTGCCTCCTCTGCAAAATCTGTTTCCTGAAATTTTTAAAGAACAGCGACGCTGTTCTTTGATATGCGGGGCTTGAGGCCTGTACCTATTTCTTGAAATGAGTATCCGAAGTCAGAGAAGCTAGTTTCTTGCTTGTTCACTGACTTCGGAGGGAATTTCCACGAGGACTTGCATGGAGCTTCAGCTAATCCTTTAAAAATGTAAAAATAGTCAGGAGAGAGAACGCTGCTTCTCTCCTGAGGCAGCTGCTAGAATCACTACAGGGATGTTATATTTTGCAAAGTGTCTCACAGCAACTTTCAGTAATTAGCTCCTGAGAGCTCTGGGGGTGAGAGGAGTTCTTTTCCTTAACCAAGCAGGTAAAGCAGGACCTGGGCTCAGAATTTACAACCCCGACCCCATTGTGCTCTCCCCAAGAAGAGAAGAAGCAAAAGAAAAGAGGCGGGTGGGGGCGGGGGCGGGGGGGGGGGGAGCGGGAATTTTGATCTTCCCTGAGCACCCGGGATTTAGATAGATTTTATGCAGGTTGCTTCTATTTTCTTATATTGTGACTGTCACTTGCATCCATTGCCTGCCATTTATTCTTGATGCTTGACTATAATGGCCCTTTTTTTTAGATTGTAAAGCTCAAGGACCCCAAATAACTAGAGGGGAGGGGTTTTGGAGGTGGTCCTGTCACTGGCTTAAGGAGATCCTAAGATAGATCTGACTGGTCACTTCACTATAATGGTCTATACTTAGGCTTGGTTACATTCAGGGGAGTACTGATTCTGAGGTGCGGGGCCATGGAACTTACATGCTTTATTCATTCATTCAGCCTCTGAATGCTTTAATGCTTACAGTTTCTAGACAATAAAGACAGCAGCTGCCCTCACGGAATTTATAATCCTGCTCACGTTCTAATAAATCATAGTTGTCTCATGTCTCTTGTGGATTCCACGAAACAACCAATGATGTCTCAAATTAGCTCCTTTCTGACCTGAGCTCTTAAAAGAGATCCCAGATGAGCAAAGAAATTGAGGCTCAGCAAGGTTTACTGGGAGACAGACCAGGACTGACTCTCAGACTCTCTGATTCCACATCCCACTCTCTTTCAATAAATCAGTGCTCTCCAAAAGACTGAGAAACTTTGGCGTTGACCACAGTCTGGGGGATGCCCAAAGGAACATTAACAGGTGACAAGAAGAGTGTGCTAAATTCAGCCATACTGACAAAGGCATTTTTGTGCCTTGAATCTTGTGGCGTGGTGGAAAGCGTGCGGGCTCTCATAAATCCGTGAGGATTAGATTCGTTTCAGAGTATTTGAAATTCTAAAAATAGTGGCTGAAAAATTAAAAGTATATTCGCTTTTCATGTCAAAGGATGGTATAAGCTGCTTGGTCTGAGGTGAGGGGACCTTTCAGCTTTCTGCTGCTTCTTCCTCATTGTGCAAAGTGGCTGTTAGAGGCTCCAGATATCACATCCTAGTTCCAGGCATCGGGAGGAAAGAAAGGCTAAAAAGGATGTGGTCCCTTCCCGCTGGGAAGATTGATTAGCTGTTCTGCATAATATTTTCACTTTCATCTCATTGGTCAGAACTTAGTCACATGACCAACTGCTGCAAGGGAGAGTGGGAAGTGTGGTCTTTTCGCTGGATGACAGTGTGCCCCAATGTGAATTAAGCTTCTGTTACCAAGAAGAGGAGTATGAATATCAGAAGATAACCAGCACTCTTTGTTCTAATATATCCCACCTTCATTTTATTATGTGATAGACTCTTAGCTATAGCCTATTAACTGAATTGATTACAGTTTTTCATTCATTCAGCAAATACAAATTGATACCTACTGTTAAGTGCTAGGGATACAAAGACCAATAAGACACAGTTTAACCTGGACTTCATTAAAACCCCAAATTTTGTGCATTAAAGGACACCATTCTGAAAGTGATTCCTAAGGAAAAGGAATTTTTTTTCCTTGCAGATAATAACCTGCTAAAGGAAGAGTAACAAAACTATACATATCGAACTCTTGCAGCTCACTATTGAAAAGACAAACAACCCAATTAAAAGGTGGGCCAAGGATCTGAGTAGACATTTCTCCAAAGAAGTTATATGAACGATCAAAACACAAATAAAAACTGCTCACCATCGTTAATCCATTAGGGAAATGCAAACCACAACTACAATAAGAAACCACCTGACATTAGAAATGCTATCCTGAAAAAGACAAGGGTTGGTGAGAAGACGGAGAAACTGGAAATGGCATATACACTGCTGTTAAGGAATGTAAAATTCTACAGCTGCCTTGGAAAACAGTCTGGCAGGTCCTCAAAGAGTTAAACATAGAATTTCTCTGTGACCCAGCAATTCCCCTCCTAGGAATTGCCCAAGAGAAATGAAAACACATATTCACACAAAAATGTGTACACGGTCACAGCAGCATTCTGTGTAATCACCCCAACACAAAAACAACCCAAACGTCCATCAACTGATGAATGGATAAACGACATGTGGTGCATCCTTACAACAGAATATTATTCAGCGATAAAAAGAAATAAAGTGCTGACACGTGCAAGAACTTAGATGTACCTTGAAAACATCACGCTAAGTGAAAGAAGCCAGTTACAAAGGACCACCTGCTGCATGATTCCACTTACACGAAACGTCTAGAGTAGTAGGTAAATCTGTAGAGGCAGAAAATAGACTCATGGTGGCTTAGGTCCCGGGTGGTGTTTACAAAAATTGGGGGTGATGGCTAAGGGATGCAGTGTCTCCTTCACAATTCTGTAATTGATTGTGGTAACGTATACACAACTCTGTGACTGTAGTAAAAGTGACTGAACTGTACTTACGTGGGTGAATTGTATGGTATGTGTATTACATCTCACTAAAGCTGTTAAAAAAAAAAAGGTACAATTTGTGTCAGATCGTGAAGGATCCTGTATGCCAGTGATGAGAGGTTTGGTGTCACTGTGGAGAAGAAACAGAGCCGTGGCACCCCTTCTGGCCCCAAATATCCTCTGCCAGATAAAATCCACTGCTGCTCATCGGGCTAATCGATGAGTCACTGCTCTGGCCAGGACTACATACCCCTCTGTCTATCCTATAAAACAAGTGTCTGTGTTGGTCCCAGGCATCTCAGTCTCTCGGGCCTCTCTGCTCAAACCTCGTCTTTGGTCCCTGTAGCCACACCATCAGCAGAGAAGGTGGTTGGGGTAGGGAGAGGGGTGCCCATGAACATTGCATAATCCGTGCTTCAGATGGTAAGATCGTTCCCTCCACCTTGCTCACCACCTTTCCTAAATATGTTAGACTATCCCATCCCTTTCCCTTGGTTTCTTGCTGGGTATTTTAAATTGATTTAATAAATGATGTGATTTGCACATGTTAATTTGGTCTCTGAGCCTTTCTGGTACAGTACGTTTTGGGTAGCTTACCTGGTAGTGTACTTAGGTAGTGTACTTAGAGTACTTAGTATACTCCATCTTAGAGGCAAGTGTACTTGCCTCTGCTGTGAGTCCCAGCTACGGAGTGTGACGCAGCCATTGGCAGCTCGCAGATCTCGCAGCCTTTTCAGGGAGTTCACCCGTCTGGTTCCTTCTTTGGAACACCCATCGGTGTCTAAATAGCTTTCTTCCGCCTCCTCCATCAGTTTGAAAGGTATCTCCTTTGGGAAGCGGTCTTTTTCAAATCTATTGATACCAGTACAAACTTTAAGGAACCTGCTTTGATGCTGCTACTCCAGCCTTCTGAAACTCAGAAATTCTTTACCTCACGCTACCAAGTCTGGCTTCAAAAGTTTCTTTTGAAAGCCAATGTATCTTTTCTATCTGCATTTCTTTCGTTGGCAGCCGTATCTGAGGGTACACACGCCCGCACGCACAGACGCACACAGATACACGCACACGTACACGCACCGTGCACACAGCCTCTCTGCTGTCGGAATGGGAGGAAGGACCAGAATGGAATACTAGGGAGAGAAGCAGCATAGGTATTTCATAATGCTGCTCTTCCCCATTTGCGAGGGACCTCACATAGCTATCACTGGGGCGTTAGTAAAAGAAGTCCAAGAAGTGTTTGACCCCAGGTGTCAGATGATTTCTCCCTCTCTGTGTCTTTGTCCACTCTTCTACTTGTCCCCACACAACAGCAAGTTGGCTGCTAGCAGTTCCAAGACAACATTGTCAGTAGAGTACAAAGGTGCTATGACATGTGGTTCTGGAAAGATCTTTCTTACCCCCTGTCTAATTTTAATGTCTCATAACTTTGGTTCTTCAAGGGAATAGAGAGAACATTTATTGATTGCCTTCCACATGCTGGGCACTGCTTCCCAAGAGTTCCCTTTTAAAAATGGAAATTCCCTCTGTCAGGGAAAACCCCCTTAAGCCCTCATTATCTAACCCCTAGAATTAACTTATTAGAAGCATTTCCATCTGGTATAGCCAGCTGTGATCAAGGCCACTGGAGACTGGAGTTGGGCTAGTCACCCGGGGGTGGGCATGAGGTAAAGAGCCCGGAGAAGGAAGAATAGGGCAAGGGAGGTGGACTGCCAAAGTTTGCCAGCCCTGCCCTCCCCTCCCCTCCCCGAAATTCACCCCGTGGTAGCCCTGCAGTCATTGATGTGCTAATTAAAATCCCCGTGGATTCATTAAAGTAGTCCTGAAAGAAAATCTCTGTCTTGCACTGAGGGTAGCTAGTAGTTTGAGTATAAATATGGAAGTTATGAAATTCATTCCTTAAAAAAAATTCTCTCATTTTGCCTTTTTCTATCAGTCCAGATGACGGAGTTTAAACATCCTTTTAATGCTTAGAAACGCAAAATATTGATAATTCGCTGGGAGAAGAAGTATAGTTCATATAAACAGGCTGGCTTGTGTTTTACAATTTATATTTTCAGACTGATCACAAGTGGTCCATCGGCATGCATAAATTAAAATGACCTAGTCATACAATAGAATACTATTCGGTGATGAGTGGCCAATCGGCATGCATCGCTTTGAATGACCTACTCATACAATGGAATACCATTCAGTGATGAAGAGGAAGGAATGACTGATATATGCAACTACATGGATGAATTTCAAAAACTTACCCCTTTAGGGGTGCCCGGCTGACTCAGCGGGAAGACCATGCGACTCTTGATCTTGGGGTCATGAGTTTGAGCCCCATGTTGGGTGTAGACATTACTTAAATAAATAGCACAAACCCTAAAAAATTTACGAGCAAAAGAAGCTAGACACCAAAGACTCTATTACTGCACGATTCCATTTTCTATGTTTTCAGGTGTGTGCATTTTACTGTATGTAAATTATACCACAATGAAAAATATTTCAAAAATATCCCCTGGTCTTCTGGTAGGCTTATCCTTCCTCAGAATTGACTGGCTGCATGTCGGCTGGTGATCTGAAGTAACGGGCAATACAGATATACCTAGTGTAAAACTATCAGGGTAAATTATGCAGCATGCAAACTGCTGTATGCTGAGGTGCTGTACATTTAGGGTTGACCATATGTCAGGTTACTAATCACTTTACTATATAACACTAGTTCTAAAATACAGGCAATACAAGTACACCCCCTTGATACTGTTTTGGATTTTGGATATATCTAGAATGCGCCTTTTTTTTTTTTTAAGATTTTATTTTTAACCAATCTCTACACCCAACATGGGGGCTCGAACTCACAACCCCAAGATTAAGAGTCTCATTCTCCACCAACTGAGCCGGCCAGAAGCCCCTACAGTGCTTTTTCATAGGAAAAGTGCTGACCAAATTGATCCCTGCTTCATTGAAACAAAGTCTTCAAATGGCTTACTCTCTTCTACCCTACTCCCCATGAATTTCTAGCAAAATAAAATAAAAAAATAAAGTAGCTCAGCTCTAGTCCTGTAGAGTACATATACCTATATTTTTTCTTTCTTTTTTTTTTTTGTAATGTTTATTTTTGAGAGAGAGAGAGAGAGAGAGGAGAGCATAAGCAGGGGAGGGGCAGAGAGAGAGACACACATAATCCAAAGCAGGTTCCAGGCTCTGAGCTGTCAGCACAGAGCCCGACGCGGGCCTCGAACTCACGAACCATGAGACAGGGACCCGAGCCAAAGTCAGACACTGAACCAACTGAGCCACCAGGCGTCCCTCATTTCTTTTTTCTTAATGCTTATTTATTTATTTCGAGAGAGAGTGGGTGCCCGCCTGCACGTGCCTGCGCATGTGAAGGGGGAGGGGCAGAGAGAGAGAGAGAGAGAGGGAGAGAGAGAGAGAGGGAGAGAGAATCTCAAGCAGGCTCCTCGCTGTTGGTGCAGAGCCTGATGTGAGGCTCAATCTCACCAACGTTGAGATCACGACCTGAGCCCAAACCAAGAGCCAAACACCAGCCAACTGAGCCACCCAGGTGCCCCCCATGTTCTTTTCAACACACAATAGATTAAAGTGTTATGGTGACTTTATCAGGCTTCCCTTCACCCCCAGCTCTTTTATGCAGGTGGTGGTCTATTGTACAGGAGTAACCACCTCTTTGAGTAACTGAGGTCTCCTGGAAAATCGAGCTGCGGTGGTTGGTGGCTTGAAGACAGAAACAATTCTGAAAGGCTCACGGCACCCTTTCTCATCCTCATATTTCTCCTATTCTTTCTGAGAACGCAAATCCTTATTATTTTCATTATTCATCTGCTCCTGTTGTTTATTCCTTTCCTGAAATCATAATCCTCTTTTTGAGACATCCCGGTTGGTTGCTATGGAAATGATTATTTTGCTGCAAACACGGAATCATGACTTTTACAGTGGAGAATAAGCGGCAGAAGCAAATGAACTCTTGGAAAAGCCTTAGTCCTGTTAAAGCCAAAGTAAGACTGAAAACTGCGAAAACTGTGAAGAGAAGTTGTCCAAAGTTTTTCATGAGGCAGTAAGTTAACTGGACATTTTCTCAAATAATTATTTGATCCCATTGAGGAAGAATTTACGGCTTGGACACATTTAGGGGCACTGATACCTGCGGACATTACAGTCCGTCCACAGTTTTGAACCTAACAGTTGGCAGTAGTCAGTGATTTAATATTAGTACTATCATTTAATGCTTTTCTGGTCATACCCCCAAAGTATAGTTATAACTCTATTTCAAACTTGGCCATTTAAACATTGTTGTTTTTAAGTTTACTTATTTATTTTGAAAGAGACACAGAGAGAGCGTGGGGGGAGGGATAGAGAGAGAAGGGGAGAGAGAATTTCAAGCAGGTTCCATGCTGACAGCTGGGATGCAGGGCTCAAACCCGTGAGCCCTGAGATCGTGACCTGAGCTGAAATCAAGAGTCAGATGCCCAACCGAATGAGCCCCCCTGAAGCCCGCAAACTCAGCCATTTAAATTTCTGTGCTGTCATGTTTGACTTTATATAATTTTGTGTCATGTCTTCTTTTCCTTTTATTCCTTTCCATAGTTCTATATCGTCTTAGTATTCTCTCTCTATCTATCTGTCTGCCTATCTATCTATCTATCTATCTATCTATCTATTTTTGTAATCTCTATGCCCAACCTGGAGCTCAAACTCACAACACCGAGACCAAGAGTTGCATACCCCACCAACTAAGCCAGCTAGGCACCCCAATATTTACAATTTTTTAATTACATTTAAGAAACGACTTATTCTGGGGGCACCTGGGTGGCTCAGTTGGTTAAGCGGCCGACTTCGGCTCAGGTCACGATCTCGCGGTCCATGAGTTCGAGCCCCGCGTCGGGCTCTGTGCTGACAGCGCAGAGCCTGGAGCCTGTTTCAGATTCTGTGTCTCCCTCTCTCTGACCCTCCCCCGTTCGTGCTCTGTCTCTCTCGGTCTCAAAAATAAACGTTAAAAAAAATTTATTTTTTTAAATAAAAAAAATAAAAAAGAAACGACTTATTCTGGTTTCTTGAATATGTATGTCGTATCACATTTTTTCACCATTGTACAGGAAACTGCTATAAATACCTTGACGGCAGGTCTTGAAAGAAATTCTCTACAATCCACTCTGGGAAGCTGAGGCTTAGGGCAAAGAGTGTGACGATTTGATGTAGCACACTGCCCTACATACACATCCTCATGATATGTTTGTTAAAGGAGTGGCTCTCACCACATACGTTTACTTTAGGGTAGGTAATAGGTGTGGCCCTTACACATCAGGGAAACCAGGCCAAGAGAAGGTGCCAAGGAATTTTGGGGAAGAAAACAAGACTTCTAGAGCCTGAGAAATGCGGGGAAGCTAAGCGACTTGGTTCAGGCTTCGCTTGTGAGGAGGGCACTTTCAGAGGCTGGGGTTCCTCTTTCCCCTTCGTTCTTTCCCCTGCCCGAACTGTGCTTCTCAAGGAGCTTGCAGAGTCCTGAGAAGACTCCGAGGGAACGTTGTGTGTTTCTGACTCCGTATAGTTTGTTAACGTTTGTGTACTTTCTCTTCCAAAAATGACTTCAGGCAGAGTATAGAGAGACACAAAATACAAGAGAATAATGCCAAGATAAAAAAGCTAATCAGGTCAAAGACAAAGTATGAACAAGCAAAGTTACTCCCAAAATGTATACCGGAGGTCATTTGGAGTTGGAAAAGATGTTGACCCTAATATTACCCTGAGGTTCTTCAAGGCCGGAGGAAAGGGGAATAAAAACCAGCATAGAATAGGAGCTCCTGGGTGGCTCGGTCGGTTGAGCATCCAACCCTTCGTTTCGGCTGGGGTCATGATCTCATGGCTCAGGAGTTCCAGCCCCACGTGGGGCTCTGAGCTGACAGTGCGGAGCTTGCTTGGGATTCCCTCTCCCTGTCTCTCTGCCCCTCCCCCACTCATGCTTCTTGCTCTCAAAATAAATAAGCTTTAAAAAAGAAAAAAGCCAGCATGTGATAAACCAGTTGCCCAAGAGAAGAGCAGCATTGTCCATCGCTGAACCCATGTCTTAATGGCCCTCAGCCTCCAAGAAGTAGCCAAGTCATACTTTCATTCCAGCGATGTAGCTTTTAAGCTTCCGTGTTGGGACAAGTACCGTCACTGATGTAGGCTGGATTTATAAAGCCTGGCCCCCCAAGCACCTCCTACTTGATGAGGGCACTGTGATGATGCCCATCAGGTGGGGAATAATACAGGATTCTTGGGGAGAATTTAAGCATAAGTACTAGGGAGTCTGAGAGCAGTTTATCCTACTTGAATTTGATTTTAAGTACTTCTTTTCTGATTATGGAAGTAATATATAATACAGCCTTCTTGAAGAAAACGGAAAAAGTATGAAAAAGAAATAAATGTCAGTATAGATCTACTGCATATAGGATTTTTTAAACCTTTAGGTATATTTCTTTCCATAGCGAGGGTTTTATATGTATGTGTGCATATACGTGCGTCTGCACATGTCTGTATCTATAATCAATACACATATGTGGAAACCACAGACAAAGCAAATGGGAAAGAGGTAGGGTGAAAAGATCTGCTGAGGCCCTGCAAGGTAACAGTTCAGATTCCAAAATCTCTTTGGTCTCATCAGGGGTAGAAAGTGAATCTGGTTAAAGAAAGTGTCACATGTTAGTCCCTCCATTTTCCTAAGACTCACATCCCAGTAACATTTTGCAGTTTTTTGTATATGGGTCCCACACATTTTGTGGTGAGTTTAACGTAATTATATGTGTGCTTTTTAAATTTTTTTTTTTTTTACACTTATTTACTTTTGAGAGACAGAGAGAGACAGAGTGTGAGCAGGGGAGGGGCAGAGAGAGAGGAAGACACAGACCGAAGCAGGCTCCAGGCTCCGAGCTGTCAGCACAGAGCCCGATGTGGGGCTCAAACCCACGAACTGTGAGATCATGACCTGAGCTGAAGCCGGAAGCTCAACCCACTGAGCCACCCAGGCGCCCCTCACTTTCATTACCCTTAAATCAATGCCTATATGTGATCTTTGGCGGGATTAAAGAAAAGGTAAGCCAACAGAGAAATAAAGAAAATTTACCTTTTCCATTAACTCTTGTTTTCCTGGTCACATGCTTTTTCCTTTCCCCTTCCTATGGATCAGTCTTATGTCTTACGTCTGCATTATTGGAGGACAGGACCAGCAGGCATGGAGAATAACAAATGTGAGGCTACAAAGCAGCTAAATCTTCCTAAATTATATAATGTTTCTAATTTACCAGGGTCCCTATTTTGACATATGGAATTAACTCGCAATGTTAAATACACCTAATTTCCTTTAAATTACATAAGACGCATATCTGATGCAAGAAATCGAGGACATTAATAAGCACAAATTAAAAAAAAATCCAAATTACCCAGAATTATTGCACTGACAGTGTGGAGCCTGCCTGGGATTTCTCTTTCCCTCTCTCTCATCCCCTTTCTGGCTTGCTGTCTCTCTAAAAGAGTAAATAAATAAACATTAAAAAAAAAAGTGTTTGTAGATTATTAGATATACCATAAAGTACTTTGCTAATCTCCCACTCTTGCACATGTAGGCTGTTTCCAATTCCGTGCTATCATACATAGGGATATGATATACATATTTTACATCTTTATACACATTTCTGATAAATTTCTTGAAGTAGAATTCCTGAGTCAGAAGGCATGCGTAGTTTTAAAACCTTTTGCCATCGTACATAGCCCATAATATGTGTATCAACAAAGCCTATACCTTATGATCTCTTGAAACCTTTTCTAACTTTGTTATTCAATAATTTTCTTTTCTAAAGTTTGTTTATTTGTTTGTTTGTTTATTTATTTATTTATGTAATCTCTACACTCAACGTGGGGCTTGAACTCACAACCCCAAGAGCAAGAGTTGTAAGCTCTTCCTACTGAGCCAGCCATATACCCCATTGTTCTATAAATTTCTTAATCTAATATGGGAGTATCATGGTTCTTGTAGGATTAGCATAAACCACATAAGTACATAGATTCCTTATTGACTCTATATCTTTTTATTTTAAATGTTTATTTATTGACTTTTGAGAGAGAGAGCACAAGTCGGGAAGGACATAGAGAGGGAGACACAGAATCCAAAGCAGGCTTCAGCCTCTGAGCCATCAGCACAGAGCCTGACACGGGGCTCAAACCCAGGAACCATGAGATCATGACTTGAGCTGAAGTCAGAAGTTTAACCGACTGAGCCACCCAGGTGCCCCAACTCTGTATCTAGTAGCCCTGAAAACTTCACACTTTTGAAAACAAAACAAAGCCCTTTTAGTTTTGTTTTTTTTGTTTTTTTTTTTAGTTTATTTATTTATTTTGAGAGAGAGAGAGAGAGCATGCTTGGGAAGGGTAGAGAGAGAATCCCAAGCAGGCTGTCAGCACAGAGCCCAAGATGGGGCTCAGTCTCGCAAACTGAGAGATCATGACCTGAGGCAAAATCAAGAGTTGGATGCCTAACTGCCTGAGCCACCCAGGGGCCCCAAGAGCTAGATCTAAATAAATAATATATTTTTCCATACTTAATGATCCATAGGGACAAACTTGTAGAGATTGATTTTGTTTTAGATTTTAAAACTTATAACTGCTATTAATCACCAGTCTTAACATATTATTCTAGCATGCCTTTAGACTCAAGAAGGCTTTTGTCTATAAATCCACCCTACATAGCTATTTTATTTGGAAGAGAGGATAATGCAGATGACAAATGACTCATTGTTCCTGGAGCAAAGTAACATCATTCTGGAACAAAAGGAAAAAGAAAAATAGTAACAAACGTTGCTGTAATACTTTTGAATTTGGATTTATTTGATTCCTCAACACTGTTCTAACTTTCTGTTTTATTCCATTCCTCTAGACACATCTTTAACGATAAAAAAGAATGTTTGAAATCTTACATATGGGCTCAGATATTTAACAACTTAAGACCTTGTGACTGCATTCAATTATACTGCTCTGTAAGAGATTAGAAAATATGAAATCGCCATGACACGGTTCCCATAGGGTTTTCTGCAAAGTTTCAAATTCCACATCCATCATAATGTGTATTGATTACCTTCTCTGTGCTGCTTGTGGTGCTAGGTGTCAGAGATAATGCAGTGAACCAGACACTGTCCCTGACCTCATAGAGCATAGAGCTCGCAATTAAAAACCATATAGACTCCAACGGAAATAACGGAATTAAGAAGCAAATACCCAGGAGCCAGGGTGGCTCAGTGGGTTGAGCATCCGACCTTTAATTCCGGCTCAGGTCATGATCTCGCAGCTCATAAGACTGAGCCCCACGTTAGGCTCTGTGCTGCAAGCGTGGAGCCTGCTTGGGATTCTCTCTCCCTCTCTCTGTGCCCCTCCTCCTCCCCTCAAAATAAAGAAAAATAATAAACATTTTTTAAAAAGGAGAAAATACCCAAATTTCTATGTGATCTCCGCCCCCCCCCCCCCCCATCTGTGATAACCCCAGCCTCCGTATCCTTCTCAGATGTTAAACAACCTCTCTGAGATCCTTTCCCTTTTGAACAGTAAAGGGCCCGGTACTGGCCGAACTTTCAAGAAAGCTCAAAAAGGTGATTTGCCAGATTGAATCACAACTGAAATGCATCCATTTTTTATAGCAGAAAACAGAAGAAGCATGAATAACAAACATACTTCCTTTAACTGATATCAACTGTATTCTTAGTCGCTCTCCAGGTGGTTAACACCTCCCCCTTTTCATACATACACACAGAAATCGTCTGAAAAGCTCAGCTATTAGCAAACAGGACTGTTGTCAGTGACCGTGGCCCCCCGAGAGGTCAGCAGAGGCTTCCAGGGCAAGCTGGTCCCCATTAGACTGTGAGGGCGGCAGTCACCTATCCCTGGGCCCCGCAGCGCAGCAAGGGCCCCATCACCCCCTACATCCAACCTCTTCCACCTTGCTACCTTTTCCTCCCCAAAAGGTTTTCTGCAACCAATCTGATACTAATGTTGCCCAGGAAGTAATAAAATGTGAACTTTAGCAGAAAACAAAGCCTGAAGTTAAAGGGATAGCTCTAAATGAGCAACCTAAGGCACTGGTGAGCATATAGAACGTTTGAGCAGAACAAAAGGAAACTAGTAACAAACATTTCCCGGGGTGGGTGCAGGCATCAGGCCACAGCAGGGAGAGCCGGGATTTTGGATGACAAAGCACACCTGGGTTCAAATATTTCCTGAGCATCAGTTTCCTCAAGTACAAAATGGGAATTATGGCATCTGTTTTATGAGAACAACTATTTTATCTCAATGGAGTGGGGATGAGGTATGATAACGTCTGCAAAGGACAGGAGCACTGTAAGTGCTCAGTAAATATTGGCTATCTGTTAAGTCCTTGAAGTCACAGAGCAGAGGTGGTCGTGAAT
The DNA here is from genome assembly GCF_027475565.1 of Acinonyx jubatus. NCBI lineage: Eukaryota > Metazoa > Chordata > Mammalia > Carnivora > Felidae > Acinonyx > Acinonyx jubatus. The sequence continues at coordinate 48,599,021 of NC_069383.1, read as the reverse complement.
CCTGCACGTAGACCCTCGCTCACTCACTTTCCCCTTCTGTAAAATGGGTTACTCACGACAGAGTTCTCAGGCTGAGTCTGAACTCCAGCTATCTGGAATATAAATGGGAGAACTGGGAGGAAGCATGGGAAAAGCACACGGATTTTTTTGTTTAACTTCAGTTTATTTTTATAGAGTAAAACAGTGGTTCCGAAGCTTTGAATTTGCATTAGAATCACCCAGAAAGCTCCCCCTTTATATGTTAATTTATTCAGCAAGTATTAACTGTAAACACACTGTGAACCACATACATTCTTTCCTCAGGAATCTATCTATCTATCTATTTATTGTTTTCAGAGAGAGAGAATCCTAAGCAGGTTCTATGGAGCCTGAAGCAGGGCTCCATCCCAAGACCCTGGGATCATGACCAGAGCTGAAATCAAGACTCGATGCTCAACCTACCGAGGCACCCAGGTGTCCCAGGAAACTTGTTTTTAAATGCAAAGTCTGGGGCCCATTCCTAAGAAATTCTGATTCAGAAGATCTTGGGCAGGGATCTGCACAGGGAATCTGTAGTTTTGAAAGCACCCTGGCCATTCTGAGTCAGGACAGCTGTGGGCAAACTCTGAGAAAGTTGGCTGGAGAAAGTGTGCCTAGGTTTCCGCTCTGAGAATACGTTGTTTGGGGAAAATCTCTTTAATGGGCCTTTCGGTGATTCAAGGGAAAAGCAAACCTCCTTTAGAAAAAGAAGTTTGTTTATTTTGAGACAGAGAGAAACAGAGCCCGGGAGGGGCAGAAAGAGAAGGAGAGAGAGAGTCTCAAGCAGGCTCTGTGCTGTCAGCACAGAGCCCAACTCAGGGCTCAAACCCACAAACCGTGAGATCGTGACCTGAATCAAAGTCAAGTGTTGGATGCTTAACCGACTGAGCCACCCAGGTGCCCCTCAAACCTCCTTTTCAGAAGTGGAAAGACTTAAGACAAAGCTAAATCGATCAGCAAAGTAAAATAAAAGGCCATTTCATCGTGAGTGAGATGACATCTTGGCAGATTGTTTCTTTCAGGAAACGCTCCTTTGTTCTTAATATAGATTTAGACTACTATAAATTTGGACATAATTTTGCTTCCCAAAGAGTTACTAGTTACGCTGGGAGAGCTGGTGCAGAGGTGGGCAAGAGAAGCAAGACCAAGGAGTCTAGATTTTCTTTGCAGATGGAAAGCCAGCAAAGGGGTGGGACCAGAAGTATCAAAGCCCGGGGCTTTCGGTTTGATACGTGCCTCTCTTTGGTGTTACTTCAGACCAAACTGAAAGAGGACTTCAACTACCTTCCTTTTTTTAAAAGCAGGCTCCACGCCCAACGTGGGGCTCAAACTCCCGAGCCCAAGATCAAGAGTCACATGCTCCACTGACTGAGCCAGCCAGGCAACCCTTAACTACCTCCATTTTGACCTCAAACTTTCTAATGAAGTTCTTTCTTTCCAGCTTGTCTCTTAACTCGGGCAAAAGACGCCGTGGGCAAAGCCTACCCTGATAGGAACCAAGTCACCCTCTCAAGCAATAAGGACTGTCCTTGAGCCACCAAGACCCTGGGACTGCCTCCAAGACAACGATGGACTTGACCATCACTGCTTACCTGCACTACACACTGACCTTTGGCCCACATCATCTTTATATAAACAGGGAAGTATTTTGGGCACTTTGGAGACAGGCTTTGAGATGCCAGTCCGCTGCCTTCCTGGTTGGCCTCACTGAAATAAATTCCTTTCTTGTTTTACCTCCCCTCGTCTCTCTGCCTTTGGATTTTGTCAGTGGCGAGAGGCCAAACTTGGTCTGTTTGGGCCCCCTGGAGCCGGGTGGTCTTGTACCCGTGTCTGGCTACAAATGAGGGGGTTTACACGAAAGGCCAGCGCTCCTTCCCAGCACCTGGCAGGATTTGCTTTGGACCCGGAAAGAGCTGATGGTTTAATCCCTCTTGAGGGCACAGCTGATGGTCTGTCCCCCTTCTCCCCATAGAAATTCCCTTTTTTATGTTGGAGTGGCTCGGTACAAATTTTTAATAGTCCTCTTGAAGAGCTTATGTGAGCAGTTTGAACTCTAAGATTTTTTTTTTTTAACATTTATGTATTATTGAGAGACAGAGAGACAAAGAGCGTGAGCAGGGGAGGGGTAGAGAGAGGGGGAGACACAGAATCTGAAGTAGGCTCCAGGCTCTGAGCTGTCGGCACAGAGCCCGATGCGGGGCTCGAACTCACAAACTGTGAGATCATGACCTGAGCCAAAGTCGGTCGCTTAACCGACTGAGCCACCCAGGCGCCCCAGATGTTATTTTTTAAAATTCTGCTTTTTCCAGCTAAAAACATTGGCTTCGCCAAAAGTCTAAGTAGAAATCGCCTGATCAGTTTTGATGAACATGAGAATTGTTTATAGTAGCGATTACTTGTTTGGCATCCATATAGCAATCTGCTTGCACTCGTTAAGCAAGCTCAAGCCCCTCACCATCTTATTTTAATTTAAGAAAAAAAAAAATTCTATTATAGATGTAATACCTGCTCCTAATGAAAATTTAGAAAGTAACGTTAGGATAAATAAAGACGTTATAAATAAATACCGTTAGGGTAAAAAAAATCGTCAATAGTCTCACAAATACATTGTGATGTATTTTCCTTTCAATGTATACGTTCTTACATCGTGGCAATTACATGGTCTACATAAAATTGCATATACTGATTTCTTAAAAATCTGTTTTTAAAATATCTGCTGACTCTATGAAGCAGGAAAAAAGTATCACTTAGAGGTTTACTGACCAGACATACTATCCCTCACCGTAATCTCTGGGTGCATTTCCTTATAATTCTTCTCCATACATTTTTTTTTTCTTAAGCATAATTGCAATTATGTTGGGCTAAAGATTTGTTAACGAGGAAATGTCACAGATCCTGTGCTAAAGAGGGTAAACAGATCAGATCTGCTACTTGGTGGCCTCGCAGTCTTTCCCAATTAAACCTCAATGACTCAGGACTCTCAGTGTGACTTTTAAAGGTATAGGAAAATCATTATTCATGTTCCAAGGCAGAAAGGCAGAAAAAAAAAAAAGAAGAAAATAGGGCCATTATGTTGCACTATGCCGTTCTGCTTGGGTGTGGGGGAAGCATCTTTGAAAAATAATTCTCCTGGTTCAGGTTCTTAACAGAGAGCCCAGTATAGCCATTGTCGGCAACTGCTTGAAGAGAACCCTATTCGTTACCGTTGTCAGTGGCCGTGAAACAGGCCGAAGATTTCCTCACAAGGATATGGCTCCGTAAGCCCATTTCTTGGCACAGGGAAGTGGACAGGGGAGCCACAGGAGAGGCTGTGGGGGAGAAAGTGTGGTAGGACCCCCAGCTGGAGCCCTTGAATTCAGGTCCTGACTTGAGTAGATGAGGGATCCTCAGGCCTTTTAGCTACAACTTCCTCTTTCCGGAGTTCTTAACTTTCATCTATAACGTGGTCATCTGAATTTACTTTTTAGAATGTACTGAGGTGGGATACAGGGATTCCTCACGTTCTGAGAGGTCACATACTTGAGAATGATATATATATATAATTTCATATATGAGGTAGGAAACAAAGGCAAAAGAAAAAAATTAATTTCCTTACCACTTATGGCCCATTGGCAAGTCCTTGAAACAGGCAGAGTGACCTTCCTTGTGGAACCCAGCTCCCTGGATGTTAATACTTTGCTAAGAGCAAAAGGCAACCTTAGCTTAATGTTATCCTGACTTCCAGGATCCTGTAAGTCTACTTTAATGTATAAAAATTCCTTCAGGAAGTTCTTTTATCCCTACCTCCCCCCGCCCAAGATATATGTTGGCAATCATCTTCTAAGCATACATCTAAAGGGTCTCATGATTAAGGTTTTATTAGACAGTGATAAATGACCATTTCTCGACAACAGCTAGCCCCCTCAAGGTCCTGGAGACCTTGCCTCCGAAATTCCTTAGAGGCTTAACGCTATCCCTGACCCTCTCTTGATTCCCCCCTCTCCCCCCACCCCCGCCCTGCCAAACTGGAAAGTATATAATCAGTCACCAGTCACAACCCCAGGGTAGCTCTTTCTATCCACGGGTCTTGTCCCTGTGCTTTAATAAAAACAGCTTTTTGCACCAAAGACGTCTCAAGAATTCTTTCTTGACCATTTGCTCCGAACCCCACCATTTCCACCTCAATATATATATATGAAATTCTGGCATCATGATCCTTTTCCTAAAGTCTATAGACACATCTTCCTTGTCTTCTAGAATTACTATTATACGGGTCAAGTTTAACGTAAGCCTGATTTGTATCTTTTTGTAGGTAACCTTTTGTTGTCTCTGCTGGGATTGCTCTTTACTTTTAATTTAATAATTTTTTCTAGAATATGTATGAGAGAGGTCTATTTTTGTAAAGCCCGCAGATATATTTCCCCTTTGTGTCATCCAGTTTGGGTTTTTTTTTCCCCCTTTCTCCTGTAGTCCTTCCACCATTGCTGGACGGTGGGTCCTATTGCCCAGGGAGGGAGCGGCCAGGATTAGAGAAGTTTCTAGAGTACAGGAGAAGATGCTGTTGGCAGAAACAAGTGGGTCTTGACTAATTTGAAAGAACGTAGTAGAAGCTACTCCACGGCCTGGAGGTGGAGACCGATGCACATACACACACTGAGAATGCTCTCCCCCAAACACCTGCATGGCTCACTTCCTCACTTCCTTCAGGACTCTGCTCACATGTCACCTCCTCAGAGAGGCCCCCTCCCTCCCTGCAGTCAGATTAATCTGTCCCCACTGTTCCCTCTTGCCCTGCATTTCCGTCCCCCTTACCTTGCTTTGTCTTTCTCCACAGCACCTAGCCCACCTGCCATACTTCTATGCTGTCTCGAAGCCTCTTTTCTAGTTCTGCCTTGCTGGGCCGCACTAGAGACATTTCTTGCGTGTTTGTCACTCTGAACGGACAGAACGCAAGAAAAACTTGAGACTTCCCTGTTCCCTCTCTAGCACTTTCTTGTGGGGGCCACCCCTCCCAAGGTGCCCTGTCACTCTCATCTCTCTTAACCTCTTGCTGAGTTGCTCTCTCGGAGTCTCTAAGGGGACATGAAACCGATCTACTGTCCACAACAAGAGCTTATTTTTGCTCACTCCAGTTCCCCTCGTTTCTAGAACAGTCCTTGGCATGGCACATAACAGGCACACAATACAGAACTGTCAAGTAAATATATGAATATATCTCACGGGCAAGTTTGAAAGAAGAGAGTTCGTTTGGAAATGGGATACTTTAAGAGAGACGGTTCCCAAAAGCCGTGGTTGTAAAAAAGGAGAGAGTTCCTTTAGTTCTGCTTGGCCTATGACTTGTATTTGTGGGCTGGGTGGTGGTGAAGGTCTGGGTGCATTTCTACCTGGAGGGACGACCTCTAGAAAGGGACAACTTTCTAGAGGCACAGACTGGGAAGACCTACCAGGTTCTGGCAGTCTTTGTTTTCGGCATAAATTTCATTCAGTATGGATTTTTGTCTCCTGCGTCTTCATGTGAATTTTAGCCGGAAAGCGGACAAAACTGTTTCAGGGTTAATACCCAGATTTGCCATCTCAAACTGGCCACGTAGTTACACTTTCAATTTACGTAACATGCACTTCATAGAAAATGTAAAACTAAACTACAGATAGCTTATTTCATCCCCTAAAGGGCAGGCAAGAGACCGTAGAATAGCTTAAAAGAGTATATTGTTACTGTTTCCAAGTACAAATACTTTTTGCTAATTTGTATTGGCCACATTCACTGTTCTCATTTGCTGTACATTAGTGAGTTTTTACTGTTTTAAAGAAGCCTAAATGATGAAAACATTTGGACACAGGCTGTTCATAGGTTTTATCCATTCATAAAAGGCAAGGAGTAAAGATTAAAAGAAAAGTAACATCAAAACCCACAGAAACAAGTAAAATGTACTTAATTGAATCTTTGGCAGTTTATTGATGCTGAGACTTCCCCCCCCCCCTTGAAAATATATAACATTTCCCTTTTATCTTCTCTCAAGCATGCCAGAATAAATTAGTGACTGCATAATTAATATCCAGGTATTTTGTGATATTTTGATAATGGGCTCCCCCTCTTCTAATCTCATTTTATATTTCAGACCACACACTCTCAGTTTGTTGATAATGCATTTGGTTGCAGCCGGAGATATTTCCAGGTCTAAAGCCAGGTTCACATTTTTGCTTTGAAGAGACAGAAATTCCAAACAAATACAGATGGTCAGACCATAAACTTAATTAAAATTTCTGCTTTGCTGGATGTTACATTAAATATGGCCATAATGCCAAGAGAAATACACGAAAAATCCATTTGTATCCACATGCTGCTGCTTCTACGTCGTATAAAATAACAGAATGCTAAGAAGTATGTGTTTGTGTATACGTGTGTGAGAGCATGTGTGTGTTAATCCTGTTCTCTCTTTTGGCTTGGCCGTCATGCTAGTCATGTTTTGACCAATAAAAGATGGGTTTTAATTAAAATCTGGGATTGGCCAGCTGTACATCTGTTAACTTTTCTTCTATAAATTCTCAAGCACTAATTTAGATACTTTCTGAAGTACTTTGACCTTTTTTTTTTTTATGCAAATCCAGAACATTTGCATCTTTCCTATTTATTTATTTAGAGGTATATAGAGATAATTACTTTATTGGTGAGTGTGATCCCGGACGGGGGCAGAGATGCAAACTGGGGAATAAGGATATGTTTCAAACTGGCCACCACGATGGTCAACTGGCTCCTCTATCCCATGGGATCTTCTGCGGAGTCTCATGAAATGCATCTTAGGAACTTCCATTATGGGCTGAATTGTGTCCTCCTCAAATTCAGGGGTCGAAGGCCTACCTCCAGCATTTCAGAATGTGGCTGCCTTTGAGAGAGGGTCATTAAAGAAGCGATTATGTTGAAAGGAGTCTGTTAGGGTGGGCCTTAATCCAGTCTGACCGGCGTCCTTTCAAGAGTTAATTTGGACACACAGAGAGCTATCAGGGATGCGCACACATAGAGGAAAGGCCATGTGAGGACACAGCGAGAAGGTGGCCGTCCACAAACCAAGGAAGGAGGTCGCCGAAGAAACCAATCCTTCCTACACCTTGATTTTGGCCTTCTGTCCTTTGGAGTCGTGAAACAATAAATTCTGTTGTTCAAGCCACTCAGTCAGCGGTGCTTTGTCATGGCAACCCTAGCGGAGGAAAATATCCTCTGACAAGGGAGAAGAAAGGGTCAAAGTTTTGACTGTTGGAGGGTCCCGTGCCAGCCCTTCTGGGTTGCATACGCTTAGCTAGGTGCCAAGCAGCTTCCCTTGGAGTCTCAGGCACTGGGGGCAGCAGAGATGACCTTAGGGGAGGTGTGACAGGGGCACAGGTGGGTTTAAGGCCAGGCCTTGGTAGATAGCAGATGTGAGAAGCAGGTTGGAGCCTGCGCGGGACTGGGCCGCAGGGTGTGCAAGGGAAGGATGGGAGGGTGGCCAGAAGGAGAGCTGGATGAGGCTGAGAGGAGGGAAGGCAGAGCTGAAGTGATGTGTGATACAGGGGGTGTGATGCCAATGATGAGGGACAATGAGGACGGGCACCGGGCCCCCTATACCTTCTGACATCTCACATGACATATGTACTTCACATCAACTATCTCGCCTGAAACCAGCACCCCTCCCGGATGTAAGCAACGTTTTTAACCCTATTTTACAGATGAAGAAACTGAGGCAGACAGAGGCGCAGGAACTTGTCATGAGAGCTGCTAGCCACTAGTGGAGCTCAAGGTCAACTGAACCTGGCTCCCAAGCTTACGTTCTCGCTCGTGTCTCTCGGCTTTCTCTTCTTGATGCTCTGATTGCAACTGTTTCAGAAAAGAGAAATTTGAACAGATGTTTTAGTTTGTCTGAATTTCATGCAGAAGTTATTTCTTTGAGAACCTATAAGGTATTCTATGCAGAACATGACCACGAGGAGGTCAGGGTAGCCCAGTGGTTACACAGTCAGACTACAGAGCCAAAAGGCACATGTTCACATCCCAGCTCTTCTACCCGCCAGCTGGGCGACTTTGGGAAAGTCACTCAACCTCTCTGTGCCTTACTTTAAACGCATCAGTGATTAAACACAGCACCCACCTCCTGAAGTTGTTGGAAGGATTATTTGATACACATAAAGTGCTTCATGTCCTATGTTTTTTTTATTATTATAATGTTTAAAAATGTTCACCAGATAGGACTTCTTGCAGTAACTCTTGTCCGTGAAAATTATTGAACATCACACGCGCATCTCTGAATTTTCGCAACACGTCAGTTGCTCTGTAACCTAAGGGACAGATTTTTAAGAAGCAGTCGAGTGTCAGCTGTGCAACATCACATTGCCAGCATCATAAATGAAGTCACCATTTGGCACGTAATTCCTTGGCAGGGGCGGTTCTCACCAACAGGGAAAATGAAAAAATAAAATTAAATAAAATCCCCACCGTGATCTGTCAAGCATTTCAGACACATGGCTCAGCGGCTTTTCCAGCTGCAAAGTTCGTTTTCCACCCATCTTAGAACTCGGAGGGCCCAGCTACGCAGAGGAGGTGACCTGTTCAGTAAATCCTGTTTTGTTTGTTTGTTTTTTTCTGTGGCTGTCCTTTCTCTGCAGGTGAGGCTGTTTTCCACGGGGAGAAGACAACCACGTTACTCGAACGCAGACACGGTCTCTGGCTTAGAGGCCGTTCATTTCTTATCTGGTTGCTTTAACTTAATGTGGGGAACCCGGCTGAATGATTGCGATGGTTGTTCTTATCTCATTTCCTCTCTTTCGAGGGTGGAGAGAGCAAGTTTCCTCATCTGTGAAATGAAGGGGTTGGACCAGATATCCTCCAAGGTCCTTTTGGCTCTGGCACTTTTTTGTGGCTTTGGGTTCGCTTCTTCTTGGGTATTGTTCTTTGTTTTCCAGTGCACTGAATAAGGCCCACACAGCTCTCCATGCTTACTGCAGTCGGGGCTGCTGGGAAAGCAAAAGGCAAGGTCTTACATTTCAGCAAGGCCTTACAATTTATTTATTTTTTTAAGTTTCTGTATTTGTTTTTGAGAGAGAGCATGCACAGGCAGGGGAGGGGCAGAGAGAGAGAGGGGGAGAGAGAATCCCAAGCAGGCCCCGCACTGACAGCGTGGAGTCCACCATGGGGCTTGAACCCATGACCCATGAGATCATGACACGAGAGGAGAAATCAAGAGGCAGACGCTTAACCAACTGACCCACTCAGGTGCCCGGCAAGGCCCTACAATTTATAACATGCCTTCACATATGCGTCCTTTATAAAATCTTTGCAGAAATCAGAAAGGACTTTTGGATGAGGCTGAGACCCGGGGGAAGTTAAATGACTTGTCCAAGGTCACATAGCTTGTAGGAAGCAGGGCCTTGCAACAAGCCTTTCTGTCAGCTCAACGGTGTCCACAGTCTGCCACAGTGCCTCACAACCCAAGAGGACACGATGACATTCTAAGGATTCTCAGTTCCTTTAGAGTGGACTCTGTTTGTTGTGCTTAGCTCGTGTGTATGGCCCTGAACCAGTCATTATGGCCAGGGGAGAGGAAAGCTTCTGATTTGCCCAAACCTGGTCATAGCATCTTAGAAGCTGGGAAGGAATCAGCTCCCCGGAACCGCTGAAAATGGGAGTTGGCAAATCAAGGGAGCCAGTCAGCAGATGAAGACAGAATACGTGGCACACAGAAAAATACGAAAATCCCTCTTGTCTGCGGAGAAAGCATTTCCCCTAAGAATAGGCTTCAAAAATAAGTTCAGGAACGTTTCATTTTCTATTTTGTCTTAATTGAATTTAATTTTCGCCAAAGCAGTTTGCCCTTGAACTGATATTGGCTCACCGAAGACTAACTCTCGGGTGGTTGAGGAAACGTAACAGCAAAAGCTCAGTCATCTCAAGTACCGGGATTTCTGGAAATCCATATCCAGTTAGTGTGTTTGGATCCCAGCTCAAATGAGACAAACTCATTCTCCTCTGGGACATGCAATAAGAATTTGGAGCTCTCCCCATCGGGTCAAACCAACAAACATTTCTGGGATGTCTTACACACAGGGGGCCCAAGGCATAGAGAGGTGATTTGGGCAGCCATGTTTCCTGCTTTTTCAATCTGACCCCATCATCTAGTTTTCTGTTTCTTGCCCTGTGATTTCCAGATTTTCCACCTGCGAGACCTTGTGATTTTGGGGTGTATGTCATTCAAGTCCCCTTTGACTTCAAGGAGGTGCTCAAAGGGTTGTTTTTTAAAAAACTGCTTTCGGATTATATTCTGTTGACCAAAACGGTCCCCTCGGTTGTCATGGTAACTTTCATATTGCAAGAGGCTACATGTTAGCCTAGAGGTTGGACAAGCAGATGACTTCCAGACAGGAGCTGATTTAGGACTTCTGGGCTGAGACACAGGGCTTTTACTGTCCTAGAAACTAGTTTACATGATTTGTAAATCATTTGGATTCAAATAAGCTAACCTCTGAATGAAGTATGAACTGTCCCTTCAAGGTACTACTCAACTTGTTCATTTATATTCTTCAAGTTTCAACTAGTAGCTGACTAGTTAGCCCTTGGATGCAAGGAAAGGAAAAGTTGTCATGTGTGTAAAGTTGCACGTTTTGCAATATTGAACAATTTTCACAAATGCATGGAGTTTGATACAAATTATTTGTATTGGCAGCTGGATGAATATCAAACACTAGAATTGCAAAATTGCTATTTTTATGAAAATATTTTAGAAGCTTTCGTCAAGGGCACCTGGGTGGCTGAGTTGGTTGAGCATCCGACTCGATTTCGCCTCAGGTCATGATCCCAGGGGTGAGGGATCAATCCCCATGGCAGGCTACACGCTGAGCAGGGGGCCTGCTTAAGATTCTCTCTTTCTCTCCCTCTGCCCCTCTCTCCTGCTCACTCTCTCTCTCTAAAAATAAATGAATGGGGGCGCCTGGGTGGCGCAGTCGGTTAAGCGTCCGACTTCAGCCAGATCACGATCTCGCGGTCCGTGAGTTCAAGCCCCGCGTCGGGCTCTGGGCTGATGGCTCAGAGCCTGGAGCCTGCTTCCGATTCTGTGACTCCCTCTCTCTCTGCCCCTCCCCCGTTCATGCTCTGTCTCTCTCTGTCCCAAAAATAAATAAACGTTGAAAAAAAAATTTAAAAGCACCTACAAAGTTCTGCTAAAGTCATGCTTCTCAGGTGACTGGCATGGCAAGGAACCCGTTCCTGTAAGATGGAGACTCCTTGATGGGTAACCTTGGCTCCTCACTGGTCCGGCTAAAACTTTCTTAGAACTGTACTGCAGTCCAAGGCTCCTCCTACTCACCCCTGCTTCCTCCCCCTTCTTTTTCCCTAGTGCCAGACCTGCATCATGGTCCCTTCCAGGCATTTCCCGAATACATTTCTTGAATGTTTAACCCCATCCTGGATTCTTAGAGGTAACGCAATCATAAAAACAAGAGTTTATAAAACACACATATACGCCTTATATAATAATAAAAATGTGTGAATCTGCCATCCAGGCTAAGGAATAGAAAATTACCTGTAACCCTCCTTCCTCTCCTTCACTACAAAGCGAACCACTGTCCTAAATTTTGTGTAATCATTCCTTCCCTTTTCTTTATTGTTTAATCAATGATCTACGTATTCCCAAGCACGTCGTTGTTAATTTTTTTCTATTCTGGAATTCTATATAAAAGGAATTCAACTTCAGGTATTCTCTGACTTTATTACTCAACAGTCCATCAACACAACATTCAGGTGTGTACAACCATAAAGTCAGGTGACTTTGGTATTTGTCTGGTTTCGACTGTATGTTTTATTCCTTTGTAGTAGTAAGTTACATATTCTTGACACTAATCTTTTGCCAATCATATGTGTTGCAAATATCTTATCATTTGGGGCTTGACTTTTCACTTTCTTTGTGATATGGTTTGATGAACAGAAGTAATCACAGATACCTATCTTTTCCTATACTGTGTTTTATTTAATAGATTCTTTCCTATTTTAAGACCTTAAAAGATATTCCTCTGTATTGGCTATGAAAAATTGTATTTTGCCTTTTATAATTTGCCTTTTATATTTTAATCTTTTATGTACTGAAATTGATTTTTAATATGGCATGAAATAGAAATCCAATTTCACTGGTTTTTTTTTTTCTTTTTTTGAGAGAGAGAGGGAGAGTGTGAGTGGGGAAGGGGCAGAGAGTGTGAAAGAGAGAAAATCCCAAGCAGGCTCCGCACAGACCGTGGGACTCACGAACTCGTGAGATCCTGTCCTGAGCTGAAACAAAGAATCTGAGGCTTAACCGACTGAGCCACCCAGGCGCCCCCTAATTTCATTTTTTTAATTGAAATATAATTTAGATCAGTAAAATTCACCTTTTACAGTCCTATGAGTTTTGATAAATGCAATTGTATAACCATCACACTTTCAAGCTATAGAACTATTCCTTCACCCCCAGAAAGTCCCTTTATAAAGCCCATCTGTAATCAACCTCTTCCTCTATCTCAATTCCTGGAAACCACTGATCTATTTTCTGTCCCTATAGTTTTACCTTTTTCTATTAGGTCTTATAAATGGAATCACACAGTATATAGCTTTTTTTTTAAGCTTATTTATTTTGAGAGAGAGAGACAGAGGGGAGGGGCAGAGAGAAAGGGAGAGAGAGAATCCCAAGCAGGCTCCATGCTGTCAGCGCAGAGCCCAACGTGGGGCTCAATGTCACTAACCATGAGATCATGACCTGAGCCGAAATCAAGAGTTGGAGGCTTAACCAACTGAGCCACGCAGGTGCCCCAGTATGTGGCATTTTGAGTATGGCTTCCTCCACTCTGTAAAATGCATTTGAGACTCATCCGTGTTGTGTGAATCAGTAACTCCTTTCTTTATTGCCGAATAGTGTTTCAATGATTGGTTGTACCATTGTGTGTCTACCCTTCATCCATTAAAAGATATTCGGGTTGTTTCCAGTTTTTGCTGATTTCCACCAGCAGTATAGGAAGACTGTGTGTTCTGCCTCCTCACCAGCTTACCAGCTGATATTGTCTTTCAAAAAACCATTCTAATGTGTGTTTGTGTGTTTAGCGTATCTCATAGTGGTTTTGATCTGTGTTTCCCTTAGGACTCAGGATGGTAAGCACCTTTTCATGTGCTTATTTCCCATCTGTGTCTCTTCTGGGAAGGAATGTTTGCGGTTTAACCCTTGAGTTGCTTGTATTATTATTGGATTGTAACAGTTCTTTACATATTCTTAAGGTCCTTTATGAGAAGGTGGTTTACAAATACTTTTTCCCCGTGTGTGCCTCACATTTTCATTTTCTTAATCGTATTATTTGAAGAGATGTTTCTAATTTCATAAAGTCTATTGGATTATGTTTTTTTTTAAGGATCATGCTTTTTGCACCCTAAGAATTCTTTGCCTAATCTGAAGTTACAAAATTTCCCCCCCTTCTATAAGTTTTAAAGTCTTAGCTTTTACTTTAGGTCTATGATTCATTAAACAGCTTAACTTTTTTATATGCTAAAAGGTTAAACAAGTTATTATTATTTAAATTTTGTTAATGTTTATTTATTTTTGAGAGAGAGAGAGAGAGAGAGAGAGCATGAATAGGGGAGGGGCAGAGAGAGAGGGAGGCACAGAATCTGAAGCAGGCACCGGGCTCCGAGCTGTCAGCACAGAGCCCGACACGGGGCTCGAACTCACTAACTGCAAGATCATGACCTGAACCAAAGTTGGACGCTTAACAGACTGAGCCACCCAGGCACCCCTCAAACAAATTATTTTTAACAATAAAATATTACCATTCTGATGTTTCCATCTCATAGAAAATTACATGGTTACATTTCAGCTCCTTGATTCAAGCTTCTTCCATGTTGGTATTTTTTTTTTTAATGTTTATTTTTGAAAGAGAGAGAGAGAGACACAGAGTACGAGCAGGGGAGGGGCAGAGAGAGAGGGAGACACAGAATCCGAAGCAGGCTCCAGGCTCTGAGCTGTTAGCACAGAGCCCCAGGCAGGTCTTGAACCCATGAACCATGAGCTCATGACCTGAAGTCGGACGCTTAACGACTAAGTCACCCCAATGTTGGTATTTTCTCCCACTTGCCATTATGAACTTCTTTTCTTTTTTTTTTTTTTTTTAAAGTAAGGTGTACACCTAACATAGGGCTTTAACACATGACCCTGACACCAAGAGGGGCGCCTGGGTGGCTCAGTTGGTGGAGCATCCAACTCCTGATTTCAGCTTAGGTCAAGATCCCGGAGTCGTGGGATCAAGCCCTACGTTGGGCTACACAATGAGTGTGGAGCCTGCTTAAGATTCTCTCTCTCCCTCTGCCTCTGCCCCTCTCCCCCACTCCTCATACTCTCTCTCTCTCAAAAAAAAAAAAAAAGGAGTCACATGCTTTACCAACTGAGCCCATCAGCACCCCTTAACTTTCTTTTTTAAACAGAATATATGAAGCCCAAATCAAACAATCTACCCTTGAGCCAATTTCCTTGGGGCATGCAAACTATCAGATAGGGTATTTCTACGTGCAGAGAAAATCTCGATTCTAAACATAAAAACACTTGATGTTATTAAGTTGAAAATACGAATCTCAAAACTACCTAATAAGACAGACTTTCTTTACTTTAAAATTTTTTTTTAATTTTTCAAAATATTTATTTCTTTTTTAAATTAAAAAAACCTTTTTTTAACTTTTTTTATTTATTTTTGAGACAGGGAGAGACAGAGCATGAACAGGGGAGGGTCAGAGAGAGGGAGACACAGAATCTGAAACAGGCTCCAGGCTCTGAGCTGTCAGCACAGAGCCCGGCGCGGGGCTCGAACTCACGGTCTGCGAGATCATGACCTGAGCCGAAGTCGGCCGCTTAACCGACTGAGCCACCCAGGCGCCCAAAATATTTATTTTTTGAGAGAGAGGGAGAGACAGAGCGTGAGCAGAGGAGGATGAGAGAGAGGGAGACACAGAATCCGAAGCAGGCTCCAGGCTCGGAGCTGTCAGCACAGAGCCTGATGCTGGGTTTGAACTCACGGACTGTGAGATCATGACCTGAGCCGAAGTCGGACGCTTAACCGACTGAGCCACGCTGGCACCCCTACTTTTTAAATTTCAGTGGAAATATTGTTTTAGCTACTTCCTCTTCCTTAAAATTGCTGTTCACTCAATAAGTGCATTAAAAAAAATAAACCCCCAAGAGAGGTACTTCGTGATCAGATTCATTTTGATATAGGCTCAGAAAGGAATTTCCATCTTCAGCAATGTCTGCCTGCTGGTTTGCCCATGGCGAGGCCAACAGACATCGCAGCGGACTGCCCATAAGCCTTCTCTTTTCCTACCACCCCTCATCTTTTGAAGACGATTCTGTTTGCATGTGCACACATGTGTGTCTACCTATGTGTGCCTGAAGAGACCTGATGGAAATGAGATCGCGGTCTCTTTCTCTTTAGCCATGTGGGGAGCCAGCCCTATGATGAGTGACCGTGGTTGAAGAGGCTGCTATCTAAAAGGGCTCTTGCTGCTTAGGATACCGCCTCTTGGTCTCCTGGTTGGCCTGGAGCCTTTGTCTACACAGCAGCTCCGTGGAGCACTGCTAAAGCTGTACCTCTGGTGAGCCTTTCCTGGGAAGTTTCTTCAAAGTATAGTGTGATTTACAGTCTGAAATGATAACCCTTGCAGGAGGCGAGCAGCACTCAACGTGCTTTTTGCCGAATCCCACAAATAAACATTCCCGTGGCAAAGTGATCTTTTCTACCTTTGCGTATTAGATTTAATAAGGGGTTAACGTCAAAGTCACACACAGAACAGAGAGAAGGATGTTACCGAATGCTCAGCATGGTCTCTACAAAAGTTGTCTGCTGAATGCAGCACATTTCCTTTTCAGGGTTGATAAAAAGCCCGAATGGGCAGGATGCTGATATGAAGGGGAAACCAACGTACTCAACATTTTGGGTTTGGGCCTGACTCTCTTTAAACTAGGTCTTCTTGGGGCACCTGGGTGGCTCAGTCGGTGAAGCGTCCGACTTTGGCTCAGGTCACGACCTCATGGTTCATGGGTTCGAGCCCCGCGGTGGGCTCCGTGCTGACAGCTCAGAGCCTGGAGCCTGCTTCGGATTCTGTGTGTGTGTCTCTCTCTCTGCCTCCCTTCCCCACTTGCGTTCTGTTTCTGTCCATCTCACTCTCAAAAATAAACCTTAAAAAAATAAAAAGAAATAAACTAGGTCTTCTTTTTTAAGTCACAGGGCTCATACATGGGGTACTGTTGACATCTCGCACTTCTACCTGTGTGAGCTTACCTAGTGACCAGAAAGTCGTGAAAAGAAAAGACTCACTTTGAAATTCTACCAATACCGTTGCCAGGGAAAGAATGGCTAGGATTTTCATGTCTTTGAAAAACGAAATCGAAGAAGAATCTTTGTGTTCAGCTGTGTAATCTAGTTATTACATCAAAGCTAACTGCCATCCTAAAAAAACTAGATGGGATTAAGAAAGCTTCTCCCTTCTCAATTTGGTTGGTTAGTATGTCCCTGGGTGTTTCGAGGTGAATACCTTTATTAGTCCCTGATTTCTGTGTGTAATAAATTACAGTCTCCCCAGTCCTATAGGTAGAAGCCTGCCTCATTTGTAGCAGAGTGAACTTGAGGCCACACCCCAGGTTTGTGCTGATAACTGACTGGCATAAGTGAATGGATGCCTTTAAAATAACAAGGTTAGGGGCGCCTGGGTGGCTCAGTCAGTTGAGCGTCCAACTTCCGCTCAGGTCATGATCTCACGGTTCGTGAGTTCAAGCCCCGCGTCGGGCTCTGTGCTGACAGCTCAGAGACTAGAGGCTGCTTGGGATTCTGTGTCTCCCCTCTCTCTGTCCCTCCCACACTCTCACTCTGTCTCTTTCTCAAAAAAAATAAACATTAAAAAAAATTAAAAATAAAATAAAATAAAATAATAAGGTTACAGGGACACCTGTCTGACTCAGGCAGTGGAACATGCAACCCTTTTTGATCTTGGGGTTTTAAATTCAAGCCCCATGTTGGGTGTACAGATTACTTAAAAATAAAGTATTTTTAAAAATAGGATAAGATACAATAAGATAAGATAAGATAAGATAAAATAAAATAAAATAAAATAAAATAAAATAACAAGGTTACAGAAAAGTTCCAGAAGGACCAACGGCTATCAGGAGAGTGTATCTTTTTTTTTTTTTTTTTTTTGGTAACTTCTACCTCCAACTTGAAGCTTGAACTCATGACCCCGAGACTGAGAGTCACATACTCTACCCACTGAGCCAGCCAGGCACCCCTGTTTCTGTTTTTTGAGTGCTTAAAATTTCAGCTGTTGATGACTAATATTTTCTAGAAATTGTTGCAATACATAATTTTGGTAGCTATTACATTAACTGAATTGGAGAAATATATATATATATATATACACACACACACTCATGACACAAAATACAATATTTTGCATAAATTTATTTATGGATGCCAACTTTTTTTTAGAGTTGAAGATTCTAAAGGAAAAAGTTTAACAGATACCAGTTGTCTTGCATTGACTAGAAAGTCCTGTAGGTAAATTTTTTAAGTTATTAAATATATATATTGCAATAGGACAAATGTGGATTCTTTTAACTAACCCACCTTTTAAAATAATCTTTAATTTAAAAATTACACTATTAAACTTTTAGAGATTTTTAAGGGACATAATTCAAAAGAAGGAAAAGCAATATGCACTTAGATTGTCACAGGTGGTTTATTTACAATAGGAAAAAAGAAAGAAAAAGAAATGTCTCATGAAACATAAATAGTTAACTGTTTAAAACCCGATGGATTATTATGTAGTTGCTAAAATGCCATTTGTTATTTCTACTTATAGGTATATAAAATACATGTGATTCAATATTAATTGAAAAGGCAAAAGGGTGTGTATCGTATGACTGAAACTGATTGAGATATATACATAGGAAAAGAGAACGGAATGTTTTTAAAAATCGTAGAAGATTTATTGGGTGTCTGGGTGGCTCAGACAATTAAGCATCCGACTTTGACTCAGGTCATGATCTCATGGTTTGTGGGATCGAGCCCCACTTCTGGTTCTGTGTTAACAGCTCAGAGCCTGGAGCCTGCTTTGGATTCTGTCTCCCTCCCTCTCTCTGCTCCTCCTCCACTCATGCTCTGTCTCGCTCTCTTTCTCAGAAATAAATAAACATTAAGAAAAATTGTAGAAGATTTGTGAAATATTGAATTACTTTTTAGCAACATTTGAGCAATGAGCATTTTTAAATTACTAAGCCACGAAAACTATTTCAAATTTACATAATCTTAAACTCTTCTTCAATATTCTTCATATATTTCTGGAAAACCAAAACCAGAATAGATTTCATAAGGAATAAGGGAATCAATTGTATCACTAAATATACTGTTTAGTTCAGCTTTTTCTTCCTTTGGCGGGGAGGGGATCTTAAATCTTTCTTGATAAAGTAGTACTTTGATGTACATTCTGGCACAAATTTCTAACCTTGCCTCAGATAACACCCCGAGTAGCTCCATTTTAGCCACGCCCACCTGCTACTTCTCAAGTATGACAACCTCTTTCTGTCTCACACTTAACTGTTTCTTTTGCCTGGAATGTTCTTACCATTCCTGATTCCTTTACAACCCTTAGGTCTCAGTTCAAATGTTATCATTTGAGAAAGGCTTTTGTTAACCTACCCTAACTAAGGTTGTACCATGAAATCCCGTTTTCCTCTCTCTGGATTTCTTCAGCAGGCTTTCCGACATTTGTTTGTGATTTTGCAGGTGGAATTGTGGGTGATTTTTTTGCTAGGACAGTGATATGCTCAGGTTGTATTCCAGGTGGGACAAGGGCAAGAGCAGGAATGGTCCTAGAAAGTCAAGTTACTTGATGGTAACCAACGTGTGGGAAGAAATCTGTGTCTTTCATTTGCAATAGGAAGATGCCAAAGATCTCACAATGCATCTGGGAAAGGACACAGGATAGGGCATCTGCCAAAGGAAATGGGCTGAGACAAGTAACCCCAGGGCCTCTTTCCTTTCTAATCCCAATCAATGATCTGCATTATTATCATCTGGCTTGCAAAATGGCTGACCACCTTTGTTATGTATGTGTCAAGAAGTCCTGGATGGAATGGTGGTGGCTGTGATTTTGCAAAAACAAAACAGAACAAAACAAAAACAAACAGCACCAAAAAACCAAAACACTCCCCCCCACTCCAGTCATGTAAAAAAGAGTCATAATTCTAAGTAGGTTTATTCTCGGTTCATCTTTCTTTTCTGCACTGAACAAAATTCTAACACATTCTCTTGGTTGCAGAGAGACTGTTGCTCTGGGAATTGCCTGAGCACCCACCTGTTCTCCCAGACTTTCCTCGCCTTCTTAGTCACTCAAAACCTGACCTCTTTTACAGAGAAGCAGAGACAAACCTTCCCAGGTTTCAGGGGCTACCGGATACCCAGCTTTGACCCTAGAATGAGGCAGGGCCTCAGACATTCCACAGAGTAGGGAGAGTCCCTGACAGAGCTTTTCAAACTTTCTGAATCCATAACCCTCTTACTCTGTTTTTGGTTAATTACAAGATACTAATAAAGAAATTGGTATTTGTAAGAGCCAGTAAACTGGCTAGCCAGAAAGTCTGGGGAAAAAAAAGCCATAATTAAACATCGAGAGTAGAAGTTGTGGGGTTTATAGTAAAATCTGTCTACTTACTATGTTCCTTATCTAGGCCAAAATATGACAAATGCAGTGGACATTGAATCGACTGGTGCAATGTGCTTGTTGGTGTAGTTCTTTGCTATACTCGGGCATAAATGCACTGCTATGGGATGACGATAGTATCATTTGGAGATGGAAGAAAGAAATTGCCTCAGAAATAGGCTCATTGAATCTTGAAACCAATAGATCCAAAAACTCAAGTAACAGCTCTTCCAAATGTCCCAAGGAATTGAGGTAAGTTTCGGAAGACATGAGTGTCACGATCCTACATTTGATAGGATTCTGATATTTGCCTGTTACAGATTCACTGACTTGACAGAATTAGAATTCTTTAGTATCCAGGGGCCCCTGGCTGGCTCGGTTGTTAGACTACGCAACTCTTGATCTTGGGGTCGTGAGTTCGAGCCCCATGTTGGGGCTTGACAAATCGGGTAAAACTCTGAAAAAAAATTCTTCAATATTCAAATTTGGGGGGTTAAAAAAACTGGGTGGTTTCGTTGTTTTGGGTTTTTTTGCATAGAAGTCTTCTTTTTAAAAATTTTTATTTATTTATTTTGAGAGAGAGAGCACGAGCAGGTGAGGGGCAGAGAGAGAGAGAGAGAGAGAGAGAGGGGGGAGTGAGAATCCCAAGCACGCTCTGTGCTCTCAGTGCAGAGCTGGGAGCTTGATCTCAGGAACCATGAGATCATAACCTGAGTGGAAATCAAGAGACGGAAACTTAACCTACTGAGCCACTCAGGAGCCCCGCCTAGAAATCTCCCTTCATTAGATTTTTTTTTTTAAGGTTTTGGCCCCAAGATAGTCTAGCAGCTGGGAATAGGCCCACGTAACCTGAGTTCAAATGTCGACAGTCACATACTCAGTTTATTTTACCTCAGCCTAAATGAGCTCATCAACGTAAACCACTAAGAACAACACCTGGCACATAGTCAAGTCTTTAAATCGTGTCTACTCTTGGTATTTTAAACCTAGTAGATCAAAGCATTAGGTTAGGCAAAGGTGGTAAAACACTTTGCTGAATTGGATGAATATTCTTACATTTCTTAATATGGATGCATCGCCTAGGTAGGTCCAAAATTTAAATAAGCAAATCTTGTTTGTAATCAGCTGTGTTGATCAG
This sequence comes from Acinonyx jubatus, assembly GCF_027475565.1. Taxonomy (NCBI): domain Eukaryota; kingdom Metazoa; phylum Chordata; class Mammalia; order Carnivora; family Felidae; genus Acinonyx; species Acinonyx jubatus. The sequence goes on along the minus strand of NC_069383.1, from coordinate 48,578,172 downwards.
TGTTTCTAGTGTTTCACAAAATAAACTCTAAAACACTAGTTCTCTTTTTTTAAAAAAAATTTTTTAGAAGTGCTTATTTTTCAGAGAGAGAGAGAGAGAGAGAGAGAGAGAGAGAGAGACAGAGCACAAGTGGGGGTGGGGGCAGAGAGACAGGGAGACACAGAATCTGAAGCAGGCTCCAGGCTCTGAGCTGTCAGCATGGAGCCCGACACAGGGCTCGACCTCATGAACTGCGAGATCATGACCTGAGCCAAAGTCGGACGCTTAACCGACTGAGCCACCCAGGCGCCCCTAAAGTAGTGGTTCTCACACTGAAGCTTGCATGAATCATCTGGAGGGCTTATTAAAATGCAAGTTGCAGGACCTCTCTGCAGTTTATAATTCACCAGCTCTGGAGTGCGGCCTTAGTGTTTTCCTTCTAACAAGCTCTCAGGGCGTGCTGGTGCTGCTGGTCTCTGGACCGCACTTTGAAAACCACTTCTCTAATGGCTGGTGCAGTTCATGGTAATTACATGGAGGAAGAGTCCTCCCCTCCTCCTTCCTTTTTCTGCAAGGAACACTGCCGTCCTGTGGTTTCCTGGGAACTACAGTGTTCTTTACAAACAACTTGATCTCTTTAATCGAATTAAAGTCTCCATTTACTCCTTTTCTTCATCTCTGCAAGTACTTCCCAGACAGTTCTCTAGTCTAAGGCATCGGTGTTTTGCTTTTGTTTTTTAAAATTTGGTTAGGAACATTAACTTTGCATGAGAACATTAGCTTAAAATTTGGTGAGGAACATTAACATTTAACTTTCTGCTTCCAGATGGTGGTTACACCAGTTACCAGTATGATCTTGGGCAAGTTTCCTAATCTATCTTTGGATCCCTCATCTGCAAGGAGGGCATCGCCTCTCCTTGCACAAGGGGGTGGGGAGAGTTGAATGAAATCCTAAAAGCAAGTCCTCAGTGTAGTGCCTGGCCCAGAGCAATGGCCCGGTAAACGTGAGCTATTAGTGATCAATAAGCTAAACAGGAAGCCAAGATCTTGTACTAAAGAGCAAAGAGTAATTGAAAAGCAATAGACAAGAAAATAATGTCATTTTTAAAGAACAGGCATGGGAGTGGGAAGGATTTGAATTTTGATCAGATTAAGGACGCTGAGTTACTAGTTACTTCACTTGAGCACCTAATAATATCACGCATGAGTTAAGGCCAATTTGCTGGAGTATTTTGACTTGTTTCAACTTGAGAGACTAGAAACATCTTGCTGGGAGTTACCGTCCTGTTGCTGGAGGAGTTTTACAGTCTTTCTCTTCTAGATCAGTGCTCTTTATATATAATCTCTGGTTACAGGAACCACTAATTCGTCTTACAGCTTTTCATACTGTGAATGCAATGCTTTCCCTTTAACTTAGTTCATTCTCTTGGAGCACACATTTTCCAAACATTTCAGAAAATCAGAACTTAACATAATTTGGCAGCAGCTACAGCAGGATAACTCACTTTTGCAAACATTTGGGATTCTTTGGAAGACATTTCTAGACTCACTTGTGCCTGACTTTATTAAGTTTATTCTTTTCATACATTCATATTCATCTTTCTGGAAGCACCAGCCCTTGTAAGGTCGTGTCTACAAAAGTGGATCTTTGCGGTAGATACGTTACAATTCTAAATAAGTCTCTGAAAACTTCCTCTTAGCGTAAAACAAAAGAGGCCATTATTGTGGATATTGGTCTTTTTTGCAAAACAACTTCTGAATTTATTTTGTATAGGAGGCACCGCAGAAAGAAAGGAAGTTTGAGGAGAATCTTTGGTGGACAGGATTGGTTTTTTTTAATATAAGAACCTGTCTTTGAGAGGGAGGCAATCTGAAGCATACATCTTCAATCAAATAAGTAAAATAATAACTTTTGGCTCTGCTGTAACATATGAGCTCAAGGGTTTTCCTTCTCCTTTTCAGCTTACACATTTTAAATGTGCGCACAGTTCCCAATTTATAAACATCTATAAATGACTCACCAAACAGATAACTTTGTTCTGCCTCCTCATACTTTCATCACCAGAGCCCATTCATGGGAAATTTTCAGGGGAAACGTCTAAAAAAGAAACAAGCAAAAAAATACATCTAATTGGAACATTTAGAACAAGGGTCTCTTCTGACTTCAGCCTGCATCAGAAGTAACTGCAGGGCTTGTCAAAACACAAATGTCTATCATGGGTGAATGGATAAACAAATTTGGTAGACACACACACACAGACACACACGCGCGCGAATATAATTCAGACTTGAAAAGGAAGGAAATTATGTTATATGCCATGACATGGATGAACCCTGGGACATTATGCGAAGTGAAATAAGCCGGTTACAAAAGGACAAATATTGCATGATCCCACTTATGTGAGGTAGGGAGAGTAGCCAAAGTCATAGAGACAGAGAATGGTGGCTGCCAGGGGCTGGGGGAGAGGAGGAACGGGGGCTTATTTCATGAGCACTGGGTAAGAGTTTCAGTTTGGGGTGATGAAAAAGTTCCGGAGATTGGCTGCACAATATACCGTGGATGTGAGTCCTACTGCAAGACGGCAGGCTTAAAAATGGTTGGGATGGTAAATACTGTGCGCATTTATCACATTTAAAAATTAAAAAAATAAAAAGAGAACGGGGTTAGAGAAATTGGAGACAGCAATGTGAACGTGTCAAGGAGTTTTTCTACGATGGAAAGGTGAAAATGGGGCACAGCTGGACGGAGAAGTGAGGTCAAGTGTTTTGCTCACACAGTGTGATCCTAGTTGTCTGTTCCTATTTATGAAGAAGAATTATGTTCATTGACATAAGAAAGCTTATATAGACTTCCTGTTTTTCAGTGGGAAGCTTGCAAGAGAGTAGGGTGTGCAGGCCAGCAGGACTGAGTTGAGGAATGTCCCGGTGAGAAATAATAAACCTCAATTTTTTATTTATAAAAAAATAAATAAATTTTATTTATTTATAAATAATAAATACTATCTATTTGCCAAATGATTTATTTGCAAAATGCAAAAATGCATTTGTTAGAAAGGGACTGGGGTGCCTGGGTGGCTCAGTCGGTTGAGTGTCCGACTCTTGATTTTGTCTCAGATCATGATCTCGGGGTTTGTGAGTTTGATCGGGCTCTGCACTGACAGTGTGGAGCCTGCTTGGGATTCTCTCTCTCCCTCTCTCTCTCTGCCCTTCCCCTGATCTCATGCACACACTCTCTCTTTCAAAATAAATAAATAAACTTTAAAAAGAAAAGAGAAAAGAAAAGAAAAGAAGAATCACAGGTCAGTCTGAGCCCAATATGGACGCTCTTAAAAAAAAAAAAGACTAATAGTATTATCTACACCCAAGTTTATGGTGAATATTAAAAACCATGCGAAAAGTACATGGCATAACATGTGGCATGCGATGTTGAGCAAGCCTTAGATACAGTTATGGCTTATTAGTTGTTCTTTCAAAAAGGCAAAACTTGAATTTTTTGTCTCTTTTACATTTGTGAATTACTTAGTATTTTAGAAAAACTCAAGTTTTCTACCTGTGGTTTCCTTTACTCCTGACACAGGACCATGCATTTCTGGTCACCAAATGTGTGGGAGGTCCCCCGCTGCCCCGCAGCAGGCAATTCTCCACGACATCCACCAGACATCTTGGACTTCAACTTAGAGCCGACACTATCCGGGGAGAATGCTGGGTCCCACAGGTTAAGAGCTCGATCCTACAAGGCTGCCCCGCCCCCTTCCTCAAACGCCAATCACAAGCCCACTGTGTTATCACCTGTGTTTCTGACCAGCTGTGGATGAGAGGTCCCCAGGACCCTTTCCTTGGGTTCCATTAATTTGCTAGGGCAGCTCACAGAACTCAGACATTTTACTTACTAGATCACCAGTTTATTATAAAAGGATATAACTCAGGAACAGCCAGATGTAAGAGTTGTGGAGGGCAAGGTGAGCCTCCTTGCCTCTCTGGGTCCACCGCTCTCCCATATCGCCACACGTTCACTGACCAGGAAGCTCTCCAAACCTAGGCCCTTGACGTTTTTATGGAGGCTTCGTTACATAGGCAAGCTTGATGGAATCATTGGCAATTGGTGATTGATTCCACCTCTAGCCTCTTTCCCCCTTACCCAAGGTCTGTGGGTAGGACTGAAATTTCTAACCCTCTAAACGTGTGGTTGGTTCTGCTGGTAAGCAGCCCCCATCTTCTTCCTTTTTTTTAATTTAATTTTTTAAAATTTACATCCAAATTAGTTAGCATACAGTGTGAAAATGATTTCAGGAGTAGATTCCTTAAGCCCCTTACCCATTTAGCCCATCCCCCCTCCCACACCCCCTCCAGTAACCGTTTGTTCTCCATATTTATGAGTCTCTTGTGTTTTGTCCCCCTCCCTGTTTTTATATTATTTTTGTTTCCCTTCCCTTAAGTTCATCTGTTTTGTCTCTTAAAGTCCTCATATGAGTGAAGTCATATGATATTTGTCTTTCTCTGACAGACTCATTTCACTTAGCATAATACCCTCCAGTTCCATCCACATAGTTGCAAATGGCAAGATTTCATTCTTTTTGATTGCCGAGTAATACTCCATTGTGTGTGTGTGTGTGTGTGTGTGTGTGTGTGTGTGTGTGTACCACATCTTCTTTATCCATTCATTCATCGATGGGCATTTGGGCTCTTTCCATACTTTGGCTATTGTCAATAGTGCTGCTATAAACATTGGGGTGCATGTGTCCCTTCGAAACAGCACCCCTGTATCCCTTGGATAAATACCTAGTAGTGCAATTGCTGGGTGTAGGGTAGTTCTATTTTTAGTTTTTTTGAGGAGCCTCCATACTGTTTTCCAGAGTGGCTGCACCAGCTTGCATTCCCAAGCCCCCACCTACTGGTGAGATCCAAAAGTCACCTAATTAACAAAGACACCTTTACTGCTCTCATCTCTTAGGAAATTCCCAGGGTTTTAGGAGCTCTGTGCCAGCAATGGGGACCAAGACCAAATATGTATATTCTTATTATAAACCACAATATCATATTTAGGATATTTTATTAGAATAACATATATGGTTAAACAAATTTAGTTGTGGTTCTTTTGTCTATATTCCTTGTACTTTTCCATTTGGTTCCTGGATTTTTTTTTTTTTTAACAGGGGGAGTTGGAAATCTCCCCCCTTAAATTTGACATTGTTGTTTTTGCTACATATGAAAAATTTTTTGTGTGTGTAAAGTAACGGTTGCTTGTGAGCTAGAACACATCTCACTGGGAAGGAAACTGTAAAATTTCCAGAACCTTTACCTTGGACCATAAGGGAAAAAAAAAAACAAACAATTTGCCTTGGCCTTTTTGAAAGATCCTAGTTATCTAGGCTCCAAGAAAAAGGCACAATCAATTTTGTGAATTACCATTTCATGTGAACAAAACCAAGTCTTTATGGTATTCTTAATGTGGTTTCTGAAAGGGATTTAGATAATTGGGGCAATTTACAAAAGAGTATGTTCTCCCTGGGGCCAACCCTGCTTTTTCTGTGGTTCTGCAGGTTCTCTGCCCCCTTGTGGCCTTCTGCAGGTTTTTTTTTTTTTTTTTAATTTTTTTACAGTGTGTCACATTTCCGGGCTTCGAGAGTAGCGACTGCCTGGTTCCCTGAACACCAGATGCAATTGCTAATCACATTTGCTCAGACGGGGGAGGAGGCCCCTCATCTCAGCCTACAGGTCTTAATTTCAGAAATTTGCTTTCGGCGCGCAGAGAGAGGGAGAGGATTGCTTTCCAAATTGAAGGGAATTATGTTACAGGCATTTGATTGTATGAGGAGGCAGAATCCCAGAACAGGAAGGAAATCTTCAGAAGTTTTTTAATTCGATGTGGACTCTAGAAGACATTCAGGACAGATGGGCAGGAGGCTAATCTCCGTGTTATATCTTTCTGTCTCCTTGAGACAGTGAAATCATTGTTTTAAAAACATTATTTATTAGAATATATGTTTATTGTTAACATTTTGGAAAATGCTGAAGAATAAAATGAAGAAAATAAAAATCGCCTATAACCCTCTCACCCAGACATGGTCACTTTTCAGTCTGATTTAACCTCTCCTAGTATTTTTTTGAGAGAAATTATGTATACACTTTTGCATTGTATATGTAACAAAATAAGGGTTTTCAGATAGGACAGAGTAGGAGTTGTATGGCCTGGAGGTCAAATCCAGTCCACAGTCTCTTTCTATATGGTCTGATTGAGAATGGTTTTACATTTTTTGGAGTGCCTGGGTGGTTCAGTCAGTTAAACAACTGACTTTGACTCAGGTCGTGATCTCACAGTTCGTGAGTTCGAGCCCCATGTTGGGCTCTGTGCTGACAGCTTAGAGCCTGGAGCCTGCTTTGGATTCTGTGTCTTCCTCTCTCTCTGCCCCTCCCCTGCTCTCTCTCTCTCTCTCTCTCTCTCGAAGATAAATAAACAATACCAAAAAAAGAGAATGGTTTTACATTTTTAAATGGTTGAAAGAATCAAAAGAATAACATTTTGTGACATGTTAATATTATATGCAATTCAAATTTCCGTGTTCATAATAAGGTTTTATTGGAACATAGCTGCATATATTCACTTTATGTATTGTTGATGGTTGGTTTTGCACCACAGTGGTAGAACTGAGTAGTTATAGCAGGGACTATAGCTCTGTAAATTCTAAAATATTTACCATCCAGTCCTTTACAGAAACACTTTGGCAATCCCTGTTACAAAGTAAGCATTCCAATACCTTTAAATATTTTTCAAAAATCAAACAACAAAATTATTGTTTATATAATTTGGTGGAGATGGGTGCTACTTTCTTTTCCCTCATTCTCCTGCTCTTAAAAATATTTTCTCAGGGTGCTTGACTGGTTCAGTTGATGGAGCATGCAATTCTTGACCTTGGGGTTGTGAGTGCAAGCCCACACTGGGTGTAGAGATTGCTTAAATAAATAAAGTGAAAAAAAAATACACATATAGTTTTTTCACAGTGATATTTTAAAAATATTTATTATAAAAAATTTAAATATACACAAAAGTAGAGTACAATGCTGCCATATGCCTATCACCTGGATTCAGTAATTATCAAGATTTTGCCGTATAGCCTTATTTTTTCCCTTTATTCTTTGCTGAACTATTTTATTTTATTTTTGAGAGACCATATGCGCGTGTGGGTAAGTGCGAGGAAGAGCAGAGAGAGGAGTGAGACTCTTAAGTAGTATCTAAGCCCAGCATGGAGCCTGATACGGGCTTGATCTCACAACCATGAGATCACGACCTGGGCAGAAATCAAGAGTTAGACGCTTGACCGCCTGAGCCACCCAGACACCCCTGAACTATTTTAATTTTTTTTTCAACGTTTTTTATTTATTTTTTTGGGGACAGAGAGAGACAGAGCATGAACGGGGGAGGGGCAGAGAGAGAGGGAGACACAGAATCGGAAACAGGCTCCAGGCTCCGAGCCATCAGCCCAGAGCCTGACGCGGGGCTCGAACTCACGGACCGCGAGATTGTGACCTGGCTGAAGTCGGACGCTTAACCGACTGCGCCACCCAGGCGCCCCACCCCTGAACTATTTTAGAGAAAATTATTGGGATCATGTAATTTCATCCCAAAAAACTTGGGCAGTGTTTTTTAGCTATAAAAATAGTACCTGCTCATGATGAATACTAAAGTAAATTAAAACCATATAGATTTATGTAAATACATGAAGTAAAAAGTGGAAATTTCTTTTTTACCTCTCTGCATGCCTTCCCCTGCCAGTTTAGTGGGCATCCTTTCATGCATTTATTTATTGAAGCAGTGTTTTTATTTATTTAAGCAATTTATTTACACAGTGTTGGGCTTGAATTCACGACCTCGAGATCAAGAGTCACATGCTCTCCCAACTGAGCCAGTCAGGCGCCCCTCATCCATTTTTTTTTTTTTTTTGTAGATAGAAATAAAATTTTTTATTATCTGGATTATCCACAAAAGTAATTTTGGAATAAAGAAATGAGAGAAGAGGGGCGCCCGGGTGGCTCAGTCAGTTAAGCCTCCAACTTCGGCTTGGGTCAGGATCTCTCACGGTTCTTGTGTTTGAGCCCCACGTCGGGCTCTGTGCTGACAGCTTAGAGCCTGAAGCCTGCTTCGGATTCTGTGTCTCCCTCTCTCGCTCTCTGCCCCTCCCCTGCTCGCACTCTCTCAAAAAAGTAAATAAACATTAAATTTTTTTTTAAATAAAGAAATGAGAGAAGAAACCCAAATGAAAACATATATGGAAACACTGCAAACTGATATCTTGACCAGCCAACAGTGAGGAGTGGGACCCTTTTAAGTTATTGGTCGGGGGGGATAAGTTTACTCCTTCCCCTGTCATCCGTCACCAAGAAGCCCACATCATAAACCAAGAACATGAAGGTGGTATGTTGGGGATGCCTTACTGCCCTTTGCCACCACCCCATCTAATTTTTCAGGTAACAGGTAAATGCACATAGTCAATTTTAGGGGCCTTCCGTGAGGCTCCCCGAATGGAAGTTGCTTATTACTTTAATCTGCCTTATTATTTTTTTAACTGTTTACTTTGAAAACAAAACTGAAATTTAGAGAAAACGTCCACGCACTGTGCAATGAACTACCGTATACCCTTAACCCAGACTCACCAGTTATCGCCATGATTGTTTTCTCTCTGTCTGTATTTATGCTTATTATTATGAGTGCTAAGCAATTTGAGAAAAACCTGTAGGTATCACGACTCTTTATTCCGAAATCTTTCAGTATGTAAGTGCGCTTTTTTGGAAACTTCACTTGAGAGTGTGGAGCGAAGCCTCGTGCAAGACCCTTTAGAGTTTGCTCAACACAATGTCCTTCTATTGAGGATTCACTGGAATAGGTTGTTTGTGGAGTTACCCAATCACTGTTGAACTATAAATCGACAATTACACATCCTCTTCGGTTTTTTTCATTTTTTGGAAGAAACAAAAGACAGAAACCATTTACACTGGGATTTTTGAGTGTTAGGATTTAGAGTAGATTTTTCCATTGTGTTCTTTCCTCCATGAAATGGACATACGTTTTTTTTTTATTTTTTAAGAAAATGTTTACTTTTGAGACAGAAAGAACACGAGCAGAGGAAGGGCAGAGAGAGAGGGGGACAGAGGATCCAAAGAAGCTCTGCCCGACAGCAGTGAGCCTGATGCGGGACTCAAACTCATGAACCATCTGAGCCAAAGTCAGATGCTGAGCCAACTGAGCCATCCAAGCGCCCCAAAATGGACACACAGTTTTTTAAAAAATAATAACTTTACCGAGATATTCACATAGCATAAAATTCACCTCTGTAAAGTCTACAGTTGAGTGGTTTTTAGTTGATTCACACAGTTGTGCAGTTATCACCACTACCTGATTACATACATTTCATCATCTCAAAAAGAACTTGTACCCATTAGCACCTTTCCACATGCCCCTCTCTAGCCTCTGGCAACAACTAAATGGACATTTCATAAAAATGGAATCATATACTATGTGGCTTTTTGGGTCTAGTTTCCTGCACTTAACAGGTTTGCAAGGTTCATCTTGGTAACATGTGCTACCATGTATGAATCTTGTTCATTTCTATGGTTACATTTTGTGTGTCAACTTCTCAGTTGATGGATAGGTAGGTTGTTTTCATTTCTCAGATATCATGAGCAATGCTGCTATGAACATTTGTGTGCAAGTTTTGTGTGGAAATAAATTTCAGTTCTCTTGGGTATCTACCTAGGAGTGGAATGGGTCATGTGGTAGGTAACTCTATGTTTAACCTTTTGAGGAACATTTTTGATGCGTTACCAAACTGTTTTTTCAAGTCGCTGTGCCATTTTACAAGCCCACTAGCGTTATGTGAGGGTTTCTGTTTTTTCACATCCTTGCCAAGTGTGCTTGTCATTATCCATTTTTTTATTACAATCCTAGTGCACATTCTCATTGTATCTCATTGTAGTTTTCATTTGCACTTTTCTTTTCTTTTTTTTTTAAATAGGCTTCATACCCAGGGTGGAGCCCAATACAGAGCTTGAACTTATGACCTTGAGATCAAGACTTGAGCTGAGATCAAGTTGGATGCTCAACCGACTGAGCCACCCGGGTGCCCCTGGTTTGCACTTTTCTAATAATTAATGACAGTGAGCAGCTTCTCATGTGCTTGTTGGACATTTGTATATCTTCCTTGGAGAAATACCCAGTTAAATTCTTTGCCCATTTTTTAGTTGGGTTACTTGTCTTCTTATTGCATTGTAAGAGTTCTTTATATATTCTGGATACAAGCCCCTCATCAGATACATGATTTGAAATATTTTCTCCCTTCCTGTAGGTTATCTTTCCATATTCTTGAAGCTCTTTTCACTGTCCTCTGAAGCACAACTATTTTTAATTTTAATGAAGTCCAAGTAATTTTTTCTTTTGTTACTTCTGTTTTGGGATCATCTCTAAGAACCATTGCCTAATCTAAGATAAAGATTTATGTCTATGTTTTCTTCTGGGAAAGTTTTATAGTTTTAACTCTTACCTTTAGATCTATGATCTACATTGAGTTAATTTTTGTATTAACTATGTGATAGGGGCATACGTTATTTTTTTTAAGTTTATTTATTTAAGTAATTTTCTACGCCTGATATGGGACTCGAATTCACCACTCCAAGATCAAGAGTCATTTGCTCCTGAGTGGGCCAGCCAGGTGCCCTGGGCATATGTTATTTTTAATAATAAAAATTATAGGGGCGCCTGGGTGGCTCAGTCGGTTAGGTGCCGACTTCGGCTCAGGTCATGATCTTGCGATCCGTGAGTTCGAGCCCCGCATCGGGCTCCGTGCTGACAGCTCAGAGCCTGGAGCCTGTTTCGGATTCTATATCTCCCTCTCTCTGACCCTCCCTGTTTATGCTCTGTCTCTCTCTGTCTCAAAAATAAATAAACATTAATAATAATAATAATAATAATAATAAAAATTATAAAGTATTTTTTCTTTATTTTTTAAAAAGCATTAATTTTTTTAATGTTTATTTATTTATTTTGAGAGAGAGAGAGAGAACACGAGTGGGGTAGGGGCAGAGAGAGAGGGAGAGAGAATTCCAAGCAGGCTCCGTGCTGACACGGTGCAGAACCAACTCAGGGCTTGAAGCCATGAACAGTGAGATCATGACCTGAAATGAAATCAAGAGTCAGACGCTTAACCAACTGAGCCACCCAGGTACCCCTTTTGAAAATTATATTAAAAATAAGTTTGTACTCACAATGAACAAACAGCTTTCAAACTCCTAAAACTTGTTGCTTCAAAATTTGTAGCACATAGCTAGACATTTAAACCTTTATTAGACTGCATATTATTCACTAATATTAGACTGAATATTATTAGATCTTTATTAGACTGAATTGGAAAAAGAAACATGAAAACAAAGTGAGCTTTTTCATGCATTCATTCATTCATTTTAGAGGGGGAGAGAGAGCATGCAAGCAGGGGAGAGGGGCAGAGGGAAAGAATCTTAATCAGGCTCTATGCTCAGCACAGAGCCCAATGCGGGGCTTGATCTCATGACCATGAGATCATGACCTAGGCTAAAATCAAGAGTCAGATACTTAACCCACTGAGTCACCCAGGCATCCTGAGCTTTTAAAGATCTGTGATGAGGCTGTCAGATGGGTGCTGCCTATGACATTCTGCCTGGCAAAGCATTCCATATCCCCATTATTCCATTAACTATGTTTTATTTTTATGTTTTCGTTTTTGGGTTGTTCTTTTTTTTTTTTTTTTTGTCTCACATAGAAATCTCATTTAATGATAAGAAAGCCAAAAATAGCCATAAAGTTCTAGGTTATACATTTTAAACAAAGAGGCAACTCAAAAATCACAGACGTTTGAAATGTCCAACTAAAAGCATATTCAAAATGACCCATCAACCCCAAAATAATGTTTATACACATTATGTGAAGATGAATGGATTTTAAAGTTCCTAGGTCCCATTTTCAGGTCACAAAATATTTAACGGTTTCTCCTAGATGTATTTTCCCAGCTACTTATTTATATATTAAATTTTAAGTTCTTGAATACAGGCACCGTGCCTTCATGGCCTTTACCTCCCCCAGGCTCCTGGGCGGTTGTATGCGCGAGTAGGGATTGTGTCGAGACTCTCAAGACTGCCTGCAATTGAGCCGTGCCCCGTCTGCCCAACTGTGCCCGGAAGTCCTGACCCACACAACAAATTGCAGGCAGCAAATCTTAACATTTATCTGTTGAGTTGAAGTGAAATCGCCTAAGTTCTCCCTAAAATCAGCAGCCGTTCTTGGTGAGTAGGCTGCCTACTCGGCAGGTGGTAAAAAGTGACCTGGATGATTGTTTGCATTGAACGCCTCTGTTACATCTTTCAGGGTTTATTAAGACGGACTCTGGTCTTTGTTCTACTAAAACCCATGACTGAGTTAAGCAAAGGAAGAGGCTGCGTGGGCAGCAGCGCGCTCCCTGCAGAATGCCAGGCGGCTGACTTCATACACACCGCATGCGTCCTAAGGCACATTTTCTATCCGGGCGCTGTGATATCTGACACTTGTGTCCTGGTCATCCACCTTGTGTGCCTTCCTTTTCATCACAGAGTTGAACGTGGCTTCCAAGTAAACAATGCTGGGTTTCGAGTGACCCAGCAGCTGCTAGCTTTGGTGAGAGCGTTCTCCTTCTCCCCGCCCCCCTCCCCCCTTCTCGTTTCCTTTTGCTCTCCCATCCCTTTCTCCTCTACCCCCCACCTCCTCCTGCCTATTCTACCCAATTACCACACCAGAAACAACTTCTGTCTCTCTCCTTTCCCAAAGAGACACTTCCTTTATTCCACTGCTTAAACAAATAAAGCAAAGTTTCCCTTCTCCCTGAACCACCTGCTCAAAATACAAGCGGGAGACCAATTATAACCAGGGAGACAAATCCCCTTTGAACAGCTGATCCAGGGCATGGATTTGGAGGCTTATCTTCGGTCTGAATCACAGGGTCATGCCAGGGTCACCCGTAGAGCAAATCGTCCCCTTGGCTTCCACTGAGCTTACCCTGAAATGTGCAAACTGGGTCTCTTTTCCCATGGATTATGGAGCTCTTTGGTGAAGGCTGCTCATTTGATGTACTAATCACCGTCTTGACATGACACAGGGGAAGAGTTTAAAAGTTTGCCTTTGTATGGCAGGGCTTCCAGCGTAGTTTCTAATTATGTCCTTACAATTGCAGATACAGGCCTGTGACTGCAAACCGGAAGAATAACCTCCAGAGAACAGGGCAGAGAGTCACAAACTTTCACGTCCACAAATCTTCCAGGAATGTCATTTGAATGCAGATTTTGATTCAGTAAGACTCGGGTGGTGCCTGGGATTCTGCATTTATTTATTAATTTTTTAAAAGATACTTATTTATTTTGAAAGACACACACACAGAGGGAGAATGTGAGCATCAGCAGGGGAGGGGCAGAGAGAGAGGGAGAGAATCCCAAGCAGCCTCTGCGTTGTCAGCACAGAACCCAACGCAGGGCTTGCATTCACGAACCATGAGAGCATGGCCTGAGCCGAAATCAAGAGTCAGATGCTTAGGTGACTGAGCCACCCAAGCACCCCGAGATTCTGCATTTTTCAACAGCTTCCAGGTGATGTTGATGCTGTGGTCCATGGGGCACACTTTGAGTAGCCTACTTTATGCAGCTGGCTGGGAGCCTTTCTATTTGAGACATAGTTAGTAAAATGTGGTATTCCTTAACTACTACCCAAGGACCGCCTTTGTGCAGGTTTTCCCAACCTCCCAAACTCAGCTGGATGTTTCCTCATTTTGGCCACTCTCTGTTTAGTTTAAATCTTTATTCCTGCAGTGATCATACTGAATTATAGATGCTTACATGTCTACCTCCCAGACCATGCGCACATAGGGGTAATTCATCATTCATCTTTGAATCAAGGGCATCTAGAACCTCATCGGGTAAACAGTAGGCACTCAACAGATATTTACTGAATAAAAAAAATTGATAGATTAAATTCATACAACGTAAACCACCTGTATCAGTCCCAAACTTCGTAAATAAGATAAACAGGCAAATGGCAAGCTGAGACAAAGATTTGCAGCATATGAAGATATCTTATGAGTTGTTATTGTGTCCCCCAGAAAGACGTATGGAAGTCCTAACGTCCAGTACCTCAGAATGTGATGTTATTTGGAAATAGGGCCACTGCAGCTGTAATTGGTTAAGATGAGGTCCTATTGGAATAGGGTGGGCACTAAATTTACTCCAACTGCTGTCCCCACAGGGAGGAGATGACAGATACACCAAGAGAACCTTGTGATCACAGAGGCAGTGATTAAAGCGATACATCGACAAGCCAAGGAACACATGGGCAACCAGAAGCTGGAAGACACAAGGAAGGATCTCCTTCTAGAGGGTTCAGAAGGACGACAGTCATGTCAACACCTTGATTTTGGACTTCAGCCTCTACAACTGTGATACAATGAATTTGTTGTCTTAAGCCGCTGAGTTGGTAGTATTTCGTTACGGCGGCCCTCGGAAACTAATACACACACAAGAAGAAAAAGAACGATTTAGTAGCAAAGGAGGCAAAGAACCCTATAGGCAGGGTTTGAAAGAATAAATGCAAATTGCCAAAAGCAAGTGAAAAATGATCAAGGGCTAATAATAAATACAAATGGAAGCAACATTAAAATTATATTTTAATTATTTATTATTACTGTATTTATTATTTCAGTTATTTTATTACTGTTTTGAGCAGTCATTTTAATTATTTTTGATAAAAAAAATAGTACCATGGGGTTCAGGAGAACTGTCCCTCTTCTGTGCTTGAGCCACTGTCGTCTGTTGATTTGACCTCCAATGCATCTTAAATCTTTGCATGGTTTCTGCAACTGCCTCCTTCCAAGACACCGTCATTGACCTTCTGGGCAACTAATTAATCTCCTAAATGGTCCTGTTACTTATGTTGCTTTATAGCAGCCTGAGGGCATCATTTATTTATTTAGGTTAAAAAAAATTTGTTTTAATGTTGCGTTATTTTTGAGAGAGAGAGAGTAAGCACAAGCAGGAGAGGAGCAGGGAGAGAGGGAGACACAGAATCCGAAGCAGGCTCCAGGCTCTGAGCTGTCAGCACAGAGCCCGACGCGGGGCTCAAACTCCTGAACTGTGAGATCATGACCTGAGCCAGAGTCCAATGCTTAACTGACCGAGTCACCTAGGCACCCCTATTTATTTAGATTTTTTTTCCAGAGGGAATCTTTTAAAAAATATAAAGCAGGCCATGTGACTCTTCTGCTTAAAACCCTTCAATGACAGCTTTCATTACAGTTATTGTGGCCCTGCCTGAGCTCTCTGGCTCCCAGTCACCGTTGTCCAGCCCCGTGGCTTCTTCCAGTTCCTTTACGGAGTTCTCTTGGGCCTGCGCACTTTGCTAGTCCCTCTCTCAGAGTGCTTGTCCCTCCTCACTTTACTTTATGGTCTCAGCTGCAATGTGTCAGTGTAACTTCCTTGGTCTTCCTCCACCTACCTTAGGTCTCATCTCGGGTGACTTATTACAGGTGGGCGTTTGCTTAATGTCTCTCTGTGCCTAAATTGGAAATTCTGCAAAGGTAAGCATTGTATCAATTTTACTCCCTACTGTAACCCAGACTTTGGTATGGGAGACATAGCAGGCACTCAATGTATATTTGCTGACTGAAGAAATGGAGACAAATTTGGGAAAGTAAGGCCAAAGTTCTTAGAAATATGTATATCCTTTCGATCAGCAACGCCACTGACCGAAGTAAGTATAATTGAATATCAGTGATATGTATAATCGAATATATAATATGTAATTGGATAGGTTATATATAATTGAACATATAATTGAATATGTTGTATATAATTGAACATAGTTGGCACACAATGTTACATTAGTTTCAGGTGTACAACATAGTGATTATGTTGTATTATGCTATGCCCACCCTAAGCGTAGCTACCATCTGTCCCCTTACAACGCAATTACAATATCTTTGACCATGTTCCCTATGCTATGCCTTTCAAGACAGGAATATATTTAAAAAAATTTTTTTTAACGTTTATTTATTTTTGAGACAGCGAGAGACAGAGCATGAACGGGGGAGGGGCAGAGAGAGAGGGAGACACAGAATCGGAAACAGGCTCCAGGCTCTGAGCCGTCAGCCCAGAGCCCGACGCGGGGCTTGAACTCACGGACCGCGAGATCGTGACCTGAGCCGAAGTCGGACGCTTAACCGACTGAGCCCCCCAGGCGCCCCACAGGAATATATTTTAAGAAAATAATTAGGGATCTGTTTTGAATCTGTTTTAAGACTAGTTACACTATAACTTAAATAAATAATAGCAAAGTAAGTAATAGCACTAAAGTGGGAAGAAATACATGTCAAAAATGACGAGTGTCATAAATTATGGTTTGTACATTAAAATAATATTATGCAGGTACTCAGGTTGATGTTGCAGAGATACATGAACTGACATAATTTCTGTGATCATATGTTTTTGTAAAAATAAAATATATGTGATATATGTGATATATGTGATATATGTGATATATATATATATATATATATATATATATATATGTATGTATTTTTAAATATTTATTTAAGTAATCTCTACACCCAACATGGGACTCAAACTCATGACCCCAATATCAAAGGTCCCATACTTCTCTGGCTGAGCCAGCCAGGCACCCAGGTATATGATTTATTTTTATATCATTGATGATATAAGAACACAGAAGAACGTTTGGAAAACTACATAGTAAAATGTTGGAGCACCTGGGTGGCTCAGTTCATCAAGTGTCCGACTCTTGATTTTGGCTCAGGTCATGATGTCACGGTTTGTGAGATTGAGCCCCATGTCAGGCTCTGCACCGACAGTATGGAACCTGCTTGGGATTCTCTCTTTCTCCCTCTCTGCCCCTCCCCTGCTTATGCATACTCTCTCCTCTCTCAAAATAAATAAATAAACATTAAAAAATGTTAATCCTGATTATCTTTTCGGTTTGTTTTGATTTAAAAAAATTTCTTTAAATATTTATTCATTTTTGAGAGAGAGAGAGAGAGAGAGAGAGAGAGAGACAGAGAATGAGCAGGGGAGTGGCAGAGAGAGAGGGAGACCGAATCTGAAACAGGCTCCAGGCTCTGAGCTGTCAGCACAGAGCCTGATGCGGGGCTTGAACTCATGAACCACGAGATCATGACTTGAGCTGAAGTTGGACATTTAACTGACTGAGTCACCCAGGTTCCCCCAATTTGTTTTGATTTTTTAAATTCCTTATATGTATGTTTAAAACATAATCATATTTCTTATAAAATTAAAATTAAAGTAATTAAAATTTTTACTGAGTGAATGAGTGAGACTTCCCTGGTTTGAATTTGGCACTTTTGTTTCGACAAAAAGATGAAATAAGTTGTATAATCAGAAACAGCATTCTAAGATTCCATTTAGATCCCAGACATGGTTGCTCACTTCCACACAAGCTTGTGCTGTAAAGGGAAGATGTCCCCATCTGAGGGTAAGTCCCAGACCGTCACTGTTTTTCATGGTTGAAAGGTTATCCTGCAGCTTTTGTTGGCCAAACTCCTTTTTATTTTAGTTTTAAATTTATTTTTATTTTTTTAAAGTTTATTTATTTTGAGAGAGAGAGAGAGAGAGAGAGAGAATGTGCTTATGCACAAAGAGCGAAGGAGGGCAGAGAGAGAGAGAGAGAGAGGGAGAGAGAGAATCCCAAGCAGGCTCTGCACTGTCAGCACAGAGGCTGATCTGGGGCTCAAGCTCATGAACCATGAGATCATGACCTGAGTAGAAATCAAGAGTCGGACGATTAACCAACAGAGTCACCCAGGTGCCCCGTGAACCCCTTCTTTATATTATGGGAGTTTTATTCTGTTTTGACTTTAGGTAAGAATTGAACGCAGAAACCTACAATTTCTCCTGTCGAAGGAATCCCAATACTTTGGTTGGATCCAAAAATAAATTCTACTGTGTAGATCAAATATTGTGTAGAAAAAAATGGGGTCTGGATCAAGTTTATAAAAAAAAACACATGAATACATTTTATCGTTTGAAACTTTTCACAGATAAAATTATATGGAATCTTAGAACTGTATTTCCTGAACTATCTTTCCATCAGGAGCTCAGTGACCTTAGATGCTCTGGAGACCCTTGTTCTAACCCTGCAGAGATGAGCTGAGTTACTCCTCTATTTTTCCCTTTGGCATGGCTCTTTGGTTAGATTCAGAGGGAGCCTCTTTCATATTTATGGATGAGCACAAGATTGGTTTGTTTCACGTCCCTCAAAGTCTCTAGATTTGGCTGTGTAACACTGTTTTCACCAGAAAGAACAGGTTAAAGAAACACACTACTTTGTGTATTTATGTGTGTGTAAAACACAAATGTACATATTCATAATGAACCAATAACAATATAAAATAGGGACTTTTTAAAATTTATTTTTATTTATTTTTTTAACGTTTATTTATTTTTGAGACAGAGAGAGACAGAGCATGAACGGGGGAGGGTCAGAGAGGGAGACACAGAATCCGAAACAGGCTCCAGGCTCCGAGCAGTCAGCACAGAGCCTGACGTGGGGCTCGAACTCACGGACCGCGAGACCATGACCTGAGCCGAAGTCGGATGCTTAACCAACTGAGCCACCCAGGCGCCCCAGGGGGACTTTTTTTTTTAAAGCTTATTTATTTGTTCTGAGAGAGAGATTTTTGAGAGAGAGAGAGCACACGTGGGGCAGCAGCAGAGAGAAAGAGAGAGACAGGGAGAGACAGCGAGAGAGAGATCGAGAATCCCAAGCAGTTTCCCTGCTGTCAGCACAGAGCCCAGTGCAGGGCTCCATCCCACAAACAGTGAGATCATGACCTGAGCTGAAATCAACAGTCAGATGCTTGCTTAACCGACTGAGCCACCAGGTGCCCCACTTTGGTGCGATTTAAATGAGATAAGGCATAACGTGGCATGGTGACGAGTAGATATTAATAACTGACACGTTTTGTGCTCTATGTCCGTTTTCATCAGGGTTTTATTCCCCTTTGCATCCTCCTGGATACGTAGAGAAGTGATCAGATCCTTGAAGTTGCTCACTGAGTGTACAATTGAAAAGAAATGCATCAAGCTCTCTTTTCACTAACATGTATTCTAATTCAGGCTAACTCTCTAGGAAGTCCAACCATTTCTTAATTCTCACTTAACATATTTTGGAGTGTGGGTGAATGTAAAAATTAGTACCCTCTACCTTTTTTGTTGGGATTCCTTTCATCATTTAAATAACGGAAAGCATTTTAATGTTTGTGCATTTTGATTTCAATTCTTCACTATTCATGTGTCTCTTTAGCTATTAGCCCCCGATTCTACTTATTTTGATAATATCAATTGTCTCAGATTTTCTGGTTTAAATATTTAGTTTCTTTCCATCTACTTCATTTATTTATTTATTTATTTATTTATATTTTTTCAAAAACACAGCCAGCCCTGGACATGCCTGGAAGGATTCACAAGAGACAGGTAACTGGGATGACACCTAGGGAAGGGATCCAGATTAGGGATAGGGAACAGGGTGGAAGGAGATGTACCCTATTCTGTATACCCTTTTGTATCTTTTGAACTTTGTATAATACGTATGTATCACTGTTCAAAAATAACAATAAAGAAGCAGCCAGTTTATTTGGACTTCTTAGCGTCTACCCAGTCTTTACAAGAATTTGTACCTTGTTTCTTTAGTCAGTCAACAAATACCTTCTAAAAATTCCTTTTGAACAAATCACTGGCTTCCTCTGACCTTTTTCTTGAAACGCCTCAGCCCATTATTGCTTTCTTTGAGAGCAACTTTCACCTTTAGCCAAATATATAACTTGTTCATGTCCATACGCAATAGCGCACCACCTCGGGCCTTCAAACACACACACACACACACACACACACACACACACACACACACACAAAAGAACACAGTGACTTTGGGAAGGAAAACACTGAAACATTGCATACTGCCTTGGCCTCCCAGTGAGTGGCCAGTTTTTACAAAGCTCTCCCCACTGCTAAATTGTTCCTACGTTTGACAGTCTGGACAAGATGTTCTTTGAAGGCCATTCTATTCCTTCCTCTTTAGTCCTTAGCAAGACTCTAATTTTAACCTGGAGAGGTTGTCTGGTTCCTGTCTTCTGGACTATTGCCCCCAGCTGAATAGAGATTAGTGTCTGGGAGGGGGAAGCCATTATCATATTAGTGAAGTAGAATTCAGATTTTTGGTAAAGGCAAATCTTTGTAAGCTTAGAGGTTTGAAACATACTTGCAGAAATTCAAGCACATCCAAAGGAGACTGATGACAGATATAAAGGCAAACGCATTCAGTTTTTTAAAACTCCGGAATAATTGAGGATAACGCAGAATTAAGTAATGTTCTTACTTAAAAAAATAAAATTAAGTAATATTCTTAAGGAATCATTTTGCTAATAATAATAAGTATTCTCTCTTCAGGGCCAATTATATAAATGCTAGGCCCTGTGCAAAATGGGAACGCATGGTCCCTTATGCAAAATTGTTAAGAATTTCAAGGCTGTGATGGCAGAGCTTTAAAGCAAGTGTGGGTCCTTCTGAGCCCAGGGCCTCGTGCGCCACACAAGTCGTATGCCTATAAAGTAGGTCCGTGAAGCGGGTTCTGTCCCTAGTAAGAAATTGGCATAGTGGTTGAGAGTGTAGATTCTAGAGCCAGGAGATCTGGATTTAAATTGATGTTTGTTACTTACTAGCTAGGAGACCAAGGGCAAGTTATTTATTTTTTCTGGGCTTTAGTTTCCTTACCTGTGTAACGGGGAAACTATCACCAAAACTCACAGGATCCTGGAAGCACTGAATGAGCAAATACATTTACAGTGCTGTGAATGATTCCTGGCGTTAGTATGTGCTCAAACTATGTTAGCTCTGAATACACACACACACACACACACACACACACACACACAAAATAGTGTTCCTCTATTGCCTTCTTGCCTGGAGGGGTAGCATCACATCTTTGAAGTCCAACACCACACCACACCCTTTTTTCTTTTCCCTTCTATGTATCGAAACAATGTCTACATGTCCAGAGTAGAGTTTTTCTGCTCTTTTTAAAAAAATATTTTGTTATGCATGTATTTATTTATTTATTTATTTATTTATTTTGTGGTTTTCTTTCTTTCTTTCTCCTTTCTTTTCTTTCTTATTTTCTTTCTTGCTTTCTTTCTTCTTTCTTTCTTTCTTTCTTTCTTTCTTTCTTTCTTTCTTTCTTCCTTTTCCAGAGAGAGTGTGAGTGGGGATAGAGGCAGAGAGAGAGAGAGAGAAAGAGAGAGAGAGAGAGAGAATCTCAAGCAGGCTCCATGCTCAATGTGGAGCCCAATGTGGGGCTTGATCCCACAATCCTGGGATCATGTCCTGAGCTGAAATCAAGAGTCACACGCTCAACTGACTCAGCTGCCCAGGTGCGCTAAGATTTTATTTTTAAATAATCTCTATACCCAACATGGGGCTCGAGCTCACAGCCCCGAGATCAAGAACTGCATGCTCTACCAACTGAGCCAGCCGGGCACCCCTCTGCTCTTTTCTAATCCAAAGAATTTATTTATTTATTTACTTATTTATTTATTTTAATGTTTATTTATTTATTGGGAGACAGAGAGACAGTGGGGGAGGGGCAGAGAGAGAGGGAGACACAGAATCCGAAGCAGGCTCCAGGCTCTGAGCCATCAGCCCAGAGCCCGACGTGGGGCTCGAACTCATGAAGCACGGGATCATGACCTGGGCCAAAGTTGGACGCTCAAGTGACTGAGCCACCCAGGCGCCCCTTAATCCAAAGAATTTTAAACGTTGAGTAAAATCTTCATAATTTGCAACCTCAAGTAAAAGTCAAAAGCTTTCATTTGCCTGCGTCCTGCAGGTGGCACAGAGCACATGCTAAAGACAACAGAATGGGGTCAGCCTGGTTTCTATTTCTTGCTCCGTTACTCGTCTGTGTGGCCTCTGATAAAGCATTTCTCTATGCTTTCTTTCCACTGCACAATTAATGCCATTAGTGGAGGGCGAAGCCAAAAGCAAACATTTCTACACCCTGCTCCACTTTGATATATTTATTTAGTCATAGGTGCCATAGAAACAACAGCTAGATCAAAGCAGTAATCATGTCTCCAAACAGTGGGTCAGTGGTACAAGAGGAGGTCTGGCCAGCTTCCAAACTGAACTCATCTTGGGAAGCATTTTCCCGAAGGGAGAAATGGCCCGTGCTCACTGAGTGAGCACAGAAACTACTGCTTGGAGCCATAGCTGGCGATGCAGAGACCAGAGCCTGGAGAGGAGCCTGAGCTGGGGGTGGAATCCACACCAGTTAGCAGCTGGTTGACCAAGTCCCAACCCTGGGCCTTTTCTCATCACCTAAGATGTCGGGACACTATTCTCTACCTCAGAGGGTTGTTGTAGGGATTGAGAAGACCTATGGGAAGAGGTTTTGTACATCTCTTTGTATCTCCTCTCTGTCAAAATTCAAGTGAACGGCTGAGGAAGATGCGTCTGGATGGTGACCGGGAGCCAGTGCTTACCATGCTCCTTCTTCCTTCAGTAGTTCCAGAGTCTAGAAATTTCCATTTAAGGAAAAGGAACCGTTCTGTGATGTCGGATATTTATACAAAGAAACAAAAGCTGGTCATTGGCAGTCACACAGTCCCGGATTCTGGACCCAGCCTGGCGGCTTACCCACTGGGTAACTTTGTGTAAATTACATAAAACCTCTGAGCCTCCGCTTTCTGTCCTGTAAAATGGGACTAAAAGCAATGCCTCAGAGGGTTGTAGGGTTGCTATTTTACGACCAAATGAGGTAACGCCAGGTGAGGAACTTGGTAGTATACCGTGGCTGTTTAAGGATCACATTCTGAGTAGAAGGGACCAAGTTACAGTGGCAGGGGCAAGCCTGTCCTTCAAGACCTGCCCAGTAGACATGTTGCCAGGAATAGTTAGAAGGGTCCGTCACTTGCAGAACACTTGCCTTGGCTCAGAGACTCAGAGAATTCTCCAACTTTCTTCCCTCCCAAAACAAATGGAATCGGTAGCCACGGACCATTTCCAAGAGGGCCTTTGAACACTTTCTGAAAAAGTGCTCTGTTTGGCATGGTTTTTAGGCAACATTATGCAAGTTCTAGCTGAACTGTGCCCTATAAAAACCCACTTAGGAATCTAAGGATTCTTGCGTTCAAAGTACCGTATATACATTTCGAAAATGACTGGGGTCCAAAGTAGCGCTTCTAATTTTCTCGGACCGTTACTAAGCCCTGGATTATCAGAGCACATCGTGGCTGTGAAAGCGGGGGTGTCAAACAGTTTATTCTAAAACCAGCCAAGCTCAGTCTCTACGACCATGGCCTTGAAGCTGTTGAAAGAGTTCTCTTCTGATAGATGGCGCTGTGATAGTCCCCTTCAGGACTGGGAGCTCCCGCTCATGATGCTAGAGGCACGGCTCACGGCGGAGTTCTCTTGGGGAACCACCCTCTGTGCCAGGGAGCCTTGACAAGGTCACGTCCTATGCAGTGACCAGGACAAGGGAGGACTCAGCCCCTTGCCTGGATTTGGGACAACCCCACAATGCTCCAGAGCTTTCCGAGGGGTCTGTTGACATCTTTATTGGAACTGCATCTCTGTTCAGCATTTCCTCAAGTGAAAGAGAAAGAGAAAGTTGATAGAACCACGGCCTTGTGCTCCCAGTCTCTTGAGTTTCCTTTTTTCTGCGTCACGCCCTCATGAGCAGAGGTGCTAGAAGGGCAAAGGGACAGATCATGGGCGCAGGGCACTTCACATCTCTGAGCCTGTTTAAGTGAGAGTTTTTGACCAGAGGATCTTGAAGGCGTCCTCCAACGCCAGCGTTGTAGAGTTCTGAAGTGGTTCCATTTCACTGGCCAGCGGTGAAAAGCAGCATGCCGACCGGTTGTCTGATCAATGCGGTCAAAGCCACGCATTTCTTCTACTTGAATTTGCCTTAAACAGAGGGGGAAATGTAGGCTGCGCTATTCCTAGCATGTTGGAAGCTCAGTCTGAGATTCTTAGAATTGCAAGGTACATTTATTCCTTGCTAATGATCCCTGAAGCTGATTTTGGTTTTAATCGCGTGAGACTAGCAAAGCATAGACACTCAGGTTGGTCATAACGACTCTGTGAAATCAATACGGAGAAACCTTGGGTTATATGAGACTGCTACCGCTCAGTGAATCATACTATGCAATATTTCCTAAAAGGTAATGGATTTCAAAACCAAACATAAATCTTCAGTGACATGTTGGCTATTTGTCATGTTTCCTGGCGGTGGAATTACAGCAGCTTCAATAAAATCCACTTGGTGGTTGAGTCGTAGATTAATATCTGATACAATCGTGGTCTTAGACCACAAGAAGTAAAGTGTGGGGGTGGGGTGGGGGAGGACTGCAAGTTTGCAATTACTGTAGGGTTTTAGTGAACCTAATGCCAAACCTTGGGCCAGAAATTGCCCAAAGATTGCAAAAAAGCAATATCATGTGGGCTTTTGAATATTGAGCACTGTAAAGTGATACTATATTCTTGAAATGGTAAACATGACTTCCATATGTGGCTAAGTGTGCTCAACACTGCCAACTGTAATGCAAAGCAAATTGATTTGCATCTGTTTTGTTCACCCCAGCGTTAACTCCTGGCTCCCCATTTGAGTCCTTGACACAGTGTAATCGCCTCTGTGCATTTCTCGACTTAGCAGAAATATTTTCCCTCTGACAAGGAAAATGAAATTGATTTTCTGATTAAATGACTTCAGTTGGTCCTTCCGAGTTAATAATGGTTCTCTGTGACAGATGAGTCAGCAACATTTATTGAGCCCCCCCCCCCCCACTGGGCAAGAAGTATTTACAAGGTGTTACATGAATCTATAAGAACAATAACTTTGCGGCCTTCCTAACCCGACCATGCTTGGAATTAAGCAGCTATTTCTGTCCAGATACCAGGTTAACACCTAATTCTCTCAATGTTGTGGAGAAAGGGAAGGTTGTCTTGACAACAGTTTGGAGAAAGTCAACTGGAAAAACTAAAACTGCCGTCTTTGCAATTGAATGGAATATGGATGCAAATTCTGCTTGTAACTTAAGTCAGTATCTCAAGAGATACTTCTTTAAAAGAGTGCATTAAAAAAATAGGTAATACATGGGGCACCTGGCTGGCTCAGTGGTTGGAGTGTATGACTCTTGATCTTCGGGTCGTGAGTTGGAGCCCCACATTGGATGTGGAGATTACTTACAATCTTTAAAAAAATAGAGAAATAGATAAAAATAGATAATACAATCATATGTTGCAAAAGCTACAAAAGTACAAAGGGTGCACAGAAAGGTGTCTCCCTCACACTTCGGTCCATTGGGTACCACTTGCAGCCCCCAGAGGTCTCCATGGTCTCGTTTCTTGTATGTCCTTCCAGAGATAATAAATGTATAGAAAAGCGAAAACATATGTATCCTTTGTTTTCTCTCTCTTTTAAAAAACATAAATGACGGCACATTTATTGTTCTGAGTGTATTTTTCAACTGATACTGTTTCTGGAAGATCCTTGCATATGAGAACAAAGAGAAATGCTACCCCTCATTCTTTCTTTTTTTTAAAAATTGAGATATAAATGACACATGACGCTGTATTAGTCCAAGGTGTACCACATATGACTTGATATACGTATATATTGCAAAAATGATTATAACTAGAAGCTTGGACCTTTTGACCCTTTTCACCCATTTCCCCCTTCTACCCAGCTTCTGCTGACCACCAGTCTATTTTCTGTATCTATGGATCAGATTTTAAAAGATTCCACATATAAATGAGACCATGCCCATTTTTTTCTGATGACTCCCTCATATTCCATTGTGTAGGATATACAGTAATTTATTTAACCAGTTTTCTATTGATAGATTTATTTCCTATCTATATCACTAGAAACAACATGCAATGGATAAATTTGCATAAATGTCACTTTTTTTGTGGTCTAGTATATTGAGAAGTTATGGGCATTGGGATCACTGAGCCGCAAAGTAGGGTAATTTTTATATTTATATTTTTTTATTAAAATTTTTTTAATGTTTATTTATTTTTGAAGGAAAGAGAGACAGAGCACGAGCAGGGGAGGGGCAGAGAGAGAGAGGGAGACACAAAGCAGGTTCAGGGCTCTGAGCTGTCAGCACAGAGCCCAATGTGGGGCTCGAACTCATGAACCCTGAGATCACGACCTGAGCTGTAGTCGGATGCTTAACTGACTGGGCCACCCAGGCGTCCGGAACACGTGCCTCTTGATCTCAGGGTTGTGAGTTCAAACCCCAAGTTGGGTGTGGAGCTTAAAAAAAAGGTAACTTTGAGTAAATCAAATGTATGTAATTTGACTTCTGGGTATATACTTTAAAGAATTGAAAGCAAGAATTTGAACAGATACTTGTACACCATGTTCAAGGCAGCACTATTTACAATAGTTAAAAGGTAGAAGCAACCCAAGTGTTCACTGACAGAAGAATGGATAAGCAAAATGTGTTATATGCATATGACGGATATTATTCAGCCTCAACAAGGAAGGGAATACGGACACAAGCTGCCATGTGGGTGAAACTTGAGGACATTTATACTAAGTGGTTAGAAGCCAGTCACAAAAAGACAAATACTGCATGATTCCACTTATATGAGATATCTAGAGTAGTTAAATTCACGGAGACAGAAAGCGGAAGGGTGGTTGCCAGGGGCTGGGAGGAGGGAGAAATGGAGAGTTATTGTTTAATTGGTACAGGGTTTTGTGTTGGGAACGTGCAAAAGTTCTGGAGATGGCTAGGGGTGATGGTTGCCCAACTATGTGAATGTACTTTATGCCCCCGGACTGTTCATTTAACAATGGTTAAAGGGGTAGATTTTATGTAATGTATATTTTACCACAGTTAAAAAGAGTAGATACTGAGACTTATCAAACACCTTTTCAGCATCTATAAAAAGGATCCTATACATTTTCCCTTTCGGTCTAAAAATATGTTGAATTAGGTTAATAGATCACCTAACAGTGGTTTCTCAAATCAACCCCTTTTAAATTATGGTGTAATTCTTTCAAAATGCTGTTGGGTTCTTTGTTGATTTTATTTTGTTGACTGTAGTAAATTTCACATAACATGAAATTTACCGTCTTAACCATTTTCAAGTGTATTGTTTGGTGGCATTAAATACATTTATAACGTCGTGTAACCATCACCACCAGCCATCTCCAGAACTCTTTTCATTTTGTAAAGCTGAAACTCTGCACTCATGACTTCCCACTCCCTGCCTACCACCTCAGCCCCTGGAGACCACCATTCTGCTTTCTGTCTCCATGATTTCAGCTACCTTAAATGTCTCATATGAGTGGAGTCACACAGTGTTTGTCTTTTTGTGACTGGCTTGTTTTACTTAGCATTATGTCCTCCAAATTCATCCATGTTGTAGCATGTGGAAGAACTTCCTTCCTTTTTAAGACAGAATAACACTCCATTGTAGGTATGTACCCCATTTTGCGTATGATGGACACTCATGTTGTTTCTACCTTTTGGCCATGGTGAATCGCGGTGCTATGAACATGGTTGTACAAATATCTTGTTGAGACCCTGACTTCAATGATTTTGAGTATATACCCAGAAGCGGAATTGCTAGATCATATAATAATTCATTTTTAATTTTTTTGTGGAACTGACTTACTATTTTCCATAGTGATTGTACCATTTTACGTTCCCACCAACAGGGCACAAGGGTTCCAATTACTCTACATCCCCGCCAACACGGTTATTTTCTATGCTTTTTTTTTTTTTTAAGTTTATTTATTTGAAAGAGAGAGGGAGGGAGCAGAGGAGAGGCAGAGAGAGAGAATATCCCAAGCAGGCTCAGAGCTTTCAGTGCAGAGCCCGATGTGGGGCTCGAACTCATGAACAGTGAGATAATGACCTGAGCCGAAAATGAGAGTGAGACACTTCACCATTGAGCCACCCAGGTCTTCTACATTTTTGATAGTAGCCATCATAATGGGTATGAGGTAGTATCTCATTGTAGTTTGGCTTGCAATTTCCTTGATGATTGGTGATGTTGAGCATCTTTTCATGTGCTTCTTGGTCCTTTGTAATCTTTTTGGAGAAATGTCTATTCTGGTCCTGTGCCCATTTTTCAACTTTTAATCAAGTTTTTATTTTGTTGTGGTTGTTAGTTTTAGGGCTTCTGTTTGTATTCTTGATACTAATCTGTTACCAGTTATATAATTTGCAAGTATTTTCTCACATTCTGTGGATTACCTTTTTACTCTGTGGATAGTGTCTTTTGATGCACAAAATGTTTAAGTTTTCATAAAGTTCATTTTGTCTATTTTTCCTTTTATTGCCTGTGTCTTTGGTGTCATATCCAAGAGGTCATTGTCAAATTCAATGTCGTGAAGGCTATGCCCCATTTTCTTCTAAGAATTTTTTAGTTTTAGGGGCACCTGGGTGGCTCAGTCAGTTAAGTGTCCGACTTTGACTCAGGTCATGATCTCATGGTTCGTGGTTTCGAGCCCCGCGTCAGTCTCCGTGCTGACAGCTCAGAGCCTGGATCCTTCAGATTCTGTCTGTCTGTCTTTCTCTCTGTCCCTTCCCCACTCATGCCCTGTCTCTCTGCATCTCTCAAAAATGAGTAAACTTTTGGGGCGCCTGGGTGGCTCAGTCGGTTAAACATCCGACTTCAGCTCAGGTCACGATCTCGCGGTCCGTGAGTTTGAGCCCCGCATCGGGCTCTGGGCTGAGGGCTCAGAACCTGGAGGCTGCTTCTGATTCTGTGTCTCTCTCTCTCTCTCTGCCCCTCCCCCATTCATGCTTTGTCTCTCTCTGTCTCAAAAATAAATAAACGTTAAAAAAATTAAAAAAAAATGAATAAACTTTAAAAAAAATCTATAAGAATTTTATAGTTTTATCGTTTTAAGTGTTACATTTAGGCCCTTGATCCAGTTTGAGTTAATTTTTGTACATGGTGTTAGACAAGGGTTCCACTTCATTCTTCTGCATGTGGGTATCTGGTTTTCCCAGCACCATTTGTCAATGGGACTGCAATTTCCTCATTGAATGGTCTCGGCCCCAAAAACCATTTGACCATATATGTGAGGGCTTATTTCTAGGTTCTCTCTTTTATTCCATTTATTTATTTACTTATTTATTTTATTTTTAAGAGTAATCTCTAGGGGTGCCTGGGTGGTTTAGTCGGTTAAGTGTCTCACTTTTAAAAAAAATTTTTTTTTTTTTTACATTTATTCATTTTTGAGAGACAGAGAGAGACAGAGCACAAGTCGGGGAGGGGCAGAGAGAGAGGGAGACACAGAATCCGAAGCAGCCTCCAGGCTCCGAGCTCTCAGCACAGAGCCCGAGGCGGGGCTCGAACCCACAAACTGCGAGATCATGATCTGAGCTGAAGTTGGACGCTCAACTGACTGAGCCACCCAGGTGCCCCAAGTGTCTCACTCTTGATTCTGGCTCAGGTCTTGATCTCATGGTTCGTGAGTTTGAGCCCTGTGTCCAGCACTGTGCTGACAGCAGGGAGCCTGCTTGGGATTCTCTCTCTCTGCCCCTCCTCCTCCCCTCTCTCAAAATAAATAAACTTTAAAAAAAAAAAAAAGAGTAATCTCTAGGCCAAACATGGGGCTAAAACTCATGACCCCAAGATCAAGGGTCACATGCTGTACCAAAAGGACCAGCCAAGTGCTCCTACTCCATTTCCTTATATGCCTGTCTTTTTTTTTTTAACGTTTATTTATTTTTGAGACAGGGAGAGACAGAGCATGAACGGGGAAGGGTCAGAGAGAGAGGGAGACACAGAATCCGAAACAGGCTCCAGGCTCTGAGCTGTCAGCACAGAGCCCTATGCGGGGCTTGAACTCACGGACCACGAGATCATGACCTGAGCGAAAGTCAGACACAACTGACTGAGCCACCTAGGCGCCCCTTATATGTCTGTCTTTATACCAGGACCATACTTTTTTGTTTACTGTGGCTTTGTAGTAAAATTTGAAGGACAGAAGTGTGAGTCCTCCAGCTTTGTTCTTAAAAGAGCTGCTGGATTCTATTTGTTAATATTATATCAGGCTTTTAAAAAACTGAAATTCATAAATGATATTGTCCTGCTTTTCTCCCCTTCCTCCTTCTCTCTTTTCCTTCCTCTCTTCCTCTCTCCCTTCTTTTCTTTTGTGCTGGGTCTTGTATGTTTTTCTCATGAATTCTCCTTAATAGTTGCATTGTTTTTCTCTAATTTAGCTACATCAACATCACCAGAATATTCCAGTTGCATTTCCACTTATTCACAAAATTATGAATATTTTATACTGTTTACAAAGTAAATGTATTCTGAATAAAAATATATATCCTAAGGGAAGACAGTGAGATTTTCAAATGATGCTGACATTTGAGAGTCCAGGTGACAGGGCCTTATATAACATTAAAAACGTTTTTTTTTTTTTTTAATTTTGATGTTTATTTTTGAGAGACAGAGAGAGACAGACAGAGACAGAACGTGGGCGGAAGAGGGGCAGAGGGAGAGGGACACACAGAATCCGAAGCAGGCTCCAGGCTGTAAGCTGTCAGCACAGAGCCTGACGCGGGGCTCGAACCCACAAACCAAGAGATCATGACCTGAGCCGAAGTCAGACGCTTAACTGACTGAGCCACCCAGGCTCCCAATATTAATACATTTAATAAACATTTGTTCGTCACCTATGCATCAGGGACTATCTTAGATCTTGGGAATAAGATAAAAATATTATCAAGATAAAACTTTGGTGGAGACAGAGGAGTAAGTTAGTAATCACTAGACTGTAAGACAGTGCTTTGAAAAAAAATTGCCCAATGTGCACACTAAGGGACACATGGGGGGGGGGCGGGTCTCAGGGAAGACCTCACTGCTGAATTCCCTACTTAATTCTTGGTTATTGTACTATATACCTCTTTACCTGAACTCAAAATTGGCATACAGCCTTCCGTCTGGCAAAATCTCCCTTTTCTGCTTAAGTGTCGTCCCAGGATCCAAAGAGCTTTGTGTGGTAGTTTGTACCTTCTGCGGAGGCATGAACTAGGCATAAGACAGTCTGATGAAAACTTCAGGTCTGCTTAGACTCTAAGCGGCCTGCCCAAAGCCACACAGATACTAAGTGGCAGAGGCATCTAAGGATTGATTCATCGTGTGAAGAAACAAATTTGCTGAGGACCCCTGTGTGTAAACACTGGGAGATTCTGGAGAATCTGAAGTAGAGCCCTTCTGAGGAGGACTCAGAAATCCTTAAGAGGAAACAAATGCCTTTGCCTTAATTATGTGGTGCAAATCTGAGTACACAATGTGGCTCTTTACTCTCCACACTGGAAGTCTTCTAAGGTTTCCCATATTTAGCCAGTCTTTATCTTTCTGCTAAAACTGCCAACGAAAATGTCAATTCATGCTAACTGGGCCAATGTTAAATTCATGTTATTTTCATGTTTATGCTCACTCTTGCTTTGCATTTGTTCCAGGGAAGATTTGCAAGCTTCTGTCACTTTACAATGTCTCCTGGAGGGGCGCCTGGGTGACTTAGTCTGCTAAGTCTCCGACTCTTGATTTCAGCCATAGTCATGATCTCCCGGCTCGTGAGTTCGAGCCCTGCATCAGGCTCTGTGCTGACAGCTCAGAGCCTGGAGCCTGCTTCAGATTCTGTGTCTCCCTCTCTCTCTGCCCCTCCCCTGCTCATATTCTCTCTCTCTCTCTCTCTCAAAAAAATAAATAAACATTAAAAAAATTAAACATCAAATACAATGTCCCCTGTAGTTATATTTTGTGAGATCTTGGACTCCAGCATGATTCTTTGCCAAACTTAGCACAAACTTGAGCCCTCTGGAGTCATGAAAACCAGGGTGCACCTTCTGCCTACCTGACAATGACAACGAATGTTGTATGGTTCTGATTATTTTGACTTACTCTAAATTTTTCCTCTTTAGATCTTTGCTTCTTGGAATTTACATCTATGAGGAATTTCCCTGCATTTCATATTGAGCATTTTTTTTCCCATTTGGAGGAATTCTAAATTGAAAAATACCCAACTAATCCTACACTCAATTCTGTAACAGTGTCTTCTAGGTAAAAATGCAGTACTAGAATGTCATTCAAATTCTTTACCAGAGGATTAGCTACAATAGCCAGAGACTAATGTGGCTTTTGGAATACTTCAGTTTCAAGTAATTATAAATGTACATAAGCTGATGATTCATGAACTCTCAAATTATACATCTGCGTTTAATTTTATGTTGAAGTGTTTTTAAATCCTTGGAAAAAGATGTTACCAAAAGTTTCTGGCTCACTGAGTGTTCTATTTTTAAAAATTCTTAATCAAAGGCAAAAACCCATCCAATACCTTCGTATAATATTTGACGAGTGGGAAATAAATTTCTCGTAATGTAAATACTTTGGGCTGAAGGAATTCAGGAAAATCTTCTTGAGTCTGTAACACAACGATTATTGCTATTTTTCATTTCTTAAGAAAGGCTGCGGAACAAAGCATTGATCGACTTAGGATGGAAATAAACTGTCAAAATTAGGGTGCAAATGGATAGGGTAGGTCACCTATGCCATTGTCATCCCCCATCTCAGCCTGCACCACTTAGCGTCCTGACTATATAGGATTCTTCGCCAGCCGGAAAAGATCCTGTTGGAGTCAGAAATTCAACCAAGCGCTATTGCCACTGGGTGGCACAATTGGAAGTCTATAAAGAGATCCGGGCTTGAAAAAAGCCCTTTCCCTCCCTCCTAAGGACTGAGATTTATAAACACAAAAGCTGCTGCCCGCTGTGATTGCTTTTTTTGGGGACTGTTTATGAAAGCGAGGAAGTCTGTGGCCTTGCAAAGAGTGTGGATTTCACGTTGAAAGTCTTGGTGTTCTTATCCTTTATGAAATTAACTGGAGTATTTTGTGGGTTTGTCTTCTTTTTGATCTGGTGGATGCCGGGAGTGAAGGCACAGCAGATTTTGGACAAGGTTACAGGTTTGTTTGCAGAGAGAAGTGGCTATAACTTTTATGCCCTGGCGTTGTTCTCTGTACCCAGATGTCAGTGTGGTAGGTTCCGATTGTGTGTTTAAGCTTAAATTCAAATTCATTAAAATGGAATAAATAAAAAATTCAGGTCCTCGGTCACACCAGCCACATTTCAGTCACTCAATAGGCTCATGTGACTAGTAGCCACCATCTTCTATAGAAAAATAGAACACCCAGAATGTTCTGTTGGACAGGGCTGTTAATATCCTTTTCTCACTGTCCTTAAAAGAATACAGAAATAATGGATGTTTTTTGCTCATGCAACCTAAAATCCTTGGGAAGTGTTATTCACCAGCATTGATTGGGCAGTTTGAACCAACACACATTTGCCTAACATTTATTCAATGTTCAATAGATATATTTTGTAATCCTGCAAAATTATGTTACTAAAGTTTAGGAGTTAAGGCAGATTAATATAGGCGTTAGATGATATATTTGATTTACTCAAAGTTATCTTTTTTTTAAGCTCCACATCCAACTTGGGGTTTGAGCTCACAACGCTGAGATCAAGAGGCACATGCTCCGGGTGGCTGGGTGGCCCAGTCAGTTAAGCATCCGACTACAGCTCAGGTCGTAATCCCAGCGTTCGTGAGTTCATGCCCTGCGTCGGGCCCTGTGCTGACAGCTCAGAGCCTGGAGCCTGCTTCGGATTCTGTGTCTCCCTCTCTTTCCGCCCCTCCCCTGCTCACGCTCTGTCTCTCAAAAATAAACGTTAAAAAAATATTAAAAAAAAGAAAGAAAGAGGTACAGGTTCTACGGACTGAATTAGCCAGGTGCCTCCAAAGTTACCTTAAGATTGAATTTGCGTGGTGCATCTTCTAAGCATCAGCTCACAATTTTTATATCACTAAGATGTTGACAGTTACATGTAATACTCCATGGGTCCTAATCTCCCCACGTTCATTTTTACGTGACGTGTGGTTTTTGAAAGGTGTCGTCTTTTTTATTTCTGTCGTATCTACTGGCCGTTTTGCTGTTGCTGCTGCTGCTGCTGCTTTTTCAACCTTAGGTGTTTCATTTCAGTCATGCCGGGAGAGTTGCTCACCCCCCTCACCCTTTGACCCTCCATTCCGTCCAAGGGGACTGCTTAAACTAAGCTCCCACCTTCCCCCCCGTGACACTGGTTCTCAAGCTCTGGCCCCCACTGAGGATATCAGATTTACGTGCTGACTGAACGGGCTGTGAGAAGATAATTTGCTTGTCGGATATTTGTGGCGACGTTCAGAAGTTTTGATTGCATTTATATGCTGTCAGGCAGCTTGGTGGAAAATGAAAATTTCGGGCCATTGTGCCCCTTTCTGGACAGAGTGCGTGCTCGTCTCCAGGTGGTTGATGCTGGGGGTTGGTAGATAGATTCAATTCTATAAGCAGCGACTGAACATGTGGGGTTTGTTTGTTTGTTTTGTTTTGTTTTTGGGGGGGCTGGGCCCTGTGCTTGCTACCTCCCAGTAAAAGATGTGTTAAATGTGCAGCCCTTACTTTTGGGAGGTTCACATAATAGTGGTGAACAGACAGACACACATTAGAAAAGAAAACACTGGACGGGGCGCCTGGGTGGCTCAGTCGGTTAAGCATCCGACTTCAGCTCAGGTCATGATCTCACAGTTCGTGAGTTTGAGCCCTGCATTGGGGTCTGTGCTGAGAGCTCAGAGCCTGGAGCCTGCTTCGGATTGTGTGTTTCCCTCTCTCTCTGCTCTTCCCCTGTTGCACGCTCTCTCTCTCCCCCTCTCTCTCTCTCTCTCTCTCAAATAAACGTTAAAAAAATTAACAAACAAAAAGACACTTTGCATTTCATTTTGCCAAAGAGTTTTGAAACCGTGGACAGTCTGTGCCGAAATTGGTTGGTTGAGTGTTAGTGTATGTGATGAAACAGGTTTCACAAGACGTATGGAAACCAATTTTATTTTCTTTTAAATTTTTTTAGAGTTCATTATTTATTTTTGAGAGAGAGAGAGACAGAGTGCGAACAGGGGAGGGGCAGAGAGAGAGGGAGACATAGAATCTGGAGCAGCTCCAGGCTCCGAGCTGTCAGCACAGAGCCTGATGCAGGGCTCGAACCCATGAACCGCGAGATCATGACCTGAGCTGAAGTCGGAAGCTTAGACAACTGAGCCAGCCAGGCGCCCCTCAATCTTATTTTTTAATGCTCACGTCATCTTTCTCTAGGACAGTGGTTATCAAACTTGACTGCACATTAGAATCTCTTGAAGACCTATTATTTTTAAAAAATGTTTATTTATTTATTTTGAGAAAGAGAGGATGTGCGCACTGGGGAGGGGCAGAGAGAGGGAGAGAGAGAATCCCAGGCCCCAGCGTGGGGCTCGATCTCACAAACGGTGAGATCATGACCTGAACCGAAATCAAGAATTGGACACTTAACCTACTGAGCCACCCAGGCGTCCCTCTTGAGAAGCTTTTAAAAAATACTGTTACTTGGGGCAGCGGTTCTAAGTGTGGTCCAAAGCCAAACAGCATCAGCAGAATTTGGGAACCTGTTATAAATGCAGATTCCCATGCCCTACCCCAGACCGACTTAATCAGAGACCTGGTTTGGGGCCTAGCCATCCGCGTTTTAACAAGCCTTTCAGTGATTCAGATGCTTGTGAAATTTCAGAACCACTGGCTCTAGAGATTCTGGTTTAATTGGTGAGGGGTCTGGTCTAAGTTCTGGTCTTTTTAAAAGGCTCTCCAGGTGATTTTCAGGTGTGGACAGATTTCAGAACCACTGCTCTTGGGGAAAAGTTGCTCAGTCTTCCCTTTTGATTGGGAACTCTTCAGGTTGGCACGGCAGCAGAGAAACAGCTGTTTCAGCTGTCCTTGGACGGTGCCCACACTGTCAGGAAGGGATTTTTGTGCTTATAAAGTGCGTGAGGGCAAGAATGAACTCACTTTACCCTCGGGTCTAGACAAAATTTAGACTTGTGGGAGCAAGATGGAGAATTGACCAAAACCCATGGGGAAATAATCCCCAAACTGAGGCAGACCGGTGTTCCCCCAATGTCCACACAGATCCCCTGGGGATCTTGTGAAATGCAGATGCTGGGTCAGTAGGTCTGGAGCAAGGGCCTGAGAATCTGCATCCCCATCAAACTCCAGTCATGCTGCTGCTGCTGGCCTGGTGGCTTTCAGTGATCAGTTAGAAATTATGACTGAGGTCCAACCCCAAATCTATTGAACCAATCAACATCTTAGTAAGATCCATTTTGCTCAAAAGTACTCTGTACTCAAAGGGAAAAAAGTAAAAAAAAACAACAACGGGAAAGCATTCTAATCTCTGGAAGATACAGCCTTGAGATGAATTTTGTTGCACTTGGATTTGTTTTGTATCCCTTAGAAGAGGAAGATGCATGGGGTGTAGTGATATGATTGGGGTCTTGGAGTTGTTGCCTAATGTGACAGAGATAATTGCTAAGAAACAATTTCTTTCTTTCTTTTTTAATTTTTTTTTTAACGTTTATTTATTTTGGGGACAGAGAGAGACAGAGCATGAACGGGGGAGGGGCAGAGAGAGAGGGAGACACAGAATCGGAAGCAGGCTCCAGGCTCTGAGCCATCAGCCCAGAGCCTGACGCGGGGCTCAAACTCACAGACTGCGAGAACGTGACCTGAGCTGAAGTCGGATGCTTAACCGACTGAGCCACCCAGTCGCCCCTCTTTCTTTCTTTTTTAATGTTTATTTATTTTTAAGAGAGAGAGAGAGAGAGCGGGAGCAGGGGAGGGGCAGAGAGAGAGATACAGAATCTGAAGCAGGCTCCAGGCTCTGAGCTGTCAGTGCAGAGCCCGATGCAGGGCTCGAACCCACAAACCGTGAGATCATGACCTGAGCCCAAGTTGGATGCTTAACCGATTAAGCCACGCAGGTGCCCCAAGAAACAATTTCTTAAAAAAAAAATGAGGCAACTATGTGAACTATATACAGTGATAAATGTGCTAATCATCTTGACCTTGATAATCAGTCTACAAGGTGTGTATATCAAATCATCATGTTTACCCTTTAAGTATACATAATTATATTTGGCAATCACTCCTCAACAAGATTTAAAAAATATTTTTTGCATCTGTTGTTTACTTTTAAAACAATTTACCTTGGGACAAAAAAAATCCCTTGGAGGTTTGCTAACTAGGAAAAGTGACTAAATGGAGTTAGATCTTTGATGTAACGTTTTTTTGAAATTGCTTTAGAAAACAATAATGGGACTAGGTAGGAAATTTAATAAATGGATCAACTCAGAGAATATTTGAATTTAGAAATATTTTAGAATATTTGAATTTTAGAAAATTTAATTTCTTTTATAATAAATGTGGTATATTATTTAAGCTAAAATGTGATATGTTAAGATGAAAATTATCTAAGCTAAATGAAGTGAGAAATTTCAGTACTCCTTAATACCACATTAAAATATTAATACTCCAGTTTTGAAGTGGCAAATTTAAAAAGATGCTTATTTCACATTACATTAAGCATTTCATTAATAATTTGAGGGTTTGGGGGGTTAATTTCTAGCTTCTACTGTGAAGAAATACTAACGTCAAATTATTAAAAAAAATTTTTTTTAATGTTTATTTATTTTTGAGACAGAGAAAGACAGAGCATGAACGGGGGAGGGTCAGAGAGAGGGAGACACAGAATCTGAAGCAGGCTCCAGGCTCCGAGCTGTCAGCACAGAGCCTGACGCGGGGCTCCAACTCATGGACTGTGAGATCACGACCTGAGCCGAAGTCGGATGCTTAACCGATTGAGCCACCCAGGCGCCCCAATTTTAGAAACACATATGTCATGTATGATTCTCTTTACTGAATATCACAGGTTAAAAATCTGTCTTCCTTTGAGTAATTCATACATATTAAGGCTAAAATGTACAATGAACTTAATGCATTTTTGTTCTGTTTACTTAAAAAAATCCAAGTATAATTATTGAAACCGTGGGATTTTAATATAACAACTTCACAGCATTTAGAGTTGGCAGAGATCTTAGATGTTGAATCCAATCGCCTTATTTTATGGATGAAGAAACTGAGAGCCAGAAAATTTTCATGCATCTTCCAAAGTCTCATATAGCTGGGAATTACGTGGAGAGGGCTAAGACAGAGACAAGGGAAGGGCCTTGAATGTCCTGCTAAAGAGTCTGTTGGGCCCCTGGGGCACAACCTCTCACTGCTATGGACAGCCAGCCCTCTCTTCAGCATAGAAATCAGGTTCTGAAGCACTACCTTTAAAGACCAATGTGGAAAATCACATTAAGAGAACAGAAAGCCACATCTGTTTGGCTTTGGACCCACAAGAATTATAGAGACCACCTCTTCCTTGCCCGCCAATTATGGTGATTAAATTACTATAAAAATCAAACTTGAAAGACAGGGAATGTTGTTATGCTGTTTCATGGATGATGGCAGAATATAGAGCTGTTCTCCACCTTCTCTTACCGATTTAAAAAAAAAACCCAAAAAACAAAAAAACTCAGAGCAGAGGTCTAATTTGCTAGTCCTAATGTTGTACTATTTACAGCCTGTCTAATTCCAAATGTTTGTACAATATATGTTTAGTAAGCAGACCTATATGAACCTTATTTATTTGGGTAAGTGCTGTTGGCCCTTGAAAATGCAATGGTTGATCTGTCCAATTCATAGGCATAATTTTTGAGGTCAGTTGAGAACTTGGGCCCTCACTTACATCTTGGCACAGTTAACTAAAACCCAATAGAAAAACAAAGTAACGTATGATTACAGTTTCATTTTACTACAAGAAAGAAGTAATAAAACATTCTTTAAAAATGCTATAACAATAAATCAAGAGGAGGAATGATTCAGCCTTTATCAAGTTAACGCTCAAGCATTTTAATGTAGAGGGACTGTTCTCTTTGGTTTCCTAACTTTGCCGTATGTAAAAATATACGAACACCTAATAAATGTATATGTGCCTTCTGATTAGGCTGTTTAAACACAAATATTTGCATCGTTGTTGAAGATGAATAGGAATTGTATATCGTGTTGGAACTTCTATGAGTCAGTAAAAGAATAGGATTGATATAAATAACCAGTTTTGTCTCCCTGTGGCCAATTTCTCGCTTTCTAAAACGTTATGGAAACAATCCAAAATACACACACACACATATATATACATATTTAAGTTAATGCTATTGCAAATAAGAATTTGAGAAATGTGGACCTGATTAATGTTAACTGGATTTTATACTATTTTATGCACAAGTGTTCAAAAATAAAGTTTAAATAAATGCAAAGAAAAATACCCATTTAATTTACATTGGCAATAAAAGTGAAATAAAATAAATATAGTTTTAATATAAAATCAGGCAATCTTGTTAATAAGAGAATAAATAGCTCAAAAGAACAGCTGCTTTTTAATAAGTCCAATACTGGCATTCAAAATGCTATAATTCAGCTCAAATGTACAAATTAAACATTGTTATTAAAGTACCTAAGGATAGCAAGAATAAACACAGGTCTTCATCCTGTTTTCTTTATCTAAAAGTCTTCTATTAAAGATGTGATCCCAGTGTCAGCCTAAATAAAGAGGTAAACTGAGGAAAGTCTGAATTACCGGAAAATGGGTTTGTTCTCAAATAGCAGAAGAATTGCAATTCAGAAAATGCAAGCTGGAGCAAGCTACAGACGACTCCGCTGAGGCTGTATTTGTCGAACAAGGAGTGCAAAGAGGGCGGAGGCGTCCAGCTAGAGGCCAAGTAGTAAGTCCATTGGTTTGAGGACTGGGAGAGATTGTTGGCAGAGGTTCATTGGTCTGGAGGTAGATTTTGGTTTTCTGTTAAGTCACGCATTTACGGGAAATCAGTCTCTTCAGTTCTTAAGTGTTGTGTTCCGGAGGGTGCGTGCGTGAGATTCTCAATTTCATATCCTCCGGTACCATTTTGAAATTCTTTCATACCAGTTTTAGGGAAAGAAAAAAGGTGGGGGGGGGTTGGTCTAATAATTTTGTTTTGTCACCAGAGCATAGACGGTCATGGCTTAACCATTGTCAACAGAAATAGAGAAATAATAGGACAAGTTTGAACGACCAGAAATGTCACTGATTCAGGAAGAGCAGAGGAATTGACACGCAAGTTGTAGCAAGCTCCTGCCAGGCACTGAGGGTTTGGAGTGGCTCTTTTTCCGCGTCAGGAGCTCAAAGACGTGCAAGTCCCGCCACAGCCCAGGCAAGAAGTTCATTGGCTAGAGGACTGGGAAAGATCGGACGTTCATTGGCCAGGAGATAAGTCCCAGTCTTCCGTAAATCACGCGGAAATCTGTCTCTGTTAAGTTCGCTCCTGTGGAGGACGCATGCGTGGGATTCTCCACGCTTTAGTCTTTGGTTGCGTTTTAGGCAGAAACCGTTTCCCACCACGCATGAAACTGTCTGTCCGAAGCATACGCTCACAGGACTAGAGGACTTGCGAGAATCCATGTCATGACCAGTATGTGGAAAAATGCTCAACTGCACGAGTAAGCAAAGAAATGATTGTGTAAACAAGTTAACTTCTCCCCCGCCCTCCCAGTAAATTGCTCCGCTTCTCCTCCGTCCCATTCCTCCTTCCTGCCAGTTCTGGGGAGTGTGGAAAGATGGAAGGACAGCAGTTTCCTACTCTACTGGTAGGAGCGTCTGTTGGTTCTTTTCAGAAGTGCAGCCTGGCAATGGTTATGGAAAACTGCAAATTTGTTCATGTCGCTTTCACTTAGGAGATCTCTAAGAAAAGGAGAGGCCTGGGGCACCTGGGGAGCTCCGTCGGTTAAGCATCCCAATTCGGCTCAGGTCATGATCCCCGGGTTTGTGGGTTCCAGCCCCTGGTCAGGCTCTGCGCAGACAGCTCAGAGCCTGGAGCCTGCTTCGGATTCTGCGTCTCCCTCTCTCTGCCCCTCTCCAGCTCTTGCTCTGTCTCTCTCTCTCTCTCTCTCTCTCAAAAATAAATAAACATTAACAAGAGTAAAAAAAAAGAAAATGAGAGGCATGAGCAAATATTAATGTTATTTATAAATTAAAAAAAACAATATAAATGTCCAATAATGGGAGGGGCTAGTGGATAAATTATAATACACCCATACCATGGAATATTGTATAGTTATTAAAACTCACATCGTGGAAGCTTCCTTTGAATGGAAAAAATTTCCAGATATACTACTAAGTGCAGAAAAAAACCAGGCTGTAAGACCGTAAATACTGTGCGATTTTGTTTTCGTGGTAAAAACATGTAATATTTGTAGAAATAAAAGGCTGAAAGCGTATGCACCCAGGTGTGCACCGTGATTATTTCGGAGCATATTTATGCATGAGTTTCTTCACTGAGACTTTTTCATATTTCCCAAACTTGTAACATGCTTGTCAAATTACATAATTAGGAAAAAAGACAGCTTTTAAAAAAAGTTTCTCTTTGCCAGTCCTATTCTAAGTTACAGAGCTGTGAGCTGCCAATCTCATCCTAAATTATAAGCTGGAATATTTAGCATCATTCTTGCAGTGAAGTTCAAGTCGACTTCTCTTATAATTCACTCTCCTAGCCTCTCCTGCTCTTCTTCGTGTTGGAACGCAATTCTGAAGTGACACTGTGGTCTTCTGATCCCCGGGCTCTTTGGCATCTCTTCAGGCTTTTGCTCTTTCTTTCTTCTTCTCTGAGTCTCCTTAGACAACATCCCGGGAAAACCTGCTTCCCACTACTGACCAAGGTCTGGAGGACGACCTTTTATTTCCCTCAACATCAGGACAACTGTCAGAATTACAGGTTTCTCCCTGGGGACTTTCTCCAAACCCTGGGGACTTTCTCCTTCGCTCTGCCCCGGCAGTTGGGACAGTGCTGTCTTCCCTTTGGGCTTTCCTGGTGTGACACAGTGAGGGGTGTGCCCACAGGAGGGAATGTGCTGACACTTTGAGGACTCCTGAGGTGGCTTCATTGAATTGAATGGATGGTGACTCATCCATTTAGATCTCCAGTAGCAAGCAATGCTTTCCCAGCCTGTCTTGGCTTCCTTAGCATTAACCTTTATGGTGACTATCAACTGTCTGCTTGACTTATTTTACACAACTTAATTATTTTATGTTAGCTGACTTTTTTATGTGATACTGTGATTTTTAAGAAATACACACCTGTTTCTGGCTAAAACTTTTGGAGTTTCTTAAATGATGAAAGTGATCCAAATGTCTTTTGTTATGTTAATTTGGGAAACTCCTTAGGTCGCCTAAGGATGGGGTCTGGTTGCCAGGGGGCCAACCTCGTAGTTAGAGGTTTAGATTGAATTCAGTCACCAATGGCCAATGATTTAATCAATGCCTGCTTAGGTGATAAAGCTTCCATAAAACCCAAGCGGATGGGGTTCTGAGAAGTTCCAGGTGGATGAACTCATGCAGATTTGGGGAGGATGGCGTGCTTAGAGCATGGAAACTCAGTGCCCTTCCCCCGTACCTTGCGCTGTGTATCTCTTCTCCCTGGCTCTTCCTGAGTCGTATCCTCTTATAATAAACTGGGAATCTAGTAAGTAAAATGTTTCTTTAAGTTCTGTGAGTCACTCTAAGAGAGTGATTAAATTCAAGGAGAGGCATTGTTGGAACCTTTGCTCTATAGCCAGTGGGTCAGAAGTACCTGTAACAACCTGGATTTGCTATTGTCATGTGAAAGGGGAGGGGCAGTCTTGTGGGACGGAGTCCTTAACCTGTGGGATCTGATAGTATCTCCAGGCTGATAGTGTCAGAATTGAGTTGAATTGTAGGACACCCAGCTGGTATCAGAGAATTGCTTGCAGGTGTGGGAAAACTACCCCCACGCACTGGAGCTGGGGACAGAACCATTATTCATTGGTTCCTTCCTT
Organism: Acinonyx jubatus; assembly: GCF_027475565.1. Classification (NCBI taxonomy): domain Eukaryota; kingdom Metazoa; phylum Chordata; class Mammalia; order Carnivora; family Felidae; genus Acinonyx; species Acinonyx jubatus. The sequence goes on along the minus strand of NC_069383.1, from coordinate 48,535,271 downwards.
CATGTACTTATTGGTTGATTGATTGATAATGTATTGCCTTGTCAACTAATTCAAATGATAACAGAAGTATGTGATGCTTCCCCAAAAGTCGCAATTATTGTTATGTTATATGGGAATCCATTTAGGTATTTGTCTACACATCCAACACATTGTGTGTGTGTGTGTGTGTGTGTGTGTGTGTGTGTGTGTGTGTAAGTGGACATGACATGCCCAGATTTGATTTTTTTTTAAAAACGGGATCATTCTTTTCTATCATGTGCTTTTATTTAGTCATTCCGGTGCTCATGGCAGTGTAGGTAATTGCCGGTTTTTCATTTCTGCAGCCAGTGCTGCGGTGACTGTTCCTATATGATGTCTTCGTGCCTCCTGTTTTAGAGAGCCAGACTCTCTCCTGCCTCTGGCTGCAGGCAGCCAAAGCGTCATTAATCGTAACCGTTGCTGTTTATGTCCACAATCAGCAGAAACCCAACTGTCAAGCTGAATATGAGCTGTAATAGTTATCATTTACTGATATAGCTCATTCCTGAGTGAGTTGGTGTCCCCCGGGGCAAACTCCCAAATCAGAAGTCTTTCTTGCTCCCCAGTGGCACACGATTCTAAAAGGGAGGTGAAAGAAAATTGGTGTCAGTACATGCAGATGGAATTTTATAGTCACGCAAAGGGATTTGTGAATACCACGCGTTGTGAGAACGATGATTGAAATTGGCATCTGATAGATGGCAATATTTTGGCTTCCTTGTTCTTGTGGTATAAATGTAGCTCTGAAGGTTTGCCTCTTCAGATCTGAGCCACCCTTGTACTTTCTCTTTAAACTTTATTGTTTACTATTAAACCCAAAGCGGTGTTGCATGAGGTAGAAAGTCTTTGCAGATAAAGAGGTGGATGTCGGATGCCCTTGCTTGTCCCCCAGACCCCCTCAGTCATGGCGGACGTTTCACAGTTAGCTATGATGTGATGTAACTTCAGAGTCCTTCTCAGCCTGGTGTTTCAGGGCTGCTACACATCAGGTGGACTTGGCTGAAAGCTGAAATCTGTCATCTCCAGATTTATTAAAGTCTCTTCACGTATTCGTTGAGCCCTGTGTGCCTGGCACGGTGCCGGGTCCCCAGGGTTCAGCTGTGAATGATACAAACCTAGTCCCTGATCTTATGGAGAAAGACAGTGATTGAGCACCTGATTCCAAATATATCAGCTAGCACACAGAGGAAAGCAGGCCTATGAGAGCGCATGATGGAGGAGTTAACTTAGTGTTAGGGGTACTTTTCCTTAAACTGAGCCCCCAATGATGGGTGGGAGTTGGCCAGTAAGCTGGACGGGGCCCAAAGGGGGCTGTTCCAGGCAGAGGGAAGATCCCTGTAGTGGTGCTGACGGCAGTTCAGGGAGCCTAGAGAAACCTGGTATGATTGGAGCCTGAGGATCCTGGAGGAGAGAGACAGGAGGTGAGTAGATAGACACATGCCCAGGGCAAATCAGGCAGGCCTTAGTGGCCTTGGAAGGGATTTGGGTCTGTTTCCTAAGGTAACTGGAAATCGTAGAAGGGTCTTAATTAGGTAACGTAAGTAGATTTGCCTTTTTAAAAACATGGGACTGACGTGTGAGAATCTTTACATGGTTTAGTTCCTCTTTATTTTTTATTGTATTAAAAAAATGTTTATTTGCTTATTTTTGAGAGAGTGAGAGTAGGCGAGGGGCAGAGAGAGAGGGGAACAGAGGACCCAGAGAGAGCTCTGCACTGACAGCAGAGAGCCCGATGCAGGGCTTGAACTCACAGAACCGCAAGATCGTGACCTGAGCTGAAGTCGCACGCTCAACCGCCTGAGTCACCCAGGCGCCCCTGAGTTCCTTCTTTTAAAAATCTTTTAATTTTATTTTTAAGTGAGCTCTCTACGCCCGGCATGGGGCTTGGACCCTGAGATCAAGAGTCACATGCTCTAATGACTGGGCCAGCCAGGCACTCCTAGTTCCTTCTTATTTTGCACTCTTTGAAGAAAACCATTACAATTGGAAGTTTCTGAAGTACCTATGAGGTAGAACACAATATAGAAGCTGCTGTGGTGCTTGCAAATAATACTGGTAACCAGCCGGGCTTTACACGTATTTTTGTGCTTTACAAATATTTAACTCACTGAATTCAGGTATCACCTAATTTGATTTAGGTATTCCTGCTGTCCCCATTTTACAGAGGAGAAGCCTGAGGTACCGAGAGGTGAAGAAACTGGTCTGAACTACTTAGTGGTGGAGCTGGCGGGTGGCACCACGCTTCCTGCTGGCCCCTCTCTTCGAAGAGCTTACAAAACTGTCTGTTCCTTGCCAGGTACCAGCACAGCCCCATCTGGCTCCCCCCTACCAGCTTCTGGGCCAGTTCTCTCCTGACCGTGGCGGAAGTCTATCGGGACCTGCATCATCATCCAGGTATGAGGCCTTTTGCTAGTCTTCTAGTTCCTGCAGGTGGTTGAGACTTTTTCTGTTGACCACTTGCGATGCCTAATTTTGTGTGTCGTCTTGGGTATGCCATCGGACACTTGGCCAAACATTACTCTGAGTGTTTCTTTGAGGGTGTTTTTTTAGGTGAGATTAACATTTAAATCCGTGGACTTTGAGCAAAACAAATTGCCCACCGTAGTTGGAGGGGTGGGCCTCAACTAATCAGTTGAAGGCCCGAATAGAACCACAACAATAGAACTCTGAGCAAGAGAGGGTCACAGCAGACTGCCTTTACCCTCAAGTTGGAATATCAGTTCTCTTGAGTCACCAGCCTGCCGGCCTCACCCTGGACACTTGAGATTTACCAACCTCCATAGTTGTGTGAACCTATCTATTTATTAAAAAAAATTTAAGTTTATTTATTTACTTTTGAGAGACAGAGAGAGCAAGTGGGGGAGGGGCCGAGAGAGAGAGAGAGAGAGAGAGAGAGAGAGAGAGAGAGAATCCCAAGCAGGCTCCATACGTCAGCACAGAGCCCGATGCGGGGCTTGAACTCAGAAACTGTGAGATCGTGACCTGAGCCAAAATCAAGAGTCGGATACTTAACTGACGGAGCCACCTGGGTGCCCCTGAGCCAATTTCTTATAGTAAATCTCTCTCTGTCTCTCTGTCTCTGTCTCTCTCTGTATACACACACACACACACACACACACACAGACATCCTGTTGGTTCTGTTTCTCTGGAGAACACTGACTAATATACCCCTGTATACCTAGCATTTGGCTCAGCATATGTGCTCAATAAATACGAGCAGCATTAATAAGCCCGGGACTCCAGCCCATAGAGCCTTAGCCTCCAGGCATCCTCTTTTCTCCTGATCCCACCACACATGTCCAGCTGGTTTGCCTGGTTTTCTGGCTTGTGCCCTTGGTACATGCCTATTTTCCTCTGCTGGGGGACAGGCTTATCCTCGATCCCAGGCCTTGGCTGACATCTTGCTTAACCTTCACCAGCTTCCCAGTTTGAGGCCCTGGGTGGTGTTGCCTTGCCATCAAATTATTGAGCTGTCTGATTGATTTTGCCAATGTCAGGAGAGGCCACCAGCCCCGAGGTTGGGTCCTTTTAAATCCTGCTTCTCCCAGCCAGGAAAAGCATAGGCTTCCTTCATACCCACTGAAAAGCACATTGGGATTTTGGCTCAAAACTTTACCTCTCTCCCTCATTTCCAGAGCCAGCCATATCCCTGGTGACAGCTTCTGGCTCTATATTGGGCCTCTTTGGTCCTGGTTCCCTATTTTCCCTGCTAATTCTGCCACTGCAGTCTCCATATGCAGACCATTGAAAGAGTAGGATGTACATGTGCCTAATCCCAAAGGAGGAAGGTGACAAGGGCCGTACAGAGGCTGAGGCTAAGGGCTGGCAGTGTCCAGAGATGGGAGAGAGAGACTTCATGGAGATAGCTGAATTTGTCTGGGCTTTGAAACTAAGCCACATTTCGGCAGAAAGAGCTAACATTGGAGGGTGGACACAGATGTCTCAACATGTAGCTTGAGCTCCAAAGCAGCAAAGGATGCAAAGAGGCTGGACTATGGGGGAGGAGGCTGGGGGATGGGAAAAGAATGGAAGAGAGAGTGGTGGGGGGCAAGCTGGAGAGAATGGAAGAGAATCATTTTATGCAGAAATATACTTGGAATGAGCAAAGGAGGTGTTCCTTTGTTCCTTGACCAGATTCACTTCTACAAAATAATCAGTGAGGTACCTTGGCTGAGAGTTTATAATACAAGCAATATGTTTACACTTTTTGGTGGCTGTTGGGCATAGGAGCTCTGGTCCGAGGGTCTAGAGAACCAACCTTGTCTCGGCTGAACCACTAAAGAGCTGGGAGAGCTTTGCGGGGGGTCTCATATCCCTCATCTGGGAAACAGGAACTATGGAATGAACTGGATAGGATCTAATATTCTTTTAAGATATGAAACTTTAAAAGGTTGACATAAATTTTGCTCTCAGGAGTAATTGCAAGAGCAGATATATATGTATATATATCTGTGTATATACAGATATATATGTATATATAGTGTGTGTGTATATATATATATGTATACACACACACAGACACACGCGTATATATGTTTGTATAAGGAGTTTTTAGTTATAAAATTTCAAACATACACAAAAGTGTGTTTACCCAGTTGTTAAAATCTTACCACATTAACTTCATCTATTCCTTCCCCCCTCCTCTCTTTTTGGTTGAATTATTTTAAAAACACTGACATCATGTCTTTTACCTCTGCATACTTCAATGTTCTGAAATATATGAACAGTTAAAAAGAAAAAAAAGAATTACCATGCCGTTAATACGTTAAAAAAAAAAAAGAGCTTTATGTCATCTAAAATTCAGACCATAGTACAATTTTCCCAATCATCTCAAAAACACCTGTTCAGTATTGTTTTGTTTCAGTTAGGATCCACGTGTGACATTCGGTTGTTTCTTTAATCTCTTTTAAAGAATGGATTATTTATTTATTTGTTTGTTTATCATTTATTTTTAAAGTTTTATTTACGTGTAATCTCTACATCGAAGTGGGGCTTGAACTCATGACCCTGAGATCAGGAGTCCCATGTTCTTCCGACCGAGCCAGCCAGGCGCTCCAAGAACAGATTTTTTAAATGCAGACAAAAAGGGTTCTTTTGAGACCAGATACGGTGAGTCTGGGCAGCATTTAAGAGGACAGTGCAGATAGCAGTTGTGACCAGGCACCCCTCAGCTGGCTTCCCACCTCAGGAAGGCAGGTACCGTTTCTCTCTCTCAGGTCCTTTTTCATGGACTCTTGGGCCAGGAGGATCTGTTTTCAAAGAAGTAGGCAGTTTTAGCTGTGGCCACATCATTGAAACCAAAGGGAACTGAGCTGTTAAAGTCGTGTTCGGTGCTTTGAAAACACATCCCCATTGTCCCCTGGTCACCTGTTTTGTGGAACAGTGATCAGAAACAGACCCTTGGAGCTGTCTTCCTTTTGCCTTTAAGAAAACTTGGGTCACATAGAATGTACTTTATATTTCACTCCAGCAAATTAGTGTAGCCACTGATGTAACTGGTGTCTCTCTCCCTAATTTTCCTCAGTTTCTCACTGACTTTGCTTTCGCCCCCCGTTCAGGCACATTCCTTGAGAAAAGCAGGAAGTCAGGGAGCCGGGGAGCTGGTGCTGGCTCTCCCGATGCCTGGCCAGTGTGATCTTGGGCAAGTTATGTCACCTCTCTGGACTTTGGTTGTTTGCAATGAAAGGCTCTGACTAACACAAACCAGAACGTGGAGTAACTGACCGGGACCTCAGCGAAGTCCTCAGGCGGTGGGCGCGGTCTGTGCGGTCCTCATCCTGCCCTTTTCAGTGATAGTTTCTCTGCTCGTGTGGCCTTGTCTCTCAGGCCCCTTGTACTTCCCAACGGCTCTTAGCCATTACCTTTGTCTTCCTACCTCCTTCAAAGTCCTCCTTGGAAGGGCCCTGTGCTCTGCGCCCCTTTGCTCCTCTCCTTAACAGAGAGGCCCTCTTTAGAGCTGGGAAATACCTGATTGGTGAATTCAGACTCTAGGATTCTCACTGGCTGTTACCAACTTAACGTGCTCCTTGCGTAAGGTCATTTTCATTTCCGTGAATGAAAATATTTAGCGAATTCATAGAAGGGTAGAGTTTTAGTCACCAGTTCCCAGCTGGCTTCTGGTTGCCCTCATAGCCCAGCTCAAAGGTAGCTTCTGGTTTTGCTCAGGAGGGTGGGTTTGCAGGCGGCAACGGCCAACGGAAAGCAACTTTGTGAGAGAAGACCACACCCACTGCCAAGATTTCACAAGATTTCATAGAGCCGGAGGGCTGCTGTCACCAGACCTGCCACCAGGGGGGAGCACAGCGGCTTGGGGAGCCATGCACCCAGAAAGTCTCAGACATGGAAAGGAGAAGGAAAGTGGGTGGAGGAGAACGAACACGGATCTTGAGACTTGGGTTTGAATCTCACTTCAGGCATTTCCTGGCTCCGTGAACTTGGATGAGTCAGTCACTCAACCACCGTAAGCCTCAGGTTCCATGTGTAAAACTGGGGATGGCAGTTAATACCCATCTCATAAGATTGTTGTGAAGATAGGATTATTGTGGAGACTAAGAGAGATACTTGATGTGAAAGCACCTGGTAAAAAGTAGGCCTAGGACCCCATCTCCAGAGACTCTGGGTGGCCAGGTATTGGTATTATTTTTTCAAGCTCTTCAGGAGATTTGAGTGTCAGGATTTACAACAGTTGTGATAATTTATTTTGGTTTCTTTACATAATTCAGAGTGTTGCCCAGGGGTGAAGCCTAAGTAAGTGTTGATAGGCCATTGATTCCTTATTTCCAAAAAGGAAATAATTCAGGCCAAAGAACCTTATTAGACTACCAGAACTCCAGGGTTGACTGGTCATCCAGTCCAATTACTCATCTGTTGGTTGAATCTTCTTTGCGTGATCCTTGCCAAGCGGTGTGTTAGCCAGTGTTTCTCCAGTTTTAGCAGGCATCAAAATCCCCTGGAGGGCTTGTTAAAACCCAGACTGTTGAATCTTAGCCCTGGCGTTTCTGAATATGTGGCTCTGCGGTGGGGCCTGAGAATTTTCATTTCCAGCAAGTACCCAGGTGATGGTGATGCTACTGGTGTGGGGACCCCACCTGGAGAACCACTGATCTGGACAATGCTTGGCTACCTCCAGAAACAGAACTTCCTGCCTCGCGAGCGTGTTCAGCCATCTTCCGGAGTGTGCAACACTGACACCATCTGTGGGAAAGATCTTTCTGGTGTTAATCTGAAATCTGTCTTCCTACCCCTTCTACCCATAGGCTCTTTGTCTTGCCTCTTTGACGGTAGAGTTAAACATTATTCATCCTTGCCTTAACAAAAAGTACTTTTATTAGCTTTGGCTTGTGACTCACGCTTCTGAGGGTAAAAACCTGACTGTGCTGGTCCTCTGGACATATGGTAAAAACCTTAAACCATGCTAAGGGGAAAAAATTTTGATCTTCTGTTGCTGGGATAACAAGTCAGGTTGGACAAATCTATTTTGAGTGCCCGGCGTGTTTGAAGAGTGGGAGATACCCAGGTGAGTGGCCATCTCACGAATTCCTTTGGCAGGCCGAAATGGCCACTTCCAACCTGATGGATATGGATTTTTAGTGACGGACAACTCGGTGCTCCTCTGTGGTTCTACCACAGCTTTGTGGACTTAGGACCGTTCTAGCAATGAAATGCATATTTTGGCACACATGCAACTTGCTCAAGAAATAAAAACTTAATAGACATATATCTGAAAGTTTCTAGCACTTCAGGGAGATTTCGAGATTTATTCTAGCATACCATACAATGAGTTTTATTGGGAACTGCAAAAATATATAATTTTAATAGGAATAGGTAAGCACAAAACCTTGACACCACTGAAAAAATACTGGCTCTGCCAAAGCAACCCCCATAAAAGTTTGCAGAATGTTTCAGAAAAGAATTATTAGGGGCTGATTTTTTAGTGGAGCTTCAGCCCTAGCTGAAGCTTTTTAAGAAAATATATTTATTGACGTTTCCAAGGAAAGAGCAGATATTTGCTGCCTTTGAAGAGAGGCTATCCTGCTGATCTTAGAGCTTTATGAGGAAAGATCACACATGTTGTTTTGTGCGTATTTGGTGAAAAAATCCTAATTAATAATTAGATGTACAACAGCCTTATTAAGTCAGACATATTTTAGGAAAAACACAGTAAGGTGAGACTACAGTGCTCTTTTGCATTCAAAAGATGGAGATGTATTAGGCAACTGGATGTTTTTCCCTTCGAGATGGTGCTGTCCTCCTTACCTGGCTTCCTTCACACTTTGCCTAAGCTAAGAAAGTTGATTTCTTACTGTTGACTGTAGGATGCGACTCTTGGTCCTTCTAGGTATGGAGCTTTATTTTTTTCTTTTTCAAGTTTTTACTTCGGTTCCAGTTGGTTCGCATACAGTGTAATGTTGGTTTCAGGTATAGAATGTAGTGATTCATCACTTACACACAGCATCCAGTGCTCATCACAAGTGCCCTCCTTAGTACCCATCACCCATTTAACGCACCCCTAGGTAGGGAGCTTTAAAGCACCACTCCTTTGTGACCTTGACATCTCTGATTTTCACTGCCCATCAAAAACGGGAGAGCAATACCCACCCCACCGATTGTCGTGAGATATAATAGGATGTTATCTATGGCACACTCGTCATACTCAGGCTGGCGCCCAACAAAGGCCTCCCTAAGAGTTCATACATTTTGGGGTAAGGGTCAGTGAGTAGTGGCACCCCTACCCCAGGGAAAAGAAAGCCAGAAGGTCCGTTCCTGACGAGGGATATTGCGCCGGGTCCCCATCATCTCTTGATAGAGAGTGGTAACGGTTCTTCCCAAACTATGTGTCCCGCATCACTGGTGTCCAATTAGATCTTAAGAAGTGCATCGTGTTAAAAGGGCTCTATGGTCAGTACATTTGGCAAATCTTGCTAAGGGCTGGGAAGAGCCCAACAGTAATGAATCTTGTTCAGCTTTGTTTCAGGAAGCATTTTCTAAGCTTATTCCAGTGATAGGAACTTATTTTCATAACAAGACTATTAACACCTTGTGAGACCTTGGTACCCCTCAGGGCAGTTTGAGAACTGCTGATCAGAGACCTTTAAAAATCAGTGGGAGAGACTTTGCCCTTGGTGCTTAGTGTGGTCCCGCCCGTTGTAGGTATGGGTATATGTGTAAGTCAGTATCCTGATGATTCTTGCCCAAACAGTGACTTCCTGGATGCACGATTTGTTTGCACTGTCACCACGAGCAGGGAATCTGGCCCAAATCTTTCTCCCATAAGCCTCTTTCCTACTGCGCTGCCTGGTAAAAGAACTTCAAGGAACAGACTTTGGAGCAGCCAGGGTCTTGGTCTGACCAGTCTTTCTGGAGATTTGGATACCCCACGTATCCAAAGCAGAGGTGGCTGCCTTGTGTGAATCGCTCCCCGAGGTCAGACCTGAGCAATGGCCAGGTGCCAGAAGAATCCTGAGGAAGATGCTTCCAGCAGGCTCTGCAGAGAACTTGTTCACAAAGGCAGGCAGGAGACACGGAATAAAGGGTTCTGTTCTCCAACAGCAGCAGATTTCATCATTGCACGGTTCCCACGGACTGTGTTTCTATTTTGTCTCCCTGCAGTTTCAATCCTCTTTCCTCTCAGAAAGGAATCTTTTGTGTTTGGCCTCCTCCTCGGGCTTTGGTAAACTTCCTGCCTGCACCAGCTCCCGATCCCCTTCGTGTGCCGACTTGCCGTGGCGAGGGCGCACTCACAAGTTTCCTTCCCCAGGCTCCGCGCTTGGCCCGCCCGGCTACACATCTTCAAACGCGTTCCCTTCAGTGGAGAAATGAGCTGTTGCCGGAGTCGGGTTCTGTGACACGGAGGACTGGCTAATTGGCTGGCTGCCCCGAGTGATAATCTGGAAGCGATCAGTGGAGGAAAAAGATAACACAGCTGTGATTTTCAAGGAGACAGGTCCCGGTTTTTCTACCTGCCAACCACGTTTCCTCTGTGGAGTTTTTCCGCAAGAGCTGTAAAAGAGACCTTTTAATCTTGTTTCAAAAGCCTGGAGGCCCGCGTCTTTCCAGATCTTGGGAAGAAAGCAGGCCAGGGAAACGTGCGTTGCTGAGGAGCCCAGGGTTTGTAAGGAAATGCAGTGGAGGGGGAGGGCAGGCAGGCGGGATGCCATTGCAATTCCGTGTCTGAGCTTTGCATGTACTTGAGAGGACCCGGTGCACTTGGCCTCCAAGTACTTTCACCCACACGTATGATAGGATTTGGGGGTGGGGGCGGAGGGTGTTTCAGAGATTGACGAACGTAAATCTGTCAGTGGGTGATTTTCAGACATCTGCCTGGAGCGGTTGCAGACAAACATGGAAGTTATTGGAGCCACAGATACGCCTGACAACGCCTGGGAAAACCTGAGCCAGAGGATCTCCTGGGAGACTGCTGGGCAGCGGGGGGTGGGGGGTGGTGGGAAAGGTTGTGTCAGTAATAAATAGTTTATCATTTAGCTTTGGATCTAAAAAGAGCGGAAAAAAAAAAAAAAAAAGAGAAAAATCAGAATCGGGAGTTCCGGAGTTAGGTATTGTTTTTGTCAGGAGTCGATGAATGCTCTAGAAACACACAGAGCCTGACATGTGTCTGTGTGCACTGGGCGTCTTGAGTCACTGCTGCCACCAGGCTGGCTGTAGTTTGGCGACAAGGCCTGGGAAGTCCCCAGGATGTGGTTTGAGATTTACTCAAATGGGGTATTTCATCTTTCTTAGTATGTAACCGGCAGAGCTACTTACTGTTTTATAGCAGACATTTCTGCTGCTTGGTATGGCGCAGTGGCTTCAACAGCTGGTGCTATGGTAACATTTAAAAATACTTCAGAATCGCTTGTTGATTCACAGTGTAGGATGCATGTGGTAGAAGGCAGCTGGGCGCCTGGGGCTTCTCCAAGCCTCAATATCCTGATCCGTAAAATGGGGATAATAATACTTGCCTTGCCAAGTTGTTAAAAGAGCTGGCCCCCAGTTACGCCAACGATCGATATGACAAAATGCCAACTTTTTCTTCTGAAGATAAGTCATGATTTAAGAGGCTGGCATACTTAAGGGAAGGACATCCACGTAGGTATCTGCCGGGAACAAAACGAGAGCGGCGTCTTAGAAGATCCATTCCATCTCTTCCCCTGACGATTATCTGCTTTCTGTTGCCTGTGGCTCTGCTTCATTTTCTCCCTGTCTCACGGCGCTAAACTGGCATCCCCTGGGAAGAGGTTGAGAAATGCTGTGTACAGGGTTCACCTTGCCCTGTGAGAGTGTGACGTGGAGAAATCCCCACCAACGTGAGACTAGAGTCGGCACGGCCACGACAGCCTTCGAATCAGAGGTGGACTTGTGGCTGTTGTTTCCTATGTGCCAAAGAGCAAACAGCTGATTCCTCTCTTATTCCACCTGGGACATCCCATAAAGTTCAAATTTTCAAAACCCAAAACTTCCAGTCACTTTGGTGGGCAAGGGGAAGAGGCATCTTCTCAAGACCTTTGACTTCCTGCATCTCTGAATCCCTGAGCGCCAATAGCTGATGCTGTGCTCTGTGCATTTGAAGGCAGGAGAGCACCGCTAAAGCAACAGCTTTGGGGTGCCCGGGTGGCTCAGTTGGTTGAGTGTCTGACTTTGGCTCAGGTCACGATCTCATGGCTCATGAGTTCGAGGCCTGCATCGGGCTCACTGCTCTCTGTGCAGAGCCTGCTTCGGATCCTCCGTCCCCCCTTCTCTCTGTCCCATCTCTCTCTCTCTCTCTCTCTCAAAAATAAATAAAACTTAAAGAAAAAATAAAAGCAACAGCTCTGTGCTTTTTCAGACACACATGGTTTGAAGGCCTGCTTCACAATCTACTTCAGTATCCTCTTTCATTGTCTTATTGCAAGGATTACACTAGGTGATGTGTGTTAAGTATTTTGCATGGTTTATTGCACATTGGTAAGTCTTCAATATGTGTTTATTAATAACGTACAGTATGTTTTAGATTATTGTTCCATATGTGTCACACTAATCTCTTCAGTTTTAAGTACCGTGAGGAGGACTGGGTCTCATATTTCTTGAGTCCCACGTGGGGTCACCACAGAATGGACCGAACAAACACGCAGGGTGAACGGTCATTCAGCATTTGAAACACTGGTCTCCAATGACAAGGCAAAGTCAACCATTAGCAGAGGAAGGTTGGAACCAGAATCTACTTACGACTCTGTAAGCCAGTTTCTAAAAGTTTCAGATACATTTCTGGAATTTGCCCGTTATGCCACAACAGTGGCATTTTCTAATAAATTCGTAATATTTCTAGACAACTGTTTCCAGATAAATGAAGTTATCTAGTTTCAAAACCTGCCAAACATTCCTAGTATTTATCCCTAGGATTTTTTTTTTTTAGAGTTTGGAATGGTTCCAATTTACCACAGCCTGTGTTTCTTTTTTGTAAATTCTCTGATACTAAGCTCCTTCCCTCAGTTGAGATCACCACAGAGGGATTCAATACGATACATGAATGTTGTATTATTGATATAGCCAATCTGCAATTGTTGGTTTCAAGAGCAGGTGGCAATAATGATGCTTTAGCAAACAAGATGCAGATGTTCTGGAAATATCCCTTCCAGTAAAAAAGTGTGTTGCAGAAATGAATAGGTGCTATTTGTAAGAGTATGTGGAATTCTCTTCTAAGTTTCCAAATAGATTTACTGCACACCTTGAGCAATTAGTGGGTTAAATTGAAAGTGTAGTAGTATTTTTTTTCAAAAAAATGTATAATTAACAATATAAATATTTTCAACCTGATTCGCTTTCCACAGGGCCTCATTTTCCCCCCCACAATGCCTCCTTCTCAGACTTGCTTGGAAGAAGACGTGGCTTGACCTAAGGGGCAGGTTCAGGCTGGGAAAGACGGAGAGGCAGGACCAGTTCCTGGTCCAGGGATTGTGCCAAAAATGCCCTGCATTTAATTGTACAGAGTTAAATACTGAATTCTTAGAAGAGGCACATGATACCATTCTAAGTTCTAAGCTGCTATACTGGAGAGGAAAACATTCCACGGTTCATGAAAATCTAATTGCTTAGGCTTTTGCAGATAATATAATACCTTGAAATGATTATGTGGGGAAGAAAAATGGAAGGTGTCGAAAGAGTCCTCCCAAACATCATTATTCAAGAGATTCCAAATCTGGACTGACATTCTTATCTGTGGCATTTCAACCAATTTAAACTGAAGGAAGCTAGCTTATTCTATATGTAAAATGTGCTAATTCGGTTGGTGGATGGGCACGTGAGTTAGTTCCTGCCCTCTTTTCTAGTTTCTTTGCCAGGGGCTGGAGCATACTTCCAGGGGGGCTCTAGCTTGGGAAGGGCAAGGAGCCATAGGGTAAGACCTTAGGGGAGGAAAAGGAAGAAAATGGCCTCCATTATTAGGTCTTCTGTGTTGCCTGGTCCATATAGAAGGCCTGTGGGTCAAAAGACAACTGAACAACCCATTGGTGAGGCCAGAAAAGGCTGTGTGTCTTACATATCATCCCTGCATGCCTCATTTATTCTTTACTCATGCCACTCATTTACACAGGATACCTTTACCCATAACTTGGAGTATTTTCAGCCCTCAGTGTTGGTAAGTTGTAGAACAGTATTGGGTAAAGGAGTGAAAGTGTGTTCATTCTGTGATTCTCAAGATTCCTAATGGAAGGTGAGTAGCATTTTCTTTATCATTCTCTGAACAAAGGATAAGGAGGAAGCTGGACCTTCTGGTCTTCCTGAAAACGCCACTTCTAGCGCTCAGTCTACATGTGGGCTCCTGGGTGTATGTTTTTTAAAAAAGATTTTGTTCTAAGTCATCTCTACACCCAGTGTGGGGCTCGAACTCACAACCCCGAGAGCAGGAGTCACATTCTCCACCGACTGAGCCAGCCAGGCGCCCCCTGGGTGTACGTTTTGAGTTGATGCAGACGGGTATAGTTGAACCCTCCGTCTCACCGCACCCTTCACTATTGCACAAGCCACCTTACTCAGGGGGGCCTCATCATTTCCCCGTCAAATGCAGGATTAGCACCATAAAGGTAGAAATGATCACCTCTGGTGTTTGCTTCTTCACTTACTTACACAGTCTGTTTCGAGTGCTTTCCCATGTGTTCAGAGACGGCGTTAATTGATAACAGTTGTTGGGTGGCAGGGGTCTGGCAAAGTAGCTACACTTTTTAATATTTATTCTCATGGAAATAATTCCCCTTTCTAGATCTTCTTACTGCAAACTGGCTTTCTTTCTTGAATGTAATCTCAGTGTAACACCAACCCCACGTCTCCAGCCTAGATTATAAAGGGTATAGATGAATAATAAGGAAATGATTCTCTTCTCAAAAAGGGTAAAATTCCCTAACGGGGAATCCAGGGACTTGAACACAGAGGATCCTGTCCAGGGAAGCTGGTGATTGTAGAGATAAAAGCCAGAAGTTTGGAATGAAACTTATGCAGGAACATTGGCCACGTAGGAGTCTAGCTCCCTAGGCTTCCTTGTCAGCCTTCCTTTCCGCTCTGCAGTGTTACAGCTCTGGGTCCCGCCTGAGTCCTAATGGCCTGTTTTGCATAAAGACTATGTCTCGCATAAATACCTAGTTCCAGCGTTCAGGAAATACAATGAAGAATATTCTATATTAAGGTTTCAGGCCAAGTGCAGGCCCATATCCTCAGCCGACATAATTATTGGTGAGTGAATACATTATGCTTGCCTATTGCTCGTTGTCTACTTAAGCAAAGATAACATTTGAAACATCAGAATTCTCACTTCCCACTACCAAGTCAAGATTAATCAACGCTTCCATTGGGGGTGGGTTACTAAAGCAGAAGACCGTCCTTAAATTAAGCAATAAAGAAAGTTTTATGAGCAGGAGGGCAAATATCAGTAAACTGAATTTATATTCTGGAGGTTCTTTATAAAAATAACATCCTTCAAAATTAGTAGAGGCAGGTGTCAGTGTGTATCATTGAAGTATGATCCAGAGCGGGGGAAATGGGAAAGTTGTGGCAAGTTATAGACTCTGGAGGGAGACGACCCGAGTTTGAATCGTGGCACTGCCGTTTACCACCTGGGCGACCCCAGGCCAGTTACTTAACCTCTCTGGGCATAGCTCTCTCCTCAGCTGTAAAATGGAGCCATCAGAGTACTTATCTCAAAGGATTGCTGAGAGGATTAAATAAGTTAAAATGTACGAAGCGCTTGAAACACTGCACGAACTTAGTAAGTGCTATGAAAGTATGAGCTTTTGGATAAAAGCGTTCCTTTTGGTCTCCCTTCTCTTTTTTCTTATCAATTTGCTATCATCGTCACCATCATCATCCATAATAAATGGCCAGGGCTCGTTACTCACCATTTGCAGGCACGATACAAAACGAAATTACAGGTCCTTTTGTCCAAAAATCAGGAATAAAGCTTTTTTCTTTCTTTTGTGGTCTTTCTGTCTCTCAACCAACTGTGGCGTTCTCTGTTTGCTATCTAACAACACACCTTCAGACACAGGGAAGGCCAGTGGTCAGCGTAAACCCTCACGAATGTTTGGGCATCCTCCCTGTAACTCAGTGCACTCTAAGTGCTCCTCTGGCTTTCACTCTCCCTGTGTTTGTATCTAGCTTCCTTCTGGGGGCGGGGGTTAGCAGAGATCACTGGGTAGGGGTGGAGGAGCAGGATGGTGGGGGCAGTTTCTGGGGAGGCATGGAGGTGGTGGGAGGAGGGACTGAACACGAACAGAGGCTCCAAACCCTGGTGATGCTTCGTTGTTTAATTAGACTTACAAAAACACGTTCAAAGAGAAAATTATTGAGAACTTTCAAAACACCGATCACAGAGCATTAAAGCCCCAAGTGTGGGTCCCTTTCCGGGCCCTTGTGTCACACGTCTGTGAAGCCGGCCCTGAAAATCGCTGAATAGTTATGACGTTCCTTAGCAGTCAGTGGAAACCCTATTTTGATTATCGAGTGATTCTTTGGTTTCAGATGTAGAAACTAGATTTTGTTCTCCATTTTGGTGAGGCCAACACAAACTGGGTAAATCATTCTAACTGTGAAATTCAGGGGAAAAAAAATAGCAGGTCTGTTTCAACCAACTGGTCAATCCAAAGGATATAAAATAATTTCTGCAAAGATCTTTGTGCTCTCCTAACCAAAAGCCGTAGATCACCATTTTCCAATGTGTGTTACTCGAGAAAAGGGTTCTGTAGGGAAACTCTGGGTTACTGGGTAAAACAAAATTAACAGATTAAAAAAATTCAGGACTGCTTACCTAATAGGACTAAATTTTTTTCTGATAATTTGCCTGTGTCGCATTCTTTTTTTATTATTCATTTTAGACTTTGGAAGGAGTGGGGAAACTTGGAAAAAGAGGGTCCATTCAGCAAACTGAAATATTATCAAATTTCAAAATGAATTTATCTTATAACTAAAGTTGGTCTCATGGTTCTTCAACCCCTCACCTCCCATGATCTGTTCTTTTGCTTCTTTGGCTGTCCTCCCCCGGGACGCATTCTTGACCCCCTCCGTCCACCCTTTAGCTCATGTATTCTACCACTTACTGGAAGTTTGTTGACCTTATTGAGGTCTCCAAATCATTGACCATCACTTGCAGTCATCTTCTCCCATGCCCTTATTTCCCTCCATCTCTGGTTTAACTGCTGCATTTCATCATTGCGGACATCGTTAATTGTCCTTTAATTCTGAATTCTCGTACACTCATCCCCACTGGACTTGGCTGGCCGAGCCCCAGTCCTGGTTAAAACTGTAACTACCTACTCGTGCTGGCACTTGGCTGGAGAAAAACATGTGTGCTGACTGTTCTCACTTTGAACTCTTGGTCTCACATCTCAAGTGGACGTTCAACATAGCAGCAATCATATTTCCTTCACTTTTCTGCTCCTCAGAATTGCTGTGCTGGACCTTCTCCTCACCCCCTCCCTGCTCTTGTCTTGTGACCCTGTTGTGACCCTGTCTCAGTCTTCATTAGGAAAATAGAAGCAGCCAGGTAGTAATTCTCTTACTGTTTTTGCATCAGTTAATCTCCTTCTGCTACCGTGTTCCTTTCCTTCCCTCCTTATATCATAATAAATTGTCCTTGCTTTCAACCTATCAAAAGACTTATTTGTACCCTGTATCTGCCTCCTTATTTTTCAGCTCATTAACTCTTGCAGCTATCTCCTCTCCTGCATCACTGCTTCACAAATGTCCCTACTCTGTCTAGAGGATACGTATCTAGAGCAAAAGATGGGCCCCAATATCTCTTTCCTAACAGACAAAAAAAAAAAAAAAAGCCAAACCTTCCTTGATTCTACTTACCCTTCCAGCTTCCACTCCATTCTTCTACTCCCCTTTATAGCAGACCTGAAAGACTTGCCTACACTTCCTTGTTTCACATTCACTGGTTGGATTAATTAACTCATTCTGGTTGGATTTCTGTCCTCACTGCTGTTGAGACTGCGCCTGTCAAGGGCGCCATTTCCTCCATGTTACCAAACTCGGCGGTCTCATATTATGTGACACTCGTTCATGTTTGCAGTCCTTTAGAAAAAATAAATCTCGACTTTCATGATGCCACATGTCTTGCTCCTACCTCACTAGCTGTCTCCTTTGCTGGCTTCTCCTCCCTGCTAGATCTCTAAATGCTAGAGGTTTCTGGAGAACATCCCTAAGCTCTTTCTTAATCTCAAGCAGTATTTTTTCCCATGGGTGATCTCATCTAACTTTATGGTCTTCAATATAACCTACACACCAATGACTCCCAAATCTGTGTCTCTAGCTCTGACCTTTACTTGGAGCTTCAGATTTTCTGTAGGCAACTGTTTATCTGCATCATCACATGGATGTTTGGTAGGAAGTTCAGATTTGTCATGGCTGTTAGAACAGAGCTGTCGATATTTTCCTTACCCCCAAAATCTGCTTCTCTCCCTATCATCCAGTCTCAGTAAGCAGCTCCCTCATCCACTTAACTGCTGAAGCCAAAAAACTGGGCATTATTTTGATTTTCTCTTTACCATTCTATGTCTATCATCAAGATCTGTCAGTGCTTCCTTCAGAATACATTCCTAATCTGCCCACTTTTTCAACCTCCAACACCACACTTTGCTATGGTCTGTTATCCTCTCTAGCCTGAGCAACTGCAATAACTTCCCCATTAATGTCTTTGCTTACACTCTTGTACTATTATGTTTCCTCTATACAGCAGCCAGAGAAATGTTTAAAACATGTGAATCACAGCATGCTTAAAACATTCCAAGGGCTTCCTATGACACGGAATAAAATCCAACCTCCTGTGATGGTTGTAAACTCTACCTGGTCTGGACCCAGTCAGCTTCTCCAATTATCTTCTGTGACTCTCTGTGCCCATTCTGCATGCTTCAGCCACACCAGCCTTCTCTATTCTTTAGACATGCCAACATCATCTTAGCCAAGGAATCCTTGCAGTAGTTGTCATGATTCTTCTCATTCAGTGGCTTATTATTCATACTTTGGCTTAAATATCACCCTTGTTATTTATACCACTGTGGAATCATGAGTTCCTATTTTATTCATTGTGTTATAACCAAGTACTAGCATAATTCATTTTGTGATTAAATTGTTCCCAACTCAGCTATCAGGAGTCCCTTCATGCTGGCTCTTGTGTCCTTTTGTGCTGTCTCTGTTTTTCTTTGAGTAGTTTGGAATGTTCTGGCACAAAAAGATGTTTTGGGCTCATTTATACTTTCTTTGGAACCAGCCATTTCTTCAAGGAGCTTTGATTCCTTTTAGTGGAGTGTGGTATTTAGTAACCAAGATATGGGATCGGGATGTGCTCATTGTTACTGGAGTGTCATTGTTTTAGGACTTCTCAGCAGATAGAATGAGGACACACACACACACACACACACACACACACACAAGTCTGTGTATCCATCTATCTAAAACAACCGGGTTCATACTGCTACCCACAGTTTCAACCTAACAACTACACACTTTATTCTAACCAATTCTCTTTCTATATTGGTAGTTCTTTCTTCCGACAGTGAGAAGCCTGGCTCCCATTATCCTTGCTGTATTTATTTGCTCAATCCTTCCACATGTAGCCAATCTCTTGGCCACACAGACTTATTCCTTGGCTGTAGCATGACTGATTCACACAAGCCCATGCCAATTGAGAATCCATGCTTCTAGCCCTAGTAGTGTTCCAAATTAACCACTTAAAATTTTCTGGTAGGTATTCATTCATTTATTCATTCAGTCAGTCATTCTTTCCTTTGTTCATCTAGCAGGTGTTCCCTGAGCATGTAGCCTGTGTCAGGCACAATGGCAAATGCTATGGATACACACACCAATGACCATGACAGCCAGAATATCTGACTTCATGGATTTTCCCCTAGACCATGTATCTCTGCTCTGAATATATTTGTCTTATTAAACTTTAAAGTTTGTTGTACGTGAGTACACTTATATACCTATGTTGTGTGTAATGCTTATTATAGAATTAGGGCTCAGTCATTTCTCACATGCCCCTTTGCAGTCTACACGCAGTCCCAAGTTAAAGAATGTGCTGGGTAGGTAGAGGTGGATAAACATACAGACGTCTTATTTGGTAGACTTTATCTGACTCTGATTCTGGAAGACAGAGTAGACATAACCAAGTAAATGATGCTTATTTCTCCCTGGTATGTGTTAACCATACCTAAGAGTTATAAATTTTGGTTCTAAGAAATGCTTCAAATCTGTGACTGCATTTTGTCGTGTATCTTAGAGTGAATTAATGGTCTGATTCATACATTGTAAGAAAATACAATAGGATCTTATAAAAAGGAATGGCACTTAAATATACAGCTCAATACTCATCTACAAGTCAGCAGTGTTCCTGGCACATGGTAGATGTCTGATAAAAATTGGTTATTTGAGTTAAAATTTGTTATGTATATAATTTAGATGCTGCTGTAATATGTGTTGATTAAGACATTTATTAGCAGTATTCCTCTTTTGTCTCTATCTTCCCCACTTCTCCCACAGTTTGGCATTTCTGTTGCCTTTGTAATCCAACCCTTTGAGAGCTTTTAATTTGTTTTTCTTTTTTTTTTAATTAAAAAAAATTAGTTTTAATGTTTATTTATTTTTGAGAGAGAGAGGGAGATAGAGTGTGAGTGGGGGAGGGGCAGAGAGAGAGGGAGACACAAAATCCAAAGCAGGCTCTGGGCTCTGAGCTGTCAGCACAGAGCCCGACGCGGGGCTCGAACTCACAGACCGTGAGATCATGACCTGAGCCGAAGTCAGATGCCTAGCTGACTGAGCCACCCAGGTGCCCCTGTTTTTCATTTTTCTATTTACTGTGGCCACACGTCCTGCTCAAGAGTCTTGGCCAAAACTTTCTTCCAGTTCTTAACATCTGTAAATAAAAGGTTTTGAGAACATCACTGTAATAAATTTTACACTTCCCTCTGAGAGAGAAAATGCTAACCCACATATTAGCAATTGTTTATGAGGCTTGATTTGTGGTAGATAAGATGGCTTCTTAGAGGCTTGATTGGGGGATAAATGAGTTACTTCATATTCCATTTCCTTTTTCAGAAAAACAAGTCTGGTTTTGTTCAGACCCCTTATTACATTTAGCTTCTGTTCTCATAATCCATCAAAATTACTAGCTGAAAGATCAAAAAATAAAAATAAGCATTCCTGTTTTGAAGCATACTGTTTAAATAATGGCAGCACCCCCCAAGCATGTGGGCCTATCTCCTATTTGCTTCTAGGATTCCCTGCAAACCAGAGTTCAGCTGTCTGCTTTGCTCAGTGAACTCTGAAGAACGGATGAGAACATTTTTTTTGGGTGGCAACTTTCTGTAACTGTTTTCAGTCTAAGCCTGAAGTCCTCATTTGGTTTCAGCCTCCCTTTTTGGTAAAAGTCAGTTTATAAATTTTATTTTCATTGTATGTCATACCCATGGTTGGCCGCAAGAAAGGAACTAAAAAACACAGAACAGTTGAGACAGACACAAGTTTATGACTGTGTCTGCATTGTCATTTTTGGTGAGGTACAGTCTTCACTTTCAGACAGTTTCAAATATTTTTGGCAAGAGAAAAGCCTTCCAACAAGGTGTATGAGTGGCTGAGTGCCGTGTATTTTTAAGGCGTTGTCAGGTTTCTACATGGCTTTTCTTCTTTTCCATTAAGATGCCCTAACTGCCAAAAGGCTCTTTTTTTTTTTTTTTTTAAATTGCTTTTTCTTTTTTTCTAAGTAATCTCAATGCCCAACACGGGGCTCAAACTCAGGACCCTGAGATCAAGGGTTGCGTTCTCCACTGACTGAGCCAGCCAGGTGCCCTTGCCAAAAGGCTCTTGAATGCTCATTCTGCTTGGAGGTAATAGTAAGAATCAGATTTGCTGAGCACTTACTGTCGGCACAGATTTTTTTCTGAGTTGAGACAGTCCATCTAAATGTATCACTGTTTACTGCCGGCAGGTGCTCTGCTTTGGGGAAGTGGTTCTCAAACTCTATCAACATTAATCACTTGGGAGAGTGTTTAAAAATGCAGATCCAGGGGATGCCTGGGGGGTTCAGTTGGTTAAGCATCTGACTTTTGATTTTTGCTCAGGTCATGATCTCACAGTTCAGTTCACCAGTTTGAGCCCCGCATCTGGCCCTGTGCTGGCAGCTTGGAGCCTGCTTGGGATTCTCTCTCTCCTTCTCCCTCTGCCCCTCTCTTGCTCTCTTTCTCTCAAAATAAATAAAGTTAAACAAACAAACAAATAAATAAATAAGTGCAGATCCAGGCCATCTTCAGAGATTCGACTTGCGTGTTTAAGGATGGGGCTTGGGAATTTGAGTTTTTCACAAGTTCCAGGTATAATTCAGCCGTGATGAATTATACCTTGAAAAACATCGTTTAGGGTATTGAGGGGACTCTTGGCTGCTACCATATCCATCTTTAACGGGCAGATGACATTCCTGGAAAGCTATATGCAAATACCTTCTTAGTGAAGTCAGTTGAATTTTGTCTGTGACTGTCACTATCCTTTCTTTCTGAGAGGTATTTCGGATCAATGTAACCAGGGAAGCTCTCCATTCAGAGGAGTCTCTTGGTGGTTCATTTTGTAAAGCCAAGAATTCATTTCTTATGTGAGTAATCTTCTAATAGATTAATATGGGTTAATATACAGGAAGATTTCTTGCAGACAGGCAGCAACCATTCTCATATCACAGAACAATGACAATTGTTGAATTTACTAGCTGAAATCATTTATGTCCCCCTTTCCTGCATTATTTTCTCTTCTTCGGTGTAGACATGGTTCTATAGTTGTGCTGTTCATGGGTCAGAGGCTGGAGTGGAGGCTGAGTTTGTGATTGTGTTTCCAGAAGCCTTAGTCTACGGGGAGTTCACCCTTACTCTGGCCTTGCAGCTACAGAATGGGGAGACACTGGGGAGAAGAGTCTGAATGGGGGCCGTTGCCTCTCAGGCTGGCTCTGGGCCCAAGGCTCCTGCACTCAGAAAACAAAAACCCAGATTCAAATTTTAAACATTCATAAAAATCAGAATGGTGATATTTTTGACCAGCTGCCAACTTGTTTAACTTTCTTTCTTAAACTTTGTCTTTCTCTCCCTTCCTTCCTTCCTTCCTTCCTTCCTTCCTTCCTTCCTTCCTTCCTTCCTTCCTTCCTTTCTTTCTTTCTTTCTTTCTTTCTTTCTTTCTTTCTTTCTTTCTTTCTTTCTTTCTTTCCCTTCCTCCCTTCCTCCCTTCTTCTTTTTTTTAAAAAAATCAAACTGCTGGATTATGGTGTGTGAGATTTTAAAGCCAACACCCCCTGCCTCCCCCCCCCCCCCCCCCCCGCGTCTGGACCCCACTGGAAAGAAGTTTCCCAGAGTGAGAAATTTTGTGTTCGCTTTTAGCCACGGAAGGGTACAGCCCTCTGTCAGTGATCAAGCTGTGGTTCTCCTCACCTAATGAGACGATTTATGCCCCTGGCATCTTAAGGGGGTAACAGGGCTGAGGGGTATAAATTCACCTCATGCTAAGGCAGGAGGAGACTCCCCAACTCTGGCTGTGCCGTCCCACGTGGCTGTGGTCGGAGAAGAAAGCTAAGCCAGTAAGAGCAGATGCTTAAGTAGTTTTTAAACCGATGGCTTCGTGGAGCTGTTTTCGCTTAAGGAAGGAATAATTTGAAGCACCTTTCCCCCCAGTTCATCCGCTCGGGCAGTGGCTACGCAGCTCCAGGGGCCCCTCCTGCCCGGTGCCCGGAGGGTTAGGTCCAGTGAAGGGCAAGCGTGGCCCAAGCCGCCCTCCCTTGGCCACAGGTTTCCGAAGACATCTGCAAATCATTGTGCAAACCCGAAAAGTACAAATTCACCACAGCTCCACTCTCTGGAGTTGAGTCTGATATTTCCTGTTTTGAAGGTTTCCTTGGTATCCCACACATCGGCTGTGAAACACCAGCTGCTCGAAGTGACTCAGATTTATCGACTCTTTGATCAATTAGCTTACCCAATTTCTGGATAATTGAGAGGAGGGTTAAACCATCCCCTTGCGTAAATATAAGCCTTACGTTTTAAAAAAATCCAGGCCTTTAGCAAGTGCTAGAGGCAGAGCCTTGCCTTTGTTTCCCACAGTTAATTTGCTTTAGGAGTGGGATCCTTTCTCCTTCGTGTCATTGAATCATCTGGTGCTTTGCAGCTAAGCCAAAAGGGAAATACAGTCAATGACAGATTGAAAGTAATAGCGTGCCTTATCTCAGAATCTCACTCCTTGCTAATTCGTTTAATTTGTAGTATCTTCGCAAAACAGAATAGCCGAAGCAAAAACAAAACAATCACAGACGCTGGGCTAGGTGTCCTAGCTGAAAGCAGGTTGAAAGCAACAGTTTCAATAGGGTGTTGTTTTTCCATCTTGGTAGAAAGTCTAAAGTCATGGTTAGGGCTTACGTATGGTTCTAGACATTCAGACTTGCAATAATTGGACTCGGTTTGTCTGAAAGCCAAAGCAGCTGAACAAATACCCAACGGGATTCATGGTATTGTGACATTCATGTGTCATGGGCTGATGAAGCTTAACAAATATTTCTGTACGAGTCCTGACATTTTTCAAATGGAAACCCTCATTTAGCCTCCGCTTGAATACTTCCAAGGACAGGGTGCTTACTACCTTGTGGGGGCAGGTACAATTCACTATCAGCTCTGTTTGTAGAACTCCTCCTTTGGCCAAATTGGTCTCCCTGAAGCTTCATCCATCAATTAAACTAGTGAATTCATAGTTACTGAGCACTTTGCTTACACATGGATGACTATGAGATGGTCTTTGGTTTTGTGGAGGTCCTGGCCTACTTCAGTGTTCCTTAACCTGATTTTCATTATTATTCCCTCAAGGGGAACTTTAAGACATTTTTCCCCCTAAATGCCCCTACTTGATGAAATTTTAATACCACAGATATACTGTATATATTTGTGTACTATATCTATGCCTTTATAATAAAGAATATGTTTTTTGTGGTTGTTGTGGTTTGTTGTGGGGTTTTTGTTTGTTTTTTGGTTTTTTGCTTTAGAAGAACCAATTTCCACTCTTTGAGGGGATAGCATCCCTACTGAGAATTCGGTCTAGTGGGGATGATAGACATGTGAGCAAATAGCTAAATCCTGATATATACACCACAGTATCCTCTCCTCTACCCTTATTCTCTGCTCTCTCTTGCTTCCAGTCGTTTATAGTGGATTGAATGATATCCCCATACCCCAAGATATGTCTACCAGGAACCTATGAAGGTAACCTTGTTTGGAAAAAAGAATCTCACAATAAATTTCATTTATAAAAAAAAAATTTTAAAAAAGGAAAAAAGAATCTCTGCAGATGTAATTAAGTTAAGAGATCATCCTGGATTATTCAGATGGGCCTTAAATCTAATGGCAGGTGTCCTTCTATGGGAAAGGTCAGGGGGATTTGAAACAGACACAGAGGAGAAGGCCATGTGACATGGAGACAGAGATTTCAGTGACGTGGCCACAAGCCGAGGAGTAACGGCGGCCACCAGAAGCTGGATGGGGTCTTCCCCTCGAGCCTCTGCAGGGAGTGTGGGCTGGCTGAAATCTTGCCTTCAGACTTCTGGGTTTCAGAACTGTGAGGGAGTAAATTTTTGTAATTTGAAGCCTCCGATTTGTTACAACAGCTAAAGGAAACAAATGCCCCATCTCTCCTCCGCTCTCCTGTGGCCTCCTAAAGGCACAGTATCTCGTTCATCTGTATGTTCCTAGTGGGAAGCCTGATGAGTGACATACAGCAGGTGTTCAGTTTACATCCACACAGTATGAGCAGCGAGTGGGAAGTGACATTGTTACAGCCTCCTGTGCCAGATGGGCTTACCTGACAGCTATGACCCTTCTCTCTGCTCTCCAGCAATCCTCACCTGTGCAGGATAAACAGTCCCGTATCTTATACCTTCATGTTTAGAAACATGCGTTTTAAAAATGTAAAAATGTTACAAAATAGAGACAAGCGTAACCTTGTATAAACTGGTTAATATTATATAGGCTATTCTGTAACTTGCTTGTTTCTTCCCCTCATTCAAAAGTGTGCCATGGACATCTCTTCTTTTCAATAAAAGTAGCTGCACATCGTCGTTTTAATGGCTACCTGGTCTCTATTGTGTGGATTATCATAATTTATTTAACCGATCTCCTATTGATGGACGCTAATGTCCCTCTTAAAAGGGAATGGCCATTTCAGTATAAGATCCTGTAAATCTGGCCACGCCAGTATCGTGGAGCTATTACTGCTTCTTCTGACTCCAACGCGACACTTACTTTAACGTGGCAGACGACTTCATTAGCTTTGTGAAATAGTTACTATCTTCTTTTGATGGCAGACAGCTATCTTCTTTTGACCCTGTGATTGACTAAAATTTGTTCTTCTAACCTGAATGGTTATTAAGTGGAGTGCTGCTTCAAACTGTGTTTGAGCTACTGTTTACATTTCTTTTAAAATCATTCATGTGGGAGTTTTTTATACAATTGTAATCATAACTTAGGTACAGTCTTGTTTCTGCTTTTAAACTGAACTCTGTATCCTAAACATTTTTTTTTTCTTACACTATTGGTTTTCCTTTGGCTTAAACTGGGAAGATTTTACATTTACCCTTGCTTCATATGGGGGAAAGTGCATTTTCTCCTATCTTTTCAACCCACTGAGATAATTTTGGAATTATACTTTGTACTCTGTCAGGCCAGTCATTAAGACCCAAGAAGCAGGTGCTTTATTTTTTCTTCTGTGTAAAGGATTGCAGTGTTGACTAGGACAAGGTGAGAAATGGAACTCTGTCACCTCACGGTGCTTCCCTCCTGGTTGATATGAAACTTCTTATGGACATCTTGTCTTCCATTATTCACCTCCAATACAACGCCTTCATCAGATTGTACTGGCTTTTGTCTTGGCCCATTTAGGACAGCGCTCGCACCTCATTTTGTCTTGAATCCCCTTCATACTTGGTACAGTGCCTGACCTGTACCATAGGAGGTACCCAGTAAACAGTTGCTTTAAATCGAATTGTCCCCAAGAATATAATAACTTGTATATGGTGCATCCACATAACTTCTCAGCCATCAGCACTTTCTCTTGCCCTTGCTCACCAATTAGCTCTTCAGCAGGCCATTCTGGAATTCCCAAGGGATTGACACCAAGTTCATTGGATTATGTCCACCTTTCCACCTTTCTTGAAAGTCAGGAACCGGGACAACTGTATGCCTGAGGTGGGACTTCGAGTTGGTGTTGATGGAGAGGTGTGATTTGAGTAGGGGAAAGGGCTACTCATTTGGCTACTCCAAATGGAGAGGCCATTTGGAAACCAGAGTCTCCTCATAGTAAATGTGGCTGGAAGACGGAATTGTTCACAGACACGGAGAATAGTTTCACGTTAGTGCACCAGGACAGCCTTGAAGAAGGAATGTGGTATCGGAAGCAGATATTGGACTCTGCCCCACCCCCGGCGGGAAGACCGGCCATTCTCTGCTCCCTCCACCACATTCTTTTTTCCCGGCTGTCTTCGTGTTTGCTTAACTGAGATTTCACAGATTCCACAGTCTTTAAATGTTAAGACCTCAAGTATGTAAGACTAGATTTATTAGCACCATTCTAATCACTTATTTTCTGCCTGGATGTGGCTATCATACTCTGCCATAGTGTGGAGGGATGGGTTGTGGGGGGGTGGGGGCGGGCGGTGAGTAAGAAGACAGAAGTGGTACACAGGCCCCTTCTTGTCATGAGCTGGGAATGGCTAAGAAAGTGACTATATAAGATGTAAACCTCATTGATTCAGACTAATTTAATTAGTAATGATATAAGTAGAAGTGCAAAGTCTGAATTACCGAACACTTAGGAAAAGAAAGGAGAGTTGTAGACGTTCGGTAACTCAAACTGAATGAGCAAATGCTTGCAGCTGCCATGTTCCGTATACCGCAGCATTGTGGTTGCTGAGTTAAAATGGCAAAGAGGTCACAAAATTTAAGATTTACTGAGTTTGAAACTCCTATAAAGTTACAAGGGCCAAAAAAAGAGCCCCTTGGGGCGCCTGGGTGGCTCGGTTGGGGAAGCGTCCGACTTCAGCTCAGGTCACGATCTCGCGGTTCGGGAGTTCGAGCCGCACGTCGGGTTCTGTGCTGACCGCTCAGAGCCTGGAGCCTGCTGCGGATTCTGTGTCTCCCTCTCTCTCTGCCCCTCTCCTGCTTGTGCTGTGTCTCTCTCTCTCTCTGAAAAATAAACATTAAAAAAAAAAAAAAGAGCTCCCTATTACTTTCAGTGTCACCTCATCTGCATTTGCAGTCTCTCCCTCTGCCCTGTGAGGCCTTGGACGTCACAGGTTACAGGAAGAACAATAATATCTGAGCTTCAGTTGTCGTTTTTGAGATCCCACTGAGCCACCTATTACGTTTGTTGCATAAGAGAGTTTGATCTGATGGGAGCCAAGAGGTATGGGGTGGGGGTAGGCTTGGTCCCAATTTACCCTTTAGGGCAGGGTGGGCCCTTTGCGCAGGGAGGTGCTGGGAGGGGGCCTCCTGTTCATTGCAGAGGCTCAGCTCAGTGGGTGAAGCAGGCCCACTCTTCCAGGGGGCATGAGGTGGCAGTATCTTGTCTCAGCCTGTCAGATGCTCAGCATGGGGCCAGCGGGGATCTGAAGGGATTCCCTCCTGGGAGGTTGGGAACCGCTGACCCTCGGCTACCAGCCACGGTCTAGTGCGGCTGTGGTGCGGCTTGACGTTCAGCGGGAGGCAGACCATCTCAGCCAGGTGTTGCAAGCAGAACCCAGCCCTCTAACTGTAGGGATGGGGAAGGAAGTGGTGGGGATGGAATAAGGGGGGGGGGTCTTTGTTCAGGCTCAGGATTCAGATACAGACACCACATCACCAGAAGAGGGACAGCCGTAGGAAGGGGGGAAAGTCACAGGTTGGGTGCCCCAGGAAGTCGAGCCTGAGATACAAATCAGTATGCAGGAGATCTATTTGGTAATGCTCTTGGGATCAACATCTGTGGAAGGAAGAGATGGCAAATGAGATTGAGCTGAGAAGTTAGCTGAGGCGGTTCCCCAACAAAGGCCTTAGCTGACCCCGTTGGGAACTTGGGAGAACCCTGCAGAATTGTCCTAAACTGGAGGGAGAGGCCTGTGTCTGGGGGGGGGGGGGTGTCAGGCCTTTATGCCCCCTCCCCCCCGCACTGAGTAGTCATTGGATTGGGCTGCACTGGAGACTGGAGGAAGGCATGACTTTGGGTCAGAATTTTTCTTTCAGGGAAGCAAGTCTCAAAGATGGCTAACAGCTGAGGGCCATCTTCTGGCTGTGCTCCCAGCAGCTGGGGAAAGAAGTCCCTCCCTCCTGAAAAGGGATCTGGGGAACACATCACGATATCCACCACAGCGTTATGACTTGGAGAACATGAGTGCCCAATGGCCATGAATGATAGGTCTGGGACATTAGAACTTTGATCAAAATGAAAGGGAAGACTTGATATTATATTCGGTCCCACTGGATGGACCTTGATGGGAGGGGAAGGAAAGTGAGGGAGGGAGGGAGTAGGAGAGACGGTGTGCATACCTCTCCTCTCTGAACCCAACTGCTCTGGACCCTGGTGCGAAGGGGTGGGGGTGGGAGGCGATGGTGACTAAGTCTAATTAGGTTAGGGCATCAGTGAGCCTGGCTATGAGAAGCTGAGGAAACAGAGATAAGGAAATAAAAAGACCCCTGTGGATATCTGTGGGACATTTCTCCTGTCATTCTAGCAAATCTTGTACATCCTGAGGCTTTAATGCCTTAAAAATGCTTAGTCAAATCTACTCATCATGTGCAAACATGCAATATTAATTTTAAAAAGTGTTTGTTGAGGCATTAATGCAATTTTGTTCCATAGGCCTAAGTTAATAGTCTTTTATTGTGAGATTATCAGTGTGCATTTCTAGCCATTTTGTGTTTTAAGACTAGGGCAGGGGATATATTATTTTTTATTCATTAATTTATTTTTAGAGATGCTTGTCCTCTCTCTGCACAGCTCAAAGTGGTCTTTGATTTAATCCCACTTGGAGGACAGGAAGGAGGGAAAAAATTGTTTCGCTTGAGTCCAAGAATAGAAAATTCTTACACCAAAAAAACTTTCCACTTATAAAATGAAGTGAGTAAGCTGTGGGGAACTCATCCTAGAGCATGTTTCGATGTCAGCATTTAATGTGTCACAACATGTGGCTCATCTTGGCAAAATGTGAGATTTTTCTAATTCCTAAAGTGTCGTTAAACAGCTGTTGTTTTATTTTCTAAATAATATTAACTCTGCCCCTGTCCCCAACCCAGACAGTCTAGGTTTCGATAGCTTGAATTTTCGTGGGCAATGGCTCGTTTCGATTTGGAATCTTTGCACAGATCATGGGTGTCCACTTCTCGTGTGGGGGTGTGACTCCTCCGCATGAAATGGGTCAGGAGTCTGCTGCTCATGAAAAGGCTCAGCTGTAGCGGCATCTGGACAACATACTTTCAAAACAGGGCCATTTCATAATTGCACTGACTCTGTCCAAGAGGAGAGAACACATTCAAATTCCCTGTAATTCAAATCATTTGTTAGCAGAGCCCTCCCTCCCGAGCTGGGGAGGACCAGTGTCCTTGAGAGACTGTTGTGTTCCAAAGCAGCCACGTTCACCTGGTTTGAAACCCTCGTTCCGGACTCGGTGCTCCTTCCACCGGGAAGCTGTGGGAAGAGGGCCTTCTCAGGTGAGCATAGTGAAATGCTGCCCTGGGTCAGGCGCAGGCTGTGTCCCGTGTTCACATCCCTGTGCGTTCATCCAAACGCTCCCACTGGTCACTCCAGAGGTCTCATGTGCATGGGATCACCAGTTCTTTGTTTGGCTTCTTCCTGCACATGGATGGAAGCAGGGCATGGCAGGAGACAGTGGGACTCGGAGAAATGTGAGGGCCGCCGGCCCGTTGCTAGCCTGTAGCAAGTCACGTAACTTCTCTGAACGTCAGGTTCCTTGTTTGTAAAATGATCGGGCCCGTGCAGGCAAGTACACACACATGCCCTCATTTGGCTTGGTAGTGGTCAGAATCGAAGATAATACATCTGAAATGCTCAGCCTGTTAGCTGGCCCACGGTAGACCGTCAATAACATGGAAGTTGTTATTACTGTTAGCTATTACTTAAGTCTACAAAAAGGGTTTTTCTGTATAATCCGAATCCCCAAACACTTACCTTACGCCCAATCTGGCGGCAAAAATGGCTCGCGGACAGCATGCATCTTTCCATTCACAAGTCACATGAAATATATGGCCTTTTTCCTAATGGGTTCCCAAAGGTCTGCTGGGTTTCCTGGCAACGAGACAGCAATTCAGGCTGGTCCAGGTACAGGACAAAGTTGTGCCAATAGCCACATTCCATGCACAGAACACTCTCCAACTGGGCCATACATGGGGCGGCTGTTTGTGCCAGCCTCTCGGGCCTGGCTTACCAGGCAGCTGCATAAATCACTTTGAACATGAGGTTATTTATGGCATAACCCACCATGACTTTGGCGTAGCTCTCGTTCCTGTTTCTTAAATGATAGTATTAGCGCTGTAGTGATGGAGGAAACTGAATTCCACAGACAAATGTTGCCGGGTGCAGGCTTACCAACGCAGTGGTCCTGGACCTTGTCGGGTTATCGTCAGCTCCATAATTCCAGGCTCTGGGTGGCAGTGACAGCCTTAAGTGAAGACAGACCATAGCATGTCGGCGATGGCTAGGCGGAGAGCAACAGTTTGATTTTTCAGTAGTTTTGAATTTGTGCAAGCTCTCAGCAGAGTATTCTGACAGTGGTTATAGTTTTAAAAGTAAAGTCAGAAGAAAATACGTGTAAAAGAGTGCCGATGAGTATTTCCAATATTTGGAAATACTGCCCTTCATCTGAAGCAGCTTAGGTAGGGAAAACGAGCTTTTATTCTTAGCTTTTTCTAATTTTCAAGTCAAATAACATGTTGGAACCACACTTACAATGTAATGGATTTTGCAGATAGTTTTTTGATCCAAAGTCTCCCCATCCCTAGTCAATCCAGTGTCCTTTTGTGGTGGGAAAAAGGAAAGAGGGGTGTAAGCTTTGGCATTGACTTTAGGAGAAAGGGCCAATAGGAGAGGTGTGAACTTTTATAATTTTGCTTTTGCTCCAAGTTCTTACACCCTATGAACCAACTGAGAAAGGAGGCCCAGAATGGGCCCAGTGGGACTTAAATATTTTAAGGCCATGTCAGTGTGAATGGTCATCTG
Organism: Acinonyx jubatus; assembly: GCF_027475565.1. Classification (NCBI taxonomy): domain Eukaryota; kingdom Metazoa; phylum Chordata; class Mammalia; order Carnivora; family Felidae; genus Acinonyx; species Acinonyx jubatus. Next base: position 48,503,522 of record NC_069383.1, on the reverse strand, counting down.
CTTGATCAGAGACCTTAGTTCCAGTGATGGAGGGATGCCAGGAGATGAGGTATGGCTTGGGCTTATGACCATGTCTCTTTTTACTTTGATGCCTGTGTTTGTACCCTATTCGACCATTCATTCAATTAGAGGAATATTTGCTCAAATATTTATTCCCCTTCAACTCTGTGACCCACAGTGTGCTCAACACTGGAGAAATAGCTGTGACTTTCGGGGAGAAGTTACAGTGATGTCCACCAAAAAGTCATCAATTCTTGTTTTATTTGCAGGTAAATTACTGAATGAGATTACTGATGTCTATTCTAGTCAAGGCCTCTTAGGTAATAGCCTGGATGTCATACAGAGGCTGTCAGAAAGGAAAGTTAACACCTTGAATTTCCCCTGCGGACACAGGCATTCAGCCATCATTAGTTGATGCAGGACAGGGTACTACTGACTTCCAGAGTCACAAAGGGGAACGTTAACTTCAGGAGTATCCTAAGGAAATAGATGTCCACCCGCGCCCGTATGCATATGTATATCTGTATCTATTTAAAGATAGCTCATTGTTTTCTCATCTGACCCCCTCCAGAGTGTTCTCTTTCATGGTATCTCTGAGATGGAGACGAGTGGCCACTTGTGGAGCGTAAACTATGAGTAGAGGCAGTGTTCTTACTTGCTGCTCAGCCCATGTTGCTTCTCCTCTTGTTTACAGTCCTTGGGAAATCTCCCTTCCTCCATTTTTCTTGTGTGATGTGGGTGGAATTTAACTCCCTTAAAATTTCATGGGAGAGTCACAATTTGCTTAAGCCAATACTATTATTTGTTTCCTCTGGCTACATATTTGTTCAGGGAGAGGCCATTCATTCAGTAATATTTACTGAGAAGAAAACCTTTGCTAGGGTTTCTGCAAAGAGATCTTTTTGTTTTTTCCCTCTCTTCCATGGAACCTACTAGATTGCATGGGTTGAGCATGAGAATGGAGACAGACATTTGTTTTTGTGGTCCCAGAGACAGTTCTCAGCTTCGGATTGAGGCAGGGAGAAGAGGGCATTGTGGAGAGCTTGAGGATAAAGCCAAACTGCAGAAGGAAGAGCAGAGATATGGAGAGAAGCCAGGTCATTGGTGATACTGTTTGAGCTGCTGGATCAAACATCACCTGAAGTCTAGCATATCTCCGGACTTTCCAATCACATGAACCAAGACATTCCTTGTTTTTGCTTGAACCAGTTTGAGCTGAATTTTGTGTCAGTTATGACAAAAAGAATCCTAATGGGTACCCCGGATTTTGAGCTTTTCCTTCATTGCCATCAGACAGCCTTATGTACTGACAGAAGTAAAATTCGTTCCAAAGATACTCATAAATGGAATCTAAAGGTGGATTCTATACGTCCCTGCTCCAACAAATTAAGAGCTGACTGTGATGACTGGTTAGAGTGGCAGGGAGAAGTGGGAACTAAATCTATGCATGAGTGCAAAAGGCATTTGAGATTTTTTTTTTGTATAACATACGATTTTCTGGAATAGTTTCCACCCTCCTGAATATTTTCATGAAACACATCTCCTAGAAGAACACTCTTCGGACCATACAGTTACTTATATTAGGTTTTCCAGTGTGCTCCGTGTTTTCTTTTTCCACTCAGAGGGATTATTTCCTATTCAGAACACACATCCAGTGGTTACAGGTCCACACTGCTGGGCTGCATGAAAGAGGAAGAAAGAGGTTTGTGAAGGAGCCAGGAAGAAGGCAGGTTGCCTGCACCAGAAACGGAGTGTCTTTTATGTTCTTTGATAACTGTGAGATTTCCCTTTCCTATTCCTTTCTCCTCATCTATTAATGAGGATGAACTACATCCTGGCCTTTAATCATTGATATCATTTCATATACACTTTTTCATTATCCTCATCTCTTTTTCTGCTCTATGAACATCTGCTTCCCAGACCCACTCTTTGGAATCGAGTGTATACATGGCCGCTTTCCCCATCTCTGAGCCACGGAGCTAAATTTCCTATGCACCTTCAAGCATTAAATTGAAAATTAAGCTAAATGTACCATATTCTGTTATAATTGCAGTTTAGAAAAAAAAATCCTTGTTAATTAGGTATCCAAGAAAGTTATGTGGTCCATATGCTATGGAGGAATTTATAGTCCACAGTAATAAAGTTTGGTAATAAAAGGATAGTGATGAGTGAAAGGGACAAATATAAATTAACATCCCCCCAATAAATCAAAGTTTAGAAACCTGGGCCATTCATGGTAACCACATGCAACTAGTTACAATTATGTTTTATAGTGTCTGATGTTAGTTTCTTTAAAATTAAAAAAACCCAAATAGGCATGCGTTGAAGCTTAGTATCCTGGTATCATTTGATAGTCCTAAGACTGCTGAGACTGCCATATTATAATAAAAAATTATTCAAATTATTCTTCATTGAGTCTTTGGCATGGGTCTGGGTGGTGATGGAAATTCATGAGTTTTAGACAGACAAGGTCCCTTCCTTTGAGGAGTTTATCCTCTACAACTATCTATACTCGCCTGAGTTGCATTGGGAATAATTTCTCTTCATTGAACAGAAGAGTGTCCTGGTTGATACTGATGACTGATGTCGTGTTCCAAGGATTTTCTCTGGGTCAGGTCCAGCACTGAGCTCTTTATATGCATTACTTCTTTTCATCCTCACCGTCTTCAGAGGGAATGTATTACCTAAGATTTTTGTCAGTTGTGAGTATGGAAAATACCAACTAGAAATGACTTAAGTGATAATGAATTGTCTCCAGGAATAAAAGATCTGTAGGTAGTAGGACAGCTTCAAGATTGGTGAATTTATCACCTGGCCCTGTTAAGAGCTTGGATTCTTTCTGTCCTGTTGTTTGGCTGTTGGACTTTGTCTTTGGGTTGATTCCCTTCAGTGTCCCAAGATGGTGCCACAATTTCTGGGGTTGCATTGTCCATGTCAACCCCTGAGGGAGTAGAGGGAACTCACTTGCTTCTCATTTTATTAAGAGCCAGCTTCTTCTGTCTTTTGTAGAAGACTGTTGGTAGGTGGGGTATAGATGTTGAGTAGGCAACCAGTCATATCTACATAGGTAGATGCTATTATTATCTCCACTTTACAGATTTTACAGATAGGGAAACTGAAAGTGAGAAAGGCTGAGTAATGTGCCTAGCATCTCTCTGCTAATAAGTGGTGAAGCTCGGGTTTGAACTGAAGCAGTTGGTCTTTACAGTAGATGTTCTTATCCACGGCACTCAACTGTTTGGCCATGGCAAATATCTTCCTAACTCTGAACAGGGACTTGGAGTCAGTTTAGATTAAAGAAATGCCCCAAAATTGGTTTTGATTTTTCTCATCTTCATTCTTTCCATTAGAAGTGCTTTTTTTTTTTTCTCCCCATGGTCCTGTCCTGGATCCCACACACTGATAGGGAAGTACAGGATTCTAGGAGAGTCAATGGGAGGGGCAATGAACTTGGTCTTAGAGTGAGGGGTAGCTTTGCAGAGGAAGTGAGTTATATTATCTCTACGGAGATCTGAAGAATGAGAAAGATTAGCCATATAAAATAAATGTCATGGGGATGTAATGCACAGCCTGGTGACTATAGTTAATAATACTGTATGATTTATTTATTTTCACTATATTGTACATTTAAAAGTTGCTACGAGAGTAGATTTTAAAAGTTCTCATTACAAGACAAAAAACTTTGTGTGGTGATGCATGTTTGCTAGACTTAAGGTGGTGATCATTTTGCAATCTATACACATATCAAATCATTTTATGTTGTTCACCTGAAACCAATATAATGTTATATGTCAGTTATATCTCAATTTAAAAAAAAAGAAAGATTAGCCAGGTAGAATTGTGTGTGTGTGTGTGTGTATGTGTGTGTATGTGTAGGATAAAGAATTTCAAGTAGAGGAAGCACCATAAAAAAGTGGAGAATGGGGTGCAGTTGGAAAACTGAAAGTAGTTCAGAATAATCTGGATCAAGTGCAAAGTGTAGTACGGTTGTGAGATAAGATTCTAGAGGTAAAAAGAAGTGAAGCCTTAAAGACAATTAAGCACATGAAGGAGTTTGAACTGTGTCCTGAGATCAGCGGAGAATGATTAAGAATTTTTAGAAGAGGGGCACCTGGGTGGCTTAGTTGGTTAAGTGTCCTACTTCAGTTCAGGTCATGACCTCGTGTTTCTTGAGCTTGAGCCCCGCGTCGGTCCCTCCACTCTCAGCACAGAGCCTGCTTCCTCCGTCTCCCTGTCTCTTTGCCCCTCACCTGCGTGCTTGTGCACATGCACTCTCTCTCTCTCTCTCAAAAATAAATAAACTTGAAAAAAAATGCTTTTTAATTAAATAAAAAAGAATTTATAGGAGGAGAGGGACTTGATCAGGATAAAATTTTAGCCATTTCTCTCCGCTGCGTGGCACAGAGTGGATTTCTGCAGTATTAAGGTTGTGTTTATAAGTTCAAGTTAAGTGGGAGAGGGAGGCCACTATCTGGGTATTCAGGAGTTCCCCTCGTGGCGTTACCTGGGGCCTGCCTGTGGCAGACCTCAACCATTTCCAATTCTTTTCTCCTTTGTCTAGATCCCACTTCAGAGATGGAAAAATTCAGATAGTTGCTTTCCCAGCCGTTCATGTGGGGTGGTCACGTAACCCAGTTTGGTTCTGGGTTTCTGGGAAAGAGTCTAATTTCTTTTTTTTTCAGTTTTATTTATTTAAGTAATCTCGACACCCAGCCTGAGGCTCAAACTCATGACCCTGAGATCAAGAGTTACACGCTTTTCCAAATGAGCCAGTCAGGGGCCCCTTAACTTCTGGATAATGTCCTAGGAGGTCACCTGATGCCTGAGCCATCTTTTGACCCTCCAGTACCATACATACCTGAGAAGGAATGCTTCCAAGGAGCAGAAGGATGGAAGGGGCCTGCATCCCCGATGATATGCCAAATTCTCCAAACCAATGGACCTGAAGACCTGACTTCAAATGTATCGTTCAGCATGTAATAAATATACCTCTGGTTTAAGTTGGTATGGTTTAGTGTTGGTGACCTCTTCTGTTACCCACAAGAGAAAGCATCTCTAGAAAAGTGGCATGCATTGGGGCGCCTGGGTGGCTCAGTCGGTTGAGCATCCGACTTCAGCTCAGGTCATGATCTCGCTGTCCGTGAGTTCGAGCCCCGCGTCGGGCTCTGTGCTGACAGCTCAGAGCCTGGAGCCTGCTTCGGATTCTGTGTCTCCCTCTCTCTGACCCTCCCCCATTCACGCTCTGTCTCTCTCTGTCTCAAAAATAAATAAACATTAAAAAAATTAAAAAAAAAGTGGCATGCATTAATCCAGTTCAAGAAATTTTCAATTCTCACTTTCATTTTGACTGCGTATGCACTGTTGGAATCCTTCAAGCAAGAGAAGTTTCTATAGTGCACTCATTACCCAGGCAGGTTGGAGGAGACAGCTCTGTGAAGCTTCTGTTCCATTTGGGATAAAATGTGTATGTGCAATGCACTACCTACTCTGTTCAGCACCGAGAAGGACTGGTGAATTCCTTCCGCCATGGCTCCATTTCTTGCTGCCCACCATTGACATGACACTGGAATGAAGTCCATTTGGCCTGTGACTAGATCTGAGGCGCCAAAAGTAGTAGTAGGATCATGACAATTTTTTTCAAAAGGACCTTGAAGTTGTGATAAGGCTTCGTGTTTGAAGAAAAATATTACTTATAACATGCTTTTCCTTCAAGCAATCTATGTTAATAGGCAAGTGTCCTAAAGAAAAATTAAACACAGCAGTGGGCATGTTCTATTTTTCTCAAATAGACACGGCACTTTTATTGGAATTCTAATGAAATATGTACCCATAAAAACGCTTTCCCCGCCTCCTGCCCCCACCACTTAAACATGGCCAACGGTAGTCACATGTATAACATACCCAAGCCAGCACCCACTGATTAACGTGTCGTCTGAGGTCCACCATCACCTGACAGGATAAAGCTAATCCGAATCGACTACGTGCCACGTTTTTGTGACACGGAGCTCTTGAAATGTACAGGAATAATTAACTGGAAATGTAATAGAGGAAGCTCTTTCTGAGCTTGGGCTGTCCCAGAGTATAACACCTGATATGGCTTCCCTGAGCACCAGGCCAACTGCAATAACACTTTTCATGCTACTTTCTGAAGAGATGGGTGACTCAGGTTGTCCATCAGCGCAATTCATTCTGAAGAGAGCATGACAGCTGTGGCAGGTACAAAACAGAGGTGCCTTGTTCCGCTGAGTGACACTAATTATGGGTAAGGGCTTTGTAAACACGCCCCTCTGTTCAAGGGAAGCGAGCAACATATAGCAAAGCACCAGCATAACCAAAATGACGTCTATAAATAAATAGAAAATAACGGCACTTTTCTAACTGAATGCAGATAGGTAAATAAATCAGGGGGCACTGAGACCTGTTGCAGATACAATGAGGCATTTTCTACTCCTTGACAAAGTGAAAAGGCAACTGGCTGTTGGCGTTTACCCAGATGTGGTGTGCTGGAAAGAAGGCTTTCCACCTATACAGCTGCTATCTCAATGAAAAGTGTGTATATATTATGACACACACGTGGGTGCACACACGGGTGTGTGTGCAAGGCTCTCAACTTAGACATAGGTTTTATTTTATGACATCATTTTAGGCAGTAGTTTGACACTCTGGCATTTAGCTAGAGAAGAAGTTAAACCCGGCGCCTGTGTACCCAGGCTGGCCCGCCAAGTGTGAGCTGAACCAGGGCACAGATGAACCCACGGGCAATCGATAGGCTGGCGGGGTGAACCTAAGGGCCTACACTCAACTGTTGTACTAACTAGGCTTGCATTCAGCCGGAAGTGAGAGAAGACCCAGAATAACAGCCTGGACAAGATAGAAGTTAGTTCCTTTCTGTCTCCTGGAAAAGTACAAGTAGTTGGTTCAGGGCAGCTGCAGTGCTCACAGGGTCCAGAGCCAGGCTGTGCTCATCACCTTGGATGGTCCGCGCTCACCGCGGTGAGTACTGTGTTTCGGTGATGGGATGGACAAGACATGACAAGGGAGGGCCTTCACTGCATCTTGGTTAGGTTCCCGGAGGCTGCCACATGATACTTCTCACGGGCCAGAGCTAAGTCACACGGCCATGCCTCGCTGCAAGGGGGCTAATGACACGTCTCTCTTCCGGGAGGTAAAGGATGTTCTTACCGTAGAGAGTGGGAGCAGAGATACTGAGAGGACTGCCACAAAGCTCTTCATACTTGTTCCTATTGAGGAAGAAAGCTGTTTTGCGGCGCGTAATGAGACAAAACCCCCTTGGGCCCTGGACCATCCCCGTTCCTCATTCTTCTTTCCCTAAATCCCTCACTAAAACCACACAGGAACTTGATGTAGGCCAAAAAAGCAAATCCCAAATGGAAGAATATTTCTCACTCTCCAGGGAGGGTTCTTTCTTCCTAAATCTCACTGCTGATGTCCAAATTCCGTGGCACATCTTTCTTCAGCATGAGTCTAGATTCTTGCTTGAAAAGCAACTTCTTCTAGAAATCACTTTCAAATGTCTCTCCTTTTTTTTTTTTCCCCACTTGAATTTGAATGTGTTTCTGAGTCTCCAACTTGAGAGCAGAAGTCTTTACTGGAGAAAAATGAGACTGCCCATCTAATTTGTTGGAGACGAAGGTAAGGATGGTGAATTAGGTATTTCAGTATTTGCAGGAATTATTTAGGATTTTGCTGTTAAGAATCCTATTAGCCTGGATTAAAGAAATTCCCATTTTCCCTCTTGGGATCTTTTTTTTTTTTTTAATTTAAGCAATTAAAAAAATAAAAAAATATTACCCCATATACTTCTTTTCACTTCCTGCTAAGTCTTTATCTCTCTAGTTTAGAGGTATTATGCATGAGCATGAATGTATGTCAGTTAGAAAATACCCTTGGAGGGCATGGAGTGTATGTACTGGAATTATTCTGTGTAGGAAAAGAACTAAGTAAATGCAGCTTTGTGCCAGGAGCTCATTGTGGAAGCAATTGCTTGGAATAGCATTTAGTGCCACTCTATCCAAGTCAGAGCTTTCATTGAAGAATTCTCGGAAGTGGCTATGGCTCACGGAAGGAAGGAAAGATCCCCAAAGGTAAAGGAGAGGGCGTTTGGGGGCATGATGAGCCGAGCAGGGTGGGGAAGCAGAATTTACACTCAGGTCACGGCTTTCAGTATGTGCTGACTGAGAGCAGAGGGCAAAGCCAACGAGGAGGGAAGAGCCTGGGTTTTGGGGTTCTATAAGGACCCTATAAGGAAAGGAGCTAATAGCCTTTCTTGAGCACCTATTGTATGCCACTCTTTCTCCTAGGTGTCCTGTATGCACAGCTTTCTGTAGTCCTCACAACCCTGGGCAACAAGTACAGTTGTCTAGTCCTACAGACGAAGAAACTGACATCGAGAGGAATTGAAGCTTGAGAGTCAGAGCCTGGGGCTGGCATATGGTCTGTTAATTTCCCAGACCTTTTGCTCCACGGCACTGGGTTAGGATGGAAGGGAGGCGGGAAGGAAGAGCCCTCGCATCTGCCACTCCTCGCTCCCACCCAACACTCACACCTCACCAGGGAGAGGGCGCAGCTGCTGTGTCTTCCGGACTTGACATGGCTCCTCACGGCCGGGGAGGCCGGTGATGAGGATTGTTAGTGGTTCCCGGGTATCGCTGCCGGTCACCACTTCCAGCACTCGGGACAAGGCCTGGGAGCTCTAGTGGTTAACCACGGCCTGTTGTTTTCCTTTTAGGCATTATCTTGGTTTCTAATTAGCCAGGAGGTTTGTTTGGCTTTTAAGTCACGAACATCCCAGCTGTGAAAGTCTTTCTTTCCCAAACATCTGCAGCCATTCTGCCTTGGGCCCTGAACTCATCTGCTCTCTTACTTCAAGCTGCCTCACATTTGACCTGGTCTTGGCCATGAGACCTTCAACGAAAGGCTAAGTGGTAAAGTGGTATTTGTGAGTCAGTCCTCCCTCTGAGTCAGAAATAAAACAGTGCCTCAGCATGTTGGAGGAAGGATGGGGCCATTCTGTGGTGAAATCCTAAGGGCTCTTAGTTGTCAGATGCAAAGCAACTGGCGATGGCTATGGGGAGGTAGGTGATTTGGTGATTTTTCCTTTCTTCCCTCCCTTCGTCCTTCCTTTCCTTCCTTTATTCTTTTTGACTCGTTCCTTCTTTCAGAGTACTAAAACTAGTAAAACCTAACCATTCAAAGAGAATTTCTGTTTCTGCCTAACACTTTGATCAAGAAACTTATTCTTGTCATTAATCCTGTTGTTTAAGTAAAACTGGCAGAGTGGAAAAAAATACTGGGTTGGAAGCAAACTAAAAGCAAACAAGACAAAAAAAAAAAAAAAAAAACAAAAAAAAACAAAACCAAACCAACTAAAAGCTAAGCAGACCAAAAAAAAGGCTTTTGAGCGGTGGCTCAACACATTGAGGACTGAGAGATCTTAGGTGAGTGACAGACTCTGTGAGGCTCCGTTGTTTCAAAGGAAATACGAAGACAACCACACTTGCCTTCCTTCCCCCACAAGAGTGTTATCAGACACCAGTGAAAAAAATCCACGCGAAAGTGCTCTGTAGACTGGAGTGTGTGTCACAAACATGGCTGGTAGGTCGGGTTCTGGTCTCAGACGGGTTTGGGAATAGCCCCTCTGTGGTGTGCCTTTATCTCAGTGATTCTCAACTGGGTGCGATTTTGTCCCGCCCTGGGGATATTTGGCAATGTCGGAGGACATTTTTGATTGTCACAACTGAGAGGTAGGGTGCTAGCAGCACCTAGAGTGTAGAGGCCAGGAACGCTGTTGGACATCCTACAACACACAGGACATCCCCCTGCAGTGAATGATTATCTGGCTCCAGTGTCAATAGGGCTGAGGGTAAAAAAAAAAAATCCTGCTTTATCTTAATCAACCTCAGTGTTTTTCATCTTGAGGTAAAACAGAAATAATAGCAATAGTATTGATTGCCGGAGTTGCACGGAGTTGCGTGTAGGTAGAAAAAAGTAATGCAACTAAATCATTGCCCCGTATCTGCCGTATGTTAAGGTTCACGGAAGCCAATCCACGCTCAGCGTTCCTATAGCTGCTTTCCCCAGAATCCTTATTACTTGTTTGCAATCCTTAATTATCCACCCTTCCTAAACTTACGTAAGTAAATATTCATATAGTTTTGGCTGCCGACTATTCATTCCCCCTCTTCAAGAGTATACCGGTTTCCTTTTTGAGAATTTCTTTTCCCCCGTTATGTGATGCCTAAGTGGGAACATAAATCCACACATCTCTCTTTAGGGAAGTGAAAGGGGCCATGTCTTTCCTTTTCCTGCCCCTGCACTGCTGGGGAGTGGTCCTGTGACCTGACCTTGGCCCACTGAACAGTCTCTTCCAGGACGTGACCCTTGAGTATAAGAGGAAGTGATGAAAACACGCAGCAGCAGGAACCGTGGGGTCCCTGCTGCCACGAGCGTGTCTGCTTCCCCACTCCACAGAGCCCTTTGGTTCCTGTCCTCTTCAGTGCCTGTTCTGTGGCCTCTGGTGGAGCCAGTAGGTTCCCACAGCCTTCCAGTACGTTTCCAGAGTTGGTTCTGTTGGATCAGCCAAACTCTCGGCCGATCCCTTCCCCACCAGTAACCCAATGAATAGAACCATAGGACTATATGTGTCATGTCCACTGGGAGAGGAGATGGGGATAGAGGCGTGGATTTATAGCCTAGATGGAGGCAAAAACAGGGAAGATCTTCTAACTGGATTTTTCCCAGTGGCACTGCAGCAATATTCAGTTCCAAGGACTAGAGCTCCCATTCTTTATCAAAGTAAAAGCCGAATCTTCCTCCTCCAGCCAAGTCCTCATCAATAAACATAAATTAGCAAAGTGCTTTAGCCCTGTCCTGCAGTGAACCCTTTACATTTGGTTAATAGAATTGGGCAACAGTATGACTTAAAATATTGATTTAGGCAAATTCTCAGAAGTACATGGTATATTTATTGTAAAATACACATTTGAAGCCATCCTTTCTCCGCCCCCCCCACCCCGCCACTTCATCTTTCGTGTTTGCCAGACCCTATTTTAATATCTGCATAGAATAGAAATTTATATTCTGTGTCCATTTGGGAATAGTTCAGTCAAGCAATGACACTGGCCAGTGAGCAATTAACACATTCATTAACTGTTATTCTTTAGCTTTTAGTTTTAGGTTGTCTCTCTGGACCAGAAGTGGGACTGTTTGGGGAAAAAAAATTCTGATGAGCTTCACTTTCTGTTTGGAAATAAGGAGCTTACTACCAAATCACATTTGTTTGGTGCTTTGAAGTTTGTCAGGCATTTTTAAGTTTACAAAGAATATTGTGCGTAATATTTTCTCATTATAAATATAACCTGTGAAATTCAAACGTATGAGAAATTTAAGCAACTTTTATTTTCTAAGGGTACAAAAGGACAGTCTTTGAAACAGAAAATTCAGAGTTGCAATTTTTGAAATTTTCAATTATCCTCAGTATACAGCACTAACAGTTATTACCAGTTTAGGTTGTATAGCAGAAGCCGTAATTAATATGGATTTGTAAAGTCAAAGTATGTATTTATACATGTCCACGGTGGTATTTATCATCTGCATGATCATTGAGTGGAGGCATAAAAAAGAAAAATGAATAGGGGTGCCTGGGTAGCTCAGTGGGTTAAGCCTTCAGGGTCCGTTTTGGGCTCCGCTTAGGGCGTGAAGCCTGCTTAAAAACAAATAAACAAAAAACACTGAATAAACAAGCCTTGCAAATATTTTTTTAAAGTGTATTTATTTATTTATTTTGAGAGAGAGAGAGAGAGAGAGAGAGTGCGTGCATGCATGAGTTGGGGAGGGGCAGAGAGAGGGAGAGAGGGAGAATCCCAAGCAGGCTCTGCACTGTCAGCACAGAACCCAGGAAGGGGCTTGAACTCAGGAACTGTGAGATCATGACCTGAGCCGAGATCAAGAGTTGGATGCCTAACCAACTGAGCCACCTGGGTGCCCCACAAATATATGTATTTTTTAATTAAAAAAATTTTTTTTAATGTTTATTTATTTTTGAGAGAGACAGAGTGTGAGCAGGGGAGGGGAGAGAGAGCAGGAAGCACAGAATCCGAAGCAAACTCCAGGCTCTGAGCTGTGAACACAGAGCCCGATGGGAGGGGGCAGTTCGAACTCATGAACCTCTAGATCATGACTGGAGCTGAAGTCGGATGCCTAACTGATGAGTCACCCCTGCAACTATTTTTTTAAACATTAAGTCTCTGATAAAGCCAGTTAGAAGTTCAACACCTCTGAGGCTCAGTTTTCTCATCTCTAAGGTGGGGATAATAATAGTAATTATTTCATCTGGTTGTTTGGACAATTAAATGAGACCACGTGTGTATAGAGTTTAAAATCATTTTGTACAGTTTTGGTTATACACAAGGATTTTATAGTTTCTAATGCTGGGAGGAGAAAGCATTTTGTCAGAATTCTTTGCTAAGGATAAACTCAGCTAAGCACTAGAAACAGCCACTGTGTATCACTGTGGGTCAATTAAAAGAGGAAAAGTGTCTGGGGCGCATCTGACTCCATTGATAGAGCAGGTGACTGTTGATCTCAGGATTTTAAGTTCGAGTCCCACATTGCGTGTAGAGATTACTTAAAAAACAATAAAATCTTAAGAAAAATAGAAGAGGAAATGTGTCATGAGTGACATTTCTGGAGTAGTCACATATTTCAGAGGAAATCCTAGGAAGGGAGAAACATGATATTTTCCATTACTGTGACATCATGAAGACCTCTAACTCCCTCCGTTTCTCTCTCCCATTTTCCCTCTCCCCAATATGGCAACGAAACAGATGTTTTGGTCTTGGGACATGAAGAAGGCAAACACATTAATTTTCCTTTGACCAACTTGGATTCAGTCGAAGGAAATTGGCTAGTGAACTAAGCTTGGGCTGCTGAGCCCAAAAGGTATGTGAAGTGTCTGGAGACTGAGCCCCATGGCTGTGAATGTATTTTCCCCCTGCTAATCTCTTGTCCATTCCTTGAAGCTCATCCCAGGTAGCCTTCTCTTCCATGTATCTTTTCTGATCCTCCAACTAGCTTTGATCTCATCTACAAGAGAATGAGTTTGGACTTCTCTTATGGAACTTATGGTGTGTCTGAACCCCTACTAGGTTATAAGTACCTTAAGGGTTATACTTATTTTTTCACCCTCTCTAGTCTCCATATAACGGGTCCCCTAGAGTAGCACTGTAGCATCAAAGGAGTACAGACTTTGGAGGCCAATAGAGCCGGATTCAATCCTGACTTCCTACCACCTGGCCATGTAACCCCAGAATGCTACTTAATCTCTCTGAAGCCCCTTTTCTCTCATCTGTGAAATGGAGGGCATAATGCTGATCAGGCAGGATTTGAGGTTGGGTGTTATGGGTCTCAGATACTAGTTTCCTCTTTTATAGTCCTATGAAATGCCTTATTTCTGATTTAACTGAACTAGCATGCACAAAAAGGTTTTGACTCCATATTTAGAAGAACGGGGTTTGTAGTAAAGGCATATTCTAGTTAACAACTGTGAACCAAATTAGGCTTAGATCTAAAGTTGAGGTTAGTTGAAATAGAAAAGTAAAAATCTGCCTGACTGCTTATTTCTCTAAAATTTGCTCTCAGTCTCATCTGTGAACGGTTTAATGTTTGGTATTTTCAGTTTGTCTCATAATGAATTTATGTGTCCTCAGTTGGGTGTTAAAACCTTTGTTGGAAAATGCTGAAGCTTGAAGCAGAAAGATTCTGGAATAAAAGAAAAAACTGCCAGCCTTAACATCACATGACTGTTGTACCTCTGCTCCCTGGTGGTGGTATACCCAAATTGCAGGAATAGTAAGAAACAAACCCAACCCTTTGAGGATGAGTTACACAAAGACAGTTCACAAGTATAGTTTCTCTTTGACCAATTCTCCTACATCTATTGCTTTTCCTATTGGTGAAAAATGAAGAGACTGAATGTATACTTGCCCACTAATCTTCTAGCTAAATCCTCTGGATTTTTTATTTCTTATTTTGTTTATTATTATTATTATTTTTTTAGAGAGAGAGAGTGAGTGGGGGAGAGGGGCAGAGGGAGAGAGAGAGAATCCCAAGCAGGCTCTGTGTCCAGCACAGAGCCCTAGGCGAGGCCCCATTCCATGACTTTGGGATCATGACCTGCATTGAAATTAAGAGTCGGAACCTCAACCAACCGTGCCACCCGGGTGCCCCTAAATCCTCTGGATTTTAGAATGCACTGATGGCACATCTTGCTCGTAGGGTAAATTCCATCATAACTGATGTCACTAGCAGAAGCAGAAGTCTCCTGGGCCACCCATGATCATCTAGACTCCCTCCTGTGTCTTTCCATGTTGCACACTCATGCTCTCAGTCTGTCAGAAAATTCCCTTGAAGCTTCAACCTTTTCTGTGAACTGCTCTTGATCCTTCGTTCCACCTACACCCCGCACCCCCCCCCCCAATATTTGTCCTAGGTGGTGGCTGCTTTTTCTCTCATGCTCCATATACCTCAAGGCATTGACATTGGATAGATGTCCTTCTGGCTACCTATTACCTACTAGAAACTATTTGTCTTCCTTATCTTTCAGAAACGCTGGTCCTTTTAAAGGGCACAACATCCTAGTGCCCCACCCACACTTCTCTCAGAGTCGTCCTCTCCCAGCCTCCCAGTTGTGTCCCTTTATTTATAAGATTGGTATCTGGTTCACTGCCTTTTTCCTTCTACTCCCATTACTGTTCTGGTGACTTCAACATCCATGTGAGTAATCCATCCAATACCCTGCGCCCTCAACTCCTTAACTTCATCACCTCCAAGTATTTTTTCCTCCATTCCACCTCACCACCAATTCCCTTGATCAAACCAATAATTGCATCTCCTTTAAAATATTAGTTTGATGGGGTGCCTCAGTGGCCAAGTCAGTTGAGTGTTCTATTCCATTTAGTTATTTACTTATTTATTTTGTTTTTAAGAGTAATCTCTAGGGGTGCCTGGGTGGTTTAGTCGGTTAAGTGTCTCACTCTTGATTTTGGCTCAGGTCATCATCCCAGGATTGTGGGATCGAGCCCCATGTCGGGCTCTGTGCTGAGTGTGGAGCCTGCTTGAGATTCTCTCCCTCTTTCCCTCTGCCCTTCTCCCCTGCTTGCTCTCTCTCTCTCTCTCTCTCTCTCTCTCTCTCTCTACAAAAGTAAAGTAATAAAATATGTTTGAACATCCTTCTCCTTGATAACTTTCTATTCTTGTATCTCATTTATTCTGTTATCTTCATTCCAATATTTTTTTGATCTTATCAAGACCTCCAGTCCCTTGACCACCCTATATTTTTCACTATCCATCACCTGTATTTTCTATAAACCTAGTAGTACTGGCCTCTCT
This sequence comes from Acinonyx jubatus, assembly GCF_027475565.1. Taxonomy (NCBI): domain Eukaryota; kingdom Metazoa; phylum Chordata; class Mammalia; order Carnivora; family Felidae; genus Acinonyx; species Acinonyx jubatus. Next base: position 48,488,114 of record NC_069383.1, on the reverse strand, counting down.
ACCCACATCTGTGCCTTCTTTCCTGTGACAATGGAAGGTAAGTCCATGCTTCCCTTGTACTTTGAATTCTAGCCCTCACCTTTGCTCCTGAATTTCCCCCATCTCACATGCATCATTGGTTTCTTCTTCTCTACTTTTCACTCAGCATACAAGTGGGTTCTAGTATCTTCTTTATCTATCTTCCCTTTTTTAAAAATATTAAAAAAAATTTTTTAGGGAGAGAGCACACAAGCAGGGGAGAGGAGCAGATGGAGCGGGGGGGGGGCGGGGAGAGAGAGAGAGAGAGAGAGAGAGAGAGAGAGAGAGAGAGAATCTTAAGCATGCTGCATGCTCAGATCAGTGCAAAGCGCAACACGGAGCTGGATCCCACGACCCTGGGATCATGACCTGAGCTGAAATCAAGAGTCAGATGCTTGGGGCACCTGGGTGGGTCAGTTGGTTGAGCATCTGACTTCGGCTCACATCACAATCTCGCGGTTCGTGAGTTCAAGTCCCATGTCAGGCTCGCTGCTATCAGCACGGAGCCCTCTTGGGATCCTCTGTCTTCCTCTGTCTGCCCCTCCCCCACTTGCACGCTCTCAAAAATAAAATAAAACATTAAGAAAAGAGAGAGAGTAGGACACTCCACCGACGGACCCACCCAGGCCCCCTTTATCTACCTTCTCTCGATCCCTCCTATCCTGCCAGCTATCACTCCCTTTTTCTGTTCCCCTTCACTGCAGAATTTATCAACAGTTGTCTTACTTGGGGGCCTCGACATCCTCATCTCTCGTTCTTTCTTCAGCTTCTTCCACCTGGGTTTCCAGCCCCTTCACTGTACTGAAACTGCTCGAATCAAGGTGGTCAGTGACCTGCCTGTTGCCAGTCCAGTTGTATTCCCATTTTACTCTCAGCAGCATTTGACAAATTGACCACTCTCCATTTGAAGCCTTTCTCTTGGCTTACATATGTTGTTTTCAAACACTTTTGTTCCTATAGCCCCTGAAAGAATTTTGTAACATTTTGTAGACCCTTGCACATTTTTAGAGATGACATCTAGATTTTTCATCGTTTGGTTTAAGTAGTGTGAGGGATAAAATTTTTAGTGTGTTATATATATTGACATCTTAAAATAAAAATGTTGTATCACTCTTTTTTAATGTGCCCAGTGGAATCCAAACATGGTAGAAATGTGATTCTTACCATCAACCATTTAGAAAATACACAGACTCCTTTAACAGTTTGACGTTTTAATTTTACATTGTTCCTTTTTCCCCCTAAATTTATATTTTCATTCAACTTTCTGCACAAAATTTTTTCCCAGTGTAATATATTTTAGGGCTCTGTGTCAGCGTCTCTGCAACTAAATGATGCGTATGAATTGGAAATAAAGCTTTACAATTTTTCTATGAAAATAAAGCTCTCCAAATTAAAACAGTTATTTCAGATTCAGTTATCACTACATTTAATTAATAATTTATACCCTTGATAAAAGTATAACATAGATTCTGTGTATTACAAATTTTGATGAGAAATTATGAAACTAAAAAGAAAATTTTATTATAAATAAATTCCTCTGAGTTGGCTAGAGCTTATATTTTTTTGCCGGTTAGTTCATATATCCGTGGATACTACTACTTACTGTTATGGTAAGACAGAATCTAGCATCAATTCTTTGCCTGTTGTTTTCTTTTTAAAAAGGGTAAGCTTTGAGAAAACATGTTTATATAAATCAGATAGAAATATTGTTTTAGAAGTGCTATTCGGTTCCTTGAACTCCTGGTTATATGCCAAAACTCATAGAGTAATTTATCACAAAGCAATGTTTTAATGATCCGCCATTTCTCAGCTCAAGTAGGCTCTCCTCCAATTTTATGGGAAGCAAAACATTTGACATCACCTGACCTGGACAAGGCGTGGTTAGGTAGAGATTGCAGTTACGAACTTCATCAAACTAACATCTGTATTTCTAATTGTGTCTTTTTGTGCCCAGGACATTTTCACACTACTGGGCACATACTAGAGTGAGATTTGAGACAGAAGAAGATGGGAGACACGTGTCTGTGAAAGGCAGTGGGGATGGAGAACCTCTTACTCACACTAGGCACCTTCTCAGGCAGTTAAGTTTCTGCAGAGTGGATGTGAAGTTGAGGATCTAGAAATCACTTTCCTTGGAACTGTCTGTGCCCGCATTCTCCTTGGAAAATCTTTGCATACTCTGAAGACCTCTGCTTTTCTCCTAACTCGAGAGATTTTTCCTTCGCAGTGCCTTAACTAGCGATTCCTTCTCTGCCTACCTTTAGGTGTTGAGTCCCTAGACATAAGTCCCGGGCCCCTTCATTCCCCTTTGCGGTCATCTCCTCCTTAGGTGATCTTAGTCCCATTGCTTCAAATGTTGTCAATAAGCTGAGGCTCCCAGATTTCCGTCTTCGCTATGACCTGTCTTCACAAGCGCAGATTCACACATCTAGCTTCTGACTTGATTTTTCTGTGTGAATGTTTAATTGGCATGCCACATGGCCATGCCTAAAGAAGAACTCATGATTCTCTAGCACCACTTCTAGCTAACCTATTTCTCTAAAGCCTTCCAAACGTGAGAAAATGGCAACTCTGGTTGCTAAATCCAAAAACTTGGAAGTTACTCTTCAATAATGAACTACTAGGACTTCACCAAGATAAAAAGCTTCTGTACAGCAAAGAGAACAATAAAATTAAAAGGCAGCCTACAGAGTGGGAGAAGATATTTGTAAATGACATATTGGATAAAGGGTTAGTTACCAAAATCTCTGAAGAACTTATCAAACTCAACACCCAAAATACAAATAATCCAGTTAAGTAAAGGGCAGAAAACACGAATAGGCATTTTTCCAAAGAAGACATTCAGATGGCTAACAGCCACAAGAAAAGATGCGCAACATCACTGATCATCAGGGAAATACAAATGAAAACCACAGTGAGATTTTACCTCACACCTGTCAGAATCAACAACACAAGAAGCAATAGGTGTTGGCCAGGATGTAGAGAAAGGGGAACCCTCTTGAACTGTTGGTGGGAATGCAAACTGCTGCAGCCACTCTGGAGGACAGTATGGAGGTTCCTCAAAGAGTTCAAAATAGAACTACCCTACAATCTGGCAATTGCACTGCCAGGTATTTACCCAAAGGATAGAAAAATACAGATTCAAAGGGGTGCATGCACCCTGATGTTTATAGCAGCATCATCAACTATAGTCAAAGTATGGAGAGAGCCCAATGAATGGATAAAGAAGATGTGATACACACACACACACACACACACACACACACACACACACACACACTGGAATTGTACTCAGCCATCAAAAAGAATGAAATCTTGCCATTTGCAACAAATGGATGGAGCTAGAGTGTATTATGCTAAGTGAGATAAGTGAGTCAGAGAAAGACAAATACCATATGATTTCACTCATATGTGCAATTTAAGAAACAAAACAGATGAACATATGGCAAGGGGGAAAAAACAAGGAGAGGGGAAACAAACCATAAGAGACTCTTAAAGATAGAGAACAAGCTGAGGGTTGATGGAGGGAGGTGGGTGGGGGATGGGCTAGATGAGTGATGGGTACTAAGGAGAACACTTGTTGTGATGAGCCCCGGGTGTTGTATGTAAGTGATGAATCGCTGAAGTCTACTCCTAAAACCAGTATTGTAACCATTGTATGTTAACTAACTAGAATTTACATAAAAATTTGAAGGAAAAAAAAGGAGTTATTCTTGATTTTTGTCTCCATCAGTTCCTATAGCAAACTCTGTCAGTGCTACCTATAAAGCATACCTCATATCCATTCACTTCTCTCTCTTATGGTCGCTACTTACTCCAGAGACACCCTCATCAGGGTTTACCTAGAGGACTGGATACATCTTTGCTGGTCTCCCTGCTTTCCCTCTGTTACCCCCTATCCAAATGATCCACTCTCCACAGTGTAGTCAGTGTCTTTCAAGAATGTCAATCAGGTCATATCACTCTGTTGTCTATAACATTAGATGAAAAAGAATCCCAGTTCCTTATCTGGGTCTACAAGGGCCAAGTGGTCAAGACCCTGCCAACCTTCCTGACCTCAGTTTCATGTCTGTGCTTCCCTTGCTCGCTGAACTCCAGCCACACAGACCTTCTTATTCCTAAATACAACAAGCTTCCCCCTCCCCCAACCCCTCGCCTTCAGGGCCTTGTACTTGCTGTGTTCTTAGTCTGGAATTTTCTGCCTTCAGCCCATCTCATTGCTATCTCATTTTTTCCCTTCAGACTCCGCCCACATAACATCCCCTTTTGGAGGCCTTCTCTGGCTAATTTCTTTTCTATCCCATTATCCTATGTTTTAAAATAGCACATATCCTATTAGATGGATTGTTTCTGTGGTTATGTATATAAGCTCCCTGAAAACAGAGATCTTTCCTGTCTTAATCTAGTTCCAGTGTCAAAAGGCTGTGAAACACATAGTAGGTGCTGAGTATATATTTATTGAATGGATGCAGACATTTTCATTGTGTTTGCTGTGGTTTTTGTTTTGTTGCTGTTGTTTCTTTTTAAGTACCGGTCACGTCTTAGTGGCGTTTTGGACGGAAGAATAAGTTAGTAACGCAGGCCTAGCTAGTGCTGCCTGGCCGTCTCACCATTGAGCATTGACAGAACTGGAGCTGGTGTTACAGAGTAGCAAACAATCATGGGTTTTGGAGTGGAATAAGGATTTATATGGATTTAACCCCAGAACTGCCAATGTCCAGGTCTATTCCCTCAAACAAATCACATCATTCTTTATATATCAGTTTTTTATTAATAACTTGCAGAATTGCTCTAAGAATTGGAAATAATACAGGTAAGTGACTATCACATGGTAGGCATTCAACCAATGATAGTTGTGGAATTAGTGTTATTATCATTAAATTATTATTGTTATTGCCCGATCCGGTTCCCCTAGAGTCTCTTCTACTGGCCTGTCCAATGGCCCGTGGCAGACTGCAGTGGGGTTATAAAATCCTGCTCCTTTGCCTCAAGGCAGGGCACACGCTGGGGAGCCCCAGAACAGTGGGGGCAGCACTTCTGTATCTGCAAACCTACCTGCAAGTTCAGGCACCAGACGTCACCTTTCCCCCTCTGTGTCCTGATTTCTTCACTCCTCATCAGTTTCTCCTGCGTGTGATGCCTCAATAGATGAGGTGTGTGTGAATCCCCGCTCAGGCTCTGCTTCTGCAAAACCTGACTGCGGCAGTGGTTATCACCTTTTGTTCTGCTAGAAAATATTTATAGGGTTTATAACCCTGGCAGCTGTTTTTTTTTTCTTTTCTGGTAATGTCAAGTCACTAGTTATTTGCTCACAGTAAGAGCCTTATTTGAAACGAGAATTATCATGACGTCTTTGCATTAGTGTAACAGTGATTGGAGGGCCACTTAATACCAAAGAAGAAAGAATGGAAAGGAGAGTAATTACATTTCTCATTTGAGGAATATGGGACGAGGCCCTAGAGCCAAAACGCCAAGGCCTTACTGTCTTCTCATGTCATATAAGGTAGCGGTGGGACGTGCCTCAGCCATCTTGCATTCAAGTGGCCACTGCCACTCACAGCTAAGCCATGGGGCTTGGGATGAATTACGCAACCTCTCTGCCTCGTTTTTTGTCAAATGCAAAAGAAGAACAAATAATACAGAGCCGTTGAGAGAAGTAAGTGAAATCTTGTATGTGAAAGAGCTTGGCAAGTATAAAACACATCACAAAAGCAAGGCGTTTGAGATGTAAAAGGGAAATTCTGGTTAGTTCAGGAATTGGAAGGGAAGGCATTAAGTAAGCTATTGCCCACAAGTGTGAGCCTCTTTATGCAGAAATGGGGAAAGTTGTGTTAGAGTCCTATGCATTGTGTTTTAAAGAAATGACTTTTGTAGAAAGCATATTTTTCATACTTGAATAAACACAGAGTAAGGTAGAAGTACTTTGTAAATAATAAAACGTATATATATATATATATATATATATATATATATATATATCTGTAAATGTATGTGTGTGTGTGTGTGTGTGTGTGTGTGTGTGTGTATATTTACAGCAGCTCCAATGACTTCTGAGAACTATTTAGGGAAGTTAAAGTAACAGTATTTCATAGGATTTATTGGCCATAAAATGTCCCCCAGAGCTGCCTACATAAGGCTTTAATTATTCAAAGATTGTACTTTGGCACCTCAAACGTTGCCAAACCCAGAAATAAGAAAAATGAACGCTTTTTCTCATGGCAAAGAGAGACATTCTGTGCGGGAAGCAGCAATGAAAATGGGAACCCCAAAGTTTGAGGAACCCACAACTCAAAGGTAACTTAGACGCCTGGGAATGAGTTATTTCCTAGAGGAAAGGAAAGAAGCACTTCCGAAGGATTGGGACAAAGCCAAGAAGCAAAACATAAATGACAGGAGACAGAAAAGAGAGGACAGGGCAGAAGAAAGCAGGAGCAGAAGGGTTAAGCAAGTGGCTGGTGGCGATAGCCGGGGAAGCCAGAAGAGCCAAAGGGCTCCGTGGAACCACAGAACATTCAGGCAGAACCAAGTGGTGCCAGGAGGTGGTGCCTGAAGCTGGGACCTGTCCACAGGCCCCCAGAACCACACCCTCCCTAGGGCCCCCTGCAGGCCACACCCACCCTCTCCAGGTACCACACATGGAAATAACCGTGTTTCTCTGTTTTCCTCCGAGAAAACAATAGGTTTACTGTTACTACTTGTCCTCTGGGACTTGGTGCACCCTCCCCAGGCGTCCCGTCTCCAACATTCAAGACAAAGGCTGCTATTTCAAATGCCTTTTTGGTTCTCGAGATAAAACCACGAGTTCTTCTCGGCTTCTGCACTTGTCTCCTTACGCTTGTCCTCAGACATCACTCACATGTGTTCCCCCAGGATTCATCTGTGAGCTCTCTGGGGGCAGGCCATCTTCACAGCCTCAGTGATTATGACTTGGCCTGGCACACACACGCATGCTGCCAAACAGTGGTTAGTTAGCACCTGCTGAAGAAGGTAGGGAGAATCTTCTTCCAAAACTGCACTCGGTACTTCTGTGGTTAAGACACCAGATTTTCCAAGGGCCCATGTTTCCACCTCTGTTTGAGGGTTCCAGACTCTGTTCTGGGCAGTGACGTGCATTTAAAGTTGATAATAAAGATGATAATAATGGGTAACATCAGGTCACTCTTGGTCTGTGTCTGGAGCTGTGCTAAGTTGCCTTATATATACTATTAGTTAATCCTTATAGCAAACGCCAACCTCGAGAAGGTTGATCAATTATTTAATGAGAGAGGCAGATAAATACATTATGAATCAACAAATAATTTAGAATACAACACAGCAGGTAATGTAAAAGCATGGGCACTAGGGACTGAGGGTGACCAATTTTGTTTCCCTGCATCTGGTGAGGAGTGACTAGGTGATAATGGAGGTAACCCTGTAACTTCAAAGTTATTTATTTCTTAAGAAGACAGATAGTCCAGATAGACCAGGAAAAGTCCTTCTTTGAGTGTTAGACTCGCAAAAAACAAAACAAAACTCGGCAATATATTTCATCCCGTTGGAAAGCAAAAGCCCCACATTACAATCTTAAGTTTTGGGAAGGATATATGAATTGCTTAAAGGTGCAAATATTATTTATGATGCTTATATTTAACTGGGATGATAGCAGGTATTATTAGTCTTATGTCCCCTGTTTCCTATAGATTGGTATTAAGGTATAACTCTAAAACTCTTGGAATAAACATTTTAAATGCCTGGTGATTTGAGTGTTCGTGTTAATTAAGGGGATATTTTGCACATGGCAAAGAGAATTCTTTTGAGCTTTTTCTTCGGAAAGACAACCTTATCAAGTGCCCTTTGTCGAATAAATGACCTTCCTGTCATCAAGCTACCATGCAACTTTAAAAAAAAAATATATAGTTAGGCATTTGATTTCGACCTTAAAATATAGAGCTGCCTGGCAGAAAGCGGGCTCCAAATTAGCTCGAATGTGTGAGGTTGAGTCATGCCGTACAAAGGAGTGTGGTGAGGTGGGAGGGTGCTCATGTGGGGTACAACACACCGGCTCTAGGTCGTGCTGGGTGGTTGTAGGAAAGTCACTTTGGCTCTCTGAGCTTCACTTTCCTCCCCTGTGAAATGCAAGACCGGGACTCTTACAGCCTTTTATCTGCTACTAAGTCCTTACCTAGGACCCTCCCGAATGGGACATTATGATAGCAGGAGTCCATCCCGGCTGCCATGGTCAGGATAGTAGAAGAGGCATGACATCAGAGATTTCAATAAGAGAGTTACTCTTTGTGACCTTGGAACTTTGAAGGGTATTAGAAATTGGTGTTCCTTAAAAAAAAATTGATGTTTCTAAAAAATGACGCACGTTATATTAAAAAAAATGTACAGAAGTGACAAAATGTCAAAAAGCGGCTTGCTCTGGGTGGGAGGGTCATTTAAACTTTATTCTTAACGCTTTCATAGATTTTCCAAATTTTCTGTAATGAATGTATATCATATGCATATACCTATTCCTATACATATATTCAGGAAAAAAATAAAAGCACTTTTAGAAAAAGGACTGTCAGTTATGTTCATAGAGTGTCATCAATGAACCCAGCGCTTGTATCTTACTTCGTGTATGGCTTTTGGTTTTATAAACACTGAAATGACTGGCAGGGGCAGATTAGTCTCTCAGGTGAAAAGCATGAATTAGAGGAACTGCTGGTCACTTGTCCAAGTCCCATAGCTGCTGAGAGCACAGGTGAGGCTTGAACTCAGGGACTCTGCCTCCAGAGCACATCTTTCCTACCAACCCTTTTCCAGCTCCACCAGACAGCAGTTGTCTGTGGATTACAAAAACCTTGGGGCTGGTTCCTCAAACACTGGTCGCTTATCCAATACGGTTCAGACTGACCATATACTGATGCAGTCATCAGCTGTTGCAGACCATGAGGGCTGGGACCGTGGGTGGTTAACCACAAGCCAGCGGTCTTCTTTGTGGATGGTTTTCCATTTTGAATAGCACTTCCCTTTAGAGAAGTACCTTTATGGTCTTACCATAGCTAAGCACTTAATTTTCTATTAATGAGCTTAATGCAAAACTGGAACTAAGGGTGAGCTGGCTGGCTGAGTGCAAGAATTAAATGTGTATGTCAGACACATGTTTTAGGTGGGTTATTTCCAGACTGAGCTTAGCTCAGTGATGCGATAATAGTCCCTCTTCAGCCTCCTGTCAGAGCTTGAGCCAAAGCATATGGATTGTCTTCACGGGCAACTTAGGCTGGGTTCTACCACAGAAGGGCAGGGGCACCTGCCGTGTATTTGCATAACCAGATTGGCAAGATCTTCCAAGGAGAGACTGGCTGGCCACTTGTCCCAGAATATCATGAAGTTGGTGGTTGAAACAACTTTGATTCCCAAACCTGACAGTCAAAGCATTATATCGTCAGCATGAGACTGGACTTTCGTATTCTCTACCCCAGTGCCAAGCCTATACGGAAATGCTTAAATAATCCTTGACGTGCAGTCACCGGGCCTAAATTAGAACATATCCCATGACAGAGACCTTATTACTCCGTAAGGGGACTTGTTCCATTTTGGGGAAGCTCTGTTAGAAATTTGTCTGTCTCTGATATCTCTTAATTGGCTTTCTTCATCCTGGGAAGCTAAAGAGCTGTGGTGTCCAGCTAGCCACATGTGGTGACACTGGCCACATGTGGCTGGAGAGCACTTAAAATGCCTCTAGTCCTAATTGAGATGTATTTTAAAAGTAAAACTTATATCAGATTTCAAAAACTCAATACGAAAAAGTTTTACACTGATTGCACGTTGAAATGATACTATTTTTCGTCCGTGGGGTTAAATACAATATATTAAATTTAATTTCGCCTGTTTCTTTTCGCCCTTAAATATGCTGGTTAGAAAGTTTTAAGTGACACACGTGACTAGCATTGCATTTCTACTGGATCATGGTGCTATAGATCATGCATGCTCTTACAAATGGTAGCCTTCAGATTTTAGAACCCTGCTATTGTGTTTCTCCTGTGTTTTTTAAGAGTGAATGTCTCAGATTCCATCAAATGGTCTTTATTTAACATAATTTTTAGACGCTGCACCATTAATTTTATTCCGATTTTTTCAGTCTCTACATTTAGCTGAATACTGTAAACTGAAGACTGTAATTAAGATGTATCAAGCCCTTTGGACTGTTATCTCCATTGTTTTGATATTACACTTTTGTGCTTTAACAACACTTGATGTCGTTTTTATGGTGGCTTAAATATACTATTTAAGAGTTCTTAGCTTGGAATCTGTGAACTCTGGTGGTCATTCATGGGCTCCAGCTGAAATTGTAAACAAAATTTTATGACTATGCACATTTGTCTATGAGGTAGTCTTTAGCTTTCAAAGATTTTCACAGGTATCTGAGACCCACTAGATTGTATTGAGACTGTAGTCACTTAAAACTCCTTGGGATTTTTTTCTCACGAAACCATTTTTAATCGCAATCTCCCTTACTCCCCTACTTTGGCATTTGATTTTTAAAAATGGATACTTTTACGTTTATCCTTATTAAGTTTGTTCTTAGTCATGTCAGCCTGTTGTTTTAGTTTGCGGAGACTGTTTGCCTCTCTTGGTTCTTTTGACATTTAATGAATTAGGCTTCTCTCCCAGCTTTGTCACACCTCCGGCTTTGATAAGCATGTCTTCTGTGTCCTCATCCATCATTAACTGAGATTTTAGACTGGATGAACCATAGATAGCACTTGGGAGTCTGCCATTGTGACTGCCCTTTGGGGAGGCAGTGATTCATCAAGCGGTCGACATTCCTTGGGTAGCTACAATTACCAGCTACGACTCTCTTCAGGTGTACTGTCATTTATGTCATTCTTATCCACAGGATGGCAAATTCCTTGCTGAAATCAAGATGTATTTTTGTCTATGATGTGCCCCTGATCTTCCTGACCTGTAAACCTGTCGAAAAGGGAAATGCAAGTGGTTTGGCGAACGACTGATTTGGGGAACGTATACTCGCTCTCAGCGATCACTGCTCACTGATTTTGAAATAGTTTGTTTCAGAGTGTTACTAGAGGTTTGACAGAGAACCCACAGGACCGTTGCTTTTTGGATCTACTTCCCCCATTCTCTAAGATCTTTCTGAAATTTGGCACAAATGTCTCCGTAGAGCCTGGTTCAAAATTAAGTTTACATTGGATTGAAAGTGGGAAACATCAAGCTTTTTTAAAAAAAAGTTTATTTATTTATTTTGAGAGAGGGCCAGAGTGTTGCGAGTGGGGGAGGGGCAGAGAGAATCCCGAGCAGACTTTGTGCTGTCAGCGCAGAGCTCTACAGGGGGGCTTGATCTCACGAGGTGTTAGATATGACCTGAGCCAAAATCAGAAGTCAGATGCTTTACTGACTGAGCCGCCCACGCGCCCCTGAAATATCAGGCTTTTAAGTTAGCTAAGCCACAGGGATCAAAGGTGATGATGAATAACGATACTTAAGTAAAACGATAAAGTTACGTGACCGCAGGGACTTGGATAAACACACCATCCCACTCTTAACATGTTCTGTCCAGCAATGTAAGTCATTTGCTCTCCCAAGGCAATTCCATTTGTTTATCACAATTTGTTCTCTGCTGATTTTTCATGTTTTTTAAGGTTCTGGAAGCTATTGTCTTTGAGATATCCGTAGTTTATTTTGTTTTCAAGTCTAGAACAGCTAAAGGTTTTTCCACTAAAAGTCATAAACACTTTCTCCTCTGTCAGGCAAAGTAGATGTCAGGAGTTATCTAGCACAGGGCTCTTAGCAGTTATGGAGGACAGGGCTTGCTTCTCAAAGATCCAGGGCCAGTGGTTTCCACGTTGGAATCACTAGTTTTAAAATCCTGGTGTCCATTTGTTCAATTTCCCATAGGTTAGCCTAGGTCACATCCCCAGAAGTTTAGATTATTGGCTTGGGTATGGATGCCAGTGTCTTTTAAAGCTCTCCAGGGGGGGGATTCTAATATGTGGCCAATGTCAAGAACACTGATCTAGGTGAATAGTTCCCACAGTGGAGTTCTGTACCAGCAGCATCACCAGGAACTTGGTAGAAATGGAAATTTTCAAGCTTCCACTTCTGATCTACCGAATTGGAAACTCTAGAGGAGGAGCTCAGGAAAATGTGTTTTAACAAGCCCTCCAGGTGATTTTGAAGCATACCAAGGTTTGAAAGCCAGCGCTCTATATAGGCTTTCCTTTCCCCTGGAAAAAAGAGTTGCCTGGCCACATGCTACTGACCCTGAAGATGTCTGGTCTGAGGCTAGTTAAAACTCTCTAAGGCCACAGGCGTTGGCAAGTAAGCCAAAGAAAAAGCGTTGAGTGCTCTAATTTCCCTGGCAGCCAGTGAGCTGGCCCGAAGCGTACAATGACTGCTTTCACCTCGTGCTCGCACGCGACTGTCCCATCCACAGCTGAAGATGCTCACCTGAGTCTGCTGATCACTCTGCTGTGCCTTTCCTTTCTGCCTTTTATTTCAGCTTTTAGTGAATGCTCTTGAGCCACAACCGCAGATACAAGTCTACCTGTGGCCGTGCTAGGTTGCTACGAAGAAAAGAGGAAGAATACCACCCTGGATGTTAACACACAAACGTTGCAGCTATTTCAGGCACTTGGAGGAAACCACGTAAACAGGCCATCAGAAATTGGTGGAAGATCTTTGGTATTGTGCCTGGGGGATAGACGTTTTGGAAGAAACCTGGGCCCCACACTGGCTCTGTCTGTGACTGCAGAACCACCTGGTGTAGAAGCGGCTGGCACTGGAGGAGCCTGTAGCCATTTGGGGCGGTTTTTCTTTCTGGTACTGTGACCTTGCATGGCTTGCTTAATTTCTTTGAACCCCAGTTACCTCATGTATAAAAACAAGGAGTGATGAGACCTGCCTCGCGGGGTTGTTATGGGGATTAATTGAGATAATACTTGTGAAAATGCCCAGCACGGCACTCGTAAGTGGTAGTTGTTCAACAAGCCTCTTGTGCACCAGCCGTCAAATTATAGTGTTGTCTTTAGCTAGTTTTTCAGAACGAGGGCTTGGTAAAACCATGGAGTAGAAGGTTTATCCATAGAGCCTCATCAGGTGCTGTTTCCAGAAACTTCCTTTTCCCCTCTTGGCATTCTTTCTCCTCCTCAAGCTGGGACCTTGGTCTCTTTTCAGCCTTCGGAAATTCACTTTCACATACCAATCCGCTGGAAGAGAGCTGGTGTGCTAATCAAGTAGGGTACATGACTCGGAACTACTCAGGGTGTTCATGTTTTCAGAGTTAGATGCAGTTGAACAGTATTTAAATGTCTTTTAGCCCTACAGAGGGAAGTGCCTGCCTCAGAATATGCCGTTCGCTTTTTGTATTTATGCTCACATAATCCTCAGAAGAGGTGCTGCTTTCATCTCCATTTTGAAGGTGAGGAAACCAATGATAGTGGAATTTAAGAAACCCATTCAGACTGTTTTCCCAGAGCCCCTCAAAATATCATAGAGAGTGCCAGACTTCGATTTCCCATAGGGTTAGCATAGGTTATAGGCAGAAACCAACAGAAAAAAGTTTGCTTTCAAATCCATGCTGTATCTGTGGCTCATTGCAGGGCAATACAAAACTATTGGGAACATTCCCTTACTCTCACAGTGGAATAAAACCAAGTATACTCCAGCAGAATGAGTTATATGGGTTCTACTGTTTGACTTTTTCTGAATCACTGAGGTCACAATTCTTCCTAAGTATAAAATAGAACTGTATCGAAGGAGATATTTTCTCCCAGGGTGGAAATTACTAGTGGTTGAGTTTTGCTTATCTCTTTCTCCATTATCTTTAAAAACATTTTGTTTAATGTTTATTTATTTTTGAAAGAGAGACAGAATCCAAAGCAGGCTCCAGGCTCTGAGCTGTCAGCACAGAGCCAGACGCGAGGCTTGAGCTCATGAACCATGAGGTCATGATCTGAGCTGAAGTTGGATGCCTAACCGACTGAGCCACCCAGGCGCCCTCTTTTTCCATTATCTGATGAGCATTAGTAGAGTCTACTGTTTATTGCAGAATGTTCCAAAACAATCACTTCTCAAAAGGACGACTCCTCTTTCTATCACCTCCTCCTCTCCAAAGCCTTTCCTACCCTGCCGTCTCCTGAAGAATTGATCCCTCGGCCCTCGTTGGTGTTGTCACCACAAGGCTCTTTATAACAGAGCCTAAAATGCTCATTAACTTATTTGTCTGTCCTCCCCCACCCCATCAAACTACATACTTGTCAAAGAGAGGGGTCAATGTCTTACTCAGCTTTGTCTTTTTCTCCTGAGTTACCAGGAGAGAGAAAAGTAAATTTCATGAGCAGAGTAAGTGGCCTGGTTGTCTGAAAGAGGGAAGGCATGTTGAGAGGAGCGGAGAACAAGACTGAGAAGATGGCTAGACCTTGAAAGCCAAGCAGAAGGATTTGTACGTAAGGTCAAAGCAGCAGGGAGCCACCGTGGAGTGTGGAGAGAATGGTGTGGGATGACGGCAGAAAGAGGCATATGTTGTATAGAATGAACCCAAGAGGCAGAGACCAGGGAGCGTGCCACTGGATACAGACGTGGGACACCCGAGTTGTATTTGATGTTTGCATGCTAATGGTGAGAAAGGAGAGTCAGAGAAAGAGGACCAGGTGGGAGCTTTCCAAAGGGCTGATCAGAGGGAGAAAAAAAAAAAATTACTCCAAAGCTTCAAGAGCAGAAAATTAGAAGAATGGAAAAGTTAGTTGGAAAGGGTAGCTAATGTTGGGAGTAAGAAGCTAGGGGAGGAAGTTAGGATACATTTCATTAGTTGGATTTCTATTGTTTTGAAGTGTCAGGTGGGCATACGGATCTCTTAAGATTTAAGTTTCGCTTTTTCCTAAAAGCCTAACGAAAAGGTGAAGTAACCTCATCACTTTTTACATGTTAAAGAGTCCTTATTTTATATGCTATCGATGGAGGCTTTAAGTCTCTTTGGGAAATGAATACTTTTCTGGGTCCTGTGGGAGCCGTTCCTTGTGGTATTTGCACAGATGACCATCTGAGCTGAGTGCTTATTAGGTCGGATGAAATATCGTTTCAGGTTAGCAGCGAGACATCACAGGCCACCCACTGGACACCCTGGGAATGAAAAAGAGGCCAAAGGTCTGGTGTCTTTAACTGGAAGAGTACGATTGCAAGATTAACAACGGCGACCCCAGTGTGCATTACTGCTAGTGGAAACAAGCATATGATATCACAACAGAGGAAGAAAAGGCAGCAAATCTGCTTTCAAAGCCCACAGTGTGACAGCTTTACAGTCGTCTTTTGAACGGTATCAATATTGGTTTCCTATTGCTACTGTAACAGACTACCCCGAATTTCGTTGCTTCAGATTATTCTGCCTGTCCCAGCACTGCAGCCTTATGCTTCCAGTGAGAGTTCCCGTCCTTGCCCCTCAGATAACCAGGCACGGACACGCATTTAGGTCTTCATATTTGAAAACAGGTAATTTCATTTTAACAAGAACCTTAACTATTTAAGTAGTTACTTCTCTTAACCTAAAAGACAAAAGATAGAGGATTTGTTTCATTACTGTCTTGGGAGCATGTGAATAGACATACGTCCTGTTTGCTAGCCGCAGTCTGACAAGGAGCTAAGTTTGGCACAGTAGTGTAATAATCAGAGCGCCGACAGCATACTTGGTGCAAACAGAAAAAGAGGACATCAGGGGCACCTGGGTGGCTCAGTCGGTTAAGCGTCCGACGTCGGCTCGGGTCATGATCTCATAGTTCATGAGTTTGAGCCCCGCGTCGTCTGGCTCTGTGCTGACAGCTCGGAGCCTGGGGCCTGCTCTGGATTCTGTGTCTCCCTCTCTCTCTGCCCCTAACCCACTCTCACCTTGTCTCACTCTGTCTCTCAAAAATAAATAAATGTAAAAAAATTTTTTTTCTAGAAAAAGGGGACATCAAAACAAGGTCACTGAGGACGTATTCTCCAGTTTTTATTTTTCCCCTACTGACGTAAATCAGGAGAGTTAATCTGAGTTCCTGTGAAACCCTTTGCCATGAAATGTTATAATCAATTTAAACTCGAATTAGTAAATATTTCCTTGTCATTAAAGCTAAAATAATTATATATGAAAGATTCAAACTGTACCTCTCTTTTTCTTAACCTAGAGATCTTTAATGTTTCAAACTCACTGAAATAGACCAAACCAGGGCTTGTATAATTAAGATTTCCCTCTTTAAAACACAATGAAAGTATAACATACCAATGATATCGTGATAGCATCGTATGGTGACAGCTGGCCGATGCACAGTTGTGGTGAGCATAGCGGAAAGTATAGACCTGTTGAATCACTGAAACCAATGTAACATCGTGTGTCAGCCATACTTAAGTAACAGAAGACCGCAAATTAATAAGCCCTTGCCAAGAACTCTTTTTTAAAAAAAATTTTTTTTAACGTTTATTTATTTTTGAGACAGGGAGAGACAGAACATGAACGGGGGAGGGGCAGAGAGAGAGGGGGAGACAGAATCAGAAGCAGGCTCCAGGCTCTGAGCCATCAGCCCAGAGCCCGACGCGGGGCTCGAACTCACGGACCGCGAGATCGTGACCCGGGCTGAAGTCGGACGCTTAACCGACTGAGCCACCCAGGTGCCCCAAAGAACTCTTAAAAAAAAGGATATGGCTTTCTATAATCATTGTTTAAAATAAAAATATGAATATTATAAAAACAAAGTAACAGATACAGACTGTTAGTGTTATGAATTTTCCTAGGTAAACTGCAGTCTAGTGAGTTTTCAGCTCATTTAGAGCCCTGTGGCTTCATGGTCATAGCTCCCGGATGAACCAAAGCTGGTTGGAATCTCCTGCCCTCACTTCTACCAGAATAGCTCCATTGTATCTGATTTATGTATTTATAATGAGTACATTTCTGTATCTGTACATATGCTTACTCTGATCACTTCCCTTGCATCTTACATAATACTGTTGTCCACTATTTGAGGGCCACTTTTTTCTACTGTTCTTGCTATAAACATTAATGTTGTTGTTTTATATGGTCAGTGTTTGTTTAGATTCACCCACTTACTTGCATTTTCGTTGTCTGTCTTCCTTTCGGGCACCTCATCTCCCTTCTCTACAACTGTTCTTTCTGAAGTATGTTCTTCAAATTCGAAGGTCTTCTGGCAGTAAACCACATGGCTTTTAGTTTTTGTGAAATGCCTTTATTTCACCCTTGTACTTTTGCTATATGTGAAATTCTAGGTTGGTCATTTCTCTGAACATTTTGTAGATTTTATTCCGCTACAAGTCTGGCATTTGTTGCTGCTTTTGAGACGTCTGCTGCCGGTTTAACTCTCCTTTTATGGATAATCTGTCTTTTCTCCTTCAGATGCTTTCCATATTGTCTTTATGTCTTTGGTGTTTTGCAGCTTTACCGTGATGGGTCTTGGCGCGAGCTTCTTACTACACATCTTCCTTGGGACTTGGCTTTCGGAACCTGAACATTTATATCTTCCATCTCTTCTCAAAAATTTTATGCCAGGGGCACCTGGGTAGGCTCATTTGGTTAAGCATCCGACTTCAGCTCAGGTCATGATCTTGTGGTTTGTAAGTTCGAGCCCCGCGTCAGGCTCTGTGCTGACCGCTCAGAGCCTGGAGCCTGCTTCGGATTCTGTGTCTCCCTCTCTCTCTGCCCCTCCCCTGCTCGTGCTCTGTCTGTCTCTGTCTCAAAAATAAATAAATTAAAAAAAAATTAAAAAAAATTCTATGCCAGTGTTACTGGTATTTCACTAAAAGCATCTTTTTGAACTCCAGTTAGACATTTATTAAGTGTCTCATTCTGTTTCTCATAAGTATTCTTTCGCACTTACCGTTTCTTTGTTTCTCTGTCCTGTGTTTTGGTTAATTTCTTGAGCGTTACCTTCCATTCTACCAATTCTTTCTTCAACTGTGACTAATCTATTAAGCTATCCATTGTGCTTTTCAATTATACATTTCAGTTTTTAAAATATTTGGTCCCTTTTCAAGCCCTTTTCTGGTGTTTTGAAAGTATTTTATTACTTTCTCTGGTTTTTTATTCAATATTTGTTTTATTAACATTTTCTGTCTGGTTATTTTATATTCTGTATGATCCATTCCAATATTCAAAATTCTTGGCAGTCTAATTCAGCTGTTATTGTTTCTGCCGGCCCTCACTCCTGGGACCTGTTTCCTCATGTACTTCATAATTTTGGATTTTTAGTTCCTATTTGGAGGTATCTGTAGGAATCCTCTAAGACCCGAGTCGAGGGCCAGTCCCTCAGAGAGAATCTTGGTTTCCTTCTGCCAGGCCGTGCAGGTCACTACCCATCTGGGTCCACACTGGGTTAATTTCTTGGCTTGAGGTTTCCTAGATTGTGAGTAGTATCAATTTAACCACAAACCTTCACAGGACAGGCCTGTGGTTATAAATTTTCAGGGAAGATGTAATGTTCCAACCCAGAGCCTAGGCTGAGATTTTCTTGTTATTTCCCTTTACATGGTTTATGTGGAAGGCACGCTCTTTCATTACTTGGGCTTTATAAGAAGTCTCAGTTCCAAGTCCTCATCATCTTGCTTAGGACCCAGTGTGGCCATTAAAATTCAAGCCTCTTGATTATAAAGATTGGTAAATGCCTATAGGATAGCCAGAGATTCAGCTAACACCTGTTTTTTAGCCTTATGAGCTCAGTGATTTGTTTATCCTTCCTTTTTTATATAGCTCAACTATTTAAAAATATGTTTATATGTTAAACCAGGTATCTAGTTCAAAATATTCTGCCAAACAGAATTTTTTAATTATTTTTTTTCTGATGAAGAAACTAAGGCCCGGGAAAAGTTAATTGACTGTAAAAAGGTGCAACAAAGTGGAAGAGTAAAACAGCCTCTGAATTGCCTGTTCACTTTGTAGATCACCCAAAATAATAACGTTTCAGCTCTTAGATTGACATTTATTGTGTCACTTTGTAGATAACTGAAATCAGAAGTTGATTTCCCCCAAATTGTGATAACTTGCTAAAATAAGGTGAGATTAAATCATTGTCACAAGGTCATTGGATGTATTATAGTTGAGATAAGAAGTCTGCCTCTCGGCCTTCCAAGGCTGTAGTGACATGAGTAGACAATTTAGTCCTGACAATTCCTTCAAGCAGATTCTGCCTTCTGAATCTGGATTTGCAACCACTGATCATGGAGAGCAACTATCTGTATTTATTAAACAGCCGCATTTTTAAGGACTCATACAGACATATCTTATCAGCATCAGGATTTCCTCACATGCAAACGCCTCCAGTTAAGAATCTTTACTGAATATTAGGAAAATAGACATAATTTGAAATGTAAATGCATTAGTCATTTATGTGTTTTCAAAAAAGTCAACTCTGGTTGCATCTTAAAAGGAATCTGAGTAATACACTACAATATTGCAACTAGCAAATCTTAGAAGAGGGAAAGCTAATATGTTTTTGAGATTCCAATGTAAAGGAAAAAAAAGACATTGTGAACTTCGATGTCCTTCTCTCAAATGGCTGAGTGTTAACAAACAAACCACCACCACCACCACCAACAAAAATAATGCATATACACACACAAACGGAATACCCTAGGGCTACCAGCTGTGGTTTTGTTTTGCTTCATTCCAAATTCCTAAATTTCCACATAAGATAGAGGCATCGTCAACATTTCAGATTTTTCTTCAATTTTGTCAATTTCATTCCATTTTTCACCTGTGTCAGATAGTGTTCACCCTACTTATTACTTACTACTTCCCTTAAAACTGAAGAAAACTGAAGTTGTGGGTTTGAAACTTCCTGTAGAGGGCGCTATTGATATTGTCAACTATAGCAAACATTTAAAAAATACACGGTTCATAAACTGTAGTCGCTGCTGAGAAGTCATTAGGTTGATATTTGGGAGAGCTGAATGAAACCAAAATCCTAAACAGACTAATAATTCTTAAGCTGTTTAATGCTTGTGAAACCAGCGTGCCTCCACTGCTGGCTTCTTGAACGCTGAAGTCTGAGTGTTCCCTCCCCTCCCCCCTTTTATTACTTAATGAACAATTCCTCTTCTGGTCTGTATTAACAATGGTGCTTGGAACTCAGCATCGATAACACACTGCGTGCCCTGTTGTGCTGCATGTTGAATGATTTGTGTGTCTTTGAGAAAGTCCAGCTTCTCCTCTTAATCTGGTATCCTGGAGGCTCTGTAATTTACTCCCACAGTTCCCTGCCATAACATATTTCATGTCAAGTGGGAGGGTTTAAGGTAAAAAAAAAAAAACAAAAAAAACAACCTCTTAATAGAGATATTTTCAAACAAAGACAGAGGGCAAAGAGGATCTTCTTAGGATATTAAATGAGAACATAACCAAAGCTTATTTTTCTTTTGCATTATTATGAAGCAATTGATGATTGCCTGGGGCTTTGGGGATGAATCAGACTTTTAATAAGTTTCAGTGAGAACAGTGTTCACGGAGATAAGTTAATTAATTGCTGTGCTGTGTGAAAGCTCATGTAGATAGTGTTTTATTCTACTGTGTAGACTTCGTAAAAAGGCACACAATTCTTTGCCACACTAATGCTTATCGACAGACCTTCACCGAAAATACTACTTTGCTCTTTTCTGTAAGAAAACTGTTAATAACCTGATTAAGCCAGAAATGAAATACATTACCGATCACTCTCCAAAAGTGGCACTAAAAACAATATTTTCCTTTTCGAAGCTCTGTCTTGCATCTATTGTTTGCACAACTCTTCTAGATGCTGACAGACATCTCTCTTATTACTTTTAATCTTGAGGTTTTGGCAAAGCGCTTCTTTTTCCTCTGCATCATTTGGTTGATTTCAAACTAGAAGAATTCTCTGTCCCATCTTTTACCCTGTCGGTGTGGCAGCATTGTAAAGGACGGAAAGAAAATGACCTTGAAAGCATCACTTGTTAGTACAGAGAGTTTTTCTCCTGATGGCTACAATTTACATGCCACGGGCCCTATAAGCCTTCCAGCTTTTTCTTGATGCTAGGAAGAAAAAAAAAAAAATCAAACAGTTTCTTAGAGTCTGGAATGCTTTCCCTGCAATTGACAACAGAGTTCAAGTCAAGTTTATGATTTGGACTTAAAGTTAGACTTTCCTTACACATTTTTAACTCGTTGAAAGATGGGTTGAATATAATATGTCTTACAGATCTCCTGCTATGTTTATTTCATTGTTGATTGAATTTTTGAAAGTCTTTGTTGATAACTTTTTTAGATTTTGTTTTTAGAATAGAGAAAACAATCCATTCAGCCTCACATATCACCTTAATGCATCAGCCGTTAATTTTTTTCAGTTAAAAATTGCTCATAGGATGAAACGATTATA
Organism: Acinonyx jubatus; assembly: GCF_027475565.1. NCBI lineage: Eukaryota > Metazoa > Chordata > Mammalia > Carnivora > Felidae > Acinonyx > Acinonyx jubatus. The sequence continues at coordinate 48,466,743 of NC_069383.1, read as the reverse complement.
GTTGTATGCTTGACTTTCTGTACTATTTCAAATTTAGTATTCGGTCATAATTTTATCAAACACATTTTTCCTCCATATGTATTGGTATGGTCTTCAGCCCATGTAAATATTTCAGCAACTTATATAGATATTCTTGAGAATTAGAAATTGTCCTTATGTGTAAGAAGTGTGTTATCCTACGTCTCATAAAGGGTGATATAAGGACCAAATGACCCATCTGAATCACCTAGCACCGTGCCTGGCACATAAGCACTCGACAGATGTTTTTCGTTTGTCTCTCTCCTTCTTTCCGTGATCTTAATTGGATTTCATTTGTCATTACTAATAGGCTCTTGCAGGCTGTAGAATGAATCTTTTTGGAAAGCAGTTATATGAGCAAATAAAACGTATGCTTAAAATATTTTCATGCCTTCCCATATAGCTAAAACATGAAATAAATGAAATCAGATTAACTGGCCGTGGGAGAATTGGCTTCCACAAAGACTCCATGCCACCATAAGTTTCACTGAGGTATGAGATCTGCTCCAGTTCCGACGGGCGGTCAGTGGCCCTCAGTGCTCCCTCTTTTGGCTCACCCTAAGTGTCTCTACATCTATGACTTTGCTCTAGCAGCCCAGGATTATGTGGGACTGCACCTCATGGGTTATACAGTATTTCTCTTGTAGGCTTTTACCCTTGTGTCTTTCCAGTTCATTCCTGCTCTTGACCAGTGATAGATCGATATTTCTATCGCAGACGTACCTGACATTGAATCTTAGGAATTCAGAACAGAATGATCTTGTAGTTTATCTAGTCAAATCCCTGCTTTCAAAGGTGTGGGGAAGGAGGCTGGGAGAATGAAGGGATCTTCCAGGTACAGATGACACCTCAGTCCCATAATTCAGACCTTGTCTGTCTTGTGACCCACTCCCAGCATTAGTGAGTTCAGGCTTAATGCTGCCTCTCTGTTTACTCATTGGCCTTTTTTTTTTTTTTTTAATTTTTTAAAAATATTTGTTTATTTTTGAGAGACAGAGTGAGACAAAGTGAGACTGGGGGAGGGGCAGAGAGAGAGGGAGACACAGGATTGGAAACAGGCTCCAGGCTCTGAGCTGTCAGCACAGAGCCTGACGCGGGGCTCGAACCCACAGACTGTGAGATCATGACCTGAGCCGAAGTCGGATGCTCAACCGACTGAGCCACCCAGGCGCCCCACATTTGTCCTTTTTAAGTATAGCCATCTTTCTCAGTCCACAAAGTAGTGATGCTTTTTAGCAAAGAAACATTAGATATTTCTATTGGACCTGACTCACTTCTCAGAAACGTTTCCTCAGACTCTGTGTCTCGCAAAGAAAGCAACACGCTTAAAGCTTTAGATTTTCAAACATCTTTCTTCCTAGTCCCTTCTCTCTGCTACATTTCCACCCATCTCCCCATTTATTTCAACTTTTCTTGGTTACTTTGATATTCTGATGATTGATTATGGATTCTGGTCTCATTACAGTTTCTGCTAGATCTTAATTAGCCTTTCTCTGATCTCTCCTGGTCTCACTGTGATGTAAATTAAGGTTGACTTTGGGGGGGGGTTCCCAGTCCAATATGTAAAGAGTTTAGAAGTCATCAATCCCATTCTCACAGCTGAAAATCAACAACTATCTAACAGAAAACAGTTTGTTCAGATTAATAACAGCAATAATGTACTGGGCGATGATAGTTTATGAATAAGAGAAAGGAAAGCAAAGTTATAAGGGATGAGAGGGAAAACTTGGGAATTCTCTGTTATAATGCACCTGGATTACCTGTGACATGGTGTAGAAGCAGGCCTGGATCAAGATGCAAATGTATATTATAAATTCTAGGGAGAGCAGTGAACTATTTTTAAAAAGAAGTATAATTGATGTCTTAAGGGGAAAGAAATGAAATTGTATAAAATGGCAATTAAAAGCAGGAAGTCAGAAAAAGAAAAGACAACAAAAGAAAACAAAAAACCCAAAGAACAAGGGCAACAAATATGACATATTTACAAATATTGTAGATATAAACCCAGCTATGTCAATAATCACTTTATTTTTAATTTTTAAATTATATATATATATATATATTTTTTTTTTAAGTAGGCTCCATGCCCAGTGTGGGGCTTGAAATCATGATCTTGAAATCAAGAGTCATGTGCTTTACCAACTGAGCCAGCCAGGCACTCCCATGAATACTCACTTTAAAATGTGAACGGTCTAGATATACCAATTAAAAAAGAGACTGTCAGAGTGGATAAAAGAGACAAGACCCATCCATATGTTGTCTACAAGAAATGTACTTTAAATGCAAAGACACATGTAGATTAAAAGTAAAGAGATGTTGAAAGATATACCATGCTAACATTAATCAAAAGAAAGCTGAGTAGCTCTATTTATTTCAGATAAATTCATCCTTAACATAAGTAACCTAGTCCTGTGGAGAGCCAAGTGTTCTTTAGATGCCCCTGCTTTATTCTCATATAATTCATATTAAGAGAAAATCCCGCATTTTTCAGCATTCGGCACAAACTTCACCCACATTTGACTCTGCGCCCACCATAATTCAGTGATAACGGCGTTCCTGTTGAGTGTTGGATCTGATTTGATGTCACCCAGGATAGAACAATGTTGCTTAAAACTTTGTCGTGAAAAGAAGCCTGTTTGCAAATTCGTCTTCTAACCCTTGCATTTCTGTTTATTTTTGTAAAGGAAGAGTAAAGAGATTGTACCATACTTTCCTATTTTGCTTTAGCACATCTGTCGGTCTTACGCCTTCTTTGAATTGGAGTGACTTTTTTTTTTTTTTTTAAATGTAACTTATTGTCAAGGTAGCTAACATACAGTGTATACAGTGTGCTCTTGGCTTCAGGAGTAGATTCCCGTGGTTCATTGCTTACATACAACACCCAGTGCTCATCCCAACAAGTGCCCTCCTCCATGCCCATCCCCCATTTTCCCCTCTGCTATGCACCCCCCATCCACCCTCAGTTTGTTCTCTCTATTTAAGAGTCTCTTAGGGTTGGCCTCCCTCTCTGTTTGAAACTATTTTTTCCCCCTTCCCTTCTCCCATGGTCCTCTGTTAAGTTTCTCAAATTGAGTTGGAGTGACTTTTATAAATTTGGAAGTCTTCATCAAAATTATCTTCCACCCTACTTAGAAAGAATACGGCTTATTTCTCTTCCCTGAAAGAGGAAAAGAACTATTGTTACTTCCCGTAGAGGTTTTAGGGGGAAACTATTTGGAGGTTTTTAGATGAGATTCACTATATGCCTGAGAATGTTATCTAAATTTTCATTGGAAAAAGACCTATGTTAGGCTGTTCTCACGGAAGATGAAAACTCTTTTAAATGCTGCCTGTTAATTTCATCATACTCTTAGATTCTAAGATTCAACTAGCTTGGGGTACTTACCTACTCTCGAGGGGAACAAGCCCATTCCAAAGCAGGATATAGCCATTTCCATTAGTGGTCAAGGGCAGTTTCTCTCCACACTGGCTTTGCAATATGAACTTCCCTTTTACACAAGCTTCATTCAAGCGATATGATTTAGAGTGGTTGAGGATGAACATTTGTTAGGAACAAAGTAAAGGAAGAAAGAAAGACCCTGCCTTCTCAGTGATCTTCCTGATGCTTCTGTTTTCAATTTTCCTTCATGCTATAGCCTTGGTGCGTGTCAGGACAAGGTTGGTGTTAACCCAGGTTCCCCCCACCCTTTTCTTTTTCCGACTGGCTCTGTTGGGTAGCAAATATCTGACTTGCACTATTCTCCAGGTTGTAACAGGTTGGTCTGCATTGTGTACTACATGTCGTGGGGTGTACTCCAATTACAGAGAACATCCTAAACAGGTCTCCATTTTGATAAAAGCATAAAATGCCTTTTCCCTAATGGGGCTAAGAATCTTAAGCCAAAGGAGGTATTCTGTGAAATGGTCTGAAAGGAGGGCAAGGAGTACCTTCCCCATTTTTTTTTTTCCTGTAGCAACTCTAGGCAAATTCCTCAGAAATCAGATTGGCAAGGGCAAAGAAGGGGTGGGCTGGAACTCTGGAATTTGGGCTTGCTGAATGCATGCCATTCCCTTGCCACGTAGCCCAAATCGGTGCCAACTGCAGAAAATAAAGATCTAAGTCAGAAGTGCAGTGCAGGCACAAGGCAATCATCAGCTCAATTAAACCGGTTATTCCACAAATAACCTAGAAACAGCAGGATTGCCAAACAATCTCCAGCCCCTGAAACATTTGCAAATGAGCATGACAACTGAGATGTTCTTTCTTTGCAGCCATATACTGTCACATTTTAATGATGGATTATAGACATGGGCTCTTGGCTGCAGACTGTAGCATACATGATTCTACACTTATTTTCTTTTAATCAGAAGATACAAAGGCTTATACATCTATGGCACTCTGCCCAAGAAAGAGTTAGATAAAGCTCTAGAAAGAAGAACGTGGGAGAATGGGAATATATATATATATATATATATATATATATATATATATATATTTATTTATATATTGGAATATATATATTTATATATTTATATATTGGAATATATATATATATTTATATATTTATATATACACCCCTCCACACACACGCGCGTGCACACACACACACATACATACATACATACACACTTTCCCTTCTTTTTGGATGTGGGGCAGATATGCTTTTATTGTCCAAAGATACATTTTGTTTTCTTTTGTTTTGTCAACATGTTGGGGATGTTGATAACAAAATATAAAACTGGCTGGTATAGCATATGTATCTAATTCTATAACATATACTAATTTACATCAGTGTCATTTAAAAATTACAAATTAACCATATATTTTCATAGACTAGTAATATAATCTCTTGATGTCATAAATATGAGAGTAACATGTTATTTCCACAGTCATGATGTCAGGAAGATACTATTTAAGTATTTAATGGGATCAGAGGCTTAGTGCACAGGAAATATATTTTTTTTCTATATGTTTCCCGTGTCTGTTTTACTTAGTTTAATCATTTTAATTGCAATTTCTTTTTGTTTTAGGACAGGACCATAACTCTTGGATGCTATTACTTCTTTTTCTTTTTGGCAAGTTGAAGAATACCAGGTAACTGTAAGAATGAAGAAACTGTAACTTCTGTATTCGTCTGCATTGTCCCTCTCTTGGTCTGTATCTGTCTCCTTTGGCTGCTTTCCCCCTTGTCCTCTTTATATTCTGGATTGCTAAGCCTTTATTCACTTCACTTGTCTGTGAGTATAAAAAGAAGAAAAAATCTAGGTCTCTTTCTATTAAGACAGATGACTTTATAATACATTTTAAACACCCTGAAAATACACAGACATTTTCTTAAGGTGTTTTGTTGTCGTACCTTGGATTGGAGTGTTAAATGATATGTGGAACCTGATTTCTCAAGAAGAATTTATTCTAAAACAGCAGTGTAATAAGTTTAAAATACAGAGAAAAAAAATCCAATATGTGGATTGGAAAAAAAATCCATAGCTCTGGTTTAGGTCCCATATGTGTGGATACGTGACATCCATCAGTGGGATAAACAGCACCTGGTGGCTGATTTACAGAGTGGTATTCCTCCAAAAAGGCAGCCATTCACCCCCTGACAACTGAATGAGTGATGGCAGCTGTATTCCAGAAGGCTCTATTTGGGAAAGCAAAATTTAGGATAGGGTGGGATCAACATAAAAAGATAAGGAGACGTAAGGATCCCATCTGTCTGGGTCTCTTGGGTTAGAGCCAGCCCCTTGAGGATACAGCGTCTCCCTCTTCTTCTAGACTGGGGGATATTGAAGATTTGCATTGAGGCGATCCATACATGCCACAGCTGCCCCTTGGTCAGTTCGTTTGGATTAGTGAATCAGGATAAAAATGGTTTCTGCTTTAAAAAACAAACAACAAACAAACAAACAAACTGATTCATCAGCCTAACACAATACCTTGGCCTTCATGTTTAACAATTAGAACTACCACAGGCAAGTTCAGGAATGGTAAGTCAGCAATGCTAAGGCTTGACTGGTGCCCTGACAGTCCCACCTTTGCCACAAAACCTCCCATTATTCTGGAAGTATTCTATGGCTGCTCTTCCTGTACCACACAAGGCCCTACTCATGAAAAGAAAGCACTAAGACCTGACTTTAATTCGGATGCACAATGAAAGAGAAAATGGGAGAGCCATTCAAAGCAGTAGATCCTGAAATTTAACTCTTGAGCTTTAACCTCAGGCTTCATGAGCTCAAATCTCAGTTCCAGCGGGAGAGGAAATGTGGAGTTACTGCTTAGTGGGTACAGAGTTTCTGTTTGAGATGGTGAAAGCATTCTGGAATACATAATGGGTGGTGATCATTACACAGCAGTATGGAGTACTTAATGCTACCAAATTGTTACTTCGAAATGGCTAAAAAGGTGAATTTTACGTTACATATATTTACCACAATAAAAAAAATGAAGGTAAGAATTCCAGTGCTGCTTCTTACTAGCCATATTGGCGAGTTACTGTATCTTTAATTCTGTTCCTTCAGCTGTAGAGTATACGAGGAGGGTAATAATGATACTAGCCACTTCACAGCGTTGTCCTCATTGAATGAGATACATGGGACAGACATACTGATTCAGAATAATCAAGATTAGCTGTGGTTGTGATGATTTACGAAGGTGAATTCTGTGGTTAATATCCCTTACGTTTGTCGTGCGGTCCTCCATTTGTAGAACTCTTCATAGAAGTCACCAATTTCAGTTTTGCCTACAAGATAGACTTTCATCTTTTTGATATCTCGTGTCAGACTTTAATTGCTCTAAAAGATGCACCCTATTGATCAGGGTATTGCAGGTTGGACAGTCCCTTGGGAGAGGGCTATCAAGCCCTTAAATGTAACAACATTTAAGACATGCATAGCCTGTGACCCTGCAGTGCCATTTCTATGAAAAGTAGTCACATATGTATGTACAAGTACCTGAACAGACGTCCACTGTGGTACTGATTATAAAAGCAACAAATTGGAAACTACGTCAGTATCCATTCTGGTGACTTGATTAAACCCAAACAGTGGAATCTTATGTAACCATAAAAAAGGATGATGCCAAATTACAGTATTTCCATGGACAGAGGTCCACTACAAATCGTGCAGTGAAAAGAAAAGGCAGTCTGGGAACAGAATATACAGTTTGATCGTACTCATGCATTTTATGTTTAGATGTATAATATAATTTGCGGAAGGCTTTTCCTCAAACTTAATAGTGGGTATCTCTGGATGGGATTATAAGGAGGAATTTAGTTTCTGTGTTAAACACTTCTTTGTTACTTGGGGTCTTTACAAGCATGTATTACTTTTTATAATCTGCAGAAACAATAAAAATGTTTCCATTAAAAAATGAAAGAGAGATCATAAAGGGTCTCTGGCTATGGAGAAGAGCAAGCCGTTGTATTTCTCAAGGTGTTATTCTAACTTAAACCGTATATTTATGTAGCATCATGGATCTGAGTCCATAAAAGGGAAATGGATGAATGACTATTGCAATGAAAGAAAGAAATAGGATTCCAGCAGTCTTAAGTATCTTTGCATCTGTCTTCTTCTGGCAAATTCAGCCAGTGTTTTGAGTATCCCTCCAGCCTACATACCAGTAACCTCCACCTTCTCTGCCTCTGCTGATTTGTCTTATCAGTGAGGCTGAAGTCAAAACTATGTTCGTAATACGCTCACCGGAAGTGCTCTGGGCAGCTGCTGTGCTCCAGACCACAGTCCCCCCAACACAAGCAGGGCTACGGAATGCCTGGATTACCAATCACAGCCAAGATCTTGCTATGGCACAGTCCTCTGCTCATCATCTAATAGGTCTACTAATTCCCTCCACAAACACAGGACTATAGAGGGATACAACTCCCAACAAAATGATCACTGAGAGACACAGCAGAGACCTTTGCCTCTATATATACATATAGATAGATGGCTTGACCATCTATATATAGATGGCGCGCACACACACACACACACACACACACACACACACACGGGTGGGCTGCTCAACAAAACGATAAAATGTTAATGCAGAGGCAGTGAAAGGAGAGATGGAGTGGATTCTGGGGTCAGAACTAGGTTTGGAACCCAGCTGCCCTATCTATTAACTGTGTGACCTTGGTCAAATTACTTAGCCTCTCTGAGCTTCAATATTCCCATCAATGAAACAGGAGTAACAACATCTTCCACCCCGAGTTGTTAGGATTAAACGAGATAAAATATATAATGGGTTTGAACCAGAGGTGGTGCACACAGATAATAGGGTTCTTTCCTTCTTCTCAGACTTTGGCATAGCATTAAATAGCCATGGCAGTCTTGAAAATAGATGTTTTTTTTTTTTTCCTCCAAACAGCACAATGTCCCAGTGTACTGTTTGTACTGCATTCTCTTTAAGCGTCAAGTAAGGGCACTGTTGTGAAAGCTATAGACAGAATATTTTAAAGTCAGGCTGGGGGAGGAGAATGGAGGGAGGAATACGGACGCTTTATGTTTTCTAACTCTTTCAGTGGATCATTTCCATGGTTCAAATGAGCCTGAGAGTAACTTTCCAGGTTTTAAATATTCTAGATCATGTAAGAATGAGGAGGAACCGCTGATCAATTAGGTTTAAAAGCTACTGAAATTCTCAAGCATCATTTAAATAAGGTACTTAGGAGTGCCCCTAAAGAGACGAGAGTAACCTTCCACGTCAGCAGGTACACGAGTTAAACATGTGGTTAACGATGATATAAAAAGAGGTGGTATGTGAAGTATCAGTTCATGTGAGGTGACGCTCAATATTAATTTATGGGATATCAATAATGTTTTAGTCTAAATGAACCTTCCGTATATATAAAACACTCCTAATTATTGTACAACCGTGACTTTCCACTTACCATTGATCTTGAGGAAATGACTAAAATTTTGGAGTGTGCTGACACAGCACTGTTATTCCGGGTCATTATTCAGAGCAGGTGTCAATCTCTTTCACTTAATCTCAAGGCAGAAAAAAAAAAAAAAAGAGCAGTTTTTCATTTAATCAAGTCTCGCAAAAGAAAAAAAAAGAATGGAACACATTAAGATAAGTGTAACTTTTATAGGGATGTTAACACTCTAATACTCTTTTGGGATAGGTGAAGCTTTTGATTTTCAGCCAGGTTCAAAAGAAAACATTAACTTTTTATAAGGTGGTGGATACAGTAATTCCCTATAGGAATAGGTCAAGCCATCAGCAACCGGTGACCTTTCAGCTGAGGTTCCCCAAGCTTGAGTCAAGTGACCAGGCTGTCCTTGTTAAACAACATTTCAGAGTTGGTATGCACCCTCACGTCCAATGCAAGAGTGTGGCACTTTCAAGCTATACCTGCTGCAATTTTAAGAAATTATTTTAGAAAATCTAAACCACACAAGAGTTAATATAATTACAACTGCCGGTGAAAACAGCAGGTGTAGGTCAAGACTAGAAGGGAAGATTCTGATCATTTCAACTAGAACATCAGCTTGTAGAAAACTGCTCTGCTGCGCACGAGCTCAGGGCAGATTTGCTCATGTAACTGTACCTTCTTCAAATACAAGTGGCTTATACTAAGGCCCTTAATTTGAGGACTAATTGGATTGCTTCTTCCATTTTCATCCAAAGAACTTCAGTATTACAGCTTCCATGCAATTTTACGTAACATTTACTGAGCACATTCTAAATGCTACATAGTGCTAAGCACTTGACCTAGATTATTTTATTAAAATCTCCCCAACACCTTATCAGGCATGACCGCATCTAACATTGTTTTCAGTAATTATGGCGTACCAGGCATTGCTTTAGGCACTTTACATATATTAACTCATTCAATCCTTGTAAAATCCTGGGAGGTGTCTTAGCTCCATTTTACAGATGAAGAATCTAAAGTTCAGAGAGGTTAAAAGACTGGCCATGGTCACACACTCAATAAGTGACAAAGCTGAGGCTGTTAGACCTCTTGCTCTGCTTGCCTTTGCTCTCAGCAAAGTGAGCGTGGATCTGGGGGCACGATGAATCTCATTAGTCTTTTGTCTGTAGTTGGAGCTGGGTACAGAATTCTTGGACTCAGGGCTAACGAAACATGCAAGGCCCCTTGTTCAAAAGACGAGGAAGGTGTCATTAAAGATATTAAATAGGAAGATTTGCCTTGCTTTCATAGCTTAGTCTCTCAACATGTCTTGGTGTTTTTAATTTGCCATTTAACGTGTCATTCTAAGTAACACAGAATTTAAATATTCAATGATGAGCATTCATTTTACCATTAATTTTTATATTGTGCAATGCCAGTATAAGTGTAACTATAAGTTAACTTGTGTGTGGAATCACTGAATTCACACAAGTTGTATTTCGTGGCTCCTATATGCATATGTTTTGTTCGTACCAGACAAGTGGAAACACTGCACAAAATGAACTCACCTGTCTTTATTTCAGTTCTAGATGTGCACACATTCTGCCAGAACTCTGCCTTCTGTTTACTCACGAGTAAGGAAAGACTGAAAGGAAAAGGAAGTGAGGGCTACCCCATCTTCAGTGTCATTTGCAGTGTGTGTGATTGGTTGGCCAGCCCATCGATGTAACCTGAGTAAGACAGGTTTTCTTATTCCTTTGTTCTTCGGATGCCATGGTCTTTTCTCCCCTGTGTTCCAAGAAACTTCTGGTTTGAAAGGAAAGCATGGCTTCTCTCCCATCCCACTCAACCTTAGATGAAACAAGCTTACTTCGCGCTCCCGGTCTCACTGACCACAGAAGCAGCATCAGGAACACTACATGCAAATGAGGTGGGAGGGAACAGCTGGCACACTGCAGAATCTCTGCATCTACCCATGCTCCGTGCCCCATCAGGCTTCCAGCACGTGCTGGGATTGGTACCAGTGATCTGGGTGTCTCTCCCACCTCGGCCATGCTCTAGACGTGCAATCCTGGGCAAGTTATTCACTGCTCTAAGACTATCTTCTCTTCACAAAACGAGAATGGTATCAGACACCTCATAGGGTTATTTTGAGGAATAACTGAAAGGATACACATAAAAGACTTAGCCTAGGGCATGGCACGTAGTAAATGCTTCGGAAATGTTAGCTAGCCATGTTGTGGTTGTTGCCGTCTTCTGGATGCATTTTGCAGTCCCACTTGTTTGAAAATCTTTATCCTTTCAAATAAGATAATGAAGAAACCTGGTGAAGATTCATCTTAGAGGAGAGAGAAACTTCCGGTGGAGCACAGCCAGGGGTTTAACCACACACCTAGCATCCTTTCCACTACTGCTGTTAACTGTTCAGTTAAGAAAAGCCTCGAATGGAAAAATAAATGGAAAAGGTCCCTCTCAATGGATACTTGTGGAAGGGATGAGGAGAAGCCTTCTCTAGGAGTATATGTGTCTTTATGGGAAGCAGCTAGAGGACTGATCTTAAGTATATGATCCCTGGGTCATAAATAAATAAATAAATAAATACATACATACATACATACACACACACACACACATATATATATATGAATATATACATATATATATATATACATGCACACACATATATGAATATATATATGTATATATATATTTAGTGTTGTGGGTAGCAGACTCTTCTGTTCCTTCCCCAGCTTTCTCCTGGGTCACTGCCCATCTATGAATTTACTAAACGAGAGTCACTCAAAGTGGGGTCGCCAAGCACTTGCATCAGAATCACAAATGCAGAATCCTGAGCTCAGTGCCAGAGCTTTGAACTGAAATCCCTGGGGGAAGTCTGACCCAAAAAAATTGCCTAACAAGTTGCCCAAGTGCTTCTTATGTTGCTAGGTTTGATAACTTCTGTGGGAGCCTAGAAACTGGGAAGACCTTTTTCTTTTTTTAATCCCCAGCACCTGGTAGACCTGCCACCCTTTGTCGAATGTTGGAGAAATGACAGAATCCAAAGCACAAGGCTAAAGGATTCTTCCTCATCTGAGGACCCTTGGGATGGTTCTATTCAGGCCTAATATTCAGTGGGTAAGCACTGGTAAGGCTGTAAATATATTAAAATATGAAAATTCTTCCATAGGGGTTAGTAATTACCCACTACTCTAGGCTCTGTGCTATCCCACTGGCCCAAGGCTCCCTTGGACTGCCCTCTAGCCCACTAACTAAAGGGTTAACCCTTTGTCTAGCATGGGGTCTCATCTATTCTCACTGGCCAATAAAGGTGCCAGTCAGCCCCTCATAGGTGTAACCAGCGTGATACCTTACCAGTGGGCTTGTGCCCTGCATGTGCCCCTACCCTTTCGGGGGGGTGGGATTGGGAAGGAGGACCTTGGGTGGGTGGTACCCCAGGCAGTTTACTTTGACTCTGTTATCAAGATCCCCATCTCCATGTGTCCGTGAGGCCATAATGGATGGAGTCCCAGTGGGTGAGATGAGATTCCTGGAGGTGAGAATTTTCCAGTAGTAGAATTTTCCTACTGGAAAATTCTCAGGTTATGGCCACCACCAGCCAAAGTACCTACCCCTAGAGATGCTCTTCATGGCTGCTTCTGGGAACTTCAGTTTCCATGGGACTTTGGCTCTGAGGGATCCTGGAGGAGAGTAGGTGAATATGAGCCATACAGGAATTTGAGTCTACAAACATGAGGGCTCTATGGGTATGATTTGACAGATGAGAGCCTCTTTTGTACAGATGGTGCATACAGAGGTTAGTGTTGGGGTTGGGAGAAATATGGAGAAACAGGTTCTCTTTTCATTTATTTGCCCAACTTTGTTAAAATCACCAAATGCCCTACTATCACGACATCAGCCACATTACTTTCATTAATACAAAATGAGAATGAGGACAAATACTTATATAGTATTTGTCCTGTGCCAAGCACAGCTCTTAACTTATTTGAGTTCCTATAATTATCACCTTATTACGTAGATGAGGAATTGGAGACCCAGAGGTTAGTTAAAACTCAAGTAGCAAAGCCATGGTTTGAACTCAGGCAGCCTGACATTAGAGACCAAAGTCAGAGAGACTATGTCTCTTCCTTAATTTACATTCAAAAAGTTTGTGTGCATGACTTAGATGGCAACAAAGATTTGAGATATATATACATACCCTATAATACAATGGATGGGTATTTTGAATGAAATTGCTATCAGTTCAGCAGATGCTGTGTTCACCATGAACAATATTATGAACAATATTGCTGATATTATGAGAAATTCTCTACCTACTGAGACCCAATATAGCCTAATGATTATCAAGGTATTGGGGAAGTTACTGGAAAAGCTACCTGCGTATTCCTTTGTCAATCATGGCTCAGACAGGAGCATTGTTTACCTAGTGGAAGCATGTCAAACATACAAGACCAGCAACCATTGTTAAAGATGAACAAATGATTTGGATAGTATTAGAAATTGATGAACTACTTGCATTAAAACTCATATGTATACGTGTGTGTGTGTGTGTGTGTGTGTATATGTGTGTGTGTGTGTGTGTGTGTGTGTATATGCTTTTGTTTAGAGAATACTGAGAATTAAATGTTTTAAATTTATACGTTGATTAACTGCTTACAGGGGTTTAAGTATTTTATCACTTCATTTTTGTTTATTCAGTTCTCCATTTTATTCCTTTGGTCAACGGGGAAAAAAGATTAGCTCTCTGACTGAGCTCTGATATATTAAGCTTTTCAAGCTTTGGTCTCAGGTTTGTTCCTTGTTTGGCTCACACGTCTTTGCTAGAGAAGTAGGTAGACTACCTGCTTTGGGTGGAAAAGGCTATCCTCATTATTGAGTGGGAAGGCAGGCAAGAAGGCTGTTCCTCAGTAGGCTATTTCTTTCTTCTGTAAACCCAGTGAATTGAGCTGTCATATTTAAACCTTTATTGGTGAAGATTTCAAGTTAGGACTAGAGCCCTTCTTTTGCAGTTCCTTTGGGGTTACATGTGGAAAAGAACAAATAGAAAACTCAGTGATGAACTTTGAATAAGGCTGTAAGAAACAAAGAGTCGCTAGTCCCTATGGTCTCAAGGAACACTGAAGGGCAGGGAGTAGTTTAAACACTTAAAAGCAGAAAGGAAATACAGACTCTTCGATTTAGGATACCAAAACCAGCTCAGAAAGTACTATGTGATGATCCGGGCAAAGCATCACAGTTTCTAGCCAGTCCAGTCATGATTCTCTGGCAAACTGCACAGTCATGGTTATGATGCACTGGGATAAGAGGCACTATGTAAATGTTAGATGTTACATAAATGTCAGAAATGATTATTGTTTGTTAATGGGGGCTAAACTGTTCCTAAGCAAAACTCTGACTCCCAGCCAACACGTCCGTAGCAGAGATTCTAACTACCAAATAACCCATGAGAACGGAATGCTCCCATCCTGGTTCTAGAAGGGAGCCCAGCTGGGATCTGGGGTTTGAAAACAGGGGTTGTGGTGCCATTACTTACCCAACTAACTTCGGGCCAGGTACCTAGCTTCCTGGAGCCTGCCTTAGCTCACCTGTAAAATGGGGGATATGAACACCTGTCCTACTTCTGCTTCCTGTGCTCAGTCCTTGTGAGAAGCAGGGGCGTTCGCATGGGTGCGAGTGCTTTGTGAAGGTGAGCCCCTGCAAGGATGACAGTGGTCATCTAGGATCGCTGGAATTTAGCCTATACTTACCTTTGAGTCCTGGTCACAAGGAGAAATCCGAATGGAAATTAAGCTGGAGATGGGGATGGTGACTGTCCACTGCTGAAAACGTCAGGCTCCCTCCCTCAACGGAGCTGTCAGGAAGATACTGCAGATCAGACGCCCGGATCCTGCATTCTGGCTCCGGCTCTGCCACTTGCCAGCCTGTGAGCTTGGGCGAGTTACAGAGGAGGCTCTGGAAGTGTTCGCCAAGGGCCCTTCCGGCTCTGACGTTGAGTCTAAATCAGGCTCATCACTTGGCTCTAGCTGTGATTCACCTTTCGCCTCCTGGAGAAACTATCTCCCCTCCAGCTTCTCAGACACACGAAGCAGGGGGCTTGGAAAGGGTGGGGGCTGTGTATTCCTTGTGAGGGTGCACAGTAAAGAAGTTAATTCCCTTGGAGGTCAGGCGGCGTAGGGGATGGTGAAAAGGGGTGCCGAGTGAGTGTTCTGGGAAGCCAGGATTCAGGGAACACTCTAATGAGGTCACGACTGTCGCAGGCAAAAAGGAGGTGGACATCTGCTGGTGGGGGAAGGGGGCAGCGTTCTGCATTTGTGTTTGTAGAAAGTCTCTTCCCCGCACCCTTTGGCACCCCCTCAGCCCCCCACCCCCCTGTCCCATCCCCACATCTTTCAAACGCTACCAGGCCCTCCTTGGAGAGCCTGTGTCCGTGCCTCCTCCGTGGTCCTGTCTGAAACCGTGAGGATTGTTTCCAAGCTGACTCACACCACTAATGTCAGGGAGCCGTGTCACACGGCGCTGGGCTCTGCAAGCTGTTGCTTGCGCGGTCGCCGCCGCGGCCGCCGCTCCCCGGCGGGTGCACCAGGGTCCGCTCTTGGGGGGGCGGGGGGGGGAGGGCGGGGGCGAGGCGGGGCCGGGGCGGGGCCCACCCCCTTGGCGCGCCGGCCCCGCCCCTCCTCTCCCTCCCCCGCGGACCGCAATGATTTAGAAGTTCAGGAATCCCACGTGACGTCACCGGGGGGGTGATGTAATGCACTCTAAATAGAATGTATTGTAATCTTTGCTCAGTCCAACGTGGTCCCTTCACCCGGGCTCCGCTCTTGCCTTCTCCACACTTGTTTGGTAAGTTCCTAAAAATACGGCTCGGCCACTTCTGGGGCTTTTGCATTTAGCTACTTTTGTTGCACTTGCCGCGGGAGCCATCTCGGGAGCGTACTTGGTTTGCAGGGGTTGGTTCTCGGCAGCAGCCGCGAGATTACTTGGTCCAGTGGGCAGGTCACAGGGCAAGGCGTAGGGAAGATGCGATGCATTTTTTTTTTTTTTTTTTGGAGGGTGATCTGTGTTTGTAAACACTTTGGCGGACCAGAGGGAAGTCCGGCCCCAAATGCTGGTGGACTGTGGAATTCTGTTGTGTCCTGAGGCCACCCCAGAGACCCCACGCCGTGTCGGTTCTGGAGCGCGTCTCAGTGGCCGCCGCGCCGTGCGACTGGAGGGATGCTAACGTGAAGCGAGCGCCGTGTCTTCCCCGGCGTGGTGCGTGTGTGGGAACGCGCGTGTGTTTCCCTGACACGGGGAACAGTTATGAATCGGGGGTGTGTGTTTGCCTCCAGAGACCTGGCAAGGTGCGGAACCCTCCAGAAGTGCGGTCGAGCGGAGGCAGCGGCGGTGGCAGCGGAGACGGCGAGCCAGGAACCTCCCCCCGCGTCCCCAACTTCCCGGTGATGCGGCGGAACCCCCGGAGAAAGTTTGCAAACTTCCAGCGGGCGCGGCGAGGACGCCGGGTCACCTAGGGGGCGGGCGGGCGCGCGGGGCGCTCGCTCCCTCCCGGTGCCGAGCCTGCTGCTGCCACCTCTCCCGCAGGGCGGCCCGCCGCAGCTGGTGGGCGCGCGCGCCCGGGGAGGGGACGTGGCCCTTGAAGGGCACTTGGCTTTCGCCCCAGGCGCGGAAGGCTCGAGAGTGGCGCGGCTCTGTTCGCTTTCACTCCAGCAGTCGTCTCCTGCCTCCGTCCGGTTCTCGCTGGCATCATTACCTCTTCCCCGCCGCTGCCCCAAATGACAGCTCCGGGTTTTGCCGCGGCAGCGCGGTGGCAGTTCCCAGGACCCGGCGGCGGAGCCTTCCTCTCCTGCAGATTTCTCCACGCAACCACTTAAACTTTTCATGAAGTTCTTAGAGGGGCAAAGAGGCGCGAAGGAACCAAGGACACGTTTTCTCCCGGCAGCTGCATCCCGCTTCTTCTTTGCCATAGAATTACTTCCTGGGGGAGGGAGTATCCGGTAGATAAAGCCCCAGACCTTGTCCACCCCCTCCCCAACTTTCCCTGAACGGGTGCCACCCCCCACTTGATGCTCGTTCAAGGCCAGGAACTGGAGTGGGTTGCTTGTAGGTTGCGTTGTCAGAGTCCTCAGAGTGTGTTCGATTTTTATTTTTCCCTCCCTCTCTGACATGTGTCAAGGAATAAAGGCTGGATACAGGTCCATTACGTCATTCTGCAGGCCAGTAAGTGTTTGATTAACAGCTTCAGATACTCGAGAGTTCGGGGTTTAGAAATGCTGACAAAGCAACTCTGCTTTTCCAACCACCCCCCCCCCCCACCTCCCCCAGCAGACTCGTACAGTCGCCCATTCCCTGGGCATCTTTATTGCCCTCTCCTCCGGTACCCCTCCTTCTCTACCCCCTCCCCCGCCCACACCGTTATCACTCTGGCTCCGCCTCTGCCTTCTACTGCTTTCCCCGGGGCGATCACTGTCCCCAGAGTGCGGTAAGAGCTTCTGGGGTCTGAAGGGAGCACAGTACCTGATCGCCGCACACGCAATCTGCCCCTTTCTATTATTTAAGGAAGGCACCAGCGAGCCCTCTTCCCCAAGGCGCAACTGCTCTGTCCGGATAGAAAAGGCATCTCAAGAAATGTTTAGAGTCGTTAGGATAATACTACATCCCTGTGGTGACTTAGGAAAACCACACACCCACTGCAAATAAAGTACTTAATTTTACGTAGCGCCTTCCTCCAACCGTTTAGCGGAAGAGGGAAGGCCAAGAAGTGAGGGTGCTGACTAAATCAAATTTAGCTGAACGAATCAAGAGTTAAACGTTTCGTTTACAAAGCGAGGGAATGTGAGTCACTGAACCCGAAGTACCTCACAATAAATTGGTGGATGCTTTTCTTTCTCTTAACCTTAAGTTTCTATATTTGAAGAGGAAATCTAAATACATAAGTCACCGAATTGAGTCAGAATCTTAGTATCTGGCAGTTGAAGTGAAAACACTGCGTGTGACCCGTTTAAGGGATAAAAGTAAAAAGAACTGGTGGTGGGGGAGGGTGTGTGTGTGTGTGTGTGTGTGTGTGTGTGTGTGTAAGCAGCAGAAATCAAATAAAAAGATCTCCTGACAGAGTTTTGGATTGAGCGGGGCAGAGGATCTGGGTGCTCTCTGATTTGAAGTTGGCGGAAGCTAAATTGAGGAACATTTATATTCCGAGTATGTGGGAATTTCTTGATGAACACACATGTTTTATTATAATCAGATCTACTTTCTTCAAGCAGCCATGCTGCGGGGAAGGCAGTTGTGAAACTTGTGTCTGGGGTCTAATTGACATCCTTCCCCAAGTTTGCGGTCGTATTTATTATTTATTCACCTCTAGAGATGCAATAGTATAACCCCTGCAGAATACATGTGCATCTAAAATGTGAAACTTCTTGTTTGTGATGTATAGACCTCAAGGAAAAAATGGCCCGGGTCACCAGCACTGGAGAGTGTGATTAATGATCAGTGATTTAGTGATCAGTGATTAGTGGTTTTATTCAAACTGTTACCTCTGACCAGAAGCACACATCAGAGGATTAACAGGCTCTTTAGATAAATGCTCATTAGTGGAAGGGGAAAAGCAAAGATAATAGGCATGCACCCAGGGACAACTTTCGAAGAAAATCATTCCCCGTCTTCAGAATAATAAGCTCTATTAACAGAAAGCCCTTTTAATTTAAAACTTGCTTTTATCTTGTAAATCAAAGTTAGATGTAAAAGTTTGTAGTGCCATTATAACCTAAATTTTCCCATATCCACTCGATGTGGATTATCTCAGTAGCGATATTTTTTTTTTATTTAAATAAACAATTGGACCTTCAGAGCAGCTGAACCCTGACAAGTTCTTAACTCCCAGGGTTTGAAGGTGTCCGTCCCCCCTTCTAGAATGGAGAGTGCAACTTGCTAGCTAGATGGCGCACTGTTATTTGGTGTTGTGTGCGGTGGAGTGCAGGAGTCCCAAGGAGCAAGTAGCTGCTTGCGAGGGGTTCTTCCACACTTCCAACAAAGTTGATTCTGTGTAGGCTTGGAGGCTAGACAGTTCTACAAGTTTTTAGTCACATTTTCCATGTCAGTCAAATCGGGGGAGTTCAAGGCTACTGGAAAAATTAGTCTCATTACTAAAAGAAACTTAGCGAACGAGGGAGGAAAGGAGGTACTGGAGGCCAGGAGGTACCCCTGGATTGCAGAAGTGATTGTAAAATAGCAGACCTGCTTCTCCTCCTCCTCTTCCTCCTCCTCCTCCTCCTCCTCTTCTTCTTCTTTTTGACTAAGAGCTAGTTTCACAATCTGTGGTCTGATATTCTGAGGCAAATCCTCAAAGCTTTATTTTCTTCCTAATCTTGCTGGTGAAAAAGAAGTTACTAGAAAGAAAGGAAGAAAAAAACCTGATTTGGTGACTGCAGGAAGCAACACGTTGCTGATTTTATTCTACAGATAATGGTAAGATGATGTTTCTTATGCTTATGAAGCAGAAAGGAACTTTGCAGTTGGTTAAATGAGGCCGGTCCTGTATCTTCGTAGATGAAATTCAGAAATGGAATTCTTACTTCACACTGAATTTTAATATTGCCTTTGTCAGTTTCCTGGGACTTGGTATAGCATTTTGTGTGGAAGGTGTGTGTGTGTGTGTGTGTGCGTGCGTGTGCATGTGTGTGTGTGTGTGTGAATAAGACCATTATTTCCTGGGTAAAATAATGTTCATGAGCATGTGAACTGCAGTAGGTTCTAACTGCTATGAAGCATGTTAAATAATGTGTCAGGTAAAAATTCCTTTTTCCATGGGCCTTCATGAATCACTTTAATAAGTACTTAAGTTTTAATAAGGAAGGCGTTTTTAAAAAAGAAACCTAAAAATGGAAATAAAACAAAAAAAACCATTTCCCACATACAAACCTAGATATGTATTCCCTTTGAAATAGGATGCTGTTGATTGAATATCAGCTATTACGCTATTACTTTAGTTTTAAAACTTAAAAAGAAAATAATAGAACTCGCTTGTGCTTCCCTGTAAATGTCCTCATTTTCCTTCCCTATAAATGTCCTCATTTTCCTTTGCTTGTAGCATTTCATATAAACCTGTTATTTTAAAATCCTAACTGATGCGTAACAACTTGTATTTTTCAACTTGACTGAGGATAAGCATGTTTGCTCAATTGATATATCTTCAAGCTGTTTCTGAATGTAAATTGCTGATATCCATAAACTGCCTGTCAATAAGAAGTCAGTTGTGACCCTATATAGTTTCTACATAAGTAGAGAGTTTATTAGAGCGTTCCCATAAAAGCATGGAAACTCCTCTGTGACATTGCAGCTTTTATTTGAATAGGAGGTTAATTGAATGGTAGTTTGCCAGAGAGACTTTTCCTGTATAGCTTTTCAATTACAGTAGATTGAAGATTTTCATACAACTAACTGTCAGGTTCCCACACCTGCAGATTCAAAACCAATTAATCATGGACTTTCCTTGCTATTTGTACCAATGTCAAGTTCCTGGTCTCCTGATTTCTTACTAATTTGCCTTTTAGCAACGGTACATCACTGTCCTATAGTATTTCCTTAGCATTGGAGTTAATTTCTTATTAAGCTGAAAATTGTTCTGTGGGAAGGTGATGTTTGCTCTATCCTCAAGACGTGAACTTTGTAGTTGGTTTTCTTCTGCTTGCGTGGTTAGATTAAAATTGGGGATCTGAGTGGACTTATTATGTTTGTCATCTTTTTTTCTCCTTCTTCACTTCAAAGCAGTGCTGTTAGTCACAAAATTAATGTGATCATGGCTGGTGTTTCCCATCTATGCGCTTCTTTTGCTTCTTACAAATTGGATTTCTACAGCAATTTAAGATCTTTTTTTAGAGGCAGCTTTCTTGGATGAAGATGGAACAATGATCTCAGTCAATTCATTATCTTGTCCAGTTTGACTACCAGCTGTATTATGGGAAACTACCAATGCTTTTTATAAATTAGTGTTTAAAAATTTAAATCTAGTACTATCTCTCTGAATGCTATTTAAGAACATTATGCAGTTGAGATAAGGTAATAAACTGGGAGGCAATAGCCTTAAACATTTAAGTGTGAGAAAGAAGCACTTTTGGATATGCTAAGCAGACTTAAAGAACCTTTGTGTATCGCTATTTGTAAACTAAATAAGCTATCTGTTTTGTGACATTGCTTTAAATAGAAACTCTGACACTTTAAAAGTGCCATCATGTTTAATGTTTTCCCTAAAAAGTTCTTACACTTTATAATTAGGAAAAGATCGGCAATTCGTGATTTTGAGGATCCATTAGTATTCCATTGTTGGGAATCACAAATCATGGATTTAACATAAGAGAAAAAGAGAGAGGGGGGGCTTTTATAAATTTTCAGGTAGTGATAACAGTACGCCAGAAACGAGAGTAGAATTTTTGAAGCTCATCTTGAGGCTCTGGGACTTTGAAAATAAAATTTAGAAAGTTTGGGTAAATGTCTGAATGCATGTTATTTTGGCATTCTTGTGTTTCTTTCCTTGAAGCTCACACTGTTGCTTCTTTCTGTGTTCTGAGAAATTGATCAGAATCAACTTAACACTTTAAAAACACATATTGTAGTCGCTTCCTTCTCTTTCTTCAAGGTTTACATTTCTAATCTCCACCCAAAAATGAACCAGGATTGAAAACTACCATGTTGGCATTTGGCTTGAACTAACCTTGGAGAGTAAGAATGCCTTCTGGACCAAGGATGCTGATGGTGAGATAGAAAGGCTTGTTGTGGCATATAGAGAGCTGGAGCTGGAGCTGGGGAGGCCTTCTCACTGACAGACCAACCTCATCACTCCTCGGGGGAGAACCTAAGGCCTGGTCCCTGGCTCACCGAAGCCCAGAGCTCGAGAGTACCAAACCGAGCCTAAAAGCGGAGTCCCTGCCTCCGGGCCGAGTTCTCTTTCCATGAGCCAGGCCGCCATAAATACCCTGGTCATGAATGAAACATTACCTATGGCTTTGGATACTGTGCTCTTTTTAAGCCTTTTGATCCGTAACCTTTCAAAGACAACTTTTTTTTTTTTTATCAGATATTTTGAATGAGTGCCCTGACTGTAAAAACTGTAGTTTCTATTCTGTTTATTCTGATAGATCTGTAACGTTAGTTTTTTTTTCACATTGACCTCCTTATTGGAAAACCATTCTTCTCATTTCACCGTTATTATTAGACATGCCCTGTTAAACTGTACCCTCCCGATTTGATTTGAGACTAAAAACCAGGCAGAACTTAAAGATGGTCCAAAAGACCATTTTAGAATAAGGCAGTCACTTTTGCCACTTCCTTTTTTTCTTTATCACCTTTGAAGAAGGGATCCGAGCAATTATTTAAAGTTAAATAATCGGGGCGCCTGGGTGGCACAGTCGGTTGAGCGTCCGACTTCAGCTCAGGTCACGATCTCGCGGTCCGTGGGTTCGAGCCCCGCGTCGGGCTCTGGGCGGACGGCTCGGAGCCTGGAGCCTGTTTCCGATTCTGTGTCTCCCTCTCTCTCTGCCCCTCCCCCGTTCATGCTCTGTCTCTCTCTGTCCCAAAAATAAATAAACGTTGAAAAAAAAATTTAAAAAAAAAAGTTAAATAATCTTTCTTTCTGTCGAATAGAGCCATGAGTGCTATTTTCATTCTGCCAGATGTACTTTTGCCCAGAACCTCTGTCTAATATATTATCTTCCCAGGTTGGTATATACGAGAGTATTTGGAGATGAATATTACATCAGAAGTGAGTTGCATCTAGAAGTATGCTCTTTGAGGTTTGACTGGCAAAACTTGACGAATCACAGCTAATAGAAATCACGCATGCAACATAGGGGGCTCCAGAGCACCACACATCTGATTTAAGATGACATTTAGGTTATGCTGTGTTTAGGATGGGGAACAAGAATATCTCAATAGAAATCTTGAATGCATCTACTGGATGTGTTATTTGGCTTGACCCGTAGGTTTCCTTTCCAGCTCTTTGCATGAACACTTTATATCAGAATTCAGGTCTCTTTTATTCTTTTATTACACTGAGGAGCCCCTGTGTTGCATGATTCCTCAAATACAACGCTTTTCAGCCAATTTTATGCAATTCTCTCTGCTGGCTTCCCAAGGGGGAAAACCACATGCAACAAAAAACATCTTTGTTTTTGCTTGAATTAGCTGATTATAAGAAGAAATACATTTAGCTCCATTTGCCAGGCCTGGTAGGGGCCTATCACTTTATCAAAACAAGATCTTCTTCTCTTAAGTAAGCGACGATGCTGTTTGGCCTCTGAATGACCAGGTACTGATCTGTGCACCAGAGGATAGAAGGCATTGAGGATCAAATCTGTTTCCACCAGGGTACCTAGGTATGCTGTGGCATACCATTATGAACAGCCTGATTTGCCTTCCTGCAATGACAGCCTTGTCCAGAAAAACACTGCCTTCTGGGAGGAAAGACAATATGCTCAATTCTCAAACTGCTCACTTCTGAGCAGGGACTGCCGGCCGTGTTGAAGATGGCTTTCAGAATGCCGGTTATTTATTAAACTACCACATGGTAATGGTAAGACATTCCCAAGCTAGAGCTCAACTATCTACATCTTAAAAGCCTTAATGGTCCATTCTCTGCATTTTTCTTATGCTAATGTTTTTCTAGATTTATTTTTGAGTATCCGTTCTGGTGACTCTGCTTCCAGAGTAACCCTGCAATACCAGGTCACAAGTGTGTGTAGAATGGGAGAGGGAACATTTTTCCATAAGGGAAGTAGATTTTCATATCAAATCTTAGAAGAAATGATTAGCAAGACAAAAGCGAGAAAGATTTGAAATCCAATGGATGGCTCAAAGGCCCTGCCATAACTCTGCCAAACAGTACGGTTTATGGCAACAGGAAAAGCCTGACACTGGAAGAGGGAATCCCCTAAGTGCTGCCTTCAATTCATTATGCTTCTCTGCCTCAGTTTCTCTGTTTGTGAGAAAAGAGTATTAGTTTTGACCAGCTCTGTCCAACAGTGGGAACCATAAATACAAGCCACCTATGTAATTAAAATGTTCTAGTAGCCACATTAAAGAGGCAAAAAGAAACAGGGAATTTTAAAAAATTCATTTATATATTTTGAGAGAGAGTGCACACACACATGCGCAGGGGAGGCTGTGTGGGGGGCGGGGGTGGGGGCAGAGCTAAGCAGGCTCCACGCTGAGCACAGAGCCCTACTTTGGCTAGATCTCACCACTGCGATATCACGACCTGAGCTGATATCAAAGAGTTGGCCCTTTAACCGACTGAGCCACCCAGGCGCCCCAAGCAACAGTTAATTTTTTTAATAACATTTAATTTAATCCAGTATATCTGAGATATTATCATTTCAGCGTATAATCAATATGAAAATGTTGATGAGATATTTTGCGCTTTTGTTGTTGCTATTGGTACTGAATCTTTGAAATCTGGTTATTGGTCACACATCTCAGTTCAGACCAGTCACAGTTCAAGTGCTCTGCAGGCACATGTCACCAAGTGACAATGGTGTCAGGCAATGCGAATCTGGACTCTGCTTCAATGGTTCTTCATCTGGCAGCCCAACAGAACCACCCGTGGAGTTTATAAAAAAAAAAATGCCGATACCTATTCCCCACCCCCGATTCTGATTTGATCGGTTTTTGGGTGGGGGCCTGGGCCTTTGTATTTTTTAAAAGCTCCCAAAGTGTTTCTAAAGTGTGGCCAGGTTTGGGACCTGCAATTCTATCTGATCTCCACGGTGTCTTTTGTTCTCATATTCTATGATCTATTGACGGAAAGGGACTGCAGTAAAGCATTCAGAGTTTGAGATTAACCGGTAGTTGTTGTAGGCACGCGCCAAAACATATTTAAGGAGATATAATCAATAAAAATTAAAACGTCCAGGGGCGCCTGGCTGGCTCAGTCAGTTGGGCGTCCGACTTCGGCTCAGGTTGTGGTCTCACAGCTCCTGAGTTTGAACCCTGCATCGGGCTCTGTGCTGACAGCTCAGAGCCTGGAGCCTGTTTTGGATTCTCTGTCTCTGTCTCTCTCTCCCCCTCCCCAACTCATGCTCTGTCTCTGTCTCTCTCTCTCTCAAAAATAAACATTAAAATGTACAGATTGAATAATTTAGAAGAGGATTCTTTGAGCCACAGATGAACTCAGTTTTGTAGGAGTTTCAAATATCTTAAATGGTTATCTTTCCCCAAAATATTACGATTGGGTTTGCATGCAGCCTCTTAGAAATCCTCCATTTTGGAGAAGGCCAAGATCACCACATTTCAGTGGTTTTGCTAGCTTACTTCTTTGCCTCAGCTACTATTCTCCTTTAGCTCTTTCTGGAGGGAGAATCTTACTTCGTTTGAGACAGCTGGGTCCCCTTGTGTTTTCCTCTAAGCTTTTAAATAAGCTTTGTGTCATTGCAGAGACCAAACTTGCCCTTTGCTCACGTCAAGAAGTTAGTAACAGTTCTTTCTAGTTGCCATCCTTTAAAGTATTAGAAGAATCAGTATTTCCTAAGGCACATCAGCGTGTTCTCTTTTGATAAATGTTTAACGGCGTGTCAGTTTGTGCGTTCACTAAGGGACGCAAAGAACCCAAAATTAAAAACAATGATTTCCACACTCCTCACCCATCTTCTTTCCAAGTCAACAACGAGTATTGTTTGTGGAGGGGAGGAGAGATCTCAGGGACGGTCTCTTGTGACTTGGTGCTGCTGAAAACCTCTGCATTCCCGAATTCGTGAGTCATTCCACCCCAAACCTCTCTTCTTATCCCCTGCATAGCAGTGTGTTTCCAAGTACGTGTCTATGTGGCCACGTGCTTTCTAAACACGACTTACAACCATTTTTGGTACAAACTGGCATGTTTCCTCTACATTTTGTGATGATAGTATTTGTGTTTTCTGTCAGGTCATTCCATTCATCAGGAAAATTTTACCCTCCTTTCATTAGAAGAAACTGAAGGATTGACAAGGCGGGACATCGTGTTCATTCATTAGAAGGGGGTGAGGCAAGCACTCCCATTTATTAGTACCTAAAGATAAGCACTGTTCTGGGTGGTTTCCAGGTGGCGATTTGCCAATTGTGTGTATGATTGCATTTGTCTTTGAGTTTACAAGTAACTTTTTTTTTTCCTGATGCTTTTGCATGCGTTACTTGTACTTAAATGATGTCTCTGCTAATAACTTTTGCTTCCCAGCTCCAGGCTGCATGTACCTGGACTGATTAACAAATACATTTGGGTATATCAGCCTCTTCACATGAGACCTATTCTGAAAGTTGCACGGAGACATCTGTTACAAACCCGTGTTTTCAGTGGTATCTAGGGAAACTTTCCTCTAAGGCTAATTTGTGATTGACTTTCGAGGACTTTGTGGAAGGAGGGTGAGATTAAAGATGTCAGTTGTTCAACTCTTTTGGGGATTGAAAGTAAAGGGTTTTGGGTATTCATTCACTAAGCAAGACAGATAGCTCCTGAATTATCTTGAGTAAAACATTTTAGCTCTTGTTTTACCAATGTACTGTCTTCACACTTGGCCTGAGTCATCTGCTTTTGGGTATTTGGCATTTGTTTTCTCCCAGTAATGACTGGGGTTGGACTTAGCCATGTGCAGTTTCTGTCTGCACCTCTAGGTCTTTCATGCATGAGATACAAGCCGTGATTAATAGTGCAATCTGTGACTAGTGCCAGGGAGGGGTTATTTTGGATCTTTTTCTAGGCATTCTACTAACGTGAAAACAACTCTAATATCCACACATATATGTGGTTATGGTGGTCAAGCTTGTATATAAATAAAAACCTCTGCCAGGGCGGACCAGGAGGTGATTATCGTCTTTCTTGGGATGCCCACGGATAAATTGTTCCCCTTTTGAGCAAGTATCTATGGGTCACATTGATTTAGACACACGCATTGTTGATTAAAAGGTATTGCGAGGTTAAAAAAAAAAAATTGAAACCATATTTAAGACACTCCTCTTTTCTAATATGGCCTGTCCCAGCACACGCTGTTTACAATTTCATCTTCCAGCTTTTGCAAAGCCAGATGACTAACGACCACCATTCTTAATGCCGTGCCGGTGGACGTCATCGCAGATGACGGTGCGCAGAGTTTTGGCACCATGAAGAAGCATGTAATTTGAAATTGCGCTTTTTGTTAAATACCCATGCTAATCTCCCAACCATTCAAAACATTAAAAAAACAAAACAAAACAAAACAGTGATGTCTGCTCATTGAATGGAGGCAGCACTGGCAAAGATGTACCTTTTTCTTTTTTTTTTTTTTTCATGTGCCTTAGAAGCACTCACAGAAATCAGGGAGAAAAAACTGCATGTCATTATTTGACATGCCCTTTGGAAGGGACATCCTTAAGACAGACAGGTTAACCCTTTAACCCAAGGGTCATTTTTACCCTTTCGAGGAAATGTGCCTTCCCCCCCCCCCCCCCCGTAAAGCACAACAACTACAGTATCTTTAAAAGGAAGGTTGCACATGGGATGCTGTATCTTTATTTAACATTTAGCAGATATTTTAGGAGGGTCTGTGTAGGAAGTCTTATGTTCCTTTACATGGTTTTTAGTTATTTAATGTTTGTTTCAAAAAAAGAGGGGATTCTGGGGATTGGTTGCATAACAGTGTAAGTATTACTGCCACTACGGAAGGATACACTTAAAAATAGTTAATAGTAAATTCTTTGTCGTGTGTACTTTAACACAATTAAAAGAAAGGGGGGGGAGGGAGAGGGTTTGCATGTTACCCATTCTCCAGATGGAGAAATAGAACGCGTGGACCAGTTTTTCAAAGTTAGGTGTAGCAGCTTTAGTGCCTCAGTGGGAAGAGCAAACATTTAAAGAGGACTCGTGTGTTTCTGATCGCTGCAGAGAGGTGACAGGTGTGTAATGCGATTCTAATACATAGGATAATCCAGGGAAGACAACAGCTAGTCGCGTAGCCCTAAATGCCTTTTTTTTTTTGGAGACTGGCTTGCATCTTGATGGGCCCTATGTATAGAAAGCCGTGTCATTTCTATACATGGTGTGAAAACCACACCATTTGGGATTATCTGTTTGTATTGACTTGGTTGCCTTTCTCAGTGCAAGGATCTGCCCAAATGAAAAGAGATGGACTTGTAGTTTATGTACTTCCCTCCCTCTGTCCCTGGCTTCCTTCCTCCCTTCCTCTCTCTTTCCATTTTACCCTTCCTTTATTAGATATTTACCGAGCACCCGTTACGCACCAAGAACTGGGGATACGTGATCAAAACCAGAGTCCCTCTCCTCCCAGAACTTACCAGTAGGACAGACACCAAAAAGGTCTCTGCGATAGAGTATTGTGAGCATGCAAGCCTGGAGGCAGGAAGCCCAGTCAGGGGGTTAGTGTGGTTGTCCAGGCAAGAGGTGATGGTGGCTTAGCTACAATGGTGCCAGATTTAAAAACCATTGAAGAGATGGTTTTTATCAATATGACTAGGGGATTGATTTCTGGAAGATGAGGGGAGGGAAGAGTCCCTACTCGTCCTAAGGAGAGAGGGAGCCTGGCGGGATAAGATTGACCCGGTATGGAAGCCTGGATTGTCCTTTGTGGCAGTAGAGGACTGGAGGGTTTCTGCCTTGGACTTGAGTCCGAGTCCTTGATGGAGAGCAGAAAATAGCTGTGACTAGACATTCCAAGAGCAACTGTAACTACAAACGGTGGCACAGTTGGTCATTGGGTTATAGGCAGTGCAGTTTTGATAATTTATATCAGAGAGTAGCCTCTCCGAAGAGAGAGGCAGCCACCTCCCAAAGCAACCACAGCTGAGGCCCCAGCAGGGTCCAGTGCACAACTACACATATTCGTTTCCTACGGCCGCTGTTAACAAAGCACCACAGCCCGAGTGGCTTTCAGAAATTTATTTTCGAGAATTCCAAAGTCACGGTGTCAGTAGGATTGGTTCCTTTTGAGGGCTGTGAGGGGAAATGTTTCTAAGTGTCTCAGTTTGGCTCATAGATGGATGTGTTCTTTTTTGTATCTCTTCACATCATCTTCCTCCTGTGCCCTTCTGTCTCTGTGTGTGAATTTCTCCTTTTTATAAGGACACTAGTCCTATTGGATTAGGGCCCACTCTAAGGACCTCATTTTAACTTGATTACCACTGTAAAGAGTTTGTTTCCAAATAAGATCACATTTCAGGGTACTGGAGATTTGGGGGGAGCACAGCTCAACCTGTAATAGTAGGTAAACCTATCAAGAAGGCAGCACCCAGGGCAGGTAGTAGTGGGACCCTACGGGAGCCGGTAGGTTTGGAGTGACATGGCTCATAACCAGACATTTTTTTAGCACATGTTAAGCATAAACTTCTGATGGATCCCCAGAAAAGCTTGGAACAAGTCTTTAGAGTTGAGGGTACATACATTACCAGGTGTGGACAAAGCCAGCAAAACAAGGCTATGCTTTGAAATAGATATATACATATTGCCCCGATTACTGAATTCGCTAATACAGGCATTGTCCTTGGTTTGGCCTTGAATTTGTCTTCCCAGCTTGTGAAAGAGCAACACCAAGTTTTAACATTGAAAACAAAGAATTAAATATAATTAGTTTGTCACCCTGACAGGTTTAACAATCATTGTTTTGATGTGGTAACATTTACTTATAAGAACAATAGCCACCAGTTCCCATACACAACACACACACAGACACACACACACAGACACACACACACACACACACACACACACCACAGGTTGAACATAGATGTTTCCATGCAGGACAAAAGAAATTAAGCTTTTATAGTTGTTGATGAATAATTTATGCCTATGTGCTACCTCTGCTTTACGCAGCGAAAGCACAAAAGACAAAATTCTGTGTTTTAAAAATATATCATAATAAATAACAATCCAGTTAAAATGGGCAAAGGGTCTGAATTAGCCGTTCTACAAAGAAGATATGCAGATGACCAGTAAGCATACAAAAGGGATGTTCAACATCACTAGTTACTAGAAAATGCAAATCAAGACCCTAGTGAGTTGCCTCTTCCTACGCTGCAGGAGAACGATAATAAAAAAGGCGCACAATAACAAGTTTTGATTAGGAAGTGGAGACATTGGAACTTCCATACATTGTTGGTGGGATTGTCTAATGGCATAGCCACTTTGGAAGACAATTTGGCAGTTCCTTAGAAAGTTGAACATGAGCCTGTGACCCAGCACTTCCATTCCTAGGTCTACACCTAAGAGAAATTAAAATAGATGTCCATACAATAACTTGTACGTGAATGTTCACAGCACTGCTATTCACAATAGCCCAAATATGGAAATAACCCAAAGTCCATCAACTGACGAGTGAATAAATAAGTTGGTCTATGCGTATATTGGCAAACTATGTTTATAAGAAGAAATACTGACCTTTGCTACGGCATTCATGAACCTTAAAAACATTATGCTAAGAAAAAGTGTCGGACAGAAAGGACTGCATGTTGTATGATTCCACATATATGAAAGGTCCAGAATAGCCAAATCCAGGGAGGGAGAAGGTAGATTAGTGGTTGCTAGGGCTGAAGGTGGGGCTGGGGACTTGGGAACCACTGAGGGATGTGTGGTTTCTTCCTGAGATGATGAAAATGTTTTAAAATTGACTGTGGTGCTTTTTGCACAAATCTGTGAATATGCTCAGGCTATTGGAATTGTACGCTTCAAGCGGGCGAATCACGTGGTATAGAAATGGTATGTCAAGAAAACTGTTAAAAAATGTCACACATCATAGAGAAAAATATAGGATGCTAAATTTAATTAGGTTATATGCCAAATAGAATATTTTGATCTAATAACTTCTCTACATTTTTGGGATGAACATACCAAGCGGGGCAGTGGAGAAAGGTTGATATGAGCATTGCAGATCTTCGAAGTAGGAATGGTCAACGACTGAAAAGCTTACAGCATACTCCATGTGTCTCCAGCCCATACCTCTCTTCTGGGCCAGGAGCCCTAATTTCTAGGTTCACCCTGGCCATTTCCTCCTAGATGGACTGCTCCTGCTCCTTAAGTTTCTGATTGGTCCAACAGGAACTAATCTTCGTCGCGTTTCTTCTTCTGACGCATCCATTTCAGCAGAGGCCACTGTTGTCCTCTGGGTCCTCAGCTTGAACCTTCATGACAGTTGCTGACTTCTCCTTTTCCCTTGGCCATCACAAACATGTCATTGCCAAGTCTTCCAGACCCCATTGAACAATGTCCTGTGATTTTTGTTGTTCTGCCTGTCTCTTTCTCATTCACTTCCTTCTAGGAACCAAGAATTAAGGGGAACAGAATTATTTATCGAGTCTCTATTGAGCCTGCTGTTTTGACCTACTATGTCAGCCTTCATAACAAAGCTACCCAGGAGCCGGACTTACCCCTTTTTATAGATAAGGAAAGTGAGGCTCAGAGGATAAGGGACAAACCAATCAACATGATAAAGGAAATGTGACCTATAAATGGAGGAATTGGGGTTTAGAACTGTTTTATCTCGTCCCTGAGCTCAGACTCTTTCCGTTGTGACTATGAAATAAATCTTTCTACCCTATGGCTCTGAATGTGTCATTTCTCTGCTCAAGAGCCTTCACCTTCTGTTTTAGCTGCCCCCGCCTGCCAGGCCAACCCCAGCCAGCATCCCTGTATGTATATCCCATATTAAAACCAGATCCATAATAAACTCTCATTTGTGTTAAGTGCCTCTCTGCCATGTTGAGACTCTCCCCTTCCCTGGAACATCCGTACTTATCCAGCACACCCCTTCCCTGCAACACCTCACCTGTTGCCTATGCAAATACTCATCTCCCGATCTCCCCAAATAAAAAGTAAATGCATAATAAGTTCCGTAGTATTTTCTTAAAATGTTTCTTATGATTAAAAAATATCTTCTATTGTAGTTATTTTCATATTTGTCATAGATTCCTTCTCTTGGCTTATAAGCTCCATAACAGCAAGAATTGACTCTTGATCAGTTTGGTTTCCCTCATTGAACCTAGCATATAGTCCTTACGCAGAGTAGATAATTAATCTTGAGTGAATTCATTATAGGGATACTAGAATATTGTTCTTTTTTGTGAATTTCCTATGACCAGAGGGAGGTATTTGTTTGTTGTTGTTGTTGTTGTTGCTTTGATGCACAGAGAGAGAGAGACAGAGAGAGCACAAGCAGGGGAGGGGAAGAGGGTGGGGTAAAGAGAATCTTAAGCAGACTCCAAGCCCGGCATGCAGTTCAAGGTGGAGCTTGATCTCATGTGAGATGAACACAAATCAAGAGGCGGATGTTCAACCAACTGAGCCACCCAGGTGCCCCAGAGGGAGATATATGATGTCTGGTGAGGTGAGTGTTCCTGGGAAGACCAGCCTAGGGAGCTTCTTTAGGTATATGGATAGATGTCCCTACAGCATAAAAAACTGTTGTCATAATATTTCAGAACTTCCAAAATGGAGTGAGATGAGTAAATCACAGAGAATGTCACAACCCTAAGGAATCATTGGTTTTTCATTTTTACATTCCTTTCCATACCTGGTCCAGATAACAATTTTTAAATAGTTTTAATCAGAACATAGACACGTTTTAAAACGCTGCTTCCTTCACTTAAAACTATACCACAGGCATTCCTTCATATTGCTACATAGTTTTCAAAACGATGACTATGTGTCATATTCCATTGAGTTGCTATACCATAATTTCTTAACCATCCCCTATTGTTTGCCATTTAAGTTTGTTGTGGATTTTTTATTATTATTACAAAAAAAAAAACCACATGCCGTGTCTTTTGGCAAGAGAAATATATACTCTGAAGACCTTAATCTCCTTCGTCTTGTGCTGGCTGAAAAAAACCCTTCCTTTAGGCTTGAGTTTGGACAAAAATGTGTTGGAGCTGAAGCCGGTCTTGGACACCCTCACCCTCACTTCTATCCCTCTTATTTCTGCCCCTCTTCCTCTTAGCACATTCTGTTCCACTGCAGTGCCTGTCACAGGAACTCAGGCCTTCCCTCCTCCCCAGACACTGATCTGTCTTCCACAAACACTGCCCTTCTTGTCCCTCTGCCTAGCCACATTCTCTCTTCTTCTCTTGCTTCTCAAATCTTGGTAAGATGTGAACCTATTTCCTGGGAATTTGTCATTTTATTACAAAATGACTTCTGGAGATGACCATGTGGTAGCCCAACAAAGTGCATCATTAAAAGTGTGCCTTTGCTCTCTTTAGCTAGAACTCTTCCAACAGACAAAATGTCTATACAAGTAGGTATATATTATAAATATATAATGCATTATATAGTAGTAGTAAGTGCTAAAAGGAAAGATTAGACTGGGTGGGTGGTACTCTGTTCTCTTTTCTCCTTCAGGTGGGGTAGTCAGGGAAGGCCTTTCTGAGAAGGTGACATGTGAGTAGAGGGGCTGGAGGGAGGGGTCCTTCCTGCAGAGGTCCGGGACAGGCGCTTTGCACACAAAGGGATCTGCTCGTGCAAGGGGCCTGGTGTGTTCCAGGGGCTGCAAGGAAGGATGCAGACATGAAGATGGTGAGGAAGGAGTGGGATGTGATGGGTGGGCTTGCAGACCATGCTGTGAACATTGGATGCTAATCTTAGCGACGAAGGAAGCCACTGGGGAGTTTTGAGAAGAGAATCCATCACTTCTAAAGACCTCCTCTGTAGCTGAAGAGTGGACTTGTAGAGGGTAGGGTGGCAGCCGAGACGTGTTAGGAGGCAAGAGACCATAGCGGCTTGGACTAGATGATCGTGGGCGCTGAGAAGGCATTTGGCTTAGTTTGGAGGTAAAGCTGAAAGGGCTTGCTGACAGATTGGGGGTGGGGGTCAGGGAGCTATCAGGGAGGATGCTAAAATTCTTGACCTGAGGCATTGGGAGGATGGAGTTGCATCAGCTGAGATGGGGAAGATGGCCTGTGGAACAGGTTTGGTGGTGAGAAGTGGAACTCAACAGGGAGCCTGTTATGTGTGAGATCTCCAAATAATACGGGATGTGGAGTCTGGTGTTCCGGGAAGGAGGTTGGGCTACAGCTCTAGAGTCAGGAGCACAGTCTTGGCATCAGATAGGCCTGCCTCATCTCACAGCACACAGCCCCTCACTCAGTGGGCCCCAACCACCCTGAAGTTTCAGATCCTCGAAAGCACTAAGCCCTTCTCAGCTACAGGGCCTTTGCATATGCTGTCCTTTTGCCTAGACCATTCCTGCCAAGATGACAGTTGCTTTTCCTTGGCTCCCTAATCTATATTAGGGTTCCCTTGTAAATATTCCTGCTACCCTGAACCTTTCCTTCCTAGCATTTATAAATTTTCAGATTTATCTTTCTGTAAGTGATTTTTAATTTTTTTAAATTGGGAAATCCATTATGTCCCACTAGAATCTGGATTCTTCTCATGCATGTTTAGTTTATTACCATTTTCCCAACATCTAGCCCTGGCACATAGCAGACACTTCTTCGATATTTGCTGAATGAATGGATGTCTGTTATTAATTTATTACTTTATACATGATATATTGTAGTTCCTCTATTTGTAAACATACAATTTCATGAGTAATCACACCTAATGATTTTCTTATCTTCTTAAAACATAGCTAATTGGTTATTTAATGGCTCCCTGTTTTTTTTTTGTTTGTTTGTTTGTTTGTTTTGGGTGTGTGTGTGTGTGTGTGTGTGAAAACACTTAGTAGATAATAGGAAGGAGTAGGCTGTGGTTAGATTGAATGATCGGTGGCCTGTGAAACTTTCAAAAGAAGAGGAATTTAAGGCTTATATAAACTTCCTAATCAAAATCCCTCTACCTCCCGTTTCCCTGTCAGCAGCTCTGTTGCATTTCTGTGGACACCTGTATCTAACATTGCCTGAGGTTATTTTATAGTGACCTTTGACAAGACCTATTACTTCCTACTTGCCATGTGCATCGCCATGTTTATGGGGTGGGGGCAGACAAGGGTGGCAGGGGAGGGGTGGGAATGTGGTGGGGGATGAGAGGATCTGAGCTGGCTGATGACCTCCTTTGATGACTTAGAAAAGGTCTGTTGTCTCCAGCCTCCTTGGGAAGATTATAGGAAATGATATGTGAGGGCAGCGATTTGATTTCCTGAGAAAGGGTTGTTTGGTCATAAAAGAGCTTTAGGTCTTTGTCTTTGACAGTATAGAACTGTATGGAAAACAGG
Organism: Acinonyx jubatus; assembly: GCF_027475565.1. Classification (NCBI taxonomy): domain Eukaryota; kingdom Metazoa; phylum Chordata; class Mammalia; order Carnivora; family Felidae; genus Acinonyx; species Acinonyx jubatus. Next base: position 48,431,729 of record NC_069383.1, on the reverse strand, counting down.
ATTAAATTAGAGAATGATCTCTTTACTGTCTTTGAGAAAAGGTGCTCATGTTGTTTGAGAAACACATATACCGGTTCCATAAATACATATGTGTGTTACGCTGGTCTATATAGAAATTGATTGAGGGATGCCTGGGTGGTTCAGTCAGTTAAGTGTCCGACTTTGCCTCAGGTCATGATCTCATGGCTGGTGAGTTTGAGCCTTGCATCAGGCTCAGTGCTGGACAGCTCAGAGCCTGGAGCCTGCTTCGGATTCTGTGTCCCCCTCTTCTCTCTGCCCGTCCCCTGCTCATGCTGTCTCTCTCAAAAATAAAAATAAGCATTAAAAAATTAAAAGAAATTAATTAATTGATGTGTGTGTCATTTGGGGAACTTCATGAAACAAGGTCACCATCTGTAGAGATAACATTGTGAAGCATTTGCTCAACAAATATGTGTTGAAGATTTGCAGTGCTTCCTATTATCTATATGGAGTGAGGCCCTGGGGAAGCATGGTGAACAAGAGAGAGAGGTCTTTGCCTTCGTGGAGGTCATAAAATCCTCTGAATCTCAGTTCCCTCATCTGTAAGATGGAGATTGTAATAATACTTTCTTCATAGCCTTTGCGAGAGGAGTAAATGGCCATGAATGTGAAAACACAATTAGATTTAAAAATGGTATGTAGGGGCGCCTGGGTGGCGCAGTCGGTTAAGCGTCCGACTTCAGCCAGGTCACGATCTCGCGGTCCGGGAGTTTGAGCCCCGCGTCAGGCTCTGGGCTGATGGCTCAGAGCCTGGAGCCTGTTTCCGATTCTGTGTCTCCCTCTCTCTCTGCCCCTCCCCCGTTCATGCTCTGTCTCTCTCTGTCCCAAAAATAAATAAATGTTGAAAAAAAAAATTTAAAAAAAATGGTATGTAAACTATGAACGGCTATTATGATCGATGTCCCGAATATAGTTATTATTTCCTCTGGGACTAAATCCTGAGTAATTATTTCTAGTTTTGAATATCCTCCAACCCTACACAACCTAAGATTTTATTCTCACAATTTAGGGAGCTACAATTTTCTTTCACTATAGTCCTAACAAAAAGAAAGACAATGTGAGGTATGTAGTTTGGGTTATAAACAGTTGTGTTAGTTAGCTATTTCTGTGTAACAAATTGGGGCCCCTCCTCAGCATATATTTATTAACTCAGAGTTTCTATGGGTCAGGAATCTGGTTATTCCTTAGCTGCGTCTCCTGGCTCAGAGTTTCTCTCAAGGCTGTAACCAAGATGTTGGCCAGAGCCACAGTCACCTTGAGCCTCATCTCGGAGAAGATCTGTTTCTAAACTCACATGGCTCTTGCAGGTCTCAGAAGTTCCACACCAAGCTCATTACATGGCTATTGGCTGCTTATCTGGCCAAGAGTAAGCAAGGGTTCTAAGAGGGAGAAAGTGAGAAGTGACAGTCTTTCTTTCTCATCTTATCTCAGAAGTGGCATCCCATCACATTTGCCATATTCTGTTCATTAGAAGCAAATCACTAGGCCCAGCCTGGACTCAGGAGAGGAGATTACACACGTGTATATTAGAAGACTGGGATCATTAGGGGACACGTCAGAGACTGCCTCCTCCACAGTACTTGTAAATGACACTTTGAGTTAATGCTGTATTTATGGCATCGATAATGTTACACCATTTGAAATGAAAGACATAGAGGAAAAAAGCACCACCATCCCCCTAAGAAACAATAGTTAGGGCAGACGAGGGAAGGTGATGTTAGAGCCTTCTAGATTTTGACTTGGAACCAATAAAGAATCCTGGTTCGTTCTTTTGCTTTTGGCACTGGCTCAGGCTTGGATATTTAGAACCTCTCAGTTTTTCGGGAAAGCATTTGAAAGGCGCTTTCCAAATATTGGTGGTAAACCAAGATCAGTCTTTCCTAAGCAAGAGTACCAAATTAAAAATACGTTAATTTAAATTCGTCATTTCACAGGATTGGTATCTCATCCATTCACTTGATTACCCTTAACCTACACTTGGAAAACAAAGCTGATTCCATCATTTGGAGATTGAGGGGGAGGGCATTACAGGTATAGAGGAAACCTAGTGTTATGGGAATAAGCTTGCCATGGTTGAGAAAAAGGAAAAAAGATCAGTGTAGCCCAAGTGTAGCGGGCAAGGGGGCAAATGCTATGCGATGACATTGGACGTGAGGTGTGGCGAGCCAGGTTAGGGGTTTCAATTTCATCTAAATGCAATGGAGGGAGAGTCATTGCACAGTTTACGTGACTACAAACAGTGACGAGTTATTATTATTTTTTTTTAGTGATTCTAATTCCAAGTTACTGCATCTAGTTGTTTTGGGGAGAGATATTCTGGAATCTGTTAGCTAAAACGGTGCTTGGGCAAAGATGAAACAAACACCGAAACTTTGTGAAAGGATGTTATAATTATGTAATGTGTTTAATGGAGTTGAAGACTTGTGTATTTCTACCAGCCAATGGCAAAGGCAGTGTGGTGGATGCATTTGGAATGAGGTCCTCAAAGCATAGGGATTCCTAGTATTACGTTAGTTCATGCGACAGGACTTAAATTCATTCAGAAAAACATCCAGTGTAGGAGTCTTTTTGGCATATTCTGTGCATATTTTCTCAAACAAGCAGCCATCATTTTTCTGTTGTGTCATTTATGGCTGTTGCCTCTATGCAGTCCTATGGCTCTTTTCTAAGCCAGCAAGCGCCCAGGCAACTTGGCAGTGTCTTCTAGGATTTTAATATTAGAGCACACCATTTAAAATAGTGGTCTTGGTAACTTCTCTTTCCTCTAAATTCCCCCTGAAAGCTGACCTTGCGAGAAAAACACCCCAGAGAGGAACACAGGAGAATCTATTTTTCCTGAAAGAGTAGCTAGGAAGGGAAGGTTCCAGAGTTTTAACATGGGGAATCAACCAGTCCTAAAATCTCCTTGCTGGTATGTTCCTCTCTGAGTCAAGATGAATTTTAGCTGGCTTGCACAAACATGTTTAAGAAAATGTTAATTATATCTCGTTAAGGATTCCCTTACTTTTCTTTTTAAAAATTTGAAAGAGAACTTTATTGTTTCCTCATCTTTAAAACTCGTAGAAAATACAGAAGCATATAAAGAAGGAAATTCTAACCAAAGATAATCACTGTTGGTGATTTGATGTATAGTCTTTTGTAATTTATGTCTTTATCCATCCATATCATCTAGTTATAATTCATAGAGTATTTGCAGATTTGTGTTTTTTTCCGTTTAACTTATTTTGTGAACATTTCCCCGAGGTCATGGTTTATTTTTTGAAAATATGATTTTAATGATGGTATAATCTTCTCTTTGTTTTAATTTACTTAAGCTATTCTGCTTATGATTAGATGCAGTCTGTTTTGAAATTTTCCCTGGAAATAAATAATATTGTGGTGAACCTTCCCACACACAAACCTTTGTCTGCATCTCTCATTTTTCCAGGGGAATTATTCCAACAAATGGCTTTTGATACAGCCTATTAAATTGCTTTCAAAGCTTGTCCCAATCGCCTCATCATCATCAAGACTATGCAGAGAGCCTATCAAACTTGACCTTTAACCAAGATTTGGATAGTCATTAAAAAAGAAATATTTGCCAATTTACTAGGCAAAAATTATTTTAATTTGCTTTTATTTGATTAAAAGGAACATCGAACATTATTTCCATTTATTTGCAGGCAATTTGTCAATTGCCTGTTCATGTCTGTCTGTGCCTTTGGGCATTTATCTTTCAGAGTATTAATGTTTAAGATGCTGAAATTTACACGTTTTAATAGGGGAAGGATATGCACCCTTTATCCTTAAAACTTAGAGGCGCAAACATAGCATCCAGCCATATGCTTTTAGGGTAAAAGGTTCAAAACAGCATTTTTTTTTTCCCTGTGGGTCTTAACTTCTGATATAGTAGTTTATATATGAGTTTGCAAATGTGTAAACACATTACTTTCAGAGTCATGTCACTTCTGCCTGTTACAGGTTCAATTATCCCAATCTTCCTTATATTCTTCTGTCCATGTCTCCCTTTCATCTACTGTAATAAAATTTTTAAAAGATCCAGACTTCTCCTTATCCCACTTTATTCAACTACACTTTCAGGTGGCAGCCTGCCAAGGAAACCACAGTCTGAAAAAAAGCCTCATGTGAGAACCCAAGGGGTCCATAGCTCTAGTGGAGAGGAATAGTTGACAGAGAAAAAAAGACAGCTTCTTGTCGTTTGTCGATGCCCTGTGAGGAATGAACTTCCCCACTGCCTGCTGGGAGGGCGCAGGCTTAGTGATCGGGACGGCCTAGGGGCTCAGGAATTTCAGGTATCTGACAGTCCTTTCTCTTGTTCTGCCTTTGGCCAGAGGCAACTCCTTCATCTCCGCTGCTGCCTCTTTTTATAATGGACGTAATAATACCTCAAAGGTATGCTCTAATTAATTACTCTTAGAGACTCCGAAAATATAATTGCTAATTATTATAACTGCTAGATCATTAGTTCTTCGCTCCTTTTTATAGAATTTTAATCATACGCCGAAATTTGACACGCAGGTCCCGGGATTTGTGGAGATTTTGTTGCCTGTTATTTTCATAGCTTCTTGACGTTGACCTTACCCCGTGCTAGGTGAATTCCTCCAAATGTAAAAACTTGAAAGTGTGTTGAAAGTGTGTAGAAATTTTGGGGTTCCAAGAAGAGGGGCTGCCAAAGAAATTATAAAATTTTAGGGAGATAAAGAAAGAAAATGCTTGATTTCTACCCTCAAAAAAAGAAATGATAAAACTTTATATCTCCATAGGTCATTGTAACTCAATAGTAAAATAACTAAATGTTTGAAACCGTTGGTTTTAAAACCACGTTCGCTTCTTTTTCCTCCAATGTGAGCCATATAATCTGGTCACTGGTAAATGATTATACCTAAGACTAGGTATTAAAGTTTACCTAAATATTCAGCAGGAGGGTCATGTGGGCACCAATAACTTAACAAATGGTGTATTCTGAATAGTGGCGCTGGCTTTCATTGTGCAGTTTTAAGTTTGCAACTGTGTTAATATTATTTTTTTAATTTTTAAATTTTATTTAAATCCAACTTAGTTAACATATAGTGTAATAATGCTTTCAGGAGTCGAATTTAGCGATTCATCACTTACACATGACTGCATGTTAACTTCTTAGGCATCTTTTTGTCAATTTGTAAGTTCATAAAATTAATGTGGCTGTGAGCTGAAAATAGTGAAAAGAATGGACATTGAACAGTGGTGATTTTTTCCTCAACGGCATTGTTTAATTTAGTGGGTGAGCGTCTTATTTTTGTAATTAGGTCCTAAGAACCTGAAGAGTAGAAACCATGTGTTGTCATTCCTCTAGAAACAGAGAGAGTCAACAAATGCTGGAATTATCACCTAGACCATCTGGTTTCTTTACCATGACTCAATCTAGAACCAACTGTGAGTCTTTGGTTACTTGGGTAACTACATGCTGCCTCAGTTTCCCAACCCATAAATGGGAAAAATGATATCTTCTCAAATTTACAAGACTGTTGTGAAGCTTAAATGATGGGTCATTCATAGTTGGTAGATTAAAAGCTTCATGTGGACTGGTAAAAATTCAGTGTCATTTTGTAAGCTATTTTTTTATTTTTTAATTTTTAGATGTTTTATTTTCAGATGCATGACTGTCGGTGGAGATGTGCATTTTGACCTCTTCGCCTCCACTTTTGCCAGGGAGATTTTGCGTACTGATAAGAGGTAACGGTTGATTTAGAAGGAGTTATTATCAGATGTTTTTAGCTCCCGGGGCCTCTGGCTTCTCCTGGGCTGGCCTTAATATGAACGAGGGCCATGTAACAGTCTCTTCAATTTAAGTGTCAGCTACATCATCTTCATCAGGAAGAAAATTTCAAACATTTATTTTCTTTGCAAAAGGCAAGTTTTAGTGGTGGAGTCGGTTTACTTCTGAACCGATCTCATTTACCTGAACGAGGAGCGCATATTTATTTTCAGGGTAAGTGGTGAGGTGGTATAATTCTCATGTGACAGATGAAGCAAACACTCCGCTGTAAATTACATATGGCTGGAAGGAGATGTTCTGGTATGAAACCACATTTCTGCCTTGCTTACTGGCTCTTCTTGGTTTGGGGCTGAGAGATGGAGGACTGGTGACTCTTGGACTTACCTGGAAAATGAAAATCTCTCTTTAGAGAAACCAGAAAGGGGTGAGTAATACCATGTCTATGTACTCATGTAAAGAGGAGGATCTGGGGATGTGACCTGGGTCCAGCATCTCTCTAGTCTGGAGACTGGAAGCGTCACAGAAAATGTCAGAGTGGCTTGGGGCATTACATTTTATTTTCAAAGGGCGTGTGATAATGCAATTAAGCTTTTCTCTTCGTTTTACGTAACCTTACGGGCTACATTAATGTGTCACAAAGTGGGATTTTTGTTGTTGTTGTTTCTGTGAGCCTTCAGTCTCATAAAAATTAAATGTGTGCATTCCTGTAACCTGATATGTCCTCTCCAGTAAAAATCAATGCTTCTTGCCCTTGCCGTGTGAGCTGCAGAGGTCTTATTATGTAGCCTGTGTGCATTGTGTGCATATGGCCTTTGGTCTCCCGTGTTTTCTGATGTTTCTGAAACATATGAGACCTCAGCCCCACTACAAACAATCTGTTGGCTTGTGACTAGTCTTCCTGTGTGCCTGCGAGAGAGCAGTTAGAGGGTGTCTGTCCCCCCCCCCCCCACCCAATGTTACAATGTTTGCCTTGGGAAGTGGGCACAGAACATGGTCAGCTTATTACTTATCTGTGTATTATTCCTTTGGTTGAAGGGGACAAGAACATCTGAAGAATATGGATATCTGCATAATTTTAATGATATCCATAATATGGATATCAGCAAAATTTTAAATCATTTAGTTCCTTCCAGACTTGAATCACACTATCTTAAAGATGTGCCAAGTACGCAGAGTTTGACTCTTGGTGGCCAATTATTTGCCCGAGCTTAGATGCAATGATTTTTCCTAACCAAGTGGAATTTCCATCAGTTTTCTCCTAGCAGATAGCCAAATGTTGAATTTTAGGATTAGGTTCCAAAGTAGAGGAAAGACTCTGAGATCCTCTAAGATTCTGCCTGAACTGATCATGGCCTCTAATAAATGAGACCAACCCAGCCCTTGAGAGCATACGCTTGTGAGATTTAAAGATGTGTTACCGAGATGATGGAGGTTGTAGGAGCAGGTTGCGTCTATTCTGCTACATAAAATTCCAAAAATGGAATTGTGTACTATGCTCTTGAGGTAATTCCAAGGTTGTGTTAGTGCAAATGATGAACTATCCCTAATTGTCCTTGACCCAGTTTCAGAAGGAGGGAAAGCATGTCAAGGTCAGAGGTTTGGTGCAGTCCAGGCATGATTTTGTCTCTGCTTGGGCGATGTCACTGAGTCAGTAGGACAGCATCCCTCGGTGAGCTCAGATCTTACTCACAAGGCCCCATTTACGTGATCAGCAGAAAGGATTCTCCCAACCTGAATGACATAGATGAGCACCTGTTAAGGGGCGTGGCTAAAGACTTCCTATCACTGCCTGTTCACGAGGAGGAAATAGACTAATAAATTAATTTGATTAATGCCTACTATATGCCAGGCACCATGTTAAATACTTTATTTACATTGCTTTAGTTAGGAGATGTTATGGTCTTTTTTTCTGACGGGGAAACTGACATTCAGAGAGGCTGAAGATTTTACCTAAAATCACGTAGTTAATTAAGTGGCAGAGCCAACCTTTCTGTCATGGGTGCCTCCTTTCCTTGTGCTGCTAATTATTGTATTATACACATATTTTTGAAAAACTTGCCAAGAGAAACCACCACACCATCTTCTTCAATAAAGATATATGTACTGAGAAAATACCATGGACCTCTTGGTTCCATAACTGCTGCCAATACGAGATGTGTTTGTTTTTTTTTTAGTTTTATCTGTCACCAGATATTTTACTGAGTGCCTACGAAATCCTAATTTTTAGAGCCATTGACTTCAAGAAGTACAATAAAAGCATAGGTCATTTCTATATTTCTAACAATAGAAAGCTGAAGGTGTAGTTGGCAATACAACTAAATGGAATTGTAACTGCTGTTGCTGTGTTTAGAGATACAATCCTGTTAACTGTAAACAATGTTATTTCACCCTACTTCTTGAATGCAGTCACTCAAGGATTAACGTGTTCGTATTCTTTGTATGATTGTGTTTGGAATTATTGTACTAATTCTGTCCTGGAACACAAAAGAGAATAGACATTTGCAAGATTAGAATCTGATAACTTTCAGGCCCAGGGTGAATTTACAAACACTGGCATTCATCCCTGCGTGATATTTTCCAGTTATCCAAAAAGGCTTTTATTCAGGATCCATTTGTGGTTGGGATACATTGTGATGCATCATTTATGCAGTGCCTTTAAGTGTTTACTGGGAAGGGTGTGCAAGAGACAAAGCCCAAGAACCTGTCCTAAAGGCCTTACTATCTAGAGACACATTTACTGTTATGTAATAGAATTTCAACTAAGAGCACATATTGCTTAACTCATCCATTTCTTGAGAGCTGATGTTCAGGGTTTCCTTTGACATTTAGATAACCCCAAACGTGCTGATTTGTATTTTCACTTCCAATAGACATTCACAGTAAGGAGTAGGTCTTACACTTTAAAAATGGGCAGGAGGTGGGATCGGAATGAAGGTATAGACTCTACCATCAAGTTATTGCTAAAGGAGGATTTTGGGGGAGGCTGCGGACGATAGACTGATTCCTACCTTTACACCATAAAGGACCTCTTTGGTTTCCCTTACTTTTACATTTGAAGCATTTTTTTTTCTACTAGATAACTATTAATTAACTCGTTTTCTTTTTAAGTTAAAGGCATTCATAATTGTCCGTCAGAAATTGTGATAAACGTGAGGTGACTGATGTTACCATATCGAATCAGAAAAGCCCAGTAAAAGTAGAGAAAGTTGACATTTTACTTGGCATGTGAAAGCTCTTTTGTGACTAACTAAATGTTTAAATATATGGTAAGCTTTTAGAAGTACTGAAAATAGAACTGATCTCTGTTATTGCTTTCACAGACTGTCTAGGAATCCAGAGACCCCCAAGTGGGGAACAACTGGATCTAGCAATTGCCATAAATTTCCTTCGGCTTCTAAACATTCTGTGATTTGTGAACACCCGTAAAGCTAATAAAATCGACTGGTTGCAAATGCATTTCCAACTGTGAGTTTTGAAATCCCGGTCCAGCGTTTTGTGGGTTGGGGGAAGAGGCAAATTTAGGTACCCCCCCAAATTTGGAGAGTGGTGTAAGGATATGGGAATAGTTGTGCTTTGGGTGTGCCCCACAATTTTCCTTGGTGAGCAACTAAAAGTAGCAGTGTCTGCCTTGTCATCCTTGACCACAGATAGTTTTACTCGTGATAAAAAAAAAAAAAAAATCAGACCCTTTATGTGATGCTTTATCTCCACATCTGGCATGGACCTTACTTACCCCACCCTCTAGTCTGGGCCTCACATTACAGGCAGAATGTTGTAGAAGACCAAAGCTGACTATATCAAATCTTTGTTGGGTCTGTACTGCCCATGGGCCAAAATCTAACCTCCTTGGCTGAATGTCCAAGGTCTCTAACAATATGACCCTACACTAAACCTGATTCTTCTCCGTGTATACATTATGAACCTGCTACACGGACTTTTGCATCATACTTGCAATTACTGGACCTTTCATGAATCCCACTCTTTATACATGCTATTCTGCTAACTGGAACTTTTCTCTCTGCACAGTCTTTGTTGGGTAAATTCCTATAATCTCTGGCTAAGCTAGTAGCACTTATTATGTACCAGGCACTCATTTAATCTTTATGGTTGAAGTGGTTGCCATTATCAGTCCCATGTTGCGGAGGAGGAACCTGGTCCAGAGAGGTTAAGTAAACTTTGCCGACTCATATAGCCAATAACCAGTGGAGTCAGGATTTGAACCTGTGCGGTCTGTCCCTTTAGGACCTATGCTCTGAACCCCCTACACTGCCTCTCCCCTACAGGCAGAGGCTCTCTTAAATCCTTCAAATGGATTTAGCTCTTTCTTAGGATTCCCAAAGTGCTTCTTAAAGTATCCTTGTAATGGCGTTTAGCAAGCTGCATTATTATTTCTGTCTTTCCACGCCTGTGTGATTTGTGAGTAATTTTGAGCATCATTCAGCTTCATGTGCCCGGGACCTTGCAAAATGCCTGCCACTGGGTAAATACTTAGTAAATATTTCTTGAATAAGGGAATAAATGAGCAGATGAACAAACACAGAAGCTCTTGTCTGAACCCCGATGGGTTGGGGTCATCCTTCCTTCTTTGACATCCTTCTGGGATATCAGTTGAAAAACCCTTCCTTCCAGTAGGTAGACTTGACCTGTCTCAAGGGTGCAGAGCATCCCAACAGGAAAACTTAGAGCTCTCCGTTGTCATCTTCGCGTGACAGCAAATCGTTTCCAAATCTTGCAAAGATGCCCGTGAATTGTGCTGAATATCCATGTAGTATTTCAGTCCGACAATGCTGATTTATTTAAGTATAGGTTTGGTGCTCTGTGAGATCTCGCCATCTGTGTAAGTTGTGTTTACTTTAAGTACCAGTCAGCATTTTCCTGACGAGTTATAGAAAAATGGTAGTTGAACTTAATTTTTAAGCAAAGTCTGTTTAAGAGTAATTTGTTAATTACTAGTTGGTTGATTTTGTTTCCTTAAATTAAGGGCTTCAGTTAATATCACATGCTTATTATTCTAGTTTGCAGGAAGCGGCTGCAGTGGGGCCCACAGTTTCAAACCTATTGTAGTCCTGTTCTATGCCAGCCCCTGCTTGGGCTTCTAAGTTCATCTTAAGCTATTTTACAAGCCTGGAAAGTAATCTGATGGGTTACCAGCTTTAGGGTTGCAAGTTGGAAGCTTAATTTAATAGCCACTTATAAAACCATTTAGGCAAAAATTGGTTATGAGGCCTTTGATGGGATGGGGTGCCCAGAGCCATTTGACTGAGGCTGATCCTTCCAAATACTGAGAATTGGAGCCAGTGTCATTCGGGCTGAAGGTGTTTCGTCAACTGTATGCAAGATAGGATCCAAACCTTGCTGGGGGGTGGCTTGGAGTCCAGTGATGTTTTGGCAAGAAAGGATATGTTTAGCAGCCTCCAAGGAGGCTTGCCATAGCCTCCAGAAGAGAACACACCGAGGCTGGGTGAATCTGGATGTGTAACGGTTTTGTAAATGTTTTGGTTTTAATAAAATCCCAAATGTGTTTTATCAATGCATTTTTCCCCTTAATATTGAGACCCTTGTGTATTTCAAGGGAAATTTAGTCCATATGTTTTTGATTCATTTATACTTAACTCATCAAAATGTTGTTTTCTAAGAGTCATTTGGTCCAAGAAGACTTTAGAGCTTGATTTAAATACCTTCCAATGTTCCTTTCCCTTCCTTTTTAAAAATAGAAAGCCATCTACTCTTGGCAAAACCTAAACGCAAGCACACCAAAAGTTTGGTTGAAAGCTTCAAGCCCATAAGGCCGTTAAGCTGGACCGAATGCATTCGCCAGCTCCTGGTAATGTGCGAGCTCTATTACTCAAAAGCACAAGGAGATCTTTACCTTTTGACAGTCTCTAGTGGCTGTGCACGTGGAAAGAAACTCCAAAAAAGAAAATGTCTGCTATTTGCTAGATCTGTGATCTTGAGAAAGCCACTTAACCTTTCTTAGCTTCAGTTTTCCCATCTGTAAAGTGGGACCCCTGTTTGTCTTGCCTACTTCCCAGAGTTACTGAGAGGGTTAAAAGGGCTAATGTGAAAGTACTCTGGAAAATACAAAGAGCTCTGTATAGAATCACATCTCTTTTCTTGATGTTGCTGTTCTTTGAATAAAATAGTAAGTGGACATTTGTTATGTGCCACGCATTATGGGAAACATTTTACGCGTCCCTATCTTGTTTAGTCCTCGTAGTATGTGGCGAAGGGTCGATACTTTTAATTTCTACATTTTGGAAGATAAAACGCCTCTGCATAATTTACCCAAGGTCTTATAGTTTGTGAGTGGAAGAACCAGAATATGAAACCAGCTCTATGGGTTTTAACCACGAAGTTATGTAGTGTTCCTTGGAAGCCATATTAATCACTGTACTCAAAGTTTATCTTGAGTCGTAACCGAGTCTCTCCATATTTTTGTGACCACTTCCTTGTATTTTTTATTACATTCTCTTATTGAACATTTAGAGCGAGTGCATGTATGATGATGTGCTGTTTGAATATACACATATTAAAAGATCATTCATTGCATAGGATGGTAATAGAAGCTATATATATTTATTTACTTATTTTATTTTTATTTATTTATTTATTTATTTATTTATTTAATATATGAAATTTATTGTCAAATTGGTTTCCATACAACACCCAGTGCTCATCCCAAAAGATGCCCTCTTCAATACCCATCATATTTACTTATTTTAAATGTTTATTTTGAGACAATTCACAAGTCGGGGAGGGGTAGAGAGAAGGAGAGAGGGAATCCCAAGCAGGCTCCACGCTGTCAGTGCAGAGCCTGATGCGGGGCTCAAACCCACGAACCGTGAGATCATGACCTAAGCTGAAATCAAGAGTCAGATGCTTAACTGACTGAGCCACGCAGGCACCCCATAGAAGCTACTTTTAATTGAGTACTTACTTTGGACCAGACACTGCAGAGCTTGTTATGTGCTTGTCTTATTTAAGATGCATGATTCTGGGGCACCTGGGTGGCTCAGTCGGTTAAGCGTCCCACTTTGGCTCAGGTCATGATCTCGCGGTCCGTGAGTTCGAGCCCTGTGTTGGGCTCTGTGCTGACAGCTCAGAGCCTGGAGCCTGCATCAGATTCTGTGTCTCCCTCTCTCTCTGCTCCTCCCCGACTCATGCTCTATCTCTGTCTCTCAAAAATAAATAAATGTTAAAAAAAAAACATTAAAAAAAAGATGCACGACTCTGTGAGGTAGAGACCGTTGTGAAGAACTATGAAGATCTGGGATTTTGCCCTACTCACAAACTAAGAGATTAGCGTGTAAGTTTCCTAGGGGCTGGTAGAATATGAGATTTCTGGGTCAGAAACAAAGTTCTTTATTACTTAGGGCAGGCAAGTAGCAATGGCTCCAACTTCACATCAGTTTTCCTGGCCCCAAGTCCGACAAGGGTGACATGGAGTGGCCCAGGTGGATGCTGAGGATGCCGTGGGTTGTGTTATGGCTGAGGCACTCTGAGTTTAGAAATCCCACCCTATTTTCATGCTGTGGAAAGCAACCTTGCCTGACCTTTGCCCCTTTGGGGGACATTTTAATATGCTGCCTTCTGCCTCAGAGGGACACGCTAAGTCTACCTTCTGAGACTGTTCTCTATACAGATGTGTCTGAGAAGATTCTGGACCAAAGATTTTTGCACGTACATAATAGCAAGAGATCCATGGAGACTTCTCTCCCAACAGTTATTATCTCTGTTTTACAGACAAGGAACCTGGGCTTAGAGAAGTTAAGTCATTCACCCACTCCAGAAATGTTTACTGAGCATGTATATACGTTGAGGTCACATAGCTGAAAAATAGAAGAGAGGTGAGTCAACACAGTCTCTAAGCCTTTAACTTGTACCCTTCACCTCTTCCACCCTGACCTCCTCAGCCACTATCCGTCTTGCCTCTTCACCTGATGACCGATCATACAGAACAGAAATTAACTGAAGATTATAATGACCTTTTGGGACAAGTGCTTCTTCGGCCATCAGGTTCTCAGTCCGCAACTTTGACCCCACCCTCTATACCCAAACTCAGTAAGGTTGTTGCGATGCAGGAGTGGTATTGGCAGATCCCGAGAGAAGTCAGAATGTTATTTTGAGATCATATTTAGCAGCAGGCAGGAGACAATGGTGCTAAGTGATTGAATGTGAATTAGATTCAATATGAATAATTTTGTTCTGGAAAACATAATTTCGTAACTTGGAAGTAATTTGGTTTCTGTTCAAAATCCAGAAGGTTCTTTTTCCTTGTTGCCCCCTCCACCAGTCAATCAGCATCCTTTTATGTTTATATAATGATACCATTAAAAGACTTGTGGAAGGTTCTCGTAGTGCCTATGCCAGCTTGTGAGATTCCTCTTGACGTGTGCTTGAATCTATCTATCAGGAAATATTCAGCGATTATGAAGTTGGAACTGGGGTAGAAGAAAATGTCTTGGCAACAATATGACTAGAAGTATCTTTTCAAAACAAAGAGGTCTTCTCCACCCTAGATAAGGGCCTCCCAGGCTACGAATTCTCTCCTCTCTCAGCACAGGCCCTTGAGGGAGCTAGTTTGCCAGTTTGCTGGGGGAGATGATAAAGGAGCAAATGGAATGATGACAAGGATTGGTAACCAGCTTTGAACTATGCTGTGGAAACAAAACGAATCGTAGCTGGTCAACCTTGGTCCCTTTCAACCAAGTGTCTTCAGGGGAAACATTCTTCTACTGACATCTCTCTGTCAGAGGAGAAGCTGTACCTTAAAAAAAGTGAAGGAAAGAAGCCTGACTTGAGCTCATTTAGTCCTGCCACCGTGTTCATGGATTAGCATAGCGCGGTGAGAAATTCTCTCCTGTTGGCCTACTCCTCAGCCCCTGAAGCAATTGGCCCTGTTTCCTGAGCTTCTTTCAACTCCCTTTGATGCCAGAGAAAATCTAATTAGTGAAGAATTTGAAAGAAAGAATTTTAGGGGGAACTCTGCCACCCCAAACCCACAGCAGAGTGGGGACATGATTCTTCCCTGTGAGGCTATCGCTGTCAAGGGTGTTTTGTTTTGTTTTGTTTTGTTTCCTTTCCCTAATCTTAAATGTTAGACAAGAAAGGTTATGCATAAACTCCCTGTGATGGAGACAGGCCTCTTTCACAGCAGATGATTCTAGAGTCCTTTATCTCGCAAAAGAATTCTCTCTTCAGACAGGCTCTGTCTACCTGATTCTAGACTAGGCAGCAGAAAGAGGAAATTAGTTTGTGTACCTTAACAGCAAAGCCAAGAAGCAAAGAAGGAAAGGAGAATCTTTGGGACCAGGTTTTACTTAAGACTGAAAGCAGGCTTCCGAAGCCGGTATGTTCTCCCGGTACACTTAATCGGGTGAGGTTGCTGCTTGGCTCTGAATATCCGGGGCTTCTGCGTGGCAGTGGCGAAACAATCTCAACAAAAACCCGCCAACAACACGTGAAGCATTGCTTTCGTCATTCCTCGGTTCTGCCTCTTTCCCTTGATTGGATTTCCCTTGACTGGTTGATTAGAGCAGCCCGGCACCCTTCCTTGAGTGGATGGTGCGTGGTGCTCACACACACATGTGGCTCCCACAGAACCTTCCGTGCAGACCATCTTCCCCTCCCATTTTGTCCCTCTTGAGGGTTCTGCGCGCAGTTTTCCTTGTTGTGGTTGTTGTTGGATCTGTTTGTTGTGGGTCCCCCTCCCTCCCCCGGCTCAAGGAAGCTGTACACACACTGGAGCATCTGGGGCTGACCTGGCAGGATCGTGTGGCTGCCGGCAGCTTCCAGAATATGACACCAGTGAAAATATGAACCAAATGTTCCTCGTATGCTAGGGTGTGAAGTCTTCATTGCGCCTCTCTGAGGACAGAGAGCACGAAAGAACCAGACACTTTTGGGTCTTGGTTTCTGATATGCCTCCTAATAGCTGGGTGACACCTCTGAACCCAGTTCTTTGTCAATAGCAGTCGTTTTTCCCACCACATAAGGGTGCCACCGGAGTTGAGCAAAGTCATTTATGGAGGGCCTGCTACATGCCAGATAGTATGTGCTGAAGTAGCTCCTCTGCTGAAGCATGGGTACCTCAAGGGCAAGGTCCTGTCGTATTCCCACACGGGCCAGACCGTTGAGTCTGACCCGCCGGGCTTGGATCTCGATTCTGTTCCTTGCTAGCTCTGTGACCTTGGGGAGGTTTAACCTTTCACCTGGAAAGTGGAGATCACAACACTACTCACCTCATGGCGTTCTGGGAATTAAATAAGAAAATACATTTTGCCCAGGGCTTGGAAGTCACTCGTGTCAGCAATGGTTATTTCTGAACTTACAAGCCCAGTGCCTGGCACATACCTGTGTTTTGAAATACAGTATGCAGTAAATGCTCAACAAAATTTCCATTTTCTATAATCCGTCTTTGACAAGTCCTCCTATTCACACAGGAGAAGTCAGAATGGTATGTTCCACTGGGACTGATTCTCAGAAAGGAAGGCAATGGTCTTCCGGCAGGAGTTTTACCTCTGAACGTTCCCGTCATACATGTTTGTTCTTTTCACTGCTGTAAACCTACGAGAGGAGAGATGTGGACCAACCAACTCATTGCCTGGGGACATTCATCCTCTCAGTGCAGCCGTTTGCTTCAGTGGGGCCCAACTTCAGTGATCCTTTGCCGGGTTTGAGGTGGGAGAGAAAGCAGTGCCCAAGAATGTTCGCTCAGCATGTCCCTGGAACGTGGACCCCACACACGCACCTGCCTGGGGTGGGGAGTAGGTGGCGCATGTTTGTGTGTGTTTGCAAGGCGGCGGGGGGTGGGGGTGGGTCACAGCTGGGAGAGCAAATAAAGAAGTTGATGACTCAAGGGTCTTTTATTTTCCCTGGCATTTCCAAAAGGTGGCTTCTGATTACACAACCATCTCACATTCCTAGCCGACCTCAGGTATACCTCAGGCCTTCTCTTCTTCCCATTGGCTTCTTCCCTTGACTTGGAGAAGGTATTTATAAAGATTGGAATCTACTAAAGAAAGAGACAAGAAGCAGCAAGAAGCCATTCAGTGAGTGAACTTTTGGGGTGGGGGGGTGGGGAGCGGTGTATGTGTGGTTTCATTTTTCTTGCTTCCAACTGTTTTTCAGATCTGCTTAATTTATTGTTGGACACCTCAGAGTTTATTTGGCTCTCACAAGCTCCCTGGCCCCGAGGCACTTCATTCTCCAGACTAGACTTCCCATCTGGGCCCAGGAACTTTGTTAGTGTTATGGAGCTGGTGGGTTTAGCTGTGGGATTTTGCCACTTCCTTCGTGTGTCTTCTGGAGGACTTTTCAGATACGGAAGTGGGCCTTTAGCCTCGTAAATCTTTGGATGGCTTGACCGGTTGCCATTTGTGACTTCCACAACATGAGAGCCCCGAATCTTTTAGTTTATGGGGGGTTGATTGAGCTGGGGGCGGGGATTAGAGGATTTGATAAATCAGAAGAGTTTGTCGTTGCGTTTGCACTCCAATCCTGGAACAAAAACAAATAAACAAAATCCATCGAACAGTGCGTGAAGTGTTACTTTCAAAACTACTTGCTTCTGTTTTCAGAATTTGAAAGTGAACCCAGGAATGTGGGTCCTGGGACCTGGTGGCATTAGCGATGATTTAGTCCAGTCTTTTCATTTTACAAATGTGGACACTGAGGCCCAGAGGAGTTAAATAACATGCTCATGGTCACGCTGCTAGGACCGGAGCCATGGCTGGGACACAGGCCCTGTGATCCCTTCTTTGGGGTTCTTTCTGCTATTCTCTGCTCACACACCTATCAAGGCAGAAATGAAAGTCTGGCTTCTTAATCAATTTTTCACCATTCCCCAACGCCTCTTACCTTCTTTAAAATGGCATTTTCCTGCTCTCCACCTTGGCTGAATTTCTTCTTCTTCTCATATTCCTTGTAATATGTGCACATGGAACCAAAGTAAAAGAACTTAAGTTAAAAATTATTATGTCTGTCCACTCAGTTTTTTTCTGGAAGGGACTGCCAGACTCTAATACACTTAGATCTATGTTTCTTTCTTAATTTGTTAAATTCTTTTTTAATGTTTGAGAAGGGGGGCAGGTGGAGGGGCAGAGACTGAGACACAGAATCTGAAGCAGGCTCCAGGCTCTGAGCTGTCAGCACAGAGCCCGACGCGGGGCTCGAACTCACCAACTGCATGATCATGACCTTGGCCGAAGTCGGCTGCTTAACCGACCTAGCCACCCAGGCCCCCTCTGTGTTTCTTTATCACCTTTTTACAATGTCTATTAAGTCTCTGCTTTGAAAATGGAGATTTAGCTCAGTTGCCCTCATTCTTCTCTACCTCCTGCCTTCTCTCAATGTTCCATTATTACTTTTACTCCTTCTATTGGTTCCCTCTGCCTTTAAATTATAACTTGCATTGTGATGCATGCTGGGTGTTGTTTGTAAGTGATGAATCACTAAATCCTATACCTGAAACTAGGATTACACTGTATGTCAGCTAATGGAATTTAAATAAAAACTTGGGGGAAAAATTATAACTTGCATGTTCACTTTGTGTACCATTAACTTTCAGTCAGTTTTTTAAGTTGAAGCTCTGAGTCCTCTGAGGACCCTTTTCTTATCCTACTCCCTTCCACATTCCACTCTTTGTCAGTGCCATAGTTACTTTCACATTGCGTGGGTGATTTGCCTTTCCATTCTGTCTTGCAAGCACCGCTCTGTCTTCTGTGTTTTTGGTTATTGTTAAAAGTTAAAACCAATGAATAGCATATATATATGTATATATATATTTGCTACAAAAACTGTAGTCATTATATATATATATATATGAATGACTGTATATTTAAAAATATATGACCACAATTTTTGTTTGTTGCTTGGTCAAATTATGTGTTAGGTTCCTTCTCGAGAGGACTTAATGTCATTACTCGAGGGTCTTTCAAACAGGAGTATTCCTAACACCAGGTCATGCTTGGCTTTTTTTATGTTTCATTAGTTGCTTAAATTGTTTGACCTAGGTTAGTAACTCTTGTCAGTTTCTCCAGAGAATGTCCCCGTCGGCCTTTCCTCTGTTTTCTTCCCCCCCCACCCCCCCTACCTTCTTTCTCCTTTCTTGTTCTAATACTTCACAGTGAAATACTGTTCAGTTTTCTTAGACTTCAGAACTGTCAGAATTTAAAAATCTAGTTTGTGAGGTAAAGCTCAGCCAATGATGAGATGGAATCTTTGGTCTTCCTTTGGACCCCTGGAATTATATGTGGCCTGCAATAATAAAAGAAGCTGTTATTTTGGAGAGTCAATTGATATTGCTGATGAGTTTAATATTATTCATCTATTTATTTATTTTTGGTCTTTTCGTCCCAAAGGAGGATGCCAGTATAATACATGCTGTTTGTCTGATGGATCCTGTTGTGATTAATAATAGTGATTCTGATGCTTTCGGTTGGACCAAGATAATAAAAAGCCCAAGGGTATTTGTAATGTGCCCAACTGGGTTTTAAATCAATTAGTGGGTATCCGAGGGCTTTATATGATACGTCACCAGAAACAGCTACTTAAGGAAGAGCCTGGAAAATCTCAAAAATTATCCCAGTTCCAAAGTGTGATGCCTGCTGTTCCAAGCTGCTAGCCTGATACTCGAATTGTATGTTATGTGAAATATTGAAATAGATAATTTACCAAGCTCACAATTTCTCATGCTGAAGAAAATATGCAATTAGGAAATGCCTAACACAGATTAGAAAAGGGTATTTGCAACAACCGAAATGGTTGATGTTAAACCATAATTTTCCCCAGATAATGGATTGCCACGGGAGCTGAATCTGCTTGGCCAGATGCTTCACCTCATCGTAGCTTTGCAGCCCCTTCTCTCTGTCTGTTTGTGGATCTTAGATGAGAGGAGAGAAACATGGGGAGCAGGAGAGGAAAACTGGCTCTCTCAATTTGTCTCAAGTCCTGGCAACGTGTTGAAAATGGGTTATAACACATATTCTCTGGATTAATCAGTCCTTTTGAAACAGTGATTTGCTGTTTGATGTGATGGTGTATTTGGAGTCATTGATGATGAAGCAGATGCATATCCCCAAGGTGTTACAAACCTGGGAGCGAGAGAGCTCCTGCTATGTGGTGAGTATCCACCATTTGTAGGTATCCATTATTTGAGTTGCCATTGTATAGGGAATGCCAGGTCTATAAGGGATAACCAAGCGCCCTCTCTGTGCCTCTCATCAAGGTGATTTGGACAAAAAAGTAATTGATTCTCCTATTATGCTTTCCAAGTGCTAGTAGTAGCTGTGGTCTGGACAGCTTTATAGGGGGCTGTGGCATGGCTGTGTCGAATGGGTGTGGGGTGCACAAAAGGGAGTGGAGGAAATAATACAGTTGGGAGGGTCCTTGCCTGGGAATCCTTCTCCTGAGGGAACTGCCCCTTAATTTGTGCATTTATTCAATATATATTTATTGGAAAGTAGCTGGCCTGTATTATGGCTGGCATCTAACGTTCCTCAGTCTTAAAGTTATACCAGCAGTATTAAGCTTTCTGTAAGCCTTTCTGTGGTTTGGGCATAAACAAGTAGGGCCCAGGCTGTTCTGGTCTTTTACAATGGACCTGGATTCCAGCCACTTTCCTGGGATGCCATTCTCTTTTCTTGCCAGAATGTGTGTGTGTGTGTACGCACACACGCATATAGTGCGGCTATACCATGAGGGGGGACGAAGGAGGTCAAGGTTGTGTGTGCATGGGACTATGGTGTTCCTACAGGAGCATTCCTATTCAGGTACCACTCTCTAGAGAATGTTGCTAACTTGGTCTTTCCATCCTCGGTCCTGGGAACTTGAATGTAAATAAGGATTGAGTTTATATACAATTCAGTTACCTTACTTTAAAAAGAGCTGAGAGGGGAGTGCCTGGTGCCTCATTCAGTTAAGTGTCTGACTTCAGCTCAGGTGGTGATCTCGTGGCTTGTGGGTTCGAGCCCGCGTCGACTCTGTGCTGACAGCTCGGAGCCTGGAGTCTGCTTAAGATTCTGTATCTCCCTCTCTCTCTGCCCCTCCCCTGCTCATTATCTGTCTGTCTCTCTCTCAAAAGTAAATAAACAGTCATTTTTTCTTAAAAAGAGCTGATGGGTTTTATGAGGATCCCTGAGCTGACATTCTTGATTAACCTCCATAGGGTATCCCATAACAGATCATGTATTTTGAAATACACACATATGTAAGTATACACACTTACAGCAATTCCAAGTTGTATGCAAATGTCATTGCTACATGTTCTGGTGTTAGCTGCCAGTTCCTCTTGACAAGGAAATCCGTCTCTGCCCCCACCTCCTGCTTTCCTTGCATCATCTGTTGGTCTACTTCTGAGTCACTCCAGCCCATCTTGGACTGGTGATTTGTTTCTAACATGGGTGGTAGCATTCCTACACAGTCTCAGCTCTTTGCCTGCTGCTGCTCAGTCGTGATTCCTTCTTCTGTGTCTTCCTTATCTCCAACTCTATCAGATCTACGGGATTCCTCTTTAGACAAATATTTTATAATAAACTGTTCTAATCTTGCAGTGAATCTTATAGATAAACATGCCCTAAATATAATGAAACATAAAGTAAATGCATTTTTAATAAAACAGTATGTATTTATAGCATGCAGGATCCTAACAGGAAGGAGGTAGTACAGTAAAAAGCGTTTAACCGATGGAACACCCGGGTGGCTCAGTGGGTTAAGTGTCTGACTTTGGCTCAGGTCATGATCTCACGGTTTGTGAGTTCGAGCCCCACATCAGGCTCTCTGCTGTCAGCACAGAGCTGCTTTAGATCCTCTGCACCCCCCCCCTCTCCCTACCTCTCTTCTGCTTGTTCTCTCTCTCAAAAATAAATATTAAAAAAAGGAGTTTAACCAAAAAGACTTGGATGAAAGTGAGGGCAGGATTATGGGAACCAGCCAAAAATAGTGAGGGACAAAGAGACTGGGAACAGCTAGAAGATGTTGTCACCCCCAAGCTGCAGGAACCCTGTGAGCTGGAGCTGGAAGATGGGAGGAAGCAACACCAAGACTTTAGGGTTAGGAGGGAAGGGAGCCGGGAATGTATATTCTCTCCTCTCATCCTCTGATCTCCTGACACTTCCTCTCATTGCCTGAATGCTGGAAGCCAGAGAGCAAGGGAGCCTGGGGGATGCAGTACATAGAGTTCAGCCTCCT
Source organism: Acinonyx jubatus (assembly GCF_027475565.1). Lineage (NCBI taxonomy): Eukaryota > Metazoa > Chordata > Mammalia > Carnivora > Felidae > Acinonyx > Acinonyx jubatus. The sequence goes on along the minus strand of NC_069383.1, from coordinate 48,409,765 downwards.
GATGCCAAAAACAGGACAGAGAAGGGCAGGCAATGGATCAAGGAGGCCGGTGCAGATGGAGAAAAGCAGCACAGCACCAGTATGCACATGCTAGGTGCTACTACCCTAGTAGACTTCATTAATGAAGGGTCAAGTTCATTACTCCAAGGGCCTTGTAGGATTTCCCTGTCAATACAGGAATGTGACAAATGTTTTGCCTTGTGTTGGCAACTCTAAGGTTCTCAGATGGTTGAACAACTTACGGTAAAAATTCCAAATTAAAACAAATACAGTCTTCTCTTACCAGGTTGCATTTCTAAAAATTTCAGCATATCTTAAAATCATGCAGAAGTGTATTTAGTTTATACATATAAAATTGAGTTAGTTTCTCATATAACTTTGTCTTTTTCTCACACAAATGGCACTTGAGAGTTGGGTGTGTGTGTGTGTGTGTGTGTGTGTGCAGGACAAGAGTGTCCTATCTGTTATAGGGCGGTTGATAGCCCTGATCTCCATCCAGTAAATGCCCACAGCATCCCTCTAATCACGGTAAAAAACAAAATGAAGCACCCAGCAGTTTTCAAAATGCTCTTGGGATAGGGCCTATCCTGCTATGAGCCGTTGCCCTAGTTATTTCTGGTGCCATTTACTACATCATCACCCATGAAATTGCTAGAGGTTCAGGTTTCCTCCAGTGCAGTTGGGGTAAAACACAAGAAAAATCTCTGTAAATGAAAATGCTGCCCTCTTCACCTTGCTGGGTTGAGCAGGTTTTTGTAAACCTGTAAACCTTCTCGCTGGGAAGAGGATCTGGTCCAAGCTAGTTGCTAACCGAGAGACTCTCCTCCCATTCCTGTTCACGTAGAAGCTTCCAGATCACCTCTCTTCTAACGTGTTCTCATCCAACAGGTCCTCCCCCTGTGGTTGTATCTCAAGCGGCCCTGCCGTCGCTTCTGGGGCAAAAGACCAGCCTGAAGGTGGGCTCCCGAGGCGCTTGTGATGACAGGCACCGCCACTGGAGTCCCCGCAGCTCTGTCATTATTAGCAGTCCGCAGTCCTCTCCCACAACTGCTCTCTGCCCTTCTCCCTCCTCATCTGTGTGGGCCGCGTTGCCTCCCACTGCCATCTCACCACGTCTGTGGCAACCACATCTCCACCTGAGCCTGAAATGCTAAGCCAGTTTATGTCGTGATCGGGTGTATGTCATGCTCAGTCTGCCCGGGGCTCCACCCTCCCCTCATTGCTGCGACGCCCACTTGTCAGTGTCTGTATCTCAGGGCCCCCCATCCCGCTGGGGTGACTGTTATTCCTGAGGCATGCTGTCAAGCACAGAAGGTTCCCTTCTGAAGGACTGAGATGCCAATATGGCATAGGTTGAAAGAGCTGGGATGCCACCTCAGCGGTGTCTTCATCACTCAGAGGACCTGGCCTGTCATACGGAAATGTGTTTGGACATAGGGTGGGTCAGCCAGGGAGGGCCGAGGATACTGGCCCACGCTTGCACACCCTTTCTTCGTGGGTGCTGAGGGATGCCCTTCAGCACACCACCTCACCGGTCCTCGAATGGGGCTCCCGTGTCATTGTGCGGTGGCACCTGCCCACCCCACTACCACGCGTTTAGACGGTCCTTCTACTGTCTTTAGTTCTTCTCACCAGACAGCGAACAGCAGCTTTAAGTGTGGCATTTGACAGAGGAGACGGGCAGGAGGTAACGCTGTTTCCTGAAACCTGTCTCGGGTCGTCCGTGCCACGTGTTGAGGCATCACAGTTGCTCACTTAACCGGTAGGCGTATGTCAATCCCCAGACGTATTTGGAAATGCTTACTGCGTGGAATGTTCCGGGCTAAAACTCCACGGAGCCACAGAGATGGACGGGAATGAAAGTGCCCCCTGAGGGGGGAATCAGGTGGGCAGATGGCACACTTCGTTACGATTTGGGAGTGGACGAGGTGGGGCGCGGGGAGTAGAGGTTTTCTTACGGTGACATTTGCGCCAAGGTTGTCATCAACACAGAAGTGAGAAGAGGGTGCCGCTTACTCGCATGAGAGAAATGCTGTTTGTAAATTAAATGCTGAATGTGTGTGACGGGAGATTCAGGATTGCAGATACGTAGGGGGTAAAGGTCGGCTGGACAGCGGAGCGCCTTGACTGCCCCGTTGAAGACCTCGGACTAGCTTTGGGGCTTTGATGCTTCAGGGGGGCATCGAAGAGGGGGAGAAACAGTAAAGCCAGGGTTCTAGGAATATTGCCCTGGGGCAGTGTGAAGTAGGGATTGGGAAGGTAAACAGACAGGAAGGCTAACAGGCCGTTGGAATGGCTCTGGCTAAGAGGATACGGGCTTGTGTCAGATACTGGAGAACTGTGAACATTTTGCTTCTCGGTAACAACGGAGGGATGACCAGCACCTCCGTAAGGAGCGTTACTCAGCGGGTCAACTTTCAGCCTCCCCGGTCTCAGCGAGGCCGGGCTGCAGAGGGACCACCACATTTCCTCGGCACTCTCACTGGTATCGGGGAACAGAATGGGACATATAATCCGTAGAGTAAACTCATAAATGGAATTCAGATTATTCTTAGGCAGTCTGCTGCCTTAATGTTCTTAAGCGACAGCTAGAGTTTACATCCCCATCCCGAGGAGTTAAAAAAAAAAAAAAAAAAAGTTCTCTCTGAGGCATGTACTCAAGAGAAAGGCTGAGAGGATTGATTTTTTTCCAAAGAATCCATAAATATTTACATAAGTGCAAGTTACAAATCTGTGGCTTTGAGATTATCGAATTTCACTGCTTTTACACCCACAGCATATAAATTTCCAGCCGGCATTTGCTGGTTGTGAATGTTCGGTCTTTGGAGAGTTGTCTCCTAGTTTGTTTCCTTCGCTCTCGGAAAACAAATGTCTCATGTGCTGTTTTAATGCTCTCACTTACGGTTACGGATTGGTCACTGGCAGCCATGTGACGATGGTCCTTGGCAGAGGGAGCTTCGCTGTGATGGAGTGCCTGCTCATGGGGGCACCGCTCCCCGAGCCAAGAGGCTGCTTTTAAAGACCCTTTTGGTAACATAATCAATCTCCCCAGCAGAGAGCCCTAGATGGTGGTATAGTTTCAAAGTCTTCGTGGGGTTCTTAGGTAAAGGGGAAAAACTCTGAAGATCATGTCCTTTTAGCAGAGAGGCAGTTAATACGCCTTTGCGGAATCGGGGACTAGTTGGCCTGAGCGCAGTTTCTATCTGTCTTGTGCCAGAAAACCTGTTTTGAGATTTGAGAAGGTGCTACACAAAAAGTAAACGAAACAAATGAAAAATTCCTGTCACGGATCACGCTGGGAATTGGATTTGATGCTGATATGCTTGGGTCTGTTAGATACATGCAGAAAAACTTGTTTGTAGAAGACTGGCTTTCACATAGAGAAACAAAGGGACCATTTCTTCTGGTCCTGGGACTCAGCCAGTTGCAACCCGGTCACCTGCAAAGGTGGGATTGGTGGTAAGTGGGCTTAGAACCGGGTTTGCCTCCTGCCTCAGAACAGAATCTCTGGCCAGCCTGGTTGAGCGACGAGGTAGCCTGGCACCCCTGGCAGTAACTGATCACTGTCCTCGTGAGAGATTTGCAATGGTTTCCCAACAAGTAGGCACACTAAGACCGCAGACGAGATGGTGGCTGTCTCATCAGATTTTGTGCCATTGGATAGGACTCCAGGCCAGGAAAGAAGGGGCAGAAGAGCATGGCAGACCCTATTCTTAAGAAGAAGCTGTGTTACTCATCAGATGACTAGTACAGGGAGACAAGACCTAGAGAAGAAACGTAGAGTTGGAGGTCTTGCTTTCTGGGCACGCCGACGCCAAGGTATTTAAACTGGGGTGTAAGATTAGGACACGTGAGCAGTGAGACAAATGAGCCATGCTTGTGATTCAGGGGCTGTAGCTCCTTAAAGAACCCTTGCAGGGGGTTGGGCTTAGTTTTGGGTCTTGGGGGGGTAGGCCTGAGACGGTCTTATTTATTGCGTATCCTCTAGTATCTCGCAAGATGCCTGACCGTGTAGTACTCACTTGGTGAGTATTGACTGCCATGTGGGCGGCACGATGGTGTTTTGAAAATTAGAAAAGCAATGAAAGGTTACGTGAAGCTGGATTTAAATTTATAGGAGCATTATATATATTTAAAAAAAAAAAAAAAGCTTTGCGCGTCTGTTGAGATTCTATAATCCCTGACATAGGCAGCCAGGCAGACAGGAAAGAGTAGTGTCGAGAGAGGGGTCCTGAACTTATTTTGGAGACTGTGTAGGCTGGTGGAAAAAACACATGGGCTGTGGTCTCAGAGTGGCCTGGATTTGCATCTCAACGTTGCTAAGACTAACTGTGTGATCACGGACAATGACTTCACTTGTCTGAGCTCAACCCAGTCATTAGTAAAATATGGATGCTATTGCATTCCTGGAAGGGACGTTGTAGAAATTCAATGAGTTAACGTACGTGCAATACTTAGGTGGTGCCTGGGACCTAGTGGCCATGGGAATGGCAATTCCCATAGAAAGGCCCAAAGGAACCATGCACGAGAGAGGCAAGAGGCTTTTAATGCCTTGCTGTGGGATTTGATGACCCCGGTGGGCCTGGTCCTTATGCTCCCCGAGTGATGCGATTCTTGCTGATGTAATGGGCTGGGTCGATGTCATGCAGATCTGATGACAGGACACCCACACCCTGTCACCCTCCCTGCCAAGATGGGCTGCGCTCATTCGAGCCTCCACTCCCTCTCTGACTGCTCCACATGAACGCCCCAGTGGAACTGGGCTTTATTGGCGTCCTGGAAAAATCAGCATGGGTGCCTCGCCGTGGTCACGTTCTCAGAGAGGGAGTCCCTCCTCGGAGCTGGCATTCAGCCACCTCTGCAAACCCTACCCCTCTCATCTCTTGTCCCAGAGTCCAGTTTTCCTATTTCGCCAGTCAGAATTTGAGCTTGCTTCCTGGCGATCCTTTTGTCTGGTTTGGGAGAGTGATAAAGCACTGAAAATAAGAATGAGGAAAAGGGGACTTTGTTTCCTTCTTGCCAAAGCCCTCAAAAAAGTGAGACTAGTTGTTGGATCAGAGGTATGTAGTGCTGGTGTTTCTCATTAAGTCGCCCGTAAAGTCAGGGCCCATGGGCCATTTTAGGTCCTGACACCTAGTCGTCATGGGTTGCATTAAATAGCCTCTTCTATGCTCCTGTCTCTCCATCCCCTGCTTTTTTTCTTCTAGGAAAAGCAGAGGGCAGGCAGGATACAATTTATGGATGAGCTGATTGATGTATCATGCTGAAAACATGGCCAGGCTGTGTTCACGTGGGAGGGTGAGCTGTGATGGCGGGAAGTGGATAGTCCAACTTGGCTTTGTGCTTGGCCTCCCCTTTGACCAGCTCAGTGACCTTGTCCTTGTGGGGTCCTGTTGTCATTAAGTAATATTTACTGAGTGTTCAGTAGGTTCCTGGCACTGAACAGATACTTTATATATGTTATTTTGCATAAACCCCATTGCAGTCTTCTAAAGTATGTGTCGTCATCCCCATTCGGCAGATGAGGAAGATGAGGCTCGGCGAAGCAAAGTAAGTGACTCAAATAGGACTTTGATAATAATGATTTTTCTATAGCTGGAGATACTTTCACTGGTATTGTGTCTTCCATTGAGGTAGCTCTTACTAAAGCTCACTACACGCTAATTACAGTGGTTCTACATTCATGTGACACGTAGAAACGTGTGAGCTCTCTATAAAATCATTTCTTCTGCCCGTTTCATGGAATTGCTTTGAGGATGAAGAATTTTGAAAAAGATGAAACATTTTACGAATGCAAGGAAACCGCACTAATATCATGAAATTTATACGCAGAGAATGAAAGTTTGGAGGAATAGCAGAGACAGGAATAAAAAAAGGGTAAGAGGGTAAAAAGGAAAAGTTTTACCTATTAACATGCACGTGCTTACCATATCTAATTGTTTCACATGTGTTATTTCATTTAAACTTCCTAACACCTCAATGAGGTATATGCTTGTGCTGTTATTACCCCTAATTTACAGTTGAGGAAACCAAGGCACAAAGAGGTTAAGAATATTGCTCACGGGCACCTGGGTGGCTCAGTCGGTTGAGTGTCCGACTTTGGCACAGGTCATGATCTCATAGTTCGTGGGTTCGAGCCCCGCATCAGGCTCTGTGCTGACAGCTCAGAGCCTGGAGCCTGCTTGGGATCCTGTGTCTCCCTCTCTTTCCCCCTCCCTGCTTGGGCTCTGTCTCTCAAAAATGAGTAAACGTTAAAAAAACTTTTTTAAAAAGAATCTTGCCCAAAGTCACCTCGTTGGTAAGTGGCAGAACTGGAATTGAAGACCAGCAGTTGGAGCCTGCACTTTAAAAAAAAAATTTTTTTTTCTAATGTTTATTTATTTTTGAAAGACAGAATGCGAGCTGGGGAAGGGGAGGGAGAGAGGGAGACCCAGAATCCGAAGCAGGAGCCCGCACTTTTAACTCTGATGATTTGCTGTTCTGCCTTCTAAGGGCTTCCACTTGGGGGGGCTAGGGAACCCGGGAGAGGATTTTTTTTTTTTTAACTCATTCTTTCAGGTGGAGCATCTACCACGGAGGAGGTGACAGCTAAGGTGATTTCCCAAGGACTCATGGGAATTGGTAATAAATAAGACGGGAGGGTTAAGGAAGAACGTCATCAGGCAGAACCTTATGAAGAGTTCATACTTCACCCCGGAGGGCAATGAAGGGTTGTACCCAGTGCAGTGCTGCTCTCGGCTCTGAGGTTTCGGGGAGTCACGTTGGCAGCCATGTTGGCCACGTGGCAGGGCTGGGGCAGGATGGTGAGATGGGTGGCGCTGACTGCCATGGAGTCCCACACACTCAGCTGTCAGCTCAGGAGGACAGGAGACCTAGCCTGTCTGAGTCTTGATTCTTTTTCACTTTCTCTTAAGTTTATTTATTTATTTTGAGAGAGAGAGAGAGAGAGAGAGAGAGAGAGAGAGAGGCAGAGGGAGAGAGAGAAGGAGTCCCAAGCAGGCTCTCGTGCTGTCAGTGCGGAGCCCAATGCGGGGCTCTATCTCACCAACCATGAGATCATGACCTTAGCCGAAATCAAGAGTTCGATGCTTAACCAACTGAGCCACCCAGGCGCCCCTGAGTCTTGATTTTAAGATGGAGACTAGTGATAACCCCTACCTCGTAGAGTTACCCTGAAGACGAAATGAGAGCTGTTTGGCACAGTAGACGCCTCATACGGGTCAGCTCTTCCTACTGCGAGCTGGTCCAAAACAGTTAAACGGATGATGGTTTTGTCTGAGGGGGTGTCTCAGTGGGTGTGGAAAAAAGTGGACAGATTTAAGAGATGTGGAATTGAGAGGATTTGATCGTGAATCAGATGGGGGTGGGGAGAGGAGAGAAAGAGAGAGCTGGAGAGAGAGGATAGCGGCAGAGAAAGGAGAAGACGGCACAGAAGGGGAGGGAGGGGTATTAGGGAGATGCAGGTCCTATAAAAATACTGAGTGTTAGCAGAGGTGTAATCACAGGAGAAGATGTACAAAGGAAAGACATAAACAAGAGGGAAAACTTAGCATTTGGTGAGGGAAAAAAAATCCACATATTCATTCAACCAGTGTTGACGGAACACCTATTATATTAGACAGCAATCAGCAAAACAAGATGGTCTGGTTACTGCGTGTTTTGGATGGATATTTGCTCTAGCCTTGGTGCTTGGGAAATGTTCATACTCTGAGTTTAGTGTACAAAATAGGTGATATTTATTTTTCTGCAAAACACCTTTTTGGTAGTCACAATTTTCCACTAACTCATCATGGCTAGGGTCTAGAAATTAGTGTGTTTTTTGAGTAGTGAAATATGTATATTTCATGTGGACTGATGATTGACACATATGAGCCCATACCTCTAGGATTTTCTGTGAGAGCTCCAATTTTGTGTCATTGTAACATATTCCCAACAGATTTGTAAAACAGCTCACTGTGGTTGAATATGTAGACCTTTTCATTTAAATAAATGAAAAAGCAGAGACCTCTCGTGTCAGAATGTGTCCTGATTTTGTTTCAGAAGACACGGGCCTTAGAAAGCTTAACTTGTAAATCCATTGCCATTTTTTGAACTGAAACTGGCCTAAAATGTAGAACCCAGTAGTAGACTTTATATATAAAAGAACTTTATTGTGATATAATTCACCTACTATAAATTCTTTTTGAAGTGTACAATTCAGAATTTTCATAATATATTCACAGAATTGTGTAACCATTACCACTATCTAACTTTACTTATTTATTTATTTTAAATGTTTCCTTATTTCTTTTGAGAGAGAGATAGAGAGTGAGCAGGGGAGGGGCAGAGTGAGAAGGAGACAGAATCACAGGCAGGCTCCACGCTGTCAGCACAGAGCCCAACGCAGGGCTTGAACCCACGAACTGTGAGATCATGAAATGAGCTGAAATCAAGAGTCAGATGCTTAACCCACTGAGCCACCCAGGCACCTCTGCCACTATTTAACTTTAGAACATATTCATCACCCCCAGAAGAAACCCTGTATCCATTAGCAGTCACTGCATTCTGCCTTCTCCCCAGCCCCTGGCAACCGTGATTCTCTACGTCTCAATGGATTTGCCTATTGTGGATATTTCACGGAAGTAGAATCATACAATACATGGCCTTTAGTATCTACGTTCTTTCACTTCGTATAACGTTTTTAAGTTTCATTCACATCAATTAATTGATGGGCATTTTGGTTGTTTCCACTTTTTGGCAACTATGAATAATGCTGCCATGAACACTCAGGTACAAGTTTTTGTGTGGACGCATGTTTTCGTTTCTCTTAGGTGTAGACCCAGGAGTCGAATTGCTGGATCATCTGGTAACTCCATGTTGAATATTTTGAGGAACTACCAAACGGTTCTCCAGAGTGGCTGGTTCATTTTACATTCGCACCAGCCATGTGTGAGGGGCTGTAATTTCTCCACCTTATCAACACTTGTTGTGTGTCTTTTTAATTTTAGCCATTCTAGTGGGTATGATGTGACATCTCACCGTGCTTTTGGTTTGCATGTCCCTAGTGACCAATAATATTGAACATCTTTTCATGTGCTTTTTGGCCATCTGGATATCTCCTTTAGAGACCTGTGTATTCAAATCATTTGTCATCTTGCTAATGAGGTTATTTGTTTAATTTTTATTGTTGAGTTGTAAGAGTTCTTTATATATTCTGGAGACTAGATCTTTGTCAAAGATATGATTTGCAAATGTTTCCTCCTATGGTGTGGTTGTCTTTTCACTTTCTTGATGGTGTTTCTTGAAGGGTGAAAATTTTAAATTTTGATGAAGCCCAATTTATCTATTTCTTTTTTGCTTCTACTTTTGATGTCGTATCTCAGAATCTGTTGCCAAGTCCAAGGTCACAAAGATTTATGCCTATGTTTTCTGCCAAGAGTTCTATAGTTTTAACTCTTCTATTTAGTTCTATGATTCATTTTGAGTTAACTTTTATAAATGGTGGGAAGTAGAGATTTATCTTCATTCTTTTGCATGTGGTTGTCCAAGTTGTCCCAGCACTATTTGTGGAAAAGACTGTTTGTTTGTGTGTGTGTGTGTGTGTGTGTGTGTGTGTGTGTGTGTGTGTGTTTTTGGTCCATTGTAAGGTTCTGGCATTTTTCTTGATTAGAAAGAAATCTATGACCATTATGGTCAATGGATCATAAATGTAAGGGTTTATTTCTGACTCTTAACTCTATTACATTAATCCGTGTATCTAGTTATATGTCTTAAGCTATGTGTCTTAATTACTACTGCTTTGTAGTAAATTTTGAAGTTAGGACATGTGATTCCTCCAACTGTGTTCTTTTTTTTTTTTTTTTTTTTTTTTTTTTAGATTATTTTGGCTATTCTGGGCCCTTTGCATTTATGTATGAATTTTAGGATCAGTTTGTCAGTTTATGCAAAAAAGGCATCTGGGATTATGATTGGGATTGTATTGAATCTAAAGATCAAGGGGTGCCTGGGCGGCTCAGTCGGTTAAACATCCAACTTCGGCTCAGGTCATGATCTCACGGTTCACGAGTTTGAGCCTCGCATCATCGGGCTCAATGCTGACAGGCTGGAGCCAGGAGCCTGCTTCGGATTCTGTGTCTCCCCTTCTCTCTGCCCCTTCCCTGCTTGTGGTCTGTCTCTCTCTCTCTCTCTCAAAAATAAATAAACATTAACAAAACAAATAATAAATAAATAAAGATCAACTTGGCTAGTGTAGCCTTTTAATAATATTAATCCTTGCAGTTTACAAAATCTTTCCGTATATTTAGATATTCTTTCATTCTTTAATTGCACTGGGGATATTGCACAGAGGGTTTTGCAGCTTGATTTGGGGCAGAAAGTGCTGGAACAGCACTTGATGTAGTTTCTTCAGCCTCCAAGGAGAGAGGACGACATGTACCACATCTCTGGAAACACCCCATGGGGCCTAGGGCCTTCTAGAACAATACTTGTGTATTGTGTCATCGGTGTATTATTAGGACTCACTGGCATTTGGATTAATTCCCCCAGGTGTAGAACATCCTAGAGCACTGGCAAATTGGTTGCTGTGTTTTGTTCTAAGAATATCCCAGTGTTCAGGGGCAGGGGGCCCAGATTCGAGTCCTTGCTCTGCTTTTCACGAGTGGTGTGACCTCAGACATGTTACTTTCCTGCCCTAAATCTCGGATTCGTCATCTGCAAAAATGAGGGGGGAAAAGAAAACACATCCATCTCATAAATCATTCTAAGAACCAAATTAAATTAATGTATGGAAAACGACTTTGTAAACTGTTAAACTCTACAAAGGTTAACAAATAGCTCTTTTTTTCCCCTCCCCATTTGGAAAAAGCCACTGAATGAATAATCTCTTGCATGAGTGTCCATTTATGTCAGCCTGCTGAGGTCATATGGTGTGGCTTTGAAGTGGAGAAAGTGTGACTGTCAGGTTTTAAAAAGGAAGCAGAGAGACCGTATTTCTCTTCCCCCCGCAATGAAGCAGGCACAGCTGTAAAGGCAATGATTTCACAGAGCCCGCCGCACTCGCTGGGGCAGAAGCAGTCAGAATAAGGAGAGCTGAGAAACCAGACTCGGGCAAGTTGAAGAAATGAAATAAAAACAGACCTGAAGGGCATAATAGTACCTTCATTTATAAAAAGCATCATTAAAAGAAATAGGTCCTTATGTTTCTTTTGTGGTCTTCCTGGTAAATTCCATCTACTTATTACCTAACCGATCAGTCTTATCTTGAATATATGACCGGAAAAAAAAAAAAACAAAACAACAACAACCCACAAGTTTTAGGTACCTCCTGAAAATCGAGAGTGATCCTGTTTCTCAAGGTACGGTCATATCTGTCATGGATTATTAGGGAATTTCCCCTGATTATTTCGGGAACGTTTCAGTCAGGCTTGAAAGAAGAGCCTGGTCAGGGTTCTGGAAGACTGCGGGCATCGGGGTTGGCAGATATGGATTTGGTCCCTGGCTCCCCTTATTCCAGCTGGGTCCTTGGGAAAGTTGTTTACCTCAGGTTTTCTCATCTGTAAACTAGGGGTAATAAAATACCTTTTCGGTAGGGTTTTGATGAGGGCCAAATAAACAGCAGTAAATCTCTGTTGCCTTCCTTGGCTTCTTCTTGGTTCAGCTTTTCGTATCATAAGACCAACATCACTTAGTTAGGAAACATTCGCAAACAAGTCCTTCCACCTCCTTCCAAATATGCCCTGAAGGGTCTGATTTTTCTTTGTCCGGATTCCGAATGGCATCTCTCCGTTCTGTTGACTCCCCTAGAGAATTCTGAGGCCCTAGGTCAAGGCCTTGAAAATCTGGTCATATGGACATGATTAAAGGTTTCTCAAACAGAGACTGCTGTGTTAGGGTCCCCGTAGGAGCAGATGGTACCCTCTAAGGAATAAGGGAAGACAGTGTAATGAAGGAACTACTTCAGAGTTGTGGGCAGGCCAACTAGGGTCTAGCCGTCACAGAGAGCCTGGAGGGTCCAGGGGGCTGAGGGGAAGACCCCACGGAGAGGACTTCGCCATTGTGGGGGGCTGCCTGCCCTATGTGGAGACACATAGCCGATGCCACCCAAACCCCAACAGACAGGCAGTACAGGCAATGGACACCTGCCTTCTCCCCTCTTCCACCTTCCAGTCAAGGGAATCTGGAGGCAGCCTCCTAGGACATAGGGAAGCAGGGAATAGATCTGGAGGAGCAGAAGGAGACCATCCAGCAGAATTGTCCTCTCAGTGAGAGAAGGTCATCAGGACAGGCCGTGGCATTATGGGGACTAACTCCAGTCCTTGGAACCATAGGGCAGGAGCATTACACACAAACACAACTGTTTTGTCCCTACCCTTTCATTTTTTTTTTTCTGTCCTTCGGCACCTCTAGAAAGGAGAAAGATTCAATAATACATCCCGGATTGGGTTCAGAGAAGTTGTATTTACTGTTTGCTGTGCATTCTGGGGCACAGCTCCGGCGGTACATATTTCAGGAGATAGCACTTGTTCGCAAGACCCCACCGAAGATTTACGAAAATGGGTTGTGGCTCCTGGTCCTGGTGACATTTGCAATTCTCTACTTTCCTTCTGTAGATAGATTAAGAGTTGGTCTTGCGGGGTGATATGAGGTGTGCAGAAGTCACCCCAGCTCACATCAGCCTGCCCGTTTGTCAGAGTTTCCCCACATTGCTTTCTCCTTGGGGCTCCTGTGTCGAAGCTGTTGTGCAGATGCAGATGTCCCCTAGGGTGCGTGGCAGGGAAAAGCCATCATCAGCCTGATACCCATATCAAGTTGGCACCCTAGGAGAGAGAGCTTCCCAAGAGAAGCAACAGAAAAGACTTGGAGCTGTTGAAGAGGAGTGGGAGTGGTGAGCAGCTTTGGGCTGCCTACGGGTATGTGAAACCCTGCACGTTAAGGAAAGATTATACCTTGTCAGGATGGCCTCTGGGATGGGCATGAACCCAGTGCCTGCAAGTTACAGGGACATGGGTGTAGTTCCCTGTGAAGGGGAAGTTTTTAAGCGCTGAATGCAAATGGAGATGAGCAAGTGGCCCTGGAAGTCACTGGGTGCTTCTGCGAGGGGCAGTGTAATTCAGGGGTCAGAACTCAAGAAGCTGTGGGAACAGAGTGTGAGGCAGTGTCCGGTGCCCCGAGCATAAGTCACGAGTTGCTGATCAGAAGAGCTTACCTGCAGAATAGAAAGGAGCCTCTGAGCCACTGTGGCAGGCAAACAAACGATGGGCATGAGGTGCTGGGCTCATTTCTGGAACGGACGCCCATCTCTGGGCTCATTTCTGCTCCTAAGGCCTGGGCCAGCGCCTGTCTGCTAACGCTGCGGGGCATCCCAAAGGCGGTGCCCAGGCTCTCACAGGGCGGGTTCGCCATCACTTCAGGTCTTCCAGCCGCACCTGGATGGTGAGTTCTTTGGGGTTGGATGGTGTTGTTGAATATCAAGCACCAGAGGTGTGGTTGAACAAGATAACCACGACCATCTCATTTAATGACGATCAGAGTAACCTTTGATTGGGCCTGGCTCTAGAGGCACGGAGGCAGGAGCCTGAGACAGGAGCACATCCGCTCAACCAAGGATCATAGGCGATGGGTTGGACAGACACCAGAGCGGGGAACAGAAGATGCTAAGAATACTAGCTTAATTCCGTTTTCCTAAACCGTGACTCCTACAGGCAAATTGAACCACTTCCTGCTTTGTGCTCGCACAGTCTTCCTTGAAACTTGACCTTGCTCTCACATACACCTGTACTTAACAGCTTGTGTCTGTCTCCTTTGAGACCATATAGCAACAGTTAACTTGCTGAGAACTTAACCATGTGCTCAATGATTTATAGGCAGCCTCTCCTCCAATCTTTACAACACGCCGATAAGGTAGTTCTTGTTACTTATTCCTATTTTGCAGGTGAGGGAACTGAAGTTCAGAGAAATTAACTAGTGTGCCCAAGGACATTGAGCTATCAATGGTGAAGAGAAAAAGGACAGGGGAAGGGTCCAAGTCAGTGCAGCGTTACTCTGAATTTTGGCCACTATGTTACTGCCTGCGGCTCCTTTTTTTCATCTAGGTCTCCCCAGTATCTAGCATGGTTCCAGGCAGGACAAGCTTCCACTAAAATTTGTGTTAGATAAGTAAGTGGACAGCCTGTGCCCCTCTTGTATGCCTGCCACACCGTGTGATTACGTTCTCTAACAAATATGCATACAGACTTCCTGAGTCCTCTGCTATGCTGGAGGAGTGACATAAAGACAGGGTGATGGCGAGGAAAATGCTCATTGGGGAAATTAGCTCAGGCAATTAAGAGCATGCTGAGTAGTCCTGAAATTATAGCTTATGTATAAATATATGGAAACAAATAAAAAATTAGGACCTTGATTTTTTTTGACACATAAACATAACAAGTTCATACATGAATAAAAATTAGTGTCTCTGCCAATGAATGATACTAAAATGCCATGCTACTCTTGCTTGTTATTTTTGTCACCATAAAGTAAACCATATTTACATGATTGTGTAACCATATGCTTTTCAGAAGTTTTAGGTTCAGATTTCAGAATAGTAATAGGAACTGGCAGTTACATAGCACTTACCATGTGCCAGGCACTGTTCTAAATTGTTTACATATGTTAACTGCTTTAATCCTCATATCCTCTTATACCCTTCTGAGGTCAATGCCATTATCGTATGATAGGAAGAAACTGAGGCACAGAGAGGTCAAGCGACTTATCCCAGGCCATACAGCTAATTAATGAAAGAATCAAGACTTGAACTCAGATGCTCTTAAAAGACTGCATAGGCCTGTGAGCTGTGATTTATGGAATATTCACTGTATGTCTCCTTCAGTCTTTACCACAACCCCACATAAAAAGGACTGTTTCGTCCATTTCCCCGATGAGGAAACTCAACTCCAAAGAGGTTTAGAAGTTTGCCCAAGATGGAACAGATAGCTTCAAAGGGCCAGGCAAGCCCACAGACTCTTATAGGATCTTTGCCATCATCACATGCTTCCAGATATATTACTTTTTGATTTATCTTGTACACGGCCAGTGTTCACCATAGAAAATTATATGTAGATGTACAAAAAATGCTTCACAAACATCGGCAGCTGCAAGCACTGCTAATCTGTTAATGTTTTAGCATATGACCTCCGAGATATCCTTTATGTATAAAAATCACAACTTGAGATAAAACATGATTTGTCAATTGCCATCGTTTTCTTGACCAGTTTTCAATGGATAACCTGAGTCTTTATATTTAAAATAATTACTCATCTCTGTGAAACCAAATTCAACCAAAACAAATCTAACCTACTGAGAGAGAAAAATGACATTTGATGCACTTTCTCCACCCCAGTGAAAATGTTCTTTTAACCACCAAATTCAAAGTATGGTATTTCGTAGTCAAACCAAAAAAAAAAAGTAATTGAGAATGTCCTAAATTTGGTTATACGGGATTGAAAAGGCCTTGGTGTCTTGTTTGAAAGACAAATCAGAGTCTCTTCTGGTAGACAAAAAGTAATTATTAATACAGTTTTAGCTAATATGTGTTGTGTGTTCACTATATACCAGGAATTATTCTATTTCCATATAGAACAAGACATTATTACATATTTAAAAAAATTTTAACGTTTATTTATTTTTGAGAGATAGAGAGAGACAGAGCCTGAGCAGGGGAGGGGCAGAGAGAGGGAGTCACCGAATCTGAAGCAGGCTCCAGCCTCTGAGCTGTCAGCACAGAGCCTGACGCGGGGCTCAAACTCATGAGCAGTGAGATCGTGACCTGAGCTGAAGTCGACCGCTTAACGACTGAGCCACCCAGGCGCCCCGACATTATTACATATTTATATTATATCTATATATAAATCTTTAAAACAAGCCAATGAAATAGGTAATATTATCTCCGTTCATAGGTGAGGAAACATGCACAGAGAAGTTAAGTTACTCCCCCAAGGTCACACAGCCATTGTTTGAAACCAGGCAGTGTGACCTCAAGCTTCAAGTAAAGTGGTGACTGGAAAGAATTAATCCCAAAGTGGGGCTCTTTATTTTTTCTTGTTTTCTCTCTACCTCTCACTCCTGGGACCACATTCTTATTTTGGGTGGGGGGAGTCTACGTCTTTCCTTATGCTTGAGCCGGGCTGCGCCTGTAGTTTATGAGAAGCTGAGTGTCTACACTGTCTGTTTCAGCCTCTGCCTTGTCCCCTTCGGTGGAATTCTTCAGTGGTTTTCTTTAACTCTTAGAATAAATCCTACCTTTGGAGGATTTGAGGCCCGTCTGCTTCTCAGTGGCTCTGGGCCTCTCTCTTCCTCACCCGCCACCCTCCAGCGTCCGGCCTTTTTCCAGTCCCTCAGACCCGCCGAGGTCTTTGCTTTTGCCATCCCCTCTACCTGGCACTCCCCTCTTCTCTCTCCAGGCTGCTCTTTGGCATTCGTCAGCCCCGAGGTCTGGGAGGTGGACCTGATCTCCCCACTGGAAAGCTTCTTCTGTCCACCTTTGTCTCTATCAAATCACCTTCTCTGTCTCTTTCAGTGGATTTTCCAAAATGTGCAGCTGTTTTTCTTGTTCACTTACTTGATTTGTGTGCTTGTGGTTTTTGCTTACTTTTGCTCTGTGAGCCCAGGGACCTCCTCTGGCTCCCTTCCCACTCTTCCTCCACCCACACACCTAACGAGGTCCCCCAGAGGCATTTGCTGGAAGACTGACAAGTCTCCTGGAGGAAGACGGTGGGGGGCTGGGGGTGGGAAATAAGGAAAGAAGTGGCTCTTCCAGCTGCCTTAAATCCCTAACCCTGCACCGGGCTCGGGTGAGCGAGGTGCGTGCTCTGCGGTCTGCATGAAGCAGCCAGACCCAGGACGAGAATCTGGGGTCAGCTGATGAGTAAAGACAGAGGCCGCTGTCCATTGTCTGGAGGGCCCAGTGCTGGTTTATTAGGCCAGATGTTCTTGGGAGTGTCTCATTGTCACCTTTCGGTCCATGACCCTGCCCCACCTTTCGGTCCATGACCCTGCCCCGTGGCAGGGGAGCCTCCCTTGCACTTTGAAGATTTCCGACGAGTGCTTCGGGGTGTGCTTTTAAGTGGCTTATGTGCACTGTGGAATTTGGCTCCCGACAGCCTCCTTTTTAAGGGACTATCTGAAGCCTGCTTTTGCTGTCCATTTTTGCTTTCTTTTCCCCACCTTAGCTCACTGAATCACTTGTTTCAGGGACACTGAGACATCCAGGTTGACTCGCTGCCTTAGCACTGACATTGTGCGAATTCTCTCATTCTGCGAAGTCCCCACTGGCTGTTCGGTGGCTGGGGGTTAGAGGCTCTGTGGAGAGCTTCCTCTCTCATGCTGCTACTCCTTTTTGAGCTTTCTTTTAGTATTTTGGGTAGGAGAGGCGTTGCAGGGATAGCTTGGATGTGAGTGCTGGTTTGTGTAGGAAAGCTCGGGAAGAAATGAGCTTGGACGTTAGGGCGCATGCCAGCGAATCCTGACCTCAGTGTCCGCGGGCGTTGACGGGTAACTATTGGTTTCCAATGAGAGAGGGGAGCCTTAATCTCACGATGTGTGGGATGTGCCCCGTGGGGCTATGTTTTGTAGGCAGTGAAGTTAAGGCTTGCCCAGAAAAATAACATGTTTTCCTTGCCTGGTGCTTGAGCTGTTTGCCTGGTGACTGGCTGATTGGCGGTTTGGGAAGGAGGGAGATGTTGGTTAACTTGGGTGTCCAGAGGATTGTGTGTGTGTGTGTGTGTGTGTGTGTGTGTGTGTGTGTAAGAGGTTGTTTCTGTTTCTTTGGGAACAGTAGAGGGCAGAGGAAGAAATAATGATACTATTTTAACTTGTGTTCAAGGTCTCTGAGGCATGTTACAAACATGAGCTTGGTGTCACTATTTAAATAATGCCCCCATTTCAAGAATACCGGAAATCCTTTGAAGTACGTATCACAGAGGTGGATGGGAAAACTGAAGGTTTGGGAAATAACTGGGAATTTTGCCATCCTGACTCATATGCAAACTGCTTTACCCAGCTATGTTCCCTACAGAGGTGCTCAGTGGAGAAGATAAATCAAAGCTGTATCCAATCAAGGCTTTCTTTCAACCTTGATGGAAAATGCTTTTTGGAGATGAAAAATGCCCGACCCATAGGATGTAGTGGTACACGGAAGAGATGTTTTCGTTAAATAAAAATTTGACCATTCCCAAGCATTGAGCACCTGAAAATCTGTTAGGTTTCCTACTCATACAGACCTCTGTGCATTATGGGAGGGAGGGGTGGCCTGCTTTCAGGGACAGAGGTCTCAGGCTATTCCTCCGGAAGCCTCCAGTGTCCTAAGGTTAGGAAATGTTGCTGTAATGGAGGTATCATGTCTCCACGTTTCCAGCTGGTTGAGACATCCAGATATTTGTGCTCTGTCGTCCCTTTTTTCCACAGCTAACTATTTCTTCTTGCCTTTCTCAAGGTATTTCTTTTAATTACTACATGGAGTATTTGGGGAATGAAAAGGAGAAGAATGAAAAAAAAATAGGGAAGAGTGGGACTGAGAATACGCAATTGCAAAAAAAATGTATATATAATTTGCTAAAGAAAATGTGATAGCAAAAGGAAGATTTGGTTTCTTCTTTTAATAGACCAAGTGGAGAGTGGATGGATGAAAATGTCATGTCTACTGGTCTTATTTATGATGACTCTAGGTAAGCCTGCAAGCCCCTACTGATAAGAAGGTGCTGAGTTTCCTGGCTTACCCTGGGTGCCCTCCAAACTCTACTGTTCCCTGCCTTCAGTGTGAATGGAGGCTGGCCTACAAGGACAGCATAGCCAGGCACAGACGAGCGGGTGGGCTTGCCCAGCCAAGGCCTTTACCTGCATTTCTCTGGTCGGGAGCGATGCTCCAGGAAGGTAAACAAATTCACATGCAGTGTGGCTCTGGCTCTTCGAAGTCCAGGGCAAGGTGTCTGAGGGTTTGCCCAGCCAGCAACAGCCAAATTTATCCCAGGGTCAAGTGACCCTTGCCCAAGCTTACAGGTCAGCTGGTCTGTCACAGAGCTAGGGTTTGAACACAGACCAGACTACAAAGCATTTCTCGACATCGTGTTTCAATTAGAAGACCAAGAAAATAATCCTACCTGGGAGCTTTCCAGTAAAAGGCTAGTAGATAAAAGTTTTGCTTGCTAATTGCTAGATTGTCAGAGAATCGTAGAAGGTGAGGCTGTCTTTAAAGATCATCACCCTCAACACCCATCAGAATCTTCAGTCTCTTTACACGTGCTGTCAAGTATCAGTATAACTCTTTGCACCATCCAGGACCTCTGCGGCTCCACGTGCTTACTGTAAGGTGACTGCGTAATAAAGACAGTGACCAACACTGCACGGCATTTTTCAGTTTATTAAGTGCTTTCCCAAAAATCATCCATTTGATCCTCCCAGTATCTCTGTGAGGCAGATAATGCTGATATTGTCTGTAGTCTCTTTTTATAGTGAGGAGATAATGTTCAGATATTAGATATTCAGAATGATGTTAAATAACTTCGTTGGCTCCATAGCTTAGGGGTTAGAGCCCTGGTCTTGTACTGTTAAATAACTTGCCCAAGATCACACAGCTGGTGAGCAACAGAACTGAAATTTAATTAGCAGCTTAAAAAAAATTTTTTTTTAATGTTTATTTATTTTTGAGAGAGAGAGAGAGAGACAGAGACAGAGACAGAGTGTGAGCAGGGGAGGGGCAGAGAGAGAGGGAGACACAGAATCCGAAGCAGGCTCCAGGCTCTGAGCTGTTGGCATAGAGCCCGACGTGGGGCTCAAACCCATGAGCTGTGAGATGATGACCTGAGCCGAAGTCGGACGCTTAACCGACTGAACCACCCAGGCGCCCCATAATTAGCAACTTTCTAATGTAAAAGCTGGTCCCCTGACCACATTGTTAGGTTTACCACAAAGAATGCCATCTTATTTATCAAGGGTAAAAGCAAAAGAAAGCCTAAGTTTAAAAAACCTTCCTTCTAGTACAGTTAAGAGATTTCTCCAAGCTGTGTGTGTGTGTGTGTGTGTGTGTGTGAATGCACATGCACTTTACATTGGCATTCTATTATGAGAAATATTTGGCTGTGAAAGGAGAGTATATGGTGTTCGACGTAGTGATTGAAATAGCCTTGCTTTCTCACAGCCTCAGAACTCTCAGCACTTTGCTCAAACTACTTTCTGGCCTTTAAAATTTTACCTTCCACTACAGACATCTGTGTGGGCCTCACCTCCCTATTGGACAGTCAGGGCTCAGCAGGCAGAAGTTATTTTGTTCCTAGCTTGGGGCTTAGGGAATAGTAGGTGCTCAGCGACTGTGTGAGGAAAGAACGAATGAATGAGACCAGTGTCCTCGGCATTCTGATCCTACCCCCAGTGCGTGCCAAGCTTGAATCACTTCTGAACAAATTCTCTGAGACAGGTAATCAATCACTGTCCACAGACCACTTTCCCTGAAGCAGCCTGTGAACAATGCTCTGTGAAGATCCCTGAATTCCCTCCTGGAGCCACTGCAGTTTACCCTGCGGATTTGGGGACTTGCCCCTCCCCCTCCCCTTTACCCAGCCTTTCAATGGAAATGTCTGATAGGCATGCCTCCAGATCCCCTCTGGGTACCGCCTGTACCCTTTTCCCCTTTTTCTCTTGGAAAAGTCAGGTTCAGGGTATTTCCTAGGCCCTGACCTATACCCCCTGAGCAAAGAAACCACATTCATGCTTAGGGAGGGGTCCTATATTTTGGAGAGCAGGGGCATTAAGAAATCCTCTTTCCCTTTCTGTGCTGATGTGGAGTGTTGACCGAAAAATGGTGCTGTTGTCTGGGGGCCTAGCCCTGGGGGATAGAAGGAGCTGGCCCCTGCGTTTGTTTGTGAATGGCTCGGACCTTTTGATGAATTGGGAGTCTGGTACAGCGTAACCTCTCGTGGGTGGTGGTTCAAGGAAAAGGCCTTTTCTTTCCGTGTCCTTTTTCCAGGGTGTTTTAGTGGATTTGTAGGCTTTAGTGAGTGAGTCTTTTGTTTAATAGGAAGTTGAGAAAGGCATTAAGGACTTTTCTAGCCCATGGAAACAATTTAGTGATCCTCAAAAATACAGCTTATTTCTGTACTTTTAAAATACAAGTTTAATGGTCCTTAACTGTGGTGACCTTGTGCTGAGAGGCGGACTTGAGTTTTCTTACTCTGCCCCCTTGTGAGCTCAGTATTCTCCTCTGGGTTACATTAGGAACTAGGCATCAGTTTTGAGTGTTTGAACTAGTTTATGGGGATGAAATCATCTCTGTAATGTGTGTATGAATATGTACGTATAAGCACACACACCCCAACTTCTTAGTAAGAAAACAGGCCAAGAGAAAAAAAGTGTGTGTGTGTGTGTGTGTGTGTGTGTGTGTGTGTGTGTGTGTGTGTGTATTTGGGCTATTAACACATTTTCTTATTGAAAACTTTTTTTGAGGAGGCCAGTATTCCCTAGTAAGTGTTCTGTGAGCTGATGGCTGATGGTCCCGGCACATGAAAACAGAATTTAGAAGCTTGTGGTGTTCTCTACTTAAATTTTAAAAAGAAAAAAAAAAAACACGCTCTTTTTGATGGGACTATCCTCAGCATTAATATAAAACCAACAGGCAATTATCAGGAGTGAAAAGGCATCTGAGAAAGAGCCATATTTCCACCGTGGGCCAATGCTTTATTTTGCTTCTGTTGAGTCAACACTGCTTAAAACGGTGTGGTAAGTTAACTGGAGAGTGGGGACTGTAGGTAGCCAAACCAGGTAATTTATTTAAAAAAAAAAAAAAATCTAGGTAGCTTATACAAGCTTACTCATCTGTCTCCTCTGTGGATTGAACCTGAAAGGGTATGCTTATGCTTAGTTAAAATTTTGGCAACTGTCCCCACCCCTGCTCCACTAGGAGAGGGAGTGATAATTTCACACGCTTTCTTGAATATTCATAAAGTTTTCATTGGCATTGAATTTAGCCTCATCCTAAGCTTAACTGGGTTAAGTTTTTCAGAGCTCTTTGAAACGTAGAGAGAGGTGGATATGCCTTCAGTCCCTTATTTTCATTTCCTCTATTGTGTGCGGGCTTTGTTTTACGGTCTCACTCTTACTGTCCTCTTATCTGCTTTTTATCTGGGAACCAGGAGGCAAGGGCCAGGGGGCAGTGGTGCTCCTGCTATTATCACCCTTGCAAAAGCTGCACTGTGGGGTGTTGGATCAGGAGACTTCGGTACCACACTGTGCCCGTCGTTCTGCAATTTGCAGAATGTTTCACAGCCCTGCCCTCCACCTGTTAACTGCCAACGGGGATCCCAGGAACAGAGGCACCTAACAATTGGCTTCACATATTTCCGCATCCCCTTTCCGGACCAGGCAAAGAAAGTATGCCTTCCCTAGGAAGGCAGAGGAAGACGTGCCTTTTGCTAGTATTCAGAGAGCGAACCCTACTAGAATGACGGCAGCATCTTCAGATGACATAAGGGTTTTGCCTTCACATGGCCTTTAAGTGACCCGCTAGGACCGTCCAATGTTCACATGCTTGACATTTGAAGCATAGTGTGTCAGGAATCCGAATCAAGTCTTTGAGTGTATTTTTACCTTGTGTCCAACTGACGCCGTGAGGTGTAACAGGCTCTGAACACAAAACTGCCGGCTGCTTTACATGGAACTGGGAAATGCCCAGCTTTCTGTTGGAGTCCAGGGGAAAAGTACCTAGTTCCATATGATCATTTGCAAATGTCTTTGAATAGTAAGTCAGTAATAGTAATCTTAAAATGAAATAATCTCTTACCAGGCCTTGCAGAAAGTAGTGAGGTCTGGCATGATCACCACTGTGTTTATATACACTCTTAAATTTTGTAGTTCAGATTCACGCACAAGAAGAAAACTCACATGTAAAGTATTATTGCAGCCCTTAGGTGGACTAAACGTATTGTGTTGCTTGGGGATACAAGGATATTTATATAGAATGGAGATACAAAGAAAACGACTCTCCCCGATAAAAATTATTTGAATGTGTGAAAAGAAAACCAACTAGAATGTTGTGATTTTCCAGACCATTTAAAAATATGCATTGTTTATAAACACAGTTTTAAAAGCCAATATACCCAAACATCTCAAAAATTATCCAGAGGCAGAGCAGAATTATTTGGGATGTGTTGTAATTCTAAAAAAGGCAGCTTTTACTGTAGTAGAGCAAAAAGGGAGAAGAAAGAATGTACTGCTGACTTTTTCCTGATTTTCTAAACAGGCTGCTTTTGACTTGTAGAAAAATATATACCCAGTTTTGCAGTCAGTCTCTTTGCCGTTAGAGTTTTTCCTTTCAGGATTTTAGGGGGCAGTTGTTTTAAATTGCAGTGGAAGAGGGGGCGCCTGGGTGGCCCATTTGGTTGGGCATCCGACTTCAGCTCAGATCATGATCTCACGTTTTGTGGGTTCGAGCCCCGCGTCGGGCTCTGTGCTGACAGCTCAGAGCCTGGAGCCTGCTTCGGATTCTGTGTCTCCTTCTCTCTCTGCCTCTCCTCCACTTGTGCTCTGTCTCTCTCTGTCTCTCAAAAATAAATGAATGAAAAAAAATTTTTTTTAAATTGCAGTGGAAGACTTTCTGGAAAGGTAAAGATGACCATGTCAACGAAACCCCGGATCCCTTCTTATTCCAATTTAACTTTTCTCTTCTCTTCTCTTCTCTTCTCTTCTCTTCTCTTCTCTTCTCTTCTCTTCTCTTCTCTTCTCTTCTCTTTTCTTTTCTTTTCTTTTCTTTTCTTTTCTCCTTTCATTGCTTTTCTCTTCAGTGTGTTCTTACTGGGAGCAGGTAAAAAGGCAGAGTTTGCTGCCTTCAGCATG
Source organism: Acinonyx jubatus (assembly GCF_027475565.1). Taxonomy (NCBI): domain Eukaryota; kingdom Metazoa; phylum Chordata; class Mammalia; order Carnivora; family Felidae; genus Acinonyx; species Acinonyx jubatus. The sequence goes on along the minus strand of NC_069383.1, from coordinate 48,385,933 downwards.
TCTTCTGAGGTTGTCCTCAGTTAGAAATAAGTCAGCTGATTTGGTTCCATTTAATACTTCCTGAGAATCTCTGTCCTAGCGCTTTGTTAACCACATGCATGCCAAATACACTTTTTTTTTTTAGAGATAGAGTGTGCCCTGCAAAAAAAGAAACAAAAATATCATGCTCCATGGGAGCAAGAAGAGGAGGACCTGAATACACACTCTCAGGCACAGACACACACGCTGTGGTGACTTTTTCAGCGCTCACCTCGAGTGCCCAACACTGATGCTTTTAGCAAATACGTTCTGAACTATTGAACCCGTCGATAGGAAAGCTGTAAGGCAGGACTGTGCAAAACATAAGTAGAAATTAGCCAGCAACTTTGAAAAGAGGCCTCGTATCCAAAGAAACATATGGAAAACTTAAAAAAAAAAAAAGAGGAATCTAACATATGAAAACCCAGTCCCACTGGAATGTTTTTTCATACACAGTATAAACGCCACATAAATAAAACCGCAAAGCTCTGCAGGCGTACATGAGTGGACGTGAGCCCCCAGCACCCTCCTGTTCGGGCCTCCGATGGGGAGTAAAGCCTGGGTGAGTTTCCAGAGACAAAAACTGTTTGGAAATCCTTCCTCCTGGGAACGGGGGCCCTGGTTCCAAGGAGACTTTGGCCAGTCCCTTAGCGTAGCCTGACGCAGTGTGCGAAACAGTCCTCCTTAAGTCTGTGGTTCAGGTTGTAAGACTCTGAACTTTGGGGATACCGGTGGATGGCGAACATGTTTTAAGGACAAAGATTTTCCGGTTTGAGCAGAAGAGTAAGAAGTAACTGTAGCGGTACGTGTAAAGTTTAGGACTTCCGGGGGAAGAGTACTGGCCGTTCACTGCCCAGCAGCACACCCCCTTCTCGCCACGTCCTGGTGAAATTTTCACTTAGGAGGTACGGTCCCACTGTTGGTCTTGTTCCCTGTGTAAATCTCTGGTTCGAAAACTTTGCGGCATTCAAGGCGTGTCAAGCTTGAGGGCTGAAATGTCACTTTAAAAGCAGGGGTTAAAAAGGTCACACAGCTGCAAATAATAATAGCCCAATGAAATTCAGATTCTAGCTGCAGCCCACTTTAAGAATAACACTGAGACAGGAAACAAGCCTACTAGATATTTTTTCCCAGTAAGGCTAGGAAGAATACAGCTGATCAAATGTGTGTATGCACACATGGTCATGTGTGTGTGTGTGTGTGCGTGTGTGTATGAGACAGAGAGACAGACACACAAAGAGAGATGGAGAAAGACATATAAGACAAGCCAGAGACACAGAGAAATAGGCACACAAAGAGAAAGACTTTTAGACAGCGAAGATACAGGAAAAAAAGAGAGACCTACACAGAAAGGCAGAAAGGGATACAAGGACACACTCACAAAATAACTGATTTTCTTGGACTTAAATTCAAGGGTGTTTATTTTTCTATTTGACCGTATGATATTAAGGTTAGAAAACTAGAGGTATATTGGAAATAATTAACTTCCACGAATTGTTTTTTCATGTGGTATCTCTTTGAATGGTCTGATTTTACAATGTTTTCCTAAATGGTCATGTTTTATAGATGAGCAAAGGAGATAGTGAAAGGTACAATATCCTTCACAAAGAAAGAAAGTCTTAGCCCCACACTGGATATAAAATTCTCTTCCAGGAGCTAGCCATGTGTTGGGAAAACCATCCTACCTCCTTGAATTTCTGTTGGGTTATTATTATATGTGGCTCTTTGCCTTTCTGACCAATATGTTGAGAGAAATACTTGTTTTTTTCAGAAGCATGAAGTACATATTGGCTATGCACTTAACTAATGTAGTTAATGAGCAACTTTTGTTTCCAGAAACAAAGACTGATCTGCTCTCACACAGCTTGACTAACTCAAGATGCTCCTGTTTGTTAGCTGTCCTCAGCACTGTAGGAAGGACCTATTTTCCCCTCTAGAACCTTTTTGGCAATCTTGTAAGCTCAGCAAGGTAGCGAGGTCTCTTTCACATGAGTCCTGTCCAGAAGGCTCTTTCCACACTCGCAGTAGGCCAATAAATGTCGACAGATGTTATTAACTTCATATTAAAATTCCAGCCCCCCCTTCAGATCTATAATCCATTCATGGTCAGATTAACAATGTCAGAGCTGATGGGGACATATCAATATTGTCATTAGTGCTCATTTGTATGTACAACTTCAGTTTGCATTTTTGAAGCTCCCATAACTTTCGGCGTTGATAAAAGTGCATACAGATTTTCAGATGAAAACAACGTTGTTAGTGTCCTGATATTTCAAATCCTGTGTCACTGTATGAATCTGTCTGCTGTTACTGGAAGAAATTTGTTCCATTCTAAGATTAGAGACCTGAGATTGGAGTTTGGTGTTAAGGATCAGTATCAGCTTCCTATGATTCAGACAGGGAAGCATCACTCTTGGCTGATTATAGCAAACTTCGTTGATGTAGGTTTTTTCCCTTTGAGCTCGGTTGTTGCCCTTGCTTAAAATACATATTTATAGAAATTTGTGTAGACTGTCCAAGTTTTTGGTAACATTTGTTTTTTTGCAATATTTGCCTTTCATGAAATGGTAATTCCAAGTATATCTCTAAATGCCTGGCAAAGCATTTGAATGGATTGCATCAGCCATTGTGGAAGATTTCCCATTTTAGACCAGGAGGAATTTGTGGGGTCAAACACTGAACAATGAAAGAGATTCTTGCTCATTTCAAGGCTGAGGAATCCAGTGGCAGTTGAGGGTTTGAATTGTAAATCAAGCCTGTCATCTCCTTGTCAACTGGGAAAAACCTCTACTCACTTTATGTACTATTAGGGTTTGTTATTAGGGTTTTGTGTTGTTTTCCAAAAATTTGAAGGGAAATTAGACTCATAAGGCATTTGTTCTAAGTGAACATTGAATCTGAACTTTGGAGAAGAGGAACAAAAAATAGAGCTGTTTAGAAACTCCTAAATGATTAGATAGTGTCTGCCACAATTATGACTGTATCTAACCAAATTTATGGGGTCACTCAGTGTTTCTCAACGGGTGCTCTGTAGGGATCATAAGTAGCCAGCACATGGCTAAGAGACTGGTCTTCAGTGGCCTCACTGTCTATGGCAATATTAACAGACCGAACTTAGAGTGAATTAAGACGCTTACATGTGAAGTTTAATGGAAACTAGCCTCATCTCAGTGTTTTCACCAAAAGCAACTTTGACATCTTTTTTCATGAAGTCTGGTGAACTGTCTTCCCTGGCCATAACTGAGAACGAGTGGAACAAGGGGTCTGCACAACCTCTCGCCTTGCTGAAAATTTGGTTCTGGGCCCAAAAGTTTGAGAACCACTGCCTTAGGAGTAGAGAAAAGGCAAGCTGTTTGGGGTGGTTTATGATGATGATTCAGGATTCATTATCCATTCCACAAATATTTATTGAACGCCTACCATGTCAACTCTACACAGTGGAGCCTGGGGTATGGCGACTGCCAAACAAAACTGGATTCATTAAAATGTCCCAGCTGGTAAAACAGCAGAATGGGAAATAAGAGGTTGAGGCATGACTTCGGAGGCCCTAATGCAGAGCAAGCTGGCTAAAATCATGTCTGAGTGATTTGCCCCACTCAGTGGATGATAAGAAGAAAAAGATTTGCGGGGCTTTCGAAGGAGTCCGTTGGAGAGAATAGTGATCACACTCTTTGCTGGAAGAGAACCATAATAATAGACCATAAAAAGAGACCTGGTTCTTCACTAATACATCAGACCAGATCGTACTAGTTGATAAAAGTAATGAAGCCCGTGTGGCAGAGCGGTACCATTTAGTAAAACCATCACAAACACCCACACAGCAAGCAATGAGCAAGGGCGTGCTGTTTGCCGAGGGTTGAATGTGGGAACTGCAGTGCGTCAAAATAAAGCAGTTGAGGTTCACACACTTCTGTATACACACCCACTCACCGTAGACTTTATTAATCACTTCAGCCTATTTTATTTTAGCAACTGCCATTTTACCCTAGGACTTTCATTCCGGCACCGTGTTGCCAAAACATTTGGGCCGTGGGATCCGTAGCATATGATAAATTAGTACAGCTTCATTCATGTTTAAAACATAGAATGATAAAATGACAGTAGCAACTCAGTTGAATATACTGCTGACTGACATCTAAACTATTTGAAGGCAACCTGTATTTCTCTGATTAATCATATGGCTGTAAACGTAACATCCATACCATGATGGCTCAATAAGACAGAGTAAATCTCTACGGCTGGGGCCTATTCCGCCTTCAAGCATCCACACCATAGTCTAAGTCCGTGGCATCTGCTGCAGCTCCTATGCACGTTACCCATTGGTTATGGCACATTGTAGCCAACAATTAAGATAAAATAGCTCATGCTGATACCAGCCAGAATTGCTAGATTATTCCCATTGTAGGCTTGAACTTACGGAGAAAGTCGGCATTTTGGTGAACCAGCGTGTGGGGTAGAGTTGTGATTATGGTAGAAAAATACTTTCTTCTCATACTTACCTGGCGGGGCTTGGCCCATCTCTCTCCTCACTTTGGCTTTTTAGTGAATCTCTTTCAACCTTCAGTAGTGGCACTTCCAATCTTGACCACTGCTATTAGTTGGACATTAATCTAATTATTATCACTAATTACTACTTCTGGACGTATGCCGTAAATGCGTTTATATGGAGCTTTCCCTTTTTACTGTCAGATAATCTTAGTATTGGTTTTCTTTTGTTGTATTGGCATTCTTTTGTTACCTTAGCGACTAAAAGTCTTAGGTGGCATCCAAGGAAGACTCACCTTATAGCAGATTCTCCTTTATAAATAGAGAATAGTTAACGTTATGGTGAGGATTAAGTAACACTTGTCCACAGAACCTCCCCCACCAGCCACCTCCAAACACACACACACACACACACACACACACACACACACACACACACCACACACACCCTTAAATACAGAGAACTTTCGGGGCGCCTGGGTGGCGCAGTCAGTTGGGCGTCCGACTTCAGCCAGGTCACGATCTCGCGGTCCGTGAGTTCGAGCCCCGCGTCGGGCTCTGGGCTGATGGCTCAGAGCCTGGAGCCTGTTTCTGATTTTGTGTCTCCCACTCTCTCTGCCCCTCCCCCGTTCATGCTCTGTCTCTCTCTGTCCCAAAAATAAATAAAAAAACGTTGAAAAAAAAAATAAATACAGAGACCTTTCTCCATAATTTGGGCATGTCTTACAGGCCTCCTCACTGATCAGTGTGATACAGGAATGAAGGAGCCGAAGATTATGTTCATAGCCTTATTGTAAAGAGGGGGTATTGAGGCCTGAAGCAATTAAATGACCCAGCCCAGTTAGGCAGATCATGGTCACAGAGACAGAAAAGTTCCAGGAAGGCATTTAAAAATTTACTAGAAAGACAAAGCATATTTAATTAATGGATAACTCAATTACTCTGTTGTTTTTTTCTATCTTGGATCAAAACCACTTTCTCACCCTTTATTTTGAGGCTTAGAAGTAAATCAGCATTCACAGGGGACAGAAGGGATGCTCTGTGATAAGTGATTTGAGAAGTCATTTTAATTGCTCATGACTTTCCTCAGACGGGGACAAGTGGAAAGCTCCTAAAGATACTTGTTTTTTTTACTTCTCATTCCACATATAATAGAGTAAAATCATTTAAGCAATACATCTGACCCAGGAAAGCTATAAAATGATGCTAAGTTGCCGCGTTGGTAAGTGACCAGTGGGCAGTCAATCCAGACACAGATCGGAAAGGGTATTTACTGAGTGAAAATTGTATGAAGAGGAAGCAGTGTGAAGAAGAATTTGCATTTGTAAATTTGTTTTGTTTTTTAATATCTGACCAGGAGTGTTGCCTAAGGCAAGTCTTTTCGCTTGGTATTTCAGAAAAGTGAAAGCGTGCACCTGTTTCCCAAAGAACAGATATGAAGTCTGTTAGTGTTTGGGGCAAGGGTATAGTGACAGACAGATTAGCGTTGGGTTTTTTTGCAAGATAATAAAGCTTCCTTGGACAAAGGGTAACTATTTCTTGAGTAGAAGCAGAGTTCCCTCTTTCAAGGGTGAAGGTAACTTGGGCCTCCTTTGGTATCACCTGCAGGTACCATTTTAAGGAAGCAAGTTCCTTCCTGTGCTTCAGAGATAAAGCAATAGGCTTTAGTCCATGAGTCCCTGAGAGAGCCACGTCCCGCCAGCAGCACACGTAGCTTATTTAAACTCAACTCTAAAATTGGCAAGAAAGAAAAGTGTGACTTAGAAGACGGTTTAATTGTGAAACTTAAATTTGCATAGTACTTCACGATGTCTAAAAAATTTTTATGTTGCTGTATAGATCGGTAACCACAAAACCACGTGTATGTACTTTTATCGGGTTGGGGGAGGATTTGTCAAGGTGATTTTGATTATGCTCAAGTTTTGCCTCATAAGCTTACCTCAGAACCTCACCCCTACATAAGAAAAGACCCACACTCGAATTTAACCTATGCCTGAGACCGTAACGTAAGATTTCTCCCCACAAAGCTACCTTACGCCAGATAACAGCTGCAGATCAGATGGGCGATGGCCTTAATGTAATATTGATTTCAAATCAGCCTGTACAACCAAAATAACAAAATATCCCAGGTGACGTTTTCCGTCTTGTCTTATTTCTGTTTCTCCCTGCATAACTCGGGTACTTTTTGTTGAGGCATCCGTGAATCCCTGAGATGAAAGGGAATTTAAAATCATGGCTCACCACTGGGGTCATTTGCTGAGCTGGCTGCAGGGCTATTTTGCATCCTGTGGCTGTCCTGAAGCTTGGTGGGGCGATCATGGGTGAATTATGTGACTGCTGCTCAGGGTTGGTCACCACACTGGTGACAACCCCATTCGCTTCCTCCTCTCCCGCCGACTCCAAAGGGCAGGTGTGAACTTTACTTTGGAATCTTCTTGCGCAGGTGCGGTCTTACCAGGCAATAACATAGTCCAGGTGGTTTTCCAGAGGCAGAATCTCTGCTGCACAGCCCCATGGCATTTTTCTTCAAAGTACAATAAATACGCACTCAAGCGAACAATAGGAAGGCAGACTGCAGGAAGCCTAATGAACTTCAGCGGGACCTGTGCTCACGTTAACGTTTATCTTGTCTAATTTGGGGATTGGCATTGCAAGGGGCTCCGAGCAATCGCCTTTCTCATGTTTCTTAGGTAGAAGCAGGAGATATTCATGGCTTTCTGTTTTCCTTCCTCCCTCTCCCCGTGACCCTTCAGATTTATGAGGAATCCAAGATGAATTTGGAGCAGGAGAGGCCGTTTGTCTGCAGTGCCCCAGGCTGTTCGCAGGTGAGTGTGAGAATCCTTTGGTCTGTTTTGCCAGAGACTACCTGCCTTCTGACAGGAAAGCAGCTCTCACTTGCCAATCATGCCTGCTGTGGGTTTGCTTTCTTCACCAAGATGTCGTCAAAGCCCCCGTCACCATCCCCACCCCCCATCATCTTCCTCATCATTACTATTTTCTACTTTGAATAGTTTGAACTACTTCCCTCAAAGCCCCGTGAAATACATCAGCATTGGCCTCTTCCATCCTTAACTTTCCCCCTGGAAGTAAGCCAGACGCATCCTGCCCACCAGATGTTCAGGACTGTTATTTCAGAAAGGGGAGGGAGGACGCTGCTTTTACAATAGTCACTTGATATGGGGCCTTTGGATTACTGGTGGAATAGCTCACCATCAGAGCTGAATTCTGTTTTGTTTTGTTTTCCTCTTTGAGTAAAACAAACCCCCTATAACTCTTCTAGAACCCACAGTGTTTCCACTTATCTAAACCTCAAGAGGGGAGATTAAACATCAAACCTCTTTGCCTCCAATGGCTCCCATCAGGCAGAATCGTTGTGAGGATTAGATGAGATACTGCATGTAGAGTATTTAGTATAGGGCCTGCACATAATAGGTGCTCTATTAATGTTCACCGTTGTTGCTACTACTGCTGTTGTAATTACGGACCGTGTGGCAGGATTTCCCAAGCTTGGCACTATTAGCACTTGGGGCTGAATGATTCTTCGTTGTGAGGGCTGTCCTGTGCGTGACAGGATGTTCGGCAGCCTCCCTGACCTCTCCCTTGGGGGCGAGGTCCCCTTGGGAGCCACCATGGCCCCCGGTTGAGAATGACTGCCCGATGGTTTGCGTTTTTGGCTTTAGCTTTGTTTCTTTTTGGACCTCTTCCCTTTCGGGTGTCCCCTGATTCTCGCTGATGCTCTCCCAGCCCGTTTTATGTGTTGCTATGAGCCGTCTTTTCTCCTTTTTGGAATCAGGCAGGGTATAAATAAATAATGCCACAGACGTGTGGTCACCGGTGTCAGACGCTGCTAGAGCCGGGGCAGTGAGAGGCTGAGCAGAGGCTGTTGGGTTTGGCTATTGGGTTCTGGCGGGTGACCTATGAAAGAGGAGTCCGGGCGGGGACCAGGTTGGAAGGGATTAACGAGTGAGTGGGTGGTGAGGCAGTGGAGGTGGCCAGCATAGAGGACTCTTTCAAGAGCACCAGGGCATGACGGGAAACAGAGTGATATAATGGTAGCCTGAGAAGGAAGCAGCCTGAGAGAGGTTCTTTTTAAGCGAGAGGCTAGCCAGGCGGGGTTTAGTCTAGGACGCTGGTAGTGAAGGTTGAAGAGGTGAATTTCCAATGACCTTGAACTCAGTGAAGGAGCAGCCTTCTCCCCTGAGAAGGCTGAGTGGACCGGTTGGACAAAATGAGGCTTGAGGATTTCCATAGTTTCTAGGTTGCCCGGTGAAACTCCAAGCCTTCCCCCTCAACCCCTTGCCAAAGTTAAACGTAAAGATGCATCTGAAACTTGATGTTTTTATTTAATGTGTTTCTTTCTCTTGATAGGCTGTTTAAAAAAAAAAAATATGCGCAGCTTTCAGCTGAAGACGTGTTAGAATTGAGGAAATGTCATAGTTCCCTAGTGGTTCCAAGGGTCTCCCGGCGGAGTGTTAGCCAATCACGGTCAAGTCAATTGTTGTGATCATGGCATTTACGGTAATGACCGTCCAGAGCCTGGGAACCTGCATAGAGAAGAAAGGATGGCCGGGGATTGGAAAGGGGAGAGTAAATATGAGTTACCAGTGCTTGTGCTGCATTGGGGGTGATGTTTCCCCCTTTTCCCTCAATGGAAAGAAACTTTGCTGCATTAGGAATGGTCTACAGTACCTGGGAGGTTTTTTGTGTTACGGCTCCGTATACATTAGCTTTGTCCCAGAAGTCAAGAGAAACAAGCTTCTTTTGCTCTTTCTGATCTCACAGATTCCATTGTTAATTTCACTGCCCCTTTGCCCTCAGCATGAACATGTTTTGAGTTCCAGTGGCTTCTCTCAGCTGTGTACCTGTTGTAGACTCTACATTTTGGTTATTTACAATTTGCTGCTATATTCCTGGTAAATTAAAAAAAAAAACCCACGATGCCCTGTATTGTCTCTTTGGGGAGGGGTTTATAGTTAACATGGCATACTATGGAGATTATTGTCACTTAATAAGTATTGTGGTTAATATTCTATTATGGGCTGTTATTTTATGGAGCCAAAAAATGGCTTACAAATACGAAGTAAAGGCTATTGCCATGTTGTTTGTTGATTATATATATCACAGTAAAAATTAAAGTAAGGATTTTAGCAGAAAGACTAAGAAGTTTACCCTGTCTATAAACCACACATGGTAGTGTCCCATATTGTAAGGTGTTATAAAGGACCAAGAAAATAGATGAAACTTGATCAAAAACCCCTGTTGTTACAAATCAAACTTCTATGTAGTTAGAAATCTGACATAATTACCATGCTTTGCTGATTCTAAATGCGCCAATATATATGATACAAATAACAAATAAAGAAATGATTTGTATTCCCCAAACTACTTTTATTCCAAAGGATTTAGTGCAGTGAATTCCCTCATTCATATGAACCCAAATCTATACACGTTGCAAAGAAGATGCCTACCACGGTATGCAATAGTGATCGAAACTTAAAATGACTATCCCAAGGGACTGGGAAGCTCCAAGAGATTTTCTAAATTGTCAAAGATTCGGAAATGTTCAGCAGAGTTTATTGCCTTTGGTTGTATTTTCATTTGACTTTGGTAAAGCAGACACTTTGTTAAGTTCAGTTATCAAAAACATACCAGTCTGAGTCAGGGGAGGCTAGGATCTGCTCCAATAACAAATTATCCCGAAGCTTCAATGGCTTAAACCAACAATCGCTAATTTCAATTGCGCAAGCATCCATTTCTATCGGAGCTTGGCAGGACATTCTTCATAATCTTTTAGAATTCAAAAATGCTCTTCATATTCCTGCAGAGATTTAGGAAGATTGAGGAGCCACTATTTCTTATATTGTAAGTTGCCAGACTAAAGGGGAGATGGTCTTGCACCACGAATTAGTTGCTGACATATGAGTAATGTGTCATTTCCATTCATGACTCCATGGGCAGAACGAGTCACATGGCCCCACCCAACCACAAGAGGGCCAGGAAATCCAGTCCCACTATATGACTAGAAGCCAGACAGCTGAAAACATTTGAGAGCTACATTTTTGATAACCATAACATCATTCTTTGAAAATTAATAATAAAGTGTTGGTTTACGATACTGTACAGAGTATAGAATCCTAAAAATGATTTTCCATGTTACTATAAGTCATATACATATACTTATAAAAGATCATATAATGAGTGTGCAAGGTCGTCATCAACAGAAACGTTCCAAACAAATGGCATGTGCACATTTGTAGGTGTATGTATCAAATAGTTGAGCATGACGTGGAATTCCTTCCCAATGTCTGACATGAATCAAAATTCTTTTCCTACTTCATGCATTTCTCCTACTTTTGGTTAATCTATAGATAATGTGTAGCATACTTATTATGCCTTAGACTTAATTTTAGACAAAAGTTCCAAATAGTTTTGCGAAACTCCGGGGCTACTTAGGTCTAAATTCATTTTTTTTTTCTACTTTGGACATGTTTTTCTCCCACGTAGAGGTAGAAATGAGAGAATTTTACTTGGCTTCTTTGGGAACATAAATAAACATTGAACATTCATTCAAACACTCGAATTCTTTGAAGGTATAGCATATTTCTATTGTATATATTACTTGAATACTTTCAATATTGTTCATTTCTTCTTTCTCATTGATTCTTTAAACACAAAGTTAGGGTCTTCCTTCAGATGCAAACCTCTAGTTCCTAAGGAAATACCTAATTTACTGATGAGTCATGATAGTTGACTATATTCGAAGACTATCTAGGAAGTAGAGGTTTTTAAAAGGAATTCCCAGAGGAGGAACGGGGAGCCAGAGATGATGGCAGGCAAAGGTCTCTATTTCTTATTACTCTTAAGCCAGATTTTGCTGCAACCTAGTTAAGCCCCCGGTAAACTATAATGGCAATAATGATGCATATATTTGGGTGCAATTCAAAGGAACATCTCTGCCCATTTGCTTGCAAAAAATAATTTGTCATTTAACTTAGCATGCTTTCACACTTTTTCAGAACTAATTTTTTGTTTTGCCTGTCACATACGCAATGCTGAATACATCTCTTTCTCTGTGATGGCAAATATATGTTATAAAACTAAATGGCTCCTCTCCCCTCTTCCCACCCCCCCCCCTTTTTTTTCTATTTGTCTGACAGCGCTTCCCAACAGAGGACCATCTGATGATTCATAGGCACAAGCATGAAATGACTTTGAAGTTTCCCTCAATAAAAACAGACAGTATGTTATCAGGTAAGGAGCCATCAAGCAAAAAGGCTTTGGGTGAACAGCATCAGCCGCACGGGAGATACTTGTTCAACTTATGATAGGATAGTTTCCAATGGCAAATGCCGTGCCTTGAAGACATATATTTCTAAGGTACAGCAGAGACTTAAAATAATGGTAAGCAAAAATGTAATCAGCTAATGTGGTGTTCACTCAAATAACTGGAGAGCTGGGACTTCTCATTTTCAGGAACGCAAAATGTTTATTACTATGAAAGTTGGCTCCATCTAAGTATTTTAAAAATCACATGCCTGTAATCAGTCAAGCAAAACACCTTCACTGAGCATTTGTGATGCACACTAAGCTGTCCTGAGCGCCATGGGAAGTGCAAAGATTGATACGATTTCCGTTCCTGAGGATGTCACAATGTCGTGGACGTGTGAAAATTTAGCCGCGAGGACTATGTTTCAGATGAGTGTTTGGAAAATGCCATGTGACTTTAGCAGAAGGAACTTCCTCTCTTTCTCTCTCTCTCCCTCTCTCTCTCTCTCCTTTGCATTGTGGTGGTCAGTGAAAACTTTTTTAAAGAAACAGAGCCTGCCTCCTAAGTGGAAGATTAAATGAGATGATAATGCAGAGGAACGTAGCCAGTGTTCAGCAAATGTGAGCAGAAATAATAATAGCAATCCATCAAGTAATTGCTATTCCTTCCTATTTTTGATAGGTGGTGGCGGTAAGTTAAAACAGAGTGCAGGGCCAGGAGTGGGCAAACTTGAACTCTAGCATGGGCTCTGACTCCACCGGCCAGATAACCCTGAGCCACATCAGTGAACCCTTTTGGGCCTCAGTTTCTTTCCACATAGAATGGGAATGATTTTATCTGCCCAGTCTATTTCACAGGCTTATTGTGAAGATCCAGTGAAAGAATGTCAGCGAAAGTGTTTCACAAACCCTGGCAGGGTAATCGAAGTGTTTCCTGTTACCCTTTTAGGCTAGAAATATTTCACCGAAGCCACTGTCTTCTTGGCATCATGAAAGAGATAATATGCCCATAAACATGCTTTAAATGATATCAGAAGAGAAACGGACTGCCCTGGCAGGCCTGGCTCATATAATTTCGCATTTCTATGGCACTTAAATTTTACGAGTATTTTATTATCCCTATTATTAGTAAATCCTCCAAGAGTTTTGTCAGACAGGTTATTATTACAAGTCATATTTTACTGATAGAGAAGAAGGGGCATAGGGACATGGAGAAGCTCGCCCAGGCTTACCGCCGGGGGCAAAGACAAGGGTCCTTCGTTCTGCAGTCCTAGCCCGCAGACTGGCATGGCCGCTGCATTGTCGGGCTTCAGCGGTTTGTATCAACAACCAGACAATCCTGGCGCCAGGGCCATCCACACGTCTCACAAACCCGCCAGTGACTCTTTAGTAGTGTGGATGTGCTGTGATTTCGAAGAATCTCGAGTCCAAAGGCAGTGTCTTTCCTTGCCTCCGCCACCACCCGTCACCTCTCAGCCTCTTCGTTTGGATCGAACTAGTTGGCTCTTCAGAACTCGTTTCATCTTCCCTTACGTCTAGAAGCAGAGTTGCAGAAGCGTAGATCTGCAAGAATTATAAAAGCCCAGAAGTGTTAGGAGGGGTCGTCTGTTCTTTTGTTTTTTTATCGTTTCTTCTGTTCTGTCAGTCGTCTGTCATTCCCATTATGAAGCGGTGTGACTTTATCGTTGAACGATGAGCATATATATATATATGCAAGTAGCAGGGCTGGAGATGTTGCAATTCCCAATATTTAAATTTATCGGTTCTCCTCTGATTTTTCCCAAGTGGAAGCCCTCAAATAGGCTTCTTAGTGTTAGGACAGGGGGAGGTGTGTGTTAAGGAGTAGAAATGATGTGCAGATACTGCGGCTTAGTGGTAAGGACCAGGTAGTATCTTTCAGGTATACTGCTGGAATGGCCCTACGAGGAGCCCCATCCGAAGGTCCGAAAAAAAGGAACTAAGGATGTGTGAACACATATATTGCCTGTAAACAGATTTTATTTATTTATTTATTTATTTATTTATTTATTTATTTGGAGAGGGGAAGAAAGAGAGAGCGAGATCACGAGCTAGGGAGAGGGGCAGAGGGGAGAGAGAGAATCTTAAGCAGGCTCCATGGTCAGCACAGAGCCAGATGCAGGGCTCGATCCTACCACCCTGGGATCGTGACCTGAGCCGAAATCAAGAGTTGGATGCTCAACCAACTGAGATGCTCGGGTGCCCCTGGGGGCCACTTTTTTTTCTGTTGTTGCAATATCCAATTACACAAAATTTCATTTCAGATGAAGTGGAGCTTGACATAGAAAGAGAAAGTAGGGTATATATGTTTATCACTAATTTCAGAATATCTGGTTAACTTGTATTTTGGAAAATCACCTCCTCCTTCGTTAATTGCAAATACTATAGTTAGAGACATTAGTGAGATGCCACAGATAGGCTTTTTGAAGGTAAGTGTCCAAAGCGTTGTCAGATCTGAAATAATTTCCTGGCTTTGTCATAAAGTCCATTTTATTCAGGCCAGGTACAACTTACTACTCAAGATGATTGTAAATGATCTGCGCCATGCCATAAGGCAGAGTAGTAAAAGTGACAGTCATGATGTTTTATTAGCATGAGTGCTCTTATGGATAGACAGTAAACATAAAACCTCAGTTTAAAGAGACAGTACCAGTTGGTACATGAATGGGGTGGTGGTGGTGGATTCTGAGCCAAAAACTTCTAGACCCTCCCACCTTGGCCCTCCCATCCTTATTTGATTCATGTGGTACATTTCCAGAGTCCCGATATGATGATGGACTTGAGTCTTTCCCTTTAGCTGTTCTTGTTGTGAGTGCAGATAATTTCATGGTGAGAGAGGTTGTGATATCAGAGATTTTTAGGGGCCAAGGCAGAAATGGGAGCCGACTGAGAACATTATACTGTCACATACAGGTTGTAAAATCACCAGCTATTATGCGACAAAAGATGTGTTTGGTTTGAAAATTATGATCAAGTTTTAGTATTAGAGCTAAAAGAGTATGGCGTTTGGGTCTATTTTAATGGTATTGTGATTACGCATTCAGGAATTCCTAAATCTCGCCCTGTCAGAAGCCCCAAACCCCACTTATTTACAGAGTTCCCAGGTCCTGTACAGGAAAAAGCCAAAATGGGAATCAAAGTGCAACTTTATTTATAGCCAGACAAGCAAATAATATTCCACATGAGAAGTGCGTGCATGCGTGTGTGTGTGTGTGTGTGTGTGTGTGTGTGTGTGCGCATATTGGGAGAGTATGGTGGAAATATTGACCTAGAAGATGACAGATTTTGCTTCCTGAAAAGATAGAGTTTGCTTCATGAAATTTAAGAGTGTTGCAGACCTTTTCTCAAAAGGTAAAACCCAATCAACATCTCATCTGAGAAAGAGATACGCAAAACCACACCTTTAAACGCCTCCATGCAAGACATCATAGCCCAATTAATGCTGGAGGCAACTGGTGTGTGTACTTGGAAGGAAATTGGAACAGGCATCTGCTGAGGTGTGGAAAGAGGGGCTAAAGTTGTCTCTCCACCGTCACTTATTCATTCATTCAACAAACACTGAGTGACTGCAAAGATCCTATTGTGCTAGGTGCTGGGGATGTGGCACTGAACACGACAGATGAGGCCCCACTTCTGTGGAACTTACTATACTCTACCGGGGGTGGGGAGGAAGAGAGGTAATTGATGACACCCCTCCCCCCAGATTAATAAATAATGAGTTAGTGACAAGTGTGAAGATGAACCATGACAATGTGAAGTAAGTGTCTAACCGGCTGCTAAAGGAGGTCAGGAAAGGCCCCTCCACATTAGTGGCATTTCAACTAAGACCCGATGCTCAGCACTGTCGGCTCCAGTGTCCTTTCTCTTTGTCTTCTGAATATGTGGGGCTGAAAGTGGTGACCCCACAACACCAGATATGGTGCAGCCGAAACACACGGAAGAGAGGTGAGAGAGACTGGCTTCCTCATTCCGCCTTCCTTATTCCCATTCAATGCAGAGATCTACTGTAAATGACAGTAGAGTCCCTCAGAACCCCATTGGGTCCCTGGATTAAGTCTAGCATGAGGGACTATCTCTAATTCCAGGCTCTACACCTAATTCTCACCATGGAGAAAGCAAGAAATTCAGTGAAGTAGAACATGAGATTGATTATGATTAACTGGATGATCTCAGAACCCAAATCCATTGCTCATGGCCATTTGCTACAAACCTACATAATAATCCATGGGCATTTTAAAGGGAAAGTCAGAGAAAAGGTGACCATCTCATTGCAAATTCTTTTTGGAATGAACTAGGGTCTTAAAAAAAAGACTGAATAAGTAAATCTCTCCCTCTCTCTCTCTCTCTCTCTGTCTCTCATGTGGGTGCGCACACGCGTGCGTGCACACACACACACACACACACACACACACACACACACACGGACCATACTTACCTCCTCTTCCATTGATGATGAAGGTACATAGTGACTTCCCACTACTGAAATTCATCAGATCTCTATGGAACAGAGGGTGGCGGAAATGGCTTTGCATTGAAGGGCAGCATGATAATAACAATAGTTACCATTTATTGCCTTGCCTTATACCTATAATTGTGCCTCCTGCTTTATGTACATTATGTTATTTAATCCTGGCCACTTTTTTCACACAAAGAAATAAGATCAGGAGGGTAAGCAGTTTGTCCAAAGTTCCTGTCTATAATTTTCTCATTGTACATCTAGATTTGCTGAGCTACATGCACTAAGAACATGGTTTGGTGTTACATTATTGGCTTACTGCTTCATCATATGGAGAAAACAGTCAAAAGTTTTTAGAAAGAGATTATGTTAACACACTAGCATTTACAGGAACAAAGAGTGCGTTTTAAATCAGATTTTCTTCTCCATTATGACAAGTGGCAATGGGCATGAATAGGAGTTGTCAGCCTGTCATTCATGTTTCCAGCTGGTCAAGCAAAATTAATTTTGAATGATTCACCTGATTACCTCGGAGGCCTTGATCTGCAGTACTCTTTATATATGAAAAACTGGCTTCCAGTCTATTCCAACTGGAAACTAACATCTTTGACAAAGAGTGTAGGAGAACTCTGGCAGCTGGTGACTGAGTGGAAATCTGAAGCTTTAGCTTCCATGGTTCAGGGCAGGGCTTGATCAGAGGGTCACTTTGGATCCCTCAGTTCACCTGGCCTGCGGAGACATGATCTCCTGGTGTTCATAACCCTCTTCACCAGCTCAGCTCCTCTCACATGAATTAAAACTATGGCTTGAGCTGCCTGGGCAGCTCAGTCGGTTAAGCATCCGACTCTTGATTTGGGCTCAGGTCATGGTCCCAGGGTTGTGGGATCGAGCCCCTCATCAGCCTCTGTGCTGAGCATGGAGCCTGCTTAAGATTCTCTCTTTCCCTGTGTCCTTCTCTCTGCTTCACTCTCTCTCGCTCTAAAAATCAATAAATCAATAAATCAAATATTAAAATAAATAATACAATAATAAAGATATAATATATACAAACTTATAAATATTTATATATATAATTTGGATGCTATAAATAATAAAATAAAAAATAAAATAAACAAATAAAAAATAAATAAAATAAAATAAAAATAAATAACATTGTGGCTTGATTGCTGTGAACACTTTGGCTAGGCCATGGCTGACCGTGAGTAGGTGTGGATTATATACTTGATTAATTTAAATCTGAATCTGGGGGCGCCTGGGTGGCGCAGTCGGTTAAGCGTCCGGCTTCAGCCAGGTCACGATCTCGCGGTCCGTGAGTTCGAGCCCCGCGTCAGGCTCTGGGCTGATGGCTCAGAGCCTGGAGCCTGTTTCTGATTCTGTGTCTCCCTCTCTCTCTGCCCCTCCCCCGTTCATGCTCTGTCTCTCTCTGTCCCAAAAATAAATAAACATTGAAAAAAAAAATTAAATCTGAAGCTTCTGGAGCTTCTGGAGCCCTATGTCATATGAGTTGCCCTTGTCAGAGCATTTTCTAGTTGATTCAAGGCCCTCCCAAGGGCCTCTAGTCCACCAGCTCTCCACCTAGACAGTAAATGGATTGCAGCATTCGATCCAGGAGTCTGCCTGTGTCTCATCTCTCGCTGACCTCTGGTGTGGGTATCACCCACACCATGGCCAACGCTTAAACATCCCACCGCTGTTGTTTAAAAACCAGAGTTGCCTTGGTTTGTCCCATGGAAGCACTGCCTCTTGGGACAGATGCAGGGAAAGAGTAACATCAGTGTTGCAGAGAGGACCCTATTGCTCCTATTGTATATTCACACTCAATAAAAGGCACATTTATTGTATAAAGGAGCCTGTCTAAAATTCCGTGGAATTCTGTCAGTTGTTACTGATTATTGCTTTTATAAAGGATTGTGTTATTTTAAAATTCATTTAGGGGCGCCTGGGTGGCTCACTTGGTTGAGCATCCGACTTCAGCTCAGGTCATGATCTCGCGGTCTGTGAGTTCGAGGTCCGCCTCGGGCTCTGTGCGGACAGCTCAGAGCCTGGAGCCTGCTTTGGATTCTGTGTCTCCCTCTCTCTCTGCCCCTCTCCCGCTCATGCTGTGTCTCTCTCTCTCTCTGTCAAAAATAAATAAACATTTAAAAATTTTTGAGAAAAAAATTCATTTAATGTAAACCCTCTTAATTAAGACATTATGAAAACTCAGGGATAGGGATGAAGTAAGAAATTTTCAAGAAAGCACTTGCTGAAAAATTCACGGGATAAATATAACTATAAAAAGAATATCAAAACTAAGAAAAATGCCTTTTCTGACAACCCCAACTCTTACTAAAATAGATATGCTAATTCCAATCCTTTTCTCTATTGATTTGAGCAGCATTCTGCAGGAGTTCCATTAAGCTACGTTTTGTTGGTTGAATCTGAGTCATGCAAATAGTAAAAATGCATTACCTTTTAAAAAATACCCTATAATTAGAATGGTCACTAATTCAAACTGATCTTTCTTATAAGTGGTTTGAATTAGTGGGGCTTTTATAGTGTTCCTAGCCACCATCAATTTAATACGAAATGATGTAAAATTACTTCACATAGTCCTTTAGTGAGACCATAGTTGAGACTATTAGACCAGTGGGTAAGACAATTTTGCTTAGGAAGTTTGCATTCTTCTTCTCTGATATGTTATGGGAACTCTGCTTTTACTGTTTTTTTTTTTTTTTATCACTTGTCTCCTTGCCTTTTTATCATTGAGGAAAATGAAACATAGACAAACGTACAACTCAAATGCAGCTCTGAAACCCAATGAGGTAGCAGCCTATTATTAAATGTAGAGCAGACTAAACACTTTTGAAAAGAAGAATCGGGTTTCAGGCTTTAGCTTTGTGCTTGTCATTTAGACTTTGGAGTAATCATACTTGCTGGGGCTGAAGCATTTGATGCTAGGCAGACTATGGACTGATTGGAAAACTTAGTGAGTTTTTTTCCCCTAATAGTTGTAGCCATGTACTTGTCGTCCTTCCCTGATGTACTGGGGTACAGAATTTCCTATCGTATAACGGAGGGGTGAATTTCTAAATCATATGTCAAGCACTATGGCACTCTTTCAGGTATACAAGAAGGGTCTCTGTATGGCAAGAATCCTCTACCTAGCTGTTTCCAGAGGCAGCGATTCTATGAAAAGGTGCTCCTTTTTCAAGGAACAGACTAACCGTTCCAAGAAGGGAACCTGAAACTGAAATATGACAAACTTTACAAAGGATTTTTTTTTATACCTTTTGGTGCCAATTTTTCTTGTCTGGATGGTAAAGAAATCCCAAGGACATGTAAGGCAGGTAGAATTGGGTAACATACCTTACTTTCCCTGGTCCCGGCTGTCTGGGTCTTCTGAGAAGCTGGTGTGCTCTTTGTGAACTCCCTGCGAGAAAGCAATGTGTAGGTGCTTATGCAGTGCCAATTCAGATTTGCAAAGGTAAGAACGACAAACTACTTTCAACTCAAGGAAAGCCCAAACTCAAAAGTTACTACCTTTTTTTTTTTTTTCAATATATGAAATTTATTGTCAAATTGGTTTCCATACAACACCCAGTGCTCATCCCAAAAGGTGCCCTCCACAATACCCATCACCCACCCTCCTCTCCCTCCCACCCCCCATCAACCCTCAGTTTGTTCTCAGTTTTTAAGAGTCTCTTATGCTTTGGCTCTCTCCCACTCTAACCTCTTTTTTTTTTTTTTTTTTTCCTTCCCCTCCTCCATGGGTTTCTGTTAAGTTTCTCAGGATCCACAGAAGAGTGAAAACATAAAAAGTTACTACCTTTTAGGTTAGTTTGATGGGGTGCCTGAGTGGCTCAGTCGGTTAAGCGTCCGACTTCAGCTCAGGTCATGATCTCACGGTTCGTGAGTTCGAGCCCCACGTCGGGCTCTGTGCTGACAGTTCGGAGCCCGGAGCCTGCTTCGGATTCTGTGTCTCCCTCTCTCTCTGCCCATCCCCCACTCATGCTCTGTCTCTCTCTATTAAACAAATGAATAAACATTAAAAAAAAATCTTTTAGGCTCGTTTGACATTTGGAGTCATTTCTTTCTCTCAGTCAGATGATCCTCACTGAAGTGGAAACACTAAAAGAAAGGTGAGCAGAAGGCCTGCAGTGATCATCTCAGCTCTGAGTTCCCACCGGAACCAGTTCCTGTAAGTCCTTGGAGTGTGGCCTGTTATGACTGAACACACCTTAGACATTACCCACCAATGGGGCATCAGCCACCGTTATTCATGAACTGCTGCTACCATAGCTGATGCATGCTCTTGGTTCTAAATAAGGTGTGGCTTATAAGAATTTTAATTTACGGCCATGGATATTGCTCACCTACTTTAGATCTAATTTCAGCCGGCATAGTCATTTGACAAGGCATTCATGTGGCTGAGAAACTCTGACTCTTTTATGTAAGCTGCTGATAGATTTAGCTGTCCTCTTTTTGAAGATTTGCACATTTCCTGGCTTACTTGGAACTGGTACCATGTGGGATCAAAGACCGCTAGAGACCCTGTATTAATTCTAATAAATGTTAAAATAAAAGTTAAGCTCCATTTTCTGGTTCCTGTTGTAACTGGAAAGAATAGCTCATTCACAAGAAGAAAATGAATTAAAAATTAGGAACAGTGTGCCTTATCTCTTCCAAATGTGGGTACAGATATCTGTTTTGCTTTTCCCTTAGTATATCATACAGCAAAGAAAGTCACATTCAGTAACAACTCTATGGCCTCCATCTGGGTCTTCTGCTCTAGGGGTAGGAGGGAACCAACTCCCTTTAGGGTTCAAAGCTCCCCTTGCTTCAGACCTTTTGTTTCCTTGTTGCTGCCGAGAGGCTCGTGATGGCGGCCATTGCCTTTACTATCCCTGTGTCGTGTTCCTTCCACCTCCTTTTCTGATGTATGTGTGTGCGTGTGCGGGCACTGGAATCTGGGAATAATTTTGCTGAGAGAAGACAGAACACATTTCTCAAGCTTGCTTGAGGTTTGGCCTCCAAATGCCAGTGTGAATTTGATTTCATGGCCCATCTCATGAACTCATCTTAGGGTTCAGGACTCATATGGATCCTTCTAGGATTACTGTTCCCTCTACCTGGAATCATGGCTCTCAGCTTGTAAATCTCCAACAGAGAAATATAGAGGAGCAGAAGAAAAATTAAAACCTGGCAAACTAAATTCCTACTGATGACAAGTGGTCTAGTATTTCAGTTCTGTTGTGTGTTGTTTTCGAAGGCTTTTTTGTCACAAAATGACCTGAAAGATAGTAGAGAGTCTGTGGGATTATAATATGGTTCTGTTACATGAGGGATATGAATGATCCCAAGAAATTAAATTTTTTTTTTAACATTTATTTATTTTTGAGAGAGGGAGAGACAGAGCACGAACGGGGGAGGGTCAGAGAGAGAGGGAAACACAGAATCCGAAACAGGCTCCAGGCTCCGAGCTGCCAGCACAGAGCCCGATGCGGGGCTCGAACTCACGGACGGCGAGATCATGACCTAAGCCAAAGTCGGACGCTTAACCTATTGAGCCACCCAGGCACCCCGATTCCAAGATATTTTAAAAGAACCAAGGATGGTTAGGATTGTCAGTTACCAATACAATTATGTGACTCAATTTCTAAACGGGCCTGTGGTGAGTTTCAGTTTCCTTACAAGTAAAAGGGGGAAGATGATTTCTACTGAACATGGTTGGTGTGAAAATTAATGAGATGATGTGTCATACAAAGCACTTAACACTATGCCTGACATGGAATAAGCACTCAATAAATGGAAGAATATGTACACACACACACACACGCACACACACCCTTTATTTTCACTGTCAGGTCTTGTCTATTTGTACCTTCTGTTCCGGAACCTTCTTTTTTTCTCTAGCCTTTACCTCTGGCCTAACTTCTAGTGTCTAGCCAGCTGTTCCTGATGCTTCCATTAAACTGTCCTTTAAATGGTTATGTTCCTTTGACCTGCTGACAGTGACTTTTGAAGGGAACCCAGTACGGTGGTGATTTTAGGACTCATAGAACCATGTGACTTTAGAACTTTACTTGAAAGATAAGGAATATGAGGTCCAGAGAATGTAGGGAATTTCTCCCAAATCATACAGTTTTCAATTCTGGATTTCTGGGTTGCCAACATTGTCTTTTACACATGTAACAGAGTTCTTCAGACCCAGAGGAGAGTCCCGGCAAAGCACAGGATTTAGGTTGAGAAGGGATTATGTCTGAAAGTAAAAGAGGACTGATAAAATGGTTACAAATTGTGACCTTGTGTAAGGTACTTATCTCTCCATTTCTAAAATAATAGGTACCTACTTACCTCATAGGATCTTGTGAGATCTAGATTCTAGACAATGTGGGTGAAAATGTTTGTAAACTGCAAAATGCTTCATAAATACTAATTTTATCTTTTTTATGCTATTTTATCACACCATATACATATGTGTATATACATATACATATACATGTTAGATGTATATTGGGACATAAATGTGTATATGTGACTCTTAGTAGATTAGTGTGCTAATAAAACCATTTTCAATCAAACCCAACTTTTTTCTGGCTTTTATCTGTAGTGTCCAATTTGTGATCATCTGTGGTAGGCTCTCTGTGTACTGCAAAGAGAGCTCAGGATCTTGGAGGCTGGGCTAAGAATGGGAAAGGATGCAGAAGGGGATTTTTGCTGCATTGAAATCCAGGTCAACCAGTTGGGTGCTTAACAGGTGAAAAAGCCCCTTGCCATAAGGAATCAGGAGATCTTGCCTTGGAAGGGCTGAATATATGGGGATCTCAAACTACTTTCATCTTCATGAATATTAAGCTATTTCCTTGAGTCTCAACGGATGATTTACTGGGATTAACTGCTCTGTGTGTGACTTAGAAAAGTAAACGTGATTCTAGTTTCTTATCATCCAGGAAAGTGTAAAGAGCGGGCAGAAATGGCAAATTCGTGTCCACTTGTGGGCACTCTTGGGTTGAATGGTAGTGATGTGTTAGAGAACCGTGCAGAAGGAGATTTGGGGACTGAGGATAGGTCAAGTTGGACAAGTGCCGTAAGTAACCTAGCAGTGTGTACTGTGGGCTCAGGTGGGAATAATATATGTACATATTGGAGATAGCGCCAGGGCCTTGGTTATAGTCCTGGTGTCATCCATCACATCCACCTGGGAGACCTTAAACAAGACTCTTCATCACTCAGGACTTCAGTTTTCCTCATTTGCAAAATAATTAGCATGGCCATTTTGCATGGCCATCTTCTGTTTAGAACACAGGGACAGTTTACAATTTTCTTCATGTCAACTCCAGTATACCTTTACCAAGGAAGATGACCATCCTTAGTGATTACAAAGGTATAATTCTACCTTTATTGACCTTATAGGATCTTGTGTGATCTAGATGATATAGAACATGTGTGAAAACATTTTGTAAACTGCAAACGTTGCGTAAATGTGGAGCCACAAATAGTGGCTTCAGACCCTCCAGTTTTCTAAGTTATATTCTCTCTAGACAGTCAAGAATATGAAAGAAATTCCTTTTAAAGAGTTTTCTCAGAACATTCTTTTGGCTATAGCAAAGGAAAATGAAATTAATAATTATATTTTTAATGGATGAAAGCTGAATGTGTTTGACTTGGAACCTTTCATCATCCTCTATGACTCTCAAAAATGAGAGACAGAATTGCTATATTTTCCTTTTCCATTAAGAAAAAGGAATTGGGGCGCCTGGGTGGCTCAGTCAGTTGAGTGCCCGTCTCTTGATTTTTGACTCAGGTCATGATCTCACGGTTGGTGGGTTCAAGCCCTGCATTGGGCTCTCTGGGCTGACAGTGCAGAACCTGCTTGGGATTTTCTTTCTCCCTCTCTCTCTGCCCCTCCCGTTTGTTCTCCCTCTCTCAAAATAAACAAATAAACTTTAAAAAAAAAAAGAAAAAGAATTAATATGCTTGTTTGTTTCTTTTTGTTTGATACACACTTTTACAAAATCTGTTTCCCCCCTAAAATCAAGCTTATCTTTGTCTCAGAAGATTTTTTTTGGCCTGATTTTAGCTAAATCATTTTTTTTTCCAGTTAAAAAAAGGTCATTCCGCACTTTGCAATGTTTTTTCAAGTGATAGGGACCCCAGAAAGTTGACAGTGGGATCTCTGGAGGTTGTCTGGAGGAAGTTTGGAAAACCCTCACATACGCAGCCTGCTACACGTTGTATTCCTTCTGTGAGATTTGTGGTTTTATTTTCTTCCATATTGTCATTTTATTCAAAAGGGTGGAAGATTATGGATGACTAATTGGCATTTTAATTAAGGCAAGGGGAGGGGATTAGTGAATTTTAGCTCATGCTTGCTACTGGCTTTTGAGGAAAAGATCCCATGTATGATCCCTCGGTCTCTGTTTTCAGATCAGACTCCGACCCCAACGAGATTCCTGAAGAACTGTGAGGAGGTGGGGCTCTTCAATGAGCTGGACTGCTCCCTTGAGCATGAGTTCAGGAAGGCTCAGGAGGAGGAGAGCAGCAAGCGGGTAGGTTTGCTTGAATGGACACCTCGACAGGTGCCTCCTCTCACCCCCATTAGAATCTTCTGTGTGGAAACTTAGGTGGCACCGCAGATTGTGCTGATGTGGCCCTACAACAGCATTTTATGCATTTGCAAGTATTTGTCTCATGTTTTTTAAAAAAAAGGATGAAGCCCTGATTGTGGTAGAATCCCTCAAGGGGAAAACAGACATGAAATGTGAAATTCAAGCAAAAAAAAATGTACCTGATTCTTGAACGTTGAGTTGGACAAACTCAGACTTCTTCTATTCAAAACTAGTTGATTTAGTTTGCTAAATATTTAGTAGCAAGTCTTACATGGGCGTTGCATGCAGAAGACGAAAGTCAAAGAGACAATAGGCAAATAATCATAGCAGGAGCAGAGAGGGGTTTCATTTGATTTTGACAACCTGGGGTAAAATCTTCCCAGTAGAACTCCACCAGCATGACAGTTACTTTCCAGTTGTATTATTGAACAGCTGTTAGTGTTGAGACAAATGATTTAAATGTATGTGTGGATTATTTGTTCTTAATAATGTAGAAAATCGACTTTATGAATGCCCCCACAATATATTCAGTTTATTGTAATGTTGTGCTTGTCTTTTAAAATCACAATAAAGGAAAGGAAACGGGGTCACAAGTAAATGTGATAATTAGCATTTTTCCCATCGTTACGATAGAGCATTATTGAATGCCCACGATGTACTAAACAACAAATTAGACACGTTCCATGAACAGAGACTTAAAATGTGGAAGTTGGTTGAAAGGAAGGGCTGGCTAAGTTGTCACGGATTCTGAAGTTCCAGCTGTTCCATCCGGAGGAGACATTTTAAAAGGCTCTGATATTTCAAAACCTTCGAATCCTCCTGTATGTGAAATTATAATAATCCCTCGACCAGACTTTTCATGTCACATTCTTACATCCAGAGAGTCAAGGGCTTGCACTGAGTCTGTACCGCTTTAGGAAACATCATGATAATTGGTGAAGGAGACAAGAGAGGTATGAAATCTCAATCAACTCATTTTATTTGTATATGGTTACTTTGTCATGCGTACCTGATACAGCCACTTCCCTCACCCTCCAAGTGACATGAAAGGCTCCCCCGCCCCTTTTAAACAAATACTTACTTAGCACTTGTTAGCCAGGCGCTGTTCTGAGCACTTAAAAATTCAAGTCAAGAAAAATAGAAGGCATATGTTCTATAATTCACTGCACTAGAAACGTATTTTTTAAAAATGAAAATAACAAGGGCAAAGAAGAACCCAAAAGTCTAGTAAATTTCCTCTGGTTGAATAATAAATTTAGCTCTCCTGGTAGACAGGGCATGTGTGAAAGACCAAGGGATTAATAAATTCATTCATTCCTCAAGAGAGTCAATGTTGGCTTCTTAGATTAAAACTGAACTATAAGAAAGATGTGTACTGGTTCATTTTGGTTCGTATTATTTTCATTTCCGGTAGAATGCTTTTAACCAAAGTATGTGCCCTTGATTTTCTTACAGACATTTACCGAGGACAGCGTTAGGAAGCCCATGGTAGGGGTGTGGTTTTAGATGTTCTCCTTTGCGTAGTACTCATGATCTTCTATATGAAGCCCCATGGGAGGAAATTCTTGCAGGTCTGAATTCCAGGAAATACTTTGCTTCCCCCAAAGGAACTGAAATATTTTGTCCTCATGGACATGAGAATCCTGTAACTGGTTCTGTTTCTCTTTTTGCTTTGACTGCTCGGTTAACAGAAAGCCAAGTTTACTGCTTAACTTTGAGAACTTTTTAGAACACTATGATGAACATATTTTACTTCTCCCCAGACTAGACTTTCAGTTCTAGTTTATATTTCCTCTGGTCCTGATTTTTAATTTAAAAAGCATTTCTATGCTATACATTTTTTTTTTTTTTGGCGAATTGCTTTTGAGTCCTTGTGGGTTGAGAATGAGTATAAATAATTAAACTTTAAAAAATTCAAGTAATTTGGCAAGCAAAGTTGAGAAAAAGAAGACTATTGTAGTTGTAGAAGTACATATTTTAAACACATCCTTAAAACATTTTTAAAAAGTGTCTTTTGAATGTTGCTTTTAGCCATGTGCTGGTTTTGTGATGGGTGTTTGGCTGAGGGTAGTCAGTTTCCCTCATGGTTTTGGGGTGGGCGTCTCAAACCCCAACTTTACTTGTACACCAGGAAAGCTGGACAGCATTCAGGCTGTTGAGCTGTCCTCTCCCCTTGCCTCTTTCAAATCAGAGGGGCCAAATCCAGCCTTGGGTGGCCTTGGCTTCTCGAGACCTAATGCACAATGACTTATCCAGCAGCCAAGTGGGCTGGGTTGGTGGCTTCTGCGTGGCATTTCTTTGGAAGCCTCAGGTAGATAAACGAAAGGTAGGGGATTGTCTCCAATCTAGCAGCATTGGTTTGTGCCACCTTTGACCCCACTTCTCTAACTACCAACATCTCTGGCACACTGCCACCCACAGCCCCTGCTTCATTTCTTCATCCCTTGCTTGAAAAGGAGGAATACAAGCTCTTTATTCAAAGCAAACCTTATTGTTATATATTATATTTTGTATGCAATGCTATCTTCTACTTCCTTCCTTCTGCTTCACATTCAGATAATTATTTCTTTTCAATTGTACATCTCCAACCTTCTTCTGGTTTCTTTTCCTCTGGGTATAAGTACTTTATACAAAAATATCGGAAGATTTAGGCTGGTCCTTGCCTCCACCTCTAACTTTCTAGCTGCAGTTTTATCTAGAACATTCTGTTCAAGAGCAAATAGAGAATTGATCCTTGCTTATTAGCCCATTTGGCCATCCATTGGGCAAAATCCTGTTCTAGGGACTATCTCTAATCCTGACAGCCTTCTCCAAAAACGTATCAATGTATGTATAGAATGAGGACAGGCTAGAGGCAGGTCATGACAATGGAAAAAGCCCTAATATCTGTATCTGTATCACATGTAGAAAGCAACACATTCCACAGTTAGCCAATCTTCCACATAAGTATAAGCTCACGGTTTCAAAACTCTTTAATAAGAGATGTTTTTCCCTTGAAAAAGCATCCATCACTAGCAGGCGTCACAAATCTCAGTTTGCCTGTGGCTTAGAAGTCAGGGTCGTCTATGTCCTGAAACAGTTGAGAAACTTGTGCTCATCATGTATTCATTCAGTAAATCTTTTTGAGTGCTCATCACGTGCCAGGCACTGTCTGAGCCTTGATGAATATTACCCAGGGACTAAAGCTAATTAAAAACAAAACCCTGCCTTCAGGCAGGTTGCTTCTCATGGGTAAGACAGATAATAAGTAAAAACAGTAGAGCATATAACGTGTCAAAAGGTGATAAGTGTTACAGCAGGAAAGGGGCAGAATGAGTGTCAGGGGTGGTCACCGGGTTGCCGGTAAGTGGACACATGCGGCAGAGACCCGAAGGAGGAGAGTGGAGCTTTGCTTCAGAGCAGGTGTGTGTTGAGGAGAAGAATGTTCCAAGTGGAGAGAGCAATGAGTCAAAGCTCTAAGGCTGGAGGACGCTCTGTGGGTTGGAGGAATCGCAAAGAGGAGAGTATATAGTAAGCTAAAGAGTGGGCACCAGGAGGGCAGATTCCAGAAGGTCTGCGGCCTCCAGATTTTTCTCCCGGTGAGATGGGGAACCGTAAAGAGTTTCAAGCAGAGGAGTGATAGGATCTGACTTATATATTAGAAAGTTCACTTCAGCTGCTGAGTTGAAAGTAAACTGTTGCAGGACAAGAGCTGGGAGAGAGCAGTTAAGGAGACTAAAGGAAGACTCTAGATTAAAGGTGATGTTGGATTGGTCCAAGGTGGAGACGGAGGAAGTGGTTCCATTCTGGGTCTATTTTGAAGATACAGTCAACAGGATTTGCTGATGATCTGGGGAGTAATAGCAAGGATGGAATCAAAAGTGAACCAGGTTTTTGGCCTAAGCAACTGGAAGTATGGGGAGTTGCCTGTGGGAAGAGCCAGTTTGAGGGGAAGACCGTGGAGACTGTTTTTTTTTTTGACTTCAGTGGAGATATGGAACCGGCACGTGGGTATAGTGGTCTGTAATTCAGAAAGAGGCAATTCGCCTTGAGATATGAATTTGGGAGTCACTGGCCTGTAGATGGGGTTTAAATACATGAGACTTGATGGAATCGCCTGAGCCAGGAATCCATGGCGATGAAGTGGAGAAGGTCTCAGCATGGAACTTGGCGGACTCCTCCCGAACCTCCAGGAAAGAGTATTCAACTCTCCTCAGTGGCCAGGGCTGACACAGACGACCCTGAGGCGTGAAGAATCAAGTCAAGTACAGAACCCTACCGGTAATACTGAATAGACTCTAGTAACGGTTGGCAGTTAGCATGCTGATTTCATTTTCCGTGTCAGAGGCGAAAAAAACAGAAACAAAAACAAAAAAGATTTTTAAAAAGAGAAAAATAAAGAGGAAGGTGAGTTGACCTAATTTTAAATTTGATTTTTAAAAGACAGATGGAATAATGCATGCGTAGGAAGCGGGATATAGCTTCATCATATGATAATAATTGGGAGTGCGTGCGTGCGTGCGTGTGTGCGTGTGTGTGTGTGTGTGAGTGTGTGTAAGGGGAGTTGAGAGGACTAGAAATGAACTCCTTTGTCTTGCTGAGAGAAATATAACATTACAGCCTCACGTGGTGAAGGACCCTGGAGATGAAAAGCACGGTGTGTAAGTGCTAAGTGTTGCTCTCCTCCCATAGGACCTAAATTTGACTCATCATGCTGATGCAGCAATAGCAAATTAGGGCATTTCCATGCTCTAGAATTCCTACCCAAATGATGAAAAGTGCAGTCTATTCCCAGAGGGGATTGACTGTTTAACACATGGGAACAAGGGACAAGCTACAATCTTAAGATCTTGGATCCCAGCTCAACAGGAGTCACGGAACAGGGCACGGCCAGGTCAGCCTCAGCTCGGAAAAGTAGGCGGCTCAATCTGATTAAATTCTGTACCTGGAAATCATGTTACTCGACACCACCAGTTACTTGGGGGAGAGAGGGTGCAGAGAGGAGGCCCTCTGCCTTCGTCCACACTCTCTTGCTCTGTCAACCCCTGGCTGGCACTGCTGCCCTCTGGGGAAGGTAGGATTGGTGCCGAATGGAAACGAAAAGAAACCCAGTTGAGCAAACTTACAGCAGCTGCTCTGTTAACACGTTGCTTCTACGATATTTGTGTAAAACGGTCCCTCCTTGCAGATGTCTGGAGAAAAAGAATATTCTGAAACTTAAACTTGGTTTTACTCTGGTTTTGAAAATGTCGTCATGCTTGCTAAATCCTAGGAGATGAAACCATGAAACTGGTTTTGATCTTCTCGTGTTTTGTTTTGTTTTGTTTTGTTTTGAATCAGCATGACTGAAAGGAAACCCCCACTAGCAATGCTCTAAGACATAACAACCTATTTCTTCCCCCATGCCAGTGATTGGAAAACCTAACCTTTATCTTGTAAGGATTCTTTTGGTCCTCCCATGTCAGTACACTACAAATGTAAAACCTTTCAGCTTTCTCCTTATTGGTTTACATTATGCCCTCAGCTTGAGTGGACTTTGACACTGGAAGAGAGGTTGGCTTGGCCTTTGCATCCCACTCAGGGGAGCGACTAAACCCGTGGAAAAGACCGGAAGCTATTTCATGTGTTTCAGCTTCCTGGGATTTAGGGTTAATGCGTATAGTCTTTACCAGAGATTATTAAGAGTTGGCATCCACTGCCCCATATGTCAGCGAATCAAGATGTGATTTGAGGCTCTGCCTCAATTTTAGAATGGGGTGGGAAATAAAAACTCAAAGTAGAGTATTTTTTATTTAAAAAAAAATTTTGGCAGGGGCGCCTGGGTGGCTCAGTTGGTTAAGCTTCCGACTCCAGCTCAGGCCATGATCTCCTGGTTCGTGAGTTCGAGCCCCACATCAGGCTCTGTGCTGAGACCTCAGAGCCTGGAGCCTGCTTTAGATTCTGTGTCTCCCTCTCTCTCCCTGCCCCTCCCCTGCTTGCACTCTGTCTCCCTCATAGATAAATAAACATTAAAACAAATTTAAAAATAAATAAGTTTTTGGCAGAAAGTCAGGGCAACCTCAAAGTGGCAAAATGCATTGTCTGTTGCCTTGCAAAGAACAAGAACTTGATATCAAGTATATTTGATATGGATGGTAGGGGAAGGCCCACGGTTTGGGGGAATACCGACCGAGAGGCGTGCTTGGTATTTGGCCATCTCCTCCCTTGAAGACTTTGTATATTTGGATAATTTGGACTAAAATGGATGAATCCTCACAACGTAACTTGCACACTGAGGAAAAAATATGTTTATCTCTTGAAACTGAGGATCTAATCTCTGATGCTAAATTATTTGGCAGTTCCTGGCTCCGCCTTCAGCCAGTGTTCTAATCTGAATTAAAAGGGGGTGGTGGCTGGGGGGTGGGACTTGCGGATAAATGTCTGAGCCTATGAGTGGCAGGTTTGATTGTTCTCTGAGTTCAGTATTAAGCCTGTAAGTTTTTGGTCCTGGGTCCTGTTGATATTTGCTAGCCCACGACACGTGTCCCACCAAGACGGAGGTCTCGGCCTGATGTCTTTGGGGAGAGTTGATCGCCAGGCTTCCAGAGGCTAAAGTCTGAATGAGAAACAGTTTGCATTCATCCCGTGCTGTGACGGGTGGCCTCGCACGAGGCACTTATGTTTCCACTTGAAGCTGTGCAGTGGAAGAGAATGGGAGGCTCAGACCCTGTTTAGGGTGTAACCGGAAGATTCCAAGAGGGAACCGGGTATTGACTTTGAGAACCGCTTTTTGTGTTGGAATATCACAGAATAAATTAGTATTTTCTTGCACCAGTATTTCCTGTTCAGTTGTGACAGGGAACAGCAATGATCAAAGTACTTAGGTACTCCCGAAGCGTATTCAGGCCCACGTATGCCACTTTGAACATGTTGTTAATAATTTGATTTTGGTCCCTCTAGTTCACAGGGAATAACTATAGGTGATTATACCGGTACTGTGTTCCCCATTTAAATGCAGAGGAATGAACTATCAAGAGAGACAGAGCGTTGATAGGCCTTCCCCACGGAGGGCCGGTGGTAAGGCTCTTCTCTCTGCTTTGTCTCTGCCTCCTTGTCTTTTGGCTGTATTCCCTCCCAGGTGGTTTCTGCTTACACCTCTTCTTCAGAAAACTCATAAATTCTCACAGCGTAACAATCAGCTCCACCAGACAATTCCTTCAACTCTACATCTAGTCTTCAGACTTGAATATTAGCCTCCAGTCTGCAGCTGCTACCCACATTCCCATCGAACACCCCGCTGCTACTCCCAACTGCCCTCAAAGTGTACTCAGAGCCTCCTCGTGCAAACTCACTGCCTTGTCAGAGGCATGTGTCCCCCCGCCGCAGGAGTCCGTTTTGCCTTCCAAGCCTCCTTTGCCCCAGCAACTTTCTTAGGAAAGAGACCTCCTCTCTTCCCTTTAGTTTTCGTTTCTGTCACCTCAAGTCTAGACCGTCATCACTGCCTACCGGGTTATCGCTGTGAATTCCAAGAAAGTTTCTGACCGCTAACCTAACTTGAAAGAAATACCTCGTGTTAAGCCTTGCAAAATTGAATGCATTTTTTAAGCAATAAAGAAACTAACCGAAGTGTTTACAAGTTAAAAAAAAAAACACAGTTGCAAACATTTAGAAAAAAATTGTATTTTACTTCTGACTTGTGGTTAAGTTCAAAGTTCCTCCAGGCACTGTGATTGTTAAAAGGTAGAGGGGTTGGTGTGGGATGTCATAGGTATTAAAAGGAGTTATGTTGGGAGCTGTTGAGCATAGGCTTGATTCTATGACATTCTATGCATGGAATGCACCTAAAAGGAACAGAGCAGGGATGGGCGGGCATGGAAGTATACTGAAGAAAGTACTCCAAAAATAGCCCCAAACACAGTGGATCCCTGGAGCTCCTTGGGCACCAGCATCAACCCAGACTTGGGCTGTGAGGACCACTCATTTGGCCTGCCTTCCCATCAGGTGGCCTTACTGTAGCTGAAAATCAGCCCAATTGAATTACTTGTCTGGAAGCTCCTCACTAAAACAATTATGATGCTTCGCTTTAAGGGCGCCGAAAAGGACGGCTTTTCCCAGGAGGACACTTTCTCAACAGGGTGATTTTTCTACTCCAGGTTGGGTTGGGTCCTCAGCTAGTTAAAGAATCGTTTCTTACCTGTCCCGAGGCAGGCAGGCGAGCCAGGCTGGGATTTCAAGGTATTAGCCCAAATGGAATCACCACAGAGAATTGATGCTCTCCTCCGAAGGAGTCAGTTTCCAGCTGTGAGTAATTCAGGACTCGAAACCCGCCAGACAGGCATGGGGAGGCGGGTGTGTACCTGGGCATGGGAGGCCTTTGCATCTGCAGAGGAAGCTTACGCTGTCCTCTGTGAGGCCCCCTGCATTAATGCTCCCAAAGGCAAGCAGGAAAACAGATCTGTTTTCAGGACCGGATTAAAAACGAAATGACTTAAAGATGAAGCTTCCGTTCTAGGCAGAAAACAGCACTCACGTTTGGAAAATTGGCCAAATGTTCGACTCCTCGTGCATCTGTAGCGAAGAATCACTTACCTGGGCCCCTCGCAGAGATGTGAGAAAAAAAAAATTGACATTGTAAAAAGAGAATAGGAAAATAATATAATGGTTGCAAGAGTCTCTGCCCCCATCATCTCATAAATCCAGGTGAACATTAAGTATGGTCCAGAGCAGGTATGGGAGTGATTTACTCCGG
This sequence comes from Acinonyx jubatus, assembly GCF_027475565.1. Lineage (NCBI taxonomy): Eukaryota > Metazoa > Chordata > Mammalia > Carnivora > Felidae > Acinonyx > Acinonyx jubatus. The sequence goes on along the minus strand of NC_069383.1, from coordinate 48,352,392 downwards.
GAACCCTGCTTCAGCATTTGTGTGTTGTTAAGTTATTTCCATATTGATAAGGCTGAGGCCAGGAACTGGGATTCCGAGCATTCCTCCTGTCCATATTGCCAGCATGTTGGTTATCGACTCAAACCTGCAGCGCAATTACTGTTTTTAGCCTCGGAACACTACTCGGACATTTTCCTTGTTTTTTTTGTTTTTGTTTTTTTTGGTTGTTTGTTTTGTACCCAAAGATCGCCAAAGCCCAAGGGCCTAGGAAATAGTGTTGTTTTTCCCCCCCTTGAATTACGTGTACCACGTTCTTACACTTTGGGGAACTAGCTGTTGTGGTGACCTGGGAGGGGGTTGTTCACAGGCTGGTTGGATGGGAGATGCAGTCAGGCCATCCTCGTGGGTAGCCACACGCAACCTGCTTCTTGATATTCGGCTGGAACGAGCCTCACACCCCAAATATGACGGGATATCAGCGGCAGGGTTTCCAGAACATTGCTGGACTTCACTTTGTTTTTTTGCTTTCCGGGATATTAAAGGCTATTTTTAGCCCGTGTGAACCTGTGACTCTTCTGTGTGATGAGGCCAAATTCTCTCATCTGGCTCTAGAGTGAGATGGGTTGCCGAAAGACTTTACCCTCCGCATCTCCTCTAAGCATGTGCTTTCTAACAAAACGTTCTAGCGTTGGCGAAACCAGACTGTTGTGTAGGTGGATGGTATTTTGACCTTTGACCTGAAGGCGAATGCGAGCTGTTTCATTTCACAGTGTTGGAGCTAGAAGAAGGGAGAGACCCACCTGCAAGCTCTCCCTTCATTGTCTGGCACCGTGGGGGGGTCCCCAGTTCCCTCTGTGGAGTGGGGTGAACCCCACATTTTGCATTTAGGGTGGCTGCAGTCTCAGCCATCCCTGGGATCTGAGTTATGTGCAGGGCACGCCATCTGCTACATGGAAACTTTGAAAGTTGATCACGGTGCTTGTCTGCACCCTTAGCCTGAGTCGGTGCCAGGCACCGCCCTTTTCTGTGGCTTTATGTCTGGGTGGGGGCTTGCTTGGGCTCTGCGAGCAGTCATGTCCCCAAAGAAGAAAAGCAGTCATGTTCCGTGTGGATGTCAGGTTGATTGGCTGCAGATGATGCAGCACTGGGCCTTGTGAATCACTGTCATTCCCAAAGAACCCATCCCCTTTTTGGCTTCTCCTCACATGATTTGTTATGCACAGAGCTTAGGAACTTTCCCAGAGGATTTATGAACGTGAGGCTTTTGTTGGATTTGTTGGCACGGTGGGCCCGGGCGTTCCTGTTCTTTGCAGGGGAAGCCTGGAATCTGTAGTGCTCTAGAATGGAGAGCACAGGCGAGCCCCACCCTTGTAGCCCCACCTGATTGGTCCCCAAGTGGCAGAAGAAGCCATTCCGGAATTCTGGCGGCCCCTTTGCAGGATGATGTGCCAAAGCGTGATGTGCAGTGTGGGCGCCCCGTGCTGCCGGTCCACCTGAAAATGGCCTTGCAACACTTCTGGTGCTATTGGTAACAGCCCAGGCGCGAGTTGTGGAGAAGTAACGAATTCAGGACGGGGTTGGCAAGAAATCCCGACCCCACTCCGTCATGTTCTAAACGCACGACTTTATTGTCTACACCGGGCCTTTTGACAACCTTGGGATTACACACATACATAGTTCAAATATATCGAGAGCTGGAGAATAAAAAAATAAAGCTCATTCTCAGGTAGATGGTGTTAGATGCACACGTCGCCGCAGCCTCTCACCTTGAACATTCTTTCCGATGTTGACTGAAATTAAGTGGTCGAAGAAGGGTCCTGGGGACACAACCTCAAACTCCGTATTCACAGAGATAATACCGCAGTGGTGACATTGCTGCCTGAAGGAGCATCTCTTTTCCCGCACAGTGGGGTGGGGAGGATAGTTTTTGTCCTAGATCTCTGCTAGATTTTTTTTTTTTTTGCCTTCATTTGTATCACAATAATGCACACCTACCTGCGTACCTGTTTTAGGCAAAGTGGGAAATCCAGGCTTTGTGAATAATTCCTCATCGTGCTGACCGCTACCTAGAATTGCCTCCAGTGTCCAACACCAGCTTTAACAGACACTTAATGTCAAGAGCATAGCTACCTGCTGCCCTGCCTCGTGAAGATGCCACAACCGATTTGCCCACCAAGCGTGAGCTTACGAGTCGACTGACCGTTAGTGGTGATAGATTCGCACGGCTCCAAACGCACGTGCCCTCCCTCAGACCCCCTGGTAGCCGGAGGCACATATTGCCAGACAGCTGGCCAGGGCCAGGGGTGCAGTCTGATCGCGGGGGAGAGGAGCCGCTTTGACCTCATTAGCGCTGTTCTAATGGAGTGCTACAGGCACAGACTAGAGCTACCAAGGCCGCACTCTTAATACAACGGGCTGGTGCATTTTACAGAAAAAAAAAAACAAAAAACCCCAAACAGTCAGCTTACCACACCGATGGAATAGCCCAAGCATCCTTCTCTTTTCTGCGATTTTAGATTTTGCCCTCCCTGGACTCTGTTGCCATTTGACAAAATCTCACGATGCCACAGCCAACCTGCCTGAGTCACGTGGCGGTGGTTCGTTGTAAAAAGTATCGAGAGTCTCACGTCTGTGCTTCAGTCGCCCTGCAAACGGCCATGTCGAGAAATGCCTGGGAAGCCCAGATAGGACAGGGGGCAGATGTGTCTGTGATGTCCGCGTCTGGGGTGCTGTGAGAAGGGAGGGCACGAATGGTGCTTTGTGTGTATGCGAGGAGTGGCTCAAAAGGGACTTAGCCCCTAGAACACTTTGCTGGGGTGCTTTGTGGGATTTATTCAGCTCATCCTCCTGGACTTACTGGCGTTTTATCAAAGAGTAAATACCACTCCAACAGAGGCATGCCCTGCGAGTATAGAACGGTTGGCTCAGAGCAGTGCTCAAACATCCGTTTATGACTTACTGCGCTCACATGCTTTTATCCAGTTCCCCCTGCGTTTCGAAGTCACGGCACTTACTTCCTCATCCCCTGCTCGGGGTGTCTGTGAAGGCTTTTTCTTTCAAGTCTGCCGCTGAGACCATTTGACATATTAGCCAGTCGGAGAATGAGGTGGGAACCAAGCTGACTAATATTTGCATTTGCGTTTCCTACCCGTGGAAGAGTAGAAGGAGACGGAGTCGGATTTGTAAAGTGGTCCCCATTTTCCACAAGCCCTTGGCAGAGGTGACCTACACCGAGTGCCAGATGCCTTTCCCAACAGCTGTTTGGTGATTCCGTGTCACCGGGCTCACTGTAAAATCAGGCATATCCTTTTAATTACCTGTTCATATTTCAGCGATGCCGAGCTCTGTGGCACGGGGAGAGGGGATAAACCTTCATTGTAATGGATTTTTAGTAAGACTATCTCTGAGATAAGAGTCCTAAATCTTGGCAGTCTCTTTAGAGCACACACTTTGTGATTGCACACAAATTCTTGGTTCCCCAGAGCCGTGTTGTAAATGGAGTGCACTGTACAGGGCTGGGTAATAAGATACTGCAGATACATTTGAGAGCAAGGTGCACTTTTGCTTTATTTATGAAGATAGACATGCTGGTTGAGGGCTTAATCACAGCTGATAAATCATTTTAAGAAAGCCTATTAGAACCATATGCTGATTTTTTTGCATTAATATAGTGTGTCTGTTTCCAGTCTAATAAGACAGGGTTTGCTCTCATGCTCTCCGTGTCTCTCCAGTGTGGACTATTTATCTGTTTAAGTGGTATCACTTGTGTGGGAGCATTTATCTCTTTAAGAGGTACCATTAATAAAAGAAGGTGAAAGGAAAGGGGGAAGGAAAAATGACTGAAGGCGCCCTTCGCACAATGCCTGGGTGCGCGCACACGTGCACGTGCGGGTATATGTGTGTGTGTGTGTGTGTGTGTGTGTGTGTGTGTGTTTATGGTATTACAAAGGAAAGAGTCAAAAAGCTGAGAACAGGAAACATCTCAATTAGAGTTTCGGAAGACCATGGATTGATTGGTCTTCAGTTGGCATAAGGTAGTCATTTCAGCCCAGGTGGTTATAATACCATAGTAAAAGATTATCTGAATACGGGTGTGTGGGTGTGTGTGTGTGTGTGTGCGTGCGCATGTGTGCGCGCACACACTGACATTTTGCTTACCTCACTTCTCCCCAAGCTAGCCGAGGTCTGCCCCAGGAATAGGTCCCAAGGCTCTTTAATGAGAGCCATATTGGGGCTCCAACTCTGAGCCAAGTTCTGTTTATCACTAATTGCAGGGGTGCCTTGCAGATCTTTTCTATTATTTCCTGATTATACCCCTGCTCTTTTTATTATCTTGCCAAAATTCAAACAGTCATAATTGCATGATTTATTGTTTATTTATAATCCCTTCTACTGCATCAGTCGCTGTATTTAATAGATTTTAAAACAGCAATGGCTTTTACTAAATGACCGGATTTCTTTTACCTTCCACGGAGAAGTCATGTATTTGTGAATCTCACTTGGCATTCTTTAAAGCGCGTCCACATACTCCTCCAGAATCCTGTTTCTGACCGTATAAATAAGGGTTGTTTTTTGGTGCACGGAGAGAGCGTGTGTGCCAGGAAGATGTTTTAGGAAAGGATGTTAATTTATCCTTAGGATTATATCCAGGTTGGATTATATGACTTCTAAGTTTCTTTCCAACTCACAGTTCCCATGATTCTGTGAACACAGAGTTTAGACACAGAGATAAGTGAAAATCCTATTTTATACAAATTTAGACATAGTGGGGAAATATGACACCAAAGTATGAAAAATGGAGATCCGAAACTGGCAATAATCAAAAATCAACTACCATTCAATGGGTACCTACTATTTGTCGGGCACAGTGCCAGAAGTTTTGAATACATAATTCCAGTTCTGAACCAGGCACCATCTCTGGGATGGTGTGAGCAACGTCCTCTTGCTGTGGGACATTTCCTTCCAGGCCTGGTCCAAGTGAGCACTGCTTTCCTGGAGTAAAACGAACATTTGTCGCATGGCAATGTATTTGGAGCTGACATCGATTTTAATAGACTAATACCTGCTTGAACAACTGCCTCTGAGGAGAGCACGCTCAGAATGCTGCTGTGGTCTCCCAGGACATTGCCTTGAGATTCAGGGGTTGCTCTGCCATTATTTCTGATGTCATAGGAGTTTTGGCTGTAGGATGAAAAGTGATTGCTGGTATATAGGCTGTGGTCAATATTGTATACTTAAATGTTGGATTTTAAAGGACAGCATTGCTGTGCACCTTCTCTTCACCCCTGACTTCCACCACTGGAAATGTTTCTCTTATGTCCTCCCAGTTCAATCCAACAAACTTTTATTGAGGGCTTAATGTGTCCCAGGTGCTGTGCTAGGTGGGCCAGACGCCAAGGCTACATTCTAGTGGGGGAGCTGCTGGTCATGGGGTATGGGGGAGCGTTTGGCTTTCTCGATGGGTTCTAAGCTCCTCTGGGATCGTATGTACGTAGAAACAGCAAGGACTGTGGCTACTCAGTTTCGCTGCATATTCTTCATGATCTGACTCTGACTTAATTTACCAGTTTTCTCTTTTGTGTCATTTTTTCCTCTTGTGTCTTTTCTGCTTCAGGAAAATGGAGTAAGTCTCCCTTCCCTAACCCTGTCTGTGGTTTCCCCACCTCATTGTGCTTGCCCATGCAGTTGTCTCTGCCTGGAAGGTTTCCTGCCAGGAAGGTCTCTTCTTGTTCCCCTCTTTTTTTTTTTTTTTTTGAGAGAGAGAGAGAGCATGCACATGAGTGGGGGAGGGGCAGAGGGGGGTGGAGAGAGAGAGAGAGAGAGAGAGAGAGCGAGCGAGAATCTTAAGTAGGCTCCACTCCCAGCATGGAGCCTAACATGGGACTCAATCCCATGACCCTCGGATCATGACTTGAGCTGAAATCAAGAGTCGGACGCTCAACTGACTGAACCACCCAGCCGCCCCCCTCCCCCTTCTTTGACCAAATCTAATCCATCCATGAAAGCCTATGTGGAATGCTACCACCCCTGTGAAGCATTCTCTCTGCTTTCCCCTCACCTGATGCAACCTTGGCCTCCGTTGAATTCCCACATTGCTTTTGAAGCATTTCTTATGGCACTTTCAACTGCCTCTCTTGTGCTCTGGCGTTTGCTGTGTTTTCCTGTCTCCCCCTAGACGGTAAGCCATGCTGTCGCAAGGCTCTGCCTGCCCCTTTCTGTAACTCCCAGCCCCGTCACCTTATACACAGAAGAAGCCCCGTGAAGACTTGTTGGAGTGGGTGAATGAATGAGCGTGAATGAGTGAGTGGATGTCCTTACACAGTAAGGTTACATTGCCTGGTTTCCCGGAAGCAAGGAGAATGGAAGTACCTTCTACCTCCAAGGAGAATAAGAGTTTCACTATCCACGTTCTTTTCAAGAAATTTGTTAATTCATGATGACTAAGCATGCAAAGTGTCCAATAACACAGTTATCGGTTAATAGCCATATTGTGCAGAGAATCTTGCATTGAAAGCAAGAAGGCTTTGAATGAGAAATTATTCATTCAACAAAATTTTATATGGGTCAGCCATTGGGATACAATAAGATATCAGTCAAACTGCCAGCACTTACAATGAAGTGTAACAAATATGTTGTACCATAATAGTGTAATAGGGATAAACTAAGGATTTCCTAACCCATTATTGTGTGTGTGTGTGTGTGTGTGTGTGTGTGTGTGTGTGTGTGTATGGTGGGGAGAGTAGTAGGTATCAGTGATGGGTCTTGGTTAAGTAACCTAATCTATGAGCCTTGGTCTTCCTGTCTGTAAAATGGTGATAAAACCCAATGTGTAGGGTGTCGTTGATGATAAATGAAGCCTTTGTAAATCACTTAATGTATACGCAGCAGTGCTCGGTAATTCTTGTCCTCTCCCCCTCATGATACATGTACCAAAGGATCAGAGGCTGCTGAAACTTTGATGCCAAGGTGGGATGGGATATTAAGCAAATACTCTACGCCCATACTTTTTCCTGGATTTTAGGTGGTAGTTGTGAGTCAGAAGTCCCTTGCGCCACTGCAGTGGGCCAAGAGACTGAAACCTTCCAAAGGCTTTAGTCAAAACTCAGAGGTGGGTTTAGGGTCTACAGCCCATACCCAGCAGGAGATAGTCTTTCTGTTGTTACAGGTGATTCTTATATAAATCAAAAGTCTCAGGGCTTCCCCAGTGTTTCCTTTCACAGCCCAGGTAATGCAGTATACCCACTATTTATTTTTAGGAAGATTTGGCAGATGTTGGCTAGGCCGACTTCCAGGTCAGAAAAAACGTCCAGGAATGATTTCTTCAGAGCGATATAATAGAAGTTCCCGTGGGACAAAGAGAAATTCAACCTTAACATCTTTAGAGCACACTTACCTCTTCCTCAGTTACTTATCCTGCTGATACCATCTCATTTTGCCTTCTTTGGCATGTGAATCACTTCCTGGAAAGATGTGCTTCTTCCAGGGTCTGGGGGTGTTTAGGACTACCAGAGTTTTGGTAACTTCAGAACATTGTTGGGAAAGAAAAACTCTCTCTTTGGGCAGATCCACCATCAAGGCTGAGTTCATGGTTTAGGCAAGCTTGGCCTGAGTTTAGAAAACAGTCTGTGCAGCCACGTTGGCTGGCCACGCTGGGAATTTCAAGGCCGGGCACGCATAAAAGAGGTGCCGTCTGCCTGTTGGTCCTGGTCCCTCTGGGGTAGGGATCTAGGAGAGAATACAAGTCCGTGCATAGGTCTATGTTAGCTTGGAGCATGGGTCCTGAACCATACAGTTCATTAATTCTTGTTTTCTTTTTGTTGTTGTTGCAAATGTCGCAGACTTCGTGAGGCCCTCTGTTCTGTACTTGTGGTGTCTAATTCATCCGTATCTTATGATACCTCTAACGGCAGGTGCTTGACATCTGGACACACACCCTGCACCCCTTGCCCTGAATGGGAAAATTGTGAAATACTGAATCTGCGATAGTGGCAGAATACTGACTTTTTCACTTTGTATCAGAGGAGGGCAACTCATCAGGAAGTCAGAGCTGAATGTCACACACCCTGCCCTTTTGTGAAAATCTGATTCGTCGCGGGGAGGCATGCCTACATGGGTCTTCCCAGTTTTCAAGAATGGGTTTGAGACCATTACAACCACAGCTACGATTATCCCTTCCTGAGCTAGAGCTGAAAGGCTCATTTTCTGCCCCAGTAAAAGCCTGTCCTCCTGTCTTTCCTCTTGCTACTGGAACCAAATATCCAAAGGTCAGTGCCACACAAGCACTTCTGTTTCAGTGTTTACCAAAATGACTTCTTTGGAAAATTTCTTCTGAGAAATATGCTGCCTCAGGATCACCAGCATCATCTGGAAACTGGCTAAAAATACGAGTTCTGGGCCCCACTTGAGACCAATCCACTAAATCTGGGTATAGCAAGTTCCAAAGTGATACTGATGCTGCTGGGTTGGGGACCACACTTTGAAAACGACTGTTCTAAGAAAACCTCTGCTGTAAGAATTCCCTTGTCAAATATGTTCACTGTTTGTTTAACACTGTCCTTCTCTTGGGGACCCACAATATCCATGGACATTTTAAAGGCTTGAAGAAATTTTTCGAGAAAGAGACCTTGTTCAACCCATTATTTTTCTAAATTATTATTTGAACCCAGAACCCGTTTCTTTCTGCAGAACAGCCATTAATGCCCCACAGAGCCATAACCCATTGGAACCCACTCTGCAGGACTGTAATGGAAAGAGCTTGAGATTTCCAGACTTATGGGTCACATGCCCTTACGAGGTTACTTAGCTTTTCTAAGCCTCCATTTCTGTCCGCCTTGCAAAGTTGCAGTGGGGTTGAGGCCTAATTACACATAAAGGGTCTAGCACTTGGAATGTATTTAATAAAGGGAAGGTATGCTTTGTTTAGTTCCAGTCAGAGCTCTGCTGACATTTGCCCCACACACTCTCTTTGAATGTACTGACACTTTAGGACATTTTTAATGTGTCCAAAGATTTCTTGAAACTTGAGGTATATAGTTTTGGTCTGTCTTCAAGTGAGAAGATCTTCACGGTGAATGAGTCAGCATCATTTGTTCTACAATTATTAAGGGGAGTATTTTCATGATGAAGAAAAACGACCAGCAGGGTAGTTTTTGAGGATGCCATGACATCAAGAGTGTTTAGCATTTCGATTCTAAATTATGTGAAAGTAGCTTATAAGCTTCAATGTGGCATAAAAATGAGTGATTGATTATCATTATTATTGCCTTAAGAATGTTTTAGGTTTAACAAAAAGGCTTGTCCTTGCAGAGTAGGGTGTTTCTCACCTTTCCAGGAAGAATATAGTATTTCTTTCCATTCTTTGGTCATCCTCTGGCCGTTATCCTTCTCAGAATTTCTTTGGGAGGGGCCTCCATAACTTTAGGGCTGTTCTGAGCCTGTTACTTCAAGGTTGGACCCCAGAGAGGCAATGAGAGAGTAAAGCATCAAATGACTTTGCAATAAGTCCCCCAAATCAAGGAAGAAGTCCATTTCTTCCAAGGCAACAAACCTGGAATCAGGGAATGCGATTTATGTGGAAAGGCAACGGATTCCTGGTGAGGAACAGAGACACATGGGAGTGACCCTGAAGCCATGGTCTGGAGCACGCAGCTGGCTTCTATAACTTAGTTGTATGACCAGCTAGCCACCACCCCCCCCCCCCCCCAGAAGGAGATTTCCACCCCTGAATACCGGGAAGGCGTGAACAGACCGTGAAGCTCAGTGAAGCCAGCGGCCCAGGGAGTAGATGCTGGGCTGGGAAGGGAGCCTTCTCAGCATGGCTCCCTGCAGGGATCCCTGTTGGCAGGAAGAAAAGGGTGGATCAGGAAAGTAGGGAAGAAGTGAGGCAAGGGGGAGAAAAAAGTCACAGATGTCCCAAGTTTCCACAATTTTATCAAAAAATTTTCCATGACTCATCTTGTGACTTTTCCCCAAATTTAATATGATAAAACCACTACTCCAAGTATAATTAAGCTGCAGTTACCCAAGAGGAAGAGGGTGGTGTATTTTAATCAACTTCTTCATTCCCTTAACCACCCAGTCCAAGGTGGAAAAAATAAAGAACAAAAATTGTCTCTTTTCCTTCTTCCACCCTGACTCCTCTTGCTCCGTGGCCCTCTAAAGGTATGTGTGTGGGGGTGCAAAACAGAAACATTCCAGAATAATTGCTTCCCACTCAAAAATAGTGAGGGGCGCCTGGGTGGCTCAGTTGCTTAAGCATCCGACTGTAGCTCAGGTCATAATCTCGCAGTTCGTGAGTTCGAGCCCTGCGTCGGGCTCTGTGCTGGCAGTGCAGAGCCTGCTTGGGATTCTCTCTCTCTCCCTTTCTCTCTGCGCCTCTCCCACCTGTGCATGTGCGTGCTCTCTCAAAATAAATAAATAAACTTACTTTTTAAAAAGTAGTGAAATAAAGTGAGAACTGCATAGAGGGAGCTGTGGTTTGTTAACTCCACCCATCTTCAAGATACGTTTGGCTCCCACACACTTTGGATACCTTTTCATCTGCCAGTCCCGTTTCCTTGATGGTGAGGATATTTGGAACACTGATAATAACCACTGCTTACTGAGCACCTAGTATGTGCCAGGTGTCTCGCAAACATGATCTCTTATCCTGATAAGAGGTCCACAAGCGGGTGTTATCACCTACAGTTTTACTGATAAGAAATGAAGCTCAGAAATTCAGTTATTTGTTCTTGGTCTCCCAATGAGCAGGGATCTAAAATCAAGACCGTCCAATTCCCAGAGTCCCCTCTGATGCTGGAAGGAGCAGTGGAGAATGTAACAGGAACAAAAGCAGTCCAGATTTGCTATTACTGCTTTTGAATGCCTACAGACTGCTTGTCACAAGCTCCCAATCCACCAACTCTGTTTTCCTCACCACACTGGATAAGAAGGGTCATGCTTGACCTGGAAGGTGTTGAAAGACCTGCCGCTGCGTGCAGCTCATCGAAGGGGACAAGGTTCACCATTGCTGTGACCTGGGAAGGTGCTGTGGTCCAGCTGGACCCCTCTCTGGCCACTCAGGGGTAGCTCGGGCTGCTGTCCAGAGTGCACTAAGCCATAGCCAATGTCAAGGGCTCCTAACGTCCAAGCAGGAAACTGTGACTGAAAAGCTGAAAAAACATATGATCCCATAAAAAGCCGCCTCTGGGGAAACAAGCCATTAGTCAGCCTTATTTATTTATTTTTCCTTCTTGCTGCAAAGTTCAATACATACGAAGGAGCTGTGATTATCATATAAAAGGCTATGTAAAATCACCCTCCCTGTATGATGCTGGAGGAAACTTTACCCTGGCCCCTGGCCATGTTAGCTTTGTTTGTGTTCCTCAGATTCTGAATGCTTTGACCACAGTTGTGTTGGAGCACGAGTGTGTCTCAAAATAAATAAGCAGAGTGGAACTCTCTAGAGCCCCCTCTCATCTCCACCCGCATTTCTGCCTTTTATCCCTGTCTGATGACAGAGGCTGGAGGAACAGGGTGGCAGTGGCCTTATTAAGACAAGATCTTCTGCAGGAAAAAAATGTGCTTAATGAGCTTAGGAAATACCTTGTGGTCATGAAAGAGTAATAAAATTTCCGCTTTCTTGGGCGAGATCAGGAAACCTTGACTGTCCACTCAGTTTTTGCCAATTTTACTTGAGAATGTACTTTTGGAAGATCGTGTGTGTGTGTGTGTGCGCGCGCGCCTGTGTGCATGTGCGCGCGTGTGTGTGTTTTAATGCGTGGCAGGAAAGAACAATATAATCTTTTGAGGAAAGCTCCATGGTCCATCCATGGATGCAAGATAACCATGCCTCCTGTCTTTTAGAGATCTCTTGGTATTGGACATGTCTGGTGTTTTTCTCTTGCCATCTGTGTGAGTTTTCTAAGCCTACTGCAACAAAGTACCACAAACTAGGTGGCTTAGAACAATGGAAATTTATTGTCTCACAGTCCTGAAGGCTGAAGGTCCAAGGTCAAGCTATCAGTAGCGTTGATTCCTTCTGAGGGTTGTGAGGGAGAACCTGCTGCATGCCTCTCTCCTAGCTTCTGGTAGTTTGCTCCACTCTTGGGATGCTCCTTGGCCTGTAGATGCATCACCCCAATTTCTGCCTTCATTTTCATATGGGTTCTCCTTGTGGGTGAGTGTCCAAATATCCCCTATTTGTAAGAAACTAATCTTATTGAATTAGGGGTCTACCCTATTCTGTCTTAATGATTACATCTGCAGTGACCCTATTTCCAAATAAAGTCACATTCTGAGAGACTGGGGGCTGGGGCTTCAACAAATGAATTTGGGGATGGACATAATTTAACCTGACAGACTTATCCAAGGTGTCTTTTACATAGGAATTCTGAAAGTAGGCCAATAAAGAGGGGTGTGTGGACCCTAACTAAAAACTGAGGTTAAAATTTTATTGGTAGAGCGGCGCCTGGCTGGCTCAGTCGGGGAAAGGTGTGACTCTTGATCTGGAGGTTGTGAGTTCAAGCCCCACATTGGGTGTAGAGATTACTTACATAAATAAATAAAAAATTTAGAAAATAAAACCCTTAAGGGCACCTGGGTGGCTCAGTTGGTGAAATGCCTGACTCTTGATTTTGGCTCAGGTCATGATCTCATTCATGAATTTGAGCCCCACATTGGGCTCTGCATTGATGGCACAGAGCCTGCTTGGGATTCTGTCTCTCCCTCTCTCTGTCCCTCCCCCACTTGTTCTCTCTCTCTCTCTCTCTGTGTCTCTCTCTTTCTCTCTCAAAATAAATAAACTTAAAAAAAAATTTATTGGCCAAAACCTACTGGTTTAGTTTGAGACTTCAGTGTTTGCTTGTGAAGCAGGGCTTTGTAGGGCTTGGGAGCAGGTAGTACCACATCATGAGGACAGTCAGATAGTCCTGAGAAAAGATCCCTGTGGTCAGACACTGAGGCCTTCTGCCAACACAGCTGTATAAGTGACCCATCTTGGAAACATCTTCCAGCTCCAGTCAAACCTTCAGATGAGTGCAGCCCCAGCCAATGTCTTGAGTGTAATCTCATGAAAGATTGTGAGCCAGAAGCACTCAGCTACATCACTAGTGAGTTCCTGACCTAGAGAAACTCTGAGGTCATAAATATTTATTGTCTTAAAAAACTAAAAAGTTTGGGGGCAATTTGTTATGCAGCAGTGGAGGTTTAATGCAGCACCTGCTACCCCACCCCTGGAAAAACAAAACTGTATTTACTTTGTGAGCGGTAACTTGAGCAGAAGGATCATATAAGGACAAGAGCACAGGGTTCTGAGCCAAGCTATCTCTGTACACATTGTAGCATCTTCCAGCTGTGTGGTTTGGGGGAAGTTACTGTACCTCCCAGCTTTAGTTTTCTTATCTGTAAAATGGAATGATAATAATAGTACCCACCCCATAGGAAATAGTTCATATAAACAGTAATTGAGAACTGCGTTTGCACATAGTAAGATTAATTCCCTGTTTTTGAGAACACAGGGCTGGGAAAACAATACTTAAGCCATGAAATGTCTTATAGTTGAATTAGGGTGCATGTTGGAAGAGGCAACCTTTCAGAACTTGTGTAAGGTAAGACTGATTTCATAACCGGTCTTCTTCAACCTTTGCAAATGTATGAACCTATGAAACATTAGGAGAAAAAGTAACTGGCCCTCATTACAGAGGAGATCTTGAGACTAGATAGCTTGGTCGGGGGCATTACACACGAGAAAACAGTCATTGCTGTTGCTGTCCCAACAAAGTGTCTGTCCTTCTCTCCTTTCATTGATACCTGTACTTTACATGGAGATGGTGACCCAAGTCATACTGTTAAGAATTCCTATCAGAAAGTGCCACATGGGGGACGCTTGGGTGGCTCAACCTGTTAAGCATCTGACTCTTGATTTCCACCCAGGTCATGATTTCATGGTTTGTGGGTTTGATCTCCACACTGGGCTCTGTGCTGACAGCGTGGAGCCTGCTTGGGATTCTCTCTTCCTCTCTCTCTCTCTCTGCCCCTTCCCTACTTGCATGTGCTCTCTCTCTCCCTCTCTCTCTCAAAATAAATAAGTAAATATTTAAAAGAAAGAAAGTGCCACAGGGATTTCCTGAAGATCAAGGTGTTTTAAACTCTACTTGATAAAGAAGTTTCCCATTCATAATTTCTAAAAGGCTAAAGGATATTTTTATAGGATTTTGAGCCCTGCATTTCACATGACATTTTCTAAGAAGCCTTCAATGGGCTTAGTTCTTTCTTTACTGTGCAGAGACAAACTCCTCTTCTGTTTTACAGGACATTGAAATTCCCACTCCTATTTTTACTTCTTGGTACAATAATGAAACCTGAGCATATTGTGGGGTGCCCATCCCGAGCCAAAGCCCCAAGAGGTTTGTCTTCATCATCTCCCTCCCCTCTCCCGTTCCCCTCCTCCCTCTCCCCCTCTTCTCCTTCCTCTCTTCTCTCTTTACTTACTCTCCTCTCCCCCTCCTCCCCTTCCTCCTCCTTCTCTTCCTCTTTCTCCTAAATGATGCTTCTATATAGGCTGGATCAATACCTCTTAAACAAAACAAAACAAGTAAACCTTTATGAGTCACAATGACCGGTCAAACCTGGGACTCTAACATTTGCTTTTGACACAGGGTTTCCCAGTTAAGTTCTGGGGACCCAGATCCTGTCACTCAACCCTGGAGAAACAAATCTGTATCTGCTTTGTGAACAGCATTATCCTGACAACCTCTGGTGAAAAGATTCCTAGACCAACAGTGCCTTGGGTCAGGGATAGGCATTTCTAGAAGAAAAAAAGAAAAAGAAAAAGACATTTTGAATCAGTTGCCCTTCATAGTACTGTCTCCCTGTCCAACTTGCTAGAGAATTTCCCACTGGCTCTTGGCTTGTTCTCAAATTGGAGTGCAGTCTTTCAGAGATTACTCTGTATGCTAAAAGACAAGGAATATTCTTTATTAAACAGAATGGGGAGGTCCTAGCTTCTAGGAAGGGCTGATGGGTGCTCTGGCCTCTGTGTCCCAGCCCTGCCCTGCTCCTCCCTCCAGAGCCCTCTTCATGGCCCTCCCTCTCCTACTGGAGGGGAAGGACTGTGTGGACCCCTTTGCTTGGGGTGAAGTGAAAATAGTATTCTAAGCTAAGTAGAAGTTAAGGCAATCCCTCCCCTAATGAGGGGCCTCTCACAGAGATATTATTGCAGTGAGATGACATTTCAGGTCAGGCATTCGAGTATAAGGTGTATGTGGGTACTCCTTCTTTCCCCACTTTTCCCCGAATATGAGAATTCTCAAGCAAGGGGAGAATTCTCAGGTATTTTCTTCTCTTCATGTCTACTTCCTTATCTTGCTTTCCTTCACTTAGTGGTTTTTTGTTTTTGTTTTTGTTTTTTTGTGTGAGCATGAGAGGGGGAGACAGGCAGAGGGAGAGAGAGAGAGAGAGACAGAAAAAGAGAGAGAATATATTTTTTTTAATGTTTGTTTCTTTTTGAGAGCAAGAGAGACAGAGCATGAGCAGGGGAGGGGCAGAGAGACAGAGGGAGATACAGAATGCCAAAATCATGACCTGAGCTGAAGTCAGACGCTTAAGCGACTGAGCCACCCAGGCACCCCAAGAGACAGAGAGAATCTGAAGCAGGTTCCATACTCAGTGTGATGTGGGACCTGATCCCATGAACCTGGGATCATGACCTGAGCCAAAATCAAGAGTCGCGCACACTTAACCAGCTGAGCCACCCACGCGCTCCCCTCTTCACTTAACGCTTATCTAAGAAGCCTGGGTTTTCCAACACCATTGTCATTATCATCACGATAACCATTTATATAGTGCTTCCATATTAATTCCTTTAATCCTCCCCAAAACCCTATGTAGTAGGTATTCCTGTTTCCCCCATTTTTGGCGATCGGAAAACAGAGCTATAGAGAGACAAAATCATTTTCCTAGGGTCACGCAGCTCCTAAGTGGCAAAATCTGGATTTGAACCCAACTGGTCTGATGCCGGAGTCTGACTTCTCAAGCCCCTGATGTCCTGCTGCCCTTTAGTTTTGCTATTTGTTTCTTTTTAGAAATTCGTTCTTTGCTAACGGTTGGTTTCTTCCGGAAGGGCTTATGTGCTGCAACTCCTGTTTCAGGTTCCTCCCAGGCCTGGGTGAATTAGCAGTGAGATAAGGTGAAGAAGCCTTTGCCGGCAGCGTGATCCCCCGTCTATGCTACCCCCATAGTCACGCAGGGGCATCCCTGCTAGGAATGCTAGGTTGGTCTGATTTGATAACAAACTCACATCTTTCTGTGGGAATACTCGTACTCGTGGGCTAAACGGTGTAGGCTTTGTCCCTGCTGGCTGGAAATATCGAAGTCCTCCATAGTTAAGCTGTTTTCTTGAGGAAAGGAGAGAAAGAAAGGAAGGACAAAGGATGGAAGGAAGAGAGACAGGGAGGAAGGAAAACCTAAGGGAGAAAGAGAAGGAAGGAAGAGAAAAGAAGGAGAAGGGAGAGAAACAAGGGGGGAACAAGGGAAGGAAGTAGCAGAAAGGAGGAGAGAGGGAAGAAAGGAAGAATGTTCGCTGACTTGGTGACCGTAACTTTCTTAGGAAAGATATTCTTTCTGCCTTCCTATGCCTGATGGTTTCTGTCACCTGCTTCTCTTTCTCTTTGGTCGGGCCATACTAACTTTTGTCCCACCGAGATTTTACATTTGGAAGCCTGGCTATGTTCTTTAGATTTCCTATCTAAAAAGAAGGAATGAGGGGAAAAAATGTTGAAACACATCAGATCAAACCAAGGTTCCAAGCCTGGAGCCGTAAATGGGTCCCTCCAACATCCTGAGTCTTTCTTGTGGGAGCCAAAGTGTTTATTGTCGCGATTCACCGCTCATACAACGTCTTGATTCGCCATCTGTGTTAACATGCAGCCTGCCCGAGAAACCAGCAGGCCCGGGCTGGAAAAGCACCTGGAGCTTATGGGGGCCCTCTTTTTAGTTTCCCTCTTTCTGTCTGGAAGGCATAGAATAGTTTCAAGAGCACAGTGGGGAATGCATGCCTGTAGACTTCGCAGGGGCCATCCGTAATGGCGTCTGTATTTCTTGATCCCCTCTCGGCGCCTGCTTCCCCTTCCTGGGCTGCTCTTCTACTCCGTCGTGGGGGAGCATCTCTCTGGCAGGTTGTCTGTGCCGCCAGCCTCTGCCGGGTACCGGATTCCCTTCCGGCTCTGAAACCCGGGAATTCTAGTGGTGGGAACTCTGTGTCTCCTGTTCCCAGGCCTGATCCAGCTCAGACCCCACGTTCCTTGCAACAGGATTTGACAGCTTCACAAGGCCGCAGTGTGCTAGCCTGACCCGCCTGAGGTTTGTGGAATCACTTAATGAATAAGGGTTGACGTCCGGCATTCCGGTGCAGAGACGGTTTCTGACCGCTGGCGTCTGACCGCTCACCAGGTGCTGAGTGCATACGCATCGCTTGAGTAGGGTTTAGCCATGAAAGCTTACTTAGTTTCCACGTCATCTTCACATAGTCCTAAAAGCTGGCGATTTTATGCCCGTTTTGCAGATGAGGCTGAAGCTCAGGGCGGTTAAGCCACTTGCTTGCAGTCGGTCCACCCGCAAGGAGAGAAATCCGAAGTCCAACTACTAACCCTGGTTTGTTCTTCTCTGAGGCCAGCAGTACTGCTCACCTGTGTCACTGTGCCCTCCCCCCCCACCTCCCCCGCAATACTAGCTGCACGTGTTAAGCACGTGCCGTGTATCACGACTGTGCTGGAAGTTTAACACGGGCTGTGTGATTTAATCCTCAGAATCACCTTGCAAGTTGGGAGACTTAGCTCCAGTTTTCAGGCGAGGAAGCGGAGGCTCAGAGAGGCTGAAAATGACCACTCTAGTATATTCACTGAAGCCCAACAAATGCTTAGAAGCACTCTGAATTTCACCACCAAAACGCACAAGGAGTTTCTATAACATGCATTTAAAGTGGCCGTTGGAAATTATACCCTGAGACAGCCTCCCGGTTGTGGATGCCTCAGAACGGATGCAGAGAAGGTGCAGACCGCTGGGATTAGTGGAGGGGGGTGAAACACCGTGTAAATGTGACGGGGGGCGGGGGGGTTGCTAATGGAGGCAGAACCGGGGATGCTTGATGCTTAATGCTCCCGTCCGTGAAAAAGAGGGAAAGATTAGTGAGAGAAACATGAACTCACAGCAGAAGGGCTCTGTTTACAAATCCTGAGCATTCACAGCTCACTTGCTAGAGGCCAGAAGTAAGAACAGGGGCCTGTCCTGAGGAAGGAGAACTGAATGTCAATTTCAAACCTCTTCCATCGTACTCCGTACATTCACATCCTTCTGTTTCTCATTCAATCTTTGCTTCATTGTAAGCAGTTTGGGTTTCTAACCGTGCATCCCTTACCTGGATGTACAGGTTTAGACCTTTCACTAGTAAATCTCTGTAAATGGATGTGATCAAGTTCAAGATAAACATTTTAAAATGTCACTTAAAAAATACTGGGGGGGGGGGAATCTATATGTCGCCTCCATGGTTTCTTAACTCATTTCAGCTAGGCACATGGACCCTGTCCCTTGCTGCAGTCTCTCACATCGCCGTTTCCTGAAAGTATTTGTAATGGAGCTAACATCATTTGCTCAGCTGTAAATCCTCTATTCTGGGCACTGTGCAAGTATTCAGAGGGACATTTTGGTTCAAACGCCAATGTTTTGCTTTAAAGAACAGTGAGCAAAAATAGACTTGGTTTTTATAATTTAAAGCCAAGATAAAGTCAGAGGTGATGATGGACTGGAAAAAGAAAGATGCCTGACAGGTATATCTTGTTTTTATGGAGAGCTCAACTGTGTGCCAGTGAATGTTCTGAGTGCTTTTGTGTTACTTCGCGTAAAAGAGAAAGAGAAAACCAACAACAGAGAATGCCTGTAAAACAGATGCTCCTGTCATCCCCATTTTACAGATGAGGAAACTGAAGAAGAGAAAGACTCAGCAGCATGCTCAGAGTCACATAGGGGGTCGGTGGTAGAGGTGGGATTTGAGCTCAGGTGAGCCTTACTCCACACCAGACACTGGCTTTATATTATACTGTGCAGGAAAGAAGACCCTTGTGTCATTCCGGGCCACCCTTCACTGAAGAAAATTTTATTTTGCAAGAAACCCATCGGCAACAACAGTCCTGAGGACCAGTTTCCCTCAGCCTCAGCTGACCCGTGGCTATGTCTGCATCAGTTTTCTAAAACACTTCGTGCTGATACAAATTCATAGAATAATCTAGCTTTTGGCTAATGGAACCTTGGACAAATCACTTAAATGGTTAAGCACCAATAAAATGGGCAACGGTAATTTCTGTGCGCTTCACAGGGTTGCCATGAAATGAAACGAAAACTCTTCTTTGTCAAGAGTTTTCTCTTTAAACTCTCCTATAGTCTACAGAGATTGAGGGAAAAGAGTCAAGTCCCACATCATCATAGTTCTGAGACCTTATAAACTTTGGATTGATGGGGCCTAGATGCCATGTCTTTCCTTGGCATTTGTGGAGAGAACTTAAAACTAATTTATACTCATTGGAACTAAGGAGAAAAGTTGACTTTGGATTTTTGTTTCCTTTTAAGTAAAATCCAGGTATTCAAAGCTAGATTTTGCCACAGACAGTCACATTGAAAGTCTTATGTCTGCCTAAAAATGCTTGCAGCTACTTCAAATAATGATTCCATAATTATATTTTAGCAGTGGTCAGGTATATTTATACCCCTCCTTTGCAAAACAGCATCTTAAAACTCGGGGGAAGAATATAGCTTCTGTCTCCATCTATCAAGATTTTCTATTACTTTTGGTGTCAATTTTATAAATTGGGATTATCTAGGAACTTGTCCTTTTACATAAAATCTCAAATTTATTGGCATGAAGTTTTAGAAAATATCCTCTCTCTTTTTGTTGTCTGTGGCATATATAAGTGATGTCCCCTTTGTTATTCTTGATATAATTTATACCTGTTTTTCCCCCTTGAATAGTCTTGTTAGAGGGTGATCAATTTTGTCAGTGTTTTCCAAGAAAAAAACTGTGGCTCAGTTTTCTAAATTGTATATTTATTTCGTATTTCATGAAGTTCTACTTTTATTTGCATTACATTTCTTCTACTTCCTTTGAGTGTAATTTGTCTTTTATGGGTAACTTCTTGAGATGGATACTTAGATCATTGAGGCTTTAGCCATTCTTCCTTTCTAATTAAATAGTTAAAAATATACATAATATACATTTCCTTCTAAGCGTATCTGTAGCTATGTCTCATGAGTCTCGATATATTTTTATTAATATTCAATTAAAAATATTTTCTAGTTTTCATTGTGATTTTATCTTTAACCCATGAGTTATTTACACACATGTTATTTCAAATTTCAAATGCTTGGGAATTCTCTATTCGTCTCTCTGCTACTGATTCTTGCTTGATTTCATTATGATCAGAGAACATATTCTGTATACTTTTAATTCTCTGAAATTTGCAGATGCTTGCTTTATGTAGCTCAAAATTAATAACCTGCTATTGTATTTTACTTTAACAGCTTTACTTTGCCATCTTTTAGTATCCCCACTGGAAATGTTGCTGTATACCCCACTGACAAGTTCTTAACCTCTCGGTGCCTCAGTTTCCTTGTCTATAAAATGGAGATAATAGTAGTGTTTTCTGGGACATGTGGGTGACTCAGTTGGTTTGGTGTCTGACTTCAGCTCCGGTCATGATCTCATGGTATGTGGGTTTGAACTTCACATTGGGCTCTGCACTGATAGCACAGAGTCCGCTTGGGATTCTCTCTCTCGCTGTCTCTCTCTCTCTTCTCCTGCCCCACTCTCTCTCTCTCAAAATAAATCAATAAAAACTTTTAAAAAATGGTAGTATTTTACTCAATGAGGTTTGACATTAAATTTGGTAATACATTAAAAGTTTTTATGGGTGCCTGGGTGGCTGAGTCGATTAAGTGTCCAAATCTGGATTTTGGTTCAGGTCGTGGTCTCACAGTTCATGAGTTCGAGCCCAAAATTGGGCTCTGTGCTGACAGCATGGAGTCTGCTTCAGATTCTCTGTCTCCTTTTCCCTCTGCCCCTCCCCTGCTTGTGCTCTCTCACTCTCAAAAAATAAATAAGCATTTAAAAAAATTCTTTTAAAAAGGAAAAGTTTTTAGAACAGTATTGGGTACATAGTCAGTAAAAACAATAATTAATTAATTAATTAATATTATTACTGGTTATTGTGTTGGATCTAATATAAATATCCCCTGTGTGTCTGCAATGTGCTGAGCCTGGCTGCTGTCATTTGCTGCTAAACTGTAAGGCATGTGTTTTAATTTTATTTAAGTCTCACAGCGTTCTGGAGAGCTAGGTACTGTTCTTATAGGTACTGTTATTATCTGTGTTTTGCCAAGAAGAGGATTAAGTGCAAACGAGGTAAGAAACTTGAATGGAAGTCTCTGTTTCTCAAGATATTAGCATCAGCCTGTTCTCTAATTCACATCTATATTATTAGCTCCTATTTTATTACATACCAATAAAAGAAGTCATCAACTTTGCAATCAAGTGTTTTCGTGATTGATATCTTTGTCAGTTGCTCCCCATGGATGTCTAAATCCTTCACGCCAGGGGACTTCTCTTCCCCAATTGGTAGGTTAGCCTCAACTCAGCCACTCAATTTTCGTCTGAGAAAGGCAGGGTCCTGGTGAGCTGAAAATAGGTCCAGGTTCCCAGCCCTTAACATCTTCCAAAGACAAAATCCGCCGTCATCAGCTTGTGGGAACTCAACAAATGGTGGTTGATGGACCGTCATGGTATCAGTTCTGAAAATAAGCACAGACATTTTTGGTTACCAGCCCACCATCACCCAAGTCGTAAAGCAAGTGAAATCGACATTCTTTCCCATTCATTGGGCATAAATTGTTATGGCTGTTTCCAAGGATGCATGGTACACGTGTAATGTGGGGGTCTTTCGGGGAAATTTGACATCAAGCCGAGTCCTGAGAGGCCAGTTTGTATTTTCAAGGAACATTGAAGGCTTTAACATATTTTATAAAGGGCATTTCCAAAATCATATTGGTGCCAGTTTCTTAACCTGTTTCATAATAAGGAGCACCTAGTTTCTTTACTTAGGGTGACTTCAAGGGGGCTGGCATCATTCTTCTGAGGATCCTAAATCTCCTTGGATGCCCCATCGTTGCATAATTTTCTTCCTTTAACATGTCATCTCGATACTTTGTTTATTGGTTCTAATGGACAATCCCTTGGGAAAGATAACATTAAATTTCATTAATTGTTCATATTGTGGGTGAATGAGTTTTAGATTGGCTCCTCAGAGCGTGTTTTGGTTCAGATTGAGAAGGGGAAGGGGCAAAGGGGAGGATATAGGTATAATGGGCATCTCTGGGTTTGGAAGGGCTAGGGGCAAGAGTTCCTGTAGTTATGAGGCTGGGCATGTGAAAGCAGAGGAGGCTTCATGTTTTGCCTGGAGCTGCCACTGCCCACATCCTACCACCCATCCAAATGCCATTTAGTTAGACGATTGTCGTCAGCCTTTAGCAGTAACGTTATGATTGTCATGTGTTTCTATGACAAATTGCTCTTTTTCTGGTTCTTTGGTTGCACATAGGTATTCCTTCTTGGCTTTAGATAGCTCTTAGGGTTCTTGGCTTTAGATAGCTCTTAAGGTTGTCTCTGGTGTTAATGGCAAAGAAGAGTTGAGAACAGGAGAGTAAGGTGGGATTTTTGGAGTGTCAGCAAGAGGGGCGCCTGGGTGGCTCAGTTGGTTCTGACTTCGGCTCAGGTCATGATCTCGCGGTTTGTGAGTTTGAGCCCCACATGGGGCTCGCTGCTCTCAGTGCAGAGCCTGCTTCGGATCCTTTGTCTCCCTCTCTCTGCTCCTCCCCTGCTAAAACAAATCTGCTGATGTCCATGGCACCTTGAATGCTTGCAACTGTCAGCTCTTTAGTGTGCATACCAACTATCAGTTGTATTTATTTTCAAACTGTCAGTGCTGGTTGTACCTATTTTGGTAATGCCAGAACTTAATTAAATAATGTACACATGAATAAAGTATGAGCATGAAAGGAAAGACCTCATTGGAATGCTTGCAAAGAATACAGGAGCATCTCTTACAAACACTATCAAATTGAGCATCGGCAAAAACTGTAAGAGATCGTGAATGTATTTGTGGAAATACAGACAGGTCCTGCACTCAGATGGTTTCTCAGTGGTCTTTGAGTTCTTGTGGCACTGTTAGAGGTCTAAAGCTAGACATCATTGGCTGTAAATTCAGGGTGTGGTTTATGCAAGAAAGAATAGGCAGAACTTGGGGCGCCTGGGTGGTTCAGTCGGTTAAGCGTCCGACTTCGGCTCAGGTCATGATCTCGCGGTCCGTGAGTTCGAGCCCCGCGTCGGGCTCAGTGCTGACAGCTCAGAGCCTGGAGCCTGTTTCGGAATCTGTGCCTCCCTCTCTCTCTGACCCTTCCCCGTTCATGCTCTCTCTGTCTCAAATAAATAAATAAATAAATAAATAAATAAATAAATAAAGTTAAAAAAAAAAAAAAGAATAGGCAGAACTCAACCAGCAGAGCCACATTCCAAAAAGGCATTGGCCCTCCGCTGGAAGATTGGTGGGGTTTATGTGTTGATACGTTTTAAGTTAACAAGATGTTTAAAGCATACGCCTATCACTTTTATGGTCCTTCTCCCTCTATTCAACTTTTTAGTTAATCAACTACTACTCTCAAGGGCCTCTACTGTAGTTTAAAAGCTCCTTGCTGTTCTCTTTATGTTGAACTCAAAGGTTGGTGTCATCTTGACCATTCTTTCTAGTTTCTCCTGAGAGTCCTACGGTACAACCATGGTCCTTAACTTCTTAGTGTCTCTCTTAAGGCTACTTACAGTTTTAGCCTGGATGATCAAAGATGATAAATACAGATGATAATGCTGCTGACACTATAATTGTAGTAACATGTGGTAAGGGCTTCATTTGTAGCTACACTGTACACGAAGCGTTCAACTAATATTACCTTACTCAGTCCTCACAACAACCAAAGAGTAGGTTTCATTACGATTTCCATTTACTAGGCAATTGAGCACAGAAAGGGAAATAGATTGCCTAAAGTAGCACAATGAGTAGATGGTAGAACCAGATTCTAACCCAGACTGAATCCATACCCTGTGCTCATAACTATCGCACTCTTTATTTTGAAATATCTTAAGTCATTTTTGCTGCTTTTTATGTTCACGGCTCCTTTGGGGGAGGCAGGGATGCTGGGGAGCAAAGCTGACCACCCACCAATGTTCTTTTATGTCCAGAAGGTGATAGAACACTGGTTGCTTTCAGACACTGTGTTACCTGTGAACAATTCTGTTAAATCTTGTGAAAGAGACAGTGTAGAATATGCAGCATTTTGCACTTAGACCAATAATGATTAATGCAGATGGTCATTAGTGCATGCTCGTGTGTGCGTGTGTGTGTGTGTGCATGTGTATGCAAGCACATGTGCATATATGTGTCCCCTTTCCCTGCTGCTAATGAGGAAGTGGCATTTTAGTGCCCTTTTGTGCCACTGTGCTTTTAACTGCTGTTAAGATAAGGAGTAATGTCTCTCCAGCTGTACATAATAGTGTTGTAATTCCGTCAAGGGGCTTGGATAACTTCATAAACCCTGACAGAAAAGCTTGAGTGGATTTTCATGTCACCATAACACCAAGATGGAATTACAGCCTTAATTTACTGGGTGTACATTTTGGGGGGTACATTACTTAATGTTTAATCCCGTTAAAAACAAATCAGCTGATGCCATCTGGCTATTTCCATTTCATAGCGCATCCCAGCCTCCTCCCCACAATTTTGGATCTTTGTTCTCCTTCACCCTGCCTCTTCTGATTATGATTTTCCTCATCATCCTCATTACCCTGACCATCACCGTGATGAGTGTCTTGTATCCATACAACTTTCTTTTTAGTTTACAGGCCAGTTCCTCATACACGATCCTGTGAGCCTCATAAAACCCTCAATACTTGCTTTTTTCTTTCCCCTGGAACATCTGAAATTTAGTTGTGTGTGTTATATGGAACAAATGTCTGTGGGCTGCTTTTTCAGAATAAAAGCAATGTGTGCACATTGAAACTTTCAGACAGCGCAGGAAGGCATAAAATGAAAAGTAAAGTTTCCTTTCCCTCTGCCTTCCTAGAATGCCTCTCCCCACAGGTGATCCCTGTTAACAGTCTCCTTTTATATCATTCCAAAAATAATTATTCATGTACCATAATTTATAGCATCTCAGAAAAAATACTATGCATTTGTTTGTCTGTCTACTCATTTATCTCTCTTTCTCTCCTTTTTGTCTTTATCCAAAGGAGATCATTTGCCCCTTGCCATTTAAAAATACTTAATTATGTACCCTAGGCATCATTCCATATCATCACAAGTAGCCTCCCATCATTCTTTGTAGCGACCACATAACAGTGTCAGTCATCCAAAAGTCTGTTTTTCAGATATTATTTTAGGTCATGAAATATGTGAGTAAAGGATGCCTAAGTTTGAAGAGATGGGCTTTCATGAGCCCCATCTTGTCAGGACCGATCTCAATCCGATCCACTGGAGGAAAAGGAAATTGATGTTTTGTGTTGAAAAGGACTGCCTGCGTTTTGTGTTTAATATAAAAGTGGAGCGTTCTGAAAATGTCATGCAATGCCACGTTCCTATGTGGCTAGTGGCACATATTTTGACTTCTGGCTCCATCGGTGATTCGCCATGTTGGGCAAGTTACTTAACCCATCAGGGCTCAGTTTTCTCACCTGTAAAGTGGGATTAATCATATCTACCTCATGTGGGGGCGGTGGTCATTAAATAGGGTGATTATTTTTGCCTTGATAAATGGTGAGTTTTCTGAGTACTCTAAGGCTGCTTCACCATCTTCAGCTGATGGAGTAACTTTCTTTGGAAGTGGCAAGATTTTTAACGGCTATTATCTTTTCAGGACTTAGTATTTATCGTTGTCCCATAGACTTCAAACTTCTAATATAAAGGAATTGACTTTGAATGGTGACTTACAGGAACCAGTCTCATTGTTTTATAGTTACATATTGCTCCTTATTTTCTCTCTCACATCCTGGCACATGGTGGGTGCTTTTTTTTATAATCCTGGTTGATCCAGAGATCTATGAGCTTTGGATGTTGTGTCGGAATACTTGTTACAGAAGGCCTTCAGTGCATTCATTCTTAACTCTGGGAGAAAGGTCTACAACCTCAGATGTGTGTTCCAACCCGCCTTCCAAAGCTCTAGTACTTTCTTTCTTTTTTTTTTTTTTAACAGAATAGCAGTCCAGCACAGATTTCCTAGCATGCATGACTTTTTAATTTAACTTTTGCCCTAATAGACTTCCTGTGAGGTGATGCATACTCCATAAAACACAGAAGCTTCAGCAAACGGACACACACTTGCCTAGTACTTTGCAGTATGTTAAAAAAAAAAGGGGGGCCATATATTTTCTTAGGAAAACAAGTTTCTTCCGAGCACAGGTCTCCTAAGATAAACAGTGCGCTCTGGGGAGATGTACAGGATAATGCCCAGGCTCGCCTCTGCACAGCCCCAAGCCTGCAGAACTGTCATTTGGAAAGTACACTGTTGCCTCCAGAAGATATGGCCCTGAGCTTGAAGCAGAGGAGGGAGTGTGGGGGCGGGGCAGAAAGATCCATTAGCCTAGCTGGTGTGCAGAGGCGGCAAGACACAATATAAATCTAGGAGCGGCTCTGTGTGGTGAATGCCCCTGCCGGAGTTAGAGCAACAGACAAATTAGCATAATGTAATTGGTTGGCAGGGTCAGCCCCTCTCTGTGAGCATTAGCCATGCGGATGGTAGGAAGAAGCAGATAAAAGATTGGGGGGGGCAGCATTTTGTCTGTCACCGTGAAGAAGGAGCTTTCATTTCAGCACTACATAGATCAATTATTGCAATTCTGGAGACAGCCTTCTCTTCAAGTTAGTAAAGTTCGCATTTTTGAAAACTTCCTTCCTTAAAAACAGAATCTAAAAGGTCCACTTCACTCCTGCTGTCAAAGCCAAAACCCCAACCAAACAAAATCAAACAATATACGTTTAAAAAAAAAATAGAAGGAAGGTTTTTTCTTTCCTTTTTTTTTTTTCCTTCTTCTACTAACCTACTCACTCCACTGATTTTTGGCAGCTCTTTCTGGAACTTCGAGGACAACGTGTTATCTTTTGACTGGTATGTCTCCGGGTGATTAATTTGTTTAAATTGCTTCACTCGTTGCCTACTTGGTCTGTAAGCACTACCTTATCCTTTCGGAGGGACGCTAAGATATATTTCCTTGCTTCTGACCTAAGCATTAATTACAGGAGCCTATGCAGAAGAAGAGGCAGAAACACTTCGTTGTTCCCACAGTGGTGTTATACCTGGGCCATTCAGCTGCTCGTGTGATTTTCAGCAATGTTCTGAAGGCCATCCTGAAAAAACATAGACCATTCCCTGCTGCCGGCGTATATTTTTAAAATTCTCTTTTACTTCCTTTAGCTTAAAGTTTCTTTCAAACTTCAGGTGCCGACTTGAGCTAATCAACACTGTGCAGTAATTTCTCAGATCAGAGTACTTTGTCATCACCGGTTTGGGAAAACCTCCCCTTCGTTTCTCTCCCGGGTCTTCAGTTCCCACACCCATGCACCTCTCCTTCCGTAGCCACCTACTCCAAAATATTCATCGTGTGTTCTTCCATCTGCACGCATCCTTATAAAAACATCGTTGTGTGTGCTGTTGAATATCAACGCGCTATTCTGCCGTTAGTTTTCTCACGCGACACTGTTGTAAAGGTCTGTTCTTGTTGCACACTTCTTTGTTGTTGCTGACGGCTATATGGCATAACACATTTTGCTTTCCGTTTATCAGTTGGTGGCCTTTTGGGTTGTTTCCACTTTTCAGCTATTAGGAATCGTGTTGCTGTGAACACTTGGGTACACATTTTTGTATGGATATAGTCTTTGTTCCTCTTGGGAATGTACCTTGGCATGGAACTTCTGGGTCCTGTGGCAGCTCGATGTTTAGGGTTCTGAAGAACGGCCAGACTATTTTCCAAAGTGGCTGCGCCATTTACAAGCCTAACAGTTTGAGGGTTCCAACTAGGGTCCATTATTGCAAGGCCCGTCTATATCACTGGCCTCATATGGGGTCAGTGATCAAGACCTGGCGATTGGTGGGAGAGGGGATCTGCATGGAGCTTGTAGATGTGGGCTTCAGTCTCTATGACAATGGTTCTCAGCTAGGATCACCTTACCCCATCTCAATAGCTCAATTTTAGGGTTATTTTACAGGTAGTTGTCTGACCAATTTTGTCCACTGAAAATAACTGAGCTGGGCGGGATTGGGTGTCGAGAAACCTGAATTCAAGCCCTGATTTTGCCACTTATTCTGTGATATTGAGTAAATTGTCTGTCTTGGCTTCTTCATTTGTAAATTGCATGCGTATGGGGACCACCCTAGGTGCAGACAGAGCTGTGGGTGGGGAGAAAAGAGGGGCAGGTTGGGGGCCAGAGCTAGAGGCTAAAGATAGAGCCCTAAGGAGTTGAGGTTTGTTAATTAATTTAAACCTGACCTTCCAGGCCGTTGTGATTGTGCATTTGTCGAGGTAGGAGGCGACATCTTTATGAACTGATTTGTGACTATAAACAATTCAGTCATGTGGTATATAGACCTTCATCTGTATTCTTGTCTTGCACCCCCCAAAATAGAAGGGGGCTGGGTTGTAACCATGATCTTTGTGTAGACCTGCATGAGAATATAAGGACATATAGCCTATGCATATTTAATTTCCCTGAATTGATCCTGGTTGTTTTTCAGAATGACCACAGAATGACTATGATAGCATGTGATTCCTAATTCCCCATATCAACACCAACACTAATAATAATCCACATTTCTGTTTTATGCTGTTCTCATTTTAATTTGCATTTCCCTGATTACTACTAGTAAATTTGAACATCTCTCCATATATGTTTATTTGGACTTTCTTTTTTTTAAATTCCTATTCATATTTTGTATTCATTTTCTACTGGGTGTGCTATCTCTTTCTTGTTTATTCTTGGGATAAACAACATGTTGTGGGAGGGGGAGCCAATGATTTTTAAATTGTAATGGAGTCAGAAAAAACAGGAGCTTCTTAAGAAGTCAGCATTACTCTCTCTCTCTATGATATATATATCATATATACATATATATGTGTATATATGAATATATGATATATGATATATATGTATTTGAGATATACATCTATATGAGGAGAGAAAAGAGAAGTATATAGTGAATCATCTCCAACGTAGATTCCAAGCAGTCTACTCTTTATAATTACGTAGATTCAGAATGTGTCTTTCTAGACTGCTGCCTTTCAGTTAAGATCATGTCCTGTTGAGATCAGTCTTGCCTTAAACCCATGTGAGTGTGGAAGAGATCTCCCCTTCGCTCTCTCCTCTTTGCCCCTGCTCTCAGGAAACAATGTTTGCAAGAAGTGGCAAAGATGCTATTGGATATTGTGGGGCATTGCTTTGTTTGAATTGGGGGCAGGGAAGTGAAGGCCAAATCATTCACAATAATTTCTTCTGACGTCTCAAAGTTCTATGTTTGGCCAACATGACTTCCTCAGTCTCCCCTTTTGGAATAATATCTACTTGTAGTGTTTGTCTCTCCTATTTTATCTTTCTCTCTAGGTCAGGGGGCCACATTTTCCTTTAGTTTATATTGCCTCGTCCCTTAACAGTGAGTACACCAGTGATTCTCATCCCACGGAAGTACTACCTGCTCTGAAAGACTCATCTTTAGTTACTTGTTGAAGGGCTCCCTGACTGCACCAATCAACAGTCACCTTTTTATCCTCAGTTTCAGTCGGGACTTCCAGAGAAATAAAATCCATAGGAGATATTTGTCTGCCTCTCTATCTCTATCTCTGGACAGAGAGAGGAGAGAGGACGTAGAGATGGAGGAGAGGAGGGCCTAGGAAGTTGGAAGCTTATAAAGCAGGCTGGCAGACTGGAAATTCAGGGAAGAGTTGATTTTGTATTCTTGAGTCCAAGATCTGTAGGCAGGAAATGCAGATAGGGTTTCTGTTTTGCAGTCTTGAGGCCAAATTCCTTCTTTGAGAAACTTCAGTCCTTGTTCTTAAGACCTTCAACTGACTGAATCAGGCCCACTCACATTATGCAGGATGATATGCATTATTCAAAGTCTATTGATTTGGGGGCACCTGGTTGCTCAGTCAGTTAAGGGTCTGACTCTTGATTTCGGCTCAAGTCATGATCTCAACAGTTCGTGAGATCGAGCCCCGCCTTGGGCTCTGCATTGACAGCACGGAGCCTGCTTGGGAGTCTCTCTCTCCTCTCTCTCTCTCTCCCCCCTTCCCCTTCTCGCACTCTCTCTCAAAATAAATAAACTTAAAAACAATGTTTATTGATTTTGAAGTTAGTAAAATTTTAAAAATGCCTTCATAGCAGCATCTAGACTGGTGTTTGACCAAACAACTGGTCACGATTGTCTAGCCAAGTTGACACATAAAATTTACCATAATCCCTCAGGACTCTTGAACCACTCATTTAGCCTATAATTGTGTGCAGGCTAGTAACATCTCTTGCATTGTCTGCTTTTGGCATTTAACTTTGTAAGCATATAAGGATTGTCTTGCCAACTTCTTGAAGATAGGGATCATATCTTATACTTCGTATGGGTTTCCCAGAGTACCTAGTGGGATGGTACGCATGTCGGGTCCAAACAACTTAATAAGTATAAAATCATCTCAGTAGTTGTTTGAGATAAATAATATATGGATATCGAAATATAAAAGAATGCTTTTGTTTTATTTAAAAATAACCATAATCACTTGCTAATAGGCTGTGTGCACCTGTTGGACGCTCCACACTTCCCAAACTGTAGAGTCTGATTAGACAGAACCACCCTTGTTTTCTGTTCCACATTTGTTTTTGCATGGTATTTACTCTTTATCACAGCAACCACCAAAAATCCAGCTTTGCAAAGTTGTGATATACTCCAAAGGAATGTAGCGTGATCTAATGTTGAAACACTGACAACCTCGGGTTGTGCAGTATCCAATGGAGGTCAAGTATTGCCATGTTTCCCTCAAACTTGAGAAGCTCAGTGCAGCATCTGAGGCAGCTAGGCACACAGTTTGGGAACTGCAACTGTAGACATTAAATGTGAATTATTAGATCAAATGTTATAATCTATCAAATCTAGGAGGAGTGGGAATTTCTGATTTGTACTTAAGACTGAAATTTCTCGGGGCACCTGGGTGGCTCAGTCGGTTAAACGTCCAACTTCAGCTCAGGTCATGATCTCGCGGTTTGTGAGTTTGAGCCCCGCGTCGGGCTCTGGGCTGATGGCTCGGAGCCTGAAGCCTGCTTTGGGCTCTGTGTCTCCCTCTCTCTCTGCCCCTCCCCTGCTCATGCTCTGTCTCTCTCCGTCTCTCAAAAATAAATAAATGTTAAAAAAAGAAATTAAAAAAAAAAGACCGAAATTTCTCTTTGAGGGATCACATGCTAGGATTTATACTTGTACACCTGGCTGTTCTTCACTTCCGTAGGAAACTATATGCCTGTATTCAGGATAGCATTTGTCCCCTCTTCTCATTCCTGTCTTTTGAAATACATACAAGTTGCTATTTCTTTTGGTGGTTCCTCGCCAACGACTGTATTTGCCAAAACAGCCTGGTGAACAGCGTTGTTTACGCCATTGGATGCCTTTTGTTTTTGCAATGTCAACTGCCTGTTTTATTTTGGTCATTAACTATTATTAAGTATCCCGAGCATGAGAAACCTCATGTAGTGCAGCACCTACGTATGGGAAAGAGAAAGTGCTGTTGTCTCATGGAGGTTATACACCGTGGTACTTGTCATTTCTGATGGTTTGCTTCCGACCTTCAGCCACCTGTGAGCCAGCCAAGGGTCACACGAATTAAGACCCCAGAGGTATCAGCCACTTGGTTGGTTTCTCATGCCTGTTCTCTAGCCTCTGCAGTGGATTTTTAATACCTTGGCCTTGGGTTGCTTTTCTGAAGAAGTCTCATGACATCACTGAGCTTCAGGTCTGATGATATTTTAGTCCTACTTTATGTCTCTTTTTTTCTTATAAAGATTTTACTCCTGCTGCTTCTACTGTTGTTGTTGCTGCCCTTGATTCTCCTTCTTCTTCTCGTCCTCCTTCTTCTCTCTCCTTCTTCCTCCCGCTCCTCTTCTCCTTTCTTTACCACCACCTTCTCCTTCCCTTTGTTTTACTTATTAACACATCCACTCTTTTCCTTGCAATACTTTAGCCCTGAAGAGATTAAAAACACCAAGCCGTTGAATAAATGGTTATAGCAACTGGAGTCAGTCTCCCAGGTCCCTGGATCTAGAACATTTCTTCCAAAGGACGGGGAGATCAGGAATAGGAGCACTGGTTGTGGAGGTGGCTTACATCAATGTCCGAATCAAGATGGCCATCGTTGGCAATTTTTTTTTTTTTTTTGCTTTCCATCTTAATGAATGACTCTGTCAGATGCTGACCCTACTCGCTCACTTCTGTCCCTTCTGCCTTCCCTAACTCCTTTCCCGGAAGGGCCACCCCATTCCATCTCTCCCACCAGCGCCGTACCACCTTGACTTCTCCACTTGAATTTTGCATTCCACTTTTGACTCCAGCCCGTAAAATGTTCTTGTCGCCGTCCCCAGTCAGGTGGATGCTGCCATAACTCCTGTGTGATATCAATAACCCACGCCAGTGAAGCCAATGAGGTAATTTTCCCTGAAGCTCTAAATATAATTTAACAAGTTAAACACTGTAACATTGTGGTGAATGTGCTATTAAGGGACTGTAAATTGCTTACAAAGCATCAATAAACACAGTGCCCTAAAGCGAGGGGCTGTTAAGACTTTATAATCTAAAGCAGCACTTGGAGTATCACCCTGAGGCTTTAGCTTCACGTCAGATAAAACCAAAGCGGCTGAAGTCTTTAGTTGATGCCAAATGTACGTAGGAACACAACAAGCTTTAGGGGGTAATTACTTTTCAAGTGCTTGATGTGGATTTGCTGGGAAACACATCTGTTATCAAATTTGCCGATGATTAATATGATTCTTCCATTTCCACAGAAAACAGGGGAAGTCAAGTTGATGGTTACAAGTACCAAGCCAATTGGTATGTGGCCCTTATAGATTCATGCTGTGTCATTTTCTTGGGATAAGAACAAAAGTTTCAGTATAATCTACTGTCATACCTTGGGTTGTACCCTATAGGATTATGTGTGTCGAAAACTATTTTGTTTGGAATTAAATTATCTTCGGTATTGTTGAAAGGGTGCAGGGTTTTAAAAGCTAATGGCCTCTGTTGCAGGTGAAATAATTCATATTCTAGATTTTGCAAGGCCTAAAGCTTCTTTCTCCTTCCTTCCCCTTTCCCTGATGTGCACCCGACCATGGTCAAATCCTTTCACAGGACACACTCCTTCTGCAATTCCTTCCCAGGTTCATATCCTCAGCCAACTGGTGACTAACCCTTTTTGTGTTTTAACTGTTGTCCAGAGTATTTGGCCTAAAGTATTTGCATTTGAGTTCTGGAAAGCTCTTAGCATTTTACAAATGTTACCTCATTAATCACACAGCCATCAGACTGACAGTGTTTGCCTTATATTAAAAGTGGTGGAAAAAAGAAAGTTCCGAGTGGCCCAGAGACCTGACCAAGCTTGCATGGTGAGTTGGGGGTGAGAGAGAGAGAGAGAGAGAGAGAGAGAGAGAGAGAACTTATCATCTCAGGCACTCTTCCATCCCCGAGCCCTCACACCCTGTCACCGCCCAACACCATTCTCTGAGGGTAGGGCCTTTGGGTCTGCGGGATTTCAGGGTTACCTTTGTGATTTGGAATCGTTCTGTTCTTTACTTCGGACTAGCCGGCTGAGTTGTATTTTAAGGCTGAACAAAAAGCCCTTTCTTTTCTTCCTTCATAGTCGGGACCATCCCAAGACTATAGGGAGTTTCTATTTTGTGCTCTTGGGCTCTAGTATGAGATACTAATTCCCTGATGACAGACAGTAACTGTAAGGGAAGGACGCATCACCGGGGTTGACAACAACACGCAGGATGCTCTCTGTCCATCTACCACTGTTGCTAGGTAGCAACTCAGCTCTCAGCTGCGCAGGCTTGAGACTGTCCCTCTACCTTTCCAGCCTCCTCCTTCAAGCTGCATTCCGAGTTGTCCCGGGGCTTTGTCTGCTCATCGGGATGCACCAGGGTTTCTGCCGCCTGGGCGCGTGAGCAAAAAGGTGTTGGGAAGATGGTGGAAGGAGGGAGACGATGCAGGAATATTTGATCTGGGCTTCACAGCCCACTCGGGATGGCTTCGGTCCTGGGGCTCCAGGAATTCATTCTCTGTGGTAAAGTGTAAGGTGGACAAGAGCCAGGGAATCCCTCTTACACGAGGATTACTAACCCTGTTTCCAGCTGGGAAGCAGGTCACTGTCCAGGAGATGTTTCCATCGATGCTAGTCATCCAGGCTTGCTCGTTCTATGTCTCTAAGCACTGTGGGCACGATTCAGTTTTCTTTCCTGGATTTCCTCATACCAATAGGAGGCACTCCAAGTGGGCTACTTACGTCTCGATGACAAATGATAAAAACACTAAGACCAAGCAGTTTTCGAAACACGAACCGCTTCATCTTACTTGCGAGTGGCTGTAGTTAATTTCCAAATTCTGTAGCAGTGTGGGACACCCCCCTTCTCACCCGTCCCTAATTTATTTCTTAAAACCCGGTCCAAATATATCATGGGAGATGCACCATGACTTGCCTTTCTTTCAAGTAATGCATTTTTGTGTAAACATGTTGTTTATGAAAGAACCTTTTACGGATGCTTGGTGTTGCCTTTGCTCAAGAAAATACATTTTAAAAGAATTCTCCCCAGCCTGGCATGTAATGTTTCATTAGCCAACATAACCTTGTTTATTTGCTTTTTAAAATTTTATTTGGGAAAGGAAATCAATTTGCACCCCTGACATGCTGCCAGGTTCCTGTTTATAAGCACACAATAGGCAGCTCGGAGGGGGCAAAAATATATAGTTTATGATTTCAGCATTAAGTATGACGCAATCTGTGTACGAAACCATAGAAGCAATAGTGTTTTCCTGTCCCTGCAGCCATGCTCTGGAGTTTCAACTTTTTATCAGAGTGTTATCCAAGTGTGCACAGAATAAATGGTCCTAATTGGGCTGGGCACTTTAAGTGTGAGGGAGAATTGTCAGGACAAAGGGAGCTCTTTGCCGGGTTTTGTTTTTGTTTTTGTTGAGAAAGTACTTTGAGCAACTGGCGGGGACCCAGCCTTATAACTGTGCCGTGCTGGGCTTTCAGGAGGCTCCATGTGTTCCTTCCATGCAGTTCCGAATGACCTCAGAACTTCTGCTCTCAGAGATTCTGACCGGCCGCAGGGAGGCTGGTAGGGCCTGAGGGCCAGTGTGTCCATCGTCAAGGAGAATCCCTTCCCCTTCACTCCAGATCCCTAATGGTCATTCCGAGGAGATGGGCATCCCTGGACTTGACCCTAACTCTTGCCTCTTTTGAGTGCCTGCCAGTTTTTTGCGGCCCCAAGATGAAATAATTCATTACCTTATTAGTCCAATATATTGAGGTCTGAAGTGAACATGAAATAAAGTCACTTTTTCCACTTTACAGGGGTGAGCTCTAAAATCATTCATCGTAGCCAGAAGAGCACTGAATGAGGAATCAAAAGATCTAGCCTCTTGTCCTATTTCTTTGTCCACTTAGATGTGAACTACTGGTCTGGTCACATCCTCTCCTCTGGCCTCCGTTTTCTTTTCTGTTGAGTCAGGGAGTGGGATTAAAGGCTGTTGATGGGGACAGATTCTTTCAAATCTAAAGTTCTGAGAGCGGGTTCTTAGAGGTTTCATTTAAAAAAAATCTTTTCCTTGAGGTTGGAATTTCTTTTTGCCTGTTTTCCCAGCCTGCATCCAAGCTGGATCTCCTGTTTCGGGTTTATCCGTCCAAAGTCAAGGGACTCTATTCCTAATGAAGGTAGAGACATCATCCCTCCTTTTTCCTGCCCCAGTTGCCACTGTTTCCGTAATTATCTTAACTTCGGTAGATCTGCTTTTCTTTTGTTCCTTTTCACATTCCTATATTACCACTGAAACCTGACCATTAAATCCTGTACATTAAAGAGTTTGTAGCTCCGCTGGCCAACATCTCTTTGGTTACAGACACCGTACCTGGAGGCGGGACAGGGTCCCTTTCTATCCCTCCCTGCCATTCACAGCACCAGCCTGTAACCTTGGCCTCTTACTGAAGCCCTGGAGGGTTGTTTCCAGTTTTTTTTTTTTTTCAACGTTTATTTATTTTTTTGGGGACAGAGAGAGACAGAGCATGAACGGGGGAGGGGCAGAGAGAGAGGGAGACACAGAATCGGAAACAGGCTCCAGGCTCTGAGCCATCAGCCCAGAGCCTGACGCGGGGCTCGAACTCACGGACCGTGCGATCGTGACCTGGCTGAAGTCGGACGCTTAACTGACTGCGCCACCCAGGCGCCCCATGTTTCCAGTTTTTAAAGTGACTCTTTATTTGGCTGAGCATGCCATGAGCTCTAGATATGCTCTGTATTTGAATCTAGAATGTTCACATGAGTGAACCAGGGAGGGAGGGTGACTTGAGGGAGAGCTTGAATACAAGGGTAATCTTTCATTATTCATCTCTGCTAGTAATTAGAAGGCACTACTAAATAGATGTAATTGGATTGTGTCACAAAAATTAAGATAAAAGGCCATAAGCAATTCAACCTCTTTCTACCACTGGCCGAGCATTCCTCCCCCTTCTCAGCCTCCACTTGAATTTTGTTCAGCCAGTGGTAAGTAGCATTGTGTGTGTGTGTGTGTGTGTAGAAAGTTTCCCCAAATGTGGTCACCATGTGCCAGAAAGGTAAGTTTTCTGGATTCCCTCTACACAAAGTTACAAACTAGGGATGAAATAGGTCTTTTCTCTCTGCTGCCTCTGGAAGAGCATGAAAAAGGCCTTCAACAAGAAGAGTTCTTGATTTTAATGCCAGTCAATGGAAGGGAGGAGAGGAAGGCGAAAGAGGTTTGTTTTAACCTTGTCATCCCTTCTTCAGACATGGAGCCTCAACCTTCATCAAAAGTAGAGATATGACAGAATTTTAGAATCAGTCACCTGGGTGGCTCAGTCTGTTAAGCATCCAACTTCTGCTCAGGTCATGATCTCACAGTTCATGAGTTCGAACCCCACATTGGGCTCCGTGATGGTGGCATTGAGCCTGCTTGGGATTCTCTCTCTCTGCCCCTCCCCCACAATCACTGTCTCTGTCTCTGTCTCTCTCTCTCTCTCTCTCTCTCTCTCTCTCAAAATAAATGAATAAACTTTTAAAAATGCTTTAAAAAAAGAATAAATGGGGTAAAATATAAGACAAGGCGTCTATAAGGACCCTGAGGCTTTGGGGACTGGTTTTTCCTATGGCAGCAGAAGGGAGATCAGATTTATGCCTAAACATTGTCATTTCTTCTTTTTTTTTTTAAATGTGTATTTATTTATTTTGAGAGACAGCACAGTGGAGGAGGGACAGAGTGAGAGACACAGAATCCAAAGCAGGCTCCAGGCTCTGAGCTGTCAGCACAGAGCCTGATGTGGGGCTCGAACTCAGGAACCACAAGGTCATGACTTGAGCTGAAGTTGGATGCTCAACTGACTGAGCCACCCGGGTGCCCCATTGTCATTGTTTCTTAAAAAGGGAATGGAGAGTTAATTAGCTACCCACAGAAGTCAGTATTATGTGTAATTGCAGAACTAACTTATGGGCAAAGATGTTTAATCAAAGTGAAGATAAGAGATTCAAATATTTTGTGTTTCATCTTTTGCCCTGAACATGCCTTTTACCAATGGTTACAAACCTTTAAAATGGCTCTTCATTCTCAGATTCTATTTGACTTTTAAGAGCAGATTTAAATTTCTTTAATTTCATCTATAGCAGTTGGAAACTATTTCATAAAGCGATACTAAACTATATACGTGTGAAAAGACATCTGAGAAACATTTCTTTATACATGGGCTATCTGCAGTTAGACTTTTTAAAAAGTAACCAGACAACATTCAGATATTTAAAAAACAAAAACTTGGGGCGCCTGGGTGGCTCAGTTGGTTAAGCGTCTGACTCTTGATTTTGGCTCAGGTCATGATCTCT
This sequence comes from Acinonyx jubatus, assembly GCF_027475565.1. Lineage (NCBI taxonomy): Eukaryota > Metazoa > Chordata > Mammalia > Carnivora > Felidae > Acinonyx > Acinonyx jubatus. Next base: position 48,314,176 of record NC_069383.1, on the reverse strand, counting down.
CGGTTCGTGAGTTTGAGCCCCGAGTCGGGCTGTGTGCGCGGACAGCATGGAGCCTGTTTGGGATTATTTCTCTCCCTCTCTCTCTGCTCCCACACTCCCCCAAATAAATAAATAAACTTCAAAATGAAATAAAAAAACTTACCTGGGGAGCAAAAATAAACACACATATATATTATCAGCTTAAGGACATATCAACACAAAGGGAAAGACATGAAGCCTGTCGTCCAAGGACTGACTTACTAAAGGCTCCAGCAGTGTGGGTGTGGTTCTTGCGTGGGTACCTGACTCTCCTGGAATCTCATCTTTATTTTAGATTTAGAAATATTATTTCTTAGTCTATCAAATAATCAGTGATTTGTCCCACCTTGAGGTTGTCAATAGAGCACAAGAGGATGAAAATGAAGATGGAAATACACAGGATGTCCAAGTGATCAAAGAGCAGGGACCCATAGATTTGGTGTTCTAATACAAGAGTGACAAGTTGCTGGGGGAGGTCATCTAGGTATAGACGTTTCATTGGCATTAGTGCTTCTATTTAGCCAGCCAACCCATAAATTCTGACTGTCTAGAGTAGAAAGCTGCACCTTCTACGTGTCCTCACTTTCCTGCCATGCAGTAACTTCGGTGGAAAAGAGACTTGAACTCCGCGCTGTCATGGCCCTATGGTACGGAGATAGCAGGTGCCAATTTCTTCCCTCTGTGACTCCCACATACCAAGTTGTTCTTCTTCCAAGCTCAGTTGTTTCACCAGGAGGAACGTAGACACATTGGAAGCTGTGGCCTAAAAGTGAGACCTTGTTTTGAGGGTGTGTAACTGGGTTCAGAGGAGCCGTGCCTGCCCCAGCTCATCTTTGTGGGGTGGAGCTGGGTTACTTGGGTGCACTGTGGGACAGGCTTCACTCTGCCTTGTATTGTTTTTATCAGTCCCATCATGATTTGTTAAGCACACGGATAAATGCAGAGCCAGTTCAGCTAGTGACAGTCCTGTCCTTATATGGTTTAAATTAGAGAGGAAATAAAGATACAGATAACATTTCTTTTTTTTTTTCAGTCATGGTAGGTGGGGTGGAATGCAAACTGTGTTACTGCGTCCTAGTGGGGTTTCTGATCTTTTGGATCTCTCGCATATCATAATGTGTGTGTGTGTGTGCGCGCGTGCGCGTGTGCGAACATGGTGTGTATACATATATAGAGAGAAAATATCTGGAGAGGTGTAGTAAACTATTAGCTTTTTTTTTCTGTATGTTGGGATGATGGGTGATTTTGTTCCTTCCCATGTATTGTTTTTCCTCACAAATTTTCTCTGATAAGCAAGTATATTGCTTGTGAAATAAAATAAATTTAATCAAACATACTTGTGCTAGATATTTTCTCAGTGTCCATCTGGGCCCATTTTCCCCCTATTCCACCCTGCTGTCTACCCTGAAAGGCTGACCTTTAACCTGTGTTTTCCTGTTGGATTTGGGCCAGTGGCCATGATGAACTACCACAGTAGGTTCCAGAAAGGGAGAAAAGGGGACCTGGGTGTCTATTCTCCCAGCTGCCTCAGTTAGTTGTCTTCTTTGACCAAAGGTCCCAGGTCCTGCCAGATGCCCTGTCCACACAGCTCTCTCCTCCCTGGTCTCCTGCTAACCTGTCTCTCTCCTGAGGTCTGGTAGCCTCTCCCTTCTCTCAACTCCTATAGGCCTAGGAACGCTTATTGGCCCCAGGGTACTGCAATGTGGCTGTGGCTTCCCTGCACTCTGCCCACACCTTTGCAAATAGTTTCTTGATTAATCAGTCCTCAAGTTACACAATTTCAGTGTGCTGTCTGTTTCCTTTTGGCATCCCAAGTGATATAGTAGTCAAATTTTCTAATTGCAGTTATACATTTATCTGCAGCAAGTCTGCCCAGAAAAACTAAAGCATCAGTTTCTTGGGGCGCCTGGGTGGCTCAGTCGGTTAGGCGTCCGACTTCAGTTCAGGTCACGATCTCACGGTGCGTGTCTCCCTCTCTCTCTGCCCCTTACCCACTCCCTCTCTCTCTCTCTCTCTCTCTCATTCTCTCAAAGATGAAACAACATTAAAAAAATTGTTTTAAATAAAAAAATAAAGCATCAGTTTCTTTCTGGGCTTAGAATTTTATCAATGCTGTGAAACAGTAGTGTCTGATGGTACAATAGAGTGAGATGAGATTTTAGAAATTAAGAAATGTGAAGGCTTCAAGACTGGTACAGAAAAATGAATTCATGACTTTTATTTTATTACTTTTTAAATTTTTAAAAATGTTTTTATTTAGTTTTGAAGGAGAGAGAGAGAGAGAGGCAGAGCATGAGCGGGGGAGGAGCAGAGAGAAAGGGAGACACAGAAGCCAAAGCAGGTTCCAGGCTCTGAGCTGTCAGCACAGAGCCCAACGCGGGGCTCGAACTCACGGACCTGAGCCAAAGCTGGACACTCAACCGGCTGAGCCACCCAGGCGCCCATGAATTCATGACTTTTAAAGAAGTATTTTCAAAACATGGCATCCACGGAGAAAGAGATAAGAGAGATTTCTAGTGGTTCAAAAAGAATAGTCATTGGATTTTGTGTCTTTTTTTTTTTTCTTTTCTTGCATATTGTCTTAAGAATAGGGATCAGAAGTAGTTTGGTGCTTTTGGATTGGAGTAAGTGAGGAAGGAATGGATGTCATGATGGGAAAGGATGAACTAAGTAAGGGAAATGTGGATTCAAGAAGTTGAGTTGTCACTTTAGAGTGGCCAGCCTCAGACATAAGGCTCATTGGGAGGTAACGTTTGAGCAGACATTCGGAATTGGTGGCAGAAGGAGATGTGAGAAGGAGAAGGAACCTTTTCAGGGGGTGGGGTGGGGAGGGGGGAGCAGCCAGTGCCATGGCTATTGTATGTCTGCAGAACATTGAGAAGGCCAGTATGTGTCTAGAGCAGAGCGAGTAAGGTTAGGAGTAGTAGGAAGTGATGAGGTCAGAATGGTAATAAGTGGTATAATGTAGGCTTGGGAATGTACATTGTATGTGCTGTAAACATAGAAACCGTCTATCTCATTGACCCCCATTGCACTTCTCTGGACTCCTAAGGACCCAGAGAACCCAAATGACTGGTAAGAACTCTTATTTTAAAATTTGCTCTTGGGGCACCTGGGTGGCTCAGTCGGTTAAGCGTCTGACTTTGGCTCAGGTCATGATCTCACGGTTTGTGAGTTCGAGCCCCACGTCGGGCTCTGTGCTGACAGCTCAGAGCCTGGAGCCTACTTCGGATTCTGTGTTTCCTCCTTTCTCTGCCCCTCCCATGCTCATGCTCTGTCTCTCCCTGTCTCTCAATAAATAAAGGTTAAAAATTGTTTTTTGAAAATTCGCTCTCAATATTCAGGAGATTTCCAGAGGCTTCTTTTGAGGACTGTTGCATCCAGTCGTGGCCAGTGCCCCGATGCACACAACAAGTGAATTTCATTTGGTATGGTCAAGGTAAAAATGTTATCTCTTTCTATTAGGATTTCATCAAATAAGACAGACTCAGTCTCTCATTGATTTCCTGTGTTGCATTATATCATTTGGGTTTTGGTCGAAGACTTAACAAACACCAGTCGCTGTGATTCAGTTTGCTTGGTAGCAATGGCAGGTGGAGGGTACTTGTCTTCTAATAAAACATCCACTTCCCTGAGTTAATATTGATCACTAGCGCAGCAGAGCAGTAACTTACGTTTGTGAAGGTACTGAACAATTTACAAAGCAAGGCCATTCATGGCAAGCCACCTGACGGGTTCCACCAGAAGTGAAACGAAGTGCAGGCACTCTTATTCTCTATTGTTTCGGAGGAGGAAGTCTATCTTGTAGCACATTTTCCTTCCCACTGAAGATCACATTTCTATTTCATGTTAAGAACGAGGCTGTTGCCAAATATTCAGGAATGCAGATACTCCACCAATGCTCCAGGCAGGGGAGTTTTCAAGCAGATTCATCTTAGCAGCCAGCCCTACCCTCCAGCTCTTTTGGCCAGGAGAGAAGAGCCGAGGAAGGGGGGGCTTTGGGAGAGGGAAAGGCAAAGTCTCTTCTCAGAACTATAGTAGATCATGAGCAGCACTGAAGAGAGCGCTACATTGGTATTTCTGGTCATTCAGCATAAGTATTTGATTCTCTTTGAAATGCTGAGGAAACAGACCATCAGCATCCTTGTGGTAGTTTTATATTCACCCTTACTTTTGGTAATTTCACACGTTCTGGTAAGGAAGGAAGGGAAATACGCTTAGTTAATTCTAGCATGGGCCATTTGCCCCGGGTGTGGCCATACCAGGTTCTTAGTGTGTCTCCTCAGCATTTCCCTGTGTGCTCAGTGCCTCTTTCAGGATATTCGCGAACCTTTTCTTCCCCCACGCTGTACAGAAGCGGGAGCCTGGCAATGCCATTGGTGCCATTCGCTTCCCTTCCCCATATACACCCCAGGACCCTAGTTTCTTGCTTGTTTGTAATCATTTCACTTTGTCTTCTCCTGTATGTTTTCCAGTTGCTTAGGGGGGGCCTGTCTTGCCTTACTTCAACCAGTGATTTGAATTGACCAAACGCATGGCAATTTGAGGAGACTGTTAATCTGTGTCTGGCCTCTGTTGATATGACTTATGAGGATTCAAGTCAGCAAATGTTATCTCTCTGTATCTCAGGCTGAAGACGACCGTGTGCCCAATGGGAGGAAATTGTAAATTGGTTGCTCTTTATTATATCATCACCTCAGAAATCCTAATTCATTTGTCCATTCGGTCACTGGTTGTCTAGTTCTGTGTCAGCACTGAGCTGGGCACTAGCAATAGAAGAGAAAATAAGACGGGCGCTTTCCCTTCCAGGAATTTATAATAGGTAACTGGAAATAATAATGATAAAAGTATAGGGACGCCTGGGTGGCTCAGTCGGTTGAGCGTCCGACTCTAGCCCAGGTCATGATCTCACGGCCTGTGAGTTCGAGCCCCGCATCGGGCTCTGTGCTGATAGCTCAGGGCTTGGAACCTGCTTCGGATTCTGTGTCTCCCTCTCTCTCTGCCCCTCCCCCGCTCATGCTCTGTCTCTCTGTCAAAAATAAACATTAAAAAAAATTTTTTTAAATAAAAAAAATAATGATAAAAGTATATATAACTGGAAATAGTAATGATAAAATAATAATAAAATGATAGTGATAATATATAACTGGAAATGATAATGAGAAAAATCACACCTTATGACACATGCTATAAAGGAAAGGTTCGGGGTACTGAGGTAGAAAATAGTAGGAGGGTTTTTTTTTTAGTTAGAGAGGTAACATTGAAAAGGTGATATTTAAGATGAACCAGAGGTTGAACAGAGGAAAGCGGTCTTTCCAAGAATGAGGGGATGTCAGAGGAGAGGAGAGCAAGGGTGGCAGGATAATACGTATGTTATTAAAGCTCTTTTCAAGTCATTCTGTACCTTAACTTCATAGTTCAAAGGAAGCCAGGGAATACTATCCTCATTTGTACTAGAGGATAGGATTTAGCTAAGCAGAGAGGAAATTCCAGGCCTGGGGAATGTACCTGCCAAGGTGTGAAGGGGAGAATTTGAACTCATGCGTTGCGCAGTGAGTAGAGAAGGGTGGTCGGAGCGGAGGGCTGGCACAGGGGGCAGGGGTAAGAGATGGGGCTGGATAAAAGAGCCTTTGAAGGCAAGGCTCAGAGTGGGCTTTCACGGTGTAAGCACTGGGGAGCCCTGGGAGGTTTTAGCGTTAAGGTATGACATTGGGAAAGTGCTGATTCATACCAATTAATTGGACTCTGCGGTCTCGAGTGGCCTGGGAGGGACCAGAAGGGTTGAAAGCCAGGAGAACAGTAAGAAGTTATGGCGTGGTCAGGGTGGAGGGTTATCAAACTGGAGCTCGTGGGATAGCAAAGAAAAGACAGATGTGGGAATCAGTATGAAGGCAAAATCAACAGACTAATAAGTCAAGCAAGATCATGTGCTTAATGGTGGAGCTCACATGGAGGTGCAGACCCATTGGCTAGCCCGTCACCCTTTAGGCCAGCGCCTAATCAGCTCTAGAGGGTGGGTCTCTGTTTCTGTTGCCTGTGTGAGTGAAGGTGTTTTTCAGATTCGTTTGGTTTTTATCCCTCTGTCTCCTTAGATTTCCATATTGCCTCTGAACTGTAGGTCTTCTGGGAAAGTTGGTTCTTTTTCTTTTCTCTTTTTTGGGAGCACTATAGTTGCACTCCCTACACGTTCATTCAGCAAACCTCCATGTGGCAGGTATTGTTTTAAGCCCTGGGGACAGCCACGTGAAATCAGAAACTGTTCCTGTTGTCAGAGTCTTCACAGCTAGAAGGGGAAGACCGATCTTAAAAATAAACAAATACACCAATGTGTTATCAGAGCCTTGAAAGAGGTATTTATGGGATAAAATGGAGGACCAAAGAGTGGTTAATTGCGTATAGAGGTGGCGTTACCATTGTTAATGATAACAGTAATGATAATTAAAGTAATGGTTACTAAAAAGTGTTGGGCATTTAATACGCCCAACATTGTACTAAGCTCTGCATTGGCATTACTTAACTAAATATTTATGAAAACCTTACCAGGTATGGTTGTTCCTGTTTAACAAGTGAGGAAAGTAAAGCAAAGAGACGCAATACACTTGCAGAAAATCGCCACCATTCATGCATTCACTGAAAAATTGAATTTATTGCATGTCTGCAAGGTGCATATCAAGGAGCAGACACTGGCTGTTCTCAGGTGAACCTGGCATATTCCCTGGTCCAAGTTTGCTGGAGGAAGTGCTTGTGGAAATCAGCCAGGCTCTTTAATGGCAATATGGAAAAGGTACCATGAGAGCACAAAACAGGGAGCAACTAATGGGGCCAGAAGCAGTGGGAGAAGGCTCCACAGAGGAGAAAGGTGCTGGATCTTGGATTGACTGCAAAGGTCAATCATGTGCAAAGGTGAAAAAGAGACATGAAATGGAATGAATAGTCAAGAAGCATTGAGGTCTGTGTGTGTGAATGAGAGGGAAAAGGGTAGAGAGGATGAGTTGCCAGGAGATGTTATGGAAAAGATTGATTGGAATGAAATGATAAAAGCTCAGGTCATATGTCAGAGGTATGGCCGGCAGAAGTGTTCAAGTAGGCTGGTGCCACGGTTTCTTGGGGAAGACTCTTGAGAACTTTACCAGGGAGCAGTGAGCACAATATCATTTTCAGGGGCATTAGAGGAGTCTCTGACTTCCAAGATATCTGTGGATGCATCAACCACAGAGATTTGCTCAACTAAAAGTCTAGTAACCTGAACGAAGTGGCATCATTTCCTTCCTTTTAACCCATATGATTATATTTAGCGGAATTAACCGAGACACTAAAGCAGGAGGTGAGAGCAGAGGCACAGACACTCTACGGCACTGAGAGAATCTGAACAGGAAGGAGCAGGATCTTTGAGAGACACCTGAAAACTGTTTCTCACAGTCGAGGGTGGCACCTGAGAAGACATTTATTGTCTTGAGCATTTTACTATGGTATTAAATGAATAGCTATAAAATGCTTACAGGGATGGTTCAGGGCTCTTTTGTCTAAACCCAGTATTAGAAAGGATGACAGAGGTCTGGAGTTGGAGGAGAGCACAGTCCAGTCAGATGGACCTTGCTGGTCCGTATCTTGCAGACTCAAGTCTAGAACCTCACTCGGGCCAGGCCTTCCACTTCCTGGGAACGGGTGAGTGTGCTAAAGGCCACTGAGGGTCATATCCATGTGTGAGCTGCTTTTCTACCCGCTGTAAGGGAAGTTGCCTTGGAAATTGAACTTGATCCAAACATCAAAGAAATTACCTCTTTCTCAGCCTTTTGCTTAACTCGTGGAACTATTGAGGAAGCTGAACTTCATCAGAGAATGAGTGAGTGACAGTTGGTTGGTTGTTTTGGTAGTTTGGTAGGAGTATCGTTCAACAGTTTTTGAAGTACAGCTTTCCTCCCTAATCTTAATCTGCCCTGTTCCTTGTAAACCAGTCTCAAAAGACCTGTGCAGGCAATATGACATTAAGACAAGGGTCACGAGTCAACAACTTAGAAATGAATTAATGGTGTATCTCAGTCTTTTCTAGGTATGAAAATGGTGGTGATGACATTGCCCCAAGTTAGTGGTAAGACAGATATATTGTAATTCTCAGGATCCCATACCAGCATCAATTAACCATTTCTTTTAATGTCCCTAGAAAGGATAGCAGGTATACTTTATTTTTTGCCTTGTCATTTTCCACTAGAAAATATTTTTACAGCAAGACTATACAGGCAGTATGGCTTAGTAGGTAAGAATCTGGACTCTGAAGCCAAAGGGCTTAGGTCTGAGCTCCTTCACTTATCAGTTGGATGACTTTGAGCAAGTTACTTAACCTCTCTGTGCTTCAGTTTCCTCCTCTGTAAAATGAGGATTAATAATCCTATGTGCCTCATAGACTAATAAGGACTAAATGAGTTTTCTGCCATATGGTAATGCTGTATAAGTGCTAGCTATTATTAGTAATATTTCTGTTAAAATCAGTCATGGGGAGTAGCCACCCAGAATGAACCACTACTCTCTGAGCCTCACGTTCGGAACTATACTAAAAGAGAAGAAGTACACGTATGCTGTCAGCACTGTGCTGGAACATCCATCCTCTCATGTGGGGCTCACTACAACCCTGTTCATTAGATGATTATCTCTATTTTAAAGATGAGGAAGGTATGGCTCAGAGAACTTAACATGCCCAGGCACTATTGAGCTGATCTGAACTTGAGCCCTATATTCCAGTGCTCATGTTTTTGTTCCCCTTAGAAGTCTTCTGGGATAAGTAGCATACTCTGAAAAAGCAGAATTTAAATGTGCATGTCAAAGCTGGAATTTTCACAGGGCTCTGTGCTCTCCTCTCCCTTTCCCTGATGCAAAGTTGCCTGAGATGGATTCTTTCTTATGTTCATCTTTCACAGTGTGGCTACACTAAGGAGAACATTATGGAGAGAGAGGCAGCTGGCATGGCCCCTGGTGTCCTCCCCAACCCCACTATGTCCCCTCTGTCACGGAGCAGCCTACTCTCTTAGTAGAATTCAAAATACTCACTCTGGTATTCCAGCTCCTGAGAGCATCAGAAAGAAGGAGTTAGGACCTTCTAGAATCCTTCCTAAACCTCCAGAGAGCTTAGTCTCTTCTAACACAAGGTTAGAACTTGTGTTATCCTGTGAATGTCTCAGACATCTTTTGGATGCAATTCATGGATGTTTACATCGGGGAAGTTCTGAAAGTCTTCATAACTGCCCGGGCCTCATTAAGATGCAGGCAATTCCAAGATTGCACAACTTGACTTGTAAACGCGTGTCGGGATGACCCTGGCTCTTTATAGAGAAACCCATAAAGTCTCCACACCTTGGCAGTTGGACAGAATATAGATTTGAAGATAGCATTTTGGGACCTTATGGGAATCAACAACCTTCTCCCTGTATGCTCCAACTTTTACTTTCATCTGTGGTCCACTGCCCTTCATCCTTCATGACCACGCCCTGAAATTATAGGTATTTATAAGAACATGGACATATATTCATATACATTGCGTTGTTTTTTTTGCATATTGTATTCCAAGCCCATGCATGCAGATAGACAATTACCACTCTACCTCAAACTCACTGAGTATGCAATCAAGACTCATTATGCCCTGATTCTCATTCCATTCACACCCTTTGTGTCTCAGAACAACACTGAATGGAGAGCAAGGTATATTGAAGGATATGAAGGGAAGAAGAAGTCAAAGGAACATGTGGAGAAATTGGAACCCCAGAGTGAGTGATTTAGGTGAAAATAATTTGTGAAATTTTCGTCTTTGAAGTTTGAGAAATTTTACTTTGTGTTGGATCCGTTTCTTGAATCATGATCCCTTGGGTCTGGCATAAAGCTATAATTTTTAGGAGACTCATCTCCAAAAGCTTATGGTTATGGAGAAAAAAAAATCAATGTTTGTAGTCCCGTGAATCAGAATCTAAAAAGTGTGTTTGGATATTTAATGTCTCATAAAATGTAACATACAAAGAGACTTGTGGAGTATCAGAGCCAGAAATAATTATGGAAACCAGGTAGTCCAACCCCCTGCTTTTAGCAATGGGGCTATGGAGCTGAGGGGGGTTGGATGATTTATCCAGGTTACATGGCTGCAAGGAGGGGTAGAGAGCCTGGACTAGAATAGACCTCCTAACTCCTAAGCCAGTGTATTTCCAATGTTATCACAGATTACTAATCATTTGGAAGCATTGGGCCGAAGTATGAACCATGTATCGTAAGTGAGGGAATCTTAGCAATAGAAGAGACCTTAGAGGTCATGCAGCACTTTCTCCCTCCTGATGCAGAAATCCTCTTGGTGACATCCTTGACAGGGGGCCACTAGTCTGTACTGGCTTAACTCCAATGCCAGAAAGCTCAGTACGTGACAAGGCAGCTCGTTTAGTCTTTGGACAAAAGATCAAATTTGTATTTTTAGAGCATCAGTCCAGAAAGAGTGTGGATGACTAGAAGAGAATGGCATAGTATTAGTAATGGTAGGAATTTTACTCTTTTTATTGTTTTAAAACAAGGCTAATAACGCTGACCCTGTAATGCCATTGTGAAGGTTAGAGATGCAGTTTATAAAGCATCTAGCATAGTGGTTGTCTCAAAATAAGAACTCAAATTGTAGTCATCATTGGCTTTTATCAACATGATCCCATTTTTTGGAAGGTATGCCCTCTGGAGTAATATAGACTGTATCTAATCCCACAAATATTTGAAGGCAGTTAGCATGACCCTCTAAATCTTTTCTTCTTCAGACTAAATATTCCCTGATTCCTCTACAGTTCTTCCTGTGATGCATTTTGGATGCCTTCATTGCTTTCATTCCCTCCTATTTGTCAATTTCCCCCTTAAAATGTGGTGGCCAAATGTGGTCAGTTCAGCGCGCTGTACAGTGGAGTAATTACTTCCCTTGAGCTGGACATCGCACTTCTTCTACAGCAACCTAGATTTATGTTAGCATTTTTGGAGGCCAGATCACACAGTTGGCTCAAGTAAAACCTGATTCTACTACCCAGAACATAAGCTCTGCCTCCCAACACTGTGTCAACTGCAGATTTGACAGGCGCAATTTTTACATCTTCATCCAAGCTGTTGGTACAAATGCGGAACAAGAAAAGGCCAAAGGCTGAGCCTCGAGGAACACCTCTGATTGTTCCATGCGTATTGACACCCATCCACTGGCTTGATGACACTATTGTACCAGTTCCAAATCTATGCACCTATACTAGCAAAAGTAACTCAGCAAGATGTAGTCACTCGTGTTTTTGAAATTGGATATTTAATTTACCCAGAGGTAAAATGCCATTCTTTTATCAATGAAGACAGGTTTTGAACCCATAATTGGGAAAATGTGAACTCAGAAAATAATTTCATGTTTGAGTTACTACGTAATGCTTAAAGGAAAAAAAAAGATCTTCTCTTAATGTGAAATGATAATGTTTGCCTAATTGTTTATTTTTCCAAAATGTTTTGAAATTACTCCCTCGGTCTGGGGGAAGGAGTGTGGAGAATTTGCAGATTTCATGTGTGGTGGAGAAAAGAGATTATTGAAGAATTAGAATATAACACTTAGGAGCCTTTTCCATCTCTGGTTGGGGTCACAGAGACAAAGAGATGTCTTAAATGTTGGTGGGAGAAGGTGTGAGGTATATTCCTGGATAGTTTTTAAAATTCATTTTCTTTCTTTCTCTTTCTTTCTTTCTTTCTTTCTTTCTTTCTTTCTTTCTTATTTCCTTCCTTCCTTCCTTCCTTCCTTCCTTCCTTCCTTCCTTCCTTCCTTTCCTTTCCTTTTCTTTTCTTTTCTTTTTTTTTTGAGAGAGAGAGAGAGAGACAGAGAGAGCAGGGGAGGGGCAGAGAGAGAGAGGAGTACAGAGGATCCAAAGCAGACTTCACACTGACAGCAAGGAGCCTGATGTGGAGCTCAAACTCAAGGAACCATGAGATCATGATCTGAGCTGAAGTTGGACACTCAACCGACTGAGTCACCTGGGTGTCCCTTAAAATTCTTCTTAGTGATTCTCATTAAAGAAGTAGTTCTTTCTTTCACTTAACATGCTTCCCTCTGAAGAAATCATTTTCTTTGTGCTGCAGCACGGATCAGTTTTTCCTGGTTTTCATGGTGGAGGTGAAGAATGGTTGTTGCCATACTTTGAGCCAAAGTGCTCAAAGATTCAGAGCTCGCCTTTTGGCATCTTCTTCCAAGGGCTCATTTAATATTTTCTCAAAGGCTTTCCTTCTTGTGTACGTCCCATGTTTGTGGCTTTCATCTTAACACTGGTCTTTTCTCTTTCTCTAGCCCATAATTGAACAAATACCTTAATATCTAAAGCTCTAATACCATAAGCATGTTCTGAGATCCCGGTAGATGGACAAAAAGTTAGCACTCTCAAAAACTGGCCAGGGAATAAAAGGCTTCCTCATACTGAATATTTTAGGAATATCATTTTATAGTTTACTCACTCATTCAGTGTTTATTGAGCACTTATTATATGCAGGCACTGATCTAGGCAACAGAGACAATGGGGAGTAAAGTCGAATTTAGTCTCTTCTCACATTGCGCTTATGGCCTTAAGGAAGAAACATGTTAGTCAAATAATCAAAACAATTGTGAACTTGTAACAAGTACTGCAAAGAAGAGGGAGAGGGTGCCCATCACTGGAGAGGTCAGGGAAGTCTTCCTCGCGTGATGCTTAATCTGAGATTTGAAGGTGGAATCAGGGGAAGGGCACAGGTAGCAGAAAAAAACATATTCCCAAGGCCCTGTGCTGAAAGGGAGCATGGGCAGTATGAGGACAGGAACATGCCAATAAGGTGGAGTGAAGAACACAAAGCAAGAGTGAGAGTAGTGTGAGATGAACTGAGAGGTAGGAAGGGTCTCCTACAGGCTTTGGAGATGACACAAAGAGTGCTGTCAATGTCTTCTGAACCATGGAAGCCATCTAAGAAGCTTGTGGGGGTGGTGGCTGGAGGTGGGGCAGTGCAGTTGGGCGGGGAGAATTGTGGGCCATGATCAGTTTTGGTTTTTGAAAAGATCACCATGCCAGGTGCCTGGGTGGCTCAGTTGGTTAAGCCTATGACTCTTGATTTCAGCTCAGGTCATGATCTCACAGTTTGGAAGATCTCTAGGGCCATATTGTGCGTACCCTCCCCTAGTCTGCCTCCGTGCTCACAGCATAGGCTTGCTTGGAATTCTTTCTCTCCTCTCTCTCTCTACCCCTCCTTCCACTTGCGCACTCATGCGCTTGCTCTCTCTCTCTCTCTCAAAACAAGCAAACAAACTGAAAAAAAATCACTGTGACCGTATATGGGCAAAAGGAGAAAGGGAAGGCAAAGTAAGTGACAGACCAGTTAAGAGACCTCTTTCCAGTCCAGGAAAGGAGATGGAGGTGGTTGGGTGTAGGTTGGCAGGAGGAGAGATAGAAGGATAGAAACAGATCAAAGATGCGTCGGTTGACTCTGCAGTACTTGGGGACTGCATAGGGGGGTGCCGCGGGTAACCCAAGGAAGGCCCGTACATTTTATATTCTTCTTTGTCAATTGAAAGATTGTTATTTTAAATTCTAGACTGTGCAGCTCTACTCATAATTTTTGATAGTACAGCGCAACAGAAAATAATTCTAAAAAGAGCCAGAAAGCTTTCGGTGCCTCAGATCTATTATTGGCAAAGTAGGTGACTGTGAGCAAGACAAAAAACTTGGGAGTCTCTCTGAGGATCCCAACAATGGAGGAAAAAAATCTTTTTAACTGTTGACTTCCTCGAGACCTCATTGAGACCCAGGGAGGTATGTTTGTTAAGGTTCACTTTTTAAAGAAGTAACCCAGTTATTTTATTTTATTTTACTGTCATTTGAGCTCAATTCGCTACGTCTCTAGACCCTATCAAAAGAACTTAAGCATAGCCCTGCACTGCTACTCCAAATCGCCATTTCCTTTCATCTTGCTTTAACCAACCACAATGTTTTCCCACGTCAGAAAAACCTTCCAGTGTAAAAGAGGAGCCTTTGGACCGCGTGTGTGTATAGACGACTGTTCATGCCTTTGGGATCCCGCGATAACACAGTCGGCTCACAGTCTAAGCCAGGTGCCCAGTTTGCATCTGGACTCCTGACAAACTGTGTGGTCAGGATTTAGAAATCAGAAATCTGGGAAAGGTGCAACGCGATGGACACAACCACCCCAAATACCATATATGTTATCACCATCATTTAACACGTAGTGCAGGAAATCCTGTTCTTTGCAGAAGAACTTCAAAGAACCACTTCTGGTTCTCCTGAGTAACATTTATTTTTTTCTTTGCTAACCCCAAAGCGCAGACAGATATATATTTTCCCTCCAGTAAATTGCTAGTGACACTCCATTTCTTTTCTGCCATCCTCAACCCATTGTCCAGCTGACCTCTCGAATTTCACTACCCTTCTAAGCTGAAGAGCTGTGCCTAGCTGTTTACAGAGACCCACTTACTTACTTGGCTTTACCCTGCACTTTCCCTTTCTTTTCTAGACTCTGAATTTCTCACCTTTTGGCTCCACCACATTGGTAAGACTTCTGCTCCAGTGTGAATCCTCTTTTGTTTGTCCCAGTGACTTTCTTTTTTTCAAGAAGAACTGTCTTTTAAGACAGCTTTACCTTTCGTGTGTTACCTTACTTTTGAATTTTAAACAAGGAAACCTTCATTCAAGTCATCAGAAATAAGCACAGGCTGTTAGTTCCCTTAAGTGACTCAGATGTCACATTTTGCCTTCACTGGTTTATTCATGCAATGCATGTTTACCTGAGTGCCTACAATGTTCCAAGTGCCGTGAGAGAGAGTTATGAACACAAATGTTCTTCATTCTAGAGGACAAGACAGTGAAAAAGTAAATGAACAAGCAAGCATTGTTCTATATTCCGTTATTCCATAAAAATTGTTAGAGATTGATTTTATGGAGATACAGCCGAAAGTTGCAACTTTGGCTCTTGGCATTGGATTCCAGACACCCTGTCATCTCTGCCAGTCATCTATCCTCACTCTCCAGGTTGTTGAGCTTGGGTCATGAGTACCTAGATTATGATTGGGAAAGGTAGTAGTTTCCTGGGAGGGAAAAAAAGTAGGTGGTTGGCCACTCTCATGCGACTGAAAAAGAAACAATAACCTGGTGTGCATGTCATTCAAAGCAGGATGCTGAACAGCTCTTCACTAAATCATAGTATCGTGCACTCACCATGGAAATTATTTTCAAACACGGTATATATCACACCAAGTCAGAGAAGACATGCATCAAATGTCCCTGATAGACACACCTTACATCAGGAAGGCGGCAGAGTGATTAGTAAATTTCAGGGTGTTTTCTTATGTGTGTTACTCTTAGGGTAAATAGTTGTTTCTCATCTGCTCATAGCTGTAAGTTATAACAAGATGGATGGACCCATGGCTTGCCAGAAGCCATAACTCTTTATTTAGTTGACATGACCAGATTCCCAATTTTGTCCTCTGAGAGCTTGAGAGTAGCATAAAACATTGACTTCTTCTGACCTTCCCCTCTGTCTTCTCTGGGCAGAATATCTCGATGCATAACACAGTTGGTGGGGCCTTGGCGGGGCCCGGAGCTCACCAGCTTGGCAGCACCCGGATGCCCAACCATGACACCAGCGTTGTGATTCAGCAAGCCATGCCGTCGCCCCAGTCCAGCTCTGTCATCACACAGGCACCTTCCACCAACCGCCAGATCGGGTAAGGAGACTTCCTCGGTTGTCTCTGGGTCCTGGCTGGAGCTCAGAGAATGTTCTAGACTTTCTCCTTGTTTCTGGTGCTCGGATTGGGTGAGACAGAAGTTGGTGTTCCTGGCTGGTGTGGTACCACCTGGCCCTTAGAGTGATGCTTTTAATGGGAGAAGGGTGGGGAGTCCCCATTTGGTGGACACTTTTGATCCTGGACTTTGCGGGGCAAAGCAAGGCATTCGGTGTCATCGTTTCTTTAGACAAGAGTTGTGAACTTCAAGATGACGGGAGAAAACCCCTTGGGTGTGACAGAGAGCAGAGCATACTTTCAGGACAAATGCTTAAGGATGGTAGAGGGAGGTTTCACCAGCCCACCTGCCTCCCCAACAGAGTGTGTCCCTTTTTTCCTAGGATCTGCTGAGCCCAGCCCCTGTGTCTTCCATGTATTTCCAGTCTTGCGTCCCTCTGATTATTCTTCTTTGCTTCCTTTCCTTGTTAATACCTCTTTATTAGTTCTCCCCTTCCTCTGTGTTGGCCCAGGCTCATTCCTGGAGTAGAAAAAGCAAAACAGCAAGCCCTTTCCCCCTGGCTTATGTAAAAAAGACAGTACTGCGGTTATTGAGAGAAGTTGGTAGAAAGGTCGGTTTCGTCAGAATCCCAGACACTCTGTTTATGGGTTGGAAAGAGTTTTCACTTCTGAGTTTCATATGACAGTGCTATCCCCTGCCTACTTGGAGTGTGGTCTGAGGACCAGCAGCCTGGGCATTACCCGCGAGCTTCTCAGAAATAACAGACTCTCTGGCCTGCTTCCTTATCTTCAGGATGATGGTTATGTGTCTTCTTTCCACCCTCGCAGGAGTAGAGTGAAGAGGAAATAGAATATTTAAGAGTAGTCAAGTTCCTAGGAAGAAAAAGTAGTAACTTAGGCCAAAGAGCTCTGATAAATTTATATTGTTGAAAGCTGAGAACTGCTTGCTGTATGTTCCCACAGTCCTCTGTTTAAAATAGGATAGGGAGCTTGCTGTATTTGGTATGTGCATCAGAATTCAGTGTGAATATTCAGCTGAATATTGGATATGGTGATTTAAAACAACAACAACAACCCAAAGCAGACCTGCAATGTGCCAATGTGTCTTGCCCCCTTTGTTTTTTAAAAGATTTTATTTTTTAAATTGTTTTTTTAATATGAAATTTATTGTCAAGTTGGTTTCCATACAACACCCAGTGCTCATCCCGACAGGTGCCCTCCTCAATACCCATCACCCACTTTCCCCTCCCTCCTAACCCCCCATCAACCCTTAGTTTATTCTCAGTTTTTACGAGTCTCTCAAAGGCTTTATTTTTAAGTAGTCTCTACACCCAATGTGGGCTCCAACTTAAAACCCCCAGATCCAGAGTCACATGCTCCACGGACTGAGCCAGCCAGGCGCTTTCCCCTTTGTTTTTCATGTTTGTAGGAATTTCAGATCAAGAGTGAGCATGGGGAACAACATCAGCTTATTCCTCTTTAGAATGCTTTAGAAGGGGGTGGCTTGTCTCCCACATTTCTCAACCTATCAGATGGGTTGTGATTTGTGAAGACCCATCTTAACAAATGAGAGCTGTGGGCAGTGATGGTTTCGTGAGCTTGCCATGGGTACATTTGGTCTCCCATTTAAAAAAAAGAATATTAATCTGGCCATTTGAATGCTTGACTTTGTTGGAACAAGCCAATGCTAAATTAGCTAGTAGCCCTGTTAAATATTTCTTTTCTTTTCAAATGACCGTGGGAGCAAATACTGCCACCATCTAAAGCAAGAACCTATAATATACTACGAGGGTGGAGTGGGTTCTTTAAAGACAGCATCTAAATCTCAAGGCACTCCTTCACTCTAGTGGTTTGGCTTTGGGCAGACAATTCACAGTTAGGCCAGCTAATCATAATTATTTTATTTTTCTTTCAAGGGGAAAAAACATAAAATGTGTTAGAGTTTACTAGCAGTTTTATAACATTCCTTCCCCCCTGGAGTTCTGCCTCCCCCCTCACCCCCACCCCAGCTACCCTCTTGGAGGCCCTTAGCATTCGGCCATTGTTAGTACAATGCTGGTTTTTGTGAAACAATCTTTTAAGGGTTAGCACTGAATTCTAAGATGCGTGTTGACTCTGTCAGTAATTTACCCGGCTGGCCCAGGGCTGTACAGTTGGGTGACATTTCTAGGCTGTGTCACTGTGCCTGGGTGGGTGGGAGTGTTCCTCTGGTACATGCGACCTCCCAGCCCACTCCGTCTTCTCATTTACTCCTGCATGTCTCTCCTGGTGCGTTCTAGGAGATAATTGTCACTTTTAGGACTCTGTCTCATTGCCAGGCTTGAGGGAGGCTGTTCCTTTTCTTCAGATCCTTCCCTGTCGTGCTTACCATGTTGATTCCAACCCACACATCCTGTCATCTCCATTTTCTCCATGTGACCCATCTAAAACCTTGCCCGGATGGCCGTGGGGGCTCAGCAAGGAACAACCCAACCCATCTCACCAGTGGATTCAGAATGAAACTCTAGGTGGTAACATTTGGGGATGGTTGACTCTTTTATTTCTCGCAGCAAAGAGGAAATGAGTACTTATTTTAAAACATGAGTTCCCTCTGGAGACTGTGTCTTTAAATGAGCATTTGAAATTGCAGATAGTTTTTTTTTTTTCCTTGAGACTGCACAGAACCATATTGTAGTAATATTCTGATTTTTATCACAACCTCAAATATTTAAGTGTCAAAATCTGGCCAAGCCACCTGCAAATGTTTGCCATGGCTACTGGCCAACAAAAACAGCAAACAGCAATGAAAGTCTTCATTCAGGCTCAGCGCTTAAGCTGCATCCAGGCAGGGAGGCTGGGACCCACCTGTGCCCACGCACAGTGCTTTTTTGCTGCGGCCAGTGGGTGTGTTCACGACTGGAACTTTGTGGGAGAGGGAGGGGGCCGCCTGTCTCCTGCCCCCTCTTTTTCCTTCCCTTCTCCCGGTGCTTGGCTTCTGCTGCCAACCTTACTTTTGCTTTCTTTTCTGCACCTTCTTTCATGCTATATTTAAGCATAAAGGCTCGAATATATTAGGGGTGATATTGACAATGAAGGAGTTGGAAATGGGAACAGCACGGCAGTCCAGAGAAGATTTTGAGGGGCAAAGTGTATGCATCTTTGTAAGCATCGGATTTTCATACTTTTTGAGCAGGCACTGAGCCAATCTAGACCAAAGTGGGTGGAAATGCAAAAATCCAAAGAAATAAATTTATAAGTAGGTAGATAAGCGACACAGGCAACTTCTGTGCCATCCCATATCACACCCCCCCCCCCCCCGCACCATGCCCTATGCCCAGTTCTGTCAAAGTAATGCTGTTATCCCAGTAGAAACTGGAGGTAAGTATAAATATCCCAAATTGTACTCGTGCGGTTAGGCAAGCTAGAAAAACACACGGTGCTAGAGAGTGTGGGAGGCATCCCCAAACTAGTGACTACTTGTGCTTAGTCAGACTGGCAGACGCTCTCTCAGGAAGAGTGTCTTTGGCTGATTGATGGTAGCATTTTAGGAGATAAGTTTTCCAGATGGGGAAAAAAAAAAAAAGAGTTGAGCCATGGGCTGTGGGGGAGACAAGTGAGACAGAAAACAAGCATGTGTTAAATATAGATGAAATCGATTCAGCCTTGGAGCAAATATGTGGCAGATTCCAAGCAGTATCTCTGCTGCAGTCGTTTTTATTAGATATCATGTAACAGGCTCATTAATTCAGGATTAAGTCAGCAGAACCTGGGAAAAATGGTAGATGAGCATGTAGTGGTCATGTAAATTCCCTTTCTCTGTCTCTTACTCTGTCTTTGTCTCTCTCTGTCTCTCTTTGCATGAGATACTTTTGTAGGAGCCGGTAAGCAATTGAGGAGGTGGCTATAATCTTAATAGATCCCAGCTTTCCTGAAGGAGTCTAGTTCTCTTTATGATGTAAGCGTGAGCAGTGAATTCATGCCCAGTGATTCTTCAGGAGAGTAGTGAAGGTGGTATGGAATGTGGCATTCTCCACCAATGGACCTCAGTACAGGATTCTGATAGGTCGTGGGCGACACTGCCACTCTACTCCACCCGTTTTCTTCCTGTATTCCGTTTTCATTCAAAATGTTCTACAAATTGAATCCTCTGTAGGGATTTGGGCAAACACGTGAGCTTGTTAGACGATTGGTGAAAAGTACAAGGGGCGCCTGGGTGGCCCAGTCGGTTAAGCGTCCGAATTCAGCTCAGGTCACGATCTCGCGGTCCGTGAGTTCGAGCCCCGCGTCGAGCTCTGGGCTGATGGCTCAGAGCCCGGAGCCTGTTTCCGATTCTGTGTCTCCCTCCCTCTCTGCCCCTCCCCCGTTCATGCTCTGTCTCTCTCTGTCCCAAAAATAAATAAACGTTGAAAAAAAAAAAGTACTTGATGGTCATAGTTTACGACATAGAAGTGTTCTGTGTCTAACATCAAGATACACAAATGTTCCTACGAAAGCTCGTGTCTTGAACAGAAGATATCTGGCTCGTTGGGGAACATTCTGGTTAAGATGTCAGGAACCGTGAAAATATGGTCAACCGCATGCATATTTGAAGCCATTAATGTATGAAATTCCTCCTTCGTTTTGTACTACTTTGAATCCTGGCACATCAGTGTCCATGTGATGTGTAACTATGTTAGCAATTTGGTCCTAACCCCTATTTGCATGGGGTTGTGGTTGAACAGTTTAGGCCTGATACTTAGCCAGAAATTGATATAAGATGCCGTAGAAGCAAACCTTGTTTTATGTAAAAATAAAGAGAAGCCAGTATGCGTCATAAATTGTACCTCCTCTTGCCCTTTCCGCACTTCTTTTCTGTTTGCAATCTCTGACACTATGTATTATACAGAGTATTAGGTGTGGCTAATACTTGGTCCTTGACGTGACCGGTAGTCATAGTAATAAAGCTTGTTCTGCCTCAGAACATGTTGGTGTTAAAAGCATGCTACCTTTTCTACCAGAGTCATGCGGCTTCGTTGTATAAGTTGGTGTTGCTGTTTGAGGTGTTCATTGAGATGGGAATGGTAATTGATTTGAGGATTTTTGTGTCGCCGTTGCTCAGAAATTAAGGGAGAGAGGTTGGCTAATGGCGCTGCCACAGAAAAGCAACATTTAAAGAGGACTTAAGATAAATAAAGCAGCTGACAATTTGGGAGTGTGCTTGCTCTGTAAATGCATAGGTGTGTAAAACCACTATCCAGAGTTTTCTTTAACTTCACAAGCCAAACTGAGCATGAGTAAGACCATCACTGCCCACCCCAGGCTGATGCTAGTGACATCCAGACCAGCCTTCTTCCTGCTGGAGGCAACAGACCAGCAGGTCCCAGGGTGTCACTGGCCCACGGCCCTTTGCCAGGACAGCTTGAAGACCCCTTTGAGTAATTCAGAATAGAAGCCATTACTTCCTGCTTTGTGTTTTGCTGAGTATCGTGGCTGTGAACATTGCTTTATTGTTAGAAAGTTGCTGGATCTTTCACAGCCCTGAGAACATTTACGAGGGCCCTTCAGGGGGATGCTTTCTGGGAGGGTTGACGGACTTAACCATATGGCTCCCGTTAAATCCCATGCAGAGCCTTGAGAAATTACCTCTGACAAGGGGGCCAGCAGCCTTTCCACTCACAGAGTTTTATGTGTGGAACGAAAAATTAAGTACTGATACTTGAGGAAATATAAGGTTTCTTAACATTCAGAAGTTGTAATACCACATGGTATTGTGGCCAGATGAAGGGGGCAGAGCCAGAACACCAGAGCACATGGCTGCATATTCCAAGAGGCGGAAAAATAACCCTGCTCTTGTCTCTGAATCTGGCTCTTGCCTTGGATTCCTCAGGCGAGCTTTGTGTGCCTTGCTCCGCCAGCTCCTCACCTGGAACACAGCAAGGCTGGTATCTTCATCCCTTTACAGCGATATAAGAAAATACCACAGACCCAGTGGCTTAAATAGCAGACCTTCATTTCTCACAGTTCTGGAGACTTGAAAGTACAAGGTCAAGGACCTTGGTCAGAAGATTTGGTTCTCAGTGACGACCCTTTTCCTGTCTTAGAGACGACTGCCATTTTGTTGTGCGCTCACCTACCTCTTCTTTGTGCTTGGTGGGGTAAGGGTGGGGAATGTCAGTAAATGCTGGTATTTCTTCTTCTTAGGAGGACGCTAATCCCATCCCACCCTTATGACCTCATCTAAACGCGATTGTTTCCCAAGTCCCTACCTCCTAATACTATCCCATGGGGAGTGAGGGATTCAACATATGAATGTGGGGAGTACACAAACATTTAGTCCATAAACAGCCAGTTGGGAGAGAAACTTGGAGGTCACCCCACAATGGCTCAAGCTTTTTGTTAGACAAGCCCTCTATTGGTAATGAAGACAAGGAAGTTGACATTTATCCAACATCTACTATGTGTCAGGCCCTGATCTAGCATTGCGTGTTGTTTCCTATAATTGTCCAAGAGCCCAGGGAGGCAGGCATTATTTACTCCAGTTTCATTGCTCAAAGAAGAGAAGTAACTCGTCCAACATCGTTCAGCCAGTGAGATGAGCAGAGTTTTGAATGGAGGTCTGTTGGACTCCAAAGCACATGCTTTCCCTATACTCCGATGCATAGCAATCCCAGTGCTGTGGAAGACACATGAGCTTGTCTGGCCGTTTGGGAGAATCCAGTGTGAAGAGCCTCTGTGCTGTGCAGGATGGTCAAGGGCAGAGGTAGACGCATTGAGTGGCTAGCAGCCGCTCCAGTCCTGCAGGGGAAATATATAGGAGATCGGAGACTGTTTTGCACATGGGGAAGCAGAGTTGGTCTGTACCTGGGAGCTCTGGCCAAATTTCCCCTTTTGTAAGAAAACCAAAGTCACTGCAGAGAGTGACTGCTTCCTTCAGCCATTTGGTTGCTCTGCCCTGGGCTTCTTGGTCTCAAGGAAGACCCCCCCCCCCCCCCCAGCCTTTGCCCAGATGAACTATGTACTTCCAGATTTATTCTGATCTCTGCTGTGGATAAGTGAATTTGCCTGTGACCTCCTCTCCAAGGAGGATTTCATTTCTGGACCTTATGAACAGAAGCCCTGCTCACAAAGTTTCAGTAGCTTCCATATAGGTTACTCTGTGTGAATCTGCCCCCGACCCCATTTTTAGAAACAGATAGGCGCAGATGAGGGTCTGCTTCTAGAGCAAATAGCCCAGAATCATTCACTCCGTGTCCGTCGTAAATCTAGACAATTGCTCTTTTCTGCAACATATTGAAGAGATATGCCTGGAGAACCAGAAAGAGTTTGCTCAGAGCTAAACTATGTTGGGTCAGAGGAGAGCCTTGGAAAAGTATTGGCCATGAGTTCAAAGGTGATAGGTTTAGGATAGTCCGAGCTCTGCCATTTAAAAGGTTTTCAACTCTGGCCAAGTGCTCAACTTCCCTGGGCCTCAGTTCCTTCATCTCTATATGAAAAGGTTAACCAACTGATTTCAAGTCAGTCCTAGTTTCAGAATTCTCAGACAGTGCTTTTTCTGTCTCAAATTTATTTTCCCTCTTGGCTTGTTTTCTTCCGAGAGTTGAATTTGGTGAGAGCTCTAGATGATGTGTTTACGGATGTGTTCAGGTACTACAGTGGACAAGAACAGATTAAGGCTTGGGAGTGCTTGGAAAGAGGAGGCTGGTGCAGTCAAACAGAGGGGTCCCAACATATGAAGCCAGAGAGATCTGATTTCCAGAGTCAACTCCTAGGTGAATAACTACAAATTTATAAGTCTGTTCCATGGGAATGAGCATACCCATTTTACATTTGAGTAAAGTGAGGTTCAGAGATTATGTGACTTGCCCCAAGTCATACTAATAATGGCAAGAGCCAGAACCAGAAGCAAGGCCACCTACGCTGCACTGTTCTGTGGGTCTGAATGAACTTGACTCCCCCAAGTTTTGGTTTCATTGCCTGTCAAACGGAGAGGTATCACTAGAAAATCCTCAAAGTCCTATTCACTAAAAAAAAAAAAAAAAAAAAAAAAAAAAAAAAAAAAAAAAGTAGTGATTTTCATAACAAGTTTAATTTTGAAAACGACCTGACATGGTACGTTCTTTGAAGGCACAGTACTACATGCATGGCTATGTGTAGTTTCCTCCTTTGCACTAATCTTATCAATAAATTGTTCTTTTATTGTCACTTTGCTAAAAGTATCTCATCTCATTGTTGGAGATCTCACAAGAAAAACGTAAAAGCAACAGCATACTAGTGAAAGATATAAAGCAAGTCCGATGCAAGAAACCTGGACAACGATCTTGCCAGAGGCAGCTCTTTTGGAAAATGCTGTCCACTGTCTTCTTTTCTGGCATTTTTGTCATTTTTGGGTTTACTTCGTGGAAGATTTGAAACATAGGGCTTTAGTTTACGTCAATATTGAGTGTCTTCCTAGAAAAGTAAACCTTGGATAAGGTGCCGAGTAACTAGACATTGGGGGTTAGGATATATGTTTCCCATAATACAAAATGCAATAATTAACTACCTTTCTGTACTTGTCATAGTTTCTACACGGGGATTGGCTCAGTATTTCCTGCTTTCAGGACCGGAAACATGGATGCCTAGCTGCCTCATGGCAGCTCCTGATGTGTGGTTTAAAGAGAGTCCCAGGACTAAGTGTAATCATTCCTTGGTGAATGCCAAAAGGGGTATTAACACGGGCAAGTGATCAGTGTGTGCAGTGCTCTGCAAGGCAAGCATCTTAGGAGAAATGAACCTGATAAAGCAGATCTGGTCCTTTGTAACTGGAGGGCACTTTGCTCTTTTGAAGACTGAGCAAATAACATGGCAGTGTCTCAGTGGGCATTTCTGGTCATTTGTAGCTTTCATATTCTTAAGTACTGTATGTCTCATAAAGTGTGAATAACTCCGCCATCTGAACTGACTGACAGGTATTTTCTGAGTTAAGAGACGGCTGTTCTAGGAATTTGCAGATAGTTCATGGTACCCATTGCATGTATCATGTATGTATGTAATTGGACATCTTGGGATTCAAAAGATAAATGATTCAATAGGTTCTCTCATATGTATTTTTCAATAATACTATTTCAATCCTTATTAGATCGCATGGATTTTCTGTACCATCATTTTTTATAACTTTTCTGATGAGGATTTGGTCAAAGATTATACAAATTCTATGGGCATTTACTTTTGGTGGGGTGAGAATTACACATTTTAATAAACATCCAGTTTGGTCTTGGATCTTGGATATAAAGGGGATCCTTGATATTAAGTTTCAGTTACATCCAGATGGAATTCAGTTTCAATGAAGCACAACGCAAAGCCATTGTTGGGGACTGAAAGCCATAGCTGGTGGTTTTGACTGTACTACTCCCAAGTTCTTTACACAGACCCCCTTGATCTCGCTGGGCCCTACTTTTCCATCTCATGAAAAGAAATAATGAAACTAGATTATGTAATAAGTGCCCTCTTGTAGCTCTTAGGAACAAGTTTGTTTGTTTACCACAACTAACACTCTACCACAACACTGCTTGGCTGATATGGATCGTGGAAGAAGAAATTCCATAAAATCGATACGTTCAAATTTAGTAGGCAATCTAGTCATCTATTTGCCTTGTATGCTGTGCTTTTGGTAAATATCAACGTAAAATTCCTGTGGAGTAATAAACATTCTTAATGGTACCAGACATGTTTAAAAGAATTTGGAGTTTTATAGTTTCACCCCCTTTGGCAAAGTGCATTTTGGCTGGTGAATAGTCTGGTACAGTCTGTAAAATGATAGGACCCTTGTGAGTGTGGGGTAGAGACATGTCGGCATGTGCTTGGGTTGCTTTTGCAGGATTGCAGAACTTTGCAGAGAACAGATGGCCCCAAACATCTTTGAAATGCCAGAAATGACTTCCCCAATAACCACAGGCCCATCGTATACTGGTTCCGATACGGTCATTCACAAACCAAATGCACAGCACTTCACAGCTGACCTCTAATCTATTATTTTCACCTCTTTCCATAATCCTATGCTGAGTCAGAGTATATTTTTAATGACAAAACTAAGCAAAAATGCAACTTTATAGATACATATTCCAAACGATAGCCTCTCTAAAACATTGGGAGAAGGAATTTGAAAATAGGGGCACCTGGCTGGCTCAGTCGGTGGGGCATGTGACTCTTGATCTCAGAGTTGTGAGTTTGTGTCCCATGTGGGGTGTAGCGATTACTTAAAATAAAATCTTTTTTAAAATGTTTATTTATTTTTGAGAAAGAGAGAGAGAGGGAGAGGGAGAGGGAGAGGGCCAGAAAGAGAGGGAGACACAGAATTTGAAGCAGGGTCTAGGCTCTGAGCTGTCAGCAGAGAGCCCGACATGGGGCTCGAACTCACGAACCGCAAGATCGTGACCTGAGCTGAAGTCAGACGCTTAACCAGCTGAGCCACCCAGGCACCCCTTAAAAATAAAGTCTTAAAAAAATAATCCCAAGTAAACTGTGTACACTGTTATAGGAGACCAGGGAATTTTAAAGCCAGTTATATCCAAATGGAAATTGTGTGTGTGTGTGTGTGTGTGTGTGTGTGTGTGTGTATACATTTCATAATATTTTGCTCTACTGGAAAATAATTTAGGCCATTTGACATGTATGTTACCTTATTCAAAGCCCTTGAAGAATTCTTGGTATATTCTGTATATTCTAAATAGCATGGTTATTCATGATGCCCTGAATATCCCTTATAATCTCCCTCTTACATGACAATAAACTATACCAGCACCTTGGAACCACTTTTAAAGAATAGCCACTTGGGCGCCTGGCTGGCTCAGTTGGTAATGCGTGCAACATTTGATCTCGGGCCATGAGTTCGAGCTCCACATTGGGTATAGAGGTTACTTAGATAAATAAAACTTAAAAAAAAGTTTAAATTAAGTTGAAGAATAGCCACAGTGACTGACAAGCATAATAAGATTAAACAAGAAAAAACTCACGTAGATTCACATGAGCCCCTTTACCTAATTTTCAGAAAATTGAAACAATTTCCTCATTATCTAGAAAATGACCATTTGGTTGATGGATTATGTTTTCAGGAGAAGCCACTTTTTATTTCTCTGACACCTTGACATCATTGGCATGTGGGATGATATACTTAGGTGCTAATGCTAACATCCCTGGAGGGTGGTGACAGCCAAATCTTAGAGCAGGGGAGGGAGAGTCAGCTCAGGTGGTGATTCCCTTCCTGTGAGGAGGAGGGCAAATATTTCAGAGAAAATTGGCTGTGATGCTAATCATGGGCTTGGGGCTTCACCAAAGAGGGCTTTGATTTACCCGGAGATTCTAATTTATAATACACAGTAGAGTGGGGGTGGGAGGGCACTCATCTGGAATCCTGACTCTCTCGCCTTTCTCTGTCCCTCGCTTCCTCCCTCCTTTCTTGCCATTTCCCCTGGAAAGAAAGGAGGAATACATCAAATTATTTATGTCTGTCATTTGGCCATGGCTCTGGCTAAAAGTCTGGATTTGGAGAGAGTTTAAAACTTTTAACTAAAAAGAAAATGAGGTTGTGTGTGTGTGTGTGTGTGTGTGTGTGCGTGCGTGCGTGCGCGCACGTCTGTGTGCAGTGTCAATTACTAGACATGTCCCAATCCACCCTCATTGTGTGGATAGCTGCTATTTATTTAATTTAACTCCGTAGTCAAGCACTTTGCAGGAAACTAGAGGAGTGAGTTTGTCCAGATCTCTTTTGGCAAATGTGTGTGTGTCTGTGTTTGTGTGTGGGAAAGAAAAAGACAGAGAGAGGGAGGGAGGGTGGAAGGGAGAGGGAGACAGGGAGAGAAAGAGAGATGGAAAGAGAGAAAGAGAGAGAGAGAGAGGAGAGAGAGAGAGAGAGAGAGAGCGAGCGACAGAGACAGAGGGACAGAGAGATTTTTATAAAAAGAGTGTGTGAAACTTTGGCTGCCCCACCGAAGCCACATACAACCAACGTTATATTGGGTCCACCGCGTTCCATAATTATTATTGCCATTAGGAATAATTATTATTTGCTTCATTGAGTTGGCAGTTTGGAGCCTGCCTGAGACAGAGGCTTTTCACAGGAGCTGTAGAGCACAAAGAACCGAGCAATCACCCACAAGTGCTTCAACATGTTTGGACGACGTCCTTCTCTTGGTTCACTTCATTGGGTTTCGTACACATTGAGCTTCAAATTGAATGAAAAGTTCATCAGATACAAAACCAGCATGAATG
The DNA here is from genome assembly GCF_027475565.1 of Acinonyx jubatus. Classification (NCBI taxonomy): domain Eukaryota; kingdom Metazoa; phylum Chordata; class Mammalia; order Carnivora; family Felidae; genus Acinonyx; species Acinonyx jubatus. The sequence continues at coordinate 48,286,212 of NC_069383.1, read as the reverse complement.
AGCGCCCACACTCAGAAAGCTTTTTCTTTTCTTTTCTTTTCTTTTCTTTTCTTTTCTTTTCTTTTCTTTTCTTTTCTTCTTCTTCTTCTTCTTCTTCTTTTTTTTTTTTTTTTTTTTGATTAAATGCTGAATTCCTGATGTTTCTCAAGTCTGGAGATGAGAGTTCTCTTCATGAAGCTGTGTTCCTTGAATTAAAAATAGAAAAATAAATAATAAGTTGAGTCTTCAGTTAGAGGCTGGGTTTGAAATGGTATGAGAGGAAAATGTACAAGGACAGGAGGAACACCCAACGGAAAAGTAGCATGCTTACTTAGGAGGCAGAATATTTACAACCTTGACTTTGGTTGTTTTGTTTTTTTTTTCCCTGATTTGTTTTCACTCCTGGAAACTCTCCAGATTCCAGATTCTGTATTGTTTCCTTCGCTTCTCATCCTGAAATACCTGTGCCATGGGCATCCCACACACCTTCCTTAGGGATCTCAGGTAGAGTGGGGCCAGGTATTTTCACCGAGTGGATTGCTCCCAACAGAATCTGTGCCTGGCAAAAGGCTCACCAAGTCATGAAAGTAAGAAGAGCACGACAAGATGTTCTTCCAGACGTTATTTTTCCCATAAGACGTTCCTGGCTTCTTGCCAATGTCTGTACCAGTCACAGGCCTGCGGGCACTTAAAGGGAACAGCACACGCCCTCAAGTGTGGGGTGTCTGTCCCTTCTTCCCCTTAACCTCTTCCTCTCACCATGGGTGTTTGTAGCCAAAGCTGCTGAATCAGACCCCTCAAGAGCCTCCTAAAAACTGCTGAATCAGAAGAAGAAGAAAATCCCCGACAGCTTCCATTTGACGCGTCAGAGCCCACACAACTGAGTGAATGTCAGCTTTGTGTCTATAGATACCCAGTCTGTCCTCCGTCCCAAAGCCAACCAAGATTGCTAGACAGTGTCAGGGAAGACCAGGGGGACCTCGCCAGGCGTGGGGGAGACACCATGTCTGTGGTGGGAGACACCCCCCTTAGCAGGTCAGGAATGGAAGCCACTGTGTACACACCTTCTCCCGGACGTTGTGCTCCAGTGGGGTGAGTGACGGGAACTGCTCCCCACCCCCCACCCCACCACCCCCTGAATAGTGACTTCTTCTATTATTATATGTCATTAAACGGATTCCTTGGGTGAACGCCGCTGTGTGAATAAGAAGCAAATGAAAGTTTCACTGTGGTGATTTCCAGGGATTTGTGATCCTGGCCATCATATGTAGGAAAACTGTTTAGAGGGAAAATATTCCAAGGGAGTATTCCTGTCTGGGTTTTTATAAAAGATGGCAGAACGGTACTTTAAAGGAAAAGAAATCTAGCGCTTTCCCCGTGGTAGTAAAGCTTGTCTTCAGCTAAGGTTGCTTGCAGGTTCAGAATCGCTGCCTTTTCATCTGTGATTTGTTTTAGGGATTTAGGGGAGGGAAAGGCCAGGGAAATGGCCTGCATCAGCATGGAGTTTAATAAAGATGGAACCCTAATTTGTTCCTTGTCAGTGGTAACCATCACAAGGAACTACGTCTTTACAAAGCTGTGTGCAGTGTATTGTTTCTATCAGTCCTCAATAGAAGTCCCATTGTTACATTCTCATTCAAAGATCCTGTTGTACCAAGTCTTACCATGGGAAGTGCTTCTTTTAAGGGTGTTTCTATAGAAAGCATTTGATCCCTCGTGTTTTAGTGATGGATTTCTCTGGAAGGCTGGGAGTTCTTCAAAGTCTCGTGATACTGGTTTTTATAGTGATGTGCCTGATGTTTCTTCTGCTGAGCTCTGTCTCTCCATTAACTGACTTAATTTTAGTTTCTTTTCTACAGTCAAGCAATGAAAAGAGCTTGCAAGTTTTGGTAATTGTTCCGGAACGGGGTGTGTGGTGAGTTTTGGGGGAGCTTCCAAATAGAACTATGCCCTGTCAGAGATTAGGGAGGTGGAGATTGGCCAGGTGGACAGGCACCCCATCTCCCAGGTACCCCTTTGCCCAGAGAAGCTCCACATTTTTTCACCCAGTTGAGTTTCTACCTAATCATTTCTTTGAATACAGGCTTCTACAGAGAGAAAAAGGTTTGAAAACTACCGAATGAGGAGAGTCTTTTCTCTGTAGGTACCACGAGAGAAAAAGTGAATTTGGGGGCATGCTTATATAGGCACCATGATGAAGACCGGTTTCCTGGAAAAGTAGTGATGCCATCACCATTGTGGAAAGTACATGGGATCGGAGAAACAAGCTGTGGTTTCCAAAGTGATGGGGAAAAGGAAAACATGAAAGAACTTTTAGCAGCTGGTTGGGAAGGGAGAAACTGGTTAAACGGAAAACATAAAGACTTCGTGGGAATTTGTACATTTTAATCTCTCAGGAAAAGGTAGAGCAACAACAAAGGAAGTTGTGCTGTTTTAATTCACCGTTTCAGCGAGATACATTAGCACTTGGGATCACAAGATGTGCGGCACTGAGACCCCGGCCACCCAAAGAGGCCGTGTTCGTGGACTGAGGGCCCCAGACGCCTGGGCCTCACCTGCCACCCTCCATCTGCAGACTGTCTCTCTTTCACCATTGCGGTTGGGCTCTCTAGGATTTCACTATCATTTTGAAAAAAAAATGTTATTTATGTATTTTGAGAGCGAGAGACAGGCAGAGAGAGAGGGAGCCAGAGGATCCAAAGCGGGCTCCACACTGCCAGCACAGAGCGTGAGGCGGGGCTCGATCCCGTGAACCGTGGGATCATGACCTGAGCTAAAGCCGGACGCTTGACTGACTGAGCCACCCAGGCATCCCACGGGATTTCACTTTTTTTTTTTTTTTTGTCTCTTCACAACCTCACCTTTCCCACAGTCCAGCCTGAACTCAGCCTCTTGGCATCCCTAGTAGGACAGTCCCTGACTTCCTCCCCCTTCACAGGCTCAGCAGGTCCTATCTCAGAGGCACGACTCCGTTATTTCTACCTTTGACTACCATATGTGTGTTGTTGCAAGTCACATTGTGTCCCCCAAAAGATGTGTTGAAGTCTTAACCCCCGTACCTCTGAATGTGACCTTATATGGAAACAGGATCTTTGCAGATAGAATCAAGTTAAGAGGAGGTCGCACTGAATTAGAGTAGGCCCTAAACCCCACGACTGGTGTCCTTAGGAGAAGGTCACGTGAAGACGCAGGGAGAAGGTCCTGCGACAACCGAGGCAGAGATTGGAGTGATGCATTGGAAAACCAGGGAAAGACGAGGTTTGCCAGCAACAGGTAGGGGCGCCATGGAACACATTTTCCCTCAGAGTCTCCAGAAGGTACCAACCCTGCTGACACCTCAGTTTCAGACTTTTAACCTCCAGAACTCTGAGGGAGTGAATTTCTGTTGTTTTAAAATCACCCGGTTTATGGTAATTTGCGACAACAGCCCTATGAAACTGACACACATGTCTTCATGTAATTATGGACCTGTTTGCCTTGCCAAAAGAATTGTGGTAAAAAAAAAAAAAAAAAAAAGTCTGTCACTCTATTCTTTCATTCAGCTGGACCAGATGTGCCGATAAAAACATTAAGAGAAAAAATGCTAACTGAGAATAAAAATGAAACTACTCTGGAGAACTGGTATCTTGGAGTTGGGACCCGTTTGGTGGGATACCTCCAATTCTCCATTTGTACGGACAGAGAATGAAGATCAAACTCTAGATCAAACAGAGCCACCATTGATATCTGCTGATGAAAAATGTTATCAAAGATGCATTTTACCTGGGCTGCAAACCTACACTGCCATAGAAATCCACTTTGAGGTGAACGGGGGAGAGTGGGATTTTTCTTTCACCATGCTTACTCTGCTCAGTGGTATTTGCTGGATTCTGAAGGATGCACCTTTTGTTGATTAAGCCTGTCTACCCCGTAATCTGCAGTGAATGGAAGATCAGCATTGCACATGGGTCTGGGGGCTTTTAGACTCAGCCTGCTAGAAGTTTTTTGGCAGCCGAGGACATTCTCTGAACATTGAGGGCAAAGATACCAGCAACTGGTCTGAGGAAGGACTGCCCAGGGTGATGGGTTTTGTGTGTGTGTGCGTGCGTGTGCGTGTGTGGATCCTCAGACACTGAGCTTAATCACCAAGAGATTTCCTTTAGGGGGTGCCTGATTCCTTTCAGCCCCCCCGCCCCAGCCTGCAGGCTGGTGCTCATTTTCATGACTGATCAGGGTTTGAGCTGCTGTTCTCCTAATACACGTTTTTGAAAAAGGAAGTAGCTAGGGGCGCCTGGGTGGTGCAGTCGGTTAAGCGTCCGACTTCAGCCAGGTCACGATCTCGCGGTCCGTGAGTTTGAGCCCCGCGTCAGGCTCTGGGCTGATGGCTCGGAGCCTGGAGCCTGTTTCCAATTCTGTGTCTCCCTCTCTCTCTGCCCCTCCCCCGTTCATGCTCTGTCTCTCTCTGTCCCAAAAATAAATTAAAAAAAAACGTTGAAAAAAAAATTTAAAAAAGAAAAAGGAAGTAGCTTATGTGGCAGCACTGGTCTTTTGATCTGTTAGCTTTTCTTAATTCTTTTTGAAGCATCCTTCTGACTCCTTCTCTGGCTCTGGGTGATTTAAAGGAAAAATCCTGGAGTTTATATGCTCCAAGAAACCTAATGCTCCGAGAAATCCAATAAAGCTCACCACCAGAATTGTGTTGGATGATGAGGGGGTATGAGATGACCACCCAGAGCAAGAGTCCAAGTGGGAGGGTGTTCAAGGCAAGTAGACATATACCTTTGTGAAGCTGCCATTGAAGAGGGGTCTGCAGGCTGCCGACACCTGTACGAGTGGGACCAGACTAACACTTTGAATGTTGGAAAATTCCATATTTTCTATCAGAGAAGTCTGTTTACCCCTCAGTATAATAGATACTTCCTGCCCCCCCCACCCCCCCCCGACCACCCCCCACCCCCCAGCCCTTAGTAGCTTTTTGTTCAAATTCTCACCTCTTAGGAACTTGGTGCTTTTGGATCCAGAGTGATTCAGGGTTTTCCTTTTCCTAATGGTCTCATCAAATCACAATGCCACCTTGATTTCTTCAGTGTTTTTAATAAACCAGAAAACCGAAGCCATTCCCCTGGCCCAACCACTGAACTGATGTGAAGTGACACCTCCCGAAGCTCCCGCTCTTTTGTGGTCTTCATCCTTACTGGTCAGAACTCCGGCTGGGTGTTTTCCAAGCACATGTTTCTCTCCGAGTCCTGATGAAAACCCCACAGGTGAGCATGGTGGCTGTATGGCAGGCAGAGAAGAGGAGGAAGCATTGTTCCCCAGAGCAGCTCAGGACTCTGGGAGGGATCCAGGATACTCTTCCAATTTTCATAAAATAATAATAGCCGCAAAGAAGCTTCTTGCAGTTCAGCCCAGTAAAAGCATCAGGCTAATCATCCCTGCCAGCCCTCTGACAGGGCCCCGCTTCTCCCAGGCTGAGATCTTACGCCGAACCCTTCCCGTGGCTTATTCTGTCCTTTCGTAGCTTCATCAGTTTGCTAAGAAGTAGAGAACGACAAGGGTGAAGAAACATGGTCAGGATAATCGAATCCTGTTCCCCAGGCAAGTGTTTTCCTTTGGGATGATAAAGAGAAGTTGGAGCCATCATGGATCTCAGATTTGAGATGACTAAAAAAAAAAAAAAAAAAAAAAAAAATTGCAGTCTAATTACGAAATAAGTTTTAATTTTGGAAGGCTTCAAAAAAGTGGCTTATAAGCCCGCTCCAGTCATAGTCACGTTCTGGCTGGGAGCAGCAAGTGGGAAAGAATGGGACACCCCAGCGTGGCCTCAGGGCATGCTTGTCCATCCCACAAAACTGCCTTCTGGTTTGGCATCGCTTTTCCCACCTGGCAACCGCCTGGTGCAGAAGGGCTTCCATCTAGAGTGCCTGGCAGAAGCACCCCACAGGGCATTCCTGATGGTGTAAGACCAGACCTGAAGTGGACAGAGTAGTCCAGCCATTGCTTCCGGCAGTGAGCCTCTTGCCATGTGACCAGCCTTGAGGACATAAGATCACCTCAAACGTCATTGGAAAAGGAGGATCGTTAAATTCATAGGGCTCTGGAAACTCAGTTATTTATCTACATTTGGCTTTATCCGCCCCCCCTCCCCCCGCCCGAAAAAGTCATTTGAGGCATCTTGCGGAAAATACAACAAATTTAAAAATAAGAAAACGTTTGGGAGAAAGGAAAGCAGCACGAGAGAATGCTTGACAAGACTGAAGGACAACGGGGTGGTTTGCCGCTGATGACATTTGTCATGATTGCTGCCATCTTTTTTTTTTTTTTAAATGTTTTTATTTATTTTTGAGACAGAGAGAGAGCATGAGCAGGGGAGGGGCAGAGAGAGAGGGAGACACAGAATCCGAAGCAGGCTCCAGGCTCTGAGCTGTCAGCACAGAGCCCGATGCGGGGCTCGAACACATGGACTGTGAGATCATGACCTGAGCCGAAGTCGGACGCTTAACCAAGTGAGCCACCCAGGTGCCCCGTTTGCTGCCATCTTTTAAAGAAAGTCAGTGTCTGAGTCTGTCGGCACAGAGCGCTTCTTGCACGAGTCACAAACTAGGGAGGGAGAAATAAAGCTTGCCTTGGTCCTGTAGTGGGTTTTTTAGGTATATGTTCAGCCTCACTTGACCGTTGGTAGTGTGTGTGTCATCAGCGTAGCGTTTTGGGCCACGTGTTAATGAGCACTGAAAGAGCAGGCCAATGGTAGCAGGATTCTTTGGGAGTTAAAAAAAAAAAATCAGTTTTGTAAAACTAAGCAGGCCATTGTGGAGGTGGATGGGGGGGGGGGTGGGAGGGAAGGGCAGACTCATATTAAAATCCCGATATAAAGTTCTAAGTGACGAATAAGAGGCTTAAATACATAAAGAGCGAGGCTAAATTTGGACCAATTTCCTGTGAAATCTCTTGTGTAATATTTTCAATTTGTGCTTGTTTAATGTGGTTTATTTTCCGAAGGTTCACGGTATAGGTTTTAAATTCAGCCTTGACTACACACATGTGTCGAGAGGTTATAAAACAAGAGCCAGCTCAGACCAGTCTCCAACTGGATACCCTGTGGTGGAAAACATTACCTCCTTTTCAATTCCTAAAATTTCTTCACAGGCACTGAGTTAGTCTTTTCCCCATCCAGCTCCCCAACCAGTTTCCCCGTCACCTGGTTTTACCAACACGTGTCTGGTTACGTTAGTTAGTGCACCTAAGGATGCTTCAAGGCGCCTTCAATCCAGATCAGAACTCCAGGGCTATTTAGGGGAGGCCTCCTGACCCCTCTGTGAAATCTCAAATTCTTGACACAAAAGGAAAATACCACACTTCTGATCAAAATAGAGAAACCACCTTAGGCTCTCCAGATGGCTCTGATTTACAGTTCAGAGTTCGAGTTTTGGCCTCTGATGTCCTGGATCACACCTTCTCTAGGATGGGGCCATTTCCTGTAGATCGCAGTAGTGTTTTCTGATGGCTTGAATGTAGTATGCAGGACTCGTATTGTAAAAGTCAGACCTTAGCAAAACTATGTGAGATCTCTTGTTCATGGCACTCACTCTTTCCCACCTGGTATTATACCTACTCGGTGTTCATCTGCTTCTCTAGGCTTTAAGTCCTCAAAACAAAAATGGTGGTTTATTCATTCCTATATCTCCTCCAACACCCAGCACTTTACACAATACGGAGGACTCTACGCTAAAAGTGCATTTATACATATGGCTATAGAAGAGTTGAAAAGAGGCATCGTGTATATGCAGAGTCCCTACGTTTAAGGAGTGGGAGATCAAAAGAGAGATAAGGAGGTGCATAAGTGTTTGTATCTTCTTTGCGACCATTCAACAAAATATTTATCATTCATTCAGTCAGTTTTTCATTGGGAAAACACTGACTAAGGGCCTGTTTTTGTTTTTTTTTTTTTCCTGAGGATCTACAAACCTTCCAAGTCTAGGTTGCAGAACCGAAAAAGACCGCTTACAGCTCCCACCCCCATTTCCAGGTCTGCCTGGGCCACTCTTTGCCTCCATGATGTATTTGTTCCCTCTTGGCATGACAGTCTTTCTCGAGATTGGGGATCCGGGCTAGAAGTAGTCAAGGAGTTGTTCTCCAAGCCTCTCTTTTTCCCGGAAGGGACATATAATTATTGGCCCCTGCTGGCTTTCTTACCAAGGATGTAGTTTCTGTCTTCTTACCAGCCTGCCCAGCTTCTAAAACTCAAGTGTGGCGCCAGGAAACCAGCAGTCCAGAAATGTGAGCCTCACTCTACGGTCACCTGGCCCCTTGATGTTCTATCATGAAAATTTTCAAATATAAGAAGCTTAAAGAATTGTTTGCCTCCTAGATTCTACTATTCCACCTAAGTATATGTGCTTTTTCATATATTTATACATTTATCTGTCCCTGCATTCATACATCGATCCATCTTACCTTTTGATGTATTTCAAAGTAAATGGTAAGACACCCGTAACCTCGCCCCTAACCCCTTCAGCATCGGTATCACTAAAAGGCTCACGATAAGTTTATGGCTCTTTTTTGTTGTTGAAGTTGACAAAGAGTAAATGTATAAATCCCAGGTATGTTTATGGCCACTTTTAATGTAGGATGTCACTTTCCTTCCTGGCTTTTCTCATTATCAGCAGCTAATCATCAAAATGAAAAATATTGTGTGATATCTAAAGTTAGCACATTTAGGTGATGCGTATTCACCTCCCATTTTTCCTCTACCTTACCATATTTGTTCTAGTTAGGAAGGAGCCATGAGAGCAAGGCAGTGTGTGAGGCTTGCATGTTAAAGGCCTCACTTTGCAAACAGACTGCGTCAGCTCCTTCTACTGTCTCTGTGTTCACCTCCTTTGTCTTAAGTCCCCTGTTGCTGCAACAATAGGAGAGGAAGTATATGTGGTGGTGAGGGACACGAGTTTTGACATCATAGGACCTAAATTCAAACTCAAGTCACATTGAGCTTGGGCAAGTTATATCACTCAGTGCCTCTCTTCTCTCATCTCTTAAAATGGGGATGATATTGTCACTTAAGGTTGTGATGATTCAGTAAGATAATGGGTGAAAATTATCTGGCACATAGTGTAGACTCAATGGCATTAACTATTATCATTATTGCCATCCAAACACCAGCGCCATGAGTGGTTAGAGGCAAGTGTACATGCTTGCATAGTTAATTTAGAAAGACTTTAACATTTTTCAGGTGGCCAAAGCCAATCTTTTGTGTGATCAATGAACTTTTGAGGAAATACTGAACCATGTATTTTTCCCCACACTGTTTTAGTGGAAATGAGCACTGTTTAACCTCAACTGAGATGTCTACTTTTACCTCAGACAGGATAACCATTGGATTTTCCTCACAATGTCTCTGTCCTGTGTCCCCAGAGTCATGCCTTAGTCAGGGAAGAGGAATGACCAAAGGACATCGTGTTTCCATCACATGGTTCCCAGGGTTTCCTTTGAGGCTTGAAGTCACAAGGTGGTTTCTCTTTTGTTCAAGTGTAATACCATTCCTTCAAACGGCCAGGCCTAAAACTCAGGAGACTTCTTGGCTTCTCTTCTCCATTGCCTTCCATCTTAGATCAGCCACATGTTCGATTGATTTTTCTCTCTCCTTTCCCCCCAAGCCTCACCTTTCACGGTGGCTCGTATGGTACCCTGCTTGTAATACTCAGAAAACATTTGTAGATTTGCTTAGGTCATGTGATTATTTCTTAGTCACCTTTATGGGGGAAGTCCGCTCTCCCAAGGAACTAAATGAGTTACTTCTTGCTTCCACTTGCCTTCAGAAACGATAAGGGGAAAAGTTAGAGGCTGTGGAAGCTATTCCAGAAGGTGGACAGTGTCCAAGGAAGACTGGCTATAAAGTACCATCAAAAGGGACCCAAAGAGGGCCAACCTGAGCCTAAAGCCCTCTTTCTATTGAGGGCAGATAGTAGGCATAATTGGTTGTGGGGTGTAGGGGAGGGAGAAAAGTGACAACTCTTTTAGGTCACTAATACCATATTAGCAATTTCCCAGCACTTTGTGCATGAGATCTGTGTGCTCTGTTGTGTGCCAGGTACTAGTGAGGTTAGCAAATAAAGAAGCCCTGAGAGAGTGTGCCGCGATTTCCACTGAGTTGAGTTCAAGTTCAGATGGTCACAAATGGGTTGGAGGGTGGGGTGGGGTGGGTTGGGCAGCGCTGGTCCTGAAACTAGAGTTGGAGCAGTTAGGATCCCTCAGCCCCTTTAGGTTAGCCTTATCAGATCAGGCCGTCACGGAGCAGATAGACAGGTAAGTCTCGTGGACCTCTGAACCCAATTAAAGTTATACCACAAAGAAATCAAACTCATGTGGTTTGCATTTCAGAAAGCTACATTTGGTCGGCTGTTCCTGTTTTAATTCGGTAACCTAATGCAGACCATGTGAACATTTGAAACGCTTTTAACAGTTAAACCAGCTCAAATAACACAAAACCAGAGCAGCAATAAAGAATGAATTAAAACTGATTGCAACTGTGGCCAACACAATTTTTTTTCTTGCAAAGAACTTGGGGGGAATAGAGTGCAGGACCAGTGGGGGAAGAGACCAGTACCCCCACTTTCAACTTTTGAGTAAAGCAGCGGGCACTTTGACTTCTTTCGCTTCTTATGCAAATGTTTGAGACAGATTGACCTAGAAGGTATACTTAAATCTTGGAGGGATTTGGGGTGAAGGAACAAAGAGGGTTGACATCCTTTAGCTTGGTCGTTAGTAGCCCTGTCTAAGACAGTTAGCTCGGTGGGCAAGGGCGCGGGGCTAAACCTACAGAGGTCAAGGGTTCAATCCTGCATGGCTCACTTAGCCTCATACTGAAGGAGGTGGAGCCACAAACCCGTTTGAGTGCCACCGCCTGAACTTCCCATGGGCTTGTGAAGGGTGACCGAAGCATGAGAAGCAGAGGCAACAATAGTGTGGTCTGTGTTCCAGGCAGTGTTCTAGGTGTACTCCATGTACTGAGTTCCACGTACCTAACCTAGTTACTGAATCTCTAGGTGCCTCAGTTTTCTCATCCTTACGATGGGGATACAATTAGGATCCCTACTGCATAGATGAGGAGACTGAGGCACAGGTCAATTACTTCTCCGAGGTCACATAGCTAATAAATGGCAGGGCCAGCATTCCAACGCAAGTAGTCTGCTATGCAGAACAGCAACACAACCGCAGAATCTCAGCAAGTTACCACATCTCAGAGACAAATCCGGTTGCTGATCATGAGAGCAAACGGCATAAGCCTCCACCCAAGCTCTCTGCCTCTCACCAAAGGAGGCTTGACATCAAGGCTAACGCTTTCAGACTTAACCACCGTGCACAGCTCCAGTATGCTCCAATCATTGCCCTGTTTGCGTTGGTTGAATTGCATTTTGTGCACACACCGAAGATGCCTCCAGAAGAATGCTCAGGATGGTCAACCCATGCCTGGAGACACTTCTGTGAATAAAATCTAAAAGTGACGGTGAACGTGCAAGGGGATTTGCTTCCATGTAATTCCACTTGGAATTGATGGGAGAGCCACGGGTTGTGACAAATGCAGCTTGCTGAGATGTGCCACAGGTGACAGCTAACCACCTGCCCCGTTTCCCGGAATGTGCTGACTTTGTCAGAGATCCAAAGAAATAAAGGAGGAAGGACCCATCAATTTCAGATCCATTAGCAACAAGAAGCCTGCCAAGTGTGAAAGAGTTTCTTCTCCACGAAGAAACTTTATTCGAAAACTCCTGGGAGGTTATCACCAGCCGCAGGGAGCCGAGTAACCACCGGTGGGTGAAGGGGCTCCCCTGAGCCCCTGAAAGCGGGTTCCTTCTGGAGCAGTGGGAAGCCAGTTTGTCGATCTCTTCCGCAGGCAATGCCAAGCTCATCTGCCTGACTGTCGCAAACACTCCTCCCCAGAGGAGGAGAAAGCTGCCACCTTTCTCCTAATACAATAAAACTGGTATCAGTGTTGCCTGCTTGAAACCCCAAGCAATATTTAAAATTATAAAGTATAAGTAAAAAGGTAAAGCTTATCACTGGTTTCTTTTTCTTAACCTCATAGGTAGGGTCAAATGGTTCATTAAAGTATCTTAGACTAGGTAACTATTTTCATAGCCCTGTTCTGTTATTAGAGGGGAGAAGTGGATTCAGACACTCAATGAATATGATGCCTGTTTGACTTGAAGGTAAGGGAAAATCTAGTTACCTCCCTCTACAACTCTGGTTACAAGGATTACAGCCCACTTAACTCTCTTTAAGGCCTGGGTAAACATAGACTGCCTAGTCTCCAAAACATTCCTCAGGTTATTAGTCTAGGTACAGTGAACTTTCTAGAAAAGTTGTCAGGTTCTTCTGATTTCCCCAGGCCAACTCTGCCCTCTTTCTGTAGCATGCCTGTGTGACTTTCGTCACTTACCCAGCTAGATTGGGCACATTGTGTACCTGGAGCTCAGTAGACAATAAGTAATAAGATAATAAGGTAATTATTGAAGAGTACCTGGTGAGTAGAGCAAGGCAGAATAGAACCCTGATTCACATTAAGGATAAAAATCCATTTTCTGTCTAATAACAATTTTTTTTAGTATCAGAGTCGATGTCAGCATCTCCTTTCAGACAACCCAATCATTGTCAAGATCCTTCATATGTATGAGGCCCGGCTAACCAAATCCTTGACTTACAAAGAGTTTGAAGTCTTCCTTCTTATTCTGTTTTCTCTGCTAGAATTTAAAATTTCTGTTCAGCAGCCTCTACAAGCCACTCTGGTTACATAAAGGTACCACATTCTCTGAACTTCATATGGTTCAGGGGCATGAGCTGCCAAAGGTCTCCTTACACCCTACTTCAGGCCTTGAACATCCTTCAGCTTCTTAAACTCATCATTCAAATATCTCTGGAGCACGCCTACCCTCTATCCCCCCCCATCCAATATCTGTGTTCTCTATGAAAAGATATATTTTATATATTAAACATATCTATTTTCATATATGTTTCATATGGTTTTATAGATGTGAATAAATGATTTGTATATTTATTTCATATTATGCGTGAGACCATGTGCAGGGCTCTGTGGAACATAATGGAGAGAACAATAAATCGACATGATCAAGGAATACACGGTCCAGTGAGGGTGACGGGCATTAGCTGGGTATTTGTACAAATACCTTGAAACTGTAACCCTCTAAAGTACAAATGCATGTTATGAAAGCATCTACTAGGGGAGGCTGACTCTGCCAGGAAGATCCGGGAACATTTTTTGGAAACTTTTTGGAAGTTTGGGAGTATCACTATCCCATGGTAAGCTCACTCAAACTTTAAGGATTGGGTTGGAGAGCATCTGTCTGTCTGCCTAAATGGATGCATGACCAATCAGTGATCTAATTTAAAATAAAGTTTTAAATATTCAACATTTCTTACCGCTTCTACCTCAAGTCCCAGGGTGTACCTACTTGCTTTGGTGGGTTCTGTTTATGTGTCACACTGTATATAGCGAGCACCCAGCTGTGCAAAAATGATAAATCACTTTTAACTCTAGCCAAAGTCTGAACAAAAAGCGGTCTCCTCTTTCTGCTTCTCAGTCCTTCCCACCAACGTGGTCTTAATTTCAAAGCTGGTGGTGAAGACTGAACATGGAAAAAGGTCTGGCTTGTGGCTCTTTCTTTTGGCAGCGACAACCTTGGGAATAATTTAGAGATCACATTTCAGACCTATTTTGCACACCATCAAAGCAAAGGGGATAGGAACTGATGCTTTTGAAATTGGAGGGGCCAGGCCAGTTTTCATGTTACTCCAGTTGAAGTTCTCTGGCGTCACAAGTTCAGCAGACGGATATCATACGCCCACCTCTGGTATGGTGTTCTGGGTTCCTTGGGAAATATGATCCTTGGCCTCACTTTCATCATGCCTACCACAGCGTTTAGGCCAAGACCTCCTAAATCACAACGTCATGCATCTCCCTCTACCCAGTGCACCTAAGTGTTGCGATTTCAACGACCCCTCCCAGAGGGGCCACACTGTCTAACTGGAAGATTCTTCTCAGAGACAATATGGTACCATTTTTATGAGACTTTGAGGTGTGCAGCAGCTCCATGGAATATGGTGGGAGAATATTCCCCCAAATCAAACATGATGAGTGAGTAATCCCCCCAAATTGCTTTAACTAAATATTTGGGGCTCCAGGCCAAAGGAAGCAAGATAAAGGTGATCACTTCAAAGTCAGAGATGCTCTAAATAAAACAAATGGAAATTTTACTCTTTCCAGAGGACAAAGAAAGGAGCCAACCACCCTGCATATTTCAGCACTGAATTTCTTGCATTGCATATATTATAAGAAAAGTATGATCCACACTGCAACTTATTTCCATAACAGCCCTCTGGAATCCAAAAGAAGTGAGTCACAGACACTCAGAAGCATCTCAATTGCTCACTTTGAACAGTCCATATTAAATTATTGAAAGGAAGATGCACTAATGTTGTTTCTTCCTATTTCCCTGTCCAGCTAAAACAAGTTCCTTTAGCCACATGTGTAGTCTTTTGAATGGGATAAGAGCATGAACTTGTAGTGGTGTGGACCTAAGCCTAAGCCCTGGCCTTACCCAATAACTAGTATGTGACCTTGGACATGCTTACCTTCTCCATGCCTCAGTTATATCATCCCTAACGTGTGGATGACAGCAATCAACTTATGTAGCTATCATTAGAAATACATGAGATAATACATATGTAAAGTATTTAGCATTATGTCCATTACAAGGATGCAACAGTATTTGCTATTATTATTGTTACTACTACTACTTCCGTTATTAGCACACGATGGTGATTTTCAATAGCGAGAAGGATCCCAGTTTATCTAATGACTTGTAAGTCTTGGAGCCAAGATAGCACCATATGATGTTGATTCCTGCCTACTCCTTGGTGAAATTTGCCCTGGGACCAAGCCCATGATTTCATATGAAACCTGAAATGCATGATGTTCTAGCCTGAATTCAAGAATGTGGCGAATGGAGAGTTGAACTTTCCTAAGGCAAACTCGGAAATTACGGGATCCAGTGTCCCCTTGTCAGGATAAGTGGTGCAGCTCTTTTCCTTTCCCAGTTACGAAGTGCATGTTGAAGGGACAGTCCTGGAGCCTAAGGGTTGGATGAGAATGAGTTGCATGAGGGCTTCCTTTTGACCCTCTGTTACTGCTTTCCGATGACACGTAGACGTTAGGCCACCAGGAGCAGGCGTTCTCTCAGGAGCGATACCAGAGAAGAGCACACCTCTTTGCAAATGGAAGGCCAATCTCTTGGTCCTGCTTACTCTATCACGATAGTTTTCAACTGTCCACTAGGGACTCCGAAGCATATGTCGTTTCCAGCACATTCTCTACCAATAAAGTGTGATAACAATACCTTTGGGAGTGTTTAGAGAGACTTGATGCCAGATGGGGAAAGATAGAGTGGACCTGGAGGGTCTGGCCTATATACAGGTCATGTTTCATGCAAATAATTTTTGGAAGAATCCAACTTGGATTTGGATGTTTCTTTTAATTTGATGTCTCACCAGATCAACAGGGAGTGAATAGCCTGTCCCTAGTTCCATCCTAGGACCACCTCAATCCCTACCTCAGCTTGAGAGCCTCCTCAGTCTCCTGACTTTAGGACCCTGATGAGCCACAACGTAGCTGTACCTTTCTGGCTCTGCTTGCGGGGGGGATCCCCAGCCTGTGTGGGAGTAAGGATGGACTCCAAAGCATAGGAGAGCTAAAGAGCAAGGAGAGAGACAACATGCCTCATGGGACTGCCTTCCCGTGGAGGGAAAGGCAAATGCACTACATTTGAATTCTAAAAAGGTGGGATAATGAACCTCGAATTGTACTTCTTCGGCAGACTGATGTCGACTTCCCTCCAAAGGAAAAGGCAGGACAGAGAGCTAGAACTAAGGTTTATTTATTTATGAACTTGCACTTTAATGAATCATGTCATTTAAGAGATGTGTAAAAAGGACGGGTAATCATTTTGAGGGTTAGTAGACCCTTTTGTGTGTGGCAAAATGTTTTTAAAGCTCCCCTTGGGCCATCATCAGACACTTGGCCTATGAATTATTTCTGTGGTCATTAGACTTAATTGAAGAATTATCACAACTTCTCGTGATGCGTTCGGCCACTCCTTGTCCCAGGTTAGTTAGCAGTGGCGAGTCCATTAAACTAGTGCAAGGTGACTCACCCCTAATACAAAACTTACAGTTGAGCATCTTGTGGGCCAAACCCCTTCTCCGTCTCACTGTCCATCATGACCTTATCTGAACATTGATCCCTCTGCTGAGTTGGCTTTGCCTAGTTTGCATTATGTGGGGTGACCTGAGAGCATTAAGAAGGGCAACGTAGGTACAACTGGTGAGTTTTCCGTACTGAGTTTAAAGGGGGTCTTGGTGACAAGTAGGGCAGGATTATTTTTATGCTCCATGGTATACTTTAATGGAAAGAAGTATCTTCATTTGTTTAATAAGTGAGGGTTAAATCACATTATTATTATTTGTATCTTAAGCGACTTAGAAAAGGCAAATGAGACTCCTAGCTTTGCTGACTCAGTACAGTCTGACACGCAACCTCAATGCTCCTCCTCTTCTGTGGACTGACCGATTTCGATGAGAATTTTCTGTATGCAAAAGATGCTTGCTCTTGTACAGTAAATTACGTGAGATTAGAACCATTCCCTTTTCTTCAAGCTGTGTTGGCAATTTGATCTGTAGGAGGCGATTGAAGCCCCTGCTTTGAACTAAATTACTACAGCTCAAGTCTGTCTCTTTAAGCTTCATTTTGAGTTTATTTGAAGTGTATACAGGAAAGATGAGAGGAGAGTGGTTGAAACAGATATGCTGTATTATCTCACATTTTATTTCGGATATTCTTCCTCAAATAATGCTAATTTTAAGAAATGTGAAAATAAACTCATAAATATGTATTCTTGGGTTTTATGCTTACCCACTAATGAAAACTCCATCCACGAGGATGTCTGGAAATATTAAGGTAATTTTACAAGATGATATTTGCAAGCATTTTGGTCTGATGTTAGCAAGAGACTGTATGTTAGGGAGATGGGGGGGATGCATTTGGAAGGTCTTTTATGGATACTTCATCCAGCCAAAGTACATACCCCATTTCACAGCATAGCCTCTGTAAAGATGAGTCCTTAAGTGTATAGAGAAAGAGCTCCGTGGCTCTGCACTATTGCAAATTAATAAAATTCTACAGTCTATTTCTATCTTATCAATAAGGAGCTTCTTAAAGTCCCAGGGCAGGCTCAGTTTTTCTGTATGTAGGACTCTAGTGACAACTCCTTTTTTTTTTTGGATCAGCATATTGTCCTTGTAAGCCATCTAACACGTCAGGAATATTGAGTCAACACCTGGATATGAGAATCATTCCACAATGATCTATTGTCTGTCCTTTTGTGATATGACCTGCCTCTGTAGAAATGCCACCTGTGATTTAATTTCTGCTTCCTGTGATGATCACAGGGAATCAATAATTGAGTTATTAAAAGGGGCCATGCCACATTGAGAGGGTGGGACCGAGGTGTTGGTGGTGAGGAGCTTATGTGTAGGAGTGGGGGATTCTGAAGGTTGGAGGTAGTCTTTACATGGTAGAGATGTCTGCTTCCTCCCTTCCTTTCCTCCCACCTGCAGTTCTATACCCCACCCTTTATGTCTCTGTGACCCTACAACTGCCTTGGGTCCTCTCTCTCCCTTGCCACTGCCTCTCCTTCAGTTCCCTAGTGTGCCTTGGCTTGGAGAGAAAATGCTATTTGAATCCAGGCGTTGCTGAACCGGAAGTAGAGAAGCAGGGCAAAACTACCCTGACATATACTTGGCGTACCCGGCCGAGCATCCGGGCCCAAGACTTAGCACCGATCCAAGCAGCCTTGTGAAGATGAGACAGTGGGCCTCTGGAGTAATTTCATAGAGGCAGTCTTTGTAGCATGTTTTCCTGAGAATCCCTTTGTGATAAAACTCACTGTAGCAGGCAAATGCCTGTGTTTGTTAAATGTAATTATACGAGGACCAAGGATGATAGGGAGGGGATGGAAAAGAGAAGCTGCTGGCTAATGCACAGCTTTCGTGAGAGAGACAAATTTTGCAGGCCAGACAATCTTTTGAAGCTTTTTCTTTGTTTCAAGATTCGGTGCAAGGCAAAGGCACACTCTTTGTATTTATATTCTATCACAAATAAAAGGTAAAATGTGAAAAAGTTGTGGACACTAGCACTGTCCAGATTGTACGAAAGCCAAATGGGTGAGAGACAGGCATGGAAGCTATTGAAAAAAATACCTTCAATACATGTCTTAAGGTCTTTAAATATGTGTCTCCTCTAGAGGAGTTGAGGGACTCACTAACACACACATAAATAAACAACTCAACCCAAATTAACAAGTTTCAGCTAAGAGTTTCAACAGCCTCTCTGCCTCTCCCCGCTCCACCCCCTGCC
The DNA here is from genome assembly GCF_027475565.1 of Acinonyx jubatus. NCBI lineage: Eukaryota > Metazoa > Chordata > Mammalia > Carnivora > Felidae > Acinonyx > Acinonyx jubatus. Next base: position 48,267,770 of record NC_069383.1, on the reverse strand, counting down.
CCACCCCCCACCCCACCCCCGCCACTCTAGAGTTTTTGTAAAGGGTCATTTTCACCAACAGGAGCTTCACATTGTTTTTTCCTTTTTCCCTGTAAACTTTCTTCTTGGGTGTATTCAGTCCAAAATGAGGTAACCAAAGAACCAAAGGAAGGAAACATATAAAATCTCCAAGACAGGATTATCTCCCTTCAAATAATCACCATGTTGGTCTTCATCTTGGAGGATCCTTAGACCTTCTCTCATCTCTCTTTTATTTAGGGTGGAGGGGAGGTGATGCCCGGATCTACATAGTGAACTTTAATAGACACTCTCTGTTTTAGTGTATGGGAGTGTGTAATATAGGAATTGTTCTAGAGACATAGAAGATAACAATAAGAAAAGAAAAATCATGCGAGTAAGAGCAATATGAAACAAAAATGGGAGGAATGGTTGGGGAAAAAAGGGGCATCGTTTGGCAAACTGAACAAACAGGGACATACTCTGAAATTGTCAAAATAGTGGGAGCACAGTGTCAAAGCTACAGGTGCTAGAATCAGTCCCCTTGGGTTTGAATCCTAAATCCATCATTTGCTAGATATGCAACCAGGAGAAAGGTACCTCACCTCCCTCCGGGGCTCAGTTTCTTCATCTGTGAAATGGAAATAATGATAGAGGCAGTTTGCAAGGGTATTTATAATGTATGGAGTTAATCCACAAGCACTGGGCACATGGTAAGTGCTCATATGTGTGGTGTCTTAAGGGCCTAAAATGACAGAAAAGGGAAGACAAGTCTACACTTGGAGCTGCTAGTTACAGTGGGGATATTTCAGGGTACAAAATGGCTGAAAAGTTAAGCAAGGCAGATCAAGACTACTCAATTCTCTTAGAGAATGTTAATTCAGTTCTTCCGTACCTCTTCAAATTCTGGACTCTATGGAGCCCGGAAAGTTTTTGCTAGAGGTTTTTGTTTTGTTTTGTTTTGCTTTGCTTTGCTTTTTGTTTTTAAGTACAATAAAATTAGGACGTATTATTGAGAACTTCAAATGGGCACCAAAGGTAAAAGCCATAACATGAGTGCATTATATTCTTGTATAATCAGGGATAGATCTGTGAATAGATTATGGCGTGACATATTTTTTTTTTCTCCATTAAAGATAAATACTTGCTTTATACTACTAATCTGATCTGTTTCAGAATTCATAAATTTGGACTATTTTAAAATAAGGGTGTGTTTCCAAATGTCCTTCAGCGGGTCAGTAGTAAACCAAACTGTGGTACATCCATACCATGGAATATTATTCAGCAATAAAAGGTAATAGACTGTGAATACATACAACAACTTGGATCTCGGAAGTATAGTTAGTGAAAGAAGCTAGCCTCAAAAGATTACAAACTAAATGATTCCATTCATATGACATTCTAGAAATGACACAGTTGTAAAGATGGAGAGCCAGTTAGTGGTTGCCAAGAGTTAGGGTTGGTGGGAGGGCTGGCGGTGGCTATAAAGGGGTATCACGAATAGTGTTTATGATAATAGAATAGCTCTTGATTGTGGCGACAACTACACATGTGTTAAATTTCACATAACTAAACACACACACATACATTCGCACACACAACGCGTGCATGTAAAACTGGAGAGACAAATTCTGTGGATTGTACTCATGTCAATTTCATGGTTTTGATGTTGCACCATAATCGTGCAAGGTGTTACCACTGGAAGACACTCCCTGTACATTTTATGCAACTTTCTGTGAATCTGTAATGATTTCAAAATCAAAAGTTCAAAAATCAAAGGTATATTTATTCCTAATTTGATTTTTAACTTTGCTGATTTCCACCATACTACCGCGACAAGATAAGGTAATCACTTAAAATACCGACTGACGGACAGCTCTTTGAATAGGAGCATCTTAGGGCCAGCAGCTGTATACTAGTCCAAATTTCATAAAGTTGCTATTTTCCGTTGCTTCCAGACGAAGATTCAGTGACAGAAACCTTTATGGGTAATTAGGCGGACTCTAAAAAACATGCAGAATAACTTTTCCACAGCCTTTGAGAACTCAGCCAATATGACCCAATATATTTTGTTTTGATCACAGCCTATCTATGGGGGCCTTTTGATCACATTTTAAGAGGAATCGGGCAGTCGCTCATCTGAATCCTTGTTCCATGCAATACCAGCTCCCTTATCACTATTCCTGTAAGCTTCCTATCTCAACCAGATGGCAAAACAGGGAGGAGATGCGTTTGGCACGCAGTAGACTCTTCAGAATTTGGGCTCCCCAACCAGGTGGAAGTTGTCTCAAAGAAGGTCTTTGTTGGCAGTGACCGCTAATGAGCAGTGACTGCAGTCTGAATGTGTGTGACATCCTGGTGTGGGAGTGTGTATTTAGCTTGTAGATCTTCCAAGGAGTGTGATGTTTTTGAGGAATAATAGCTGATTTGTCTGGCCTTATTTTGGATTTGGATTTTGGATTTTTTTTTTTTTTCCATTCTGGTTCAAAACCTGGTAAGCTTACTGAACATGCTGATTTATGTCCCCTACTTTTTAGTTAGTTGGTTAGTCTGTCAGTTGGCTGGTAAGTTACAGCCAGATGTGCTTTTAGTTTCGCTAACAGAGTATGGAAGGTTTTGCTGTGGGTTTAGGGGTAAATGTACTCACAGAGGTCTAACCATTGTTGATGTAAGGAGGAATGTGTCCGCAGGAGATCTGTGGCTGAGGGCTGGGTTGTTTTGCAAGTTTAAGGGCAGTGCTTTCCTCAGACTGCAGGTAGCTGACGGCATTTATAGAGAGGTGTGCATGAAATGTTGCTAAGCGTCTGCATTTGTGTGACACTTAAGAAGTTTTAAAACCATTTCATGTGAATCTTTTTGTTATCTGCATCCAGGTAGGGCAGGTATGACACCCTCCACCTACTTTTTGTTGTTGTTGTTGTTGTTAACAGATACAAAACGAAAGACTGGAGGGGTCATGATTTATTCACGGTCACCAGCTCAGGAAGTGAGGAATCAAGGACTAGTTATACATTTTTAAATTTGGTGCTCTTTTCACCAGAACCTTCTGCCTCTGCACATACCCAGATACCAAAGAAATATGCTAAGTTCTGGTTTCTTTTTATTGGCTTTAGGTATCTTAGAGAATCTATGTTTATGGTGAGATCTGGGTTTATTTTCTGCCATCAGATGCTTATGTGGGTGAGAGATTGGACTTGAGAAATGTCAGTGAAGAAATCATTTTTATGGCCATTGATCTTTTGAGTATATGTTTCCCTATAGAACTAGATAATAGAAGGCAAGATTGCCTATTAAGTAGTGCTTGATGCTGACTTACCATTCAGAGAAATCAAAACTTTTTTCTTTTAACCATTCATTCTGGTTTAGTGGTTTGATTAACCTACTTTTTGACTCTTTCATTGGTCAGGTAATCTGTCCAATTAAGGAACTATTACTCTGTATAGGGCATGAAGTCCACAGATAATTTGGCACTAAATAATAACTAATAAATATTAAGTGAGTAAATAAATAATAAAATAAAATAGGAAGATAATGAAAGTCATGAGTACAGCCCTCTCTGCAGTTCTACTCAAGATAAATCATGTTGGCTGTTTTACGTTTTGTGCCTTTGTTTTTTCATCTATTATAGCATCCTTGATTAAAATAATGCTATCACTGGGATAAAAATTATTTTATTTGAAGTAGAGGGTTTCTTAATGACAACTATTACTCCTAAATAAACCATTTTGTAACTAATCTGTCCCACTGCTTTATTTTTAAAATGATATAAACTGATTTATCACTTGCATTATACCCCAGGACCATGGAAGAATTAATATATTCTCTTCCAATCATTATGTGACAGCAGCTTGAGGGAGTGTAGAACCCAGGAGCTGATGTTTATGTAAAGACTTAGGACACAAAAATGTATACCTTTTCTCATTAAGAAAACAGTTGAGTCACACAGGAAAGTTTTGAAAGACATCAGGAAAAAGACTAGCCTAATAATTTTGATAATCTGTACCTTTCTAAAGTTGGGATGGTTTATAGAGTATCAGGTTCATACAGAACTGGATATCATACACAACCCAAATCACCCTATGTGGTCCTAATGAGAAAAAGAAATTATTCATGTTTGGTGCTAAGTGTTGGCAAATGAAAATTTCTACTTTATAAGCCCAGGAAAATTCTACCTTAAGTGAGAAGAACATTGGTAGATTTGAAAAAAAGTAATCCATAATTGCTTTGTACTTTTGTATTTTGTCCAAATTCTTCTAGATATTGTGAGAACCACCCCCCCCCCCCCACCCCCTGGTTTCATCTTAAAGCATTTACTTGCATCTGTTTGGTCAAAGATACAACACTTGAAGGCGTGTATGGGAAAGAGCATCCAAAGGGTCTTCTTTTCTATTTTTGGCCTTCATGCTTGGAATTCCCTTATTCCAAAAATATCTTTTTGGGGAAACCCAAACAATGTGCTAAAATTAATACCCCAAAAGGAAATGAACTAGAATTGACCTTTGCTGCTTCCTGCCCCTTGTTTCCTGCTATTTTAGCAACTTTCTCAAAAGTGGCATCCGTCCATCTCTAGTCTTGTTATCAGAGTCAAAGCTGATTTCCTGACCGTGAGTCGCAGGACTGAGGGGCATGGGACTTTTAGCAAAATAGTGGGTTTGGCAAATGGAGATTAGAAATGCCAGACACAGAAGAATGCATTTGGTATGATTCTCCTTCCATGAAATTCAGGAGTTGGCTGGCAGGAACGTTCCAGGAGAGAACTTTCGGGGTGACAAAACTGTCGTATCTTGATCGTGTTTATGGTGACATATGGGTAGACACTTGCTGAAAGTCAACAACCATACACCTGAAATGCATTTTAAATAAATTTAAATTTAATAAAAGTAAATCAATTTAATAAAAATTAAATAAAATTCAAATATATTTTCAAAATGAAATAAACTTGATTATAAGTAATTTATATCTCAATAAAGTTGATTTTTTAAAAATTGTGAGTAGAATGCAATTTGAGGGGTGCTTGGATAGCTCGGTTGGTTGAGCTTCCTACTCTTGATTTTGGCTCATAATCCCAGGGTCATGGGATCAAGCCCCATGTGGAGCTCTGGGCTCAATGTGGAGCCTGCTTAAGATTCTCTGTCTCTCTCTCTCTCTGCCCCTCTCTTGCTACTCATGCTCTTGTGCTCACTCGCTGTCTCTGAAAAAAAAAAAAGAATGCAATTTGAAAAGCATTACTGCCAACTCCTTACGTATCCTTTAATTTTGTCTTTAGTACAGAGGACATGACAGTATTCCAGGACAATATTTTGATAGCAACCACCACTTTGCATGTTTTATAAGGTTAAGACGTCCATGCAGTACCACTGAAAGATAACTTATCTCACAAAACAGGATTGTTCCACTTGCTTAGAGACGTTTACGTTTTATTCCTCAAGATAATCTCATGCCTGCGAGTAGAACCGTAACTTTGACTTAAAAAAATGTTTACATATTAATTTCATTATTGTCTTGCTAAGAGTGAATAATTACCTAACAAATCCTTTCGTGCAAATTGCACACCTTTGTAGGACCTTCCTGGAAGACATATTGGGTGTACCTGCTCACCTTTGGTATAAGAATAGCTACTCAGCCTTGGAAAAGGGTTCTCAGCAAGCAGACTTGGCTCATACTCATTTGCCCCCAGCTGCTCCATTACAAAATGTTCCCAGTCAGAACTGGTTCTTTTTAAGTCTTTGCAAACTTTGTTGGATGGAGTGTGGCTTTTCATTGTCTGTGTGCCCACTTTTCTCTTTTCTTTTGTCTCCAGAATACCATCTTATGTTAATCGCATACAGTAGTCAGAAATAGTCATTTATTTTGTGACAAATTTAATGATCCTTTTGAAAAACTAGATTCTGATTTCTCTAGTTAGGCTTTAGAGGCAACTATAAAAGTGATTTTTCTGATTGTCTTGCTGGACCCATTTCAGGGACATTCTAGCTAAATGACAGCCCTTTAACTAAGACAAGGAAACAACGTCCATCAGTGGATGAATGGATAAAGACACGCATACACACACACAGACACACACAAACACACACACACACACACAGAGAGAAGAATATTATTTAGGCATAACAAAGAAGGAAATCTTGCCATTTGTGCCAACGTGAATGGATCTTGAGGACAACTGAAATAAGCCAGACAGAGAAGGACAAATACTTTGTGTTCTTGCTTAAATGTAGCATCTAAGGAGAAAAACCAAACTCACAGATAACAGAGAACAGATTGGTGATTGCCAGAGGCAGGGGTAAGGGTTGATGGGTGAGGGGGCCAAAATAGATGAAAATTAGTTAAAAGATAGCCCCCCAAAAGAATCTTGAGGATAAAACTAATCTAGAAATATATAAAATATGGGGACACAAGACAGAATTAAGGGGAAACAGGAAGAAGAGAGACCTTACACGGCATGTCCTTTGAGTGGGAGCAAAGCAGTGTGTACCTACAAGTCCTGGGGGCATATGAGGCCTTCCAGGGACTTCCAGGGACTTCCAGGGGAAGTACAAATGCCAGGAAGATCCATTCCATAATATGAGACTGGATTTACTTTCCGCGAAAATTATACTCGTTTCATCTGTTGCCTTATGGATCTGGAAACCTTAAACCAGGTAGGATCTCAGAGTTTTAATGAAGTACACAACTCTGAGTTACTTGCAGGCTGAAACTTTGGAAGTCTGCTGCATTGGAAGGGAAGTGGCTTAATGCCTTTTTATTTGCCAAACCACGAAATGATAAAGACCACTGACTTACACAAAGGAAGACCAGTGCCTATAGGTTTTTCTTTATGATGTGCATACTTGAAAAGTAAATAATACAAAATAAAAAAGCCAGACTTGGGATTTGGCTTGCTTTTAGAGCTCACAGCAGTACAGTTAAAATGAATTTCTCTTCCTCCCTCCTACTTCCTTTGTTTTTCTCCAGACTTTGCCCTTTGAAACAAACACTGAACAGCACAGGACATGGTATTTCCTGGGTAATGTCATTGGCTGTGAGCTTTGTTTATTAATCATGACATTAAGGCATTGAGAGATCTTACATGGCTTCCTCTTGTACCATACAGGCTTCTCTCTCTCTCTCTCTCTCTCTCTCTCTCTCCGTCTCTGTCTCTGTCTCTCTCTCTTTCTCTCTCTCTCTCTCTCACACACACACACACACACACACACACACACACACACACATATGCACACATGCATACGCACACACACGCACATGCTCAAACTCCTTTTGCCCTTTGTTTTGCTTTGTGTCTTTCCCTCATTCTTTAAGAGAAGACAGGATAAGGAGTGTTTTTTCCCTATACTTCTCTGTTTTTTTCTCTTTTCTTCTTGTTGTGATTTTTTTTTGATAGTGGTAGTATCAGCAGTAAAATGCCAGAAAGATCCTTTTGACAATAACATAAATATTATGTTATTATTATTATTTTTTAAACAACGATTGGGGTGGGGGGGCAGGGAATGTTAAAGGGGAAAAAGTATATAATTAAAACTGCTAACTAGCCTATGGTCAGAGCCAGGTTAGAATTTAAGGATGCTTCTCTGAAACTTCATATTATATCAACACCTGTCTTCCTGCTTTCCTGGCCCCTAACTTTTCTCCTTCCCTGCAGCACGGCACATCGAACATGCTACAATCCTGGGTGTAAACACTTATATCCATGACCCTAAAACTATTTTAGATAATCATATTTCATTGTTCACTCCTTCGGAAGTCATTACTACTTTTCTTTAAACCACGGCTCTGAAATTTCTCAGAGCATGGGGCAACGCGATGGTGTGACATGTGTTGATATATGAGTAATCCATAGGTCAGGAAAGGTTAATGATAGGGACTGTTGGTTATATGTAAGCTTAAGTAGTGCCTGGCTCATATATGAGAAGAATAGGATCTCTGCATTTCTTCTTAAATTAACCTAATTTAAAAGGGGAGATTTCGTAACGTTTGGCATAAATATTAATTAATAACAATAGTCATCAGTATTCATTCCTAATCGGTGACCTACTTGTATATCATGCTATATGTGTGGTTATGTTGAGAAAGTCAAATAACTCCTCTTGGAGTTTACCATCTAAAGCGGGATGTCAGAGGTATGACTTTAGGTAGCCTTGCAGATACATTTTTTCGAAAAATGTAGACCTGAGACGGTTTTGCAGCCACCGTCAGTGGTTAGCAGCAAAAATTTTAATTAACACAGTAGGTCTTGAGTAGTAAATTGTATGCCTAATCTTTGAGAAATGTGTGCTCTTCTGACTCATGCATTTTAGATATGGCTTAGTTTGGTTTTCTTTAGGTCCTAGGTATGTGGGACAGTATGTCTTATGCTTTGAAGCCATTTGTGCTGGGCTGCTTGTAGTTTCTGTCTTGTTGAATTTCTAACTCTTGACCTCACCTGCTCTAGGCTCCTTAACTCCAGGAGCTCATTTTCAGCAGAATTTGCTTTGGATGGTGGTTGAGTCTAAAATGCTTTCTCTCTCCTTTTTATGGCAATGGGATGGGCTTACGCACGCTAAGAGCCCAGGTATTGCTGTTACATTTAGCACGTGCCCATTTAGAATGATATTTATTAAATAAATGTGATGCCTGGGAGGGATTAGAAATATTTCACTATTCCTTAGCCTAGTGGAAAAGGTAGTTTTTAGAACAATCCTTTTGTGTGTATTTTTGCTTTATATGCTTTTGTTTTTAGCTTAGGGAGAGTTGTATGGTGGATTTTTTCCCCTTTCCTCCTGCCACGACTTAGTTCAAGGAGCGAGTTTTCTCCTTTTGTTTCCGGTCTGTCAGGAACGAAGGCCAGCTTGTTGAGTCTGGTGCCCTAGGAGCGTGTGGTTGCAGTCTGGTCTCCTGCGGCAGCGATATCTACCGAGGTGCGAAGGCCCCGTGCATGTTGGCCGAAGCCCACAGCTGTCGTGCACCCCGGCCTGTGGTTGACTGGGCTCTGATCTAAGTGCCAGGAAGGGAGATGACAGAGAGGTGGGCACGTGAGGTCAGAGAAGGAAGGGAGGAAGGTCGGCTAACGGACTCTAGATTGCCTGAAGTTAACCATTGCGAGGGGCACTTGGGCGGGGAGCTGGGGTCTGTGCCCCTGATGTCAGACAGTGTTGATTCCAATGGCTAAATGTGCACATTGTTCTCAACCAAGAGTTGGAAGCATTCCAAGGGTGCCTTAGAAGACCTTTGTTGTCCCCCTTTTCATGAGCAGCTTCTCCTTCCCTGGCCTCGAGAGCATGTGAGGCGTGTCCTAGGGTCTTCGCGTGTCTTTTCAGATCCTGCACCCACTCTTTCGTGGCACATGTGTAAAGGCTGTAGCCGTGGCTGCTGGTGGTTTGTCTTGGGTTTCTTTCTGTGTCCCACTCTGCCAGCCGGGTAAGTGGGGGGAGCTGGCAGCAAGGGGAAGGGGCCGGAGGGAAGGTGGTGAAAGGCGCGCTCAGGGGTATCTGGCTTTGGGTTTTTACAGAAGTTGATAGCATTCGGCTTAGTGACCACAATTCAATTATAAGCACCGCACCGCCATCCTGAGTGACTCTGTCCTTGCCAAAAACTGCTGTGTAAAGGCGGCTGCATTTTTGTTAGCCTTGCCTGATGGATTTTTAAGTATATTAACCACATACATTCACACAAAGGGGAAAATTTACTGCCTAAACAGAGGGACCTAAATCCCCCAGGCTAAATAAACCCAATGAAAACACAAGAACTGCATTTACAGGCCTCCCGAAGATAAGAATTCAACCTTTAAAAAGGTTCCTTCAAATGAAAAATGGATGGCTGAGCTGCTAATGGCCCAGTAACCTAGGAATTTAACTCTTCCCTAATGTGCAGGGACCTCGGATCAGTTCCAACTTCTCGGGATGGGGGATTTTCATCCCGGGCTTCTGGGCCTGGAAGGTCTAGTCGTGGCCTTAGAGGTTTAATGACCACCTTGGAGGACAGACTGTCTTGGCAGTTTTTGTGTTACCTTTGTTTCCCGCGCGCGCGCGTGTGTGTGTGTGTGTGTGTGTGTGTGTGTGTGCGCGCGCGTGCGCACAGGCACACGTGTATGCATGCATGCGTGTATGTGTAAAAGAGAGAGAATCGTATACGTGTGTGTCTGTGGGGAGAGAGGTAGGAGCCAAGGTCAGGGAGAGAGTGTATGTGCCCCAGCTTTTCTCAGTTAGCATTTATTTGGTCGAGGAGAGAAGCCGAGGGGAACTTAGTCTTCAGTTAAAGTTAGGGGAAGAGCTGGGGGGCTAAGAATTTACATAGGGGCATTATCCTGCATGCGTTTCTCTACAGAAACAGGTTATCCATTAGGGTACATGTCAGGCAACAGGTCTCCCCCAAATGTTCTTGATCTTCCAGTGCTATTGAGGGTCTCTGAATCTCATTACCATTAAATCCTGCCACTATGTTAAGAATAAGTATAAGGATGACCATGAATGGACCTGCAGGTGAATTCATGCCTCTGTAGTAAGTTATCTGAGTATTATTTTAAAATACACGTGGTGGGTGGGAGAGGGGTTAACTACAAAGGGGGCGAGGGAACTTTTTGAGGTGATGAAACTGTTCTGTATTGATTGTAGTGATATTTTATGACTGTCTGCATTTGTCAAATCCCATAGAACTGCATGTTAAAAAGGGTGAATTTTACTATCTGTAAATTATAGCTCAATAAACATGACCTCCCTGAAATAACAAATGAATAAGTAAATAAGTTGTGAATGAACAAATGAGTATTCCTTTCACTTGTCCCCTGGCTGCTTTGCCAGCCAGTGAGCCATTTAGATAATGCTTCCCTTTCAAAGGAAGGACACCACATAGTCAACTCCGGCCTATGAGCTCATGATGCCAGTAAAGCAGTTCCAGAAAAAGCAGAGATGGTGTGTGTTTCCTCCTGGGGGCAGATGACCTAACCCTCCAGGTAGCAATGCCCTTGTATGGTTAGCACAGGTAGCGAAATACCTGCCTCATGCTGACTCACCAGGTAAAAAATCATTTCTCTGAATGAGTCAGAATCAAAAGTGTGCTCTGAAAAGTCTTATATGTCCTGCATCGTGAAAGACTGAAAGCACCAATTAGGGTACCTGCTTGTAGGGTCTCACTGGCCCTATATGGATAATAAGCACAGCCTGCAGCTCTTATTTCCAGGCGTGATCACATTAAATTCTAGCTCACTCAATCGTATACTCAAGTACAGGAGAAACTTCTTAAGTATGTGCTGTAATAATGTTGCTTATTCAGTTGTAAGTAAACCTAATAACGGTAGAACACATTGTTTCGATGTTAAGTGTATACCTGGACTCTGTGTGTGTGTGTGTGTGTGTGTGTGTGTGTGTGTGTGTGTGTGGTGTGTGCGTGTTAAGGATACAGAGTTAAAGCAGACTTGGGCAATGTAAAATACCACAGAAAGTAGGGGTTTCCAAGGAAAACATGGGGGAACTCTGTATGAGAATCTAATGTATGCTATAGCTTTTAAAAGGAAACATTAATAGTGAAACACGCCCTCAAAGGGCTAGCCAGTAATAAATTTTGTGTCAGAAATTACCTGTCAGTAGGATTATGTTAAATAATGTTGAATTGTTATTAGTTGGAGGGGAAAGGGGAGAGTAACTTTCTCAAAAACGTTCAAAGAGTGTAATGTTTCATACACAAATCCCATTATTGTTTAACGGGATTTTTGTGCTTAACCCTTCTCAAAGATGTATTGAAAATGTTGACCGTTTTAGTTCATCCCCCAAATGCAACCATTAAAGGAGAAGAAGCCAAACTCTTTCTCTGCAGGAATTTGGAATTACCCTGAGGACCAGTGTATCTTATTAGACATTCATTGCAGAGCATCGTGATTGGTAAATGTGTACCACTCGCTGGGATGACAAAGGAAACTGTCTCTACTTCTACGCCTTAGCAAAGCAGTAATGAAATAATGAGAGCCCCACTATTCCAACATTTTGAGCGTTTTTCTCAATTTGGCCAAGCAACTAAATATATGTGTTTCCCCTTTAGAAAAATCTCATTGTAAATGTGTGACTGCCTAAGAATTTTTAAGGTTTGTTGCAATATATTGGGTTTGAAAATGAGGACACTCACTAAGCCAGGGCCTAGAATGCCATCCTGGAAGCAATGAAGAATGGAGACTGATGGGAACAGTGTGTGAGGCACACTGAGGTTTCAATATGAACTAACGCGTTGTCACGGGGCCCTTCACAAAGGGCCACTTGTGACTCATAGGTGTCAAATCATCGTCACTACTTTCAGAATAAAAGATCATTTTGACTTTATGTGAACTGAATGGAAAATGATTACTGCATCGGATTGGGTTTTTGAAGGACGAAATCAGAGGTAAACTTTGGGATCCCTCCATGTGCTTTCATTTGACCCGTTGATTATTGGTCATTACCTGCCTTGGGTCCCTTTAGGAAATTGTCATATTTGATGACATATTTGATTTCATGACATTCGGACAAGACCTTGCCATCAAGTGTGTGCATAAGCACCTTAGCCATTTGTGGGAATACTTATTTCTTTAGGTTGTCAAATACCAGTTTTAGTAAATGACCCCAGCAGTAATTTCCAAATGGTCTTGGGGTGGTTTAGTGTCACAGGCGACCTTTTAAAAGTGCAAGCCAGTGCATCCTTTCAGGGGCAACTTGTAATCTGGAGAGGCTTCTTGCCAGCCTGAAGCATTTGGATTTGCTTTAGGAGAGCTCTATCATGGTGGTAAGGACGATGATATTTTAAAGCTCACTCAAGATGGCAGGCATTGGTGCCCTCCATTTGGGTTTTGATCTTGCGGTTATGGAATGATCTTTTAATTACATGACAAAATACATGGTTTCACGCTGTCCTGTTTTGAGTTAGTTAAAGCATACAGAGGCCAGGCTTACTGTTGTCACTCATAATGTAGTGAACCTGAGACTAAGTCAGTGAAACCATACTTTTGCCTTGAGATACCACCTTCACCACCAGCAGGTCCCCTGTCCTTGTCTAGTCTAGCTTCAATCAAAACAGATTGGATATTCCTGTTAGCCCTTGTGAGAGATTCTTCATGCCCCACTCATAATGAAGGTTCCCTGTATTTCCAAAAGCTTCTTAACTTCCTGTGAAATTCCTTCCTGCCTTTCGGGTTTGTTTTTCTTTTAACAACTGAGCAAAACCAGCTTTCTGTTATGATTCTGAACAAAACACCTTTGAAATTTCTTTATTATGGAAAATTTCAAGCCTGTTGTAAGTACAAAGATGAGGATAATGACCCCACAGACCTGTTGCTCTACTTAAACAGTTCTTGAGTCATGTTTCGTTGGTGTCTCTGCCCACGTCCAGCACGAAGCATATCTCAGATATCATAGCATTTCATCCCTAAGCAGTTCGGCATGTAAGTATAAAAAGTGTGTATTCTTCAAAGAAGAGTAAACACAATGCCATTTTTTCACCTAAAAAGTTACCCATGGTTTGTTAGTATTTTAAGATATCTTTCAAATTTCCTTGATTGTCTCATAGATTTTTGCCCTTTATTTTTATTTGTTTGTTTATTTGTTTGTTTGTTTGTTTGTTTTTGTATAAAACCACTACAGAGGTAGCCACAGCTGCGACCTGGGTCCTCTGTGGGAAGATTCTAGTGTGATTCTGTAGGTCATCGAATTCCCGGTAGGGAGATTTGATGAACACAGACTTTTTCCAGAAGTCAGGGGTGAAGTAGCTGTAGGTCTTGGATATGGCATCAAAGATGGCCTTGGCATAGTCGCCAAGGGTGGCAGTGCAGCCCCTGGCTAAGGTGTGACAGTCATCCATACTGGCCATTAGCAGCAGCTTCTTGGGCACAGAGGCAGAGATGATGCTGGTGACTCTGGGGGTAGGATGAGGCTCTCAGCGTGGAGGCAGGCACCTTTCAGGGACAGTGTGGGACTTGCCTGTCTCATTCCTCTAGTAGCCTTGTCACATGGGGACAATTGGCCGAGGTGATGGCCCCAAGCACAGCAGCGGCTACCTCCTTGGAGCCCTTAACGCCCAGACCAACATGGCCATATAGTCCCAGATGGGGACAAATGCCTTGAACTTGGGCCACTGAGCAATGCACATCTGCTCTCGTGTGGCCTTATCCAAGGCTTATCCTTATCCTTGTGTTCAAAACCTTATCCTTGAGGCACATCCCCAGGAAAAAGTCAATGATTTATGACTCCTTGATGGGCAAGAAGAAAAGAGTGATATCCCCTAGGGATTTGATCTTAAGGCTCTTGACCAGGTGACCTAACTTCGTGTTGCTTCCTCAAGCTCTATCATCTGGGTCAAGCTGCCACTGCCTCCTACTCCAAGGCCCCAGCAGCACTGGTGTATTTCCACCGTTTGGTGTTTTCTTAGAGAAAAAGTGCCCTTTATTTTAATCAGAACTGGAATAAGGTCCATACATTGAAACTGGTTGACATGTCCCCTGACACACTTTTAAATCACAGATCCACGTCTCCCTCTTCTTGATTTTCCTTGCATCTGACTTGCTGGAGAGCCTGTAGACTTTGTACACTCTGAATATTGTTGATTCCACTTTCATGGTGTCAGTTTAACAAGTTTTTTTTTCTTGTATTTCTTGTTAAGTTGGTAATTTATGGCTTTCTAGACTTGCCTTAGAGTCAAGCTCAATTTTTTTTTTTTTTTGGCAAGGGTAATTCATGGCCAATGTGGAGTACTTCTGTCAGGAGGTACCAATTCTCTGTGTGTCTTTGGGGTATTGTCAGAGATTGAGAGTCTGTGCCTGGACCCATTATTTCTCTAGGGATTGCAAAATGGTGAAGTCTAATTCTATCATTCCTTCTTCATTTATTAGCTATAATATTTCCATAAAGAGAACCTACCCTCAAATCTGTGCCTACCCTCAAGTCTGGTTCAAAACTTCTTAAAGCCTGTGTCCCATTAATTTTAGTGTCAGAGAGATGTCCTTTTACCTAATAAGTCCCCATAAACAACTCTTAACTCATAAGGGAAGGTATCGTGTGGGAGAAGACACCAGGCTGGTGTCTCGGCAGTCTTGGTTCTGCCTCTGAGATCTGTATGATGTTGGGCAAACCTTATAATTGATTCCTCAGAGCTGGTGGTCTCCAGGCCCTTACCTACATGTCAGTCAGAGAAGCAGGTTTTTTCTAAGGGCATTTGAACAAATCAGGCCACGACTTTCAAGAATTGTGTTATCAAGAGTCTACACTAAAGTCTCTTTCAGGTGAAGCATTTTATGATTTTTAATTTAGGATAAAAAATGATGTACGTCCATGTCAGGGTGTTTAGGAATCAAATGACCACGAAGAACTAAAACGTTGTCTCTAACAAGGCATTATCTGATGTGTTTATTCATTAATTCATTAGCTTATGCATTTATTCTTTAAACAAGTGTTTATGCTATCCAAGCCCCTATAAAGTCTAAAGCTTGAGAGTAGGCATTGTGCACAGTTATCATTTTGGGATCTCCTGGAAGTACCATTCCTGAAACTTTAGCCTGAATTTCAGGGAGCTGAGAAAAGGATGTTGGGACGCTTGGAAGTCTACTAAAATCATCCATAAGAATGATTCCGTGTAAGCGGGAGCCAAATTTGGAATTTTCCCCATGGAAAGAATGATTCCACGTACTTGAGAGCTAAATTTGGAATTTTCCCCATGGAAAGTGTCTTTGCTATGCAGAGCCAGCATAGGGGATATTTAATAACATCCCCGAGAAGGAAAGGCAATTTAGAAGAACATCTGGAGAACTCTCATTAGTTGCTTATATGATAATGTGGATCTCAAGTTGTAGAGGAGATGCAATCAGTGATCCCACCTCTAAATGTTTCCTCCACCTTCTGCTTTCACCCGTACAACTACTGAATGCATGCAGGTTAGAAGCATGCATGAAGTCTACTGACAGCACAGTCCCAGGTTCCAAATTAGAAATATGGACTCTGGTTTCTCATTGATGTGCCTTATATTCCACATAGGATGGGTTGTAGAAGTGGCCCAGGTGGAGGGGATACTCAGGGGAAGGAAAGCAAACCCACCACTGGGATCACGCTGGCTTATGGCAGAAGCAGAACGAAAATAGAGTCAACAGCACTCGCCTCAGAAACGAGGAGCAAATGGGGGCTTCCCTTCATCACTGTTTGACCCAGTACTTAATCACAGAAGGTGCCGCTGCTCCCCTGGCACTTAATCATTTAATAATAGAAGCTGTTCCTGGCAGGAAATGTTATGAAACAGCCTTCAGAGTGATAGGAGGAGAAGAGAGCAATGCTCCATTAAAAGATGCAGAGTCTTTCTTGGAGGCCATGAAGTTCTCTCATTCAATTTAATTATCACCAACAAATATTTATTTTTTCACTTGATGAATATTTATTGAGTGGCTCATTTGAGCAGCGTGCGGCATAGGTGTCACCGTGACACAGAGATGGCAAGAAGCAGTTCCTTACAAGCCAGTAGGGCAGAGGCAGTTTGCACAACTCATTACGAAACAAGGCGAACTTGGACAGCACGGCATTAAAGGTGCACAAATGACAGTTTTATGAGGACACAGTAGGAAGAGATTAGTTCTAGAGGGAGGATTGAGAGGCAACTTAGTGAAGGAGATGGGCACTGAAGGAGTAAGACAGGAAAGGGCACAGAGAACAACCGTGCCTACTTGGCATCCCATCTTCCTTAAAGACGTTAGGGCTTGGAGTCCACGTGTGTGTCACTGGGTGAGACCGTGACGCTGAACAAAAAGGATGAGATATTTTAAAAGTGTCCCCTCATTTGTATCAACTGCAGTGCTCCTGATCTTGCCCGAAATAGCATGTCATGTCAAACTGCTGTCATCGTGAGCCTTCCCTTGGGACATGCAGGCCCACCCGGGCCTCGGGTAAGCACTACCCCTGGCCAGACACCTGCCTAACAAGCTCCCAACGGGGTTGGCCTGGAGATTAGAATATTCGTGATTTTCTCAATTTGATGCAACAGGAGGGTGGGTGGAGCTCAGACATTGCACCTTTCTCTTCAAGACAATAGCAGGCATTCTCTAGACGCACAGAGCATTTTATGACTGACAAAGAACTTTCAAGGACGGGATCTGTTTTGATTCTTGTCACATGGTTTTTCATTATTCTTACTTTATACAGAAAGATATTGAGGGGCTTGTTTTTTCAGATAATAAAAATAACTGCTCTCGTTGAGCACACTGCCAAGTCCCATCCTGGCACTTTACATTCATCTCACAGAAGCCCTGAGGTAGACCATTCGTGTCCCCCTTTAGAAGACAGGCACAGAGAAGTTATATAACTTGCTTAAAGGCCCGCAGGTAGTAAATTGTAGATGTGAGATCTGAATTCAGCCAGCATGGCTCCAAAGTTGCACTAGATGACCCAGGTCTGGAAGAGAAATATTGTTCAAATTTACCATTTACCCAGCCGAGAGGATGCCTGGATATCACAGGGAACGTTCCCCAATGGCAAATATTTCTGCTGGACAAATGCCTTCTCACTCATTGGTCTACTATACTGGGTGGATTTCAAGAAAGCTGTTAAGGAGAAAATTGTTTGGTGCCTATTTATTTTCCCCTGTCATTCTACATTGAGACAAACACTATCCTCTTCAGTAAGAAAACCATACGTCTAATCCCACCTCTGTTCCTCCAGGATGGCAGGGAAGCAAACCTTGGGGACAGAGGGCTTTTCCAGGTTTTATGGGGAGCAGAGGCTCATGGGGAAGCAGCAGTGAGCACAGTGCTAGAAGACGTGGATTGTGGTCACGTGCTAAAAGTTGTGATGTTGGGCTACTTGTTGTACCCCTCCTGAGCCTCCACTGTATCAAATAATGACTCTTCTGCCTATCTCGTGAAAAAAAATTATAAAAATCAGTGTTATCTGTAGAACATCATACAAATGCAATGGGTATTATCCCTTACAGTTTCTAGCAAGTGATTACTTTTCTCAGAGCTCATCTCGTGCCTCAATGCAGGGGCCTTTTTAAAAAATGAGATTTGAGAGCAGCTTGTAAACTTCTGCACAATTTAGGCACATTACAATAAAATGGGCTTGATTTAATGAAGGTAGTAAAAACAATAACTTCTTAAATGGCACAGTAGTTCATCCCTTATAGTTTGAGCTAGGGATATATTTCATCGGTATAGATAAGAGAAACAATTTTTGCAATCCTCTCATAGCTTTTTCTAGAAAATTCAGAATAAGTTACCTTTTTGATAGCTTTATATTTGCAGAGATTTGCACTTGAGGAGATTAAATCTTGTTGGATGGAAGCGATATTATGTGGTAGTGAAGAAGGTGGGCTTCAGAGACAAGCAGAATTTCCCTACGATCAGGAGAGATCGGCATGAGTCCTGGCTCTACCACTTACTGCTCTGAGACCCTAGGCAGCTGAGTGAGTTGCTCTTAGCCTTGTTTTCTCACCTGGAAAATGGGCACGTAATATTAATTACCTTTATAGGTGTTTATGAGGATTAAATGAAATAAGGTGTTTGAAGCATTTAGCATGGTCGGTGCTCATGTTCTTTTCTGAAAAGAACATGGCTCGGTTGTTGCAGAATGCAGAATTAACTTCTTTTTTTAAGGTTGAGTAGTATTCCATTGAATACCACATTTTCTTTATCCATTCATCTCTCCATGGACATTTAGGTTGTTTCCACATCCTTGCTACTGGGAATAGTACTACAATGAACATAGGAGTCCTAATATATCTCTTTGAGATTCTGATTTCCATCCTTTTGAACAAATACCCAGAAGTGGGATTCTGAATCATAGAGTAATTCTATTTTTTTTTTTTTTTGAGGAAACTTCGTACTATTTTCTATAGTAGCTGCACCATTTTGCATTCCCACTGACAATGTGCAAGGGTTCCTATCTCTCCACAGCTTTGCCAACACTTGCTGTCTGGTTTTTGTCTTTTGTTTTTGTTTTTGTTTTTTGTTTTATTTTGTTTTTTGTTTTTGTTTTTGTTTTTTTGATAATAACCATCATGACAGGTGTGAGGTGATAGCTTGTTGTGGTTCGGCTTTGCATTTCCTTGATGGTTAATGACATTGAGCTTTTTTTATTTTTTCATATACTTCTTGGCCATGAAAACATTATGCTAGGTGAAAAAAGCCAGTCACAGGAAGACAAATACTGCTGATTCTACTTACATGAGGTATTTAAAATGGTCCCGTTCATAACATTAAAAAGTGGACTTGGGGGGGCGGAGAAAAGGGGAATTATTAATCAATGAGCATAAATTGTCAGTTAAACAAGATGAATGAATGAGCTCTAGAGAACTGTTGTACATCGTACCTATAGTCTACAATAATGTGTAATGGGAAGTAATAATAATATATAATAATGCGTAATAGAGTATAGTACACTTGAAGGTGTATTAAGAAGGTAGATTTCACGTGAAATGTTCGTACAGCAATAAAAAAAATTTAAATGGTTCTGAACATTGGGAAGGTCTGACCCTGATTCTAAATATAAGGAAAAAAAATATGTTCCAATGTGGTTATACGTATCATCCTCACAGAATTGGTCATTTCTTAAGTCTGACGTGACATAAGCCTAATAGTACATTTTTAAATTAGACGCACCATTGGCTAGTGACCTTTTGATAATGTTTAAATAAGAGGTCAAACAAAAGAAATAATTAGGAAGACAAAAGGCATTAACATGGTACATTATTTTGTGCAAATTTATCAATAACAGGACCCCGGTACCTTACTAGGGAAGTACCCAAATAGTTGGTCTTCCAATATCAATTGTAGGATAAGATATTCTCATTAAACCTCAGACTTGGATCTCTGGTAACCCTCCATCTTAAACTAAATCTTACTCAATAGCAAACAGATTTTGATATAACATCTTAAACTGATGGGTTTGCTTAAATTATTGTTTGATTTAAACAATAAATAAAAGGTTGTCTCCATCAAACGTACAGTTGGAACCCAATCAGCAAAAGACTTAAAAATTAATAGCTCAATGGAATAGTCAATGCCAAGTCTCTGATTTATTCTCTATTATTGAGATAGCAGAAATGGAATGAAACTACTCTTTGGAAATGCCAAAAAAGAACTATCCCAGAGCCCTCTGTGCTGATCTTGTTGGGGTCTTTGTTTGGGAGTCATCTGATGAGAAAAGCTGCATTGTAAGGGATTCCTTTTATTTCTTCAATAACTAAATCCACTTGGAAGAGGTGTTCCCATTTATAACGAGCGTCTCAGTGACTAGTGCTACAAGAGAACTCTTACTAAAGGGAACATTATAGAGTCTGCTTTTCCTGTGAAAAAGGACACCCTCCAGGGCCATGTCTTGGTATCTCCAGATCTTCACACAGGCTTGGTGCCTAATGAAAGATCATCATTGTCTCTGGAAAGAATCTTCTTAAGTGATAAAGTTGTTCATAGTGTAACATTTCTAGATAAAAGTTGTTATTTGGCCTTATAGAGATACTAGGAAGCAAATATTCAGACAATGCCTACTTACTTTTCCATACTTAGCCCTAGGCTTTTCTCATTTTTGACCCTCTTATTGGCATCCAGAGCCATCCTCATGAAGGGAAAGGGGGCCACAGATTGACCTGAATTCAATAATAAGCCTATCCAGCCAATCACTTTAGAGTTTGGAAGTGTTTGCATATAGTGCCATGCCCCCTGCCATAGAAATGCTATTACCAAAGGGAGAAGCAAATAAAAAACAGAACACAGCCTAGGATCCAGTTGGTATTGAACATGAAAGAGTGCTTGCTGCCATTAACAGTTTTCAAAACCAACGAGAAGTCCCTAAAATGAATTCCACCAAAACTTAGTCCCAAATTTGGAGTTGAATGCTAATTTAAAAAGTTATGTTAAATCTCTACTTCCAAAATAATTTCAGAATGACATGAACATTTCCCTGTGCCTAATATGGCAGTATCTTCCGAGGGCCTCCAGAACTGAGTGGCCTTGGAATTACGTAGTGAGACTGGGGAAGCCCCGAGGGATTTCCAGAGTAAGACCATTCATGAGGTGCAGTCCAGGGTTGGCTAGCCCTGGGGATTCAGAAGGGTCACAGGGAATCCTGCCTCTTTGGTAGAATAATGTTTGCCTGGTCGGGTGGTGTGTAAAATATTACTGGAATGCAGGGTTACTAAAAAATATTTAGTGCCAGAAAGCTTGGGTTATGATAGTTACAAACAAAGGAAAGTATCTACAATATCCCTTTTGCCCCAAAATAGATTTTAGCCACTATACAGCTACAATGGAATGTGTCCATTCATTTCTAAACGGGTCGTCTCCTACCTCCATGCTTAGGTCATAGTTATTTCTAGACTTTCATGTGACAAGACCTTCACACACCAAATTCAACAGTGTCACCTTCTGAGCAAAGTAGCTGCGTGTGCTGTGTTTTTCCCTTGTTTATTCTGTCTTGTTTTGTTTTACCCAGCGTGTATCACTAGCCTCCTGATCAAGGTCAGTAGATTGAATTCAACCCCATTCGTTTAAAAGAGCGATAAATTCATGCCAGCGCCATGATCTCACCCCCCCTGAGTAGCAGAGTGTGTCTGTGGTGTGCTGTGAATTCAACTTTCCAGATGCAAGTGTTCTTGTGACCCTGAAACCACACCTGAAAGACAGGATGGTGTCGTCATACCAGCATGCATTCTGACTGCAACTTAATGTATTAAGGGCAACATGTATCCAGAGGAGAAAAGAACGTGAAAATGACTGATTTATTGTTTTACTTGAGGAAGACCCTGTAATCCAAAGAAACCGTATCAATGGAAAGGGCTCATCCAAACACCAGTGTGCAGTTTCCTAACAGTTTCCTGCCAATTCGCTATCGAGTAGATGTTTAGGAAGTCTCCGGTGGATTCTAATTGTACAAGGGCCAAAAGAGATCTTATTGCCAAGGCGGAGGTCAGTGATTAACTCTATGATATGAAGTCATAGTCCCTGCAGTGCAGCTCTTTGTAGTGTGCCAGGTTTGAGATCTGTGTGCAGGCAATGTTGACACGTGTGCCTGTGAGTGAAAGTCAGGTGAAGAGGGTGGTAAATTTCATGTCCCAACATGAATTCTTACACACAGATTCTCTCTTCCTCCCTCCCTCCCTCCCTTCATCTCTCTGTCTCTCTCTCTTACACACACACACACATGCACACACACATACACACACACACACACACACACACACTTCTTCCCTCCAATCATATATCCCTTAAAGATGTTCATTACATCAGCCATCCATGAAGTAGGGGTAAGAAAACCTTAGTAACCTGTAGCCATCAGACATGCCTCCTAAGGCATGCTATTGACAAGACTATGAAGACGTGCTCTAGCAATCAAAGAGCACCCAAAGAAGCGGGAAACCATACCATCCTATCACTGCCAGGGCTGAAGAGAGCAGAATCGTAGCTGACATTTCTTAAAATTTTATTACGTGTACTGAGTGCTTTATGTGCATTATTACTTCATTTAATCGTCACATCAGTCTCCTGAGGTAGGGACTATATTCATTTCCATTTTACAGATGAAAACGAGACTCAGACATGTTAAATGACTTATTTATGGTTACACCGATGGACTCTAAACCATTGTGCAATGCAAGTCAAAATGCTCCCACCTGCTTCTCTATCGGAGCATGCATGGGAGGACAGCTTGTTACTCGGTACCAAATACGGTCTCTACCTACATGCATGTGAACATGGATAGATCTATAGTGGGCGTGGGCCTGAGTGTGCACTTATGGGTGGACACTGCTGTCCATGCAAGCTGCTTGGCCTTATAGCAGCCTCTGGTCATATTCTAATATAATCAAAGAATCCTCGTATTTCAGAATAGCCTTACCGATCAAACTCTGCCCAATCTGAAATGCCTTTTCTCTGTTTGGTGAGAGTCGAAGGAGTGTCTCAGGCCAATGCTTAGTTCACATTCTATAAATGGCTCTTATTCCTTGATCTGACTCACTGTATGTATTACAGCAAAGTCACTTACAGATCAGTTTATTTTTAGAATCTTAAAGAAACAGATTCTGCAGGGAGTGTTTGTTTCTGACCACAGGCTAGTACGAATGAAAACCCATCTCGGTGAGGAACTTTCGTTTCGTTTGATTCCCCCGCCCCCAGCCCTCTGTTAGTGATAAGTCTTTGCATTTTGTGTTAAAATGTCCTGAATTATTTAGAGCAGAATGGCAGACTTTTATGCCAGCCTCTTACCTAGTAAAGGAGTTTTGTGGTGCGCAAGTGGGAGAAGAGCCTTTTGGGGTTTACACAAAATAATAAGTCAGAAAAAATGAACACAATTAATACTCAGGAAAAAAAAGATTATATGCCTATTTCCTACTTTGCGACTTTGCAATAGATATTTTCCCTAAGATCAAAACCCAGGAATTGGATAAGAACAATGATGATGATGGTGGTGGTGGTGGTGGTGGTGATGGTGATGACAACTACCACCACCATTAGTAGAGATTCTGGATCCATCTATTAAATAAATATGGCATACTGCCCTCTACAGGTATACAATCTAAATCGGATAGTATTAAATTCATACCACTGGAGAAAGCATCCTCAAATACACAGGCCAATGCAGCAATGCAAATGGAATATTGAGGCCAGTGAAATAACTAAAACCTTTATGCTCTGCAGGTCTGATTTGTGCAAATTCTGAAGCCAGAAAAGAAGGAGGTACTTAGGGGTGCCTGGGTGGCTCAGTCAGTTAAGCATCCGACTCTAGATTTCAGCTTAGGTTATGATCTCATGGTTCGTGAGTTCGAGCTTTGTGTCGAGCTCCGTGCTGACGGCGGGGATCCTGCTTGGGATTCTCCCTGTCAAGAACAAATAAATAATTTTTTTTAAAAAGGAGACATTTAGTAACACATTATTTTAATTTACTCTTTGAAAATTTTTGAGTATGTATATTTGGTATCGGTATCAGGAAAGAACAACTGGGAATTCGTGAGCTAGGTTTTTGTTTACACTTGAAAAAGCTAGTTATTATTGGTTTGGCTAAGCCCTATTGTTTTGTTGTGTTGTGGTTTTTTTGTCGTTGTTGTTTGTTTGCTAACAGATCTTTAATGAACAATAGCGGGTTTGGAAATCTCAAGTTTTTTGCAGTTCACAATGGTTGGATTTTATACTGCATTTTACCAACATTTTAAGATACTAAACTAACAGACCTTGTCTTCTTTTTTTTAAGTTTATTATTTATTCTGAGGGAGGGAGGAGCAGAGGGAGAAGGAGAGAGAGAATCCCAAGGACCCTCATGCAGGGCTTGATCCCCTGAACCATGAAATCATGACCTGAGCCAAAATCAAGAGTCGGATGCTTAACTGACTGAACCATAAACTAACAGGCGCCCCATTAACTAACAGGCTTTGTACAAAAAGAGAGTCTGCCTGGCTCCTTCTTTACCCCTCTACCCATGCCTTATCCCAGTCAATACTCTTGTAAGTTTAGTGTCAAAGTTGAACATTTCTCTCAATTTATTCTTTGCTCAATTTATTCCTTGGGGATATGAACCAACAGAGGAAAAACCGCCGGGCCAAGAGTCTGAAGAACTGATTTCCTGGAGTACCTTCGCTTCCACCTCGGGTTCAGTTTGGAATAATTTGGCCTGAGTACCAAACAGCTCTTAATTTTATTCCTCTCCTATTAAAGGAAGGGCTGGCTCAGATGGTCTGGAGTCCACAAGTCCTAACTTTCTGGGATTTTGTGATACAGGCCAGGGAGTGCATGGTACAGTGGTAATAAGCACCAACTTTGGAGTAATCCTGGACCCATGCCTCACTTCCTCCGCTTACCTGCTAGGTGACTGTGGGCCAGTTTATAATGTCTCTGAGCTTTGGTTTCCCATCAGCAAAATGAGGACAGTAGTATCTGTCTCCGAGGATTTAAGGATACAGTGTAGTATAGGATAAAGTATTTTATAAACCATCTCGTTTAATTCCTTTGCCTTGTAAAGAAGAGACTGTTATTACCCCTGTTTCACAGATGAGGAAAGGAGGCTTGGGAGAGTCAACCACTGAACCCAAGTTATAGGGTTAGTAGGTGTGGAGCTGGATCCAAGCCCAGGCCGAGGCCATACTTCGACCAGTAGGTCATTCTTTACCTATCTCTGTCCGTTTTCCCCACCCATGCTGGCCAAACAGTGAAAAGGATGACCTTCACTCCACTCTTTGAGATGCCCCTTCTCCCATCATTCTGATTTTTGGCCAGGCTTTGGTACCTCCAACTGCAGGAGGTATAGAGGACAAGAGAGTCGGTCTGTGCTTCCTACGCTCTCAGTGCTTGGTAGACCTGGAAAGACTACGAAAACATTCACACTGCCCTGCGGTTCTCGGAGTTGACTTATATAGTCAAAAAGAAGGGGATCCTTGTTAGTGGCTGGAGTTAAAATCCCAAAGCACAGTCGGCCAAAACCTCATCCAGATGCAAGTGTGTGGTCACTGGTCATGCATTTCTGTTTGCTGAATTCCATACAGCCAAGGCAACTGCCTTGCCTCGCTGAAGATCCACAGGGGAAAAAAGTTATGTGCTCTAGTACAAAAAAATACGCAAGTGGAGTTCTCCCTCATCGTCAGGAATGTTTGATACAGCAATGTTTATTCCGTGGCCTCCATCCATGGAAAATGTGCCATCAGTCTTCATGTGGGGAAAACCGACCCCGGGCTTCCTTATTGGCCTCTCATTTTGTTAAAATGATGTAGCATCATAGAGGATAATCTATTCCAATCAAAACAATTTTGTGGAATTATAAAAGTACATGCATTTTAGTGAAATAACTACTGTTAGAGTCTTCTTGGCTGTTGCCAGAGTAAAAATGTATATAAGTTGTCATTACCATGTGTTCCTTTTCTTCACCTAATTTCTTATTTCCTCTGGGGGAGAGTTTATGATAATGATATCCTAACAGATTATTGTCTTTCTTCTTTACGGTATGCTCATTTTAGTTCATTCTTTGGGGACGCATTATCTTATATTTAACATATATACTAGCCATTTTATGATAGTGTAATTCATTATTTTCTGTATATTCTTATTACAGATCACTAGAATAAGTAACATTTGTTACATGTGAGAAATGGCACTCATTTCTGCCTTAAAATATCATTTCTTGTCAGGCACTCCATTGGCTTTACCATTCTACTATTTGAGTTGTATGGTTTTTAATATAAAATTTTTGGAATGATTGAAGTATGGAAGGGTTCGAATTTCAATAAAAATTTCCTGGTATTCCCTTTGATAATTGCATTAGCTAATACTCATTGACTGCTTACTCTATGGGAGTCATGGTTCCTAGCTTTATCTGTCTCAGTCCATCAGTCTACACAACCATCCTGTGAGGTGCATTACCATTATTATGCCCATTTTACAAACAGGAAAACCAAGGCATGAGAGGCTAAGTAACCTGCCCATGGTAACACAGTGCTGTTTCTGGGATTTAAACCCAAGGAGTTGGGCTCAGGATCTGCTCTCGTAACCCCTCTCCTTTTGTACCACTTTAAACTATGGGGTGATAGAATAGAATCGATTTTATTGCTTTTTAATGACGTTTACTACTCTTTTAAATGAGTACAAATAGATTGTCATCTTAGGCAGAGACACAAGGAAGAGCCCGTTAAGGGATCTAAACAATAAGCAAGAATTCGTTCTTTCTCACGTTCTATCAGGAGGCCTGGTGAAGGAGGCTGCATGTGTCTTACTCCCCCTGGTGTTCAGAAAGGGAGCCTGTGGGGGCCCTTAATTAGATTTGGGGAAAGGAGCCCCAGGAAGACTTCATTTCCTTTCTGTTCCTAAGCTTGAGAAATGAAAAGCAGCCAGAATGTGATACAAGAGTTTCTTTCCTCATCTGTTTTTGCTCTCAAGGCTTGCAATAAGTTAGAAACAATTCAGCATCCAATAGCAACCCTTGACGGTCAAAGTTATTAAAATTTCTAATTTCCTAAAATTTTTCCTGTTCCCCACCCCTCTCCATTCAGCCACGCCCTTGGCCTTCTGCCAGAGTGTCTGGTTTTCCCTAATTAGCGTGGTGGTTCATATAATCTTTCTTTCCCTGTCTTTTTCCCGGGCTGCTGGGCATTTGTTCCAAGATCTCCATCGTAGTTGCCTTGTTATTGTCAGCTTGGGGTTTCTGAGAGCCAGCATTCAATGGAGAAAAATGGATCATCCTGAATTTTCAAGTCAACTTGAGCTTCAATTCTTTGTATTAGATAAGATGGCACTCGGGCCATTTTAAAGAGTGGCTCAGCCTTGGCTACCTGAGGCTTTCACTTGAGGAGCTTGAAAAAAATACCAGTGCTTGGGCCCCACCCCCAGAAAATTTGAATCATTTCTTCTGGGGTGGAGTCCAGGCATCAGCTTTTTTTTTTTTTTTTTTTTTTAAATGTGAGGTCATGGTTGAGAAATACTGGGCTAAATTAATCTTTTGGCTTAAATCTGAATACCAAGACCCTGAAAGGTCTTGGCTCAGAAATACATAAAATTCATGTAAATGGCCAATTGTAATTCCCATGACCTGTCTCTTGAAATGCGAAAAGGGCTTTTTTTCTCTACAGTTCTGGTCATCCCAGATTAAAGGGAAAGGATGAAGTTCATGGCACCTTTAAAGTGCTCCTCAGAAGACCTTCTCTGGCCACAGCCTTTCCAAGAGGTCAGTGTTTGGTGGCTAAGATGTTCTGGCTCATCTTTAGCCCGAGACAAACCAGGGCAGTCACCAGAAGTCATTTTCACAACAATGCCTGCTGCATACTAGATGTTTAAGAAATCAAAATTTGTATGTGGCTTGGTATAAAATGCAGGGGCTACTGTACCGTGTGTCTGGAGATGAGTCTAGTTTCTTATCTGTAAAGTAGATGTGCTGATACTTACCTTCCTGGATTGTTTGACTAATTAAATTCCGTAAGTGAAAACTCCTGATCTACCTGCCACCATGCAGCGGTAAGTCCTTTCTTATTCCTTCCTTCCAGAATGGTGTAGAAACTTCCCAGTTCAGAGAAGGGAATCTCTCTCATTCTAAATATCACTACTGTGATCTCGGCCAACATCGTCAACTCGTCTTTCAAGGTGCCAGTGAGGAGCGGTTCTGATATATCGCATCTGTAAGACCCCAGATAGAGAGAGCCATCAGGGACTTGTGGTTGTGGTCTGAGCTTACAGCGCATATGAAAAGACTGTGCAGGTTTCCTGAACTTACTTCTGTTTATTTACCAAAACCTATTACTGCTAAGGCTGCCACAGCAACCCGCTGTGCCTGCTCATTGTCCATCTCCTGTCTGGTCACCTCTCATAGTTCTGATTTGCCCCAGCAGGCTTAGCATCTGTCAATCTTCTTTGCCCTCAAACTCTTCCAGGAGGTGTTTCAGCAACCACAGGAAATAAACAGCCTCCTCCGGAGCCCAGGGGACATGGCCAGGAAATCAAGGGGTAAGAGAAGGAGGAGACAACTAATAGAGACAGGACTGGACAGAGGAAATTTGAATTCAGAGAACACTGTGTCCTGCGGGAAGGTGGCTAGGTAGCATGGAAATCAGGGGACATGGCGGCCAAGTGATAGACTCGTGAGTCAGACAGTAGCACCTCAGGAATTAGAGATGATATGGTGCATGCTAGTGCTTTCAGTACACTATTTCTCTGACTTTTCTAGGAAAATCCTCTTAGACATTTCCTCTGCTGTGTTCATTCATTCAGCAAACATTGACCAAGTGCCTGTCATTGGCCAAGCACTCTACTAATAGTTGAGAAACAAGAAGGGCAGCCCTGACTCATGAAGTACAGTCTGGTGGGAAACACCAGATCATTAAACAGGCATTGAACATTGATAGAGTTAACTACATTAAAAAGAAGCAAATTTAAACAACAACAACCATACGGCAAACTTCTTCTCACTCATGTCCTGCTTTTCCTATCCAATGAGTAGATAGCGGTTAAGAGCCCAGGCTTCTAAATCAGGCTATCTGTTGAAACAGTGGGTCCACCATTTACAACTGTGTGATCTTGGGCTAAGTGATACCTCAGTTTACTGCTCTGAAAATCGACATAATAAAAATACTTATTTACAAGTTGCTAGATTAAGTTGAGATTGAGAAATCCATAAAGGGGATTAAACGAGATAATACACGCAAAATCCTTAGAGAAGTATTTAGCACATATAAGCACTCAACAAAGGTTGGATTACTGGGATTAATCCACTGAAGTATGGGAAGAAAGAGGTGAGGATAGACACACAGAGGAAGTCCCTGTAGGGAAGTCCAAATGACTAATTTATTGCCCCATCCTCCTCCTTTCACCTCCGCCCTTCCCTTGGAGAGTTGTTCTGGAATCACGGACTCAGTGTACAGGTCAGCCAAGCTGTTCAGCTGCTGCCGGTTCCTGAACTCTTTTTTTTCTGGCTTCTGTAGACAGAGCAGAGAGGCTTTGAGGCAGCCCACGAACATCTCTGTACCATAGTTGAATGGGCAGCTAACAAGCAGGGAGTTTCCTTGCTCCAGAGGATAGTAGGACAGCCAGGGGCTGAAGGGTCTGTGCTGCTTTAAGAAAATTCATTGGCCTTCTAGAGTTAGGAAGGACCCCTTAAACATCAGGCCACAACATCCTCCTTCTCAGATAACCTTTGCTTAAGGGTCACAGGTCTTCTCGTCGTTGTGACCGTCCTTGATTCAGATATTCTGAATAGTGTTCTCAGCTTTGTATAAGGGATGGTGTCTATTAATTGCAAAAGCTAGCTTTTGTTTACGAGAGATATCATTAACATATAAAGGTTCTTTGCTATGTTGAGTTTCCACCATTAGTCAGAGGAGCTTCAGTATTGATTATGCATCTATAAACATAGAACTTTTGACCAATGATGGACCAAAGAGCATACTTGGAAGGATGGACTTCTGTGATGCATTTAGAAAACATGGGCTCCCAAGGTTGGGAGGAACCACAGAGGTCGCATACCCAAAGCCACCCTTACCCTTCCTTCCAAACAGCCCTGACATGTGGCTGCCCAGTTTCTGGCCAAGCCATTCTGTGATGCTCTGTGCTCATTGGCTCCTTTAGCACTCTGCACCTGTAATGGCCACTGGGATAGCTTTAATTATTATCCAAGTACTACTTCCATGGAGCCAATTACAGTCATACTTTGGAGATTTTGTGGGTTTGGTTCCAGACCACCACAGTAAAGCCTATCACAGTGAAGTGAGTCAAGTGTATTCTTTTGTTTCCCGGTGCACATACAGGTTATGTTTACACTATACTGTAGTCTATTAAGTGTGCAATAGCATTATGTCTAAAAAAAAAAAGTATATGCCTTAATGACACAATTCTTTATTGTTAAAAAATGCTAACCATCATCTAAGCCTTCAGCAAGTCATAATCACTGATCACAGATCACCATGGCAAGTATAATAATAACGAAAACGTTTAAAATACTGTGAGCATTACCAAAATGTGACAGAGAGACATGAAGTGAACAGATGCTGTTGGAAAATCGGCGCCGATGGCCTTGTTCAATACAGGACTGCCACAAACCTTCAATTTGCAAAAAAACACAATATCCACGAAGTACAATAAAATGAGGTACAGTAAAATGAGGTCTGCTGTATGTTTTTTTCCGGGATTTCTACCCATAGAACTGAGTTTTCCTTGTTTGACCTAACACTAAGCCCGTTTATCCCTTTTCCCAAATGATAGCTGTCTTATTTCTCTTGAACTTTCTTTTTTTCAGACTAAACAACCCCGCTTGATATTTTTAAAAATTTGTCATGATTCCATAGTACCAACTAATCTGTGAAAGTAACAAATACTGTTCACTTCTAATACCGTCTGATTCATTACTTACTCCTAATAGCAACTTCGGGAACAACGGGAAACTACATTTTGGTCCACTCTGTTTGAAAATCTTATTCTCCAATCTGTGTTTTTTGGAAAACCAAGAATACTTGAAACCAAGTGCTGAAAAAACATGTGTTTTTCATTTTCACCTGACATATTGCATCTTAAGGCATCATGCTGGGTGTGCAGCAGCTGAAAAAAGTTTTTAAAAATGTGGCTGCTCGAAACTATAGTGATACAGGGACATATGGTAAAGCAAAATGGTCAATGCAGAAAGCAGTTTGGTTTATGGCTTGGGGCTTGTAATCATTCTGATTAAATAGATTACCATATAAAAGGACAAGAGCATGGTTAAGAGTCAAAAAATTACCCATACATCTTCCACCATTTTCACCTTAAGCACCACCCTGCTAGCTAAGAGATTGACTTTTTACACACAGAAGAGATACGTCTGTAGGTTCCATCAGTATTGACTCAACATTTATTCAGTACTTCCTTTGTATTCTAAGCAGAGTCTATGTGTTATCAACAATGTGGGGTATGCATGACTATCTTCCGCATGTTACAGAAGAAGAAACTAGGCACATGGACAGTGAACATGAATAACTTACCCAAAGTTAGGAAGTGGTCTCCCTGGGGTTAGAACCAGAGACGCGATTGCAAGGTTCATGGTCTCCAGTGCCGCCTGAGACCGACAGTGGGTCTTGGAGATGTATGGAAAACTTTCAATCCTGAGCTGCTGAGTGTATCTTGGGCAGGACTGTTGGTTCCTCTCCGTGGTAAGGATATTTGCATCCGGATTCCAAAGTGTTATCTGCTTTAATCTGCTTCTAAACATTCTGCACCCCAATTCCAATGTGTGGGGCTTTCCCCTGTGCATCCGAAGCAATTCTCTAACACCTGCCGGGTGTCCTACAAGTCAACTAGATTCTGATACTCTCTACCCAGAGGTGGCACCAGATTCCACAGGTTAAGGGCTCAGCCCCACAAGACTGCTCCCTCCCCCGCCACTTCGGACCCCAGTCGCAAGTCCAGGTTGTCACCTGTGCTTCTGACTGACCATCTATAGACTGGAGGTTCCACTGACCCCCTCCTTGGATTTGATTAGTTTGCTAGAGCAGGTCACAGAACTCAGAGATACATTTTGCTTACTAGACGACCAGTTTATTATAAAAGGATGTAACTCAGGAATGGACAGATGGCACGGATGCCTAGGGCAAGGTGTGGGGAGAGGTCATGGAGCTTCCATGCCCTCTCCAGGTATGCCACTTTTCCCAAGTCTCCATGTGATCGCCAACCTGGAAGCATTCTGAAACCCGTCCTTTTGGGTTTTTATGGAGGCTCCAATACATAAGCATGATTGATTAAATCATTAGCCATTGGTGATTGATTCAACCTCCAGCTCCTCACCCCTCCCTGGAAGTCAGGGGTGGTGGGGTGAGGTGGGGACTGAAAGTTCCAACTGGCTAATGACAAATGTTGATTCTCTGCGAAGCCAGG
This sequence comes from Acinonyx jubatus, assembly GCF_027475565.1. Lineage (NCBI taxonomy): Eukaryota > Metazoa > Chordata > Mammalia > Carnivora > Felidae > Acinonyx > Acinonyx jubatus. The sequence continues at coordinate 48,235,513 of NC_069383.1, read as the reverse complement.
CAGGTCCATCTGTAAGTGGGGTCAAAAAGCCACCTAATTAACATAACAAAACGCAGCCTGGGCAATTCCAAGGGTTTTAGGAGCTCTGTGCCAGAAACAAGGAGGAAGACCAAATATATATTTCTTATTATAAGTCTCGATATCTCAGCCTCTCATTGGAATATCTGGAAGCCACATGGGTTTTTTTAGTGCCCTTGACAGTCATTTGTGAATTGATTTCTGTATGATGTGTGGCAAAAAGAGCCCTCCAACCAAAAGTTAGAACCTCTGAGTTAGAGTCTCAGCTCCATCAGATATGAGCTGTGTGACCCTGGGGCAAAGTACTCAATCCTCTGGGATTCAGTTTCTTCATTTGTGAAAATGTCCACTTCTTAGGTTTGTGGTATAGATTCTTCTATTCAACAAATATTGAGCATCTCATACGTGTCAAGCATTCGGTAGAGCTTTGGGTATGTGATGGTAGATCAAATAGACGTAAGTGCTACCTTTTTGTAGAGCCTGCAGTCAAGGGAGGAATCTAGACAAAAAGAAGTAAGCAAACACATGCATAATTACACCTTTGGTTAAGAGTTCCAAAGGAAATGAAAGATTCTGGCATTGGGAAATTGAGTGTGTGGGATCACTTTTGAGATAAGGTGGCTGGGCATAGTTTTCTGAGGAGGATGTGTCCAGAAGGTGAGGAGGCCATCTCCCAAGGGAAGGGCAAGGAGTACTGCAGGCCTAGGAATGGCATTTTTAAGGGCTCTGAGCTGGGAAAAAGGATTAAATTAAAAGTGATCATATATGTGTTATAAGGATACTTCGCAAACGAAAATAGACTAAACACATAGAAAAAAACTTCTGTCGCAAATGAAAGATAGCAGTGGGCACTTGCAAAATATAGCTGGGACCACGTTCTTCCCATAAGAGTCAAGACTAACATTCCAACCCAGTGAAGTTTGTTCCATTTCCACAAGATAACAGCCTTTATCCCCCCACACCAAAATTTTAGGTGCCTGGACTGAACAAACACAAGCAGTAATGTTTTCCTTGATTTCCATCATCTACCAAGGAGCAGAACTTCCTCTCTCTCTCACTCTTCCATTTCCTCTACCTCCTGTCCTTGCAGATTGGGCAACAATTTCTAAAACTTTCCTGCAGTTGACTGATGACAGGACGTGGGTGTCTGGAATCTGGACTGCCTGAGCAGAGCAGGATGAGGTGGAAGAAAAGGAGCAGTGAGGGTCCCTCTCTATTCTTTGCTTTCTGTCTCCTGTTGGCGCCTTCAGTTGGGGTGACTGTCAGTAGGACTGAACCCCTACTTTTCTTTTCAGATGTATTTGTCTTTTAAATGTTCTGTTCACGCCCTTAAATGTACCTGTGCCATGTAAAGAACATTGGCAATGCTAGAGCTGGAAGGACCTACTGTAATGGATCCTTAGGGGAATGGAGAATACCACGACCTGCTTCTGGTTAGTGTTTCTTTTCTTTTCTTTTTTTTAATGTTTATTTATTTTGAGACAGAAAGAGAGAGTCAGAGAAGAAGAGAGAGAAAGAGAATCCCAAGTGGGCTCTGTGCTGATAGCATGGGGCTCGATCTCACAAAACCTGAGATTGTGACCTGATCTGAAGTCAACAGTTGGACGCATAACCGACTGAGCCACCCGGGCACCTCTGGTTAGTGTTTCTTACACAGGAGAGGTGGCTGAGGTTCTTAGCAATACTTTCACGAAGAGAGGATATTCTGCCTACCCGCTTGAAGGTTAGCCAGTGCCTGACCCCAGTCGGCCTCTATGACATCACCCACTGGCATTTTCTTCATAGTGTCCATCATTCTCTAAAATAGTGTTGTATATCCATTTATTTTGTTTATTATCTGCTTCCCCCACTACAATGTAAGCACCATAAGTCAAGGTGCTCATCTGTCCTGTTTACCCCGTGTCCCCAGTTTTTAGAATAGTACCTATCATATAATGGATACTCCATGGCTGAATGACGAATGTGGCAAGAGATCAAATTATAATAATGAGAGCTAATACTTCTATACGTCTCATCAGGTTCTAGGCACTTCTCCAAGCACTTTAAGGATATTAATTCCCTTAATCTTTAGAATAAACACGCAGGGCAGGCATTATTGTTATTATTATTCCCGTTGGCAGATGGGTAAATTAAGTCACAGAGAAGTGAAGTCATTCACTCAAGGTCACACAACCAATAAGTCCTAAAAGTAGGATCCAAACTCTGACCACCTGGCTCTAGAATCTGCCAGAATCTAGAATTTTACCCACCACACTGACATTCTATTGAACGTGTTGCTCTTCCACGAGAATATTGATGATACTGATATGAAACAAGAAAAACTCTTTCACAACAAAATTATTTCTCGCAAATGAGAAGCTCGATCAGTTTAACACAAGGAGGACTCAGTCATGTGTGCGTGCATATGTGCGTGTGTGTGGAGAGAAAAGAAAGGTAGAAAATTCAGCGCCGTAAATATTCCTTTAGCTTTAACTCCTAGGTTATCTGGAGTTGCTTTTGCTTCTGTCTACATCCACATCTAGAAAAATACTTGGGGAGAACATTTGGAGAGAAGATAAAGAGAGCATCCCTTCTATAAACAAATATCACTTCTACCCTGTGTAAGGTGCTCACACGGTGGTTAAGGCCGGGCTGACAGTGATGAATCTGAAACTTACTAGTGTTCTTTTAATTTGCTGGCCATGCTGCGTATGAATCTAACAGTGATGGCAGCGATGGTGGGGGTTCATAGTAGAGGGAGCAGGGAAAGTAGATTATGAACGTATGGGCTTTATGAGCTCGCCCAAAGAAATAAATATAGAGGCAGTGGCCCTGAGTCTCACGTTGGGTCCCCTTAGTCCTGCATCTTCAAGTCTAAAAGATAATAATCTAGCCTGTCTCCAGTTATTGGACAGCACAACTTCTGTGCTGCCTATAAAATGAGACCAAATCTCTAAATCACTGTTATCTGAAGCCAGGAGTCTGGCTCTTAAACAAAAGGGTGAAAAGAAAATCGATGAGCCTGAAATCTTAGCCTGCCTTCGTGGCTCTCCGATCAGTCAAGATTCCCAGAATAAAAAGTAAAATGAAGGTAATTGATAACAATTTTGAGCCTCATCTATTTCTCAGAGTTTGATAAGTGTGATCTTGGTGTTTCCCATTATAGCCGTCTAACATGGCAGGCGTATTTCCGCACGCATTTCGTCTGAGCTTTAATCTACCCATCCCGCCTGTCTCTGAACAGCGACTGGCAGCTCTTGGCTCCAGAAGGAGCTTCTTTTTAAAAACCTATTTTCACCCAAAGCTTTAATCATGTCCTTTCCCTTTCAGACCAGTGGAACAGATAAATGCATGCTCACGGATTAAAGTAAACTGATATTTTATCATGGGGAGGGCAAACATATTTAAATCTCCTCATGCTTCCCTCTCTTCTTAAGGAAACATATTTTAAAGTACATATTGTTACATCACCTTGACAATTTTTCCTTAAGAATTATTACGAGCTATGCATTGGGAAAGTCCATTTTCATCCACTGCTCAAAAATTTTAAATGGCCTGACTTCTAGGGACCTTGCAGGCCCTCCGCTGTGTATCTTTCCTTATTGCCTCAGTGGTCAAAGTGGTTCTCCTTCGTGACTCAGGCCTAGCTCTTTAATTATGTGGTTCCTCTCTCTTTTTTCCACGAACCCAAATCCTACTACTCGTCCTTCAAGCTCTGTCTTACTACTCCTTCTCTGGCCTCCTAAGTGGTCTCTCAGACCCAGCCTCCACACTCCTGCAGCTAGAAATGCACAATGCACATTCTCAAATGCACATTGGATCACACGATGCTTCCTAGCTTAGAATGTCGCCAGCTGCCGCGGCGCCCCCTATAACTTTCATTCATTCAAGCTTCCACTCCAGAAATAGTTCCTGAGAGGCTATCATTTGCTAGGCGCTGTATGAGGGACTTCCTATGTAGAGGTTGCTAGAATAGTTTACTCTCAAGGAACTTACAGACAAGTGAGGAAGATTAATAATAAGTATAAAGTGTGTGTGTGTGCATGCGTGTGTGTGTGTGTGTGTGTGTGTGTGTGATAAAAATTTGTGATGACTACCAGGCATCACAGAGCGGTATAGAATAGAGTAAGGGAGGAAGGAGAGAAAGATGATTTCGATGGGTTAGGTAGGAAACGCTTATCTGAAATGTGACATTACACATAAGATCCAAGGATCATAAAGAGCTGGCCGTGTGAAAATGCAGAGGTGAGAGAGAGAGAGAAAGAGAGTGTGAGCGGGGAAGGGGCAGAGAGAGGGAGATACAGAATCTGCCACAGGCTCCAGGCTCAGAGCCTGATGCGGGGCTCAAACTTGTGAACCGGAAGGTCATGACCTGAGCTGAGGTCAGACACTTGACCGCCTGAGCCACCCAGGCGCCCCAAGAACTTATGCTTAAATGTAAAGCATTGAGTGATTTACAGTTTTCATTTTTACTTTTCCTGGGTCACTGTAATTTTCCAACAATGCTTGGAGAATGGTTTGACCGGAGAAGATTAACAGATACTAGGTTTGGAAATGAAAAGGATTTCAGACAGCTCAGTGTTTGAAACTGCATGGCTTTATCAAATTGCAGATAGGCATATCTTTTTTTGCTAACTTAATAGGTGTCTCTTGGAATCTTCATTATTAGCCTCATTAGCCGCAGGATCTCTTTCCCTGGCAGAACATTGTAAACATTGATTTACAACATTTAATGAATGGTCTTTCCTGGATTTTCCCAATGTTTATCAACTGTCTGGGCTTGTGAATGCTGGATGCAGGGTTCTTGTGAGGTCTGTCAGCAAAGACATGGGCTAAGAACCTGTAATATGTATCACTGTAGTGCTGGTCAAGAATATCTTGGTCCTGGGGGCTCCTGGGTGGCTCAGTCAGTTAAGCATCTGACTTCGGCTCACATCATGATCTCACAGTCTGTGGGTTCAAGTCCCACATCAGGCTCCGTGCTGACAGCCTGGAGCCTGCTTCAGATTTTGTGTCTCCCCCTCTCTCTGCCCCTCCCCGGCTTGCACTCTGTCCCTGTGTCTCTCAAAAATAAATAAACGTTAACAAAATACATTTTTTTAAAGAATATCTTCGTCCAGACTTCCTTCAACTTAATCTTAAAGAAAGAGATCAAACATATACAGACTCAACTCAGATACACTATAAGTTCAGTTCCAGACCACGGCAATGAAGCGGGTCAGATGAATGTTTTGGTTTCTGAGCGCATATAAAAGTTATGTTTACACTATACTGTAGCCCATTAAGTGTGCAGTGTCATTAGGTCTAAAAAAACCAATGTGCATACACTTTAATTTAAAAATACTTCATCGCTGAAACAAGCTAACCATTATCTGAGCTTTCAGGGAGCTGTAATCACTGATCACAGGTCACCATAACAAATATAATACCGATGGAAAAGCTTGCAATATTGCAAGAATTACCGAAAATGTGACACAGAGACATGAAGTAAGCAAATGCTATTAGAAAAATGATGGCAGTAGACCTGTCCGACGCAGGGTTGCCACAAACCTTCAATTTGTAAAAACGCTCTATCTGTGAATTACAATAAAGTGAAACACAATAACAAGGTATGCCTGGATGTGTCACACAGAGTTGGTTGTTACTAGAGTATATATACTCTTTCTCTCTTACTCTTCAATGAGAGAAAATACAGCAATGCAACTAATCTTATTACAACTTGTATTAATAATATACTCCACACAGCCTTCTGATATTCGTTTACTTTATTTTATTTCATTTTATTTTATTTTATTTTATTTTATTTTATTTTATTTTATTTTAATGTTTGTTTTTGAGAGAGAGAGAGAGTATGTGTGTATGTGAGCAGGGGAGGGGCAGAAAGAGACAGGGAGACACAGAATCCGAAACAGGCTCCAGGCTCCAAGCTGTCAGCACAGAGCCCGACGCAGGGCTCGAACTCACAAACTGTGAGATCATGACCTGAGCCGAAGTCGGACACTTAACCGACTCAGCCACCCAGACGCCCCACTCCCAGTAATTTTCAACTCACATAGCAAATGCGACAGCAAAACCCGGACATTTTGTCCCCTCTGAAGAAGAGGTTAGGTTATAAGTAGAGAATATTTTGCATACTCCTTCTAAATTCCAAAGAAGTAAAATGTCTGTATCCATTTTTTTCTCTGATTATGTATTGCATGAGAGGGAAAGTAGCACATCTACTTATTTGAAATACATTTTGAGAAAATTTCGGAATGGGCTATATTGAGCTGGGAACGTGTTAATGCCCACCTCCAGCCCAGTAGCCTTCATGCTATGCTTCACGAATGCCGCATACCATTTGTTCCTCTGGACCAACTGAATAATAATGGCTCTGCATAATGATTCCAATTTCCTCTGGTACTCAGTGAGGGTCAGGTAAGTTTCTTTGCCTTAGTCTTATTTCTGTTTGGCCTTAAGCATTTTCTAGAATATGTCCAGTATTCTGATACAAGCAGGAGTCTCTTCTTAAAATCAATCAGAATGTATGAGGCGCCTGGGTGACTCGGTCGGTTAAGCATCCTACTCTTGATTTTGGCTCGGGTCATGATCTCAATGGTTCGTGAGTTCAAGCCCTGCATCCGGCTCTGCACTGACAGTGCAGAGCCTGCTTGGGATTCTCTCTGTCTCTCTGTCTCTCTCTGTCTCTCTCTCTCTGCCCTCCCCCCTCAAAATAAAGAAATAAAAAACAAAAACACATCAGAATGTAACCAAACAAAAATTCCTGAAAAAAAAAATGTGCTGTATTAAAATGTCAACTGACACTTTGCTCTAGAGAAGAGTAAGTATCTTGGTAGGTTTCATTTTTGTGTCTCAAGAGATATAAACTAAGAGACAGAAATATGGATTTTTTAATAAAAACAAGGAGGGGAATAAAACAGACTCTTAAATACAGAGAACAAACTGAGGGTGGCCAGAGGGGTTGTGGGTGGAGGGATGGGCTAAATGGGCAAGGGGCATTAAGGAAGACACTTGTTGGGATGGGCACTGGGTGTTATTTGAATCACTGGAATCTACTCCTGAAATCATTATTGCACTATATTATATGCTGACTAACTTGGATGTAAATTAAAACATAAAATTAAAAAGAGAAAAAAATAATAACACATATTTGAAAAAAGAAATATGGATTTTTGTGGCATTTATTATGTTTTACCTCAAAAGTACATTTTTTATTTCTAAAAGTGAGAAATGAACATGTATCCAAATTCAATACAAGGAATCCGTATTTCAATTTTTCATAGCGTGTGAGCGAACTGAAAACAAAGCATCCATCATTTCTTGCTGCCTGGCTTCTCACTGGACGTTGAATAATGCAAGGTGGTCATGAAATGTGGACCAAAGACTACACTAAGCCTTATCTGATGCTCATCCAAAGCCAACAAGGAATCTTCAGTGTCCTGCCTTATCTGCTGTGTAGGAGGACCCAGTTCTCCACTGTGCTTGAACTGCGACGGGCAAGAGTTTGTTATGAATGGGATTCCTTTGACGTTTAAAAGCATTTCAACCCTGAGGCCAGCAGCCGTGCTGTGGAATCAAAATAGACACCTCTCAGTCCCGACAGAGACCACAGGAACTCACAACTGGCCATGTTTGTGGTCTTCCACAAACACTGGAAAGCGGGCGTGTGTGTGCGCACGCACCAATCAGTTGGATATAAAAGAGAAATAGAATCCCCCTTTATTTCATACTCTTCTCCACTCTGGGTAAAACTTGGGCCCCGCAGTCTCAGGTCTGGGAAGAATTTGTTTGAAAATGTTAACCTCCGTGATTACCTGGGCTAGAGCCTCATAGGTGAGTGAGCGTGACGCTCTGTTGTGTCACCACAGCCCCAAACGGTGGCGTTCTAAACAGTAAACCAAGAGCCTGAGCCACAGAGCCCGACTGCACTCTCTACCCAGGCTGCTCACACCAAGCAAGTGGGATGGCAACCTTCACCAGGCCAACACTACTTAGAAATTTCCATTTTTGCCACATGAACTCCGCGACAGTGTCTGCGGGGCATTTTGACTTTGGTCACATCTGGACTAAAAGAAAGCCCAAACCACAGTGATATGAGTCAAAAGCTTACCAAACATCTTTCAAAACAACAATAGGGCAGAAATCACAATTTCAACAACTACCCCAAACTACAGGTGCTTGGCTTTTCATGTTACCATTTGGGGGAAAAAATGCTCTTTTTATGTTATTTCTATCAAATGACTATTGGTAACAAAATTGGATTAAGAAAAATTAGACTAGGGACATTTTTTAATTTTATGGTGACCATAAGGAAGAACTATGGAAGTAACTTTCATATGATAAGCTCCATAATTAAAAGAGATTACAAAATAAATATGAGCTGGCCACACGCTGGAAGACTATGAGCCTTGAAATTGGGAATGCGACAGGACAGCATTTTAAAATTCTATACCTCCTGTAAATGCATGAAACTCATGTCTCCCCTTCTTCGAGCTGTTAATTCTTACCTCCTCCCCAGGGCAAGACCCTGGAGGAAATTATTTGTCCCAGGTAATTTCCATAGAACCCAGCAGCTGATGGTGAATAAGTTCTATGGGAACAATCCAGAAGCTGGGTGTGAAGGACCATGACAAATCATCCCATCAGGTGATGGGGAGAGGGACCATCCTTGGATTATGGAAGATGGGTCTAAAATTTCAAAGAAGAAAGCATGGAATCAAGAAATATCGGACCCAGACAGTCCTCTTGGGTTGTCCTTTTGTTCAGATAAAGAAACTGGGACTAAAGGAGTTTAGTGATTTGCCAGAATCCACATAGCAAATTTGTGGTAGGCTGGACCAGCACTTGGGTCAGGCTGGACCAGCACATGGGTCTCTCGATTTCCAAACCATCCCTTTCCATTCTTCCAGAAGGGACTTGTCCTCTGGCATGGTAAGGGTAGAGGAGTAGCAACATTTATTTCTGGGGGGCAAAACATACTTGGGGTCTTCCCACATTTCTAGCTACATTGTTTTCTCTAGGAGAAATGAAATGGTGAGTTAGATAGACTCACAGAAGAAAAGATTTTATAAATCCAGCTTAGCAAGGAGTGTTGTCATGTTCTTGTTCTTGTCCCAGATAAAATATTAAATACTCTAAGTCTTTCAGGATTTCTCTTTTGTTCTTTATTTTTTCTTCTCTGACCTCCACTCCCTATCTCATTAGTTTTTATGGATGGATCATGGAAAGCAAAAATGCACACACAGCAAACACATCTGCCCATTGGGTAAAAAGAAAAGCATGTGTGTGCATGTGTGTGTATGTGTTCGTGTGTGTGCATGCCATAATGTGAAGCAAGTTCAAGAGAAGCACCAAAATTAATGAGTTCTCCCACAAATAGCTGGGTGCAAGATGGCCTTTATTCAACCCAGCAATTGTGTTGGAACCCCAAATTAGAGTCTTCATTGTTCTTTGTTGCCTTTGTTTTAAGCTCAACACCAACTTTTTTTTGGCTATAAAAAAATAAATCTGAAAACAATAAGTCTTGTTCATTGACATAAACCGGCTGTCGGTTCCTTGTGGGACCTAGGCTGATAAAAACCAGGGAAAAACTATTTTATTTGCAATGTAAAGAATTTTAGCCTGTGGAGATTTTTCAGTTCAACAGCAGTAAAGGTAGGGACAGCAACCAAATAAGCTGTTAAAATCTGTATCCCCCGCCCTCACCCTTCTCTCAGTCCCAAGAGACATAATTAAAACTCCAGAAAGTGAGAAGCTGTTACTAATACCAACATAACTATTTAGTGCGACAGAATCAAGCATTTACCAACTTCATTTTTTTAAATAGTTCAAGCTGAACTTTATTTTGCTCTTTCACATACAAAGGCCTTTTCTCCATGTAAGTGCTTTAATGTGATCTGCCAATCAGCTTGTTAATATTTGTCAAAGAGTAGACATGTTGACCCACTATGGGACAATACTTAGTAGGGCCACTGTGGACACTTCAGATGTGAACTTCACTCCTTTTGCTGGAAATGTTCTAATTGATGGCTCATAGATTAACCTCATCCCAGTTCTGTTAAGAGAGATTTGTAGCTCTAGCTGACTAAACTGTCCTTTGTGAGTTTTTGCATGCAACCAGGATAGAGGTGGGAACAGATAGAAAAGTGCATATATAATAACTCGCATTTTTGTTGAAGTGATTGAAAACAATCATGCCTTAACCTTGGCCCAGCGTATACACAGATCTTATTCAACATTTTCCAGAAAGAAAAGAGAACGGATTTTAACCCTTATTTTTCATGTTGGGGCACTACCTTTGAGAGATCAACTTCCTCCTTCTTACACACACACACACACACACACACACACACACACACACACACACCCTGGCCTGGCTGGCCCCCAAAGTTCTAGACACCTTATGAGGAAGCCTGTTGTCTCAAGATTCAACTCTCAATTGACAGGTTCTGGAGGTTTGCAGTAGCAACTGGATTCGACTTTTAGACTTTATGAGCTTTTACTCTCACTTAATTTATGTAATAAAGTGAGTATATCTAAGAATCCAAAAGGTAACAGATCTGCCCTTTTAGCCAGCTTTCTTAGGTATTTCTAAACACACGTGCAAATCCCCAAAGGAATCTTCCAGCTAATTTTAGGGCATATTTGTCCAAGGTCACTAAAAAGGCTGGAGTTGAATTTCAAGGTGTTTTGTGATTTGGTACTCCTATTCTATTCCAAGTGACTGGAATAGAACATTTAATTCTCCATTCACTTGGAGTGCCCACCTCATTCCCATAGTGACCTTCAGCCACCCCCTACACACACATACACACACACATACACACACACACACACACACACACACACACACTTTCAGACACACATCCTCTCAAACTTGAGTGGGATGGTAATGGCCTTAGAAGAGTTAAGTCCTTTCTATGTTTATTGATCTGTAATGGGGATAAAAAAAGTATCTCTTTCCAGAGGTGTTATGACACCAGATGAAATAATACAAGTAAGGAGGCTGGAAAGTACCTAGCACATAGTAAGATTCAAGAGGTGTCAGCTTTTACCACCACCGTCGTCATCACTATGTTGAGCTAGAGGCAAATGTTTACAAGAAAGCAGTCCGTATAATGCAATATACTGTCTTGGGATGAGTGTTATTGGTGTATTGGTAGATATGCTTCGCACACAAGCTTTGGGCTGACTGATGCCTGATCATCTTTCTTCATGAATGCCTTTCCCTCAAACTTTCCAGAATAGCATCAGAAAAACATGCTTACAGTTTACCAGTGGGACTTCCAGATTATTCAGATGTGAACCCATTTTGGGGGGACTAGACTATCAATGAAATCGATTTCCATTATGGCAAAAATAAAACTCTATCTAGAAACTTGAGCCTTTCTTGAGGCTCACAGTGTCCCACCCTCCTGCAAAGTAGGGAACAAAGAACATTATACACGAATGAACCTGGAGAGAGGGATGGGGAGTGTGTCAAGGGATTCACAATTAGGATCCAATTTCAAATTCTAGTGGCAGATACCACTGATACTTGAAAAGAAAAGAAAAGAAAAGAAAAAGAAAAGCCAGAAGGATTCTAGTGCATCTATCTGCATTTAAATTGTTTGCCTGTTAAGATTAAGAATGCCTGCTGATGCTCAATATTCGATTATTTTTTTCAAAAACTAGTTAGATTTGTAGTCCCACCAGTACTACTTTATACTGGGTTTTTCCAGATTGCTCTTCCTGTGAATGATGACCATTGAGCATAGCATGCAAAATCCAGGGAGCGCTGGCACCTATTAGAGCACAGACACATGAAGAGACATGGGAGAAACTCTCTGGCAGACCATGGCCAACTCTTTGTTTTTAGATGGAAGATCTCCAGTGCCACTTTCAAGATAGGAATATCCAGGTCAAGTTCGGCTTCTACCCCAGTTGGTGCCCCTTTTGAATTCTGCAGTTGAGTTTTGGCTCAGCCTTTGGATGAGTAATAAAGAGTAAGCCCTAGAAGGAGTTGAAGCCATGGAGAGGTGGGTGGCTTTAGGAATAATTTTCTCACCTTATCCTAAAAACTGTGCATCTCTTCATATTATCAGTACTGCCATGATAAAATCCTATTTACCTTTGAATCTTCATAAAGGAGAACCAAGTGGCCAAAGATGTGATCTCTCTGGATGCTAGCATAAAACTATAGATGTTCTATAGATGGTGATTTTTACCTTCTTTCTAAGGGAGGAGGAAGTGGAGGCAGGGAAGATAGTGGGGGAGAACATTTACTCTTTATGCTATGATTGTTTAGAGATTTTTGTCTTTCTTAATGGCCACAGGAAGAATTGAAAGGGCACACCATCAGTTGGTGGTATGTACCAGGAGGTACGTTGATGTTCAAATGAGGCTGCTTCTGTTTAGAGAAGAATCTCTTTGCCAGGCAGTTAGAAGAACTTGAAACTCCCTCTTCAAGGAGAAATCTTCCCAACCTTGTTTTTCCATGAGCAATGTTTCAGTCCAGAGATCTCAAGAAAACTGAGAGGATGTAGGAAAGAGAAACATCAGTCACACCTTTCTGTGGAGGCCCAATGCTGTCATCTCCTGAAGTATTTTGAAGTAACCATTGGAAGTGATACACGCTTTATCTTTCAAAGCCATCCCCACTTGCACAGACTGGGGTATGGCTGTGTTAACAGTGCAAAAGGCTATCCCCTAGGTGCCTTCAGAGCAGGATTATTGCATGTGTTTTGAAGAGAGATAGTGCCAGTTGCCACGATAGCATTAACCAAGGATAACAGAGAACAAAGCTTTTAAACTTAGAAGAAAGAAATCTTTCAGAGAGGGAAGAATGTTTCTGACACAGAAACCCAGAGGGCAGGTTGGAAGTACACAAAGAATTCGAGATGCGTTTTCTTTAGGTTCTCCCATCTTTGTTTGTAGGCCGAAGTAACCCTTTGGCAAGGGAGATTTTTTTTTTCCAATTGGGCCTCTACATTATTTATTTTGCAATTAATAGTGACCACAAATTTTCTAAAAAGCCGCCCCTGGCATAACAACAGTGGCAATAACAACAGAATCCTTTGCATCTGAACTTACTTCTTTGGATGAAAACCAGATTAAAATGACACAGTTGCTAATAGAATGTGGAAATAACCCAGGAGGTGACCTGGGTGGTGTATCAGTAGAGGTGCTTGGTGGTTAAGAGGAAAAAACACACTCCTGTTACCTGAAGATGAAAAAGGGAATATATTCAAAGGATGTTTGGTTTCCCAGAATTAGCCAGAGGCTGGAGGGGTTCAACCTTGTAAACGAGGCAGAGGCCAGAGCAGCTCCAGATGGCCTAGAAAGCTTGCAGCAGAAACAGCCTGGCCACCATATCACTGCTGCTGCCCCTGGGCAGTCCCCACCACCACCGTTAGACATCGTCACAAACATGGCACCAATGGTCCATCTGCGCTCTCTTGACCTCACTTGCCCAGGATTGTAGGCTCAGGTGGAACATTTGGTTGACCGAGCCTGCATATCACGTGTTCCACTAAGACCTTTTTCAACAGGAATTCCCCCCAAAAGAGGCAGGTAGACTGGGTGCTGGATAACTCCTTAAAAGGGCATTTGTTGACCATGGGTGTGTGGTTAAAATTACTTCGCTAATTCCTAACATTGAACATGGAAGATAGAAGGCTGAAAGAGAAAAGCATCCTAGCCTATGACTGGAGGGTGGAGCTTTCTCATACTAACACATTGTTCGTAATTGTACTTTAAAAAATGAATTTTATTCCGGAGAAATAAAGAATTAAATCGGTCAGGATAACTCCGAGCTGACGTAAATAAATCAGGAAGGTTGACCATCATACCTACTGTCTTCCTACTTTTTCACCTAGATCAGCATGGTCAAGTAGCACTTTCTGCAGTGATGGAAAAATGACTGTCAGGCACTTGAAATACAGCTACTGCAACTGGGAAACTGAGTTGTTAATTTTATTTAATATCACCTAGTTTAAACTTAAAACCGAATAGCCATCTAGAGCTAGCAAATACTGTACCTTATGAAAAATCACAGGTTCATCGTATAGAACCGGAGGGAATATTTGAGATTCCTATAGATCATTAAAAGTTTGCTATTTTTAATGTAAAGTATGTTGGCTACAAGATGGTGAGGTTTCCACCTGGCAAGAGGGGACGATATAAAGACTGTCGTTCTAGGTGGTAAGATAAAAGATAATCAGGATCACAAGGAATTCATGTTGAGAAGGGACCACAGATTAGCACCAGCATGTGTGGTTTCTCTTGGTAATATTTCATTTGAAGAGGAGATAGAAGGACAATGGGCTATGATCTTAGAAAAGGAGTATTCAACTCAATTCACAAACCAGAACACTGGGATGGGGACAGTGAACAAGGCATATGGCTCTCAAACCTGGACCACATGAAGTATAAGAGGAATAATAAGATGATAGCTTTGGAAAACTGCTATTAAATATTTGGTTATCAAGAGTTACTAAAATATTCCTTTGAGTTTCCATAACATACTCGAAGATCCTTTTATTTGAAAAGAAACAAAACAGGAAGCCTGCGCTTTTCTGAAGCTTCTCTTCTTTTGCTCTTTCTTTTTTTTTTTTTCAACGTTTATTTATTTTTTTTGGGACAGAGAGAGACAGAGCATGAACGGGGGAGGGGCAGAGAGAGAGGGAGACACAGAATCGGAAACAGGCTCCAGGTTCCGAGCCGTCAGCCCAGGGCCTGACGCGGGGCTCGAACTCACGGACCGCGAGATCGTGACCTGGCTGAAGTCGGACGCTTAACCGACTGCGCCACCCAGGCGCCCCTCTTTTGCTCTTTCTAATTAGAGCTATGCCTTGAATATTTTTGATGTACCAGTAAAGTATTTGTGCTTTGGGAGTCTAAACGGAACACTACCACCAGTGCCAGCCCCTGGAGGGAAAGGGACTGGTTTTCGGTAGGTGTGCAGAAAGCCCCCAGTGCTTTCCTGGAAGGCGTGGATTATAAGGATGCCTTCCCGTATGTGGCCAAAGGTGAACGATACACAAAGCAGTGGATTGAAGTTCCTGTGATTCCTGGCTACCAGCAAGATTTCCCCAAGAAAGGAAGCCCCCAAAATGCCTTCCTTCAAACTAAGATAGGGGTTTGTAAACCACAGCCCTTGGTCCAAGTTCAGCCTGCCATCTGTGTTCATGATGGCTCATGAACTAAAAATAGTATTTATTCTTTTAAATGACTTGAAAAATTAAAAGAGGAATGACTTTTGATAACATGCAAAGATTTACATGAAATTCAAACTTCAGCATCTACAAATAAAGTTTTATTGGGAATACAGCTCTGCCCAGCCACTGACCTATTATCTATTGCTACAATGTAGAGGAGTCACAGTAGAGACAGAATGGCCATATTGGTGGCAAAGATTGCACTTTACAGAAAAAGTTTGCCAGCCTCTGACACATGGTCCAAAGTACGGGTGATCGGCTAAGCTAGCAGAGAGTATTCAACCCACTTGGCATTTTTTGACTTGGCACCGAGAAGGATAGTGTTGCCTTTTCATTCAAGACTTTTCCCCCACCAACCTCCCAGTAAACTATAACTTTTTTTGAGCAAGAGACCATGAGCTATCTTCTCTTGTATCTTCTGTAGTGCCGTACAAGTAAATAGGAGGTAATCAATAGTTATTTATTGAATGAATGGGTAGATAGATAAATAGGAAGATAGATAGATAGATAGATAGATAGATAGATAGATAGATAGATAGATGCTAGATAGAGTATAGAGTTTTGGAACAAATTATTTACCTTTGCTTTATTGCCATATATAAATATCAGAATTATAATAGTCTCTACGCAATGAGCTGACTAGCCAGCTGATTACCAGAAAACAGGACAATATCAAGAACTGTGAAGTGGAACAGAAGTTCTGCTAATTGAAAACCATTCCCTTTTAAAACGTGTTGATTAATGCCTATGTCCCACAAACTGTGCAAAGCCGGTATGTAACTTTCTTGGGCTCCCATTTGAGTTGAGTTGTGTACATGCTAATTGTCTCCAATATTTGTTTATGGTGATTGTACTTGGTACTAAAATGCAAAATCCAATGAAATACTAGAAAAATTCTATGACCAGAATAAAGTAGGGGGGGCAAGTAAAATTTGTTAAATACCTTCTCTTAGCCAGGTGCTGACTTGGGCATTTCACATACACCTACCTAAAAACCCAGTTTCTCTGGGGCAAGGTTTTCTGTTGTACACATTCTTTGTAAATTGTATCCACTTGCAGCCACTGAGTGGGACCATAGCCCAGCTGATCGGCTTGTTTTTTTCTGTCTTCTTAAGGAGTATTGATTGCCTCGGTCAAATCCATTGTGTGGCCATTTCCATTTACACATCATTTAGCTGCCTGAACTGATTGCTTCTGCCAGGCCACAATTACGCTGTTTCAATCATGTAGATCCAGGTTGTCTCAAACCCTCCAAGTGGAACGCTGAAACATCAAAACACCAGGCTCTGAAGAATTAATTTAGCATATTTTTTTCCATAGGAAATTAACGTTAAGATTAGTAGGAAACAAATCATCAGAAGGTTATGTTGTTCAATAACACAAAGTAAATCAGAAATTTCTGGAGCACATATTCCTTCGTAACAAGGAAAAAGAATATCCAAACGAAGTGTGCATTCACCTAGACTGGAAGACACCTTTGGTAGCAGATGGCTCTTTAGATCTCAAATTCAATTACCTTTTTGGAAAAGAGAAAACAAATGGTGATTTTAATCACCTTTGATTATTGGATGTTGGCATATTGGACTGGAGTTTTCTGACGTGTTTACTGCATTCCCATAAAGATGGCAAGGGTTTGTGGCCTGGAAAAACAAAGTACCATGCTGAATGGGAACAAAACCCCTTTTGCAGGTTATTTTCAGTTGTGGCAGTAATCCAGAGCTGGCAGTGGTGGTAAAAGGGAGAATGAGAATATAAAGACAGCTCATGGCTGGAGGATACGATTTTGCTTTGACCATTTTTTTTTTAATTTTTAATTAGTAGGAAAAGCAGGTTGACACCTCCTGGCAAATTAACCTGTAAAACAAATATATGGTTTCACAAATCTACTTCAGCATGGGCCAGGTAGATTTTATTTGAAAATCACAGTAGTGACTAGAGGCTGTCTTAGAATACTACCGTTGCTGTCTTTTTAGAATGTGGTGAAGGCTATGCTAAAAATAACACAAAGGGCTCTAACTGCATTCTTGAGGGAAGGGGCAAATGGAGAGAAAGAGTGTTTCTCAGTGCATACATTCAAAAAGTGGCCTCTGGAGATGCTTTATTAATGTTGTCGCAGGGTATGTGTGGCAATCTATAGAACAAGCCCCAAATGAACTTGAAACACGGGTTTAGGAAGACTTCTGGGCCTTTCTATTTCTGTTTCAACTTTTTTCCGGTCCTGTTTCATCCACCAGGCACTGGGTACCAACCTGTGCCAGACCTAACATTTTGCTTAACTTTCTTTCCTGCCATCCAAACTATTCAAGGTGCTGTTTGCATTATGAACTCCACAGGTTATATTTTGAGCCAGAATTCATTCTTTCTTTATCAGAAGTGCTACGCTTACTTCTTGTGTTTTCACTCTTCTTTTATAAGCTAACTGTTCTGTGTCATATGACAGGGAAAGCGCTAGAGAGGATCATAAGAGCTGACTATCATTTCTGGCTGTGCTACTTTATACAGACATACCTCAGAGATATGGCGGGTTTGGTTCCAGACCACCACAATGAAGTGAATATTGAAATGAACTGAGTCAGGGGCTCCTGGGTGGCTCAGTCAGTTAAGCATCTGACTCGATATTGGCTCAGGGTGTGATCTTGTGGTCGTGAGATTGAGCCCCACATTGGGGCTCCATGCTGAGTGTGAGGCCTGCTTAGAATTCTCTCTCTCCCTCTTCTCTCTGCCCCTCCCCCGCTCACGCTCTGTCTCTCTCTCTCTCTGTCAAAAATAAATAAACATTAAAAAAAATTAAAAATAAATAAATAAAAATTTAAAAAGCTGTATCTGTAGAGAACAATAAAGAGAAGCATAATAAAATGAGGTATGCCCGTGTCCGTCTGAGCCTCAACTCCTCATTTGTAAAATAGAATCAGTAACATTTAACTTACTTGCTTTTTGTGGTTAAAGTAAAAGGCATTCACATTATTATTAGGCAAAATGGTAAAAATCACCAAACTATGTATGTTGGCTGTGGAGTAATCGCTCACTCCCAAAATAATTAATCGACAAGTTTGTCTTAAAGGTAAATGTATATAGCAAACCATATTTCAAATTTGATATTAATTTCTCATACCTAGTAAGTAACAACTTGTTACTATCACTCTTGGCTGTTACAGCTAGAACAACTGGATGGCATTTCATAATTTGTAATTCTGCTCCTTGAAAGTCCCCATTTTCCAATTGCTTTAAAGCTATGGTGGAAATTTTTTCACATTATGGCTTCAAAGAAATTTATTCCAGTAATCTAAACTCTTAGTGGTCCTAATTTTATCAATGTCAGACATATGACCTTCTAGAAAGCAGATAGGGAAGGGAGATGATCATTCAGGGGTCTAGTCAAGATGGCACTGTGTTGAGGGAGGTGGCATAGTGAAAAGAGACTGAATTCTGTCTCCTATACTTTTGGTGTCGTCCCTCTACATTCTTGGAGTCTGAATTTCCCCATCTATAAAATGGGAATAATAGTATCTTGTAGTCATGTTGTAAGAGTTGGAGAAAATGCACGCAAGCAGCTTTGTACACAGCTCAGATGCTCAATAAACTTTTATGACATAACTATCCCCTGCCCCCATCCATCTGGCAAGGAACTCTCTCAGGCTTAGGTGCCCCCCGGCGAAGGGGATGATCGTAATGGACTACTGTGACACCCCCCAAGTATATAGTTTCACTGCAGGCTGTCATGTAAATACAGGGAAGATCTGATTTAATAAATGATTGGTGTTCAGCTGCCTTTGCACACGTGCCCAAAAAGTGAAAAATGTGGTGATGGGCATTCCAAATTGAATCTTGTTTCTACTATCTATGAAAATCCTTTCCAGCGAGACTGGGTATGGCATTGAGCCCTGTACCCCCAGACAGGAGTGAAACAAAAATTAAGAAGCAACTAAAATTAGAAAGAAACTAAAATTAGGAAAATAAGTAACCCAATGTGTTTCATTTGGCAGGGAGCTGGGGTAATTACCTTGGATAATTTCCATGCAAAATGTTGACATGGACCAGAAAATATTTCTTGTAATCAAAAGATGTGAAGTTACCACTTTAACAGCAACTTTGATTCTGGAAGAGCCACCCATAAATAATAAAATTAGAGTGACCATTTGAAAAGTAGAAGTGGGCGTTTTCACTAAACTTCTATGAACATGTGCCGTTTTTCCCTTCGAGGCACTTTGGGCCGATGGGATTTTTGAGGTGCTGGAGATTTTCTCGGGAACAGAAGTAATTCTGTAACTTGTCAATGTGTTGACACGGCGTGCCCTTTCAGATTTCCAGCGTGAAGGCAAGTAGTGTTTGATTGAGGCTGACTGAATGTGGGTGAAAATATTCACTATACATTTATTTTATTTCTTTAGAAGTAGCTATTTCCATGATAGCCATTTCCTGATTCACACTTTGGGAAAATGGGAGTTTTCCATTCATCCAGGAGAACACGATGTCTATCCATCCCCTTACATTACTTGCCAGCCAGGTACAAAGATGTTTTTCCATAACAACTATCTGTGAATGGATCTGTGAGCCGTTCAAAAGACTCTTTTCAGGATCCAGGAAACATTAGGTTCAAGCACAAACCCCACCACCCCAGGGATGTGACGAAGCAGTGGTGGGTTGGCAAACCACTTGCTGCAGGGGAAAGTCCTGATCTGTAGGATTTACCGATCTTCGCGCTCCCACCATGGTCCATTTCTGCCTCCCAACCGTTTAAGGACCGTTACAGGGTTCCTGAATATTTAGCAATTGGCTCTCACAAATCTGGTGCAACAGGCTTTAACACACCACAGCCTTTAGAGTGAGTTTTTAAATCTCAAGTCCTGACCTTGGGAGTTTCTTTTGGCTCCACGGGCATGTTAAGGAGACTGACAGGTGCCTGTCACTTGAGGCTGCATATAGGAGCGTGTGGCTTTTTCCCATTAACTTGCCTTTAGTGTGTTGTTTAAAGCTTTCATTTCCAGTAGCCAATACGCTTTACACGTGTGGAATTTCCAACACAGCAGACCTCTGAGGAACACATTGATTTATACGAATAAAAGATTCTCTCTATCCAAACAGTTAAAAATCTAAGATACGCTATAGTGCGTATTCCCTCAGCAATTAGCCAAGGCTTGCTGCTTACAGGAGTCGATGTGACTCACTCACTTCTGGTTCTCAGCTTGCTGTGGAGTTTTGCTGACACCGCTCTAGGAGCCCGGGCTTCTAACTACTGCTTGTCAGTGGCTGGCGGAGTGATTGGATTCCTTTATGTATGTAATACAGTAAAGCGCTCTGAGGCTTGCAAGTGGCACTGTTTAAATCAATACATAATGATTTATTACATATTGTGGAGCACTTATAAATATATTATGAATCCCTAGAGCACAACAGCATCATAGGCTAGTAGTGGGAGGCAAGGGTGGGAGCACTCCATGTGGTGTTTTCTGCTACTGAGATGACGCGTGACCCTGGATAATTCATTTGCCTTTGCGGAACTCTGTTTTTTGTGTTTGGAGAATAAGGTCACCAGGGATGAGCTTGCAAATGGTTTAGAGGCATGGGGTGCCATATGGGCAATATTTTTACAAACTAAAGAAGTACTGTGTTTTAATATCTCCTACATGACCAAGCGTCACGGTGGAAACCAACGGGGCCTCCTGGCTGAAAAGCGAGAGTTTCAAAAGTACACATGCATGTAGCAAAAGTATACAGACAGGCATAGAAATGATAATCCCCCAATTCAAGACACCGTGATCCCTATAGCTGGTGGAGGGGGAGTGACGAAGACCCAGAGGAGGTTACAGGTGAACATCTATCTGTAATATTTTATTTCTTAGTTTCAGTGGGGGCTACTTAGGTTTTAATTGTATTACTCTTTCAATTTTTGCCTGCCTTTAAAGTTACACCAAAAAGTCTTTAAATAAAATGAAATTTAAAAGGCTTCTGTTAGTCATGATACGCGTGAGTTTAGCTTTCATAATGGCGTCGTATTTGCAAATGAATGAACAGAAGGTTTTGCCTGTGTCCTTGATTTACCCCACAATGCAATTTGGGATGGTCAGTGTCCTGAGTCAACTGAGCTGTGTGGAAAGAGTTTAACAGGAATAACAGCCGGGGTTTAATTAATCCCCGTCAAGGCCAACAGTTCACTAACACATTATAAAACTTTTTTTTTTTTAATGGAGGAAACTGAGCCTATTGAATAATATTTCTATTGATTAAAAGAAAAAAAATGGAGGTATATTTAGGTACTTTTCTAAAATTCAGCCCAGCTGTGCTCCTCTGTAGCTCAGTCATATAAAAATATCATGACAATAACAGTGAGGCATTATCAACAAGAACTGAACTCTAATTAGACACAAATTTATCCTTTTAAGGTAGTTCAACTGAAATTAAAAAAAAATTATGATGCTGAGGTTCGTTGAGGAGACCCTTACTGAGATACTCTGCCTAAAACAACTAAATCAATACAGCATTTCTCAGTCCCAGAGTCAGTATGGTGGAGCTTAGGCTCTTGAGTGATACCACTGCATGCAACCTTCCAAAAAAAAAATCACTCTCATGTATTTGCACCTAATAACTACTTCCTTTGCTATAAAAAAAGCAATATTCGGAGTTAAAATCAAATGATGTTCACAGCAGCATGGTGTATAAACAATCCAAATTTTGTAAAATGGGGCACATCAATGTGCCAAACAGGCTAACTGGGCACAGCCTTGGATTTGTACTGCATACATATACCGTCAGTGGTTGTCGGTAGGATCTCCTGGACTCATCCTGGAAGAAAGGATTGTGGGGTAAAGAAACAGACGAGACCTTCCGAAGAAAGTACATCTCTGCTCAGGCACACTTTCACTCATGCTAGAAACTGACCAGCATTTTATTCCAGGGCACTTTGTTCTTAATGTGCTCCTCCTTGATTATGAGAAGCCAGGTTTGTATCCAAGAAGATTTTAACTCTTTCAGTATCTTCGTTTTTTTGAAAAATATTGCAAGACAGCCAGATCATAAGACAACACATGAGACTATTTATTGTGGAAAGAAGAAAAATAGGGGAAAAGGAGCTTTTCAAGAGACTTGTAAACAATGGGATGCATGGAATATGTTTCTATGCAGATATGATCCCAAGCACACATAATCCCTTCTGAAAATACACCTGCCCCATCTGTAAGGCACCAGCCCCATTACCCACACCTGCCATACTCACAAAGGGTCTTAAGCATATAGTGGATGTTTTGTAAAAAAGTTTTTCGTGCCATGCATTAGAGAAGTAGGTAACCAATTCAAAGTTTGAAGGGGATGTCTCTGGACAATTGGTTTCTAAATATAACCTGTCAGGTCAAGAGGAATTCAGGAATGAAGCCAGAGCCTGCTTTGACAACTCTGTCTGGTGGCATTAGTGCTGCATTGAATCCCCTTTGTCTCTGCAATTCTACTCCTCACCAACCCCCTCCCCACCCCTTGGCTTACAATTAAAAAAAAAATTGTTCCAAAGCTCTCTATTCTAGTCATTGTGTCTCCTTTGTAAAGTGGTGGAACCAATCAGCTATCCTAAGCCAGCTGCTTAGATATATGCCGGCATGGCTCATTAGAGTGCAGTCATAAACTCATTCATAGAAATATTCTGAAGGATGTTTTTATTGCTTTATTGTGTGTATAAATCTCTTTGTTTGCACACAGAGAACACTGATTGAACAAAATGATGAACTGCTGGGTTCCATTTCTTGTCTGCTCACTGAGCAGGCACATTATAGTCTATCTTATGTTACTCTTGCGTAAACAGTATATTAGCGACTGTGAGCATCATTTACTCCACACCTTTGTCCTCCTTAATGCAGAGCATGCAGTATAAATAAATGCACTGATGAGGGTGGAGCATGGCTTGCACACCAGGGATAATTACGGGTCCAGACAAATGATAGGATGAGTTGTTAATTGCTTTTGGGGGCCATTTCTCCCGTGCATGCCCCAGACTTTTGTTTTCCAAAGAATGAGGGTAAAATTTCCAAAGCCAAGGAGTAAAATTCATTTCGTGCCAACTCTGTGGTTGTGTGAACCCAGAAAGAAACAACATTATCGGTCAAGACGATAGCTCCTATCTACCTCTGCCGGTGAACCCACTTGGGTGTTTATTTTGTTTTGAAGACTTGTTAGATTGACTTTGGTTTGCAATTTCACACAGGCTAGAGATGCTTAACACTGGTGGAGGAGGCAAGAGTTTCTGTTCTGTGCATACAGCAATTATCTTCCTTGCAAGAGAAGTCAGTCCTTACAGCTGCACTGGGGAGCTCAGGCATCCTTGAACAAAGCACGTCTGCACTCTTGCACACAGAAACGTGAGAGACACTATCAAATAGACAGCTCACTGAGGTCTGGCCAAGTAGCCCACCAGCAGCTCATGGAGTTCCCAGGAGGATGCAGCCTGGCTTTCTCAGACTCCAAGCTGATTAAAGTCAGGGGTGATGGGAAGGCTATGTTGAGTCTCCAGTTTGGGGAGGGGGATAAGAAAAGGGCTGACAGCTGCGGCACAACTGGAAACAAACACTGGTAGAGATAACAGCCTCCTGTCGTAGGAAAAAAAACCACACGCGGCACTGAGATATGCTATAGACCATTTGCAGTAAATGAATGCTTTCTCTATAGTCCTCTATTGACTGGCTCTCTAAGCTTTAAGTCATTGAACTAAATATAATACACAGGTCATAATTTATAATAAGTCTTCATGTTGAGGGACCTCCAAATCAAGAATGAACATTTGATTTGGTTGTCTGCCTCGGAACACTGACCTACTGACTCACTGCTTTCACAAATGAGCAAGAAGGTCAATGTTTTAAACAATCTCCTCAATAAGTGTACTGGGCAGGCGGGATTTTTCCTGTTTATTAGACACGCATGAGGAAAGCCATTGCAGGCAATTATTTAGTATCTGGAAAGTCCCCTTAGCAGCTGGAGTCAGTTCCTGTGGCACTTCAGAAGATGGAAATGGTGTTCAGAGTTAAATGCCTGATAGGATGTTGGATATTTTAAGCCAAGGAGGGTAAACTGGGCTCCAAAAGAGGCAACAAGGCACTGTTTCCACTAAGGAGGAAGTTTAAGGTGTCAGCTGCAAAATGCTTTTCCTAAACCCATTTCTGAAGCTGCTTTATTCTTCTTTCAGTATGCTGTGATGCTGTCCTATAGCCAGATATGACTTGCATGCAAAGAGCCTAAAGCCTTGGACCAACATTTTATTGTTGATCCTGTGGTATCCTTTGGCAGAAAGAGCTACAAAGCAACTTATAAATACACAGCATTTTGTGACAGCACATTCTGCAGTTCTTTTTAGTTTTTAGCCTGCTTCCTAATTTACACACATAAGAAATCTATTTCCATATGGATCAGATAAAATTGAATTAAATTTCATTATAATTTTGATATCTCTAGTAAACGTTTAAAATGAAAAAAAATGAAATACATATACATGGTTCAAGATGACAAAACAAGCGCATATAAGCTGCCTCCCTTGAAATTATCTACCTATAAATATATATATGTATATATATATATATATATAAATAAAATGAAACTCATATATATGAATAAAACTATAATACCACTGAGAAATGACAAAGTGCACCATCACTGGATCCAAAATTTTGAGGATTTTCTAGAAGATGTTATCAGAACAGAGGAGAAAAAGTAGAGAAAACTGCTGCCCAAGACACCAGGAGCAAATAGGTTTTTCCCCAGGTCCCTCAGCCCTGCTCCAAACTTTAAGTCAGTAACTCCAAAGAGCAGGAATGGCATTAGAACAAAAGAACTGCATTCAAATAAATTGATTTTACTGGGACTCTTCCTTCTCCCCTGTCAATAATGTTTATCCTTTGTGCACCTGGTTGGCTCAGTTGGTTAAGTGTCTGACTTTGGCTCAGGTCATCATCTCACGGTTTGTGAGTTCAAGCCCCGCGTTAGGCTCTCTGCTGTCAGCACAGAGCCTGGAGCCTGCTTAGGATTCTGTGTCTCCTTCTCTCTCTCTTCCCCTGCCCTGCTTACACTATGTCTTTGTCTCTCAAAAGTGAATAAACATTTTTTTTAAAAATTTTTAATAAAAAATAATGTTTATCCTTATGCTAATGTCAAGACTATGTTATGTATAGAATAACATAGCTATTGTGGCTTATAGCTTATCAATAAAAGTTAAAAGAAAATTTTATAAGCTTTTAAAGGAAGGAAAAAAGGCCCTCCTTACCAATAAAAGAATAGGATTCAGAATGGCCTCAAACTACTCATCAGAAACATTAGTTACTAGAAAACAAGTACAGTCGTAAAAAAAAAAAAAAAGGGAAATTTACTTTGAACCTAGAATTCTATACCCAGCCAAACTATCATTTATTCATTCAACAATTTTTTGAGCATCTACTATGTGTTAGATATTCTGTTATTCACAAGAGATATAATGGTGAGAAAAACCAGAGTTAGTCCTTGTCCTGCTGGAGTTGCTAATCTTATTGGGGGAAATAGAGATAAATAATTACTCAAACAAATGCATAATTGCAACAGATATAAGTTCCACCATCTAGTACTGCCCACACTGACTTGGAGAAAAAAATACTATTCTATTAAAAATTGAGAAATCATGCCATAAAATGCCTGGATAATTTTGTTTAACCAAATGTTTCCTAAACTTATTTAAATGTGGAATTATGTCTCCTGCTCCTTTTCTACTCCCTACCCCTTCTTCTTCCCATTTGTATTCTTAAATTAATATTCTGTGGAACCAGTGTTCCCCCAAAACACATCGTGAGAAATGCTGGATTCCAGAGGAAAAAGCCATTCTTCTTGGCACTACCTACAAAGCTTTTTCACAATCTGACCTCAGCTTACTTTCCTCCCTTTCTCTGTCTCCACAAACCTTGCCCTTAGCCATTCTCCATTACTTGCCAGGCCCTGAACATGCCAACCACTCTGGCAGCAACTTGCCTTCTTGTGTGCTGTTTTCTCTGTGTGAATGTTTTTCAACACTCATTCATCCAGCACCAGTTGAACTCTTGCTATAGGCTGAACCACGTGTATGGGAGGGGTGCTGCTGGGGTGTGAAAGATGAAAACATGGCTCTTCCTTCAAGGGTCTGATATCTCCTGCTTCTGCTGTGTTTCTCTCTGGCTTCCAAACCCCAGTTCAAATGTTTCCTTCTCAGTAAAGCCTTCTTCAGTTGCGTTATGCCTCCTCATCCTCCATTCCCAGTGGCCAATCTCCTGACACATCCTACTGTGGTCCCATAGCATTTATTATACCATAATTGTTAATGACTTATTTGTATAATTTTTGCTGGATGCTCAATGTTTTTTGAATGAATATACTAATGGGGATAAAGATTGTCCCATACCTATTGTCCTTTCTTTACCACCCAGCCCCCCAGCTTCCATGGAACCCAGTCTCTATGTCATTGGAACTGCCTCTCCCTCTTTCTGCGTGAAAGTAAAAGTTTCTCAAGTCATTATCTCTTCTCTCTTGGCTATTTGCATATCTGCCAGCATAAATTACTTGCTAGGTTTAGAGAGACCTAACTTCATAAATAAAACTCCCTGTCTTTATTGAAAGAGACACAAAATTCATTAAAGCTTTGGTTTATTCCGAGTGTTATTTTTCTTTTAAGTAAGCAACAGTTGATTGGTTTTTCAACTTCCTCCTGATTCTTTCTAGCTTCAAAGCACGTTCATTCACCTGTCCTTGTAGTGAGGATCCTGTTTGGGTGACTACTCTTCCCTTGCATTTATACCAAGTTTGAAATCTAATACATTATTTTTAAGGGGAAGGTAATGAGGACTTAATATGAAAGTTGCAGGCAAATTGTAAGCATTATAAATGGCTACTGCTTGTCCTGTAACAATAGGCACACACGCCAGCTGTGAAGGAAACTGACATGCTGTACTCGGGCAGAAACACCGCGTGATAGGGAAACACAGTTCTTTGTTTGGATCCATTTCCTATGAGTGCGTTTCATATTAAATCTGCTCATGCCAGCCCCCAGGGACAATGTGCTTGCCCCTTAGTGAACGGCAGGAAAATATGCTGCTCTTCCAGCTGCACAGACCTCCTGATCATCAAGAGAACATATTAAGATCATTACCAGGAACCAAAAGGGAGCAAACAGAAGAAAAGCCTGGCTCCATCCTCTGATGATGGTCTAGTGAGTTGAAATGGTGCCTTACTGCTGTGGGTCAGTCACCAACCTTGACTGAAAAGGTGAGAGAAGAAAAAAAAAGAAAAGAAAAAAAAAGAGCAACAACAAAAAGACAACCTAAGATGGTTTGGACACGATATTCAAGGGACCTGGCCTTTTATGAGGCAGAGACCTCCTGAGTGCCTAAAAAGCTCTACTGGTGAGTAACTTCACCAGGTGGCTTTGCCACAGCTCAGTATTTTATGCCACCGAGAGGAGTTCCAAACACAATGTGGGTTAAGTGCGCTCTCGTGCTTGCCTCAGCAGGAAATGGCGGTGGTTAAACTTGGCCCGCTGAAGCCTGCGCTGCCCAGGGTTGTTGATTTTTGCTCCCCACAGCAAGTCTTTGGGGGCCAAACCATAAAGCTGACTTGTCATCTCGCTCTGAAGTTTGATTTAAACACTTACCTGCAAACGATGACCCTGCACGCGCACAGGCGCACAGCACACACTCACACACGAGCACACGCGCATGGCACAACAGGGTGGATGGGCTGACCGGTGAATGTGCTGTGAGAGGTACGAGGGAACTTATCTGGAGCCTCCTGCCCTGGGCAAGCTCTGTCTCTGTTTCCCTCAAGGAAGATAAGAAGGGATGAGAGAGCCTTTGGTTTATGTGTTAGCCCCTGTCTGCCTATTTTGCCTATCGGGTTTACTATTTAATTCTCATTGACAGATGTGGAGGCGGATATAGGTGAAGCCTCAATATCATTGAAAGATCACCATTTCCTCTATTATGGAATATTCCACTGCTCATGTGTGTCAATGGGGGGGGGGGGATATGATACTACCTGGAGAAATATGTCTCCCCTTGTGTGTGAAGCCTGAAGGAGTCTCCCCAAGGCAAGATGGGACCATAAACCTGTGGTTTAAAATTCCATTTTTATATTTTCCGGTTGAAACTATCTCTAGTTTCTAGACTGAGCTGTCAGAGACGGAAAGCTTATTCTCACGTGGTGATTTGATTTCTCTCCCGCATATGTGTTTGTATGTGTATTCATTTATTCTTTTCTCTTCTCTCATTTGCTCACAATAAATGTGTTCTTCTACACCTTGTCTTATATTCTTTCATGTACTTTAATAATACTGCTATTTCATTGAGGGCTTGGTAATTACCGTTCCTTCCCAAGTGCAGGCTAAAATCTTTTGGGGGAAGAATGTTTACAGTGCTTCTCAAAGTTAGCCTGCAGAAGAATTACCTGGAAGGCAATTACACAGATTCCTGGTCCCCACCCTCAGAGGTTTTGATTTGCACGTCTGGAGTGGGGCCCAAGAATTTACATTTCTAACAAGTTCCCAGGTGATGCTGATGCTGCTGGTCCCAGGACCTCAATTAAGAGCCGTACTGCCCTAGAAACCCATCATACAGGACTTTTCTGCTTACTTAGCTTCTACTATTTTTCCTCCCGAGAGCTCTCGAACTAGTCATGAAAAACAAGCTGAACTAGTCATCTTGTTGATAGAGGTGGAATTAACATTCTTGTCTCTGAGCTATGTATCAAATCAAGGACTATCGAGCTAATTCAACACTTCGAGTATGATTTGATATTTCAGATTCCAAATCTTTGCCAGTTTCAAATCGTTATAGGACTTTTACAATACGTTTTTGTCTATGGAAAGATGAAAAAGATTACCAGTCATTTACTTTCTTCCTCCCTCCCTCCTTTCCTTCCTCCATCCCTCTCTCCCCTTTTCTTTTTCTTTCCTACCTTCCTTCCTTTCTTCCTTCCTTCCTCTCTCCCTCCCTCCATCCCTGCCTCCTCCCATTTTCTCTTTCTTTCTTTCTTCCTTTCTTTTTTTCTTTCCTTCCTTCCTTCCTTCCTTCCTTCCTTCCTTCCTTCCTTCCTTCCTCTGAGGGTGTGGGCTTGAGTAAATGAATTTCCTGTTTCATTCTTTTGATTCCTGTAGTGCCTGTCATTTTTCCATCACCCTTGTTCCCATGTTCTTAGGGAAAGAGTGGCAATTGAGTTGAAAGGCTTGATACCTGTGTATTTAATGTTTTCCCCAATGAGATAATTGATGATTTTCCTGAATCTGGCTACAGAAAGCCATTTCAGCATGCAGTTTGTTTTTATGTTCCAGAGACTCACCAAGAGGCACCAAAGATTAGGGGAACAGAATTCTTATAGTCTTCATTAATGCTTTTCTGTGACAAAATGGACAGCTCTTTCAGGTGGATGGGTGAGGGGTGGGGATGATTAATACCATGGAGAGCAAAAAGGAAAGGAAAAGAGAGTTTTAGAGATAGTATATTCTCTCTAGAAGTCATAGAACATGTACAAATAATGAGAGTTCTGAAAGAGGGACAGACCTGGCTAAGTATTGTGTCAGGGAAGTCTGTGATCTCAGGCTATTAAATATTACCCAGCTCTTTCTGGCTGTCATAATTCAAAACTACAGTGACACCATGGTAGCTGCAAGTGGTAATCCTGCCTTTGCAGAAAAGACTGAGAAGAAGACAAAAGCTGGGAAAGATCAGAGAGCATAGTGGGTTGAGATAAAGAGGTTATCTCACTTTTCTATGAAGCTTCATGAAATACTCAGCTTGACCTCTGCTGTTAGATAATGAATTTCAGGGAAGGAAAATGGGGGAGTGTGGAGGTAAGGGGGGTAGTGGGTGGAGGAGAATGGGGGCCAGTGGTCAACATTTCCTGGATCTCCTGGAGCCCAGCTAAAAGGACTGGGCAGAGTTGCATTAAACCTGATTGGGAAACTCTGCTTAATACATTAAAGAAACAACTTGCAGAAACATCTACCTCCCTTCCTTCCTCCCCCAAACAGTAATGAGTCCAAATTGCTAATAAAACATAAAAACTCAAAGATGTTGTGCATGGGCCATTTTTCTGAGCTGGTTATTTTTTATGTCAGTTTTCCCACAGCTGTGAGCATGCTATAACTATCAACTTACCAAATGCCCCAGTTTAAATGAAACTTAAAAAGAATGTATTTAGGAACTTTATAAAGAAGGTAGGGAGAAAAACAGACAGGCAAGCTCTATCAAAAAAAATTTTTTTTCTCTTTGTAAGTAAGAGGAATTGGGAAGGATATGGGGTGGGGAATGGCTTGAACTGATAAGTCTCAGCTACTAGCGGTTGAGATAAAAGATAGAAGATTTATTCTTCTCCTTGCAAAGCCATTATTCAAATTGCGTTCAGCCTGAATGGTGTCTGATATAGTCTCACACATGTTACTGTGTGATCCAACTTCTGAGGTTAACTTACCCAAGTAGAATTAAGGGGCAAGTCTAAAGCACAAAGAAGAACAAAGAGTGTTTCTTATACCTTAAGCAAATACAAAATCCCAAATAAAGGTCACTCCACCCATGATGGCTTGAATGGCCTTAACTGTCTAAGGAAATGTACTTTTTGCTGTCTTTTTCATTGCCACCTCTCAAAAAATAACAAACAGTCCTATCTGGAAACGCAGGAACGTTGTTACAAGGAGCGATTGCCAAAAACTTAGGAAATAAACATGAAACGCATATGGTGGAGATGAAACTTGCATGTTATACCCAGAATTAGGAATTGAGTTCCATCATTCTGGGGCTCCGCAGCATCATTCAAGCTACAAAACACCTTAGGGATATTTAATGTTCTGTGCCCACTCCTTATAAGTGTATATGACTCAATATCCCCAATGAGTAATATGGCTGGTGGCCATACCACCTTCAGCTAAGCTCCAATAAGCTGAACCAGGCTGGGCTGGGTCCGTGTTCTTATGGGAGACCTCCAAGGAAACCCTGGAGGTGTCAGCGATGATTCAGTGGGTAGTTCCCCGCCTTGAGCCAGTCCCAAATCACATTTCTTTCCTGCTGTTAACGGGTCCTTTATATATGCAGGTGCAGCTTTTTTTTGAGAATCAGCCCCAAACCTATTCGGTTAAAAGAAAAAAAAAAGATTTTAAAAATATAAAAGGGTAGGGTGGCCCCCAAAAAAGGGAGAAGGAAAAAGGAAGGGAGCAGCAGAAGCAGGGGAGAAGTGATCCATTGCAGGCCACATACCCTTTCAAGAAACTCAGTGGTGCCCCTCATTTGACTGTATCGGGGCACGCTGGTCACAAATTGTGCTTCAACTGAGTGGGGGGTCATCAGGGACGAGATTTGGGGATCTGCTTTGAGGTGGAGTGTGAAGCAAGCATAGATGCTCTTGGGGTCCTACGGAAAGTTCTGACTTGCCCATGAATGACCCACTCAACACAAATCCAGAAGATTTTCATAACCTCATTCAAAGGTCTCAGAGGCATGCTGTCCCTGGGTGGACCGGCTCAGTCCCAGGGCAAGCGCTGCATTGCCAGTCAGAGCCATCAAGGATACATGGTCTGCAGCGTGTCTTCTGGTAAACACTTACCCTGCCCTTCTCATGGCTTGAAACTGCCACCGAGTTTTGTTGTTGGCAATTAAAATGCTACTATGTCCCTTTCTAGAAGCTGTTTTGAAGGTGTTTAAGTTCTTATCAAATGTTTTGAGGGTTTTGGAGTAAAAAGCACTTGTTAATATGCAAGAGGAACTGTGAATATATTTCCTTTCTTCAATTAAATACACTCAGGCAGCTTCTATCTATATTAAACCCAAGGATATGAGGGGCACCTGGGTGGCTCAGTCGGTTAGGCGTCCGACTTCGGGTCAGGTCATGATCTCACGGTCCGTGAGTTCGAGCCCCGCGTCGGGCTCTGTGCTGACAGCTCAGAGCCTGGAGCCCATTTCAGATTCTGTGTCTCCCTCTCTCTCTGCCCCTCCCCTGTTCATGCTCTGTCTCTCCCTGTCTCAAAAATAAATAAACGTTAAAAAAAAATTTTTTTAAGCCCCAAGGATATGAATAAATCTGCCTAAATATTTTCTTTGGGATTGAAATCATTTTCTAAGTAAATCCCATTGGATGATGTAAAAAAAATAAAAGAACAAAGATGAAACAGTAAAAAAAAAAAAAAAAAAAGAAATCTTTTCAGTATTACAAAAGAGAAAATTTTGTTTAGTTTATTTGTAAACTTGCAAAATATTTCTACGTTTGCAAATAAAATAAACAGTTTTCTATACAATTGTTTTTGAAGTCACATCCAGCCTGTCTCCCGAAAATGACAAAGCCCAGGAAACAAAAACAAATATCTCTTCAATAGACTTGAAATTAGCCCACATTTATATTTTTATTTGAGGGATGTGTTCGATTTTTAAAACACTGCAAGCAGGAAACATTCAATTCTTATTAACAGAATTTTCTAAGAGTTTGCTTTGCCTTTCAGAAGAAAAACAGTTACAGAGTGCAAGATAATTAAAGGTTTAAAAACTGCACGTCTGCTTTGTACTCACATGAAGTTAATCATACGTCTTCTTGAATGATCTCCCCAGCCTTGAATATTGCATAGTCATATACACAAATCAGACTTTTCCGCAAAATGCCCTATCATCAGGTTATATCACATTGTATCGCATTCACAAGGTGTCCCTTCCTAGGTCTAATGCCTGATCTCACTTTATACTGTTCGGTTTGGGTTAAATTTATTTGCTCACTTCATGCTAAGAGATGTATAAGGAAACTAACAAAAAGCATATCACATCTTTTCATTTGCAGAAAAGAAAAATAAGGGTTCTACATTCTAATAGGAGAGGTCACATCATACATTCTTTTTACATTGTCTGGGTTTTGAAAACATCTCAGGATATGTCAAGCTTTATTTCTTGTTTAGTGATCATTTTTATTATATATCTGTAACTATACAAAATTCTACCATAATGATGCCAATATGAAGGCAGAATTATAAAAATACAAAACAATCACAATAATCAGGGTACATTCGTGTTTTCCCCTGAGGTGTGGCTACAAAAGAAAAAGTATATTTACGATATAATCTTTAATAGACTAGCAAAAGGAGGACAAAATATAAAAACCTAAACAAAAAGGTTTACAAAGCGTGAGGTTTTCCTCTACACAGAGGTTGGGTGAAAACAGGCTTTATTCCCGCTAAAGTAATGGAATGTGAGAGTTAGGAAATATCCTGCTCTTTTTATTTTATGATATGATTTCAATCTATAGGAGAATCAAATTATATTGTTAGGCCTTAAGCCCTCTGAGGAATTGGGTTCTACCAGCGGTTGAGGATGTGGAGGGGCTCTGCAAATTCGCTGAAGTGCCTACATCCAGGGACCCCTGTTACCTTTCCTCTTTCAGGGGTCAGGGCCTTCTTTCTTACTGACCCTCAGCAGCTCAGGCCTTGGCCTCCACCCTGCCCTGCTCTGATGTCTCATTTGGTGGTACCCTTACCAACGTGCAACACAAGAAACGCACCAAAATGGCACACCGGAGCTTTTTTAGGCCAGAAAGAACACACCAGGCTTGAGGAACTGGGAACATTTTCTTGAAGGGGAAAGCACTTGATTTGAGCCTTAAAGGGGATTTAGTGGGGCGCCTGGGTGGCTCAGTCGGTTAAGTGGCCGACTTCGGCTCAGGTCGTGATCTTGCCGTCTGTGAGTTCGGCTCAGGTCATGATCTCGCTGTCTGTGAGTTCGAGCCCCGCGTCAGGCTCTGCGCTGATAGCTCGGAGCCTGGAGCCTGGAGCCTGCTTCTGTTTCTGTGTCTCCCTCTCTCTCTGCCCCTCCCCCATTCGTGCTGTGTCTCTCTCTGCCTTTCAAAAATGAATAAATGTTTTTTTTTGTTTTTTGTTTTTTTTTAAAAGAAGGTTTAGAACCCTGAGCCCTGGAAAATGTTTCAGGTAGAGGGACGAGTGTGAGCACACTTGTGGGTGTAGGAAAGGTCAGGATATACGGAGAGAAAGCAAACATGCCCAGTTTGGCTCTAGCCAAACCTTACAGGATACACGTTGGTGTATCCTATAATAGTGGTGATGATTCTAAAAATACAGGAAGCAACCAAATCACTGAAGAACATTTACTTCGATTTGCAATTGAAAGCTTGTTTTTTTTTTTTAATATTTATTTATTTATTTTGCAAGAGAGAGAGAGTTAAGTGAGCAAGGGAAGGGCAGAGAGCGAGAAAGGGAGAGAGAATCCCAAGCAGGCTCTGCACTGTCAGCTCAGAACCTGACATGGGGCTCGATCTCACGCACCGCCAGATCATGACCTGAGCTGAAATCAGGAGTCAGAGGCTTCACCGACTGAGCGCCCCCCAGCCGCCCCTGAGAGCTTGATTTTGAACAAGGGAATAAAATTATTAAAGCCCTGTTATGGTGGTATCCTGGAAAAGGAAAAGAGGACTGATGAAGTCTGTAGTTTAGTTACTAGCATTACACCAGTGTGGGCTTCTAGGTTTTTTTGTAAACGTGCCAGGGTTAATGAAGAAATTAACACGAGGGGAAGCTCGGTGCAACTCTTCTGAAAATCAGAAATCATTTCAAAATAGAAAGAAACAACAACAAAACATCACTATGGGACTTCATCTCCAGCACAGGACCTTCACGTTAGGGGCGTCAGGGGACCGCTTGGCTGTGGCCACAAGCCAAGCTCCTGGAACAGAGTAAAGCATTTGTTGTTTTGCTGTAAGCTCTGGAGGTCTGTTTCCTGTGTCAAGAATCTTTGTTTCTGTGATTTCATCTGCTCTTAGGGTCTGCTTCTTCCTGTGCCCTGCCATAAGGGTGTAGTTCTCAGCTGGGAGCCAGGCACTGCCCTGAGGACCCATGCACTGGGCGCGATGCAGAGCCCCAGCTCCCTGGGTCTTCTTCTCATGCTCTTTGTACCACCAGTTCTTCCCCCATCCGCCATCCTCTTGATGGCATCGTGAGTGTTCCCTGCCACGTGCGATAGTCAGTAAAATGTTTTGGGGGCGCCTGGGTGGCTCAGTCGGTTGAGTATCCCACTCTTGATTTCAGCTCAGTCATGATCTCAAGGAGCCCCGTGTCGGGCCCTGCACTGGCAGTGGGGAGCCTGCTTGGGATTCTCTCTCCCTCTCTGTCTGCCCTTTGCCTACTAGGGCCTGTGCGTGCACTCTCTCTCAAAGTTAATAGATAAAACTTTAAAAAAAAGAAGAAGAAAGCAAAATGTGTTTAAGACCATTCGGCCCATCTATTGAAGAGTGTTTGAGTTCATTGGCTTTTAATAGGTGATTTTAAGTGTTATCTGTCCATTAAGACTGTCTGCCTGATTCTGGGATTCTAAGTGCTGCTGTGTGTCTGTCATTGGAAATATTTTCTGCGGTGATGAATGCAGACTAAGAGAAGCTGACGGTTTACCCAAAAATAATATAAATGTGTTTCATCCATGAATGCTTACTTGTATACAAAGAGTAGGGCACGAAGACACATGCAGCTTTTATGAGGTAATTGTCCAAAGTTTCTTTTTAATTCTCTGTATCTCCCACGTGCTGTATAAAAACCTGAGGATACACATCAGTACGAGTCAAAATAGCAGAAGTTCACTGGTATAGAAATACACAAGTGTGTACGTATTTTTACGGTGTGTGTGTATTTTTTCCACCAGTCCATAAGAAGCCTGCTTTTTTGGATGAAGTTATAACTACATTTCCTGTAACCCGTTTTGGATAACCTGTTATCCAAAAGTGTGTACTAGATCGCTTGAGTTACTTAGTGACATTTATTGCGAAATGAATTCAGACACTTCCTATTTAGAAACATGTTTCCTGCTTTTCCATCCTCTCTTCTCAAAAAACATGAGGTTCTCTTACAGTTTGCTTTAGCATAAGCATAATTTGGATACCCTGGGCCAGTCTTTGATGTTGCTAGCTTCAACTAGAAAAGAGTGATCCTGATTGTTCAGATTGTCAGAGGAGAAGCAAGAGACTTTTGGCCTTTTTTCCTGTCTCAAGTACTTCTCAAATTCTGGTAGCGCTTGGGTTGCTCTGTTGCCAATCAACATGTGAGGGTCCAAACCAGGCAGAGAAGCCAAGAAAGAAGAATTGGGCCTTTCAGTTCTTCTTTGTTTTGTTTAACAGCAGCCCCCGAGGAAAAGCAACAAGGTGTGATGCATTAGAGTGTGAACGCGTCAATCAACTGCCTGGGTGTGTGACTTGAAGGCCAGGGCCCGCTGTGTGACCTTGGACAAATTACTTAACCTCTCTGAACTTGTGTTTCTTCATCTGTAGGAAAAAAAGGATACGAACTGCAGCCAGGTTTGCTTGTAGAATTTAGTGAGATATTGAAGGTTAACTCTTTGCACATTGCTCGGCATTTAGTAAGGACCTATTAACTTTTATTTTTATAATACTTCTTACACTTCTTTGTTCTTTCTTACCTCAAAAGTTCACCTATACCGCTGAACTGTACATTTGAAAAAGGTGAAAATTGTAAATTTTATGTTATGTACATTTTACTACAGTTAAACAAAAAAAAAAAAAAAAAAAGGAGAAGAGTTCCAGCCACCCCCGCCAACCAAATACAAAAATCACCTTCCAAAATAAAACAACATGCATCCAGGAGACCCAACAAGAAGAAAAGTTATGTGATAGAAAGGACACCAGACTAAGATTCAGAAGACCTGGGATCTAGTTAACTCTGTGTTCTTGACCAAGTTATTATACCTTTCTGGCCTCAGCTTTCCCCTTGGGAAAAGTTCTGGGGGGATCAAATGAGGTAACAGATTGCTTTACGACACGTATAAGTTGGCATTCTTGTGGCCACAGTCACTACTGCTTTTTATCCACTCCTAAGAACAGATCCAGGATGTTGTAGAGAAACGCAGGAAAAGGGTCCTGTTCATAATGCATTTATTTGGTTACAAAAACATCAGGGCATTTAATAATGGAGTATGAAATAGGCTCTGACAAATTCTGGCCGACAGAGTCTGGCCATCTTGACTCAGTTAAGGGGACATGCCCTGGACCCCAGCTGTTGTTTCCATGGGCCATTTCCAGTGCCCCTCGACTGACCTTGTTCAGGGCACAACTGCCACTCCCAAGAGCCCAAAGCCAAGAACAAATTCAGGGAATTAAATCAAGGAGAACCTCCCCGCCACCCAGGCCTCCCGGGGCTGCAATAAAGGGAATTCAGACTTGGGCATCAGACTCCTGGGGTGCATTTTTCTGCGGTCCCCCCAAACTTAAAATAATGATTGCAGCGCTTGGGGTCACAGACTATGCGGTTACCTGCACCCCCATGATTTCCCCCATTGCTCTTTAGAAGTCAGTATAGGTCATCTTCAGGGAAGGGACAGATTTATGTAGAGCCAATGCCACTGCTTTGTAGGGAGGTTTGGATTTACCCGGAATATAAGGATCCTCATAAAAACACCCACAATTTGACTTTTACATTTTAAAATACATTATTAAGTTTTTGAAATTTGAGTGGTAAATTTCTCAAGTCTTTCTCTGTCTCTCCCCTCTCCGCCCCCTCTCGAATCCAGGGCCTCCTGGGCCCAATATAATCGATATCATCACACATTCCAAAAGGACCTCCCATTTTAAGCTTGTCCCCCGATACCTGTGCTCTCTCGACAGTGGCTATTGGAAAGCAGCTCTTACAACCTACTGAGCAGCCCACATTCCGATCTGAAAGTGAGAAAAGCCCTCGAGCTATTAAAATCACATACATTAGTCAAGTTTATTGTTTAAAAACATGTTTCTGAATTTTCTTTTTCGTCTTCTCCCTGGCCTCTGAGACAAAAGAAGGTTTCCATCTAAGGTCCACGGGTAATTTCAATTGTATCATTTCTGCTAAATCTCAAAATTGGTAATGAATAAAGCAGAACCCCTTGTTGACAGGAAGGTTATCTCTTGCTAATAAAAACTGCATATATTTATCTGGGTGTTAGAACCGTGTTTCAAGTCCCCCATGAATAGCGACTGTAAAAGGCAAAGGTATCCAGGCAGAGAGTACCTGAAAGATTGTGGCCCCCAAAATCTGGGTGGCCCAGTTGGTGTAGCGTCCAACTCTTGATTTCAGCTCAGGTCATGGTCTCAGGGTTCATGGGATTGAGCCCTGCATCAGGCTCTGTGCTGACAGTGCAGAGCCTGCTTGGGATTCTCTCTCTCCCTCTCCCTCTCCCTCTCTCTCCCTCTCTCTCTCCCTCTCTCTCTCTCTCTCTCTCTCTCTCTCTCTGCCCCTCTCCCCCCAAAATAAATAAATAAACAAAAAAAAGAGTTTGGCCCCAGATAGAATTTTTTCTGAAACTCCTTATCTTTTGTTGCTGGCAAGTAAAATCTTCCAATGTTCTGCATTACAATAATTTCTGTCTTGGTATTTACAACTAGAGGGAAGAAGGAGGAGTGTTAGCAGGAAGGTAGTAGGGTATAAGAGGAACTATTCTCTCATTCAGCTGACTCTCTATGTTGCCTTCTAATCTTTTTCTAGGCAGAACACAGCCAGAACCCTGATTAGGTGATTTTTAACAAACGTGTAGTTCTTGGTCCTCTGAAGTGACTGTTGTACTTACACTGACTTCCAGGAATCTCCACTGCCTTCTTCCTGCTTTTTTCTCCCACCTCACCAGCTACCCCTCCTCTGCCCAGCACTTACTGTAAGACTGTCCCGCATGACTCAGCTCTGAGACTCACCCAGTCTGTGGCTTTAAAGACAGTCAATCAGAATTGATTCCCAAGGGACATCTTCACTCCTGACCGCCTGCTGAGCTCAGACAGTCCCACCTCTTTGCCTTCCTGATTTCTCCATCTGTGTGTCACTAGATACCTCAAATTTAACTTGTGCAAAGCAAAACTCTTGACCCTTCTCGAGCCGTATGCAATACCAGGCTTCTTCATCACGGTTAATAGCAACAGCATTTACTCATTTGATGGGATTGAAAATACAGTCATCCCACATTCCTCGTCTTCCGCGCTCCTGTGGCCAACTCAGGTAGAGCTACTGGCTGTCCCTCAATCTGTCCTAGCTCTGCCCTCCTCCACCGTGTTGTCTGCTGTCAGCCTGGTGCCAGCCTTCATCACCACTGGCCCAGACAATTGCAAAATCCCTTCCCTATTCCCCAAACTTGAATTCTTACTCTCTGACAATCCATTTTCCATGTAGCAACTAATGCCATTTCTTTAAAATAAAAATCAGATCATGTCAGTCCTTCCTTTAGACTTCCCAATGGCTTTTCTCTGCCTTAAAATGAAATAGAAACGCTGTTGTGGCCAGCAAGACCCCTCCCTACTTCTTCCAGGTTATCTCTTTCCCCTTTCCTCTTCCCGGTAACGGCCTCCTTTCTGAGTAGGGAACACCCCAAGTCTTTTCCCGCCTCGGCAGTTATCCAGGTTGTTCTATCTGTACACCTCTTCCTCCGTATCCACGCCCACACCTCCATGTTTCAGTATTCAATTCTCAGGCAAAATGCCATCCCTTTAGAGAGGACTTCCCTGAACACCTTACCTAAAAGACTTCACCATACCAACATCCCTTCTCATCACCATGTTATATTTTCTTTGGAGCCATTTTCACCATCTATAATTTTTTTTTTATTTAATACACACACACACACACACACACATACATATATATTTTTAAGTTTTTTTGTTTATTCTGAGAGAGACAAAGACAGTGCAAGTCGGGGAGGGGCAGAGAGAGATGGAGAGAGAATCCTAAGCAGGTTCTGCACTGCAAGAGCAGAGCCCAACGCGGGGCTCGGACCCATGAAACCAAAGATTCAGCAGCATCCTTATACCAAGACAGTCCCCTCCCATCTTCTCGCCTGGTGTCTCCAGTGCCACCATAACTTATGATTTTGCATTTCCTTGAATCGTCAGCATATACAATGGAGCACATTTGCCTTTATCAGCTAAAATCTTTTGTAAGATGAGTGGAAGCCCGTAAAGAACAAAAGGGCATCGGGAAATGCAAAGAGAGGTGTTGAAAGGGGAAACGAGATAGAAACCAAAGGGTCCCAGTTTTGCTGTGGTTTGGCCAGGTCGAGATACCGGGTAACGCCATATAGCCTTTGTTAAAATACCAGAAACTCTGACAGATTAAAACGGAGCTGGCCCAGACTAAGTTATGAGGCCTTCTAGGCTCAAAACCATCTGACCCTGTGGAATTGTGCCACCTTACAATACCATGCATCATGGAGACTGTTTCGGTTTGGGAGAAGGTATACATACACTCACGCACCCAGCAGCATCTCGGATTTGAGACGAAGAAGACTGTGGGTTCAACTATGAGAGGTCAACAAGAAGGACATTTTTTTTTTTTAAACCTAATGGAAAGGGCAATTCGCTGGCAACTATAGATTATCTATTTCTGAAAATATCCAGAACTTTCAAGAGGATTAGTACCCCAAGATTCTTTTATTCAAAGATGAGAATCATGAACAATGACCAATATCCCTTTATTACCCAAACTTGGAGGCTTTCCTCTTCTACCAACACAAAGCTCCTCTGAGTCAATGGGTGTAAAATTTCACCAAGTATCAGAACGAAATGGGCGCGATGGCCTCTGGCTTAGAGGGTCGTAAGTGACCAAAGAAACGCCTAAGTGTCCTCTTTCGTCTTGTCATCTCTGTCATTATTTTTCATGTTCACTGCCCTTGGTGTCCTGGAACCTCCATACCTCCTTGGAAGCATTATTTTCCCAGACATTCAGCACCTACCAAGGTTTTTTCTTTTGTCTGTTCCTTGGAATTGTGTGTGGTGTCTGTTTTAATAGTTGTTTCAGTGCCACCGTGACCATATTGATATGACAGAGAGTTGGTCAAACAAATTATACAAGGACTATCATTGTAATTCAGACACTTAATTCCTACTTAGCACTGGATGCAGTCCTTGATGACTCACAGGTCATGATCCTCATTCCCCTTCATCCATCATTCGAATTTTTGCGTCTGAGGAGGGACTGGCACTTTCACATCTCAAGTGCTCCTGGCACTTGACAAGGATAAAAATAGAAGACTTCTGAAAAACTTTAAAACATCCTTTGGAGAAAGGGAGGGGTAAAGAACCCTTGAGAAGGGGACCCTGTGCAGACTTCCGCACCATTCTGTAGTACACAGAACCGACACGACTCTTGGATGTTCAACTAAAGTTCTAGAAGATAACCCAGTTATGCCAAAGGTGTGGCGGGCTTGTACCGTGCAACGCACTCTTCAGCGACTACTGATATTTCTTTCCCTTCCCCAAAGCACCCTCCCTGTGATTGCCACATCAGGAGACTGGGAATATTGCAAAGTAAACATCTGGAAGCATTGATAGTAAACATAGGAGAGAAATGCCTTGCTAAAACCAGCTACAGGTCAGGAAACTCTAATCTTATCAGGGGTTCTGGGACCATAATCCCATAGACCGTTTAAACGGTGTTATGTCGCTGTGAATATGTGTTTTATTTCCATCCATCGGAGGCATCCTGTTTTGGAAAAGCCACTATAGCCGATTTTTATAGGCCTGATGATTTTAGAGCAGATTACTATGCTTTTTACCTTAAAAAATAAGATGTGAAAGAGGACCGCAGCCCCTTTATAGCCTGAATTATAGGGAAAATATACCCATATTTATTTGTGTTTTCTTTTACCTATTAATTCATTTGTTTGTAAAATTTCTGTGACCACAGGATGACCAGCTAGAATTCAGTCTTTCGTGAAGTGTGGTCCATGGATCACTAGCATCAAACTCTCAAGAGTGTTTTGCTTTAAAATGCATATGCTTGGGGTCCTCCTTGACGGTTACAATCTTTGAGGTAGTACCTGGAAATCCGCATCGTAATCTGTTCTCCAGAGATTCTGAGGTCCAGCAAATCTGAGAACCAGTGAGCTAGAAAAACAACCTAGGTCAGCAGATTATAGTGCCAGGACCGGGGTCAGCCTTGCAAAGCATCGAGATTTCGCTGCCTGCGCCTGCTTTTCTTGACCTGTAAAAGAGCCTCGCTTGAAATTGCGTACAAAGACAGCATGCTTTGTTTTCTTGGGGACTTTAAACCTGGGCTCCATGGTTAAACGGAGAGTTCGCAGTTTTCGTTAGCATCTCAAGGAGGCTTGTTGCCCAAGAAAGATATGTTCCAACACTGGCTTAAAAGCTTGCTTTCCAGTTTGGGTGAGGACTAAGCAAAAGGAATTGGGCACTCCCATTGGCCCAGATGGTGCCTGGATCTCACATTCCTTCCCATTTCTATTAATGTCAGAGGAATTCTGAAGTTTATGAAGAATGAGAAGGTTTGGCTCTTTTACTCCCAAACGTAAAGACCGTTTGGACATCACAATATTCAGTTTTCCTCTCATAGGAATGGAGAGGACAAGACCAAGCTGTTTATGAATCCCACAGTACAATACTTCTAGAAAGACAGACACCCATACCAGTGTGTATGAAAATGTCCTGTGATCCTTCTCTTAAAATTCAAAGCTAAATTTCAGCACGCACGGCAAGACTGACTGCACTTCTCTGCTTGAGAGTCTGGTGTCAGGACAGACCCCGCAGTCGTGCCTGAGCCTATGAGGGGCCATAGAACCTGGACGTGGGCTTGGAAACCAAAATATAACGTCAGCAGTTTTCTCTTTCATTTATTCCCTCTTATCAAAACCAACTTTGTAACTCAGGGACTCTGTTCATAAAAACATAGATAATTTCATTTGGAAGGCCCAAGAGCTTCATGCTTGGGGTTCAAAAAAAAATTCTTCTTATCCCCTCCGGGCACAAATGTCGGAGGGCTTGCACTCCTTGCAAACCCTCCGAGTAAATCAGTGCTGGGGAGCCTCTCTGCTCAGAGGACCGGGAGGTCAGTTACTAAATACACACAGAGCCCTGCAGCAGGAGTCTCTGGGAAGAAAAACACAACCGCAAATACAACTCCTGACTTTAAGCCTTCCCTTTTATTTTTAATATGCTCAAAACCTCTTCAAATTCATTCTTACTTTTGTAGGTTTTTTTTGAAAATTTATTTAAAGATGTCTAATAATGAAAATCACCAGTAGAGTGTATTTTCAGGGGTATCATCCAAACAAGTATAATTTTTTTTCAGAAAGCCCTTTTGTGCAACTGCAAAGTATTTGGGGGCAGCTATTCAGAATGAAGACACTCCAATACTTTGAATTTATAATATGCAAGGGAATACCATTGTTCACTGAGTGTGAAAGTCCCCACGGACTGCTTTTCCAGACGTGAATACTCGGCAAAAGAGGCTCGGGTTCTGGCAGGCACACGGTTTCCCCCACGTGAAATGAGGAGACCCACCAAGAAGCAAGGACCCTGGCCGCCAGCAGCGTGCGGTCGCCGGGAGACCAACAGGTATTCACTTTGCAGCGTGAGTTCAGCATGGCCCCTGATGAGATTTCACGAAGGTGCTGGAGCCCAGGTGATTGGTGAGAGGCAGGCAACACCATCCTCTCACCCGAGAGGGGTGACCACCTGCATTTCTAACTCTTTGAGGTGATGCCATAAAAATGCTTCG
The DNA here is from genome assembly GCF_027475565.1 of Acinonyx jubatus. Classification (NCBI taxonomy): domain Eukaryota; kingdom Metazoa; phylum Chordata; class Mammalia; order Carnivora; family Felidae; genus Acinonyx; species Acinonyx jubatus. Next base: position 48,191,857 of record NC_069383.1, on the reverse strand, counting down.
TTCTTCTCTGCCTCTACTCCAGGCCTCCTCCTTCGGTAAATCTCTCTGATCAGAATCCTGAAGCTGGAAAGACCCCCCCCCCCCTTTCCCATCCTGATCACCAGGACCCAGCATGCTGCTTCCTTCTGCCCACACGGATTAGCCAGCTCATGAGGAACATCTGGGTCGTGGAAGGTGTTAGTGCACTGAGGGGTCACAGTCACATCCCTGACTTTGGCATCAGGCAACTTTTAGCTTAATTCTCAGCTCCACTGGGGTTTGTAGACAGGTTACTAAATCCTGAGTCAGTTTCTTCCTAATATGGGGATAATGGGAGTGCCTCCTTCATAGTGCATAGTGGGTATGGAGAGGATGAAAAGAACTCACGTCTGTGGGACATCTAACATAATGCACGGCACAGAATGTGCTCCATGAATGTTGGCTGATGATGAATAATATGTATGCATATATTCACATGTATGTGAGTTTCTATGTATGTATCCATGCATGTATGTATAATATAGAAGTGTGTATACTCATGTGTCTACACTCATGTATCATATGCACATATACATATGTCAGTAAGACATATATGATAGCTACAGAACGAGGAAAAATGTATCAATTTCCATAAATTCTAACAGAATGGATAGAGAAGGTCGTAATCTTCACATTTCACGCAGAAAACAAATAGAGTGGGGGAAGACTAGAACAGCAAGCTAAAGGGCAGGACATTGAGAAGGAAAGACTGGCGACAGGTGACACTTCCAAGGAAAAGCCCAGTCCGTTGCAGGCACCACCTCTCTTCCCCACAGCTGGCCAGATAGACCTAGAGTTTCCCCCCCCTTATCATTTCCCTAGTCCTCCCGATGCTCAGGAAGGACGCGGAGTAGTAAATTTCACCCCTGAGGCCCAGACGAGGAGAGGCAAGTGGGGCCCCTACAGCTCAACATCTGAGCAAGGGTCGTAATGCTGACCCGCACGTGCACAGCCCCAAGAGGAAGCACCTCCTTAAATTCTGAACCCTGTGCACCGTACCAGCTTCACCCTACACTGGCCCGGTCACCACACCTTGTCCAAGGGACCGGGGGGAATTTGGTAGATTACCTTTCTGAACCAAGGTTATCCACAGAGCCCGTGGCAGAGGCCTCTTTCTGTCACTTCCTTTGCTGGTCCACGTCTCCCAAGCGGGACTGCTCCTCAGCCAGTCCTGTTCTGCTATTATGTGCCGTATCCCAGCCGCACTCAACACCCAACATGAATTCACTGCAGTGTGGCAACACCGGCAGGCTCTGATCCTGTCTATACCTTTACCTACAAATTTCTGACCTCCTGTCCTCCGCCACTCTTTGGTGTGTGCCTTGACTTGTAGGGACTGCTGGTTAAAGCCGACACCACCATTGCTTTGGAGATGAATGAGTCCTGGTGGAAGCCTCCCTTTCCTGAGGGCACTTCAGTGCCCTGACCTCTGGGAGAATATTCGGTCCCCTTACCTGAAGTTTCAGTTCCCCTGGATGCTTCACGTAAGAAACTGGAGAAAACAGTCATAGCGTCAGCTGTTCCGGTACAAAACTTCAGGGTACCCATGCTGGCATCGCGGCCATGTGGATCCAGGAAAAGGGGAGCAAAAAGGATCTAGGCCCTTCAAGAAGGAATGGCATAGTGCAGGGATAGAGAAAGGCAACCAGAACATTTCCTAGGATTTTTCTTATGATTCTAGGTTTTCCAGTTTCCAGATCTCCAGGAAGCCACAGAAAAAGATCTAAGGATGCAAAAGGGAAAGAGGACTTTGGGGGAGGGGAGATATTCAGGGAAGACAGAACAGCCTATGCTGCCAACACACTCCTAGGCCAGTCACATTTCCTGAGGACCTACTATGTGTGAGTCAGGCACTTGCTAGGTGCTCGGGATGCTGGGATGGGTAAGGCCAGTTCCTGCCCTGAAGAAGCTAGTGTCTCGTGAGGAAGACAGGCATGGAAATAGGTACTTTCCATAACTGGCTTGTGGCTGGAATAGAATATCGTCCAGGATGCCATGGGAAACTAGAGAAACGGACAGTCCTACCCCAGTGTGATAGTCTGGCAAGGTGTTCGTGGAGAAAGTAATGCCTGAGCCGAGGAGCATATTCATTCATTCACCATTCATTCATTCAACAAATATTCATTGGGCATCAATGGCCTTTCAGACGCTGTGGTAAGTTTGAATGATACAAATGACATATACTGTTGGGGTTTTTTATTTTATTTTTTTAATTTTTTTTTAACGTTTATTTATTTTTGAGACAGAGAGAGACAGAGCATGAATGGGGGAGGGTCAGAGACAGGGAGACACAGAATCCGAAACAGGCTCCAGGCTCTGAGCTGTCAGCACAGAGCCCGACGCGGGGCTTGAACTCACGGACCGCGAGATGACGACCTGAGCCGAAGTCGGCCGCCTAACCGACTGAGCCACCCAGGCGCCCCTGTTGGGTTTTTTTTAAATGACATATACGTTTTAAAGATGGAGAAGTTAGGGGAAACTGCTATGAGTAGGCAGCATCAGTGATAATACTTGAGAGCTGATCGAAGGGCTCTCATAATCTCTCCATACCCACCCCTAAGTTCCTGATGCCTCCACCATTAGAAATGCATTCCTTTGTCCGAGCCACGTTTAACATTGCCACTTCAGAACTTTACAAGTAGGTCTGGCCACAGCAAAGGGCAGCAACTTGCCTGAGAGGACTTGGTGCCGGGCCTGGGTTGCAGGGGTTGCAGTAGGTACAAGACAAAAGTAACCAAGGGTGGCCCAGTCTCTTTTTCTTCCAGGGAGTGCCAGGAGCTGGCTTAGCAGGCCCAGCCATCTAAACCAGCCGATCCAGCTAGCACAGAGTTAGGATGCCTGCTTCACAGGTTCACCCAGACAGCCCCTCAGCCTCTGTCCACTGTGAAAACACGGGACACCCAAGTTGAAGGGAATGCTGAATGACACCACGTGGGTGTGCAGTGGTCTGTGACCGGAAGGTTCGCTGGAAGCAATTTGCAAAGGAGGCCTTAGAAAACCACCTGGATGGTTATTGTAAATTAAAAAAGGAAGAGATGCCACTTTTTTCTGAATAATTTTTAATACTAGGTTTATGGCTGGGTACATGTGATAGTCATTACAGCTTATTTAACTCTGAAATTATCTGGCCCCTCAAACTCCCCTGGGACCGAAGGAATCATGGGTCAAATTTTAAAAACAACGTCTGAAAGAAGATGATATGCCTTTCCTTAAGGAGAATGAATTCAAACCTATAAGAGAAAAAAAAAAAAATAAAGTCCGCTCTCTCTAGGAAGGATCTCTATCGTTTCTTATGTTTGCTGTGTGTTTTCAGGCGTTTGAGCTCAGAAATTCACCCAGGCACACAGTTTACTTTAGTCGGCCCTTGTGCCCTTCAGTCCTGCCATCCAAGCTGCGCCTTTTCTAGTGGGGTTGTTTTGGAGATGGTCCAAATGCATTCTGAACCCTGAGCTCAAATCTCAGAGGCTTCTACTTCTTTGGAGCCGAACATTTCATCAGGAGCTGGGAGTATGGGAGTGAGTTACACAGAACAGCTGCGCGGTACCCACCACCCTCTCCCCAAGGATGACAAGGAAAGGAGGGTGTTGCAAGCATTCCTGAGCAAGCCAGCTAATCTGGAGGCCGAGCCTGCTGGCCGGGAGCTACTTTCAAGAAGGCTCCCGCTGGAATTACAGCATCTCACAAGTCCTATCTGCAAAGTCCTCCTTCTTCGGATGAGTGGCTAGGACATGGAGGGGGCTGCGGGGCGGGTGGGGGGGCGGGGAGGGAGAGTCAACGAGAGGGCCAGATGGGTGAAAAAGGAAGCTCTGGAGTTGGGGGGAATTTCCTTTTGGGAACAGGATATTCTCTATCATTAGCTGCTCACAGGAAGGAAAATGGGAAAGAAGGGTTTCTTTTCAAGTGGGGAGAAACCCAGCAGCCAGTGAACATGCCTGATTTGGAATGGCAGGGCCGGGTACTTACGTTTGGACCGGCAAGTGCAAATGTAAATACTCAGACCCCTTTGAACTCTGAAACTGTTTGCAGCTCAGGCCAGCACTCCAGCGAAGTTTTATTGGAATGCCATTGTGTCCTGGCACCTTATTGCTGTAGAGGCATCGTCGTCAGGTACAGGGCTCTCAGAGTCTGGCTGGGTTATAGAAGCTCTGAACCCCTTGGTCGCACCACTCACTGATCAGAGGCACACTCACCGTCTTGGAACCTCCCAGCCAGCCCCTTCCTCCTCTTGGCAGAAGCGAAGATGCTGTGTTTCAGAAGTCTGTGCCTGGCTTTGGCCAAAGCTGTCATTCCCTTTGTTACTTACACAGAAAATGTATTCCCTTTATGTCATCTTTACCTAGAGCGCAGGGTCCCTTTTACCTATTTCACTGGAAAAAAAAAAAAAAAAAAAGGACAGGGACCCTCTTTCTAGCAGCTTCACCCTGCCCCCCATGATGTTGTCTAAGAAAGATCCTGGACGGAGCATTTTCCCATTGAGGTTACAGGAAGACGGCAGTTTGGAAAACTTCTACCGCATATCCATTTTGAGGTGTCTCAAATAATAACGTAAAGAAAACATTTAAATACAAAAGCTAAGGTGAGGATGGCGGGGGGGGGGGGGGGGGCGGGGGGAGAAGGCAAAAGCAGACTCCTTAGCTTTATATTAACCATCATGGTCAATGGCTCCTGTGAAAGGGAGACGGTAGTTTATATAAAATCTTGTCAACCTACCTCGAAGTGGAAAGAAAGGCTCATAGGAGTGATTGAAGAGTTTGTTTTATTTATTCCCTGCATCAGAAGAAAAATCAAGAGCTGCTTGGCAAGTCAGACGTAAATGAGTTATACAGGCCACTGACATGGTGGACCAAACTTTATAACAACCACATTTGCCGCTGTCAGGCCACAGGCTTCAGTGGCGCCAGCTGTAATTACGGCTGATCACCTTTAATTCAGAGCTGCCTGCCTTGATAAAGGTGTCACAGCAGCAACTGTGGCATCAGCATCAATTGGGGATGTCATGCTCCAGGCAGACGGCTGGAGAAAGCTCTTCCCCACCCCAGCCCCCAGGGTCAGGCAGACGGCTGGGCAAACCTTGCTTTTTAACTCTTCGCCCTGAGTGCGGCAATATTCCCTGAAGCTGTGATTTAAATTCCAAGGGACTCAGATTAACAGCCCTGTCCCCAGCAGCAGAGATCTTTAATAAACGGAGAGATTTCTCTGAACTGTGGAGTTTAGGAGTTGGGATCCTCTCCGCTTGGCAACAGGAGACGATACAAATGTTTGTAGCACCTATTCAGTTCATGGGTCACAAAACCAATGAGAGGCAATAGACTTTGGCAAAAGCTATGATTATTTTTGAAAAAAAACCCAAAAAACAAAAAACACAACCCCCAAACCAAAAAAAACAAAAACAAAAACAAAAACAAACCTTGCAACCCCACGCCTTTCTTCTGCTTTTGTGGTATTTAAAAAAAATTCTAGTGAACTTCCCATTTTTTCAAAATCACATTTTTTTCTCCCTTTTTTTAAGGAGGCATTGAAGGGTGAGAGGAAGATTGAAGGGAGAGAAGGTAGGGTGAAAAAGTTGTGCTAACAAAGCAGCGAGTCTCTGGACTGTTCTAGGTAAAGTCCTGGGCAGAAGTGTGAAGTGAAGGATAGAATCTGCAGTTAAAAGGGCTTCACTGCTGTTAGTGATGTTTGACTCCCCCCCACCCCCACCACCCCAGGCTGGTTTATCCTCACTCTGTAATTAAAGGAGAGACACACATACTGTTTGTTCTCCCTGTATCCTTTTAAACTCACAGACAGCCCCACCTGCACTGGTCCCCCCCCCCATCCCACCCCACCCCCAGCAGGTAGAGGAACGGATAGCTTGTCTTTCATTTTGAGGATGGACGTGTTTTAATTCCCTCTTCCTTGGACAGCTCACCTGAGAGTGGGGTGCTAATCTCAGAAAGACAAGCTTTGTGTTTTGCGACCAGGGAGGGGGGCCTTTTCCCTTCTGCCCAGCACAGGCCGGGGGAGAAGCCACTATGATTTCCCAGTTCTTGATGGCTTCAGACGCAGGCGCGTGTTTGGCCCCAAAGTGGGGCTGCCCTTGCTGACAGGGAGGTCAGATGTGAGAAATCTCTGGAGGGCCGGTGGTTGGCATCCAGTGACAGAAAATCCCATCCAGCTCCAGGAAAAAAAAAAAAAAAAAAAAGGAGCCTTGAGCAATGGAAACCGTGCCACCTGAAGGAAAGCTTGGGCTGGGGACCTGTCTTGGTTGGTCAAGCCCTGTCCTTCCAACCTGATGGTTCACCCACTGGGACTCCACCTCTGCTGGTGTCTCCACTCCTGTTTCCAAACGCGGGGCCTTTTTTTTTCTTCTTCTTTTTTTTTTTTGTAACCAGCATATTGTGTTTAAATCGGAACCAGTGGACCACAGAACCCCCGGTCCCTCTCTGAGTACGAGGCAGCTGTTGGGCCCTCCCCAGGCGGCACTGTTTCCCCCTCTGTTTACTCGTTTCTAAGGGCAATTGCACCACGAAGGCTCCCTGAGTCTGGAACTCGGCCTGGGGCTGTTTTGGTTACATTGAAGTTTTTGCTTCAGTTCTGCCAGATTTAAATGGTGACTTCACCAGCACTGAGCTAAAAAGGAGAAGGGGGAGGAGGGCGAGCCCAGGAGAAAGAGCGAGCAAGTGAGCGAGCCGGAGGGAGAGAGCCAGAGCTAGGCGCAAGAGAAGGGCCAGCGCATTACATCATCGCTTGGCCTGGAATCAAGTGGGAAGGATATGACTCACTCAGGCTAGTTAAGCTTTGGCTCAAATTCTACACACACTCATTCCAGAGCTCTCATGTTCTGCACCTCAGGAGGGAATTCAGCCTCAGTGATGTCCATGAGGTTTGTTTTTAATTTTATTTTCTTTTTTCCCGATTTTATAGAATTTTTTTTGCCCCTACCACCTTCTTTTCTCCAGTCTTCGTTCCCCCTCCTTCTCTTCTTTTTCTTCCCCTTCTCCCCTTTCTGCCCGTCTTTGTTTCTCCTCTTCTTCCTTCTCCTCTTTCCCCAGCCCCTCCGCTCCTCTTCGTGTCCCGAAGAGGCATTTCTTTTCACTTTGATAAGAGTTTTTGTTCTAGCACAGCGACCTGAATGAGTTGAACCGAGGCCGGGGTTGGGCAAAAAAAAAAAAAAAAAAAAAAAAGGCAGAGCAAGCCAGAGCGACAGGAGCAAAGAGGCCACAAATAAAAAGCGAAGCGAGAAAGAGCAAACTCGGGCGAAGTTTCTTTGCGGCGGTGTCGCTCCTAATCGGAGGAGACAGGGAGAGAGTTAAAACGCAGGAACCAATCGCTTCAATGGTGATGTAATGCAAGAACCGCAGGGTAGTTAAGTAATGTGAGAGCAAGGGGGTCAGGGATGCAAAGCATTTACCTGCTCTCAAGGGGTTTTCAGTTTATTATCAATTGCAGTGACTGTAACTAGCTTCAGACTGCAATCTCTAATTATTCACAGACGCCCCTTTTTTATCTTTTATTATTAAAAGTGAAACTATATTATGGTATTTAAAAAAACATGATATTATCACAGCTGTGTATTATTTTCCACCAGGATATTCTCCCTCTCTCTCTCTCTCTCTCTCTCTCTCTCTCTCTCTCTGTGTGTTTCTTAAATGGCTCAAAACGGTTGTCTTTTCAGAAGGTCGAAGTGAAGTGATGGCGTGGGGGGGGGGGTTGTGCTTTCTGAGTGTAACTGGTGAATTGCAAATGCCTGGGAAAGGATTCGGTGTGGGGTGCTATTGCATTTATTATTAAGAATAGACTGTAGGCTTTTACAGGAATAGATGCCGAACGGCCGAGGTAGCGGCTGTCTTTTGCCCATTATTTCAGCTCCTGTGAACAGCGCCTGTGCCTTTGCCTGAGGATTTTAACTTTCTGTTGTTTTATGTGACAACTTAAGCCAGTGCTATCGCTGGGACTTCTGTGTTCTTGAATTAATTTTAAGGTGATATGCCGGGGTTGTGGGAGAGATGATGAAAACTTCCTGATTGATTTGTCTGGACCCAGCCAGTTAATGTTGGCGAGTCAGGAATTAACACTAAATAAATGGAGAGAAGGGCAGACGATGCTGTTCTTAATGCTTCCAGGATCTTGTGTACCCAGAGAGAGAGGCTTATATTTTGAAAATTACTACCACATTTCTGTGTGTGTCATAAAATATATTTAATGCTGTGTTGCACTGCTCAGGCTGAGAACTTTCTGAAACCATCCGGCATCATTATATAGTTACCAACTGAAGCCCTCTACAACTAGAGACCCGGCCCCCCTGAGAGCAGTCCTGACTCCTGGCTACTCCAAAACTTCTCTTTGCTCATTTCACTGTGATCATCATACAGTGAGATGCATAATGAGGCCTGGGGCATGTATCAGAGAGGTGTTTACGTTTATTTGCTGACTGCATGTTTTGCATATAATTGATCGTGACTTTTTAAGGATCTTCTTCCCTCTCTCCTTTTTTGGGCAGTGATGGAAGGGGCAGGGAAGGTAGAGGTAATTTTTGGAAGCAACAGCATGGTGTGGTGGAGGTCAAGAAGCCTGAGTGCAAATCCTGATGACCTTGAGCAAATCACTTAAAGCATCTGGGCTTCATTTTGAAATGAGGGAGCAGACAAGGTGGGCTGTAAGCCCCTCCCCCACGTGTGGAACCAATCTGAGATGGTCTCCGAAGTCCCTTACAGCTGGAAAGTTCTGTGTCTGTGTCTGTGTCCGTGGTCTGTAAAAGTTTTGCTAAAAGGTATTTGGCATAACCTTTCAGAGGAAAGTACATTTGAATTCAAGATGCATTCGTGCCTTCAATGAATGGAGGAGGGTGAGGAGAAACATGTCTTTCTCCACTTTGAAGATCGTTTTTTTGTTTTTGCTTTTTGGCATGATGATTCCTCTTGCGAAAGCCTGGGTTTTCAGATGCTACCTGCAAGGGGTCCTCAAAGAGAGATGATTATGTAGGTGAGTCTGTCAGAAAGAGTGGCAGAATAGCGAGGGAGAATTCACTGATCCTGCAAGTTTCCCAGATGCATAAAATGATGCTGAAAGTGCAGCAGACATGTATGTTTCATTCACTCATAGTGATACAGAACAGTATTTGTAATGAATTTATTCCCCCCAAAAGATTACATGATTCTTTGATATGTTTCAGTAATTTTATTTAAAAACATTTTTTTAAGTCTTTACTTATTTATTTTGAGAGAGAGAGAAAGAGAGAGAGAGAAGGAGCGGGCAGAGGGGCAGGGAGAGAGAGAGAGAGAGAGAGAGAGAGAGAGAGAGAATCCCAAGCAGGTTCTGTGCTGTCAGCCCAGAGCCCAATGGAGGTGGGGGCTTGATCTCATGAACTGTGAGATCATGACCTGAGCTGAAATCAAGTGTCAGATGCTTAACCGACTGAGCCATCCAGGCTCCCCAGGTTCAGTCATTTTAACACAAACTCAAGTTTTTCGTTGAGATTACAGGCTACATTTTAAAACTTCAGAGAATATGAAAAGCAAAATTTTGTGCTTCTTAGAAAGATGATTTTCCCAAACAATATCCCCATTCTTCAGCCAAATTCCAGGGCCGTGGCCTTATTGTAAAGTATTTCTGGACCAGGCTTAATTGTGCATAGGGAGAAGGGCCACAACTATGCCTATCTGGGGGGAAGAATTATCCGGAGCTGAAACAAAACCACCGGTGAAGGTTATTAGTCATTGTGCAAAGTTTGATGAGTGCCAAATGTGTGCTTGAGACTCTTCAGGAATAAAGAGGGCATGATTTCTTTTTTTAGAGCATTACAATCTCTGTTGACTTGGCTCTGAGTTGTTCACCCATAATCAGAAATGTCCTGCTTACAACTGACAGGGAGGCAGGGCAAGGAGCGTGAGCCCAGCCATGCTCTTGGGTGAGAGGAATATTGTCTCACTTTATCCCCAGGGTGGCCCGAAAGGGTAAGAATCAAAGAATCGTCAGCTCCACTGTCTGGAGATTGTTTTGTTTGAAGTTTTTGGTTTGAGTATTGTTTTTGTAATTGGCATTTTTATTGAGAGAACTGTTGACTTGTGTGCATTTGTGAGAAGTAATAGTGATCCCACGTACCTTTAGCCGGTTGCCCCCAGCGGTGACATCTTACAAAACGATAGTAAATATCACAGCCAGAATATGGACATTGCTGTGATCCACGGCCCTTATTCAGTTTTTCTGGCTTTATTTGTTTATGTGTGTGTTGTTTTTATCGGTGTGCAAACTGAGGGCCAGACAAGCTCTGACCCCTTGAGTTCACGCCACACTAGGTCTATCTCATCATCACTGGCAAACTTTCCACCACCATCACGACTGTTGGGGGCCTCGGGTCAGCACTTGTCAGTGGGGAATCTTGGTGACATTGTCTATGTTTCACCTTCTTTTGGGGCATGGCCTGAATGGCCCCTTTGCTCTCCATAGGGGTCCCCGGGACCATGCCTCACATGTTAGCAGGTGAAGGGGGAGGCAAGGCAAGGCTCTGATGGCACAACAGAAGAGGCACAGATGTGTTCCCTCTGTATGCAGGCACGGAGCTGAGAAATGCCAACTGTCCATGCCTGAGCTTAACCACAGCCAGTGCTAAACACCGCATTCTTCCTCTTGCCCTCTCATCTTTGCCCTGCTGGATACATCTCTGGCACCAGGGGTTAAGCATCTATTGATCAGAGAAATAGTGTAGGGTTTCCTGAAAAGAGCATGGCCTTTGGGGTCAAAAGGTGCCTGTGTTCAAATCACTTTTCCACTTACCAGTTGTGTGACTTTGGCAAGCCACTTAAAACCTCACTGTGCCATAGTTTCTATCTTCTGTGTAAAATGAGGGTAACCATGCCTACCATGGGAGTTGGGAGGGGTGGAGATCTCTTTTAAGATCTCACTCACAGCGTGCAGTGGGATCACAGGAAGTCAAGTCTTAGCTCCTACTACAATGAGAATAGCCGTAAAGGCTTCTCTGGGAGAAGGCTCTGTGCAGGTAACCAACTTCAGACTCTAACTGGGCCGCTTGTTCACACATCACTCAGCCTTCTTCCTTCGCTTGCCTGTCTTCCCTTATGCTCCTTTTTATCCACAAACGCAAGCAGGTCTGAGATCATATCAGGTACGAGAGAAGCAAAGGCACCATTCGCATTAAAGCGAGGTGAGGACTGACAAATTGCCAGCACCCCGAGCGGAGGGAGAGATGAAAACGGGGGAGGTTGGGGAGAAGACTTACGTCCTCATTCATGCTCAGCTGTGGCTTCGTGAATGGGAAATGAAGTGTAATGGAGGTGAGTGATTTCGCTCCTGAGAACTGGATTCCATTCCTGGCTTGAATACGGGGTTTAGACCTGAGTGCCGTATGGGCGCAATGTGTATCTTGAGAGTTGGGTGAGGCTGCTTAAGCTTGCTGCCTCCCCTCATGTATCTTCTCTGGTGGTCAAATGGTGTTTGGGGACCGAAGAGAAGGGGATTTCAAAGGTGGCAAGTGGAAAAGTACTGTGATGGCGAGGTTCGTGGAATCATGTAGCGGTAATGGGGCTCAAAACGTTACCTCCGGGGCTCCATTCAAGGATCCCCGAGTCTATGCTGGGAAATGGGCCCCAGGCCGCTTCAAGTTGTGTGATAAAAATGTCTTCTCGCATTTTATTTAGTTAAGTGTTGGTCAGGAAGGCCAGGTCATTAAGAGGCAGAGATTAGTATGGACTGATGAGAGAGAATGAGCACTGTCATGTGCCTGATAGAAAGTGGGATAGTCAAATCTGGAACTGCACTTAAAACAAAAACAAAAAAAGAAGCGGGGTCCCTGGGTGGCTCAGTGGGGTAAGCATCCAAATTCGGCTCAGGTCCTGATCTCGTGGTCCGCGAATTCGAGCCCCGCGTCGGGATCTGTGCTGACAGCTCAGAGCCTGGAGCCTGCTTTAGATTCTCTGTCTCCCTTTCACTCTGTCCACCCCCCCACCTACCCACGCTCTGTCTCTCTCTCTCTCTCTCTCTCTCAAAAATAAATAAACATAAAAAAAAAAAAAAGAAGCAGTGGTTTGAACACTGGCTTCTGTTTTCTGCTCCCTTTTTGTCTGGTTTACATGGGCCTTTGACCTTTGGAGGGGACTCCTTTGCACTGGACTGCAGAAAGGTGTGAGTGCAAGTACCTGAATGAGTGATCATAGTCCAGGGATGTGGGGAATAGCTGACAGGAGGGAGGAAAATGAGTGGCATTGATAAGGGTGGGTGAAGCCAATCAAAATTCTGTGGTCTAAATTTGTGTGTGATTTGTAAACAGTCTTTCCTAGTCTTCTTAGAGAGTACCACCAGTGCTTAGAGATTTATGTATTTCATGAGTCTCCGTTGCAACAAACCGGGTTCCCTAGCTACTTACATCCCTGAAAACTGAAATTGACCTGCCTTAGAACTCCAAAGCCCACTACATAGTACATATACACTTTATAACAAGTCCATACATCTTTCTTGTTGCACTTACGCTGGCAAGAAAGCTTATTTAATGACTGATGAAGCAACACTGTCCCCAAGAAGAATTAATCAATAGTCCGCAGTCATTATGGAGAGCGCGACAGTAGTTCTACAACAGACGAAGCCCATCCAGCTATCAGCAAAGTCTTCCTTTCCTCCACAGAATACCAAAAGTTGAATTCTACCTTATGTATGATTTCTTTCTTTGGCGTCTGAATGACTGCAATAGAACTGGATGTGTCCAAAAAAACAAAGCCTGGAAAAAATAATAATAAGGCTCCAAATGAATGCCAAGGTATCTGTTAATGCACAGACTCAATCACTCATCTTAATGGGAGATGGAAATGAGGCCAACGGGCTGTGTTACATAAGCTGGAATGCCTACCATGAGTTGCTGTGTTTTAGGAGCCCGTGGACTTTTTTTTTCCTTTTAAATCAAAGATCTTTGAAGAATTGAAGTCCTATTGAGCTGGACATGTGCTGATATGGCAGAGAGGCCAGCTTGGCCTCGTCTAGCCTGTGGACCTCTTGGCGGCCCCCCTGGCTTTGCCACTCTGCCCTCGGTGGGGTCCATGTTACTGCTAAGGGAAGGTCTGTGAAGCAAGCTCTTGTCAGAGGTGGAACCCGTTGATTCGAAATCTGATACGGCCCATGTGATTGTGCCCTATGAATTGTGTTGGAGTCAGATCTGTGTTCCAACTCTGGCTTTGCCACTTGCTACCTATGTGACTGTTGACAGTCTGTTGAAAGTTTTGAGCCACATTTACTTCATCTACGAGACAGGGTCCATGAAATGGTGACTATAAAGCACTCAGCATAGTAGATGTTCAGTAAATGTTAGTTATTTAATAATGGGACCAAATGGGACCAGTTGACATTTTTGGAAGTCTGGATGATGATACATTTGGGGCATCAGTAAGGTAAAGAGAAATGCTGTCATTCAGCAGTTCCTTCCCTGACAGGTAAACTGAGTCACAGAAGGCGGGTGAGACTGTGAGCAGTAGGAGAGGGGAGAGGAGAGTCCTATTGTGGACCCTGTTCTGTGTCACCAGACCTCTTCACTGGCCAGAAAATGAGGTCTCAGATCTCTCTGTAAAGCAGTTTATTTCAGTGCCAAGAAGAGGCAGGTCTTACCCACTCCCCCCGCCCCCAACCCCCACCTCTATCTAGTTAAGTAGTAGGTTTCTTTTTTAGATGGCATAAAGCAGGTTTCCTTTTGCATCTGTGTCTTCTTAACCTTCTTATTTGTTTGAATACTTCAGTCAGCTCAGCCGCAGCGCAATAAAAGGCTGATCTTCTTTAATTCCTCGGGAATTAATCATAATAACAGCAATTATGATAAACCCATTTAGTGTAAATGTAGATGTAAATTACTCTCGCGTTGCATTTTCGCCTTCACTTTGCTCTCAGGCAGTATCCACCCTTACACGATTGCACAGTGTCCTCTCTCTAGCCACACCATTTTTCTGAATTCCCTTCTTGACCTAGCTTGGAACATGGCTGCTTTCTGGCCTCTTCCTTCCATCCTGGGCAACGAGGAAGCTTCAGTGTACAGGTCACAGGGGACGTCAGCTCGTTAGGCTTCCCTCTCACCATCCAGAACTTCTTAGCGGTAGAATAATAATCCCATAATTCTAAATGCATCGATAAGGCAGGAACCCTAGAGATCCTTCAGCGGAACCGTTCATTTTATAGATTCAGAAATCGAGGCCACCTGAAGATGTGGTGAATTATCCAGTATCCATACAGCAGAGAGATGAATTATCGTAAAGCTATTTGGTGGCAGGGCCAGGGCCTGGCTCGGATGCAGTGAGAAACACATGTCTGCCCCGCCAGGCTATTGGGTTTCCCAGTGCCAAGAGCTCCATCTTCTTGCTCAAGCGTATGCTTTTTCGGGCCTCTTTTGAGTTCTGGCTCCTGGGGAGGATGTGGTGGGAGAGAGCAAAGAAAGACTCAGATGAGCAGGGGCACAGGGGAGACCGACCAGCTGGCTTCGAGAAGCTCAGAGTCATTCAGGCACCTAGCAGTACAGTGACTCCACCCTCCGGTCTGGAGGGAGGGACGGGGAAATAAATGGACAAGATAGCTCGCTTTCCACCTCCGGCCAAAAGCTCCCTGGTGTCTCGTTAGTGGGTGGGGCGTGCTGTCCCTGGGCCATAAATGAGATGGGGTAACCATCCAGGAGTCTGGCTCTCTGCTTCCCACCACTCTCGCCTTCCTCCCTCTCCCTGCACCAGCCCTCACTGTACTGAGTGCGTGTCTGATGAGGACAGAGTTTGGAATCCGCCCCAGAACCAGCACCCACCCACCTGCAGGATGTGACCTCTGGGCTCTGAAACTCGCTGCTTCCTCCCTCTTCCTGCCCACCTAGGGACCGGTTTTAGACCACAATTCCCAACACAACCCACTTCGCACTTTAATCCCAAAGAGACTCAGGCACTCTGTGACCACAGAAAACTTGTCACTTCATTACGATTCTGAAAAAGAAAAAAGAGAGAGAGAGAGAGCAAAGGGTAATTCATCGTTGTTTTAATGACTTTGCATCCTTTCCCATGGAGGCAGCTTTCAGCTGTTAGGCACAAAGGATGCCAGCTCTGACATCTCACAGTGTGACGGGGGCAGCGTTTTTCATAATGCTTTATCACAAGATTCTTCACAGCCAGTTAACCCAATTAATCTTCCCACAGTAATTATCCAGGTGCTGTACAATTCGGCTTCCCTGAAGTCTCCAAAGCTCTGCTGTGTGAAGATGAACTATTATGCCTCCCGACCTTGAAAAGATGTTTCTAACTAATTAATGATTGTTAAGTGCTTGGAAAATGCACTTTGGAAATATGCTGGTGCTAATATGTCTGAAGCTCCCCCTGTGCTGTTGCACAGGATGCAAGTTGGAAATCATTCCTGTCATTTGTAAATCATATCAGGAAGAAGATGACCCTTTCTTTTCTCGGCTAGGTATCTGGCCCCCCTCCCTTCCTGCCGCCACCACACATTTGTTCTTTGTCCATTTCTCCTCATCTGTGAAATAACCATCTTTGGTGTAATAGGCTAGTGATTCATAGGATTTCCTCCGTGAGGTGAGAAGTATCATTCTGGGTCTGTTTAACCGTGTGGTCTTTAATGAGGCAAACTGAAAACTGCTAATGGCTGAACTACGAGTAAAAGAAACATGTTTTTTGTTTTGTCTTGTTTTGCAGGTGGTAAAGTGGCTTTGAAACTTTTTTGATATGAACGACAGTAAGAAATATTTTATCTTGTAGCCCAGTATCCTCACATGTGTGTGTTTACGCGTGTGTGTGTGTGTGTGTGTGTGTGTGTGTGTGTGTGTGTAGTTTGATGAAACAGTACTTAATTTTTACTGCGTATGACGTTCTTGGATATCTGATATTCTATTCATTTTTCTGAGATACTAGTCACGTCAGATTGAACTGATTTTACCAATTCCTCACCAACTGACCCACTAATGAACTACGTTCAGAGTTGGAAAAGCATTGACATGGTAGACACGTCACAAGAATGATGGACAATGGTCAGGAGACCCGGGGCATGTTGCCAGTTCTGTCCCAACACTCCAGGATTCCTTCCCCAAACCTTGGGGTCCTCATATAAAATTAAGGTATTTGTTTTTAAACAAATTTTAAACTGGATTTACTCTCCAAGTACTTTCTGGAAAATCCTCTCATTTGGAAGCCAAGCATGGAAGACAGAGCCCCCACTGGCCCACAGCTGCTCCCTTAACTCACGTCTGCGCCTCTTCTCAGGAGCCCTTGAGACTCCAAATTTCATAAGTCTCTTCTAGTGCTGGAATTCAATGACCATTTTATCTCCTAGGTAATAGATTCATCTCACGGAATACACCAGGTTTTACTTCTGTTGATTCTGAGCTGGGATTCTCTATTGGGGATCTTCGGAACCCATGGGAATTTTTGCTCTAGGACCATAGTTGTACCCCGAGTCAGTTTTTAGCTTGTTCTTAGGCCCCACGGTCTAGGCTTCTCCAGGGAAGAAGGAGTCCGAAAGGTCTTTGGCAGATGCATGAGCAGGCAGACATGTGAGGACCTTTATTTATGCATCGTGTCCACAATTTTTTTTTTTTGCCTCCTAAATTCAGCAGGTTCCTGCTTTTTAACACAGCTCAAATCATTTGGCTTACAGCTGGTAAAATACAATTTTCTGGTTCTCAGAAAGAAAGACTTTTCAGACTTATAAAAAGAGAAGCTCATAAGACTTCTTGAACATCAAATAGCTCTTACAAAACACCATTTTGATGAGTTAAGTGTAAATGAATCAGAAACATACGGATTAAATTTCCCTTGAAAGACACATGGGTTTAAGAATTAAGGGGGGAAAGTGCTTGGCAAGATGGATTTCAGGTTTTTGCCAAACCTCAAAATGTTTGAAAAATGGTTTGAGACATTTTTACTGAACGCAAAATGCCACGGAGTTCACCCATCCCAGACATAATAGCGAATCTTTTTGACAACAACTTTATGACAAGAAAAAAGGCCTGTGGGGCTTAGCCATTTTCTTAGTTCTCCTTCAATAACCTCTTCTTCCCCCTCACCACCCCTGCCCCCTGAAAAAAAAACCCTTTATAAGGCTAAGAGAACTGTCTGATTGACAAACTAAAGTTTCAAGTTGGGCAATTACCAGAAAATAACCCTACAACTCAAAAATACTTGGATTTTTTCCCCCTACACTACCCAAAGTCAATTATACCATTTTCTAAGTGGAATAATACACTCTAGGGATATGCACCATTTGATATATTTTATTCATCGGTGTCTAGAGCAATGCACAGTTATTCTAGTCATTTGTCTGACAGCATAATTCCAGCTTCTTTGGAGAGGGGAAGAAAGCCCACTAAAAGCAAACAGATTGGAGCGAAATATCCATTGGCTTATTAAAACAGCCACAGTGTGGAAATGCTATATATTATAGAGGCAGGGCATGGGTTGAGGTTTTCAAGTTGCTGGGAATGGTCTTGGAAACTTGAATTCTGTTATAGCTTCTCGATCTGATAAGCTGGTTTAGAGCTTCTCCACACTTCAGAATTCTTACCGGCCTGAGGAAACTCAGGAGCAACAGATTAAGGACCCAGGGATTGATCGGTTGAGAGCCGTACATCTTATGGATGAAATGGCTTCCAATTAGCTTTTACTAGCTATTCCTACTAGCTAGTCAAAAGGCGGCTGACACTTTTACAACCTCATTTTTCATATGCAAAAGCACAGAAGGAGTGGGTTTTGAGTGAGAGCTGCAAGCAAGTGAAAGAGTCTGGATGGGAAGGCGTGGGCTCGAAGCTACCTTGTCTCATGCCGTCTTGTTTCCTTTTCATAGTTAAGCTGGGATCACCAAGGTTTGCTTCCTTCCTTCCTTCCTTCCTTCCTTCCTTCCTTCCTTCCTTCCTTCCTTCCTTCCTTTGAAAGAAAGGGTGCATTCAGTGACTGCCAATATTGATTTAGAAACGAGGGGACAACAACCTACTTTTCAAAAGGTTTCAAGTCATATAGACCAAAAGAAAAAAAAAACAAGTAAAATACACAAAAAAAACCCCAAACCCAAAACAAACACACAAACAAAAAACTCCTATCTTTAAATCTGTATGTTTTAACTCTGTGCTAGAAATAATGGGGAAATCCGTTATTATGGATTATTTTGTTAGTGGAGCATTTGACACAGTGCTTTGAGCTAGGACCTTCCTCCCTAGGAACTGAAATTAATTTGTTGCAAAAGCAGCATCCAAAAGGGAGAGTAAAAGTCACAAGAAACACAGAAAACTACTTTCGGGCACCTCCAATGAAAATGCTGCATAAAAGTGATGGTTAAAATATATACCCACCCCTAACTCATACCCATCTAGCTTTATGGAGCTCAAAGTAAGAAATGGAAACTAGAAATCTGGGAGAGAAAACTCCAGTTATACCAACTTTCTGTCTTGGAAAAGGCTTCAGAATCAGTAAAAGTTGGGCCAAATTCTCGCTGCATTTTTACCCTTTCCAGTGCAATTTAATATAGGGATAATAGGGCCAAGAAGGGCTTCTTTGATTCTGAAAAATGCTGAGCCCCTGCCTGGAGCTCCCAGCACCTCCCTGCTCCCACTTACCCCAAATCTCTTCCTTTATTCCACTGCCCCCTGATTCAAAAATGATCAAATAGTGCAGAATAGCCATCAAATGGTTCTCGTAGTTTGTAACTCAGCCATCTACAGAAAATACTGGAATATCAGTTTTAAAAATTCTAAATATATGCATTTCTCAACTTGGCGTCTACAAGGGGATCAGCCTGAGTGAACGCACAGCAGAGAACCTGTATTTCTAGGTAGGGATTGGTACCATCCAAAGAGATTGTTTTCACCTCACGTGAAGCTATGAACATCAGTAATTATTTAATATACTTTTGGCCTATGTTGATGTACTTTAACAACCCGCCTTGCACAGATGGTTAACTCAGATCGGAGCCCCTACTACCAATATTCCCTCTCCCTTACTCTCTCACACACACATACATGGACACACACACGTGTGTGTGTGTGCACACACATGCAGTGCAGAGCTAACATCTCTTCTTTCCCGGAGCAGTTCCTTCGTTTCTTCTTCTAGGACCCTTTCCCCCAAACCCCCATGGTGTTAGATATCATTGTGGCTGGGGTGGGGGGGTTCTCCCATTACACCCATTATACTTACTTGCCTTGTGTAGTTCTCTTAATAGATGATGAGTTCCTTCCTTCCTTCCTTCCTTCCTTCCTTCCTTCCTTCCTTCCTTCCTTCCTTCCTTCCTTCCTTCCTTCCTGATGAATTTCTTAAGGGCCAGGATGATCTTTTATTCACTCCCAGCCCCCGTTCCTGAAACATAGCAGGAACTGAGTTAAAAAAGCAAACTTAAAAAATAATTTTAGTTGTGTTTCTGTTGGATCGCATTTTTTATTGAAGCCACAGAAAGTAGGTGGGACTGAAATTGCTCCTTTGCAAGCCCTCTGGGTCCTCAGTTCTTGTAGAAAATGCAAGGAGTAAAAAAAATGTGGTGTAGTTTTTGCTCAGATGATGAGCTCCCTGCCTGATTTCTCCCCTAACCTATGTTTATCTTGATGGTCTTATTTATATCTATTTCCTTTTGACAAAAATAGCAGCTCCAAAAAGTGAATTTACCACACAAGGGATGATGCTTTTGACTTGTGTCTGAGTTCACAGAGGTAGTTAAGATGCTGTCCCTGCGTGTGGATATCCAGCTAAATACTCATTTTCTGAGTCATCTGACTTCTGAGTTTTCACTTTTTTAAGAGTATAATTAAGATAGGTTCCCAGGGATTAAAAACGCACACACACACACACAACAATCCATGAGTAAAGCAGACAGTCTATATGTTGAGACCCATCCATATAAGGAGATCTGTGGGCATCTGACCAAATTGAGAGAAGCATTAAGAGCTATTCAAAACCTACTGAAATGTCAACACACTTGTGAAAAGGGTCCATTAGAGATGCAAATGTGTGGTTCCCTGATTATGATAAGCACGGGAAAGAAAACAGTGAAACCCATTAGGAGGTTTTGAGAACTGGGTTTTGAAGAGTGTGAGGAAGGCAACTCTAGTTTCTGCTGAGGGCTGGGCTTCATGTTTTCCCCTCAGTCCTCCTCTGCGTTTTGAACCATGGTTCTCATGAATGAAAGGACCCTAAAAATTCCTCCATTTTTGGATAAACCCCATTAACTCATCTGTAAATAGGCCAACATTGAAATTCCCTCTATGCCAGATAAAATTCATTTTAATAAGATTCAGTTTCTGGATTGCAAACCACTTGTTTGTGTAAAGGATCTGACATCAGACACTCAGGTCAGGCTTTTGATGTCTTCTGATTTGTTCTTACGGGGATTTTTCTTATAAAAGGTTAATTGCAATTTAAAAATCTGTAATTCTTACGACATAGTTTTCTACAAATCAACTCACACTAGGGGTGTATTTCTATTTAATAACCATTAGGGCTTTTCTGTGAAAGTAACTGATTCATCTAATCGGAAAGATGCCTTTAATTCTGGCTGTCTTGTGTTGTTCACACATGACGTCAAATGATATTCATAGTAATGGATAAATTGGGGCATAATTTTTGTATAATCACTCCCAGTGTAAAAAAAAAAAAAAGTAATTGATTTTTCCATCTTCCTTGATCTGGAAGGAATTGTATCAATTTCCAGGACGTCATAAAACAAAATATTTAAAGTATGTTTCAAATAATAATAAAAAAAGAAATACTTAACTTAATAAAGATGTGGAATTCATTTATGAAGAAAAACACTGGCTGTGAACCAATAGGCCAAAAAGTTTGCCAGAAGCCTGCAGCAGACCATCATTCCTGGATGTCCGCTCTCTCCCCATCACTCCTGAGCCCACACCATATTAAGGAAATGAATTTTCTCAGCCACACTGGACTTTGACATCACTGATTTTGTTTACTTTGTTTTTGAGTAAAAAACCCAGAAGATCTTTTTTCAGTGTTCTACCTTATAAGGAAAGCAGTCCAAGGCACATGTAACTATAGTTCTTCATGCCCTATTTTAACTGAAGAGGTTTTCTTGGCATATATATTAAACGCTTGGGAACCTTACATAAAAGTTATGGGTTTTGACCCATCTGGAGAGCCTCAACAATTGAAACCATTGGCAAAAATGGAAAACACTTAACTGTCATAAGAACAGTTGAGTGCTTCAACATTGACCTAAAGCAAAAATTATAAGCCCTGGAATGGACATTTCCATTTGGCATTTTTGCTTTTGTGTTTCTCAAAAGAAATAGCCCCCAGCTTCAGAAAGGTGGAAAGATCAATTACTAATAGCATGTAGGCAAATACTGTGGTATACACTTATGTTAGATCAATCCTCTTAACTTCTAGAATTCTATAGCTAGAAAGCTATATTATGGTATTTTTCCTCCTGTATCCAAATGGGGTAGAATATTCCAGTAAGTAAGCACAGATTTTCCCAGTGGTTAAAGGAAATCAGAATGATTTTACCTCTGGCAGTCAAAAGATATATAGCCCTGCCATCAGGGAGGTAGAAGTGTAATGGTAAAGACAGAAACTAAATAAATAATCATACCTATAAACATATTATTAGACATTGCACGAAGGAAAAACATACAGAGCTATGAGACACTCTAAATAAGAGGCACCTTTAGTTTGGGGGTCAGAGAAAAGTTTAAGAAAGTGATATTTCAACTGAGACCTAAAGGACGAATAAGAACTGGTCAACAGAAGAGCAAATGGCTAGCCTTTCTAGGCAAAGGCAATAGGATGTATTAAGGCCCTGGGGTAGGAAAGAGCTTGGCATATCCTAGGGATTGAATGAAAGCCAGGATGGGTAAAACACATCAAGTCAGGTTGGAAAGTAGTACTATAGACATCAAGAGGTACACCATGTAAAGGATGATTTTATTAAATCCCAAATGCTGAGGGAAGCCATGGAAAAACGTTGAATAGGAAAAGTCATGATTAGATCATTGGTTCATGGAGATCATTCTGGCTGTAGTGCAGAGGACTAGGGTCTTGGTAATGGACATGGAACCAAGTGGATGGATTCCAGGTCTATCTGGGGGGTAGAGTAGATAAAACATAGTGAATGATTGGAAGTAGAGGATGAGGGATGTCAGAGTTAATGCCTAGATTCCACTAATTCATTGCATCCAATATATTTAAAGAAATATGGGACACTTCCTAGAGAAAAGAGCCTAAAGATGAGCACTGTGTTACTCAGGGTTCTGCAGAGAAAAAATAACCAATAGGATATGGAATACATATATAATAAAATTTGCTACATATATAATCACTTATATATAATTTATTATACGATCATATTATATATGATTTATTGTAAGGAATTGGCTTATGCCAATTCTGGAAGCTTAGAAGTCCTACTATCTGCTGTCTGCTAGCTGGAGTCCTAGGAAAGCCAGTGGTACAAATTTCAGTCCAAGTCCAAAAGCCTGAGAACCAAGAGAACTGATGTGTAAGTATCCATTCCAGGGCAGGAGAAGGCTGATGTCATAGCTCAATCAATCAGGCAGAAAGAGGGAGGGTGGGAGGAAAGGAGGGAGAGAGAGAGACAGAGAGACATAGAGACAGAGAGAGACAGAGAGATAATTCAACTTTTCTCCTTTATTAAAATTCCATTTAGAACCTCAGTAGTTTGGATGATGCCCACATCACCTTGGATGATGCCCACTCACCCCTTGGAGGGAGAATCTGGTTTATTCAGTTCACCCCTTCAAATGCTAATCTCTTCTAGAAACACCTTCACAGACACACCCAGAAATAATGTGTAACCAGCCATCTGTGTAGCCCATGGCCCAGTCAAGTAGACCCACAAAATTAACCATCCCAGGCACCATGGACAAGATTATCCATAGGGCTCAACATAGGCACTTAGGGAATGCTATCTTAGCTCTTTAGTAGGTAGGTCAAGCTAGTGTTTACTACTCAGTTTTCCCGACAACTGTCAGACTTGGAAGACTTTTGTCATTCTCAGAATGCCCATTTTTTCCCCAATCCCATTGGGGCCTGATGGCACCACATTGAACAGACAGAATCGCTTATTTAAGGGCCTGTCCTACCTCTCCTAAAGAATGGTATTCTGCTTAATAATATGTGACTAACTCTGATGTACAAAAGAGTGAAACCTTTATTTCACATGCTAATTAAAAGGATCCTTGTTCACATGTGAGAAGAAACCTCCCTCCTCTCCTACCCTTCAGCACCCCTGGTTTCTGCCTTACTCTGCTAAATATGACCTGTACTCAGTGATCTTTGGAACCTGCCTTTTGTTCAAGGATAGGGAATGTCCAAGAGAGGCCAGTGACAAGTTACTCATTTGTCCCACCTTTGAGGAAAGCCCATCCCCTACTGACGTGCTGCTTCTCCAAAATAAATAGTTTTGAGCTTCTCCACGAGGCAGGTTACCCACCCTTGATCATACCCGATTACATAACTTTCGAGTTGAAAAGGTCCTTGAAGATTATTGGTTCAGCCACCTTATTGTATACATGAAGAAATAGAAACTCTGAGGAGATCTTGAGGACACAGCCCAGGATCACCCGGCTGACACAGTGACGTGTCGCTGGGGTATTCGGATTCAAAGCTATATCATGGAGGGCTTGGTTACTTCACTGTACCTTTTTCTGGTCTACAGATTGGCACATTCTCTTCCGATGAGTGACTGACAGTCAGAGCCCTGAGGAGAAACCAGACTTTCATTACAGATCAGTGAAAGGATTTCTTAGGGAATAGTCAACTCCTATGGGCAAGCATAATGTGGCACACGTCCTGTAAATGTACTGTCATTCACTTACAATTTCTCTTTCTAGTAGGGCTTATTGTCGATAGCTAAAATTGACATTTACTGTGACCATAACCCTACCACAAATTAAAATCAGACCCCAAGTCCCTCTGGGGAAGATGTTTATTAAGCTGTAGGAAGACATCTGAAATGATACCAAATTACATTCTAAACTTGAAACCCCAAATACCACATTTGTTTGGAAGTAGGAATAGGGCTGTCTGGGGAATAATATGGGAAACTGAGCAAGTCACTGTCGTTGGCAAATGCAAGGCCACCAAGGAAGGGAAAAGTGCCTTAGAAGCGACGCCTTATATACAAACTCCTGTATGTTTAAGCCTAAACAAAATTTCCTTCAGAATGAACTTAAAGGAAAAATAAGCCCTTTAACACTTCATGCCTTTAAAGAACAGACATGGAATTTCCAGTTTATATCTACAAATACAGCAAGAACGAGGTTGGAAGAAATATCCTAATAAAACAAGTGTATCAAAATACAAATCTGCGTTTCGAGGTTTGACCCAGCTAATACAGATAAGAGTGCATTTGGGGCCAGTCGTCTTTTTATCACTTTTGCCTCTTAGCACGTAGATGTCTGGGGGTGTTTGTGGGCAGTGGGTGTGTTTATGCACATAGTATGGCCACAGTCTCAATCTCAGAACCTAATGATAGGATCAACTGTGTCCACAGGGAAGCTATGCACAATGGCTTCTTTGCTTGTGTGTCCAGCCCATGACTAGATCCTTTGAGATCCTTAGATGCAAAGTGCCAAGTGTCATTATTATGAACTCTATTGCTGTTATTTTATTAAGTGTTTGAGATTAATATCAATTTAGCTCATGATAAGTGCTCCTGCAAAGTGGGAGAACTTGAAACGTAGCTCAGGAAAGGTTGCTTACGGAGGATACCAGTTTCTTAGAAACTCTGCCCCTCCCCCAATCCCCTTGTTCAAGTCAATGATAAGCTGACTGTTCTTTCATGATAATGTGTCAAGTTATCGTGACCCTTAAGAAGAAGACTGTCATGGATGTGTCATGGAGGTACTGCTGCTAGGAAATGAAAGACCATGTACAGTTAGGTAACATCGTTCATCAAACCTCTACAAGGCTCCTACTGTGTGCCAAGATTTGTGCTTTTTTTTTTTTTAACGTTTCATTTTGTCAAGCGACAGAGAGAGACAGAGTGTGAGTAGAGGAGGGGCAGAGAGAAAGGGAGACACAGAATCCGAAGCAGGGTCCAGGGTCTGAGCTGTCAAGCACAGAGCCCGATGCGGGGCTCAAACCCATGAACCATGAGACCATGACCTGAGCCAAAGTCAAACACTCAACTGAGTGAGCCACCCAGGCGCCCCTAGCTTTGTGCTTTGCGATACTCTCTCTCCAGTCTAGTGAAGAGACTGGTACATGCTGTGCGAACACAGAGTAGGGATCAGCCTGGCCTGGAAAAAACCAGAATAGGTTTCCCCAAGATGCTGATACACCAGGAGATACCAGGTCTCATAGTGACAGAAAAGTACAGTCAGATCCCTCGAAGAGGCTGGAAGTTTCTGGTCTTTTTTCCAAACCACTTCACCCTGAAATTTAGAACAATATAGTTTTCCTTTGTATTTTAAAATGACATTAGCAATAATTTTATTTTCTAAACCAGATCAGTCATCTGTTGAATAGAATATACATCGATCATCTTCCAAAGGACAAACCCATACAAAATATCATCTCATATGTGATTATCAAAGCTTCCTCACACCATACTTATGAAGTGGGTAGTATAGCCCTACTTTTGCCGATGAGGAAACGGAGAAGTTAAATGACTTGTGCAGATCACACACTCATGGGCCATGACAGGGCCAGCGGGTGGCCCAAAGCCTGTGCCTTGTCAGCCACACAAGGCTGCTTTATTCGATTTACTGGTTAATGATGGCAGCCAGCATTATCTCTATCATTTCTGTCAGCCACTCTGACTGGAATCAGTGAAAATAATAGACCTAATTTAGGACTCTGAGAAGTCTGCCAGTTCCTCGTCCTCCTCCCTAGAAACCATGCCAGACGGGGACGAATCTCTTTTTTAAGAGCCTAATAAGAGGAAATTCCAAAACTTCAGTAAGCCATTTAATTGTTTTACACTGTTCGTTCTTGGGAGATACTCTTTCTTCTAACGTAAATCCCATGTGCTGCTGTTTTATTATAGTTATTATTCTGCTTTGGTTGGCTTTGAAAGTAGCTGGTCACCATTCTCTGAATATAGTAATTTGGAAACTTGAAGGCCGTTATCGTCATCTCCCGGTCTTGTTCCTTTTACTTTTCCATTTAGGTCTTCCCTTCTGGCCTTTCAGTATTTCTCTGTGGGCCTTTGGAACCTTCTCCAAGTTCCCCCCCCCCCCGCCCCCCCCTTCCCTCCCCGCCACCCTCATGATGTTCAGCTCTGTCTGACAAGGATTTCTCTAGGCTCTCACACCCTCTCCTATGGTTTCTGGTTATTTGATTACAGCCATTGTTTAGACTTTGCGGCTGTCTGTCAGGATGTAACCTACTGAGGAGTTGGCTAAGCCTCGAGGCAGTGCCCCTGTCTTTGTCTGTGCTTCCTTGGAGGACAAGCTGCCCTCTCAGCACTTCTGTTACTTTATCATTAAGAACAGAACTTGAGGAATCAGGCTTTTAGCAGCCTGCGTTTATGCATGTCCTCATAGCCAGCCTAAGCCCCTCCTCCTGCATCACTGACGTATCTCCCCTCCTGCCAGTATAGCTGTGGAGCTAATCGTCTCTAGCGCCTTCTCCTAAGGAGCTGAAATAATCCTGGCAAGTGGCTGGGTGGAGGGTGTTATAAATTTGGTCTCCCAGGAGAGGTACTTGAAAACTGTCTACGAGAACCTGCCTTGAGATTCAGGAAGAGGTTAGGTTAAAGGCATTAGTGGGGGCGACCTAGTGGGGAGAACTTGCAAAGTGCAAGGATGAGTAAAGGTTGTCCAGATGATGTTTCCTAGAGCTCGTCTGTTTTTGCTGAAGTCTTTCGCAGTTGGTGCTTCTGTCGTTTAGCTGCAAAATGACACTATCTATTTGGATCATAGGTATGGGGCGACTGTACAGGGTGTGGCGTCCGCCACAAATTACTCATTAAAATATGATAACTGACAAGCTGAGAGTCCAGAGGAAACCAAAACAGGATCGCCTACTTAAGAGTTGTGGGGTGGGGGCGTTTGTCAGCTCGGGGAGCTCTCTGCCTCTACAGAACATCCAGGCAAGTGTGTCACTGGATGTCTCCATGAATAATTCATTGATGGTGAATGAATGCAAGCAGCAATCACATGTAAATGACAAGGCTCATAATCAGAGGGCTACTTATTTGTCCTTATGAAGCAAGGAGAAAGCTTATTAACAACTTAGAAACAGTAAGAAATTTTACTTAGAGATACGTCTCTCTAAAGAAAAAATTTCCCCAGGCAGCCAGATGTATATCATTTATTTGAGCCTGCATTCAAAATCGTCTTTTATTTCATGTCTTTGGATCTGCATTTACTTGCCTTTTCTAAGTGTAACTTTATGAATAATTGAAGCAACCGGGAAGTTATTGGCTAATTGAAAAGCCATCTCTTCGTGTCTTTAAGCCCGACCCATGGCGAAAGCCAGACTGTCCAGGCATTTAGGGGTCTTTTATAAAAGGGTCTTTTAAAAGAGCCTTTAGCTCTTTACAAGGAAAAAATATCAGATTTTGAAAACGTGTTTTTTTTTTTTCCTGTGGTGACACTAGTACATCAGAAACCAATCCAACCGTGTTTTTGGTTAACTTAAATGAATCAGGCTGACTGCATGACTAATTCAGATTAATGGTGCAGAAATCAGTCATTAAAGAAAAAAAAAAGAGATTGATTTAATAGTCTTAACAGAATGGCCATAAATTTACATCTCCCTTTCTATTCCTGCTCTCTCTGTTTAAAACACTTGAAAGCACTAGTAAACATCTCCTCTGCCTGAGTAGATACAGCATTTATGCTATAAAACCCAGCAAAGGCTCCAGTAGGGTGCAGCTCTGTTAGCTGTATTGCATTTTATGACTACCATTGGCTCTCTCGCAGCCGGGCTTGTATTTAAAGAAAAAGAGGTTACATTTCCAAGATATCAGATACTACATCTATAAAATAAAGGCAGCAGTAGTACAAAATTGATAAAAAAGGAGGCCCAAATTTATCTTGCGTGGTAAATTTAATTTCCGACACCCCTGGTGATAATGATTACAAAAGTGTTCTTGTCAATACCGATAAGTCAGTGCAAAGCAGAAACGAGATGTTTAGTTGACCGTGGTGTGGGTGTAACTGGTACCTCCGAGCCCAGAGCTCTGAGCAGTATAAAGTGCAGCCTTATTACAGGGCAGGCATCCAATTTTTAAAACATTACATAGATTGGAGACAGATGAGTGTGGCTGAATTATTCTTGGCCTTTTCTTATGAAATGCCTAGAATATAATTTCAAATGGAAATGAATTTAATTGATGCAAAAACAAATGGGTCTAGAACTCGTCTGAAGGCTTGAGCTTAATCTAAGGGGCACTGATAAAAAGTACAGATTACCTTGGGGGTAACCACTTATGCTTTTCAAGAACAGAAATGGGTTACATGAGGCTGTTAATGTAAATTGGAGTTTCACTCATGACTTGTAAATCAATGAAGTTCTTCTCGTTAGCTAGCAAAGATAATTTATTGAGCCCTGTGCTTGCAACATCTATTGCTAGTTGAAGAGATCCTTAATATCTGTATTCTTACTAACCCAAGAAGTATTTATTAACACCTCCTAGGTACCATGCACTTGCTTAGGTTTCTGAAGGATCTGCATTAGTAAAAATAGAGCAGGCACAACCTCTTGTGAAGTTTATGGTCTGGTTTGGAACAGACACATTTTTAAAAATCACTCAAAATCACTGAAGAATTATAACTGGGGAGCTGAGGTGGTAAACTCCAAGAGACCATGACACGCATCTCTTTTGTTTTTCAACATGTGACCACAGATTGTGAATTTATAAATGAATTGTTAGGCAAATGACCTAACTTGCCAAGCTAGTGTTCCACTCTGAAATGAGCGTGTACAGGGCCCGCTTTGTGTTAGATGCTTAATTTGATTTTTGATTGATTCGTTGACTGACTCATTCATGTATTCATTGATTGGTGATAAATGTTACTAGGGAAAAGTGCAGGGTGAGGGCACTCCAAAAACAGGCCCTGACCTGCTATGGATGTCCAGAGAAGGTGGTGAAGGTTACTTACGTTCAAGGCTGTGGCAGGAAGGAAGGTGGCACTTACATGAAACCGGAAGGAAGTCACTATGTCACTGGTGTGGAGCCCAGGGCCACGTGCTGGGGAGGCAGTGAGTGGCCACATGGTGCAATGGCCTTGGAGTCATATCAAGTTCTGTCACAAGAAGCCAAGCGTACCGGTGTCTCTTAAGGAGCTGGGGAATTTGCTGTTTTTCATTGGGCTGTTTTGCTAGCTTTTTAGGAAAGATGGTGGCTAGGATACAGATAAAAAGGCAAAATTATCTGCCTAGACACCCAAATGCCTGTGTCACCAAAGGAGAGGAAAGGTGGCACTGGGTGGGGGGGGGGGGTGGGGGGGGGGAGGGGAGAGGGGAGAAGGGGAGAGGTACAAATCTTGGAGAGAGGTTCCAGATCTTTACCAGAGGTCCTTCCTTGAGTCTAAGAAAGCTTTGAAATGGAAACTACATATTTTAATTGAATTCTGCTGATATTTTGGTGCCTCTTCTCAGGCCAAATATTTCTACTTCTTTGTCTCAAATTCCTCATTTGTTAAAAGGGGAAATGTTGTATTTGCCATCCAACTTTAGGAGCTTGGCAGTGAGACTTGGTGCGGAGCATGAGCTCATTCAAAAAAAGATATGGGTAAAATGATGTCTTTTAAAATATGGGCCAGATAGCTGTCTTGTTTTCCCAATTATTGCTTCTGTTGGATTTTTGTCATTGTTTTCAGGAAAAACAAGATACTGAGAACCGATCTCTGGGGAACTAGTTTGGTTCCATTTTGAGGAAATATTTTCAAAGATCCTTTCTGAGAAATAGTGTGAATCATTTTGAAATTCTGTAAAACTGTGGGTGAGAGGAGTCCATTTGCCTCCGCAGAAGGGTTTGGAAATCTCGAGTTGATGGATATTTAAAGATATCTTATAAAGGCAGCAAGTTTGGGACCTTTTTATAGGCATTTTGTTAGGCTGCTGTGGTTCTTTAATTAAAGCTAAGGATTGGTGCCAACTTTAAGATCCCAGCCTGAAGCCCCAGTTCCTTTATTGGAATACAGTGATTAATCTATAGTTTGGTCTGTGTTTTGGAAGAATAAAAACAAAACAACTAATTTTACTGAGCATCTTCAACATACAGTTGACCCTTGACCAACGCGGGTTTGAACTATGCAGGTCCACTTATATGAGGATGTTTTTCCATCAATACAGTATGGTGCTATAAATGATATCTCTCCCTTATGATTTTCTTAACATTTTCTTTTTCTCTAGGTTACATTATTGCAAGAACATGGTATATAATACATATAGCATACAAAATATGTGCTAATAGATTGTTCGTGTTATCATTAAGGCTGTTAGCATTAGTAGTTCATGTTCTCACATAGGCTATTCGTAGTTAATTGTGGGGGGAATCACAGTTACATGTGGAGTTTTGACTACATGAGGAGTTGGGGTTTCTAATGCCTGTTTTGTTCAAGAGTCAACTGTATTTAATATGTGGTGACTCATTTAATGCCATGAGGTGAATATCTCTGTCCTCCCATTTTATAGTTGAGGGAACTGAGGCACACAGAGGCCAAGCGACTTACCCAAGGTCACACAGCTAGTAAGTGGCAGAGCTGGGATTCCAACCTAGACAGATGATCTTCTGAGGCATTGCTCTTTACTCCCGTTTTCCAATGTAATTATTACATGTAAATTACATGTAAATTCTTCATGGAAGAAATGAACTGTATTGTCTTTCCATTTCACATTCTACTTGATTTTCCGGCAATTTGTTTTCTTTACAAAAATAGGAATTTTTAAACTCCACTTGGGAGAAGAATGGTAGAAGAAGTATTTCTCATTACAAACGGCCGTCTCTTAAGATTTAAGAGTTTGTATTCACCCTGTTTAGCTTTTCAGTCTCCCCATCCTAGACAGCAAGTAGTTTGCCAAGATAGGCCACAATACTTGATTTAAGGTGAAAAGAAAGCATGTATCTTTTTATAAGCAAATACAGCGATAATGGGCAATACTCTCTCTCAAGTCTGTGTGTGAAATTACGTTACCTTTAAATGAGGACGAAATGTGGACCCCCCTGGAATGTATCCAGTTCTTTTTAGCAATTTCTCTTGCTGTTTAGAGACACATTCTTTTCGTGGTTTGTCCATATTTCAAATGTATTTTTGACATTAGGAACTAAGTGCTATCCTGACTCCGTTCCATTTAGTACAGACACTGACCACCTACTATATAATAAAATATATAGTCTCTAGAGATTAAGAACATCTCATTTTCAAAATCTAGAATCTGAATTTTATTTTTTTTAATTTTTTAAAAATGTTTGTTAACTTTTGAGAGAGAGAGAGAGAGCATGCACGTGCAAGTGAGTGGGGGAGGGGTAGAGAGACAGAGGGAGACAGAGGATCCAAAGGGGGCTCCACATTGACAGCGGAGAGCCGGACACGGTGCTTGAACTCACCCACCGTGAGATCATGACCTCAGCCAAAGTCGGATGAGTAACCAACTGAGCCGCCCAGGTGCCCCTAGAATCAAAATTTTAGAGCTTCAGGCCATTCCCAGATGGCCTATAGTCTGATCCCTTCATTAAATAGATGATGAAATGGAGAGCCCCGAAGTGGAGAAAGACTCTCCCCCAAAGTCAAAAACTCTAATGGCAGTGGCTTTCTGGATCTTCTGCTTCCTGCCCACTCTTCTTTCCATTTCATTGCCTTGAAGCTTCTGATTCTGCACACGCCCGTCCTTCCAAGTGGTTATTTATTATCTCCTCATGATTCTCTTAGATGTCTATGGTCTCATTTTGATGCTAATATGATCTTCCAATTCTTTAACCTTATGTTTTTGGTTTTTTTTTCATGGCTTGCTTCTTCCCTTTGCCTGACCACACACCTGATAGATTTGTCTCTCCTGAGTTTCATAGACAATTCGGGAGTGCCACGTATCTTTTGAAGACCTGGGAAAGGAAAGCAGTCTACAGCAACCCTCCTGAGACCTTCCCCCCAAAAAGTACTGGCCCTTAGCTCCTTAAAGATAGTTGGGCTTGTCCAAGGACAAAGGCTGGAGACCCAGACCTTGCTTTTCAGACACCCCCAGACTGGAAAACATCCTTTGGGGGTAAAAATGAGGACATGAAATCACTTGCTGTGGTACCTTTCATTCTGTTAAGGACACTGAAAACACAGTCTGTCATCCTTGACATTTTAATTGAAAGAAAAGCTTACATAGATTTCAGCCGTAAGCAGTATGTTTATACAAGTGTATAAAGAGGAATAATCTGTCAAGTTGGAAAACTCTTAATGCTACGGGACTCAGTTTAGTAATTGAACAATCCAACATGAGCTCACACATCTTACCTTGTTCCATGCCTCAATAATTTTTAGTAGAAATACTTTACCTAGAGGCATATGGTTATTAAAAAGGAGGCTCGGCTTGCTCAAAGTCTGGAATTATTAGCTCATGGCAACAAGCCCGCACTGGAGAAAGACTGTTGGGTCTTTGTTTTCACAACTTTACTGCGATTTGCCATCTTATTTTCAGAGTCTAACTGATGTGTTGTTTGGGAAGTTTCTTTTTTTTTTTTTTAAAGGAAGAAAACATAATTTCACATGGATGAGTGACTTCTCATGTTAGCAGTACTGCAGAATGTTACTACTTCGTTGCAAAGTCCAGGGAGCAGTGTGAATATCAAAGGAAATAGACCGTGAATTTATTTTAGTGTAAAAAATCAATAATAACTTAGTTATGGGAGCCATCAAGGTGTGATGGGGGAAGCCCTGTGTTGCAAGTTGAATAGAAGTCCTGCTTCTTTTCAGGACCCGTGTGACCTTGGGCACATTTAAATGTTTCTGAATTTAGCTTACTCCAAGTAAAATAGGGGTAATCTGACCTACCTACCACATGGCATTGTTTCAAGTCGCATGAAGGTGAAAATATTTTGAAAAATATGAAACTATATAAGTGCAACATAAAAAGTTTCATGCAAGTGCAATGTGTTAGTAATTATTTCTGTATACACAAGGGGAATTAGATAATTTATGTAATTATTCCGATACCACTCTTGCTTCAGTGATCAGAATATTCTGGACAAATGATTATTTATTGGGCCAAGCTACATAATTACTTCAGTCTAGTCCTTTGTATGCCCAGTGATGGGTAGAATGGATTTTTTTTTTCTTTCAGTGTTTGTAGTTTTAAAAGCCCAAGCAAGAAGCCTAGAAAATGACGCAGTTTTGTACATGGGTTGGGAAAATTGTTTGTAGAATCTGTGTAAAATAGTAATTCAGAATTCTTCAGAGCCCAAACATACAGCGTTCTCAAATAGCCATTTCTATTTCAAGTATATATTGTTAGCTGGTTTGACTGCTGCCATTAGGCAATTATTATTATAATTCCAAGGGAGTTCAGTACCCTGAAAGGCTTTCTTAATTAACGAGGGAATGCTTGTTATTTAAAAATCTAGTACATCTATGCATGGTGTGGAAGCAACTGATCTAATAAGAACATTGATTAAATGAAACATACCATTCCCCAGCTACTCCAACTGGGAGTTTTCCATAGTTTTGTGAAGCATGAAAACTCATTTTAAATTTAATTACTTTTGCATCTCCATTCACATCAGCGCTGTTTAATTGATTTCTTTTTTCATAATAGCTCATCAATAAACACTGATCACCGAGGTCATCATTAATATGCCATGTTGGAAACAAAATGTCAATGACGATACTGTGCCACTCTTCCTTTCTGAGGATGATATGGCATATCAACATAATAAAATGTTCTCAGTTATCTCTTTTTGCTTGTCCCTGTCTATACCCAAAGCATTCCTCCTGGTGACTAGGGAAACAGACATATGGTAGAAGGCTTAGATGTACCTATATGTATGTGTACATGTATGTGTGTACATCTATCCGTCTGCCTGGATATCTATAGGCGAATGGATGGATAGATGATTACCTATCTGTAGAGATGCTCTCAGTGAGTCTTTCTCATTATAAAACAGGGCAGTTCAGATTACTAACTTTGCACCTAGAGGAACTGACCATTACTGTACAGCTACTTTCTTTCCAGAAAAGGTCACAAACAAAACATTAAGACTGGAGCATATAAGGCAAACCTTGCCTGTTGATA
This sequence comes from Acinonyx jubatus, assembly GCF_027475565.1. NCBI lineage: Eukaryota > Metazoa > Chordata > Mammalia > Carnivora > Felidae > Acinonyx > Acinonyx jubatus. Next base: position 48,157,700 of record NC_069383.1, on the reverse strand, counting down.
GAGCCACATTTATACTTATGTGATTTGAGCTATCCACCTCTGAGTGAGATGAGCTCTAGGACCCAGTGAAATTACAGCCTACTATAGAATTTTGGAGCAATGGACGTCAGCAGTTTCCTAGAACTCTGAAATGTGAAGGACCTTCAAAGACCCTACTAATCCTCTTGTTAATCTATACTCCGGAAATCCCCAGGGCACATGTCAAAAAAATACCCATAATACTCATTTGCTTTTCTGAAAACACTCATTTTACTGTTACAGGCTACTTACATTGGCCTATCCGTGTAACCACTCATGTACATGTTCTGTTAATAAAGCTGGGTGCCATTTGTGTACCTTGACATGGAGTCCGTGTAAAGGTTTTATATTCTTTTATATTTTCATGTATGTAACTTCTTTTTGTAATTTTTTTTGATGTTTACTTTTGGGAGAGACAGAGTGTGAGCAGGGGAGGAGCAGAGAGAGAGAGAGAGAGGGAGACACAGAATCCGAAGCAGGCTCCAGGCCCTGAGCTGTCAGCACAGAGCCCGATGGACGCAGGGCTTCAACTCATGAACCATGAGATTATGACCTGAGCTGAAGTCGGACGCCTAACCGACTGAGCCACCCAGGCGCCCCTCATGTATATAACTTCTTAAACATATAAATATTGACTAATTTATGACTAATCCTTCCAAGATGCATGTGCCTGTGATAGCTAGCTATATACCCAAGGGAGCTATTAGGCAAAAGGAGTAGAAAACCTAATCTTCTTTGGAATTTCAACAGCAATGCAAAAGAAGAACATGTTGGCATTGTTTCCCCTGTCTCAATCTCCCACTTCGCCCTAAGTCAGCCACGGGAGGCGAGGCACATGAGCTCCAAAGAGGCTTCTCACAGTACTCTGGACGGGACTGTCCTCCCCTGAAGCATAGAGAGGCACCCAGCCACACCAAACACCTCCATCTGCAGTCTTTACCCAGCGCTTAGCAGGAGGGAATCTTTTTTTCTTTTTAAGAAAATGCATCAATTCTGGAAGCAGAAGCTTCTTTCGTGGCATTCAGGATAAGGTGTCTTAACATGGGGGCCTCAGAGGTCCTCGGGGCGGAGGGGAGGGGTGTTTGTTTATGTATTTGTTTTGTTTTATTTGTTAAATCTTTAATTTAACTGTTTGACATTTATAGAGCTCCCTGGGGCAAAAGTATCAGGAGATTGAGAATTTAGCTGAGGAGGTCACTTATTTGCCATTTTTCATAAACACAAATAATCTCCTTTTTCCCTCAGCCACACATTCCCTGGCTCATTAAATCAATTTGAGTTCCTGAAAAAATTTTGTTCTCAGGCAAATTGAAGCAAAAGCTCAAACTGTGTACTCCCCCGAGGAATGCTTACCCGAGTTCTGCGGGTCAGGCCAAAATCAGTTTCTGTCAAACAGCCTAACACCTCCAGTTATTATAAAATGAAGGATTGGTAATTGGGGGCTGGGCTCAGGCCTTGCCCGAAAAAGGCCAGCTATAGTGGCATGAACCTCAGTCTTGTTCCTCTGGTTCCTTGGTCCTGGCTTTGTTTTTTGTTTTTTGTTTTTTTTTGTTTTTTCCACCCACGCTGGAGAATTACGAAAAAGTCAACACAGATTTCTATTGGGAGTTCATGACTAACGTTGGCTATTCAAATCCAGACGGTGCAAGTATGTTCCGTACAAAGCCGGGAGGGCTTTCAGGCAGAGGCTTAAGAGAGTGTGGATAAAACAAACTCACACAGATCTCAGGGTCTTAATTCCTCCCAAAGGGCAGAGAATTCTGAGCAAAACACAGGATTTTGCCCCCAAGTCCCTTCCCTAAGAAGCAGGGGTTGTAGGAGATTTACCGACTTGTTGACTATTGAACATGAGTTAGATAACAGAGGTCAGGAAATGAAGTGGAATTTGATGTATTAACTAGGAAGCAGCAGAGGAAGCCAGGCTTGTGTTTTATTTGTTATTATTTCCCTAATATCCTCAATTATGTGGTTCCCATCAGAGGATCTGATCTGTTGCTCATGTAATGGTGTTGTCCCCGCTGGTTCTAGACACAGGCAGCGAATCCCCTGCCCCAAGGCATCAGGAATAATGTCTGCTTTTTGTCTGTGTTACCAGGCCTGTCCCAGGCTCTCTATCTTCTCTGCTACATCTCCACAACAGACAGAGACAGCCCATGCCAGCCTCCATGCCTGGGACCCTGCCCAACCCAACAATGCCGGGATCTTCTGCCGTCTCGATGCCAGTAAGTGCTTCTTGCTTCCACCGAATCCTGCTCTTTTGAAGGCACTAAAGAAAAGCTGAGCTCTAAACTGGGAAGAGAGTGGCTGCTTCTGGATGAAGAGTTGAGCTGTGTGCTACTTTGGGTAGAGTGCCCAGTTGTCTGTTGCTAGGTGTCTTGCTGGCTTTCCTGTCCTTCAGGGCTCTCCTAGTGAGGCCTGGCCCCAACTTCCTGCGGGCGAGCGAGCTTGCCACACCCAGGGAATGGAATTTGTTCAAGGGCACAGTGTTTTATGACTCGCCCAAAGCCTGTATAGCGTGGGCTATATACAGAGTGTCTCTAACTCACCAGGGAGTGGTCTAGCCAGGACTCAGAGTAACAATTATCATGATAAAAGTAATAATGATGGTACATAATGCCTGCTAATATGTAGTCCTGGGCATCATGTTCTACTAAGCATGCTCACAGCATTTATCGGGTGCTTACCGTGTGTTAGTCCCCCCGTAAGCATTTCATCAACACATGGAACAATCCCGTCAGGTACGTACTATTTCTATTCCCCTTTGTTCAAATGAGAAGAGTAAGGCAGGTAGCTTGCTTGGCTGAGAGGCAGCATCGCTGAGTTTTAAACCCACCCCGTCACCTCCTGCATGATATGTACATTCTCTGCTTTCACCGTCACAACAAACCCGCGAGGGATACCTTGTTATTACCTCCATTTTACAGACGAGAAAACTGAGGCACTGGCCGAAGGTCACAGTTAGTAAGTGATGGAGCGTCTGGATTTAAATCCAGGCGGTATGACTCTAGAGTCTACACTTAATCATTATATTATACCCCCCACCTCTGAAAACAACGCATTCGCCTAGAAGGGACATACAGACTATTCCAGAGCAAACCTTGCTCTCCTTCCACGGGATCCCCTCCCTGTCTTTCTTCATCCTCCCTGGCTTTGTAATTCGGGGAGCATGGTTGGTGTCGTTATTCCTGGGGCCACAGGAGTTTTTCAGAGCCCTAGAGGTGATATGACAACTCAACGAAAACCCTTCCGCACCAGTATCAACAATGCCTGGCAGAGCATTTGGGCATTTTTAAGAAATTGTCTGCATTTGTCACTTCACGTTGCTGGCATCGCCATCCTGTGGGAATGGGGTCGCGGTAGTTATTGACGTGCTCATCTTACAGGCGAAAAGCTAAAGGGTAAGAAGTTGAAGGCAGCCGCCTAATGTCACACAGCTGTGACAAACCCCATCGCAACTTGTGCCGAGCAGCTCAGATTCTCGAAGGCTGAGCAGTTGGCTGGTTTATCTAGGTGGAGGCGGGGGGGGGGGGGGGGTGCGGGGAGGCAGGAGAGTGGAGGACCAAATTCAGAGAAATGGACCTGCCTACGACAAGTATTGGATGGTCCTGGCTAGAAAGAGTCTTTGCAAAACCGGGCCAGAAGGAACAGATGAGTTGACACACTTTACCTGCGTTGCTCACCGTAAGCATCTTTAGGGGGAGGGACAACAGTGCCACCAAGGCCATTATCCCAGGTTTTATTCAACCCAGCCAGCTGCGCCAAGACCCCCACCATAAGCTGTCTTCGTGTAGACTGTAAATCCCTCTTGTCCAACGTTAGTTTCCTTTCATAAATTCCATCCATTAACTAGAAAAAGGCCACTGCGGTGACCTTTTTGTCCCACTTGAGTAAACCGTACCATTTCCAGGGACAAAGGTGGGACACGGGCTCAGGGAGCACAGAGAACAGGCGTCTCGCACTGGTTCCCCCACGTCACGTCATTATACACCGTGACCTCCTGTTGGTGCTTCAGAATACAAGTAAAAGATCAGGTGCGTGATCAAGAGCCAGTGTAGACAGCAAGTCAGGGATGCTATCCCCACACGAGTTCCCAAGCCCTTGTCACTGACGCGGACAGCTGCCATGACAATAGTATCAGTCTAGAGCACTGATTCTCAACTGGGGGCGGTTGTCTCCCGCAGGGGATATTTGGAAATGTCTGGAGATCCTGCTGCTCCATCACAACTGGGGAAAGGGTGCTACTGGGGTCTGTAGGGAGAGGCCAGGGATGATGTTGAACATTCTACCAGGCACAGGACGGCCCCCACAAAAAAATTATTTATTTGGGCCCAATAGGTCAACAGCGCTGAGGCTGAGAAACCTTGGTTTTAGAGTGACACTAATGTAACTAATAAAAACGATCATAAAATCGCTAAGAAAAGATACTTTATGAGTCCCTGGTTCTAGAAATCTAGGCCTACTCTTCCTTGTTATCAAGTCTCCTGCTCCTGTCCTAAGATTTTGGCATTTTTTTAAAAAATGCTTATTTATTTTTCAAGGAGAGAGAGACAGAGCATGAGCAGGGGAAGAGCAGCGAGAGAGGGAGACACAGAATCCGATGCAGGCTCCAGGCTCCGAGCTGTCAGCACAGAGCCCAACACGGGGCTTGAACTCACGAACCGTGACATCATGATCTGAGTTGAAGTCAGACACTTAACCGACTGAGCTGCCCAGGCGCCCCAAGATTTTGGCACTTGAAAGCATAGTCTTCCTCTAGAGTTCCTGCCCTGGGAAACCACGATTCCCTTGGTATAAAAGATCAGCCTGTCTGTCGGTGAAGGTTAAGATTCTGAACTCATGTGAAGTACACACTGCCAGACCCCACATCTCACAAGGTCCTCGGTCAGAAGCAAAATGATGCCTCTGTTCAGGGATTGATTCACTCGTTCCCCAGACTTTTGCTGACACCTGCTGTGGGTCAAGGGCTGTACTAGATCCTGGGGATGTGGTGAACAACAAGGCAGGATTTCATTGTATTGTGAATTCCTACCTTGAACATCAAATGTTGACATAATTTGGGAAGAGGAACCCTCCTGTGTCATTACAAAAGCCCAGTGACCTGTGGACATTTGAGCTCCCATTTTCTGATTTGTTTCAGGGGGAAAGGAGAAGCCTGCCCCCCCCAAAAAAGGTAAAAACCTTTATCTGGATATTTTACCTGCAGTGCTAAATGTTGCTTAGTATTCAGCAAACCACTCCCATCTTCCGACTTCTTGATTCTAGTCGCCTCACCCGAGCACACTTGTGAGGCAGAGCCTTATTAGTATAAGCACCAAATAGTTGTCTCGAAGAGGCTCTTGCTGAGCCCTTATAATCACTAAGGTGGAAAAATGCAGTTTTTGTGTTTTTTTTTTAGGTAGAGAAATCAGCCTGTTTTCAACATGCTGTTGAATTTGTGAGTCATGGAGTAGAAATAGTCACAGACTGTAACTTTTCCACAAAGAGGGAAACCCGAGGCTACAAGTAAGCTGCCCTCACGTCCTCGTAGTGCCTGATGGCTAGTAGCTTGGAAACTTTCGGATAATCATTTGTACTTCTCCATGACCTTCCTTCTGGGAAACTGAAAGCAAAAGCTCATTTGGACTTGATGTCCCTCCAGGTGAAGGTCCCCCATTGGAATTGTCAAGTGCCTTTCCAAGTCTTCTATCCTCCAGCCTCTGGAAGGGGCGGTTATAAGGAATAAGCATTTTGTGGAGCAATCTTCATGAGTTACTGGTCAGAGTACACGGATGTACTTAATAGCACTGAACTGCACGCTTAAACATAGTTAAAATGGTAAATTTTATGATACACGTATTTTACCAGAATTACAAAAACAATCATAAAAAAATAAAATACCCAGGCTACCTGGAGACTCAGGGCGTATGTGAGAGTGAACATGTTATTTTACTGAATCGCTAAGGCCTCAGAAGTTTTTGCTGGCATGCTCTAGAATGTATAGAAAATTCTTCACCAGATAGCTCCTTTTGAAGCAGTTTCACACCACCGTCCACTGCCAGATAACTGGTCTGTTTTGTCAGGCTCAGGTGCAGCTAATGGTGCTTTGCTGGGACAGGGACAGTCCACCCGTCACTCATGTCATTTAGTGAGCACCTCCGTTACTCCACACATTAATGTTGTAAGTACAGTCCTGCGCCTCGGCAGACCCAGCAGAGATTGAAGGGATGGAACTCAAGGATGGCAGGGACCCAAAGGGGGCATTTACCTCAACTTTGACTCTCCACTCTTGTCTGTGAGGTTTCTGTCCTCCACTCTTGGAAGAGTTCCAGTGATAAAGAACTCTGTATTTTCCAAGACTACCCCAGCTGACTTTGAGCAGAAACCAGATTCTCTGAAATTCTTTTTTTAATTTTTTATTTATTTGTTTTATGTGTGTGTGTGTGTGTGTGTGTGTGAGAGAGAGAGAGAGAGAGAGAGAGAGAGAAAGTAGGGGAGAGGAGCAGAAGGAGAGAGAGGATCTTAAGTAAGCCCGACACTCAGCACGGAGCCTGACGTGAGGCTCCATCCCACAACCCTGGGATCATGACCTGAGCTGAAATCAAGAGTTGGATCCTCGGGGCGCCTGGGTGGCTCAGTCGGTTAAGCGGCCGACTTCGGCTCAGGTCATGATCTCGCGGTCCGTGAGTTCGAGCTCGCGTCGGGCTCTGTGCTGACAGCTCAGAGCCTGGACCCTGTTTCAGATTCTGTGTGTCCCTCTCTCTGACCCTCCCCCATTCATGCTCTGTCTCTCTCTGTCTCAAAAATAAATAAACGTTAAAAAAAAAAAAAAAGAGTTGGACCCTCAACTGACTGAGCCATCCAGGTGACACTGGGTTTCCTGAAATTTCTGACCGTTGTTTTCTATCCATCCTTTGACAAGTGGAAGAATTTTGCATTGAAGAATTTGTTTCTTCCTCTTGAGGAAACTCTATTCTATGTGTGATTTGAGTATTAAGTGTACTTGCTTTACTCGAGTTCTTTGAAAAGTGCTAAATTTCTACTACACAGAAAAAAAAAATCAATCAGACACACCCTTTCCCAACTGAAAGAGAGATCTGGTTGTATTTACTCTTTAACAGGGACACCCTGGAGACAAAAATGCCACAACTCATACAGGTACTTGAACGACGTTAATTGTAGACCCGATGGCAGACCGGGGGGACAAGGTTGGAGGGGTCAATCACGTGTCATAGCGTGCCCTCAGCTGCTTTCTTCACCCACCCCAGGCCCTAGCCCTGCTGTAAGGCCAGAAGCTGCTGCTATGTAGGGTCGTGACTAGATTTACAGGGAAGGGGAGTTGTGCCCGGACAGCAGCTCAAATACCTGTTAGTCATCTTAATCGTGCTTACGAGTTACGGGGCCAGGAAGACCCACCTTTTTTGGGAGCATTACTTTTTAAATTAATTTAGTGTTTTTCTTATTGCTAAAATGACACATGTTTTTGCATAAAACTGAAGGAGGCGGGGGGGGGGGGAAGCCATGGATAACCTGAGATAACCATGTGGTGGGTATCTTTCCAGTGCTTTTCTGTGCATACATTATTCTTCCCAGTTATAAAAAGAAGCATGACTAGTGGCAGTTGGAGGGTTTGCAAAAGTGGAAATAGTCCATACTTTTATTTGTAAACGTACCATGATGACATGGTTCTGGTTGGCATGGGGCATCTCCGATAGAAGGCCTGGCTTTGGATTAGTTCTTTGATGTCCTTGAGTTTGAGGCTCAGAAGTGCGTTGCTTACCTTCCCCAAACCACAGTCTCTCTCCAGAGTTATTCACAGAGCTTCTAAATGACCCACTTGAAAGAGAAATGCAGCTTTGTCTGTGACCTAGACTGCTTTTCTCAGACTCTGATTCTGTTGCTTTCCTTTCTCTTAGATGGAGAGACAAATGTCAGTGAACTCCAACCTCCTGGGAATGCAAGGTCCAAATCTCAGCAACCCCTGTGCTTCTCCCCAAGTCCAGCCAATGCATTCAGAAGCCAAAATGGTAAATAACAATTATCATCATCCTTCTGTTGTTTCGCGGCTTTGTTTTTGACTTCTACTCTGACTTCCACATTTCAGTTAAGTTAGATAGATGGCTCCGTCGTCGTTTTTGGTGAAAAGGTCTTTTCTGTGGAAAAGCAGGACAGAGCTTGGCTCACTCTTTGAGGATATTTGTTATTAAAGCTTGGCATCAGGTGACCATGGAACAAGCATTGAATCGGCTCATGGCCTTAGTGAAAAGGACATTTAGAAGTTTGGGGAGATCCATAGGAGTTGAGGTGGGATACACCCAAGTATATGTATGTTTTCTCATAATGTGAAATTAACGAAAACAATCCAGAGTTTCTCTTCTTCAAGGTGGTCACAGTTTCAGTGCCACTCTTCCTGTCCCCACATCCGTGAAAACAGACATGTGATTTTTCAGCACACACTGGTACGGAAATATTTTTCATTTTTTATTATAGTTGTCAGATGTGACGTTAACTCAGAGGACCACAGCCTTGTTTTCCTGCAGGGTAACTGCGCCTCTTACTGAAATACATGATTTCGGGTGACAACCTCCAGTGGCTTTTAACAGATGAGATTTATGTGCAGTAAGGTCAGTCTTTCCAATCACAGGGAAAGATTTATGCATGGTATTCTATTAAATATTAATAAAAGCAATGCATGTCTGTCTTTGCACCATAAGGTAAATTTGCTGGTTGTACAGATACTTGAAGTAGGTCATTCAGTTTTCATGTAGTTAAACTCTGACTCCACAATTAGGAGGCTATCAGAGGGCAACAAAATACACTGTAGCAAAGTTTTTAGTGTCTGATATTGGATAAGAATAGCTTTGCTACAAGTTAGAGATTTATTTGGTTTCCTGAATGATAGTGTTGGAGACTGTGTCTGATGGCTGGTATGAAGATGTTATTGACAGTTCTGAAAATCAGCCATCAAAACCTACTGGCTTCATTTTCAATGGCAGCAAGGTATTTTTCTGTTGTTGTTGTTTTTTTTTTGTTTTTTTTTTTTTTAATGCCTGCTTTGGTCACTTTTCTCTTGGAAATTTTACTCATTTGTCTTTCGGCTTCTTGATTCAAGGAAGCGCCTGAATCCCCAGCGTTGGCTACCTTGGGCAAATAAAATCTGTGGTTAAGAGAGTTCTCTTTGCCGTGCCACAGCCCCGGTGACATGCCAAATGGCACCGGCATCTTCAGCAAAGCTCATTAAATCTTTTTGGAATCGGCAAATATTTTTTCAGCTCCAGCCCTGCGGTGCCAAACCAAATACTTGCTGGCAGAGTAAAGTTCAAACTGGCATCTGTTTTGGAGACCGGAGTAATGCCATTTACTTTTTTTTTTTTTTAAGGAAAATAAAAAATGAACTGTGAAGGTACTTAAGAAAAGAACAAAATTCACTTATTCATATGTATGAATAAGTGTTCTAGGTCTGAGCATCCGATGCTATTCCCCCAGCTGGATTACTTCTGAATCATCTTGTTTGGTTCAGGGTCTGTAACCCTTTTGAGGGACCTCCCAGACAAACTTTAGGTGGATTCTTACACACAGTTCCAAACCAAATTTCCCTGCCAATTGATTTTCACTGGATTATATGCCACCACTTGACTCAGAAATGTCCTACCCTTCTCTTCTTACTGGCAAAGAAGGAGAATGCTTCCAGAGGGAGTACGGGTTGATAATCGTATATACGTATGAAATAAGAACATATGATATGGCCAATTATTGTGAATAATATCAGCCAGGGACAAAAGGAAATTGGTCTGTACCTATAAAAGAGTGTTAGCCCACAAATGTTTGTCGAGTTAAATTTACTAAGCAAGCACACAACTCTGCTGATTCATGCTCTAAGTGGATGAATATTTCCAGATCCATGATGTCTGGCCTAATGAATTCCATCATGGAGTTAGGGCTTAGGGAGCATGGTTTTTTTTTCTCTCTGTCCTAACCTCCCAGCCCTAACGCCATTATCACCGATCCATTATTCCAAAGGGGGAAATGGTAGCCACTTATATTTGGGGGAATAGCATTTACTTAGTAGCCTGGAAAAGTGTTTAGTAATTGGCTTTTAATGCATTACTCAGCATCTCTATTCTTATTCTGCCTTCTTTATTCACTGGAGAAGCCAGTTATTGCCGTCTACTAACCATACAGTATTTTCTAGCAGCTTTGGGCTGCTCAGATGAAAAGCTTTTACGAAAGACAAAGTAATGGAGAAAAAAAAAAAAAAAAAACTTCCACGATTTTAATGTCAGCCAGAGCCTCCCCAGGTTTCTCTGAACTATGGGCTTTGTTGTTCTATGCCTAATTTTCTTCCTGTGTAAGACGGGAATGGATTAGATTTCAACTCAGACTCCTGTTTCACTGTTTTCAAGGACTTTTCCAAAGGTCACACATGGGCTATTGTGATGAATGCACTCTGCGGGGTGTGTTCTCGGAACACATGAGAAACCAGAGAGCTGCGAGGGAGCCGTCGTCCACACCACAACACTGCATGCCTATTCTCCGGGGGACGGCAGTGTCACAGTGTCTATTTCACATTCTCTATTGGCCACTGACAAAAGCCATCACCCTGCATCTCTGGTGATGCTTGGAGGTCCTGGTGGTGGACAAAAGATTAAGACAGGATTGCTTTAACGATACAGCTTTGTTGGAAGCTGTCCGACTAGTGATTGCTCAGTAAACTGGCCATTTTTATTGTGGAAGAGAGCAATACAGGTGTCCCCAACAAGCTGTAGAGTGTGTTAATCTGGGACATCCAAATCAAGAAGTACAGTGCCCTTCTTTTCATTTAATGTATATTGGTCTCAAGCTCTGGACTTCAGTGTACTGAAGTCACATCTGTCCAAGATGGTTTTGTCATAATCTGGCAGATTATAATTGAGTTTTATGGATTCTTTTGCTAAAGAATTAAGCCAACAAACAAGTGAATACATGCATATTGGATTTTGTTTTGGGGATCAGAGCAGACTCAAAGCTGTGAGAGCTTTCCATCTTTCCAGCCACCCAAACAACAGGTTCTTAGATCCCTGAGATCTGTGGGTGTCTTCCATGAAAATGAGGTCTTCTAGAAAGGAAATCCACTGGATACCTGATGGACTTTTTTGACATTTGTAGGGGGAAGGGAGAAAATGAGGGGGTTAAGCAGATAGAAATGGAAAAGGGGAGAAAGAAGGAGACAGAAAGGGTAGGGGGCATTTAAACCAGACAGGGACACATTTCCAGACTCTTCTGGGTGTGACTGATTCTGTCGTGGTGTGAATATGGTGTTCTTAGAGTTATGTAGATTTGTGTTCATTTCTATTTGTGAGAATGAGACCAATCCTATCTAGCTTTAAAAGAGGTTTGCTTGCTTGCTTTCTTTCTTTCTTTCTTTCTTTCCACCAATAATGAGACTGGAAGCTAAATAAGGGGGTGGGGGGAAGTTGTCCATATGCCTGTCCTGTGTCTCAGTAATGTTGAGATGATTACCATACTGAAACCAACTAAAATGAAGGGTGACATAGAAACCCTCTGGAGAGGGCTGTGGCCACTCTGTCTGGAATTCACCTTCAGTTTGAACAGGGTTAGGGAAGTCCAGGGAGTGTTGATACTAAGGAAAAGGTATGTAGGTACAGCTGTGATCGGATTTTGCCCTCAGGACACCACCATGACCGGGCTGTTGTCCCCATTTCCTAGTTGAGATAACTGAAGCTCCAAGTGGTTAAAAAACTGGCCCAACAACACAGCACATAGTGAAGGCTAACACCTCAGGCTCCAAAGACAAAGCTTCTTCATCGCAATATTGACCCTTTAGATAAGAATATCATACAGGGGGTGCCTGGGTAGCCCAGTCGGTTAAGCATCTAACTTCTGATTCAGCTCACGTCATGATCTTACAGTTTTGTGAGTTCAAGCCCTGCATCGGGCTCTGCGCTGACCCTACAGAGCCTGCTTGAGATTCTCTCTCTCCTCTCTCTCTGCCCCTCCCCTGCTTGTGCTCTCTCTGTCTCTCTCAAAATAAATAAACTTAAAAATGTTAAATAAAAAAAAGAATATCATACAGCTTCCAGATCATACAGCTTCCAGATAACAGTAACCAGCAGATGACATCAAATTCATTGGGGTTAATTTATGTTTACGTACAAATGGGAGATAAGGATGCCAAGGATAGTGTAGACGTCCAGATTACCTGGGAAAGGTGAGGAGTGGTTGGTAGTTTGGGATGTGCCCCTTTGTTTAACCAGAGCTCTGTGGTCTCGCTGACTGGTTCAGCTTCCCTGCCTCTTTCTCCAAACACATTTTTTAATTTATTTTATTTAATGTTTATTTATTTTGAGAGACAGAGAGAGACAGAACACGTGCGGGTGAGAGGCAGAGAAGGAGACACACAGAATCCAAATCAGTCTCCAGGCTCTGAGCTTTCAGCACAGAGCCCCATGCGGGGCTAGAACTCACAAACTGTGAGATCATGACCTGAGCTGAAGTTGGACACGTAACCGACTAAGCCACCCAGGTGCCCCTTTAAAAAAATTTTTTAATGTCCTCCAAACACATTTTTTATCTTGATGTTTCTTACTTTACATGTGTGTCCCCCGACTACTCAACTAGTTGGGATCTCCTTGAGGATAATCTTTGCATCGTGTAAGCTCCTTGTACTGAGAAAGGCCCCATGAGTGAGACCTGAATTTAACTAGTTGAGTTGAGTTGAGTTGAATTAACATAATGAGAAGGAACCAAACAGTAGCAGTGGAAATGGAGGTGGAATGAGGTGGCTAAGGGGCAAGGGTGGGGCTCAGGAGAGGGTAAAACAAGGAAAATGCTAAGCAAAGTAAGAAGCTGATAAAGAGTACTTGACTACATTTGACTTCTTCGAAGGACAGCTGGAAACAACGTCTGGCTTTTTTTTTTTTTTCCCTTGAGAGAAAAGCAGTATGTCTGTTACTGAGAAAATAGAAGTTAGATTAGCATCGCCCTCTTAGGAATTGAGAAGGGTCAATACTAAATGCTAGTTCTTCCATGGTGATAGACTAGCTATGCTGTATTTTGGTGGTCGACTTGTCAATACATCATCTCTAGTTAGGTTTACAATTTATTAAATGGATACATAAATCTATGCATCAACGAATGAATGAAACAAACAAAAAAAAAATAAAGGTGGAAAGTCAGAGCCTTTCAGCGGCAGAGGGTACTTAGTGAAGATCTTGCCCAACTTCCTCGTCTCACAAGTGAGGATGCCAAAAGCAAATAAAAGCTCAGGGAAATCAAGCCATCATTTAAACACAGAGATGGGCCTCCCCGTGCAGACCTTCACGTTTCTACCCAGCGTAATGCTTTTTTCGTCAGCTGTGCTGATAAATGACTAACAGTGTTTCTCTTCTTGGCCCATAGTTTCCTCCTGGCAGATTGGCAGGCAAGAGCTAGGGCGGTATAGTGAGCAATCCATGGTCAAATCTCCACTTTGTTTTGAATGTCAACCTGGGTGTGTTTGTGTTTGCCTTTCCCCTCCCTAATTATCGAGCTGGATAACTGTTCGCCTACGGTGCCCCTTGACCACCCACTGTCCAACAGATAAATCACAGAGAAGCCTGCCTCCCTATGGAGTTGCCTGGAAAGTTTATCCACGTGAAAAGACAGTCTCCAGGTAACATCTCTCTGGCACTCTTGAGAAATGCCGCTTTTCGATTTGCCTATTTGCTTTAATCACCCCCAGTTTCACTTCCTAAAAGTCCAGGAATTAAAAAAAAAAAAAATCAGTGAATGAATAGGCTGTCTGCTTCTCAGAAGCTTTGTGGTGAGGCAGGAAATGCTGTTTGACTTTAAAGAAACTCTCATTAACTTTTGAATCATGCCACAAGCCATGTGTCCCTGTAGCTGGGGATCAAAACATGATGATGGCCTGAGCCAAGGTGGCCCCTTTTTTCAGAATCCTCCTCCCTCGCTGCTGTGAAAAAACTGTCCAGTATGCAGATGAGTAGGAATTATGTAAGATTCCATGACAACAAAAACAGCAACAGAAATCTATGCTATCACTAATATGAGTGATGGATCTCATTTTAAAAGCAATTTGCTTTCTTAAAATAACCTGGTAGCAAATAGTAACTAGTTAACATTAATTAAGCACTTGTATATATGGCAGAAACTATGGTAAGCATCTTATGTTTTCTCATTTGATCCTCATATCAGTCTGATGAGGGAGATACTATTCCATTTTTTTTTAGATTTAATGTTTATTTATCTTAGAGAGAGAGAGAGTGTGTGTGTAAGCAGGGAAGGGGCAGAGAGAGAAAGAGACACGGAATCCAAAGCAGGCTCCAGGCTCTGGGCTGTCAGCACAGAGCTCAATACAGGGCTTGAACTCACAAACTGTGAGATCATGACCTGAGCCGAAGTCGGACACTTAACCGACTAAGCCACCCAGGCGCCCCAGGGAGATACCATTCTTACTCTCCTTTACTAATAAACTGAGAGGTTAGGTAACTGGGGAAGAACATAGAAGCTGGTAAAATGTGCTGGGATGTGAACCCTGGCTTTGGGCCCTTGGTCCTGGCTCTAAACCATTATGATTTGCCAGCCGGGGAATGATCATCCTATGAGTTTCTGTTAGTGGGGCACTTTCCAAATTGCAAAGACTTCTGTATACAGATATCATTGGAGCCTCGTAGCAACCCTGTAAGGTAAACATGGGAATATTACCATCTTCGTTTTATAGACAGAGAAGTTGAGTGGCCTTTCCAGCATCATCCAGTGGCATAACCACACCCTGCACCCAATATTCTGTGGTTTTTGTCCTGTTTCTACTTTATCACGCTGTCTCTGGTGTCCCTATGGTAACTCATCCTGAATAGAAGCAAGCTCTTACCAAAACAAAACTCAGGGGTAAAAGTAAGAGGAGGCTCAAATTAATAGCTCAGGCCCAGCTACCTATTAGCTTATGCCTATTAGAGTCTCTGTTCCTCATCAACTAAACACAGCAAAGAAGGCTGATCCATATTTCTGTCTGGCCAGGACAAATGCTGAATATGAGCTTAGTTATGGTTATTAAAGAATTGAAAGCAGGAATATTTCTCTAAGAGTGTACAGAAACCCCAACTCTTTTCTGTTGGCTGAAAGTATACCCCATTCATATGTGATTGCCACTTTGCCCTTTTAAACTATAGAAAGTTGAATTTAGGAATTTATCATGCCATTTTTTTTTTTGTAAAAAGTAAATGATCCGATTATGGGATCCTTGATAAGAGCTAGCAACCATTTATTTATATTTCTACAGAACAGAATACATTTCTACAGGATTACATTCCATGTACTGATCCAAACTTCAAATACATGGGATTACACATTTGATTATATTTGTTTTGAAAATAAGAATTTGAGAGATTATCAATTGCCTATGAATCACCAAATTCCAAAGAAGGAAAGGAGCTCAGGAATCATTTAAGCAAAATCCTTTCCCTTTAAGAAACAAAGGCTTGAAGGTCAAGTTAATAGCTTGTCCAAGGTCACATAGCTAATTCCCAGAAAGAAGGGGAATTAGAACTCAATTTCTGGATTTTCAAGTTTCTAGAACTTTGCTCTTCATGTGCTAGGCGGGAATTGACAGGGCAAGCCATCTGCTAGTTGCTGTGATAGTGAATTCTCTAAGGGGAGTGTTTCCTGACGTGTTTTCTGCAGTCTGGCTAGCAAGGCAAAGTCCCTGGGGAGAAGAGGGTCAATCAGCTTTTCCCTTTCGCATCATGTCAACTGGGAATTGAAGGTAACCATCAGACTGCCCAAAGAAATGGGCCCACTTCTCCACAATCCTTCTTGAGACGGGCGGTTCTTGACATGATACCACTGAGCTCATTCTTATTCACCATCCAGCGTGTGGATACACACTGAGTATTTCATCTCTTGGCACTTAGGACAAACTGCCTTGATCTTGTCTGCCACCAAGCAAAACTAAACTTCCCACGTCTCCTCTGTTTTCCTTGGGTTCGTGGACCTTCTAGGGGCTTTCGGAGGTCTGTACTGTGCTGACGCAGAGCATTGGCCCGGCTCGCCGCTCACACAACACAAAGGGGTATTGAAAGACCCTTTCCGTCTGATCTCGTCTCTTGGCTCCCCCCCTCCACCCTCACCAGCAGCTCCTCATACACACATTCAGACACTCTCCTCTAGGACTCATTGTCTTCCCAGTTTTATTTCTTTCTCTTTCTGTCAGTATCCACCCTGTTTTGGTAACCATGGCAATAGGTGAAACACAATCCCAATATTTGCTCCCTGCCTCTGTCATCCAGCCCAGCACGCGTATTGCCGGGTCTTGTTTTTGTGTTTGTTTAATGTTCCCAAGCCTGAAGTCAGATGCATCTGGGCAAGAGCACTGCACATGGTCCGGTTCGGAACACCCCCTCTCAGAAAGTTTTCAGGCACGTCTTCTTTGTGTTCTGTGTACGTGTGCATGTGCGTGTGTCCCTGTCTGCTTTGGAACATTGTGCACGTAAGCTCAGCTTGTGTCAGAATAGGCAGGGGGGGCCAAAAAAGGAAATTTTACAAATCTTGTTAGGGGGAAGTTCTGCTTTGTAGAGATATATTTGGGTCTTTTTCTTGGAATTTGTGTATCTTTCCAAGATTTTTGCCAGCACAACTAATAACGAAAGTTTGCTTTGCACTTTGGGATGATGCCTCTGCCTTGATTTGGCTTTTTATGTGGCAGCTACAGAAAATCTGTCAGAAAATGTGTGCCTTGAGGGGGATGGAAGGTGAGACATGGGGGTGGATGGAAGGGGTAATGTTTTCCTAACATTTTGGGATTTTTCTTTTCTAAAAAATTAAAGAGAGAACTTAATCTTTGAGGGAAAAACAAACAAGCAGTGTATTTTCCCTCCTGGCATCCTTTTAAGATTGCCTTTTTATCCCCCTGCTAGTGTGAAAATGTAGCTGTACTATGGTACTATAGTATTCTATGATTGTTGTGTTTGCCTTGGTATAAATGTGATGAATCGCTAGGTTCTCAGACTGGCTAAGCCCCACACAATAACAAATGTCAAGTATTTTTGTTTTGAAATGGTGTTTGCAGTCACCAGAACAGAAGATGTGTTTAAGGAAGATGAGATTTTCGTCCAACTGTGGCCTTGGATCCTAAAAGTGCAACCAGAGAGGCAGGGCAATAACGTGATTCCAGTAGCCAGCCAGGATCTGAAGTATAAGAGGGAGCAGGAACACACTCGGGTAGAATTTCAGAGTTGGCAGGTGTTTCCCTTGCACCCTTTCCGGGAACATCCTTCTCCCTTCTGGCACCTCACGTGGGAATGCACCCGTGTTTCCATGGTACCCAAGGGCTCGGTCTGGTCCTGTGTCCCTCCCAGCCTCTCCTGCTCTACTCAGCCCTGCACACCGTGGTCTCTCTCTGAGCCTGGCAATTTCCTAAAGGCTTCTTGCTCTCTCTGGCTGCCTTGTTTGTCCTACTGTAGTTCCTTCGCCTCTGCAAACTCCCCCCCCCTTTTTTTTTTCAAGACTCCACTCAAATGCACCTTTCCTGTGAAGTCTTCTCAACTTCCTCAGGTAGAGAGCAGTCTTGCCTTCTCTAAGGGTAGACTGCATTTGCACCTTGTTTATTTCTTCCTTGTGGAGCTTTATGATGTATCATTGTCCGTGTACTTGCCTTACCTCGCCTGTGAACACTTAGAGAACAGGCTAATTTGATTCCCCTCCAAGTCCCCGGGTTGGCATCTCTCCTGCATGTTCTAGGTGCCCAGTAGATGTTTGTTGATAGAATGAATGAGGAAAAGTTTGATAAACTAATTTAGATGGGGATGGTACTGTGACTTAAGATGTCACCCCACACTGTGGGCTTTTTAATTTTTTTTTTTTTTTTTTAAGTTCCAGGGATAAGGTAGGACTTAACTTAGATGATTGATTCACAAGTGATAGAATTTCAGGACCCATCACAAGTGGATGGGAGAGATATTTGAGCAGGTGAGAATCCTTCCTACAATTTCCTAAATCCTTGCATCAGTCTGTACCTGGGGTTCTGCCAGCCACAGGCAAGGGCACCTCTCCAGAGAAGCCCGAGGAGAGCCCTCTGGGCCCATTGTATGGTACCTCCTACGGGTGAGATGGCTTTATATTAAGGCACTGTGATACTTCAGTATTGAAATCCCCTCGGTGCAGGCCCAAGATTCTAGTACCTTTTTTAATACATAAATTCGTGAATTCCAATGGACTTTTGGTCAAAAATTAATACATGGCGACAAATTTTTGGAGATATGTTAAAATGAAAATATTTTTTTCGTGTTTCCCTGTTCGTATATGTAATATATCAAAATTAGCTCACACTGGATGTATACTTTATATCCTGTTTTTTTAAAAATTTCACATATTATGAGCGTTTTCCCGTATCAAGTATCTTTTGAAAACATTTTATAATCGTATGATTTATCCTATGGGTGTCACATAAAAATTTTAAGTGGTTAAAATTTTTATTTTATTTTTGGTTTTTCTCTACTCAAAAAAACCCCCTTTGATTATAAAAATAAATTTAAAAAATTGATCTGAAATTATCGAATTACCTTTTTGATTATTTCCATAGGATAAATTCCAAGAATTAGGATTACCAGGTCAAAGAGATTGAAACATTTTTAAATCTTTGTGTATATATTGCCAAATCTTTGTATGTATATGGTATATATATTGCCAATTTTTTAAAATCTATACTAATTTTCATTCCTGTCTGTAATACAGGAGGATATCTACCTTACGGCATTTACACAAGTGTTAAGTATTATCATTTTTTAACAAAATCTTTGCCACTTTCTGTTTGCATTTGTTATGTTATGAGTCATGTTACGTCTTTTTCTATATTTGTTGGCTACTTGCGTTTCCTCTTTGATACATTTCTGTACTTTCTGCAGCAATTTTTCTTAATTAGGGCTAGTATTGGAGTCCAAGGGGGAAAATGACGGAGCAGACTGTCCTCTTCCTACTGCATTTTTCAAATTCTTATTAACTAGCTGGCTTTCTGACCTTACTTTACCCATTACACATTTGTTTGTAAGACCTTAAAATACATACCTTTAAAATATGTTTAGTAGTTGTTTTGGTTGTGTCACTTGGTTTACCCGATTTTGCTTAGAAGCACAGTGTTTTGAGAATTTGAAAAAAAATTCTCCGAACGTTTTCTGGTTTTTATAGTTACTCACCTTATTCATTACAAACATGTTGACTTATCTAGGGATATAAATGTGGCTCTGCCACATTTTCTGTGTTTATCTAGCCCAGCCTTTGTCTATTTAAATATATATCTGAGTATCTTAAATAAACTGAAGATACGTCTGTGTCTTTCACATTTGCCTGAGGCAGGATTATGTGGATCCTGCTTTTATCCCATTTATGAGAAATCAACCTCTGACCGTTTTATTTCACCGGTCACTATGTAAGTAGATGGGTCTATATTGATTAAACTTTATCATCATGACTGGATGGTTAAATGTCGCTGATTCCTTTCTCCAGTAAGAAAGTTAAACAGAAAATATAAAACAGCTTAAGTCCTGTGGGGTGATATTAATGGAGAATTATTTTAAGGTTGAGTGAGTCTTCTGGTGACCAGACTGTAACCTCCTTACTAGTGCATAGGCTCCCCAAAGGGAGGGATCTGAACACCTAGCACATATTTGACACAAATTATCTCTGTATCAGATGAATGAATGTGAGTAACTAATTATATAATAATAATATGAGACACATTGAGCACAGGCCATATTACTGTGTGATTTCCACGTAGTAAAGATTTAGGGAGGCACTGTACATAAAGTCCTATAGACTTGGCACTTACATGTATTATCTGACTTAATTCTCACAACTATCCTATAAATAGTGTATCCCTGTTTTTACAGGCAAATGACTTGATGTATAGTGTCCAAGATTATTCAAGCAGCAAATGGCAGACCAAGGATTTAAACCCCACTCTGGGATCTGACCTTTCCATGCTAGGTCTTTGCTTTGGCAACCTAAAAATGACATGGTGACTGGATTCTAGTAGGGATGGAAGCATGGAATCAGCCAGAGTCAATTGGCAAATATTCATTATTAGTGTCAACTGTGTATTAGGCCTCCTTTTTTTTTTTTTTTAACAGTATGCCCCTGACATTCCTCAGGGCTTTGCCTGGCATTATTTTGAATCTCCAAACACACGCATGTGGTGCATCATTTCCTGCACCCAGGGCAACAAGCAGAGAACAAAACCAAATTGTAATTCTGATCCTGAGTGGAGGGCCAAACTGACTGTCAAATCCCCACTCAGAGCTGTAGCCAATGCAGTTCAAGTCTGTGCCCCGGCAGAAGTTCAACTTACTGTAGGTCATGGAATTTGAGGGTTCTTTTTTTAATACTTGAAACCTTGAATGTAAATTGGAGAATACCAAGTCTCTATATCTTTAGCAATAATGTTAATAATGACTTCTATTTCGTGTTTTAAGATCTGCAGAACATTTTCACACCTTCCACATAGACCAGCACGCTAGTCTCTCAAGGGAGCCACAGCTCTCAACTGGAATTAACAATAAGGTGTTTTCAAATTTGTTTTCTCTTTGAGTAACAGAATGAAGCGTTAAGAGCAAAGACCTGACAATCAGACTGCTGAGAATGAAATCCTAGCTGCATGACCTGGTTGCTTGACCTTTTTGTTCTGCATTTACTCATCTATAAAATGGGGATAATGGTAGGGCCTCTCCTAGAGATTGAGGGTTAAATGAGATGATACAGGGAAATTATTTGGCATAGTACTTGGCATGTAGTATTCCTTCTCTTTATATATATTTCTTTCCCTTTTCCCTGCTTCAAAGGGTACTTCTTTTTATTTTATTGGTTTAATTCATGATGGCTAAAACATACTTGTGCAAAGTCCATAGTCTCGTAGAGAGCTGAAGCTAAGAGAGAT
The DNA here is from genome assembly GCF_027475565.1 of Acinonyx jubatus. Lineage (NCBI taxonomy): Eukaryota > Metazoa > Chordata > Mammalia > Carnivora > Felidae > Acinonyx > Acinonyx jubatus. The sequence goes on along the minus strand of NC_069383.1, from coordinate 48,136,786 downwards.
GAAGTGCCTCGCCGATTAGGTACCTCACCTTTGATCACTCAGCAAAGTGGTGGTGAGCTCAGTTGTAGAATTTAACTCCCAGTTTTGATTAATGCACTAAATTACTGTGTTCTTTATAGATACTGGACTAGAGAAACCCCATGGGAGTTATACAGCTATTGCTTTGAATTCGCCAATTAATTGAAACACGTAAAAATAAAGATGACTTTTAGAAATGCTTTTAAATAGTTAAAATTATTTTACAGTTCAGTGCAGCATATTTTCAACTTTCAAACACATGGTATTGTTTTATGGTTTGCTAGTTCCCCAAACATATGAATATGAAAACATTTTATAACATTCAAATATCAGAGCCGAAGTTACACAAAGGACCAAAGCTCACCAACAAATATATGTTAAATTCCATGGCCTAAAATAGACTTTTGCTGTGTCTGTACAAATTACTTCAGATTATCCAAATGTTTGGAATACGTCTAGCCACGAGACCCAGCTATGTCCCTTAAAATGACATGAGTCGTGGCATGCCAATTTGGGGCATTTAATTTTTTCCAAAACACCTAGAATCATTATTGGTTTGCGTGAGAGCATCCCTCATGCTCTGCAAATGGGTTTGGAAGAAATGCTAGTGAGGCAGAGGAAGAGTCCCTCAGTCCCGTGAATGGCGGTAGTTGAGTCTCTGGGACACGGATAAGAAGGCTCTTTGCCAACGTGCCCTTTGGAACAACCATAGCCGTGATAACAGAGTGTGAAGACCTGATTATTTTCCAATCTGGTGAATGAGTCCAGCTGTTCCGCAGGCCAGTATGGGGTATGTGAGAACATGGGATCACAGCAAAAGCGCGTTTATCTCACTCCATCATTGCAGCGAACTTTATCTCCTGGGAATGTTCTCAAAGAGCAAGTCTGGACAGAGTCATGGCTTAATGACCAGGGGCTCTACAAGAGGGTTGTTCCTGAGTTCCAGTTACGCAAAGACAGGGCCTGCATTTGTAAGGAAAGATAAGCTAAAGAGCCGTGCGTGTTCCTCAGACAAAGATAATTTGTCACATCGCCACCATTAATCTCTTAGTTCCCGGCTCACTTGGTTCCAAGAGATCTGTTTTATAGATTTATTACATATAAAGCAATGTCTTTACCAGTCCACTGAGCGATCAGCTCATTTGTTCCGCTTTTCATTCAAAAATCCTTATTGAGCACCTCTAATATGCCAATATTATACTAGGTTTTGGGGGATCAAACTGCAAATAAGACAGAACTCAAGCCTTTAGGAACTTACGAGTATGTTGTGATAAATATTATGATGAAGGCAAGTACAAAGCTTGTGCCTCATTTGCCTTCGTGGCAGTGGTGGTGAGGCTTCTGGGGATGCCCTCCAGGAAGACCCCTCGGATGAATTTTGCTCCTGCATTCTCCAATAAAGTGGCCACTGCCCACATGTGACCATTTAAATGTTAAGCTCATGAAAATAAAATAAAATTTAAAATGCAGTTCTGAGTTGCGATAACCACATTTTGAGTGTTCAATAGCCACACGTAGCCTGTGGCTACCATATTGTACTACAGAGATAAGGAACATTTCTGTCATCACAGAAATTTCTATTCAACAGCAGTGGTCTAAGCTGATTGGCTGGATGGGAGAGGGAGGGTTTTCCAGGAAGAATAAATGGGGTGAGTCCAAGCCTGGAGACGCTGAGGAAGAAATGACATTTAAAAAAAGTAGCTATTAAAAAAAATTATTATAAAAATTTTAGATGTGCGTATGTATTGATTCAAGAAGCATTTATTATGTTACAGCTATGGATTTTGCAAAGATGCATAAGACAAAGTGTCAGCCTCTGAATAACTTACATACATATGGGTGAGGTAGGAACCATAAAAAATGACCATGGGGCGCCTGGGTGGCTCAGTCGGTTAAGCGTCCGACTTCGGCTCAGGTCATGATCTTGCGGTTCGTGAGTTCAAGCCCCGCATCAGGCTCTGTGCTGATGGCTCAGAGCCTGGAGCCTGTTTCAGATTCTGTGTCTCCCTCTCTCTCTCTGACCCTCCCCCGTTCATGCTCTGTCTCTCTCTGTCTCAAAAATAAATAAACGTTAAAAAAAATTTTAAAAAAAAATGACCAAAAACCTATATCTTGAGTTCAGAAGAGACTGATTACTGGGTGTTAGGAAGGAGAATTGGAAGATCGGGCCAGTCTTCAAATCTTCATGAAGTTGTTGCTTTTGATCTGGGTCTTGAAGAGGTCTGTGAGGATTCAGACAGGGAGGTGGAGTTAAATTCCTACCTTGGATCAAGAAACATTCAAATTTCGCACAGTTATTCCGGTGTTAGGGTTCAGCAAGCAACTGAGAAGCTGAGGGCTCTCCCCACTGGCATATTCATTAATGTCTTTCTACTAAGACTGCCATTTATACAATGGGGAGCTTATTCGGCTGTGCCAACTTACACGGAATAGTCTCCCTTCTAAATGGTGTTAGCATGGATTAGTTTAGGGAAGCTTGAGCCAGATCTTGTTTGCATTAGGTGGCTGAAAAAAGGATGGGGGTGTGTGGGGGGGTGGGTATTAAGGATTATGCAAATCACTGGCAATATGTAGCCTGTAAACTGGAGACTTCTGTAAAAGCAGCTTTTATATGCCAGTAGGTGAGGGAACTTGGAAGCAGTTGTGAGGCATATTATGGGGCAGATGGCTTAGGCAGATCCAATGAAAATATCAGTAAATGCTTATGTACATATATAAATTCTAGTCTCTGAATTGTACAATCGGATCTCATGAAACTCCTCCCTGGCTATTTGTTCCCTGAAGTTACAATGACCACTTCCTTTCTGTGTTTGGTATTCTTCCTCCGCTGTAAGAACATATGAAGTGCAGCTGAGGTCTTCCTTATCACAAAACCCACTTGTCCTTCCATTTCTAGGATTCTGATGTACTTTGTTGTTTGGGAAACGCCAGTCATAGGACCGTACACGAAGGAAAACTTCCAGCCATCCAGAAAGAGAAGGATTCGAGAGGGTGACAGAGAACGGTCTCCTTAACAAAAACTATTCTGATGTGTGCTAAGATTCAGGTTGAGATCAGGTCTTTAGAAACTGTGTATGAAATAAAGTGAAAAACAGTTTTGCAGATCCCTATTTAAAATCTCCTTTAAAACAGGATAATACAAGCTCTCTCCTCTGTCCTTTGCCAGGAGAAAACCCTTCCAGAATGTCTAACACATTAGAAAACAAAAAGACAACTGGAAGTATGGCATGAATAGTTTGGGGGGAAAGGAAAAATTTTTTCCCCATTATCCCTTAATATGTAATTTCTGAAATTTATTTAAAAGTTGTTTGAGGGGCGCCTGGGTGGCGCAGTCGGTTAAGCGTCCGACTTCAGCCAGGTCACGATCTCGCGGTCCGTGAGTTCGAGCCCCGCGTCAGGCTCTGGGCTGATGGCTCGGAGCCTGGAGCCTGTTTCCGATTCTGTGTCTCCCTCTCTCTCTGCCCCTCCCCCGTTCATGCTCTGTCTCTCTCTGTCCCCCCAAAAAAATAAATAAACGTTGAAAAAAAAATTTTAAAGTTGTTTGATATCAACGCAGGAAAAAGAAATTCAAAATAACAATATTCTGTCTGGACTTTATACCTTGAACTTCTCAAGACCAAGAAGACATCATGAACACCTTACTTGGCTGCACAGTGGATTTTCTACACACTTGTTCAATCAACTGATTTCTATTTGACTGAAGGTTGTTGAGTCACCAAAAGTGCCGCGGGGTTGAGCAGATTTCAGTGCCGCCTTTGGAACCCCAAGGTGGATCTTCGGCAAATAATTCCACTAAAGGCAGGCCTGACTCTCACACAGGAGTGGTGTTCCCAAAGTGAGTTTAAAAGTCAGTCATTCAGAACTCAAAACACAGATTTCCTCATGAGAAATGTCAGAGATGGTTACTTTCCCAGGACTGCCCACAAAAGCCTTTTATTCTATCATGTATCTGAGACTGTCTCCATGTGTTGAGAAAAGAATGGAGTAGTATGGGACAGGACCCCCCACCCCCAACCCCATCCCGAGGGACAGCACTTGTTATTTGCCATGGAGACAGCCACCAGGACTTCAGGGAGAAAGAAAGGGAACACGTTTATCTCCCTGAGGGGAGCCTATCTCTGAAATTATCCCTGGTACAGCCTTTTGCAGAGTGAACCTTTATCACTCACATTGTATTACTTTTTTTAAATGACAGCTCAATACTTCTGGAATTAGGTGTGTTTTGAACTCTCTCTTCTTTTATTATTGTGAGCTCCATGATGACTGTTCCACACATTGCTAGATTCAGAAACCAGGGGAGTGATGACCATATGACCATGGAAATCGATGTCCCTGGGATTCGTCATTAGCAAAGGCACGCAATCTCCTACCGACTTATTGACATTTTCCTAGCTCTTAAAAATAGCCGCAGTGTGCCATTCTCACATGTGATTGATACATTGTGACTTTTTGATGTCTGAGCAATTGATTGGTTGATTCTTTTTAGCATCAAAACCAAAGACAAGAGTGATGGAGATGACCTAGAGAAAGGTGAAATCTCTCCCCTCTGAGGGTTGAGCTAATTGAAGCAATTCTATATGCTTGCTTCATCTTAGAGGATAAGCCTTTCAAGTCCTCTTCATCACTAATGACGCCAACATTTTCTAATATTTTTTGCCCACCTAGAAAGTATATCCGTGATACTTTAAAATGTAAGTTATTACCCCTGCAACCTTAATTCACCGCTAATGATATACTCGGGACATTTTCAGCCAGTATCACAGACTGTTTCTTTTTCTTCTTTTGCTTTCACTCTAGGAGAGTTGAGTCTTGGATGGCGAAGTAGACCCTAGTGTACTGTGGCTACTTGTCCATAGCAATCAAAGATATTTTTGAAGAAAGAAAAAGACAGAGAAGTGGACCTTAGAACACTTAGGAAACTGATTCGTTTCTGTATTGGTTTGTTAGAGTTGCCCCAACAAAGCACCACAGACTGGGTGGCTTAAACAGCAGAAATTTACGGTCTCACAGTTCTGGCGACTAGAAGTTCAAGATCAAGGTGTCAGAGGAATCTGTTGGTTCCTCTGGGCTGGGGGACGGCCTTATACCAGGTCACTCACCTTGGCTCATATAAATGGCCACCTTGTGTGTCTTCACAGGATCTTCCTCTGTATGTCTGTGTCCTGATCTCCTCTTCTTATAAGGACACCAGTCATATTGGATTAGAGCTCACCCATATGACTTCATTTTACCTTAATTACCTCTTTAAAGGTCCCATCTCCAAATCTGGCTATATGCAGAAGTACTCTGGGTTAGAACTTCAACATATGAATTGAGGAGCAAGGGAAGGACACACGAATTCAGCCCATAACAGTCTCCAAAAGTAATCCGAAGGCTACCTAAATCTTAAAATCTTAAGCAGAACGCTGACCAACACTCCATGATTCTCCTTTGCAAAATCAGATCTCTAATTCCAGGGAAGTTCTGTGGGAATAGTAAAGCCTGACAGTGCTGTGTTGGCCTCTACAATAAAGAGCTCTTCCTTGATAAGCATAGCTTGCAGATGGACCCATTTCTGAAGCTTAAAAGCAGAGCTAGGAAAAAGAGGCAAGAGAGGTGCCCAGGGTACAATTTAAGAAGGCACTCACTCTCGGTGCCGTGCAGTGACTTTGCACCGAAGCATTTGCAGGAGTTTGAGAGCGAGTATCCCCTTAAACTTTTGCCCTGGCATCTCTCTGGGCTCATCCTAGTCCCAGCACTTCCTGAGAGGAAGGCGAAAGCTGTCCGTGTGTCATTCACACAGCTCTTTCAACCATGTTCCGGCAAACACGTAGTATTTTAGTAGTATTAACTAGTATTTCAGAAGTAGACGGAAAGTGTAATGGTTAACAGGGGTGGAGGGAGGAAATATGGGTCCTGAGTCCTTCCCTCGTGGCTAGCAACAGCCACTGAACCAGGAATAGGTTTTGGAGTTCCTGTGCTTTATCTCTACATTCCTAACTCAACGGGTTACTCGCTCTTCATTGGCCATATTCTCAGCCATGTGCTTGATGGTCTAGGGAAAAGCATGGAATTTGGCAAGTGGGTCAGTGCCCCTCCGTATGAGTCTGTGCTCAGGCTCAGAATATGCTGAGGTCGACCTGCTTGGATCAGTGCTGTGATCCTCCCTGAAGAGGCCAGCTGTACTCTGAGAGCTGAGAAGGAGCACACGCATGCCTACCTCTGCCTGTGGCTGTTGCCTCTGCTGTGAACTTGAGAAACCTGTTTCTGCGGCGGCAGAGCAGAGCCCCGAGGCCCAGGGTAGATGTGTGCACACTGCTGGAGCACGCTGCTGCCGTGGCATTGGCTTGGAGCTGTCTAGACAGGAGAGAGATTTCCTTCTCCCCCCTACCCCGCTCCCCCCCTCCACCGCAGCCATTGATCTGACCACTGAAGCAGTGCTGATGTTTTTCTTCAGAAGTGGCATGATTAGCGGGGCAGTGAATGCTGCTGTTTTCTAAGAGGCCAGGGAGGACAGCTCAGCCCAGTGCTTTCAGGATTAACATTTTCCTGTTTCAGGACACCTTGGCTCTCCGCTTTTGCCCAAGAACGCATACTTCTTCTGAGAGCCTGCATAAGTGCTCCTACGAAGTCCAGCCCCTTGCCAGCTCAGTGCCTTAGTGTGAGTCTGTCCAGCCTTCCTAATATTTCCTATTCCAAGGGGAAAATGAAAGCTATCTCTGCCCTTCCTTCCGACTATCAAAAATGTTGCTGTAGAGGGGCGCCTGGGTGACTCAGTCGGTTGAGCGTCGCACTTCGGCTCAGGTTAGGATCTCAAGGTTCGTGAGTTCGGGCCCCGCGTCGGGCTCTGGGCCGACAGCTCGGAGCCTGGAGCCTGCTTCCGATTCTGGGTCTCTCCCTCTCTCTCTGCCCCTCCCCCCACTTGCGCTCTGTCTCTCTCTGCCTCTCAAACACAAAGAAAAATCATTTAAAAAAAAATGTTGCTGTAGAATGTCCTTTGGAAGTTGGTCTCTGAGGAGCTTCAAAGCTAATTTCACAACAGCCCCCCCCCCGTTTTTTTAGTGTTATGGGTAACTTTCACCAGTAATATTAGCAAAGATAAATTCGCTAGTGACTTGAGGGAAAAGAAATTTCTCTTAGAAGGAAAGTCTGCCCATAATTTTCTCCTTCTGTCACGCCACAGAGGGCAACAAGGAAACTTATGTTCAGTGTGGCATCCGTCTGGAGCGGCCCATTTTAACACCACGAAGGCTACTTGAGCTGTGTCGTGTGGCAAAATTATATAATCTGAGACGTTGCTGTTCAAAGTGGGAGCCCTCAACCTGCAGCCTGAGTGTCACCTGGGAGCTTGTTGGAGATGCAGGATCTTTGGCCCCACATCAGACTTACTAAATGCAAACCTCCATTTTCATAAAATCCTCAGGTGGGTCGGAGGCACATTAAGTTGTGAGGAGCCCCTGATATATAGGAAACACTGAACCTGAGGAGATTCTGGCCCAAGGCAGGAATGTTTGAATGACCCACTCTACTACCCAAAAGCTGCAAAGGAACATTAGCAGTTGTGTCCCAGAAGATGGTTTTTTCCTGTCTGGTCCTTTTGTGATTGTCCCTTGGCTTATCCAATCTTTTTAAGACTCCTTTCAGTTTCTAATAAAGCTTAATTGATGAGCTCTGTTTGTGAAAAGCCCAGGCCCTAGTAAGTACCCACTCCCCCTGGGTACACAACTAAATAGTTTATGAGGTAATTCGTATTTTAATGTCTTTACTAATGAGCTCTTTCAGTAATGAAATCTCCTGAGAAATTGTTAGTGGTTCACAGACATTTCTTAGGATTCGAGGGCAAGGAAGCTGATAAAGCCGGAAGGTTTAGGCTCCACTGTAGAATATAGTTCCAGTTCAAAAGAACTCCGATTCTTCCTCAAAAAAAAAAAAAAAAAAAAAAAAAAAAAAATCACAGGTTTTTCTTTTAATACCTTATTTGCTAAGCTTCTATCTTCATCATTTTTCATGTTAGAAATAAGAATTTCTTTTCCTGCGGCAGTTCTGGAACTCCTTACTTGTGCTGTAGGTAGGTAATATGAGGGCTGCTGATGTGTATAATCTTATATGAACAAGAAGGTCAGATGGAGAGGAAGAGAAAAAGGGACACACACACACACACACACACACACAGGCAAGCGCACACAGCAACACCCGGTCTGAGATTCAATGGCCTTTCATCACCTGTATTTTAAATTTATCAGCAGCATCATTTCTATAACAGATGATGACTTCATCAATCACTCCTCATTAAAAGTAAAGCCAAAATGAACCCCGTAATGAGAAGGAAGCATTTAGAGATGCAAAGTAACTGGCCAGCAAAACCGTTATCCACAGCATGGCAGAATTCTGTCCTAAGGGAGTTACACCCAATTCCCTTTAAGTGAGGGAACGACGCAATGTCATATGGGATGGCTGGCAGCTGTCTAGAATCTGTAATGGTGGAGGGACTCACCTTTCTGCTTCCAGAGCTGAGCAGAGAGAAGACACTCACACATTCTTGAACCCTAACTTGAAGCCAGACACCTAGGCAAGGACCACGAGGCTTTTTTTGTTTCCAGTTTCTCCCTCTGAGGAAGGTTCAAGACATTGTGCTGGGCAGCTGACACATTGCCTGTGGCCTGTGCTCTAAATGACGGTGAGGCATGGCTTGATCCTACTTGGCATGACACAAAGATTAAAGCCTCCCAGCATGTAATGGATCATGAAAAACAGCCTTTGTTTACCAGTTTCGCCCTTTAATTTGTTAACAGCATCCCTCCCTGAAGGAACAAGCGCTCTCAACTGGATGCAGGAGGTGGATAAGATCCTGTAAGGTGTCAGGAGAGCCCCTCTAGAGTCACTGCTCACAGCGGTGGATGGTGTCTGTCTCCGTAGGGGAAAGGCCAGAAAAATATGACAGAGTCCGTGAATGTATTCCAGTTGGGCCGGTGGCCATGTGGCTGGCTTCAGATTATGTTTTGTTACCTGATTGCTTTGGATAAGCACGTTCAAAAATAATGACTTAATAGGCCATGTTTTAATAACATGTCTGTAGGTCGCTTGGAACAAGGACAGTGAGGAGCTGAAGTGTAATGTTTTGTTTTGTTTTCCTACAGGCAAGGCCTGTGGCGCTCTCATGGTAGTCTTTGCAAATCCAGACCTATACAAGCCAAATTTAGTGATAAATCTCTAGATCTGTGGGCATCTTGGATTTCTATGAATGAGGCAAGCAAAGAGATGCATAAGACTCCTTTGAAATCCAAGTTATAACTCTGCTTGTCATCGTGAGGAAGAACACTTGTGGATAGGGGAAATCTCTTTCCTCAAAACCAGAGTTGGCGATTTTGAGGGCAGAGACTGCGTCTGAGCATGACCCTTTGAAACTAGAGAGAATGTGTCCCAGCCAAGGAGGGCAAGGTGCTAGCGCTTAGTGTTGTGACACAAGAAGAATCTCGGACTTCTGGAGAAGACTCTCTAAATGCCTTGAGCAGGCTTTGGAGTCGACTTCATTCTTGAGGAGTGAGATTTTATTATCCGCGGAACAAATGAAGCTAGAACTTGGCATTGGAGCATATTGCTGAGCAAGGAAGTCTCTACTCAAACGGACTTGACTTACTACAACATGCCAGTGAGGAAGAGAAGCCTGCCCATGCCCCAGCATGCAATTAGGATTTCAGAGTGGTTCGTAGGTCTTGGCCCTCCAGACATCATGAGCTTGGGTGTCTCTGGGTGATGCTGCCTGGAAAGCAGCAACATGAAAGAGAGGAAGAAAATCTCAGTGCCATTTTTCTTCCAGGGTCGTAGCTGCTGTTGGGCAGGGGCAAAGAGAGCAACCAAAGAGCTGGTGGCTGTGATGTTTTTGAACAGTCAGTGAGCATTTAAAGGTCTTGAGAGTTCATGCTTCTACTGAAGCCTGTTGCGGCCATCCTTGAGGAAGAAGACTGGGAAGGGGATTTTGTAAGCAGAATCTAAGTCTGGTCTTATAAGCCCCGTATTCTCTGGGTGTTTCAGCATCTATGAAAACCAAGGCCTCCACACAGAGTGGTAATTTCAGTAACTTCTCCAAACAGTGATCTGGGTGAGACAAGTCAGCTCTTCCCATTTACTTATGAGTTAACTGGCATTTAAACTCAAGTCTCCAGGCCAATGATTTATTTTAATAATATGTTAGCCCCATGGCAGGCCCATGACTTCATGACTGCAGCCGTGGAGAAAGGGGCACACCGCCCTGATGGATGTCTCAGTGCTGCATGTGGCTGATTTACAAGGCACTCCTCTGATCTGACTCACTCTTGCCTCCTCTGCTTCAAGCCCTACTGGGTGGTACCCAGTTGTTAGGGGGTCCACCTGCTTAAAGGCACAGTAGGAAGAAGTGGGCTGAACACAACTAACTTGGAGGAAATTATTCTTGGACAAGAAATCATGGGATACTGTAAAGTGTGAGGCAGTTTGTGCACTGGTCAAATCTGATCGGTTTTCGCATGCTTGTTGCATGCTGTCTCTGTTAAAACAAAAGACCAGAGATGCTGGTATTAAACAGACTTTAAATTATTGTTTTGAGTTCTGTCAAATGTCATCTGTATTTTCCAGGTCTCATTACAAGTGTCCGTAATGATGGAATCAGTTGATTTTTCAAGGCAATCTTTAAGGTTCTTTTGTGTTTATTAGGTTGCTAGGGGTACCTAATACATCAGTATGAGTAGAAGTGTTTAATGCAGTTGCCAGATTTTTGTGCAAGATAAATAGTTTTACATGTCTCAGAAGTAGAATCCAATTGGCCAAGAAGTTGGCTAAAAGATGAAATTTGACATCATTCTTGGCAACTAATCGCTTTTTTTGGTAACATGCACAGTATAAAAAAGTACACTATATCTTTTCTAGGTATATTAGACCCAAAATATAACTTTTAATAATAAATCAATGTGCGGGGCGCCTGGGTGGTTCAGTCAGTTGGGCCTCCGACTTCGGCTCAGGTCACGATCTCGTGGTTTATGGGTTTGAGCCCCGCATCGGGCTCTGTGCTGACAGCTCAGAGCCTGGAGCCTGCTTCGGATTCTGTGTCTCCCTCTCTCACTGCCCCTCCCCCCTCATGCTCTGTCTCTCTCTCCTTCGAAAATAAATAAACATCAAAAAAAATTTTTTATAAATCAATGTGTGCAAATGATCAAGTATATTTCCTAACTGTTGGTCATAGCGATAGACAGCATTTCAAATGGAAATAAGCTTTTTTCCTCTCATATTTCTAAAATGAGAATATATGTCATGCATATGTGTGTTATAAAGCACAATGGTGTAACAAATACCTGTGAATCTATCCCCCAGCCCCAGAACTAGAACACCTGCCATTTCTAACAACCTGTGTGCTCTTCCATACTCAATGCTCCTTCCTACCTCACTCTGGAGATCACCACTATCCCGAAATCTGTGCTCATCATTCCTCAGCATCTAAAACATAGTTTCATCATGCATATATGAGTTTCTTAAAAACGGTATCATTTAAGTTTGCTGATTTTAAGCTTTATATGAAATGGTATCTTGTATGGAATTGTCAGGACTTGCTTTTTCACTCAGTGCAAATTCTGACAAGAAAACTCATGAATTTTATTTAAGGAAGAGGATGACTGTATGTTGATCACTTTAAATCTATACCATAGGTGTCTGCTACACAAAAAAATATAAGAAATACATTTTGAGCCTGAATCTGAGATATGTAACTCTTTCTTATTGGACTTAAGGATGCTTGTAGTTCTCATACTTATTATGTTTTAATTAGTAAATGATTAAAATACATGAATTAAATCTTATTTTGATGTTTCTGCAATGTGGTAATTAAACCCAGAGAAGATATATTTTCCATGATACACTTATACATAATTAGCATGTAATAATTATCAAATTAAATATTCATTCTAAACGTGTAATTGAGTGTCATGAGTTGAAATCTAATTTTTATGGAATGAATTTATCAGATAATGAAATTTCAGGTTTCCATCAGCTTTCAGAACTGTGCTAAGCATAGGCCTAATTATCCCTATGGAATCCTTCAACCATCCATTGGGTTGAGTGCAGATTTAAAAATGTTTAAGGGTAGAAATGGAATAGTTGATACTCTCATCAGGAATTAAATAACATATTCCTGGATGAAACGTTTTGGATTAGGTTCTCTAGGCTTCTTCCAGATATCAAGGCGATTTTGTGCCTTCTTCACTAGCCAACACAGGAAGCCATTTGGTCGCCCACAAGTCTGGGAAGTATCAGGTAGCACAAGTGGACTGAGCATGAGCCAGTGGGGACAGAGAGGAGAGGGGACACGCTTCTTCTCCGTGTATGTTTATTAACCAAGATGCTGTTCTCAGCATTCTAAGAAAGCCATGACTCCCTTTGAAGGGATTGCCATGACAATCATTTTGTCAGAAAAGAGAACAAGCATATTTGGAATTTACATGTTGGCCATGTGAAGACCCAATGGATTTTGTCTATAACATGTTGTCAGATTTCAGTAGACAGGTTAAATTAGCCATTTCAGATGGACAGTGATTTTCTGCTCAGTCATGGAGTAACTTGTGGTTTGCAAATATCTGAAAGGATCCAGTGCCTTCCAGATAGGACTTGCCTCCTTATGTGAGATTTTGGTGTCTTTTAGGTGCATCGTGTTTTTTCTTTTCATTATTAATGTCTTAATTGCTAATTTTTAAATTTTTTATTTTGAAATAATTTTAGACTTACAGCAAAGTTGAGAAAAATAGTACCAAGTTCTCACATATTCTCCAGCAAGGTTTCCCTAATGTTAACAACATATATAGCTATAGTATAGTTTTCAAAACCGGGAAATTAACATTGGTGCAATGCTATTAGCTCAAGTACAGACTTTATTCCAATTTCCCCACTTTTCACACTAATGTCTTGTTTCTATTCCAGCACCCAACCTCACGTCTTTTTTCTGTTCTAACACCAAATTCAGGATCTCACAGTGCATTTAGTTGCGATTTGTACTTGGTCTCTCTGACCTGTGACAGTTTCTCAGTCTTTTCTCAATCTTGTATGAACTTGGCATTAAAAAAATTTGTTTAATGTTTATTTATTTTTGAGAGAGAGAGAGAGAGAGAGAGAGAGAGAGAGAGAGAGAGAGAGAGATTGCGAGAGCAAGCCAGGAAGGGGCAGAGAGAGAGGGAGACACAGAATCTGGAGTAGGCTGTAGGATCTGAGCTCTCTGCACAGAGCCCAATGCAGGGCTGGAACCCATGAACCATGAGATCATGACCTGAGCCAAAGTTGGATGCTCAACTGACTGCCACCCGTGTGCCCCTGAACTTGGCATTTTTAAGAGCCAGTTATTTTATAGAATGTCCCCAGTTTGTGTTTGTCTGATGTTTTCTCATAATTATTGACATTATGCATGTTTTAGAATACCTCAGAGGTGATGTTGTACCCTTTTGGTGTATCACATCAGGGGTACATGACAATGATAAATCTTCTTACTGGTGATATTAACCTTGCTCATTCAGTTCAAGTGATACCTTTAACCAGTCTAGTTTCTCCACTCTCAAGTTACTGTTTTTCCCTTGTAATTAATTATCTCAAGAGAATATTTTGAGACTTAGGTACTCCCTCTTTTGAGAAAAATCTTCACATAGAAATCTGAACTTGTGAAATAAATACCGATATAATTTCCTGCATGAAGAAAGGATTCTTCACCTTTCCAAAGAATTCACCACAGGATTTCATTTTAAATAGCAATCTCAGCTGTAGGACATTTAAAATATGGCGTGCCTAATAAATGTTGATAGTTATACAGCTTTTTGAGGCAATGTCTGCTACAATGTGTTCTTTGAGGATAATGCATGCTCTCTTAAATAATGCATGAATATATTCTCCTCCCCATATATAATTAAAACAATAAGTAGAGTTTCTCATACTTGGTAGGTCACTGAAAGAAGAAACTAGAGTTTATCTCGCACTCTTTGTCCTTTTTTTTTTAAAGGGAAACCTTTTTTCTATTGTCAGAAATAGTTAGAGGTTAGGAAAATATATATATTTTTGGTGGGAAATATTTTAAGAGAGGCTGTTCTATCTATAACCTACTTAACACCAAAGTAGATAGGCCAAGAGGATGTCAATTATATGCCATATACATGATTCCACTCTCTGGACAACAATCTGGCAAGACGTACCGAGTCCTTTGAAGGTATTAGCCTTGAGGATGTCTGTTCCACCTGAAAGACTCAGTTCTAAGAAAATAATGGCAGACCTACTGAGAGATTTATGATCAAAGATATTCAATGCAGTGCTATTCTCAGGTGTTGGGGAGTGGTTTGGGAAATGGAAAACAAGGTAAATGCCCAATAATAAGGAAAGAGTGGAGAGGTATACAGCAATTAAAATCATGTTTTTGAAACACAAATAATGTCAGAAGAAAATGCTCAGGAGATCACAGTAATATACTATGTGGAAAAAAATAGAAATAATTATGTCTACACAATATGTCCCTCCTCTCTCTCTCTCTCTCTCTCTCTCTCTCTCTCTCTCTCTCTCTCACACACACACACACACACACACACACACACACACACACACAATTGGAAGGAGTATATCAGAAAGTTCTCTTTAGGTGTTAGAATCATGAGTGATATTTATGTTGTTCTTTATACTTACTTGTTTCCCAACTCTTCCTTTCTAGTCTTCTTCTAAGAACAACAAGAAGGAATTTTTGAGAAGTTAAAATTAGCAATAATTTCACGGGTGTCCTTTCAGGGGGTGGATTCTTTGAAACCTCTTCCCAGGTCTTCTCTTCAGCTCCGTGTAGATTATGACCTTGAAAGCAATCAATGGCATGCACTTTCTGAGTTTGTTCTCAGAAATATTTATGTGTATGCATATGCACACATACACATTCAGAGAGTCATAATGAACCGCTTGGTTAAATAAAATGAATACGATTTGAAAAATTAAATCTGTATTTCGAGAAACAGACTTGATGTCTGTATTTTTTATGGTTGACTTTATAACAGTGAATAGAAAATTCTATGGGATTTAAGGACTATGATACAAGAAAGGATGAAGGCAGGGTAACCCTACCAGGGAACAGTTTTTCAGAAAAAAAAAAAAAAAGGTGGGGAGGATATGTTTTTCCTATTGTTCTTTTCAAGGTTGGTCTTTAAAATTAAACTTATTTAAAAAAAAAAACCCTCATTCAGCCCCATCAAATTGCAGAAAGTCAAACATCTAGCTTTCATTTTTAATCAAACAGGCTAAATCTTCATGTTTATGTGACTAAATGAAACTTTTGTATGCCGTGGTCCATTCCATCTGCATGAATAGTAGCATTGTGGCAGGGTGAGGTCACTGCAGAAGGGAAAGTGAGGTAAGAACACAGCTGAATCTACAGGCTTTCCTGCTGCAGGGCGCACCAGCTTTCTTAAAGCCACAGAACTGCCATTCTCACACCAAAGGCCCTCCGTGTGTTTGGGCCGGGCGGCAGCCCGACTCGCCTGTGGGTAGCGATGCCCCACGTGTCATGAATAATTCAAGTGTTCCCAGACAGAGCCAGAGGTACAAGGAGTGACATGTGGCCAGAACCACAGTAGCGTAGAGTGTCTTCTCCTTGGGACATACACCTTGGCCACCTGTTCTCAGAGGAAAAGACGGTCCCTCCCGTTTTCTACTGCTCAGTCACAAGATCCAGGAAGGATCTCTGCTGTAGGTATGGAAATTCCACTGCTCTGTGTGCCCTTCCCAAGCAGGGGCAGGCTCACGTCTCAGAGCTAAGTCACCAGAAGATGGGATCAGGAAGCATGTCAGTTCATATTTCCCCTACAGGACCTACTAACTTGAAGGAATAAGTGAGTTACCAACAGCAGGCTGGCAAACAGCCCTTCTCCGATACCATCTTTACTGAGCTGGGAGAACTTGGAAAAAACTCTCCCCCCCTCCCCCGCCGCCCCAACAAGTTCTCCAAGCTTTTAACCTCCTGCTTTACAGTGGAGAGGGATCCTTCACTCTCCGCGTGACAGCAAGCAGCATCCCATTTAAATAAGATATTTTAAAGATAGTGGACACTATGCCTTTGCTTGCATCTGCCTCGGTAGGCACCATCACCCCTAGAAGAACAACAGCTTTCTAACAGCTCTCCATGAAAACTGTCTCACCTGAGGGCTTAGCTTATAAGCCCCCATTGCATAAAAAGCCCTCCCGAAACTAAACTCCAAGAATAGGTAAGCCTGGTTCTTTAAGATGACCGTATCCTATATATATTGCATTTCAGGAATCGGTACGGGGGGTAAATGAAGGCTTAAGTTTGACCAGGTTAAGGCTAGGCATTATGGGAGTTATCTGATCCATGCCCTTGAGAAGCTTATAGCTCTGCTGAAGTCGGGGTGGGGGGGGGCAGGAAGTTGAATAATGCAAAGCAGTTTATGACCAGTGGGGCACAGGCATGCTATAGAAGTTCAGCGGAGGAAAATGTGCTTCTGGACTTGGTGGACATAGAGAGAAGACCCAGTAAGGGAGGCAGGAAATGAACAGGTCATTGAAGGAGGAACAAGCTTTGGCTCCTTCAGTTGAGGAAAATGGGATGAAGAGGGAGAGATGGTGATGTCTTATTTATAACAGCTGCTCAAGATACAGATTTTCAACTAGACGAATCAACTGACAGATGACCAAACCTGTCTGTGTTTGGGGATCAGTGGCAGACGTGTTGACCTGAGAGATCCCATCCATGTGAGAGAGATGGGAGGTCCAGTTGGAAAAGTGCGCTGGGTGCCAGCCAGACCATGGAAGCTCTGGAATGCCCACTTAAGGAAACGGCCATTATCTTTTAGGCAATAATGAGTCATTTTTTCTGGGAGGTGAATCTGGCAGTGATGTGCACGAAGCACATAGCAGCCAATAACAAGGAGGGAAGAACCTCACCAAGTGAGGAATATTTCAAGTTCCACTTTGGGCAGTGTTAAACAATGATTAAACCACGAACTTGGCTCATGTCTGTGGAAGGCTGCGGAACACGGATCCTGACAGCTGCTCACTATGAAAACAATGAAATGGATGCGGCCAGCCAACGACCCGCCCGATATGCAGGTAGCCTTTCACATCCCTATGTCTCCGAGGCTAAAGTATGATCTCAAAGTGTTTCAAAGATCTTCAATTCCATTCATTCATTCATTCATTCATTCATGTAGCAAATATTTATTCAAACCTGCCATGTGCTGGGCACCATGACAGCCCCTGGAGCTATAAAGTGAAACGAAACACATTTCTGTCTTCTCAAAAAAACGTATATGTAACTGCTATAGATTTTCCCCTACAGATCATAGGAAGGTGCAGAAGCCCAGAATTTTTAGCATATATGGTACCAGTATATGCAGACCTTCCTACGTTGAGAAACTCACCTGCTTGTTGGCCACTTCCTGGCCTTGCTGAGGGTCAGTTACTTGGTGGCCCTGCCCATAAGAGAGAAGTATAATGGAAGACGAGTAACGGTCAGAAGAAGGGTCTAGCATCTCCCTGTCTCGGTAAAAAATAAGCTGCATCTAAGGAGCCCTGGCATTTTAGTGGGTTGGATACCTGTTTATTCTGTACTTAGAAATGACTCTTTTCCAGAAATGTTAATTGAGAACCCCGAACTTCCCTAACCAACGTGACTACCACTGGTGCCCTCCAAAATGGCCCCTCCTCAAGGACCACATTGTTGATTAGTATCTGCCACAACCATATACTTCAAACTGTGTAACTGATCCTTAGAGATATTTCTTGGGAGTTGACAGCAGTTTCCAGAGGTGGGGGGCGGGGAGGGATGGTCAGCTGGCTGTTCTCGCATCGTGCTTAAATTGCTGGTCACGACAGTTTGGTGGTTTTATGGATCATTGGTTCAGGCACTCACCTTTTCAAGATTGTGTGACCAACCATTAGTAAATGAATTTTGGCAGTCTGCAATATGGTGTATATAGGCACCAAGTTAAACACAGCTAATGCCCATCATGTTACGTTATTGCCAGTTATCAACTACCCGTGCTAATTTTTCCAGCATAATGTCATATAGTGTTTTCTCTGAGCCAGACGCTGTTCTAAATACTTTATAAATATTGTGACTCCTTAGAACAATCTTATGACATATTTCCTAATACCATCCTTACTTTATAAAGGAGGAAACTGAGGCCCAGAAAGATTAGCCTGTTCAAAGTTACACAGTTAGTAAGTAAACAGAATGGACTCTTAAACCTAGGAGTCTCGCTGTTACCGTTCTTGCCTCTAACTACTATGCCAACGTAACCGTAGACAGCAAGATGAGAATAGAAATGTATGGAGTAATAGTATCTTTTTAAACTCTTTTTAACATGTGTTCATTGTTGAGAGACAGAGTGCGAGCAGGGGAGGGGCAGAGAGAGAGGGAGACACGGAATCTGAAGCAGGCTCCAGGCTCCGAGCTCTCAGCACAGAGCCTAAGGCAGAACTCGAACCCACGAGCCATGAGGAGTAGGGGTGTTAGTAGTACGGCAGTCATCATTGTCTCTTGTCCTTGTCATTGTATTTCCTTTGAGAGACGAGGATATTGAGGCTTAGAAAGGACTAATAACTAGCAAGCGTCGGGATAGGGTTTGCGCCCACATGTATCTGCATCCTTTGTCATCTCTGGGGATGAACAGGTAAGAAAGAAGCAGCAGCCTGTAGAAGTCTCTGCCCCGATGCATTTGTGCCAAGGACAGCATGGCCGTTGGTTTAGCAGGGCCGCCATACCCCGTGTGCTGCTCCGATCGTGTTGTGGTGCTTGTTATCCTTGGTTGAATAACTGTCATCGTCACGTGACCAGTTGGGGCAGCCGGGAAGTGTGAGGGGTGGTATGTGAAGGGAAGGAAGTCCACTGGGCAAAGCCAGTCAAGTTAGCTGTGACTGAACTAACTTGTCAATGTGGTGAGACAGTTCAGCCTAGTAGCCTCAGGTAGACGCTGCTGGGGTCTCTAGGTCACTGACTCAGGCCCCTGTGAAATCCCCCTGCCACTTAGAGCAGTAAAGCCTGATTAAACATGTTTATACGTAATTTGAAAATGGTTCTTTCAGGAAATGTGTGGTTCTTTAAAGTCACTTTAAAACCTGAGATTTTACTTCAGTTTATTTACATTCTAGCCAAAAAAAAAAAAAAGGCCCAAAGTCGAGCACCAAGTCCCATGATGTATGGAGTCCTCTAGGAGAATTGTCAGAGCTGTTTTATATATTTTTACTCTATCAATATAGCCTTTCACAGTTCCTAATTAGTTTTGTTAGTTGACTTACAGAAAAGTGTATTTAAAGTGAGGCGTCAGTAATTCCACTGAGGGAATGGCATTAATGAAAAGCACACACTGTCAAGAGGCCAATGGAAGAGCAATGGTTCAGTCCTGAGCACCCCTAATTTGTACTGGGGTGATTAGCTCAACTGCTGCCCCTGTTAGAAAACACTTCAGTAGAAGCCTCTAGAGATTATACACACAGTGGATATGTGTGTGTGTGTGTGTGTGTGTGTGTGTGGAGAGAGAGAGAGAGTGTATGGGCCCACTCATGCGCGTGGACATTTTTTCCCTTAAAACAGGTAAATCAGAATTAATTGAGCTTTTAGAGTACCTATCCAGCATACTTCTGTTAACACATATGCCACAGAGATTGTATTGGAAACTCAACTGAGTTTGGGCTAAGGTACTGTATAACTTGCCAAGTAGAAAGGAAATAGCTCCAAAATAAAGAGAAGGAGCAATAAAATATAAGTTTACCCAATTTTGACATTTACTTTTGCCAGATATGTGAAGTCTGACTTTGGTTATTTATACTTACATGGGATTTCTTAGAATAATGTATTTGAAGAATGCCGTCTCAGAATTTCAATAGCTAGAGCAGATGTGCAGTGCACTTTTGTGGTTTTTACAGTAGATATGTGCAGTCTGTCGGAAATTATAGATGCACAATTAGATTTTTACAATGTACACATTCATGCAGTTCAAACCATGTTCCTTAAATGAGGGCTTCGTTTTCTTTATTTCCTGCTGAGTTTACCAAGTGGAGAATTGGCTGCCAGCATTTCTAGCTAAGAAGTTTGTGGCAAAACCATTGCCATTCATTTGTGCTCACGCCCGGATGGAGGGTCACTTGCCTTTGTAGGGAGGCTGCAAACTAGGAGGGTCCTGTGTCATCACTCCCCCCTTGTCTCTGCTTCTGCAGCTTTGGCAATGAGACCTGCCTGGCATGCAAGTACCACGCAACTTTGCAGAATGCACGA
Organism: Acinonyx jubatus; assembly: GCF_027475565.1. NCBI lineage: Eukaryota > Metazoa > Chordata > Mammalia > Carnivora > Felidae > Acinonyx > Acinonyx jubatus. The sequence continues at coordinate 48,116,529 of NC_069383.1, read as the reverse complement.
CGTGCTCAGGTTTATGTTTGTCTGTGGTGTGCCAGGGTTGTTTATTATGTGGAAGAAACGGAAAGCTTGCCAATCCACATCACTAATGCAAGTTTGACTAATGACATCAGCAGGAGACTAGAATTTAGCTTCTAACCACATACGAATGGGTCTCAGGCTGCTGGTTATGCTATGATGTCAACCCTGATGCCCCCTTCATTAGCTGATGTGCTTTTCAAGGTAGATGCCAAGAGAAAGAATTTGGTTTTGTTTTCCTAATGCACCAAACATGTTTTGAACAATAGAAATACTTCTCTATCAACAGTTTTCTGGCGTGTTGATTTCCCAACTCTGTTAATTACACCCTGAGTCTGTATTTCCAGGTCTTTATTGGAACACAACATTACCTACAGGAGCGTTGATTTCTAAATCAGATTGAGTTTCCACACATACCTCTCTCTCCTCTCCCTGGAGACTCCATTGGGTATCTACATGTGGCAGCGAAACCAGACCAACCAAATTATTCCACATTTCTGATGCATCACGGCAGGTTAAGACAGTAGCCTAACCAGCGGGGAAAGATGTTTACAAGGTCCTACTGACGATACCACCTTGAAGATCCGAGGGAATGATTCAGACCCGCCGAAGGTTTTGCTTCAACCAATGCTGCCTCTGCCTGTTTGCCTTCATCTGATGGGCAGTCTTGCCCTAACTTAGGTCAGGCATATAGTATCATTTGTGGCTGTCTCTTTGTGAATCAGCATTTGCCTTGTCAGTATACCGTTCGGCCACGTACAACAAAACTCTTGATTAAAAGGCATTTCGCTCCAAAATACAGCATTGACTTATGAATGTGCGCCCATTTAGGGCAGATCTGTGTAGAAGAGGTGATAAATGAATAATTCTTTTGCAAAAGAAGCAGAAGCAAAACAGACCTGTGACTCGCTCTCGTATTAAGGCATCTCTGAGCCCACACAGCTATATTTTTGGCACAGAAACAAATACAAATGAAATTGTTGCTGAATATATAAGGGAGAAATTTAATTAGGTGTAATAATAGCACTGTTCATTTTCAAAGCGCTTTACAAATGCTAACTAATTAATCATCCATAATATTTCCCAGTGGTAGGGACGTATATTCTCCTCCTTGTACTGAGGGTAGCATGTGAAGGGTGTTCACCTCACAGGAAGACCCTTGAGGACTCTGTCTACATACACTTCCTCCTGCTTCCTACACGTTAAACCAAAGTGAATGTCGTCAGGTGGGGGTACTGTGACACGGCAAGATTGACTGGGTTAGAAAGAGACACAAAGGAAGTGGATTCTAATATCCAGTGGTTCTGAAAAAATTAGCCGAAGCCTGATGAGTCCAAGGGCAAGAGGAGAAACAAATTAAGAGGGAAAGAAATATATTTTTATATATAGCTGTTTCCTTAGGTGTGAAACGTGTTCCTTAGAGTGAGGGAAGATCGTATTTGCTGCTAACCAGTGGTGGGCCCTGGGGCAAGTTAGTAATGTTCTGAACTTCAGTTTCCTCTTCTATAAAATTGTGGGTGTCAGACAAGATCTTTAAGGTCCCTTTTGTTCTCAAATTCGCGGGGCCTTGCCTCAAGGCAAATGGTGAGTCAACAGGCATGTCTCCCTTCCTCAAAGAGGTCTCGGCAGAATGTTTTCTGAGTGGGTTACCTCTTGAGCTGCTGAGCAGAGATGTGGCATAAATCTCCACACAGTACATTTATAGAATTAAATTTCGACTCCAGCCTTAATTAAAGATTTCCCTGCGACGGGGGGGGGGGGGTACCAATATCACAAATGCAAATAGAATAGGGCCTTTCTCAGCCGGAGAAAGTCATATAGCTGACGTTTTGTATGACTGGGCAAGGCTCCAATTTCCTTTCTATCTGTAGTCACTTTCAACGGGTGGGGGGACGGGTGTATGTGTGTGAGTTTATCATTTGCCTGGTGGAAATATTTGTATGGGAGGTAAAAGTGAGCATTCAAGAAAATAAACCAACTATACGTGCCAAGACTTCAGAAGGTTTCGATGACTCCTTAAATATTTAAACCATTTTTTGTTACCGTGTGATTCTGGTCGCTTTTGGAGGCAGGATACTTTTTTAGAAATGAATTTGTGACCTAAAGGTAAACTAGTGTGAATCTAAACTCACATAACTAGCTGAGGATACAGCTTACTTCATTCTCAAACTTCTGGAGGCAGAAAGTTTGCAGTGAGGAGGAAGGTAAACTTACCAGCAAGTCATTGAAATGAAAGCTTTATGTCCGTGCTTTGCAATGATGCAGCCCGCGTTGGTGTCTTAAACACCGTTTCCACATTTGGACTATTCTTTTGACTGTCAGTTGGGGTCAGTTGACTGAAGACACCTCACGCTTCACAGAAAACCCGAATATCAAATGAAAACTAGTTCGCAAAAGCGAATTTTCTGTGGCCAGAACTTCGCGGGTTTAGGTGTCTGAACGATGTGCTCAAATCTTCAAGTCACGCAGAGTAAGTTACTTGTAATTTTAAAAGAAATTTTTAATATATTGTATTTGGTTTGAATTCGGGGACAAATATTTATTACCTTTTTTTGTTGTCCTTATTGACGTTGACAAGGATTTGGAATTGTACACTCACTAGTGAAATTGCATGTATCCCTGCTGAAGTACAAGTGATGATCCGGAATTTAAAGCAACATAAGGCTTTGACATCATTTCAGTGGTCATCTTATAAGTGTTTGTATTACCATATCACTGTGCCCCTAGAACTGAGAACATCATGTGCCTTGAGCCCTCCCTCCTACACAGCACAAAAGCAAATACAACAGACACTTGGTAAATGTAAGTAGATTTTTCTTTCCCTCAGCAAAATAGTTATCTTTCGTAGACACTTGGCATTTTTTTTCCCTTTGTGAGCCTCTCAAGTCACCTCTAGATGGTATGAAACAGGGAGACCGCACAATTCTTTTCATCCATTTATTTTTCTATATCTTTAGTGCTTCATTTTGCTTTAGAGCTGAGAGACACAGTAAACCTGTTGGAGATTCTTGATTTGAATCCTGGATTAGTATAAACACACAGTCCCAGAGATTTTATGTATGAAAGCATTCAACTTACACGTGGGGCTTGTTTCATACCTTTGCTGAGTTTACCCAGGGATGATATAGATCGTCAGGAACTTAGAAAAAGGGAGGGGGGAATCGTAACAGGCAGAGGCCTATCCTTGCTTAAAGCAGGGATATGTGTTCATATGTGTTCATCAGTATCGGAGCTTCTCAAGGGTGATCAGATATCAGAAATTCTCTCGTTTGTCCTGTGAGCCTTTCCCGGTGATCTGTTCTGCTCTTTAGTATAAAAACATGCTGGTGCTCACAACCATGAAAATCCCTTACATAGACCTTAGTAACATACATCCTTAGTAACTTATTGACAGGTATTCAAGTTCTGGGTGTGCATGTATTGTATAAACATATTGATCTCTTTTCGTAGGGCTGTAAGTGCAATTTCAAAGGGAATCCCCTTTTCTTTTTATAATTTGCTTTTCAAGACAGGCCACTCTTTCTTAGGAGCTTGAGGATGGGAAGAAAATTTTAGTTTTCAGGAGTATGAACCTCTTGGGCTTGTTGCTTTAATATGGTCAAGAAATTGTGAAGTCCCCCATTCATTTCAACACCCTTTACTCCCAAACTCTCCACTATTCTCCCGCACTTTAGCCTTTAGGAGCTAGGCCTGCTGCAAGACACTTTTCCTGTGCCTAGATAGACCCTTTGGAGCATGGACCTGACCACAAGAAGGGCCTTTGAACACATTTTCAGTAGATTCTTAATATTCCTATAAATTATCCTGCTCCAATTGTGGGGCTTGGTGATTGATCACAGATATGTCCGTTGGAAAGGTTTCTTGAATTTTTCTTAGTATTCATAAGATTTGAAAACATGGGAGAATCGGGAGTGTGGGATTATTTTACTTGATGAGGGTAGTGCAGAAATACATTTCACGGTACAGGAGAAGTGTCCTTCAGTGACCACTCAGTCGGATATAAAAATCATTTTTCTGTTGACCTGAGCTTGTTCCTATGTTCTCTATCATTTTCGTATGTCACTTGTTATTTTTAAAAATTTCAACCCGGCAATAAATGATACAACGGTAACGTTATAAAAATGACGTGGTGTTACAAGCCAGAGCTGAAATTCAGGGAAGGCCCCGGTTTTCATTTAAGAAGACTGACCTAAAAGTTTACCCTTTCAATCTACCATTAGCCATCTGGGTTTTAGATGGCAAACACAACACTTTGCCAAGCTGTAAAATTCATGATGTTTAAGAGAAAGATCAAAACTAAAACGAGAGGGTTTATATGTACAAATATTTGCTTAGCGCAAATATTCCTGTTGGACGGTCTTAGCCCATTTGATTCCGGTGGGTTAAAAGAAAGTCTGAGCTATAATTTATTTGATTTCCATTTGTATAGTATGCTTTCCCACTTTTTAAAACTCTTTGCAAATTACTACTGATTTATAAAGCTGCTATCTTCCTGTGAGAAATACAACCCTTCTTCATATATCTCTTGCATTTTTAGTTACACAGATTTTCAGAAGTGAGAATTTCTTTCTTTCTTTTTTTTTTAATGTCTGAGTATAAATGTTAATGGCAATTTCTATTTCCCTTCTTGTGAAGAACCTCTTTCTGAGGATAATGAGCTTTAGAAGAGTCGCTTACACTCTGTTGATGTCGCATAAATCATTTTTAGTCACTTCAGTGTCTTATCTGGCCAAACACAATTTTGCTTTTATAGTCAGATTCTCTGCTTATATAGCCATGAACTATAATCTAAAATGTTGGTCATCAAAACGGTAACAAGGATGAGCTGAGTATCTCTGGTATTTAGTTGAATGGCATTTTTTATTATTTTGAATCATAAAGTATTGGATATGGTCCCAAAGTGGACTTTATTGCAAATTAGCCTTTGAATATTTCACCTGTTGTTGTCACTTGTGTCATGATGGAATCTGTAAAGAGCAGAGACAATAGTGGGCATATTTGAACACAATCTGAGTTTTTTGTTAAAGGTCAGTGACATAAGACTCTGTATGTCTCGCCGTTTTAGTATTGTACAAATCCAACACCTTAAAATGTGAAAATATTTATCCAAGATTCTCTGTCAACATTTCATTCAAAGATTTAGGATATAAATGCATATTAGGTGTGCAATTCGATATTTGGCTGTGTTCCTTTGGCATTCTTCTCTCAAGTAAGGCAAGTACCACAAAATCACATTTGCCGTACCCGTATCTTTGCATATACCTCTATTTTTATCTTTCTCGTAGAGCCATGACATAACCTAGACAGGAAAGAAGAAAGAAAGAAAAAAAAAAGAATGAAAAACAAAACAAAAACAACTGGAAAAGAAAGTCAGCACTGGCAATGAAAAGAGAGGATAATGTTGCTGAAGACATGAATGGCTGAAAAGAAGGAATCTCTTCTTAGCCTGTTTGTATTTACAGCAGAAAATCTGTTTCTCATACATTGCACCAGATCTCAGACCCAGCACTATTAATGATGGGCACACAGTAATGTGCCCTCAGAGAGTAAACGGAGCAAAGCGTAGAGCATGTTTCCAAATATGGCCACCCCCCTGCTTCAAGCCCCCTCTGTCTCCCCAGTGATGGCAGATTGCTAAAGCTAATGCTTATGTGCAGGTCAGTGTGGAAATCAACCACAAATCATCACTGACTCCAACCTCAGAAGTTTTCTTTGGGTGGTATAGCGGGAAAAAGCAAGGGCTTTGAAGTCAGACTAATGTGAGTTTACCACCTTGGACAAGTCACTTAGACTTGGAGCTACAGTTTTCCAAAGTGTAAACTATAAGTCTTAATACACACCAAATAAAAAAATACATGAGATAATATTTGTACATTCCTTAGCCTATGTCTAGTGCATTATAAGATCTCGTGAAATATTATTTGTCGGTTTAGCCACTAGACTTATTTTCTTTATGTTGTACACCAGCTCTGCAAAGTTACTTAAAAATCATTTGGTTAAATAAATAAGAAATAAAACATAGTCTGTGAAAAGAAGAAAAAAATGATGCTTCATGCCCCAGGATTTTTGTTAAATAGGTTACTTGGTTCTTGATAAAGGGTTTTTAAAAATTTTTTTAATGTTTATTTATTTTTGACAGAGAGAGAGAGAGAGAGAGAGAGAGAGAGAGAGAGAGACAGAGAATGAGTGGGGGAGGGACAGAGAGAGAGGGAGCCGCAGAATCCGAAGCAGGCTCCAGGCTCTGCGCCGTCAGCACGGAGCCCGACGCGGGGCTCGAACCCACAGACCATGAGATCATGACCTGAGCCCATGGTTGAGATGGAGACCTGAGCAGCTTTTATGAATAATTAAGCCTTGGGGGGAATGATGAAGAATCCTTTTCCTCAGGCTCTAGGTCAGGAAGTCTTGGTAAATCTAGATTTTTGGATCTCCTTGCCTGAATCTTCACTGGAAAATGCAGGGACAAACTTGCCTCCTCCGCAAGGTTTCATTTCTAAGATAACTCTGGGGGTCAGGGTAAGATCAACCTTTGAATCTCAAGAAAGTATGAAGTACAAGTCATTTGTGCACCAGTTCGAACCCAGAGCCTGACAGTATTTCTACCCTAATGTGTAGTTCTGCTTCTTTTGTTTGTGTGTTGGTTTTAACAAAGAGTGACGCACACTTGGTTTTAACCTGCATGCTAGGAGGCAAGTTCTGGAAGGAGAGTTGCTCAGGAACCTATGTTCCGTCTTCACGTCATGACTTAATTTTGAAAAATCAAAATGACTTCATTCGGGATTTATGTACCCAAGTAACTTAGCCCATTTAAAAGTTCTCACTGCCCATCTTCAATCCCATGTATGAATATATTTTAATTCTGATTATGTGTATCAGACTTAGCTATAGGCAGTATGTCACTGGCAAGTCAGAAAACATGAGAGGGAGTGAGGGAGAAAGGGAGAGAAAGAGAGGGAGAGAGAGAGAGAAGAGAGAGAGAGAGAGAGAGAGAGAACGAGAAAATGAATGGAAATTGTAAGATGGGTCAGCCAGGCTCTCTGGTTGCTATATTCACAACATTGTTTTCTTCGTTTGAGCTTTGCTCTGTCCTTTCAGGAATCTTCCTATTAGTAAATATCTTAACAAACCTGGGTTCATTTGGCTTGGCAATGGTTCTGATTAGAGATGTTGCAAAACAACCGTTCAGCCTAACATGGCCCTGAAGACTCAAAGTTTCCAAGATGAATCAGGACAGACATGGCATAGACTGATGAGCATTTTTAACCTTTAACCTGAGGGGGTGGGGAGGGGAGGCCTACTGTGAATTGGCAAACACGCTTCCTACTGCCCTCAATTTTCTTTATGTGGCTTTTTCCATATAAGAGCGAGTTGCTTTCAAATTATGAAGTTGCAAAGCATCTGTATTCATCCAGCCACTGGTTCAAAGCTCCCAACTAGGGGACAGAAGCAGCCCATTTTGCCTAAAGCCTCTTCAACCTAAAGCTGTTCCTTAAAGATCAGTCCTTTCATGGCCCATCCAAAAATCTAATTTCTGTGTAAGGGATGTTGTATCCATTCAGGTGGTTTACAATATATTAACCTCATTGTAAAAAAAAAAAAGTAAAATTTGATGAAAGTTCCTTTAGAAAAATCATCCAAGTGTCCTTAAAATATTTGAAAGTTGGTCAATTGAAAAAGATCCCCATAAGGATAGAAAACAGTACTATCGTTTATAAAGCCGTGGGATTTTGCACATGTTGGACTTAGCTGGTAAAAATGCAGAACTGAGTTTGAGTTGCGTGTATCATGAAATGGAGGAGTGGGGGGTGGGGAGGAAAGAGTCTGAGGCGGCAGGTTCTGCAGTGTATTGTGGGCCTGTAGTGCCCGTGTAGAAGGAAGGGACACTTCCTCCCTTTCCTCAGAAGAAAGACTCTTGAGGGAATTAAGAGGGTGGGAGATGGAGAAGACTCAAGGAGGTAACCAGTGGCTACTGGAGGCACTCGCATCCCAGGCTTTAGTCTTCACCTGAATGTAGAATTGAGGTAAAGTCCTTGGGGGGAACTTCTACCTCACCCAAATTGGTAAAGAATCTGAAAACCTTGTAACACACAGAAACAGTGAAGGAATTCCAGTATCGAATCTAAGTTGTCATAAGTGTGGCGAAGGAGTTAGAGTTTCAGAAAGACAGATCTTACGTCAGAGTGGGATAAGTTGCTCTGTAGTCAGTGAGCTTTCCCTTTCTGGATCAGAGAATAAAATGGCATCCTTCTGAGGATATCGTGTATGTGTTTGGAGAAAAGGGATTCCTGCATAAAGTCTCTTCTAGCTCTGCTTCTTAACTTCCGCTTCACTTAAAGTTAAGGCTTTAAGTATTCACTTCTGGACAAGTATCAAGAAAGTCCTGCAAACACTGAAATTTGATCACGAGCTCCCATCTAGTCTCGCCATTTATGATGCTATGTAGAGAATTCCTCCCACCCATATGAGTTAACCATGTTGGCCATCTTCCCACAAGGAGACAGTTTCACCCCGTTGATAGGATCTGAGTTAAGCAGCATTCACTGAGGGTAGCCTTCAGTCTGTCTCACCCTCTCTCCTTCTCAGGCTGCCTTGTGGGCAAAGCAAGACCTTTCCCATTCTTCCAGAGTATTCAAATTCTGTCCTATAAATGACCGAGTGTTGACCTCTACTCGTGAGCTTGGGTGTAAATTCAGTCCTCTGATACTCTAAAAAAAAAAAAAAAACAATCTATCTTTGTTCTCAATGATGAAGTATTAACATGCAAAGGGTTAGGAAGGTAGCGAAAAATGACATTTATCTTCTCTTCTTTCCCCTTTTCTGAAACTCAAACAGGTAAATTAGTTCTGTTTTGAGCAGGCCCATAGCTGTAACCTCATTCAGTGGGTGCCTTGTTTGCTTATGAACCTCCCATGCATGTAAAGGACATGTCTTAGAGCCTCAAAGCATTTGTCCTGTGGCAGCTATGAAGTAATTAACTGTACATTCAAGTGGGTGCAATTAGGTTTCAAAGTTAACTCCTTATTAAGGAGGACTGGGGAAAGCTCCTCGGGTACCTGATTGAAATGTAATTCCTTGGACCCCATGGGGTCAATTGGAGTATCACCATGACCAAAATAAAGAGATCCATTACTTGGTTCAGTAGGACCATCCAGGAAGCTGAAAATTGGGGTCAGAGTTAAAAGGTGAATAGGATTTTAGGAGAGTTCTTCCAGCTTTAAAGTCAGGCATTTCCATTACAACAAAAAGGAGGGCTGTTGCCAGTGGAGAGACGGGGCCAATTACTGGCAGGAGGCCCCGTCATTCTATACAACCATGTGCAGAGTGAGCTACTACTGGCCGGTGACAGGTATGGAAGCCAAGCTCAGACTGGGGCAGGGTCTCCGACAGCAACTTCTCCCAACAGCTGCATTCTAACTTCTAACAGAAAAAGTCCCATAAGAGATGAGTTGTGAAAAGTGAGCCGTGAGGAAGGGGAACCAGTGGAGAGAAGTGGAGAGATTAAACGCGTGCACACAATAGGGCTTCAGCCACACCAGTCTGTTGTCCTGCCTCTGAGAGCAGCATTGTGGCCATTTTGAGGCACACGCTGGTTGCAAACTTTCTTGGGAATCTCTGGAAGCCCTTTGCCTGGTGACCTGAAGCATCTGCTTTTAGTTGCGAGTAAGCTTAGCCCCACCACCAAAGTCGGGAGTAGGGAAAGAGAAACATAACAAAACCCAGAGCAATTACACATTCTCTTGCGGTGCTGCCAAGACATCTTCTTCATTAGCCAACCTTCCTGAATAAAGGACGAGGTGAAAGAGTGGAATGCTTTTTGTTGGATGTGAGGGGGTACATTGCAGACCTTTTGTCATGATCCTTTCGTTCACTGCTTAGTCCACTTACTGTTTTGGTTTTCATAACCAGAAAAATAACTCAGAAGAATGAGGAAAAAGCCCAAGTATGGGAAAGGCAGTCACATGAATGATGATACTATGATGGTTTTGTAAACAAAATGTAGGCGACTTAAATTTTGAGTCTCGACCTCAGTGGTACTTTTTTTTCTTTTTCTTACTAACTGAGGTGTTCTCTCTTAACATAAAAACATACGAAACAGTAGCGGGGTCAAAAAGAAGAGCTTTGTTGCTAATTAGTTTCTGTCTTTGAGTAAATCATCCTACATCTCCAAACCTCAATTTCATTCTTTGCTCTGTGACAGGGTTTAGATGAACTGATCTCTAAGGCCCCAGTGGTTCTGTAAACAGAAATGAAAAAATGTTTTTGCCTTTAGGGGAGAAAGACAAGGCTTGAAATTCCATGGTCACAATTCCCAGGAATTTTCCAGGGAAATATTCAGTCAGTGTTGCTTTGTCAAGGAAGCCATCTTGGAATAGGGGGATTCTACTCACAAGTGAGCCTGGGCAAGTTCCTCCTCCTGTTAGGGCCCCTCTTCATCTTTAATAGGAAGATAATGACACCCACCTCGGGCTCCTAGCACATGTTAGAAACAGGACATCCCTTCTCCCATCATGCTCTCCCTATGTGGGCATTTCATCTATAGCCATACCCCTTCCAGAAGTTTCCAAGTACATTTTTAAAAGGCAAGTGCCTAAAACAAAAAAGTATCTGTATTGAGGCCCAGACCTGGCACTTCATAATGTTTAAAACATTGGCTGCCAATTTGCTGTGCCGGTAATATCTGATTTACAGTTCCCTGTGGGTAGGTGGGTGGGTGGGTGGATGGGTGGGGTCCAATCTCTCAGGAGAAGACATTTTCCTTGCTTGTAACTTTTTTCTTTGGTCATTGAAAAGAAGGTTGAGTGACTGTGCTCCATGGAGTCGGAGAACATCCCATCCCTCCTTTGCAGGGCTCGTGTGTGAGTCCGTATTTTCCCCTGGCAGTCAACTTTTCATGAGGGGCAAGTCGCCATTTTCTTTCTGGCCTGCTAAAAACCAGATGGCAAAGGGTAGTTTTCATTCTGAAACTCACCCACTTTCTGGGGCCGCCACCTACCTTGGCTGCCCAGCCTGGACTTTAAGGAACATGGAGTTGTTTGACTTATAAAATCTGCTTCCTCAGACAGCAGACACTGGTGGAGTTTCCTGAATTCTCTCTAAAGAGAGATTCTACTTCAGACTGCCAGACACTGGAACCTGTGGGTTCAGGTTTAGATAATGCTCAGGTTAACACAGAGTTTTGGATGCTGGAGCAAAAGAGCAATGGGGGAAGCAGGGTGATCTGGGCAGGCTGAAGGGGGCTACTGCTTTGGGTAAGATCTAATGGGGAACAGGGCACCTATGAGGGCCAAGGGAGGTGAGAAGCCAAACCCACCAAAAGAGGCTGTGAGCTCAGGATCACCTGAAACTTGACTCCCAGGGTCAGCAGACGGTGAAGAGAGGTACGGGCAGGTGTGTCCACCACAGAACTCACCCCATACAAAAAAAAAAAAACTACCAATTCACCTTGGCAAATAATTGAAAAGAAAGAAGCAAGAATTGTTATGAATAAAGGAAACACAGGAAGGTAAATTCTCTTTTAAAGATGTTTTCCGACCAACTATAGTTTGTATAACATAGTTTGTATGGTACCATCAGTCGTTGTTTTAAATGAGTTCACTGGTAGCTGAAGAAACTAAAAGACTTGTCCAAGCTCACTGAGGTTTAAGATTAGAGAGCTCAGTTTTCCTAAGCAAAACCTCTTTCTGTGGTTCCCTGCATTGCAGTGGAGAATGGAAGGCATTTAGCTTTGAAGGTGACCCTTGTGATCTGGCTCGGGTCTACCATTTTGCTAGTCAAGTGATTATAGGCAGCTTTCGAAACCTCGTTGATTTCAAGTTCACCACTATAAGATGGACTGGGTGATATCTAATGTCTGGGTTATTGTAAGGATTAAATGACTTATTACAAGGCAATGTGTTAAAGAGCTTTAGAAATGGTTACTATTATTTGCAAGCACGTACATTCCTCCTTTAAGCCCTTATTCCAGCATTTCCTTTTTAATTTCTTCATTAATACTCTCTTAAATAGCTTGGTTTTCTTTTTTTTTTTTTCAACGTTTATTTATTTTTGGGACAGAGAGAGACAGAGCATGAACGGGCGAGGGGCAGAGAGAGAGGGAGACACAGAGGGAGACACAGAATCCGAGCCATCAGCCCAGAGCCTGACGCGGGGCTCGAACTCACTGACCGCGAGATCGTGACCTGGCTGAAGTTGGACGCTCAACCGACTGCGCCACCCAGGCGCCCCTTAAATAGCTTGGTTTTCAAAAAGGAATCATCTTAAGACTACTTGATTGTGTTGAACTCGACCTACTTTTATTGTCATTCTTTTGTGAAGAGCAAAAAAAAAATTAGGACCTCATTTCAAATATTATAGCTTAATTGAATATATATATACATATATATATATATATATGTATATATATATATTTACCCTTAATTAGGGAAGTAAAAAAAAAAAAGGACCCAGAGAAGTAGCTTTTTACTCTAAAGCTTAAGCATAACTACCTAAAGGTTGTGCCCAGTTGAATAGGAATTCTTATAAATTATTACTCTAAAAACTTTTTAACCATGGAAGCTATTCCAGATAACTGGTAAACTAAAGCAAAGGTAGGCAAAGTGTTTCTCAAAAGGGCCAGATAATCAATATTTTTGCTGTGTGGGCCATATGATGCTTGTACCTGCCCAAGACCACCATTATACCTCAAAAGCAGCCGTAGACAATACAAGAATGACTGGGCATGGCTGTGTCCCAATAAAACTTTATTTACAGAATCACACCGATGGCCAGATTTGGCCCAGGAGCCAAGGCCTGTCTTAAAGAAAGCCATATCCTTTCCTGATTTTCCTGTTTGGAATGGTTTTAATTGACGCCCCTGTCCCCCGAGCTCACACAACTTCACCTAGTATGGCTCCACCCAGGTGAGTGGTTTGAGGAACTTACGGAACACTTAAATTCAGAGCTAATTTTTAATGAGGAAGTCAGCCTGTAAAAGCCTTAGTCTCCTAATCTTTTCCTAACATCTTTTATTTCAGTTCCCATGCCAGGGCTTTACAATAGAGAGGTGGATGAGGAGTTGTTTTCCAACATGCAGATTTAAGCTGGAGGATTGCCCGGGTCATTTCTCTCATATTTCCCTCTACTCCGAGGTTGTTCATTAACTGATAGACTTCGAGGGGAGAGTTTTATATTCTTGACTACTGAGGAATTCTTTCATCTTTCTTTTTTTTTTTTTAACTGAAAGGTCTCCAGTATGATAGACTTGTTGTTGTTGTTGCGTTTTGAACGTTGACTGAGTTTCCATTTCGTGGTTGCTGTGAATATGTGGAGAGTTTTCTGACTTCTATCAATGAGTAGCTTTAACGCTTTCAGAATTTTAACCGATAGGTAAAATCCTTGGCTACAGCAAGTAGTAGTTGAGAGTGAGCTCAAACAATAAATAACTCTCGCTGTCCCCCCCCCCCCTTTTTTGGCATTCATTTTGTTAGGCCTATGTCACCTCTCTTACTCACGTCTGTAAACAGTATTATCAGCGGCCAAATATCATTCACAAAAGTGACTCTGGGTCCTTTTAAAAGGCAACTTTTCCCCTCAGCTCCTCTTCAGAGACCCTGAGTGTTCTTCCCAGAATTCTGCATTTACAGTATGGGCATTTGTTATTCTGAGACTGACTCTTGCCATACGGTATTACATAATTATTTTCCCTTTAGGTATAATTACCGAATTGCCAACCCCGCGACTCTGTTTTGCATTATTTCACACGTATTTTCTAGTTTTGATTTAGGTCTCTGCGTGGTGTGCCATAAATCAGCAGAGTGGGGGTGGGTAACGAAAGGACATCAAAACACAGCCCCCACTGCTATAGAATGTTACTCAAATGACACTCCATAATTCAAATACTGTGAACCACAGGGTAGCCAAAGCAGGGCAGTGCGACAGTATGAGTTGTTTTTGTTAATAGAGATGAAATTATGGGTGTAACTAGCTGGCAGTCGTCAAACAGACTTCGGCAAACTGTTTACTCAGCTGTCCTCAGGCAACAACTTAATACTTGTGGATAAAATTATTCTCCCACCATCTCCCAAGTGGTATATTCCAGGCATCCCAATTTGTTCTCACTGTTAAGAAGAAAGAACGAGTTTGCAACTCTCCAAACACAGTTTGAGATTCTGGTTATGCTTTGTTTTTCATGTATCATGCTTTTCGGCACTATGATTCATAAAAATCTCCTTGTTCTTTGTGCTTCGCAGCTCAAAACTCCGTAAGAACCTGAGTTCTAAATTGCTTTGTGTGGCTTTAAGAAACCTTGTGGTCTCTAATGCGAAAACCTTGTGATTTTAATTTGTTTATACTATTCCCTTCAACCACAATGCCTTCCCTTTCTCACTGTGGAAATCATGCATCCCTTTTGGTCTAGCTCAGGCACCACCTTCTGGAAGTCTTCCCTTATCCCCTGGCATCCCTCCACAGAAACTGACCTGTGACTTTTTCTCTAATGTAATATTTTTAAATTATCATGCAGCGTTTAAGATACACAAAACTGTACAAGAAATAATATAACAATCGCCAATCTGCTCACCATCTACGGTGCAGAAGCCCCTGAATACTAGAAGAACCACTATCTGATTTTGGTATTTATCATTCCCATGGATATCCTCATATAATATATATAATTTATATATTATATGTGAAGTTAAGGTTATGTATATATAACATAAGGGATTTTACAGTATTAATAACATATAGTATTTTAGATTTATGTAAACGTTTTTATGCTCTATGTGTTTTTCTAAAACTTGATTATATAGCTCACATTGATGTTTATCAGCTTTATCATGTTGATTCTCATAGTTGGTCCATTTCTACTGTTATATGGTATCCATCGCCAAAACTTATTTATCATTCTGTTGGTACACACTTAAGGCGTTTTCATCTGAGCTCAAAAAAGTTTTCAAATCATTATTATGACATCATTATTGTATCCTAAGATCTATTTTTACCCTCTATGAGATTAAATGTTTCTTTTCTTTCATTTTTTTTTATTGATGTTTATTCATTTTTGAGAGAGAGACAGAGCACGAGCAGGGGAGGGGCAGAGAGAGAGAGAGGGAGACAGAATCCAAAGCAGGCTCCAGGCTTCGAGCTGTCAAAATAGCCATACGCAGGGCTTGAACTCATGAGCCGAAGTCGGACCCTTAACCGACTGAGCCACCCAGGCGCCCCAGATTAAATGTTTCCTGAGGGCAGAGACTACACTTTATTCATCTTCGTATTTGCCACAATGCCTGCTACAATCCGGTGAGCCCAGTAGGTGATTCATACATGTTTGTTCTTTTGAATTCAATCCCTGCAAAGAGTCAGCGGTACTATCACCTTTTGACAAGTGAGGAAACTGATATTATGTTACTGTCCCACGAGCACAGCTTAGAAGCTAGATTTTGTAATTCCCTTGGCTGGAAACTTAAGCAAGGCTGTTTTAAAAGCCATAAGAGTTTACTAGAGAAGACTAAGAAATTTTTTATTCTCTATGTTTCTATCTAAATATAGTCAACAAAACTGACGTCTTTAGCCCAGAACCTGAAAATTCTTTGAAAAAAACTTAAAAATCATATTATTTCTGCCTTTCGTTTGGAGGAACTGCATCTCATACTACAAAGGCCAATGATAGAGGTAAAAACAAATTTTAAAAATGAGATGGAATTGATATACCGTAAAATTTACCTTTTAAAATGCACAATTCGGTAGGTTTTAGTGTATTTACAGAGTTGCGCAATCATCAACACTAATTTCAAACCTTTTCATTAACCCCCAAAGAAATCCTTTACCCATTAGTAGTCACTCCTTCCCCCTCCCCGGCCCCTGGCGGCCACTAATTTTCCTTCCGTCTGTATAGATTTGCCTCTTTGGGATTTCTCCTATCACTGGAATTATACAGCATGTGGTCTTTGGTGGTGGGCTTCTTTCACTTACCTAATGTTTCCAAGGGCCATCCAAGTTAGAGCATGATGAAGTGTCAGCACTTCATCCCTTTTTATTGTCAGATAATATTCCATCGTACGGCTATACCACATTCATCAACTGTCGGACATTTAGCTTGTTTGCGCGTTTGGGCTGTTACGAATAGCGTGGCTTTGAACATCCGTGTACAAGTTTCTGTGTAGAGGTATGTTTTCAGTTCTCTTGGGTGTATACCCATGAGTAGGAGTGCTGGGTCATATGGTAATCCGATGTGTCATTTTTCGAAGAACTGACAAACTGTTTCCCAAAGCAGCAGCACCATTTTACCCAGCACATTCTCCTAAGGAGCTCAACACTCCAAAGACATTCCCAGCTTCATTGTTATCATTGGACCCCAGCTTACGTTCCAAATTTTAAAACAGTGTCTGAACTCGCTGTGTGATTCTGTGTCAGGACATACATCACTACACATCACGACATTGTTTCTCTAATAGCTTTATACTTGCCCTTCCATTTTTGAATGAAATCGTCTCATTCCAGGTTGCATCCCTACTTAACCTCAATCTGATACAGTTTCACTGTAGTGAAAAATCTGTACGGTTATTTCCCTCTTAATTTATTTTATCTTCCAAACATAAATGGCTCTGATAGAAAAAGATTATCAGAAAAAGACACACACCCCCACCCTAAAAATATAGAACTTTTCATGTAACTCATTGCAGTAACAATGCAGGTGATTCATATTTGAATGAAAAGAAAAAAAAATAAGACAGTGGGAAGTGTGAAGTTCTCCAAGCCCCACTGCAAAACAATCTGAACAAGGACAAAGTAATCTGCTGTCCAGATGTTTGCCCACCGAAAGTTCTGGGACTTGTGAATCATCTCTATTTTGGAGGCTTTTTTTTATTGCACAAATATAAGCCTTCACACCATTTCTTTCAAGTTTTTTTTATGCTTGGTGAACTTTATAAATTGTTCTTATTTTTTTCCTGATTGAAAGATACCTGTTAATCGCAAAGACAATTTTTTGGGAAATGCAGCAAAAAGATAGAAGAAGATAAAAATAAATAAAGGAAAACAGCCTGTAACCCAGTTACTCAGAGATGACTACTGTCGACAGAATATTTTCTTTCGGTCCTTTGTCTGTGCATAAATAATTCTTTGAAAACATGATTTCCTTGGTTGAATGACATGTCTACATATGAATGTGCTGTGATTTATGGGACCATCCCCCTGATGGAGAACAGTTTATTGGTCTTTTCTGTATCGTTTGTTGATGTTTCCATATGGAATTGTGAATACCTTTAACTTGTTTTCACATTATGGTGGGAAAGATGGCCCAGGCATACACAGCCTACCCACTCTTCCCATGAAAAGAATAGCAAACAAGAACATTTCATGAGAAAATACTGGGAACTTGTAGGAACCAGATACACATCTTCAGGTAAAGAGTTTTATGGTTGTACTTTGTAATGTAATGTGCAATTAATAAAAAGTTGTGTAATACTTAAGTCTGATAGTGACAAGGCAGTAAGTTTTGACTTGAAAGTACAGGATTACAATAACTGTGCAGAGAAGGGCCAAATAACACTTTAAAAAATTTTGACACATTACATATGTAAGGATAGGGAATTACCCCTTCCCGCCTTTGAAGATTTGACTATCAGTTATCATTAAAACTGATTATTGTTATAAATCCATGCTTCCTGATCATGTTGGAGATACAAAACTAGTGAGATTTAATAAATATCTTCATGCCTTTCCTTATGAAATCCATTTACGGGTATACAGACTACTTTCATGGGCACATAAATAATAAGGAATATGAGTATAAAATGAACTCACATTGCATTTATCATTATCATTTTTGGGAACCCCTTAAGGAAATGGGAAATGTTGTAGTATATTGCCAAAAATAACAAAATATGACTGGGCGTAGAGAGTAAAGATCACTATTAAAATTAATAATTATGATCCAGAATAATAAATATTGCTTAGGCAATTAAGTAAGACTGAAAAAGAAACTTAACAAAATAAACTTATTTCAAAATACTGACTACTTTTTTCCTTCAATTCTTCCTCATGACTAAGACATATCAAATATATTTTGACTTTATGTTAGGATTTAATAGCATATTTTTATAGATTTTAAAACTCATTCATTCTAAACTGAGGAAACCCATCATTTTTACCGCTGTTGTGAAACACCAGCCATGCCAAGACAGATTTCTTCCTTCTCAATGCATTTGCAATCTTATAAAGAGCTTCTGGTGACTCAGAAAATCCCATGCATCAATTTTCCAAATTGGATTTTATGTGATTAAAAATAAATTTAAATCAAACAGAGACTTTGGTGTGCTTCTGAGAATTCCCATGTCAGGAGTTGGCAAGCGTCAACTATGTGTAGGTGTATGTGTGCTCACTAATACTGTATGAGCATTTAGGACCTTATTTGAAAAGTTCTTTCCTGGAAGAAGAGTAAAGGGTACTGTTTTGGAACATAGCCTGCCATACCCAGCTCGCTTCAGAGGAAAAGAGAGGGGGGCGGGTAGACACGATGAAAGTCCAAAAAGTTTAAAAATTAAAGAAATGGGCTCACTGGACTTGTTACCCTGGGATATTTATTAACTCGAATTATTTGTTTCTGCATAGCCCTTGGTAGGTAAAGGAGAAGGGAGGAAAATGAGTATTCTTACAGCACAAATAATGCATTTTTCTAAATTACGCTCACTCCCTCATCAAGGCCTGCTCACCCCAACTGCACTTAATTGGTGGCCGTGACCATGTTTTTCTGTTTATAGACGAAATTGGAGGAACAAAGGCATCGTGGAAGAGAAGGGTAGACAGAGATAGGTAATAAACATCTGAGGTCACTTTAAAGTAAATAAGGAGCCTTGGCAGTGAACGGAGGAAGAGGAGACTTCTTCCAGGAAGCTCATACTGTTATCTAGATGAGGTCTCCAAGCTTTGTTAGAAACCTGGAATCTGTCCCCTTCAAATCGTCCTGTAAGACGTCTGGCCATGACTCACCTTCCTGGCCACCCCAGATGCTGTCAGACTCTGTCTCCTCTGAAACTCATCCCTTCCACGAATTTGACTGTTTGGCCTTGGGGTGTACGCTTTTTATTCCTCCAACTAGACGGTAAGAGTCTTGAGGGTGGGAGCAAGTCTTCTGCGTTTCTATACTCCCTGCCAACTCCCACAAGCCTATTTGGTGGGTTTCTGTGTTTGGGGCAAGGAAATTGCAGCCTGCAGCATGACGCTGATGCCTTTATACTTCGGAGATACAGAAGTTGGATGTCAACTGAACTGTCCAAACGGACAATCCCCCAATGAAATCTGTGTGCTCTACACCACAGAAGACACCATTTTCTCCTTCTAAATGGAGAAAATGGCCTTCACCTAAGTAATGGAAAAGACATTTCACAGCTCAAAGCATACTCAATGCTATCTTAAAATGATTCAAAATCAAGCCTGTAGAGATCACACCCATACTTTGGTTCTAGTGGTTCTTTCAACTCTGTTCCTTGAAATACACTGAAGTCTATACCCGGAAAACGCTTTTCTTCTTTCAGCATTCAGTAGCTACAGCCCATCCCCCACCTTTTGCACCGTGGTTCGTATTTATGAGGGCAAAATAGTGAAATATGTTCAAACTGTCTTAGCCAAAATAGTGCTAGATTCTGAATGCCTTTTAAATTGGAACTTGCGAAATAGAATTATGTTATTTCTGTAATACTGAACTCCAAGGGGAGAAATATTCATTCCAGTCAATGTTTCTCCAAACATTGTACGTCCTAAAGGAGGTGTGGACCGGCTGTGTTCTAACGTATGGGAGGCCAGAGTGTAGCTGAAGTGACCTTCCTAGGGGAAGATGCCCTGGAGGATCCAGAGACAGTAATGAATGAAGCCATTTGGAGAGATCAGTGCCCTTCGATTATCCTGCATTCAGCAAAGCAGATGGGATACCCATTCTCGGGGGAAAACATGAAGAGAAGTCCTGAAATATCCTTAATTTTCCTGATTTATATGGAAATTATAAGTCTTATTTGCACAGAGCTGTTCTATAGGCTGTAATGGGAAAATTAAGAATTGCTAGCATGTTAATACGCGGTCTTACAAATCTACACGAGTGAAATTATCTGGAGTGTTTCCATTTTTAAAGGAATTGGGTTCAAAATGTAAAATTTGTGTTCGGTCATAAGAATCTTCTGGAAGGAAACTCCAGAAGTCAATCTGAGAAATACCTTCATGGGCCAAGCAAAGCTCTGGGGAAATCATCCACAGCCTTTCCTACCGAATGTGAGAAGCCAAACCTTCAGTGTGTATGAGGTTTCTATACAAAACAAAGATATTTACCTCCTTTTCTATATTTCTCTCACTTTTTAAATGTGTGCTGTGCCATTTGGAATAAACTGAGAAGCCAGACAAGATAGTTACAAAGAAAAGCTAGGAATTCTTCTGTGAAATCTCCTATCAAGCAAATGGTCTATTGTTTTGTACAAGAATTTACTTTTTTTTTTCCTGGGAATATTATATCTAGTGCTTAGACTGTGCTGGAGCAGAGGGTTTGTGCTATTATATTTTTTAAAAATAGAAAATAAACTTTAGAAGCTGAAACTTAGTAGAGATATTGCTGAATCCAAAAATACGTTAGGTTTCAACAATGTAAAACTTTAAACTGAGCAGTTTTTCCTACATAGAAATCAACTGCTCAACCAAAAATAGATGTATATGCATACCCATGCATCTGTCTGTCATTTTGGTGGAAAAACAGTAAGAATGTTTTTTATCCAAGACTGCTGAATAAATTTTTTAAAGACTTACCCAGAATCCTTTAGGGTATAAAAAGTTCAAAAAGTACGTGGATGATCATTCTGTTGTTGGCTTTTGCCATCTCCACATATAATTGTCACACAAATTGTGTGAAGTCCCATTTGATATATCATCAGCAACAGAAAATGGAAGCAGCATGTGTAACTGGGAAATTTGAACACATGTGAAAAATAGGGGAATACCCAAAGTTAGGTAAAATGTACCAGTTTAAAATTATTTTCTTTTTGCTTAAGTTGATCTGAAAATAAAAAGAAGAAGCGAAAGAAATACTAGTACATCGCCACCTAAAACTTTCTTCCCATTTTTGAAAGCGGAAACTCCCAACCCAGTCACTCCTGATGAGGCGAAAGATGTTAATGGGAAGAGGGGATTTAATTCCTGAATTTTACTCAACTCAAGAGACATTTTTTAAAAGATATTGTAGGCAAGTGTTGGAAATATTATCAGGAAGAGGTCATGTTACGGGCATGGTATTTCTCAGGGGCGTTTTAGAAATCAGCAAATTGTCAAGGGAGAAGCAACTCAGAAGGAGTCAAAGACAGAGTTAGCCAACAGTGAAGGAAAGAGGGACAATATAGGCTTGTAGGGAGCAGACAGGCCAAAGGAGTCACGTTGAGGTGGTACTGTTGTGAGTACACCTGTGCACCTGAAGTTTTGTTTCACTCTCCAATTTGGTATTGCATGAATGGGAGAAGAAAGGAGGAAAGAAAGGGAGGGAGACAGGCAGAGAGGGAGGGAGGGAAGGAAGGAAGAGAGGAAAAATAAAGATGGCATGACATTTCCAGAAGTTGGGGAAAGGCTCTTGCCCCCCTATGATTAGTGATGGATATGGAACAGTGGAGAGGTTTAACTCTTAGCATGATATAGAGAAGCTAGCATAATATATTCCCCAAATCCTAACATTCAGTAGAACACACAGGTATCTTGTTCATCTCTCCCTAGATTCAGTCCTGGTGTAGGCTCACAAATTTCCCCTTAATATGCAATGTCCCCACTAAAATGGCCATCTTGGTCCTATTACTGGCACCACGGTCATGTCCCATTTGCTGCCTGATTAACCAGCGGATTAACCAGAATATTTATCACATTCTTATATCATGATTCCTCTCCCCTATTTTTTTTTAATCCGGAATATCACTTCTTCCAAATTACATGTGAAAATTAGTATACGTATGTATCAGTCCAAAAGTCATCCTTCTTCAAGTTTTTAAAGCACTTCAGTTGTCAGGCTAATGAGGGACACTGTTATATTCTGAATAAAACCAAAATCAAATGTATACAGTAGAACCATTTCTCATGATGAGGTTATTTTGAAACAAAACAATAAAACTGTAGACATTTTCTCTCTTTTCTCTCTTCTTTCTTACTCACCACCCCAGGATCAGCAGAAAATGTATAGTCTGGGTCACCAAGGAGACTTTTGGCTTAGACCCGCCAAAAGCACGGTCTTAGGCACAGCTGCAGTGAAATGAGGGGGCCTTCAGGGACATCTCATTTCAGACCCTTGGGGAGGCATTGGTTGAATCAACTAAAATTTCTACCTTAGCTGACTTGTGGTAAGATAGGCACATCTTACCCACCACACGAGGACCCGGTAGATCTGGTAACGTCAGTAAAAGCGTTATCAACAGAGCTCAGCACAAAGCAGCGGTTAATAAAAATTTGTGGATTTTCTTTATTTGACGAGCCATTTACTGAATGAATGATTTCTATGATCCTGAGCAGTGGTGGTCTGGACAAACTGCTATACACTGGCAACCTTTTGTGCTAATAATCACCAATGAGTGAAGAAGAAGAAGAAGAAGAAGAAGAAGAAGAAGAGGAGGAGGAGGAGGAGGAGGAGGAGGAGGAGGAAGAAGAAGAAGAAGAAGAGGAGGAGGAGGAGGAGGAGGAGGAAGAAGAAGAAGAAGAAGAAGAAGAAGAAGAAGAAGAAGAAGCAGCAGCCACAACCAAAATGAGCCCGGAAAGGACGCTGCATTTTCTCTGAAAGTGGCCGCTGAGTGGGTGGTAAACACTGATGGCTGTCATCACTCAGACGACTTTTGTCCTGTTCTGAGTAACTTCCCACCCTAGTATTTCATTACAATTGATGGGCTTTCTTGTCGCGCACCAAGTGTTCAGGGTAAACACAGCTAGCACGACGCTCCAAATCCTGGGGGGTAGGAACGCATGTCTCCACTTGCCTGCAGGGCCTGCAAGCGACAGCTTGACACGGGCATCCTTTGGCCTTCTCGCCGCCCCTGCTAACCTAGCCCTGATAAATAAGCCAGCTAATTGAATTAATAAACAACTCTTTCTTATTTTTTTTTTTTTTACGGCCAGCTGGCGTGCAACCAAAATGTGTGATAAATTATCTGTCACTGCTTTAACCACAGCAGGGGAAAGTGGAAAAATTAGCCACTTGAACCCTTTCTCACTGCTTCCAACCCTCCTGCTCAGTTCACTTAGTTATAGGATTTTCCCCCGCCCTGGTCTTGTCACTTTGGCTGAGGTCCAGGCGAGAGTGGCTCTGGGTGGAGAAACGTATTTGGCTGCCCCGATGATGGATCCCTAAGCCCAGGGTGGTGGGATGCCGAAAAGTCCGCGCCGGCCTGTGGGAACGCTTGAGTTGTCGGCGGCCCTGGCAGGGAACGTTCGGTTAGGAGTCTGTGGTTTAAGCCCACAAGATTTTCGTTAAGGGAGGGGAGTGTGATGTGGTTCACGAGCGAAGTGTTGTGATGTCTGCTTTCTCTTGCTCCACCTCTAATGCCAAACAGCTTTGGGCCTTTCTGGAGTGAAGGCTCCCCAGAGTCTTAGGGGATATCAGCCTGCGTGCACTCTGCCACTTTTCGCCCATGTTTGCACTTTACAACTTTCTTTGGTGTCTCCTTCCTCTCTTTTCTCCGTATCTTAAGACCCGATTTCAAGTCACTGTTGTGAAAGGTAGTGATTTTTGTAAGCTGTTCTTTAGTGCTGTTCACCAGAATCATGAAACCTCTCAAGAGGTTCTGTCCAATTTAAGGAGACTTTTCTTCCTTCATTTTTCTGCTGCTCCCGAGGGCGGTTTCTCAAAGTCAGAAAAATAAACAGTCACCATCAGGCTAGATGCCTGCGTAGACATCATTAGGCTCCTCTGTGTTGTCTCATTCCGTCGTGCGGAGACCTCCTGGGGTTGACCCAAGATGGGAAGCATCTGGGTTGTATATCCCAGTTTAACACCCTAATTCCTAGAGGTGCTTTCATTTCAGAATACTGCCTTGCATAGTAATATACAAATCATCTGCAGAGGATGATCGGGAACTGACAACAGATATAGGCTGGGCGAATGCAGGGGTTCTTGATCTCTTTGGTTCATGGACTTCCAAACACTTGCATTTCCGAGGAAGTTTTCTGGAGCCTGTGTGCTTTATTGTCCAGATAGAGTACAGCCTTTATCCTCTACACTTAGGTAGGGCTTGGAGATGGGATAAAGTGATGGCTATTTTTTTTTTCTATCTTTTAGGAAAATAGAGCTCTTTGAGCAAACCTCATGCAGTTGCTTAAGGCAGACTTTGACCATTCCAAGCAAAAATCAGGACCATGCTCCTTGTTACTATTTGACTGCATTCTTACACTGGAACACTAACTGCAGGTCCTTTTGTGGCTTTCATTGGGCTTTTCAGTCCTGGCTGAGCTAGGCCTGTCTGTGGATCTAGCAGCTTCTTAATGGGGATGGGGGTGGGGTGGTGGAAAGAGGAATTAAAGTAATTCTGAACCAACAATGTGAAGTATTGTGCTTGTAGAACTCCGGGACATTCACACCTCTGTGGAACAGTCACTGGCCGCCCCCGAAGAATGCACTTGAAACTCCACGGGACAGAATCCAAAACTTCCAACAAGGATCCTGTTTAAAGGTCCATAGGAAAATCTCAGAGCAGACTTGAGCATTATTTCTGGGGCCTGGTTATATGCCATGGTACCTTCCTCCTCCCCTGTCCCCCTTCCTTCATCTGACACGCAGGCGCTTACACGCACATGCACGCTCACACTCTGCTCATTTCCCACGCTTTGTTCATTTCCTTGGTCATGAGGCAGATCCAATAGTGTAGGGGACAGATGGTGATCGTTTCAAGGAGAATATTAGTGGTAGTGTCAGTAGGGTGACAGGGGAGACAGCCAACTTGTATGAAACTTCATGACCACCCATTTTACATGCCTTTCCCCCAAGAAAATGAGCAACACAACACAAAATTCAAACTTTACCGTTGCTTTGAAATACCCTATATTTATTTTACAGAAATATCTGAGAGGAGAAACGAAGTAAGGAAGAGTCACGCAGATACTTTGATGTCCATATTTCTAGGCTCCTCTTGAAATTCTTTATAGATAGAAGGTAGGGTAAGGGTGGGAGGGAGGACCTCCTCCCCACCTTTATTGACTAAATAAATGTTGAGTCTGTCTACTAAAAAGGTTTACAAGAATGTGCATTGGAATCTCTGGATTGGGTTTGATTATTTGAAAGTAGAATTGTTAAGTTCACTACCTAACTCAGAGCCCACTCTTACTGCTTTTTGGTAGACAAATGGACCATATACCTCTTCTCCCATTGTACAGGCCGTATCCACACACAAAACTAATAAATTACTAAGAGGAGACTATCAAGCCTGAAGCTTTGCGTACTTCTCTTTAAAGATCTTCACAGGGGGCTGGAATTACTTGGAAGGTAAAAATACAATCCAGTAATCATTTTAGGAAGTCAGAGGAAGAAACCGGAGAGAAGTACCCCAGCCGCCACTGGTGAAGGAGAGTATGTTTATGCTCTCGATAACACTCCCTAAAAGTTCTTAGGATCTGCCCTGGCAGATTCTACCAGGAGAGTGCTCGTCTCCAGCGGAGGAGATGCACATGTCTGTGGGTTTAACAGATGCCACCTCCTGGTTCCTTCATGGCACAATGGCTGATGCTGTCACTGTGGCTCCTACAAGAAGTAGCCCAGCTTCAGAACACATTGATCCAATGCCATGGAAAATACACAGCACATGGGCTAGTTCACATTTTCAGATGTCATTTCTGTTTCTTATTTAATGTTCAAGATGCAGCTGAGCCCCAGATTAGTCTCCAGGGGAGCAGAGGAGACCGGGACTGGAGGTCAGGAGGCCTGGGCTCTAATTTGCCTCCAACCTTGAACCTGTCATGCGATCACCATGGCCTCTAATCTCTCTGACTCTCAGCTTTTTGATCTGTGAAGTATATCTTAATCAATAAATAAATTTTAATGTGTGTTTCAGTCCAGGTGGGCTCTAAAACTCTTCCAGTCTTTAGAGCCTATGGTTAGGAAAACTAAATCCTCTGTATTGTTATTATCACTGCCGTTCATGAACCAGAGTGAGGTGGTGAATTTCATGAAGGACAGAGAGGAAATGTCACACAGAAGATGTTTTGTTATTACTTGGATTTTGATGCAAGCCTATTTTAATACCCACATCACAGTGGTCCTGTGGTGTACCCTTCAGAGTAATAAAATAAATAATTGGTTGATAAGTGCCATTTAGTCATGGTTTGGTTAACCTGGCAATCAGGTTAAGGCAGGGTTTCTCAACCTTGGCATTAGTGACAGTTTGGTCTAGATTGTTCTTTGTTGTGAAGGACTTTCCTGTGCATTACAGAATGTTTAGCAACATTTCCAGGTGCTACCCCACCCCCCAAGTTGTGACAATCAAAAATGTCTCCAGATATTGCCACATGTTGCCAGGGGCAGGGGCAAAATCACCCTTGGTTGAGAACCACTGGGTTCATCCATGACTAAAAGTCCAGGTTTAGGCCAGGGTTCACTACATATGTTTGATATGCTACAATTTAAAAAATGTTAGCCCCAGAGCACACAAACCATATCTGTTTAATTTAGGTGATAGTACTTTAACCCTGATCTAAAAATCTCACTAGAAATAGCCCATTTAGGGGCACCTGAGTGATTCAGTCGGTTAAGCGTCTGACTCTTGATTTCAGCTCAGGTCATGATCTCACGGTCATGGGACTGAGCCCTGAGTCGGGACTCTCTCCCTCTCCCTCTCCCCTCCCCCTGAAAATAAACAAACAAACAAACAAAAAAGAAATGACCCATTTAATCTGTAATGTCATGGTACCTCCCAGGCAATGGAATCTACTAGATTTCAAGCTTTTTATGGAAACGAACAGTATCATTTTTGTTTTCGTATTTCTTATTGTGCACAGAGTAAATGCTCATTAAATGTGTGTTGAAAGAATAAGCGGTTCCCCCCGCCCCCCAAACACCAGTGGAGGGCAGAATGAGGAGCTGCAAGGCTCAGCCAGCCATTCTGCATGATCTTTAGTCTACAGGAGGAAATGAAGCAAGTGTTTGCCAGTTGGAAGGGTAGAAGGAATCTTTGGGAGGGAGGCTGCCATCACCCTAGCTGAAGGAGAGCCAGGTTAAACCTCTTCTGGTTTAAAAAAAAAAAAAAAAATGTCATGGAACATTTAATGACCAGCCTTAGCGCATCAGAGCTCAGGCTGTTCACATCACCCATGTTCCCCAAGAGCATATAAGAGTGAAAGATTCAATTACTTTAAGTCTTCCATATTCCTAAATTGGCATCTATTTTGGCAACACGGGATGTGGAAATCTCCGATGTGCATCTGACGTGTTAATCTCCCTAAAATGGTAGGCTCACTGTTTTTCTAGTGTACTACAGAGTATGACTTTAAATTGCATTTGAAATGTCTCAGTCAGTTGTCCTGACAACCTTATTTTCTCAAAATAAACAGAATCCACCTATATCTGTTGCTGGAGACGCAAGTACTGCACTGAGTTTGTTTGCATGTTTGATGTTTTGTAGGTGTTCTTTGAGCCAGACTTGAAACTCACGACGGTATTAAATCGAAATCGAAATCATGCCTGATTCATGATAT
This sequence comes from Acinonyx jubatus, assembly GCF_027475565.1. Lineage (NCBI taxonomy): Eukaryota > Metazoa > Chordata > Mammalia > Carnivora > Felidae > Acinonyx > Acinonyx jubatus. Next base: position 48,088,857 of record NC_069383.1, on the reverse strand, counting down.
TTGTAACCATCAAGTTCTGAAATGATCACAATTTACTTAACCTGAGATGTTTGCCCCTTTCCTGGGTAGTTATGGTCATGTAGAAGGAAATCAACTAGGCTGATGCTACAACCCTATCATCCAGCCTCATCACCACACTTCATGAGAGGTGTCTCGATTTTAAAATAGGTCAATCTTACCAACAGATCCATTCACTGAGTTCAAATGGTCTGTGCTTTGGAAACACCACACCTTATAAGGACTAGGTGAAAGGTTTTCTGTTGTGGTGCCCTTTTGATAATGTACTTAATTAATTGGCAGCTGATATTACGAAGATCTGAATTCTGAGATCAAAACCAAGCCAAGAGCAATAGAATGGAAAGAGTGCTTCTATCTCTGCATAGGAAACAAGGCCTAAAATTAGGATTCAAAGAGAAGTCAGTTATTTCAAAAGATAGATTAAAATAATAATAAGTACGGGTGTAATCAGCAGGGATCATGAATACATACTCCTGGAGTTCCTGATTTTTGTCCTGTGATATACACTCTAAATTAAAAACCGAAACTGGTTAAAAATTTTTAATCTGGGAGGCAAGAAGAAACATTTAAAAGAATGAAGGCACGCTCCTTTTCCATCCACTTTCCCTCTGTCCATGTCTCTCCACTCTTCCATCCAAAATCACCAAGCACTGTTGCAAATGGAACTGGAGGGTATTATGCTAAGTGAAAGAAGTCGGTCAGAGAAAGACAGATATCATATGTTTTCACCCATAAGTGGAACTTGAGAAACTGAACAGAACCCTAAGGGTGAAGGGAAAGGGAAAAATAGTTTCAAACAGAGAGGGAGGCAAACCCATAAGAGACTCTTAAATACAGACAACAAACTGAGGGTTGATGAGGGGGTGGGGTCAGGGGAAGGGGGAAAGTGGATGATGGACATCGAGGAGGGCGCTTGCTGGGATGAGCACTGGGTGTTGTATATAAGCGATGAATCTACTCCTGAAACCACAAGTACACTGTATACACTGTATGTTAGCTAGCTTGATGTAAATTATATTAAAAAAATAATTAAAAAAATTTCTTAGACCTTCAAAAGCAAAACAAAACAAAATCACCAAGTAGAGGAATGTTGTGTACCCAGACTGAGTTTAAGATTTTGAAAGAAACAACCAAAGCAGTTAGATTATTTACTCTTGTTGGATTCCGATTTAAAGACTTGTTTTGTCCTTAGGAGAAATAGTTGGGGTTGGTCACGGAAGAGGATAATATTTATTTCGTTCTTTGTTTACATTGGATTTTAGTACATATTCCTCCTACTTCTAGAAAGAATTTTGCACTACTAAATAATACAAATAAATGCAGTGCCTTAAAAAAAATAGACCTCCTCTAAATAGCAAATTTTACCCAACTCTAAGAAGTTTAGTGTTTAACTACGGACAGTTGTCCTCTTTGGCGAAACATACAGTATTTGGTGTCCCACCAAGGAAGCTTAATAATGATATACTTCCCGTAGTGAATGGATTTTGGAAGGAAATCAAAGGATACTTTGGAGCAGAAGAAAAGAAAAAAAAAAAAAAAAAGAGGAAAAAGTAGCAGGCACTGAAATGGTACCAAGAATAACAATCGATCTCCTACTTTAAAAAGATTCCCACTTGATGGGTTTGGTCCCATCAGTTAGTCAGACCAGAGCTAAGTGGTGAGCTCACTTAATGTGGACACACTGGAGAAAACGTCTCAATTCCTACCCAGAGCTGCAACAGCTGCTTTGAAGAAGCACTCTATAAATGCAGACGGCCCTTCCCCTGGTCAGCTGGGCTTCACGCATGTGAAGACAGCAGCCCCAAACATGCTCCTCAAACATGACACCATTCTGAAAGTCAGGCTGGATGTTGGGTGGAATGTGTCCCGGAAATGGGAGAACAACTCCCAGTGCTTGAACTGCCATCACTGTTTCCACTTGGCTTAGCGGTTGACACGTTTGGTTAACCATTTTGTTAGCCTCTGGTTAACCACGTATGGTTTGAAAAGCTTACAGAAGTGGGGAAGTGTCTATCTATGATTTTCTCCACGTAAAAAACAACCCTACAAGATGTGATTCCTGCCTTATCTGCCACGTTAAATCCAGACTGTCTCTTGCTAGCGTGTGCGAAAAGAAGAAACCACTTGATAATACCCTTTGGTGATGAATTTATCTGGAAATGAGGGTGAAATGGACAATTCTGTAAAAAAGGGAACTGAGCTTGTTTTGAGTTTGGGACAGTTTGCCTTAATCTCGTATCCACTTCTCTTTTAGAATTATTCTGCCTTATCATTGTAAATTAATAAATACAAATATTAGAGCACTTGGGTGGAGTGTGTTTTCCACTTCCAACTAGAGCTGACTTCCTTTCTCTCTTTTTACTCTTCTCTAGGTCTACTTCCCTTCCCTCTATGCTTTTGCTTCTTTCCTTCCTTTCTGACTTCTCCGCCAAGCTCTTTATTATCCATAAGATTTCTTCTAACCAGACGAGCTGTCAGGTTGCACCACAAAGAACATCAGGTTCAAATCCCTTCTCTGTTTACAAAAAAACAAAAACAAAAACACCAATTCAAAGGGATACATGCACCCCCATGGTTATAGCAGCATTATTTACAACAACCAAATTATGGAAGCAGACCAAGTATCCATCTAATGATGAATGGGTAGAGAAGATACACAATGGAATATTATTCAGCCATAAAAAAGAATGAAATATTGCCATTTGCAATGACATGGATGGAGCTGCAGTATAATGCTAAGTGAAATAAGTCAATCAGAGAAAGACAAATACCATATGATTTCACTCATGTGGAATTTGAGAAACAAAACGAGCAAAGAGGAAATGAGAGAGAGACTGGAGACAAGCCAAGAAACAGACTCTTAAGTATTTAGAACAAACTGATGGTTTACCAGAGGGGCGGTGGGTGAGGGATGTCTGAAATAGGTGATGGGGATTAAGGAGTGCCCTTGTCCTGATGAGCACCCAGTGATGCATAAATTGTTGAATCACTGTATTGTACCCTTGAAACTATCAATATATGTTAACTATACTGGAATTAAGAAGAGCTTCTAACATCTACAAAAATGAAAACAAAGGAAAATAAAATGATCTCAAAAACAAAACAGGGGCGCCTTGGTGGCTCAGTCGGTTAAGCGTCCAACTTCAGCTCAGGCCATCATCTCACAGTTTATGAGTTCGAGCCCCACATCGGGCTCTGTGCTGACAGCTCAGAGCCTGGAGCCTGCTTCGGATCCTGTGTCTCCCTCTCTCTCTGTCTCTGCCCCTTCCCTGCTCACACTCTGTCTCTCTCTCTCAAAAATAAATAGACATTAAAAAAATATTTAAAAAAATAAAACCAAAATCCTTTCTCTGCACTAGCTTCCAAGCAGATGACTTAACATTTCTTCACAAGAATTTCCTACATCTCCAGAACATGGGGAGTGATCTTTGTTACCTACCGCAGAGGATTACTATCTGCAAAGTGTTTCGCTCTCTCTAGAAGGAAGGTACTGATTTAGGGCAAGCTACTATATTATTGTTAGTTCCTGGTGAGCAGTTGCTGAAGAGAAATTTGGAGACAGAAATGAAGTTATTTGAGCTGGAAAGAAGACAGATCACGAAAATGATATTTTAAGTTTGTTGGGATCAATTCTTAGGTCATTTGCAATTAATAAATCAACGAGAACACTTTCTGTTTGGCGTTTTTAGAATGATACTCAGTTGTGACAATGTGATTTAAAGAGATGGTTCCACATTCTCCCCTCTCCAACCCCCCCATTACTTGTGTTTAGACAGTAAAATAGTGGATATAGATCTCTGGTTCGTTGAATTGTATACCACAGAGACAATAGAAACAAAGCCATAAAAAGGTAGCTTAGCAAGGGCCTATAATTCCACTCTCAAAAAAATGCCCACTAGTTCACGGATCCTGTTGATCAGACCTCCTGAAACAAAAAAAAGAAAAACTTCAGAGAAAACTCTAAACCTAGAGAAGAGCACAGAATACTTGATATTTGTCCATACCTGGTTACGAAGGGAATGTAAAAAATGCGTGTGAGCACCAACATGATTTGGATGCACCTCAGCTCAGAAGGAAGTTGTTTGTTATTCGCTTTTGGGTTGGAAGTGTTCTCTCCACACCATCATCTTCTCAAGGCCAAATTCACAAACTCTCCCTAGGCTTAACTTTCTATACATACACCAGTGGCTACATTCTCCGTGAATTATAAATGGCTCCTCTTGGAAATGCCTTAAATGTAGACACACGGGGGTTAGAGAGGAAAGTTGATGTTTTGTTGTGGCTTCCCGAAGCCCAACTTTATTCTCTCTGGTGTGGTTTACCTAAAGTACCAAAGGTTGTGCTGTGAGAGCTTTTGTTAGTGAGGATGCATCTTCGTTCTGAGTCTCTTACAGGTTTCTCCTGGTCCTCCCCTCTCCGCTCAGTGAGACCAGGAAGCTCCTAAGTGGCGTCAAGGATTCTCGATGTGCTCAGAGCCTGGGGGCTGTTTATAGACGCGCTGTTGTGTTGTCCAAGGGCCACTGAGCTGAGCACCCTATAATCCAGATCATTCAGAGACAGACCTGGAACTCTTCTTGGTATAGTAGAACCATCACAACTGGTTGATTCAGTTGTTGGTCCAGTGACTCTAGACCACTAACACTTGCAAAGTCCCCAGTGGAGGCTAAGCAGCACTTTGGGAATCAGAGTTTATTGCAATCTCTCTCTCCCTCCCCCCCCACCCCCTCCCTCTTCCCCTCTTCCCATGTCAGTGTTAACACACTTTAGGGAACTCAGGCAGGGATCAGATCTAGAGGGAATGGAGACATGAAGGACTAGAAGGTACCATTACCACTTTACCAAGGAGAAAGACAGAATTGAACACACACAGAACATGCTAGACAGACTTGGGAATAGATACCAAGGGACAGGACACCTTATATTTCATACAACCTGCTACCCGTAATTAGAGAGAAATACCTAGAGACTTCTTCTTACTATGATAAGTTTGTGGTCCCCTTGGCCAGACACCTTATGTCTCCGACAGACAGTAGCACACATCTTGCCATCTTCCAACAACTGCAATGAAGCTGGAGGACGACACTGTAGAACAGCTCTCTTGGACAAGTCTCCTCAGGACCAGGCAGAGATGTGTCCAAGAAGGCCCGTCTAATCCCCTGGGGGGCCTTGTCGTCAGACTTTCAGACTCGGGAGTTCAAGTATCTGCATTACTAAGAGATATCCTCTGGCAATAGAGCAAGGATGAGGGGGACAGTGCCCACGCCACATAGCTGTCCTTGGAAGGGCATGGGGCACCATCTGCTGGGGAACCCGGTGACATGGTGGTTACTTGGCGGCTCTACCTGAGAGGCACATTGACAAGACCTGGACGTCCTACCTCTGGCATCACGGTGACATTGTTCACCATGATGGTCACCAAAGACTGCCGTACGTTATCAAGGGCACGAGTTATGTAGCTGAAGTCGACCACTGTCCCTCTTGGTTGGGATGATAGGAAGTGTCACAGTGAGGAGAAATCCTTTCTAGCGCTCTTCATTGCACTACGTTTTGCCAAATAATTAGGTCACCCCATTCAGGAAGCGTCCTGGGATGCACATGTGGAGTGAAGCCTGCTGTGGGAACTTGAACTCTGAATTCTCTGACTCCTGTGCAATTAAAACCCCAAACTTAATGTTGCATTAGCATGGATTTTCCATAGCGAGTTACAAATGCAAAGTTCTATGTTTCATATATATTTTTCTAACATATGTTACTGCCTATGTTTCTGATTAAAAGCTCGTCCAAAATAAAATAACAAAGGATTACTTTTTTCCAATAGAACTTTCTTCTTCCATAAAAGCTGGAAATAAGCCCTCACCTAAAATTACCCAGGCTTGCAGGTGCTGGGTTTTTGGGGGGTGAGGAGTGTTTGCTAGTGAGACAAAGGGCATTATTCTCCCTGCAACCACCACCAGAAGGTTTTCTTTCTGTAGAGAAAATTATAGGCCAGCGCTTCAAAGACATTGCATGGTTAGGCACCACTCCTGGAGACTGGCAGGCGGCAGGCAGGCAGGCAATCAACAAATATTTATTCTAAGCCCACTGTGGATTCAGCACCTTTAAAATTGCCAGGGAAACCAGCCAGGAGACTGTAAGATCTGCTAGAACTAAGTCAGTACCCAAGGTCATCCCGTAGTGCTTAACGAGCTCGGTGACCCCAAAGTGGCAGGGACCCCTAGAACTATATAATAAGGCAGTCTCTCACTTCGGTACGGGGGTATCGATAGAATACGAAAATGAGACCCGAGAAAAGGCTCTTTAACTAAAGCTGATACTCGACAGGTGTCCGCACCCCCTCTCCTTTTAGCTCTCTCTTAACAGACACCCAGCCCCCGTTCACACACGACTACCACTGCCATCAGCACTGTCACCTCTGCCTAGAAGCTGAACCCAACTGGATTGATCAGATCATCAGATGTACGTTAAAACAAACACTTTTTCAAAATAGGGTGTTCATCACAGTGCTATTACAGAGCGGGGGAGAGGCACGTATGTCCGCCAGCTGAGAACTGGGATATTCCCCTGGAGAAGATGCAACACCTAGTAGGTGTGATGCCAAGATCTCCGAGAGAGGGGGCAGGAATACAGGGGACATGGACTTGTATGGCACACCTCACGGCCCGTGCGGAGGTGGACGAACGGGATTCTCACTCTCTTGCGTTCAGTCCTGATCCAGTTTTATCGATGCAGCCGAGAGTCACATCAGCTGCTTCGATGTGTGCCTTGCATCATGGTGCTTTACAAATTCACATGAGATTCCTGCGACCTCCGTTATTCCACCGATTCCACCGCCTTGGGACAGTCGTGGGGTTTTGCGTGTTTTGTTTTGTTTTGTTTTCTTCTGTTTTTGTTAAGCAAGCGTAAGATGTTACCCGATCCCTGTTAAATTTCTCTCTTTAGACGCCTTGATGGCTTCTGTGTTTTCTCTGTAGTTTTTTTTTATCTGAATCATTTTATTAATGTGCCACACATAGCTTATGGCACATCATGTAGAAAGATAAAGTAATATAAATAAGAATTCTAATACTTTAAAATTTTTAATTACTTAATTTTTGTATATACAATCTATTGTCAAATTGGTTTCCATACAACACGTAGTGCTCATCCCAACAGATGCCTTCCTTAATGCCCATCACCCACTTTCCCCTCTCCCCCACCCCCCTCATCAACCCTGGAGGCAAACTTCTCTGTAGTTTTGAGCCAGCTAGAAGATGACAAGAGTTCCAGGGAAAAGAGGGTACCAACGTCTTGCAGAGGAGTCAAAGTCCCTGAGACAGGGACTAAAAATGTGGCAGTGAAGGTAGCCATTCTAGGGCAAAATATCTTTTTGGCTTTTATTACTCATAATGCAGTGTTTTACTTCAGGTGGCATCAAATTGAAGATTAGTAATTCTCAGATGAAATCAAGAATTTCTGTTGACACCCTGTTGAGAGATTCTTATTTTGCTTTATTTTTAAAATAGTTTTAATTGACGTACAGACCATATGCAATCATGTAATCATGAGACCGCAAAATGTACATTTCGGTGGCATTTACTACATTCAAAATATTGTACGGAGTCATCACCTTTATCTAGTTCCTGAACATTCTCGTGACCCCCAAAGAAAACTCTGTACCTATTAAGCTGTCGCTTTTCATTCTCCCCTCCCCTCCTGCCTGGGCAACCACTAATCTGTTTTCTCTGTGAATTTACCTATTCTAGATATTTTGTTTCAAATGAATCACACAAGATAAGACTTTTTGTGTCTGTCGTCTTTTATTAAACAGAATGTTTGTGGGATCCCTCCATGCTGTAGCATGTCCTTCACTCCTTCATTCCTTCCTTTTAATGGGTGATGAATATTCCATTGTGCTTTATTATCAATTTTAAAAATCAAAAGTAAAACGTATATTTTAATGCCGAGAAAAAAAGTGTTTTTTAATAGCACATTTTCTTATTTTTCATCAGAAACTGGTTTAACCGCCCAGAAAACAACTCCACCCTGTTCCACTAATTATTCTGTATATGCTTATGGTTTATATGACTTTCTTTCTTTAATTGTAGACATGCCTACAACTGACTTCTCCAGTAGATTCCCACCTCTTAGCTGACTTGAACTCAGATCCTTTCTCTCTGATTCTGCCCTCATGTGTTAGGCAGATTAAGGCACCAGAGCCGAAGAGGTTTACTTACCTAAGGACTGAAAGCCGTCTTATCGCAGAATTTAAGACTGGCTCCTGCTGTCAGAACGTCAGTTTGTTCTGAAATTCACTAAAATGTACATCCCCTTAAAACACTCACCATCCTGCTGAACTTATAAAAGGCAGCCACAGGGGCGCCTGGGTGGCCCAGTCGGTTAAGCGTCTGACTTCGGCTCAGGTCACCATCTCGAGGTCCGTGAGTTCGAGCCCCGCGTCGGGCTCTGGGCTGACGGCTCAGAGCCTGGAGCCTGTTTCCGATTCTGTGGCTCCCTCTCTCTCTCTGCCCCTCCCCCGTTCATGCTCTGTCTCTCTCTGTCTCAAAAATAAATAAAAAACATTAAGAAAATTTTTTTAAAAAAATAAAATAAAATAAAAGGCAGCCACAGAGTCCAAGAGATGGCGGGGAGGTGGTAGGTATCTGAAATGAAATAATTCTCTAAGCGTGCATTAATTAATTTCATTTAACAAGAATTTTCGAAGGCTCGCTTTTGCAAAACTGTAATTAATATATGATTTGGATATTAATGGGAAAAAGGCTGGCAGGGAAATTGCTAAGGGGGTTGTTTGGCTTTTTAACCACCACAGTTTAACGTCTCATCTAGCACTTAGGTCTGCTTTACCTCATTTTAGAAGTTGTATCCACAAGTGGAAAATGGGAGACTGAAATCAAACACCAAATCTTTTCCTCGCTTTTATTAAAACTGCTGGAGTTCTGCTTTTCTCATTCTTGTGAAATTCCCTTGCATCGTTTTCCCGTGTACTAGAGTAATGATTTATAATACTTTTTCTTTGTGTTTTTTACTAATTACATGGTCTCTAATATTTTCAGAGTTAATGCTTTTCAATGACAACATGACAGAGACTATGAATATTCTTTCCTGCTAGACTTTATAGCATCTTGCCCTTCGCAGGTAATCTCTCCTTCCAACCTGGGAGCCTTATTTGAATTGTACTCACCAAACCACACCAAAAGCAGAAATACTTAAATTATGAAACCATCAGAGCTGAGTTACATTGTGAAAGTTTTGAAAGAAGCATATTTTATTCCAAGCGATTAAGCCAGGCATAATTTTAGCTTATTATCTTAACGGAGATCCTGAAATAAATGTGCATTTTAAGATCCAGTAAGCGATTAGAGTTATACAGTCATTTTCAGTGGACATCTTGAAGCCCAGATGTGAATCTGGACATCAAAACTATTTCTATCTTGGCAAAATAAAGCTCAAAGTTTATGTTACTGACCCACGGCACTATGTGACAGGTCTCTTTCTGCCCATCCCTATCCCTTCTCAAGTTTGGGAAGCATTTTGGAATCCAAACTGGCCACATGTAGTCATAAAATTCAGTGGAGAAATAGCGGGTTTTGTTTTTTTGATTTTTTGGTGTTTTTGTTTGTTTGTTTTTTACTAATTCAGAGACCTAAAATCAGAAATCCTTGATACTTAGAGTAAGTCAGTAGTCATTGATATTTCAAGTACACCTCCGGCTAAGGTTTCCAGTCTCACATCAGTGACCATTTGGACCTTTCAGAAGCCTGTGTTGACCCATCTCATCTGATCAGTGATGTTTGGGGAAGAGAAAGAAAGAAGAAATTATGTACATTTCAAGCCATACCTTGGGGGAGGCCACTGATGGCAATTATCCTGTATTGGAAAGGAAATACGAACAGGGATTTTGCCCTGTTTTTATGTAGACAGCCTCTTACTTGTGGTCAACTCAGCAACACTACATTTTGATGTTATCACATTCTTTTCTGGAACAAAACCCAACAGCCGTTTTTAATGAAAACCTTTCTCCAAAGAATGCTCCAACCTTCCCCCCACCCCCACCCAGCTGAATTTCAAATAATGTTTAATTCGGCTTGGCTTTCAGAGTCTGTAAAACATAAGCAATCAGCTGCGCCTTAGATGGAGAAGAAATGTTTTTACGGTTCCACAAATGTTTCTAATTGGCAAGAGCGAGTTGTTAATGGGAGATAAATTGCCTGCGGTGGGTGTGGGTGGGTGTGTCACGTGCGTGTGTGCTCACGCAGGCCCACAGGCAGGCACCCATGTGGCGGTAATGACGTGCGCGCCTACCTGGGCTTCACAAGGTGCCGCGCTGTGCAACCGCCCGGAGCTGGCCCTGGAAAAGGGGGCGTGGCTGAGCCCTGGTGGCCGAGCGCAGGACGGGACCAGGTAGATGGCTCCTTACTTACCAGGACTCAGATTCCGGGCAACAGGCCCACCACTCTCCCATCGGGAACAGTGAGCAAGGATCTTGTAAAATACACAGACTGAAGGAAAATGACCCTTATTGACTGAAACCAGCTGTGTCCGGCTTCTCCTTGTCTCTCCCGATTTGCTCTCTCAAATAAATGGATGTGGTGGAGGATGATAATACAGAGTAAACAGAATCATTTTTTTTCTTTCTTTCTTGCAGTCACACCTCAGCAAGAGCCCTGGTTTTTACAGGGGGAAAATATATGTTTATTTGCTCCTCAATTTTCCTCTCTCTCCCTTGCCTTTTCTTGGCATCGGGTGGAATGTTATTTAAAGCAAGACACAGTTCGGCTTCAAAAAGAAAAATCATTCTGGGACATACAGCTTGGACTCATTTAATGGTGATTTATCATCCCGAAAAGAGTGGGGTACAAATATCTATATTTGGTATATTTTAATGGTTTACAGTGTAGTGATTCGTGTTGGTACCAGGACGCAGGGAAGCAGTAGGCTCTAAAACTTCGAGAAGTGCCCCAATAATTATTTCTCGGCACTGCTTTCCTTCAAAAATGACACAGGCTGGTGCTTGGAGGGTGGTCTCAACCCCAAGGCCTGTGGGTCTCTAAGGGGTGCTCTCACGTCTTCATTTCCTTGCTGAATTGTGTGTGCTTTTCTCTCCAGAGCTTTGAAAAAGTTTTGTTGTTTGCGTCTCCCGTTTCCTTCAGGTAGGGGGCAAACAATGATGTGCCTAAGACGGTGCCTGGCACACAGTAGAAGCTCCATAAATATTTGTTGAGGAAAGACTAGTTAAATGGAATATTGTAAGCCTCACTAGTATTGTTGTCTTGGCGTGAAACATGCAAGAATAGACTTGAGGCCATCGAGTAATTTCCCTTAACAGGACAAGCTAATTATTTGAGAGATGAAGATCTGGCGGATAGTATTTATTTGTCAGGCTCCATTTGCTCCTGATGAAAGGTGGAAAAGCTGTGTGTAGCACTGAAGGGATAACATAGTGAACCACCGCTAAACAGCCGTTCAGTTTTCCATCCTACTTTTTCAGGGAAAATGTATCCAGAGAGGGTTAATAGACCCTCCTTTTGTGAAAATTTTGCGAGGAGAAGCCAGGAGCTGAGAACGGGAAAGAGCATTTCAGGCAAAAAGACTATCAAATGCAAAGGCCTTTGGGACCTGTGTCGGAAGCGCAAGGGCTGATGGGAAGGCATGGCCACACTCCTCGGTGTCTGTGCATACCCCGTATCATCCTCTGAACATTAGAAAGACAAAAGGGTCATAACCTTTAGCGCTAGGAAGTGGGGCAGAAAAGAAGGACACGTACTTTTTCAGATGTGTGTGTCTGGGGCACAGGGCAGGGAGGAGACGAGTATCCCTTTTTCAACAAAGGTAGCAAGGGAGATGATCGTGCTAATTCCATGATTCTTTGCTGCACTGGAGCTTCCTAGAAATTCTTACCATTCGCCCTTCCATCTGCCAAGCTTCAGGAAGAGTATATCCCAGATCTGCAGTTGTGTGCTGAGACCATGCAGCAATGGCACCTTGCCTTGTCGTTTGATTGTTGGCCTGTCTCTTCTTTCTGCCTTTCTTTTGTTGATAAGGAGGTGGCATAACACAGTTTATAACGAGGTCTTTGGCAAGTGTGCATGGTATGCCTTCCGGCACTTTCTTTCTCGGTTTAGAAAACAGGCTCTGGGGTAAGCACACCTCTACACCTCTGCGGCGGTGGCTTGAGCTTGGGCAGCTGGCTTGGCCTTTCTTTTAGCCTTGCAGGACTGTTCTGAGGATGAGGTGAGTTAATGCTTGTAAAACGTAGAATGGGGAGTGCCATGAAATGAGTGCTCAATTAATGCCTGCCATTGTTATTAGCCATTTGTCATGATAGAGAAAGGTGTCGAAGATACACTGTTAAAGAGAACAAAGGCAAGTTACTTGGGACTGGAGCTTAGAGGGGAAAGGGTAGGCAGGTGTCTTTTAGTTTTTCACCTCATATTCTTATAGTAGTTGATTTTTTTTTACTACATAGCTGTATGTTGTTGTAATAATGAAACTGCAAAGAATAGTTGAGAAGGTCTATCAAGACTGCCTAACATGTCAATTTCTAAACGTACAAAAGAAAACAAAACACTGTGATTTCAATATAATCTTCTTCATAATCTTCTTCACCCTTAAGTTCGGAGATGTCATTTAGAAACATTTCTTGGGATAAAGAAACATGCATCTGAAGTCCAGGAATTCATTTTAGTTTTTACTTCGTATGCTAATGTTACACTGTGATGACATTATTCTACTTATTCCTCTGTCTCCCCATATGCATATAGAGAGTTGTCTGGAATGCCATTCACCCACCAAATGCAAAGAACGCATTTGGGCCATTGGTTGCGGACTTCATTGTACTTGCGGGCATTGCTTAAATGTTTTATAATGAGCATTGTTATAAAAATAATGAAATCATTTCTAAAAATTAGAGATGAGGAGTATTAGTTCGCTTTTCCGTTTAGTAATAATAAACACAATACCCTGCGTCTAATCTTTCCCAGGGATCCAGGAAGTTTAACTTCTGCAGGATTAATATGATGGAGGTCAGTAGCTGGTACTCAGGAAAGAGGAAGCAGGTAGGCTTAGTGGTTACTGAGACTGGATGCAGGAAATGTTTTCAGTGATTATCTGATAATAAGATCTAGTCCGTCACATACTCCCCTCCCTTTTATTTTTCTTTTACAAGTGGGGGGCTCTTTGCGTTTGTTTACCTAAAGATTTTGATGAATTCAGTTGGCATTTATCAACAACGGACTCTAACCAGTTGAGAAATGCTAATATTAAACAGGGCTGGAACATGGTTGCTTTGACCCTCATTCAAATCCAACTCTTCCTTTTCACAGTGACTGCGCACCACCATCATTAATCAGATAAAATCACAAATCAGGGGAGAACTTGAGTCCTATAGCAAATACTTCGTGAAGCCAGTGTGAGCTTGTCAACCAGACTATCATCCCTGCAGAAGATACATTTACAAGGAATAACTATATTATACAGTGCTTAGCACATTGTGCCCCTCAGGATATGATGATAATTGCCTGTGTACAAGAAAAGGCAATTTTGAAGAAACTGTGACTAAGCTGATTACCAACTAACCGATTCTTTAAATCAGGGCCAGCAAACCATGGCCCGTGGGCCAAATCTGGCCCAGTGCCTCATTTTGCACAGCACATGAGCTAAAAAATGGTTTTTACATTTTGAAATGATGAAAAGTCAAAAGTTGAAGAGCATGTGAAAATTACACGGAATTCAACTTCCTCGCCCTAAATAAGTTGTATTAGAACACAGCATGCTCACTCCTCTATACACCATCTGTTGCTGCTTTGGGGGCAAAATTGAGTAGCTGCAACCGAGACTGTAAGGCATGTGGTGGTGAAAATATTTACTGTCCGATTCTTTATAGAAGCATTTTGCTGATCCCTGCTTTTAGATTCAGGTAGACGATATTTGTGTACATGACTGTTTGCTTGTGAATGGACAATGCTTTGGGGTTAGAAATACGACTGTTGATGTGGCCACCAAAGAAGCTATAGAATGCAATACTCCAAATGTTTCCACTTTCCTCCCGTCTTTCCCAAAGACCGGAAGAAAGTTATTGTGTGAGAAAAATTAGGTGATCGGGAGGGACTATGAGAAATATCATGGTAACAAATGGAGAAAACCTGCATATTGCCTTCAAAAGTTATAGATCATGAATTTCATTTGGAGCCCTAAAAGGGCTCCATACCATTCCCATATTCTGAAATTTGAAATCGTTTCCTCTTTGTATTTGAGAAATATTTTGAGAGGAAGAAATCTCTTATTCTTGTGACCCTTACAAAACACAGCGCCCTGTCAGTTGAGCCCTTGGTTCGGTGGCATTGTTGTATTGATTGGTTTTATTTGGTTTACTCTTCCATTCAGCTGCCAATAGGATACGATGAATAATCGATAGCGGGAAATCAGTAGGAAATGCCTCTGGGTAGACTGTCTAACTCTTGACAGGGTGTCCTCCTCATTTGCTGTGACAGTTGAATTAACGTGTACAGCTGACATATACAATATACATGAAAATTGGAAATTCCCATAAGCCATACTGCCAACCAATAAAAAATTGTTAACAGTAGTACCATGATGCATCATAGAATTGAGAATATGAGTCATCGTTTCAAAATTCCTATTCTGTCCATGACTGACCTCAGTTGTCCCCTCTTGTTTTGTTCTGTTTCAGAGGTTGAAGGCCGCGTTGACTCACCACCCCGCTGCCATGTCAAATGGGAATATGAACACCATGGGACACATGATGGAAATGATGGGCTCCCGGCAGGACCAGACGCCACACCATCACATGCACTCGCACCCACATCAGCACCAGACGCTGCCAGCCCATCACCCCTACCCGCACCAGCACCAGCACCCAGCCCACCATCCTCACCCTCAACCCCATCACCAGCAGAACCACCCACATCATCACTCCCACCTTCACGCACACCCTGCACATCACCAGACCTCGCCACACCCACCCCTGCACTCCGGCAACCAAGCACAGGTAGACCCTTTTCATGATCTCTTTCCCCCTTGTTGTTATCAGTGCAAGCTCTAACGCGGGGGCTCATTGGCAGCAACCTTGTGTGACGAGCTTGGGTGCTCTTTGTGACACTCTGGGAAGCTCTGTTCGTTTCCTGGGAGGTAATGATAACCTGCAAGACCTTCCCAGACCATAGTTTCTAGAAATAATATGGTAAATATCAGGCCTGGTCCCCGGGGGCAAATGTGAACCTCATGTCACGAAGTTAACTCTAAAAAAGGCGATACTGATGGGACGATTAGGAAGAATTTCAGCGTGTAAAGAGATTTGAATAGAGAGTGAGAAAAATAAGTTAATTCTGGCCATGGTTTTGGCTGCAGTGCTTTAGAACATAGGCACTCAATTTTGTCACGTGTCAAATGGAAGTTAAATACCACGGACAGTCTTCCGAATAGCACCAAGTGTTAAAAATCTAAAGAGTAACAATTCCAGACAAAGAAGCTCGGTAATGGATGTTAGGGCATAAGGTGCTGTGTAAATGATGAAGAGAGGTGACTCATCCCACCTAATGTGAAATGCGTTGGAGGGAGTAGTGAGAGAGCCAAGCTCAGTAGATGATTGGTTCTAGAGAAAGGCCAAATCCCAGGGGGGGAGAGTCACCAGAAGTGGCTCGAAAGAAAGCCAGCTTTTAGACTCAACTGAAAGAGGGTTGGGGGACCAGGCAGACATTATGTCACCCAGCCCAAGAAGAGAGGCGGGTCCGTGTACCCGGGTAAGTTTTGGTAAGTGGACAAAGGGCATGTCTAGGAGAATGGCTAGCCTTAGACACTTTGGATCTTCAAGCAGGATGACCTTTGTCAGTCCCCTCCACCCATTCCACACTGCCGGGTTCTAACCAGCTGGGTCAGAGTGGTGTTGGGAACTTGGGTTCGCCAAATATAACACTTATTCACCGTCTCTTCCATCGTCTGCCTCTGGACCTCACACTGGGCAGTTTTTGAGCTCTTGAACCCCCTCCTCTTACACACACCAAACTTGGACAGCCATCTGCAAAATGGGTCATTCACAAGCAACTCTCTGATCTATTCAATAGATGAGCTTATTCATTAGGTAAGCTTACATTTGCAAACGTAGTTAGAGGAATTCTATATAGCAAGTAAGAGTGCTGGCTTTGGAGTGAGAAATCTGTCATTCTTTCCTCACCTTATATGCTGTGTGACTCTGGTCAGTCAGCTAAACTCCCTAAGCCTCCGTTGTCCCATCTGCAAAATGGGGTAATAATAGACGAAACTCGTAGACCCCTAGGAGTATTAAGAGAATGTCTGTAAAGCCCTCGGCACAGTTTTCAATACATACTAGCCATGATTAACTCCAAACGGAAGTAATATGATAGACGTTTACAAGTGGTTTAGCAATAAAATGCTGTCCAAACCACCTTTTTAGTCAAATGCAATAGTACAGCATGGAGACATCAGAAGGGAGAAGGAAAACTACAAGTTCAAAGATAGGCAAATAAATTCACATAAATGTGTACTTATACTTTATAGCATTAAATTTTGGTTGCCTTTGTCGGCGAGTTACTTCACAGACAAGTTTAACAGTTAATATTTAACAGACAGTATTTAACAAGTTGAACATAAAAGCCATTCATTAGCTAATTACCAATTAGCCAATTGCCCTCCCTTTCAAGTCAGTAAGTGGCCAACTGTATATGCAATTAGTTAATTGCTATTATAATTAGCTGCACAAACAGTTGCTTTTTAATCCCATACTAAAGAGAAAGGGTACAGGTTGGTGGTGTTAAAATTTGAACAAGATCATTTAGACAGTATTCAAAATGCCACTCTTAAATTGTGTTAACTTGGCTGATTTACTGAGATCTTGTCCTATTGCTCAATCGTATGATTATTAGAGCATTAGGAACAGAAGTATAGTAAGGTCCTTCTGACTCTGAGATTCTAATATGACTTGGGATAAATTTGTCTTTATGAAATAACAATACATCATTTTTTATGAAAAGTTTCAGAGCATCTACGCCAACAGAATTCTATTTAAAAAGAAAATAAGCGACAATAATTAGATGGGACGTAAATTCTGGGCTCAGGGTTGCATTTGCAATTTCTCTTGGCTCCTTAGGATTCTCTTGCATATAAAGATGTGATTTCAGAGTCCTGGTGTCACGCCTCAGTCACCAGGAATTTCTCTTGTCCAAACTACACTTTAAACCTTGAACTTGGACTGAGCCTAAAACCACCACATGGCTCACCCTTTTGGGTAAAGGCACAGGAAGAGTGTCGGAGATAAAGGTTGGTTGAAGTTGGGGTAGGAGAATACAAGACCAGATGAGAGGTCTCGGCAGTGGAGATTCAAACCCAGTTTGGCCTACTTGAGAATCTTGTCCAGGGCTGACAATTAGACATCGGGAATTCATAAAAAAAAAGAAATGGTGCAGGTCAAAATAGCCAAGTTTAGTGAGTTCCTTCCTAATGCTTTGCTTTGAGGTGGTCAGCTTAGCTTAGCAGTCAGCATCTGAAATGACAAGGCTAAACCTTTGCCAATAACGAGGATTACATCTTCACCGACCACTCTGGTGAGTAAGACCCTAGACAGTTAATTTGTGTTGTTATTTCTCTGTGATTGGGAGGAAAGGGATCGCCGATAAGCACTTTTAGAAAATGTCTATGGGTTAGATAAAATTACTGAGATGCAGTCCAGCTTCAGCCGTGAGCCCGATTCTTTTACAGTGCGTCATATAAGATTTGATAGAGGTTTAAGGCGAAAATATATCACTTTCAGTCAGCTGATGTCAACCGGTAGCCATTATTAGCGCAATTACAGTCATTCAGATTGGTTCCAATCGCAGAACTGGAATGTGGTAGAAAACATTGCTGCGCTTCCTTTTGAAAACTTTTTTTGCATGTTATTTCCGTAGGTTAAATGTCTCTTGTAAAACAACTTTATAGATATTACAGCCGTGAGCCTGAGTGACTGAGAATGAGAAGGGCGGTGGGGAGCGGCGGGGGGGGGGGGGAGGGAACACCCTTTATGGAGAACGAAGAAAGGGGGGAAGGAGTGGATTGCATTAGGGAAAGCATTAGGTGTCCAGACACATAAAGACTCCGTGGTGGAAATTTCACTCAGTGCTGTGTGTCTACCTCATGAAGGAAAATGAACCTGTATGGGCAGTAGGTCTCCAAAACTTTAGATACTGCTGAGCCCCATGCAGATCTTAGGAGGAATCTATAAGTATAGTCAAAGTTTTTAATGAAGTGCTTTGCTACTTCCAGGGTTTTCTTACAATGTGAATATATGGTGATTCTTAGCCTTCTGTCCCTCTTGCACAGACGGCTGGGGCTCAGCACTGCTCTGGGCATCCACTGCATAAGCCCTGCTTCCAGTCACCTGGAAAAGCCTGTCTGAGGCAGAGCTCCAAGGAACAGGTGGACCCATCTGGAGTTTGCCAGTCCAGCGAGGCCTTGGCATTGAGAGCTCTGAAATAGTGAAAATAGGATTTCATCTGCTTTCTGGGACTCACAGGGTTCTTTTGATAGGGAGTCGCAGCGGTGGTGACGTCCCAGCACTGAGTTCTAGGAACACGGTTTTAACACCAGGAGAAAGAACGGAGCTCACAACTTGCCCGGAAGGAGTTTTCTGCAGATGATAGAAGACTCATCAATATGGTGACAATAACCATGACCTCCCTGTTGTCACCTGTAGCCCTGCGTTGGCATTTTACTCTTTTAAAACACACCTTAAATAAGACATGTGTGACATCTGAAGGAGAGGGAAAAAAAAAAGTGTTTCCCCTGACATGATTCAGCCAAATGCCTGTCAGGGAAAAATCTATTTAACTCTCTCTCCCAAGTCGTTTCTACGTCTTGCCAAAATATCACAGCAGATAGTTCCGCAGTGCTTTTTCTTTTCACGAGCGTGATTTCAGTGTTTACTTCGTTCTTAGAAAACAAGTTCAATATGCTCGCTAAAGCAGTCGACTCTGTGCTTTGCATTTCAACACCAGCTTGGGTTTCTTCTCTCACCCAGCGTGTTCCTTCTCTTTCCCCATCGCCCCTCCCTCTCATGCCCAACAGGTTTCACCAGCGACACAACAGATGCAGCCGACCCAGACAATACAGCCGCCCCAGCCCACAGGGGGGCGCCGGCGAAGGGTGGTGGATGAGGATCCCGACGAGAGGCGGAGGAAATTTCTGGAACGGAACCGGGCCGCTGCCACCCGCTGCAGACAGAAGAGGAAGGTCTGGGTGATGTCACTGGAAAAGAAAGCAGAAGAACTCACCCAGACAAACATGCAGCTTCAGGTGCAGGCCACTGTCTCTTTCCTCAGGACTCAAAGGCCCTGTGTACAGTTGGCATTTCCTGCCCCAGCAGGCGCTTGTTGACCTAAGCAGTAATACCACACATTAGCTCACAGAGCGACTGCAGCCTTCCTCCTCAAGCTTTATTAATTCTGGGACACTGGACAAAACAAAGTAACCGTTTAGTTGGGTTTTCTTTAATGATGGTTTTTAAAAATTTTTTTTTAATTTTTTTTTAACATTTATTTATTTTTGGGACAGAGAGAGACAGAGCATGAACGGGGGAGGGGCAGAGAGAGAGGGAGACACAGAATCTGAAGCGGGCTCCAAGCTCCGAGCCATCAGCCCAAAGCCCGACGCGGGGCTCGAACTCACGAACCGGGAGATCGTGACCTGAGCTGAAGTCGGACTTTTAACCAACTGAGCCACCCAGGCGCCCCTAAATTTTTTTTTTTAAGTTTATTTCTTTCTTTTTTAGAGACATAGAGCACAAGCAGGGGAGGGGCAGAGAGAGGGGGAGAGAGAAAGAGAGAGAGAGAGAATCCTAAGCAGGCTCTGCACTGTCAGCGCAGAACCTGATGCAGGGCTTGAACTCACAAACAGTGAGATCATGACCTGAGCTAAAATCAAGAGTCAGACATTTAACCGACTGAGCCACGCGGGCGCCCCAATAACCATTCGGTTTTAAATCAAGCTCTGAGGAGAGAGAAGCTGCCCAACTGAGTTACAGAGCTAAGAGCACAGGCTTTGGTCAGACGGAGGTTCGCACTCTTGTTCAGCAAGTAGCTGTGCTTAACCTCTCTGGCCCTCAGTGTCCTCATCCGTAAAATGGGAAGAATAACCTCATGGAGTCATTGGGAGTAATAAGTGAACTAATGTCTGCCAAGCAGTTTTCCCGGTGCCTAGCACATAATAAATCTTCAACTATAAGGCAGTTCTTTATATTCACCAGTGAGGGGGTTGCTTTGACTTACACTAGATTATCTATGTTTTTTTGTTTAATGGAGGAAAGGAATATTTACGGTTATTATTTTGCTCTATGGGAAAAGCCATGTTCCCATCTCATTTTCAAACTTGACATGTTTTGAATCTTACAGGATTTTTGCTTTTCATCAGTGGCTCAACTGGGGACGGTTTCTAACTAGGCCATTTCTGGGAGAGAAGGGGGAGGGAACTCTAGTGCCCAGGGCTTCTCCAGCAGACTTCCTGCTGTACAGATGATGCGTTCAGGGTATCTGTTTCCGCACAAAAAAGAATGCCCTCTCCACCAGCAGCAAGAGAGAGCGGCCTACTAGATTATGTGACAAGCAGTGCCGGGGTAGCAGTGAGAGTCGTGGATTATAGCCCAGTGCTTCTAGGAGCATAAAAAATGGCGGAAGAGTGGAGGGAAGGGGGAAAAGATTGCCTCAGATGGGGAGACTCTGTATCTTAATAGTTCATAGGTAACTTTCACCTTCCCCCACCTGGTTCTCTGTGCATCCTTAGAAACCAACAATAAGGCTGCCAAATCCCCAAAGCCTTTGCGTGTTCAAGCCATTAAATGGAAATGACCTCGGAGCATCCAATGTATACATTGAAAATGTATAAAGAAAGTTTGGGTTATATGTGGACTGCATACGTATGTTCACCTTTTCCCCTAAATTTCTCATCCTTTTTTGTGATAGACATGAGAAAGAAAATAGGAAACATACACATCAGATGCGGGGGAAATAAAGTAATAATTCTTCCCAGTGGCTTAGAGCTGCATGTGCATGAGGTGGGGGGCTTGTGTCTTACCTTATTGCCCTCTCCCCCTGCTCTCTACCCCCTATTTCTAGTATAGTGGCAAGCTAACATGGTGAGCTCCTGAGTGTCTGCTCTCAATATCTGCTTGTTGAATCAATGAGCGAGTTTCCCACCTCTGGAGTGTCCAAGAACTGGCAGCCTGACCACTTGGCAAGGATGTGATTGAAGGGAGTCAAGCCACAGTGGGATGGCTGGACTCAACACCTCACAAGTTACACCAGCTTGAAAGTCTGTAGTTCTAGAATCCAACAGCCACAGTCGTATGTGAGAAGCTTCTAGGTAGAAGATGGACAAGCACTTTTAACATTCATAGTAATCATGGGTTTGTTTTTAGGTGTATTGAAAAAATGTAATTAGGGCATCAAACCTTCAATTTCACAGATACTCTTAGTAAGGACGAGGCTAAATTATTAAATAAGGAGTTAATTTGTACAAACATGTTGAGTAAATAAAAATTCTGGTGCATGCGGGCCTGGCAAATGTTCCAGCCAGTGGTTCTGCAATGACGGAGGTGTGGGAATCCCTGGAATTTGCTACCAGTTCTGAGGTTTGCAAGAGGACCATGAAAACGGGCATGATTCCTCAGTCTTGGCACTATTCGATTTGCGACTTGATAGTTCTTTGTTGTATTCTGTTCCTCGCAGGTATTTAGCAGTACCCTTGACCTCTACCCACTCAATATGAGTAGCATCCTCTACCTCACCCCCAAGTTGTGACAACCAAAAAGTCTCCATACGTTGTCAGATATCCCCTGTGGGGGCAAAATCACCCAGGGATTGAGAACCACTGCCTTAGATGAAGGAGCCATGAACAGCCAGCTGGCACATAACACTGCCAACAAATGTTTAAATCAGTTTTAACAAAAATGAGCCCTTGCAGAATTACTTGGGCATACTGACTGTGGTCCTGGAGCTTGAAAACGGAGAGAGAGAGAGAGAGAAGAGGGGAGAGACTAGCAGAGATCCTGGAAAAGTGAAGATGCTGGTTTTCCTTTGCGGTCAGATATGTTCATGACTTGGTATACGCCTGTATATTACTGCTTTTACAAAAGACATAAGGTAAATTTCCCCTTTACGAGACCCTACTCCATGAATTTGCACCATGTACAACCATACTGGCAAAAGAAAAAAAAGATACTAGCATTCTAGCCCCTGAAAACCAGGAAAAAAAAGTTCTGTTTGGGCCAATCAACAGGCACCAATATTTCTGGTTGTTAACGCAGCGCCCAAGGAAGGGACAGTCTCTGAAAAAACTAAATTATCGGTGTTTTCCAACCGCTGCTTAGCTTCCGAGGGACAGAAACCACAGCCATGCTGTGTTTTCTGTGACGCAGAGCACTCCACATCTTGCCTTGTGATGCTGGAGAGGATATGCAGATTCTGCTACCTTTGAATGACCCTTTCCGTCTTGTCTTGCTGGACCTTTGTCAAAAGAAAAAGGTGTCTCTCTTGAGGCTGGTCCAGTGAGCCAAATTTTAAGTAAACAGAAATGGAAGGTGCTAAGCAAACAAACTCCAGCCAAACGGAATATCCAAGGTCTCGGATGGCCCGCTGCCACTTTTGAGTTGTTTTCCAGCATAGAACCTTCTGGTTGGGCTGCAGAGTTTCAGATTGGAAAAATCAGACCTAAGAAAACAAAATCAAACTCCCAGACTTCAATTTCCTTGTCTCACAACAAATTTGTACCCAAGAGGTCAACACAGGTATAAGATTTGAGGGAAATATTCGAAACTGCCCTATCTGACATGTTATGTGGGGAGAAACAGGAGGCGTCTTCCCAAAAGTCAGAATCAGCAAGTGGTGGATGATGACCCAAGCAAGTCTTCCCTTGACCTAACCCACTGCTCTGGGATCTTTCACTGTAGAAAATTCTGAAGCGAAAGGAACCCACGTTCTTTTCTCCGACAGCATGGCTTAGATCAGCTCTGAATTAATTCATCAACTACTGCCGTGGTGCTCAGTGGATTGTTTGTGTGCAGTAGATGATATGGAAATCATCTGGTCACCCACGGAAATAATTGCTTTTCTTTTTTAGTGCAAAGACACATGGTCTAAGTCGCTGCTGAAATTTTAGACACATAAGCCCAGGTTTGGGACTTGGCAAGAGAATAGGCCAGATGGGAACTGTTGCCTTACAAATTGAAAGTCCTTTGTTTTAGAGTGAAACAAACCTGGCCTCAGCCTTAATCTACCAAAAAAAAAAAAAAAAAAAAAAAAAAAGTGGGGAGGGGCTCTACTGTAGGGCCCATTTTGATAATTATTTTCTTGGCACTGACTAATGCTTGCACCAAAAAGCATTCTGGGTTTATCGTATTAACAAAGTGGTATCCCCAAAGCCCCAAACTGCTAATGTAGCTATTAGGGACTTCTTGGGGTACCTGTTTAAAGGCTATTATGGTATTGAATGTCTCTATAGGGGTTCTCTTTCATCCCCAGACAACCTTATGGGTTAAAGAACAGATAATCCAGCTGCCCCTAGCCTCTTCCAGTCCGTCTCTAAACGGCCAACTGCTTTAGAGTCGTAGCGAACCCAAACTCGCTTCGAAAAAATGAAGGGATGATTTCAGCAGGAGAGTTGACACTGATTATTCATACTTTGCTTTAGCAGAGTACTTTTATGTGAAGACCTAGAACGATTTTTATCACCCGCACAGGGGAGAAAAAAAAAAAAAAATTGGTGACTTGCCTCAATTCATAAAGCAAGGTAATTCAGAGTAAGAAACTGCCTCCGGAAGGCCTGGTTTTTATTTCCCTACTAGAGCTGCAGGCAACATTTTATTTCTTTCGTGCGTTCTGGAACATTTGCTATCTGGTGGTTCTCTTCCAAAATGAATTCAAGGTGATTCTACTTAATGTTCCATTGAAAAAGATTTTTGTTTAAAAATATAGTCTAGCATTTCCTCTATCAGTCTGTATGGAGACTCTACGATGATTATGCATGTGGACAGCACACGGTTCACACTGCTTTCTCTAGGGCAGTGATTGTCCACCTTTCTTAATCCAGAGGCTTCCTCTGGGATCTGATGAAGGCGCTGCAGACTCTCTCAACAGTATGGACACATCCACGGACACGAAGTTTTGCACTAAAATGCAACTGTGGATATCGCTTTGGAATCTGCCCTAAGACTTGGAAGCCCAGGAGGTGCAAGAACTGTCTCCCTCAGGGAATATGAGACCTGAAATATAAGCGTATTTGAGCATACCAAATACTAATACTGATGCCAATACCAAAGTAATTAATGAATAAAAAAATCAAGATCAAGCCCTTCATTAGACTATTAGGTAATTAGCTTTCTCAACAGAAGGCAAAGCAGAAACATTCAAAGGCTAACCAACTGTTTTGCTGGAGGGAACTAGAGAACTAATTCAACCGTCTTGTTTTACAGTAGGTTGGTGTAGCGGTTTGGGAGGCCAAACCCTATTATTCTGAAATCCCTGTTGAGAACTCTTTTTCCTGCTGGAAAGCTGTCCCATGAATTTCTAGTGCCTCTGTGGCCATTAGACTTTGAATTTGCCCTTATAAGCCCCGTAATTACGTGTTTCTGATCTAAACAAGAGGCTGGTTTTTCTTCTTTATGGAGAATATTAATTGGCGTTCATTTTCCAACCATAACCTATCTAAATAACATAATTGCTAACACATCACTTGAAGAAATATGTCATTATTCACCTATTATCTTTAAAGGATGATCAGTTATCATGGCAGTCTTCAGGTTCCTACATTTTTACCGACCCTCAACCTCCCAGGGTCTCAGTTTCTATACTTACGACGTATTCGTTTACTAATGAAGTGCTTTGCTATTCATAGACAAAGAGGGCCACTTAAGTTATCTATTTTGTATGGGGCTTTGGTTAGAGGCTAAGACACCACATACACTGTGCTGTTTTATTGTGGCCTCTCGTGGAAGCAAAAGGTTTATTGTGGAATGATTTGGGGTGTGCCAAGTATTGTAGCCAGTTAGCTCCTTGTGATTGTAGAAACCCAAAGAACGGAATTCAAAGTGCTTTTTTAAGGAAGGGGCAATGAACACTTTGTGCCTGGGAGATCGAACACTGCCTAGAAAAGGTGGGACTGAGGACATAGCTGGGGAAGAAGCAGAGGCTAAGGTCAACCTCTCCAAGATGGCCACCAGGTGGGATTTTTTTTTTTCTTCTAGAAGTGTAAGAAAGCAAGAGAATCTTGTTTTATTTTTTTTATATATTTTTTAACATTTATTTATTTTTGAGGGACAGAGCACGAGCAGGGTAGGCACAGAACGAGAGAGGGACACAGAATCCGAAGCAGGCTCCAGGCTCTGAGAGGCCAGCACAGAACCCGAAGCGGCGCTCGAACTCACAAACCGCGAGATCATGACCTGAGCCGAAGTCAGACGCTTAAGCAGCTGAGCCACCCAGGCGCCCGTTGTTTTGTTTTAAATACTTTCCTTATTTGTTGTTTCCTAGATCACAGGAGAAAAGTGTGGCAGGATTTACTACCAATTGGAGCTTGACTCCATTTTCTACGAGCAATTGTCTGCATTAACTGAAGCTGAGAGTTTCTCCTTAGGGTACACAAGTGTCTTAGCAGTTGTGATTCTAGAAAAGTGCTATGTCTATAATCCAAATGTGAATAAGATGACATTTCATTTTGAGACCAAATACACACACACACACACACACACACACACATCTTAGTTTTCTTTTTCTCCTTTTTTTCGTTTTGTTTTGTTTGGTTGGTTGGTTTTTAACCAGGGGTTGCCTTCTATTTAATGGTCTAAAAGTAACTTTCTCTTACACAGGCTATTTTAAGCAAAGGGAATCTGGGAAAAGCAAGGAAGGCTGTCTGAATTTAAATGGGCATAAAATAAGAGAGGAAAGAATTAGTACTTAAGGCTAAAATAAATTGTCCTCTAAATAAAGTTATCCGTCCCACTGACAAGGGTCACTTTTGGCTTTGATCGGGCCCCTTTACCAACCACACTTCTTTAGAGGTGGAAGATGCAATTTTCACATTTAAGTGATGTATTCATCATTAATGCTAATTTCTCAGGCATTTTTATTTTGTAAAATTTGGAGAAGAAAGAGAAAAGCTTTTGTAGATGAGATTCTTACTATTTTGTTCCTTATGTTACTCAACATTTGGTTACTTATAATGTATTTTGCAAATGAATTTGGAAATGGGAGGTATTCTTTAAAACATGTTTCAAAAAAAATTTCTTTACATTAACTTCTAGAATCCCAAACTTACTTTTTTAGGTGATAAATACAAGCCCGGAAAGCCAAGTTCATATTGAAAGTGTAGATGCAACGTAATGACAGCAATGTTAGAGCACCCTTTTCTGTGTGCATGGTGTTTTGTTTTGTTTTGTTTTGTTTTGTTTTGTTTTAGTCTCCACATGTGGAGTACAATGCCTGGAAGCCACAAACGAACATTAGCCAGAGAGAGGGTATTATTTATCACAACTGTAAAATGGCTTATTTGAGATAGTGCTACGTTTACAATTTACTTTTATCAAGTGGAAGCACCTTAGAATCAACCATCTATTCTGCATCTACATTTGTAGACAGTGGTGCCAAGCACATTATTCTCCAAAGCCATGAATCTGTCTTTGTGAACTACTCCATAAAGCGGAGATTTGAGGCACTGATCTAAGTAAAGAAGAAACACGCGCACATACACACACACAATCCGTAACACCCCGATATTGATGGCAGAGTTCATAGGCTGAAATTAGCCAAACTAGTTAATGAACCAATCACATTCATTTAATCATGGCCAAGACTTCATTGCCCCTCCCTTCCTGGGCTGACCTCACCCCACTAGTAGAGGATCAACAATTTGTTCTATGTGCTTCCATGCCTTCCACTAAGCAGGTATCCGGCAGGGATGTGCTCTGTTGAACTACAGCCTGTTTGGAAATTCTTTTGGGAAATCTGATGGTAGATGAGTTGGCTTATTCTGAGGACATTTCAATATGAAGCCACTAATTCTGCCACTCAGTTCTTCCCAATGCATGTGTCACATTCACTCTTCTCATACTGAATATTGGCCCGAGCTTACCAGACAGTGTGAAGATGATTATTATGAACAGCTAGATTCGCTAAATTCAATGATTGCTTAGTGTTGTGCTAGGTAATATTCAGAGCATTTTACATATATTACCTCATTCAATCCTCACAACTCAAAAAACTTTATATTGGTTTTTTACCGCCCCCCCCCCCCAGTTATATACAAGATTGCTGAATCTCAGCTCTCTTATGTTTCCTGCCTAGGGTCCCCCAGTAAGTGTGGAATGGAGATTCTCACCCATGTAACCTGGCTCCAGAGTTGGCCACCTAAAGGGGGTGCTCTGGACTTTTAATAGGATTCAGCTCTTGAGTTACAAGTCTGGTCTTTTCAGAAAGTCCCTGGTAAATGTGATGGCCAAGTTAAAGGCAAGGTACACGTTTTCAGGCGAATCTCATTGAATATCATCCTCAGTGTCTTTTGGACACAACAGGAAAGTTTGCCAATATCACTTAAGAATGCATGGAGACATGGGGCGCCTGGGCGGCGCAGTCGGTTAAGCGTCCGACTTTAGCCAGGTCACGATCTCGCGGTCCGTGAGTTTGAGCCCTGCGTCAGGCTCTGGGCTGATGGCTCAGAGCCTGGAGCCTGTTTCCGATTCTGTGTCTCCCTCTCTCTCTGCCCCTTCCCCGTTCATGCTCTGTCTCTCTCTGTCCCAAAAATAAATAAATGTTGAAAAAAAAAATTTTTTTTAAAAAAAGAATGCATGGAGACTTGTATTCTCTGGTCTTTCCAACATGGCTTTGATATGTCTCTTTCCAGAATGAAGTGTCCATGTTGAAAAATGAGGTGGCCCAGCTGAAACAGTTGTTGTTAACACATAAAGACTGTCCAATAACAGCCATGCAGAAAGAATCACAAGGATATCTAAGTAAGTCATTGACTTTTTTTTTTCTTTTCTCAGTGTCCAGTTTTTTTTTTTTTTTCGCCACTAATTTTGCATTGGATTTTATTGAAAGAGCAAAAGTAAAGTGTAGATTGCACACCCCGGCAGAAATCATACTAGAATTCTTCAGTGGCTGCCAGACTGTTGCACCAGGGACATCCCCCTTTTCTGACCCCTGCCCATCACCATGCCCCTCCTGATAATTTCTGGCTAGACTTTCCCTGCCATTTCACATTGTAAAAGTGTACCGAATTCCAATTCTGCAGCCAGTAGAAAAATCACTTGCTGGAGCCCACCTACCAGTGGGCTAGCCGCCTTCCAGAGAAATCCAGGGGCTGGGGTACAGGCATTGGGTGAATCGCATCCAATGCCGTAAGGTATATAAGCTGCTGGGCTGAAAAGTGAGTGACCTTATCTCGGTGTTCCAATAAGTAAAGTGGACCCCTTTCTCTAGACCCCAGTTTCTGCATCTGGAATGTCAAGAAGTTAAATGCTAGTTGAGTGGGGGATGGTGGGAGGAGCAAGGATTCATGGCTGAAGGTCAATTCATTTTCAAATAATTTTTTAGATTGAGCAACACAGATTCTCCCACCACATGTGAGTATGTTTCCACAGTTGATATGCGGATGGCTACTTGAAAATACAAAAATGGGGACGTTCACACACCAAGACTCCAACACGTGAAATCATTCTGCTGGTGTAGAAAGCATGGCTTTGCTTGTAGCTATAAAGTGGGAGGGCATAGCTGGTGACAACAGCTTAAAATAAAGTTTTGAAATTAACGTCCAGGAGAACACGTGTGAAACTCTTCCATTTCTGGTAAACGTCTAGTAATGTTTTCCCGAGTAGGCCGCAGGTCCGCCCAAGAGGAGCTATATTGGTGTGTGCGTGTGTGTGCTTTTTCCTAGGTCCGGAGAGCAGTCCTCCTGCAAGCCCCGTCCCAGCTTGCTCTCAGCACCAGGTCATCCAACATAATACCGTCACCACTTCCTCTGCAGTGAGCGAGGTGGTGGGAAGCTCCACCCTCAGTCAGCTCACCACTCACAGAACAGACCTGAATCCCATCCTTTAAAATCCACCACTGGGTCAGACCTTGCCTCCAAGAAGAGCTGTCGCATATCATGCGTCCTTTCCTTTAAGGGCATTTTTAGAATTAACTCAGACCTGGAAGACTCCTCAGCCCTTCAGAGACTGGCTTTCATTTTTATAGTTATTATGGAAATGTCGTCTTTTATACTTAGTTCTATAAGAAAAAAGGGAGTTATGCAATTAATTAATCTATCAGCTTGGGAAATGCTTTGGTGCTTTTCTCCAATTTTCTGGTACCAGTGAACTTGTTTATAAACTGAACTCCTTCTGTATATAGACATGGTTTCATTCTTATCGGTCCAACCCTTTGCCTGAAACATTGCATCTTGTTAAACCGCAGCTTTTAGCCAAAATGAGGCATGCCCACATGTCACGTAAACGGATGCAAGGTAACTGGGTGGTGAGTCTGATGATGTCGTAACACATGTTGAGTTTGTGCTGTGATGTCGCCAGAATTCCAGATGAACACAGAGCCTTTTCCATATTTGTCTTCCTCTTATTATAAAAAAAGGATGAGATCCACTGATGTCCAAATAAAACCACCAAGCATCTCCCCACCTCTCCTCCTCCTCTTGGTCCACCTCCTTGAATTGCCCTCCAATTTTCTCCACTCTCCCTCTCCTTTTCCACCTTTTCCTGGGCCGCCTGTGTACTCTTCATTTTTACTTTCTTCTGTTTTATTTTTCCACCTTTAGCATTGCAGGTAAAGAAGAAAACAATGCCTAAAGGGAAAAAAAACACAAGTAAATCTAAAAAAATACGGATCTAGCCATTGCTTCCCTTGCCTGTGACCCACAGCTGGAGTTCATTCATCTCTTGCTTTTTATAAAATGGTAAGCAAGAGAGGTTTAATGTGCCTGATTTAATGTTTTTAATAATCAGAACAAATAAAAGGTGGCTTAGCCATAGGTGAAACACTGTTGAATGCCAGCTGTGGAGACACCAGGGAAGGGAGCCTATAAGCCTTGATTGTGAAGGTCCAAATTATGTTGTGGGCTGTAACATCACACCCTCGAATTACAACCGGCTTTATATGGCCTGTCTATAAGGCTAAAAATCCATAGACTATATAATAATTCAGAAGGGCTCTATTCACTACACAGATTACAATGGTCAATCATCAGCTGCTAATAGACTAAGATTTATTAATTATTTTTTTCTCTTAAGCCTATGGAACTGGCTTTGCTATTCTGGTGGGTGAAAGTACACGCTCTACTGGAGGAACAAAGAGAGAAAGAAAACCTGATGTTCCCGTAGGGGTGCTTTCAGCTCCCCCCCCTTCCCCCCGCCGCCCCCAGAACAGCCAAAGCCTTTTTTGGCTGCTGCAAGAATCCCGTGGATATGGCTACTCTACTCTTCTGAATAATTCTGATTTATATTTTCAACAACTTTCATCAGCTTGCCCGTTATAAAAACCAGATAGTCCCGAACCACGGTTGTGCCTCCTTGAAACAAGCCATTCTACTGTGCTAATGTGTGCTAATATCACATCTCACAAGTAACGGGCTAATGTTTCTCTCTAGCAGTGTAGACAGGTGCTGGTGTTTCATCTCCATTTGAATGCTTGACGTCCTAACATGAGTGTGTGTGTGTGTGTGTGTGTGTGTTCATGGGATTTAAATAATAGTATTTTACAAAAGGTGTCGCTTTTATAAGAGTTCAAAAAAGGGAAAGATACATGTGTGGATGTGGGTGTGTGTATATGTGTTTATCTCTCCCTGTAGCATAAGAATCTATTTTGGAGAAAAAAGAAAATATGAGAGTCGTGAAGCATGATTTTTATAACTAGTTTCAGTTTTATCTAATAACTTACTTTTTAAATCAGTATTTATCAACCTTTTTTTTTTCATGTATGCAGTGCTTTCAAAAGAAAGTTTTGAGTGTCCAGGGAAACTCATGACTAGATATATGGTCTAAAAATCAAAACAGAAGCAAAAGCAAAACAAAAAATAAACACACACACACACACCAAAAAAAAAAAAAAAAAAAAAACCAAAAAAAAATTTTTAAAATGTTAAAAAGAAAGAGAAAAAAGAAATGCAAATTAAAAGGATTTTCTATTATATTTTAGACAAACATATCTTTTTTTTAAGTATTTTAAATACTGAATTCATAGTTGTTTTGTTTTGAATCCCAGCCTTAACCGCTGAATGGTTGAACCTAACTGGCTTCCTAAGAAATATTTAAGATATATCTCTATTCTGAAATTAAATTTAATTTTTTCAAAACTCCTTTCTAGGACCGTCTATGTGTCTCTCTAAAAAAAAAAAAAAGAAAAGAAAAAAAAAGAGCTCATTGAAATGTTTGCTTGGATTAAAAAAAATTTTTTTAGTTTTATTTTATTTCTTGCTTTAAGTGAACGATAACTTTTTTTTTTCTTTACTGCATGCATAGCACTTAACGAAATGGATTTTTTAAAAATCCACTGGTAATATCAGAATGTCCAGAAAGTGGGCTGTCACTAAAATTATGGTTTACTTTACTTCTGCTCCGCCTCTTGATTGAATATTTAGTTGTTAAACTGAAAGCCTCTGTAGTGAAGAACTTGCCTGAGTTTTCTTAATTCAGCAACTTGACAGTTTGACTGATGTGCATTATATAGAGCTCAATTATGTCTGTTTTTTATGCTAAGTAGGCAAACCAACCACACACACGCGTTAGCAAACGGGCCTCAACGTATAATTAGAATAAACCGTCTTCTTATTATGCTCGAGGCCTTTAGGTATGTTCATTAGCAGTGTGGAAATACAGTAAATGGAAGATGCCAGCTAGTTGTCAAGGCTTCTTGAAACCCTGAACAGAAAGGCTCCTTGGTCAAATCCAACACTCGGCTTATCAGGAGAAGTACTTCACCAGAAGGTCCAGCCTTCACCAGACCGTAGAATAATCAGTCTGCCTGAAAATCCCTCCTTGCCCTACATTTTTTGCCAATGTGGGAAAACATCTTTTTGCTGCCCCATTCTCCTCTCCCACTCGATCTAGATATGGGTCATGCACCCATATCTTCACAAATCCGTTGTAGTGACCTTCAGAGCACCCATGCGGAGGAGGGAAGGGTCCTGCAACACTGCCTCTCCTCATTCACCTGCGTTTTTTGGTTTTGGGTTGTTTTTTTTTATATTGGCAGCGTCTGCCTTTGAAGTCCCTGCCAGCCTACCTGGACGTTTCTGCGGCGCTTCCCCTGCCTTACGTGATGGGACGTGGCAGCTTAGATAGGGGCACCCGGTGGCATTTCTACCAGGTGACCCTAAATTGAGGCATCCACATCTTAAGGGTTCCTTCTGAAGACATTTCCCAGAACACGATGCCAGGGCGGGTATAGGGAAACCCTGGCCATGGGCGAACATACTCATTTGAAAGCCTGTGTGGAGCTGATGTTTTCCCTTCGATACCCCCACCCATCTCTCTCCTCCCTCCGTGTCAGCGTGTGCGAGTCCCAGTGGTTAACGCGGCCTGTGAGAGACAGCAGTTTGCGAGGTATCACCGCACGAACTGTTACAATCAGGGTGACTGACTTGGAGCAAATGCTCTTTGGAACCTATCCCGTCAAAGGAACCAAATGCAGCACATGTTCTGAACAGAGGGGCGTCAACGGCGAATGTGCAGGCGGTTTTTGTTGCCCGTTAAGTAAACTTCAGCGTCTCAGTTGAGTTTGCCGTTAAAATCTGAAACCAGCTGCGGTGAAAGACCAGCCTTTGGCTGGGGAGTTTTAAGCATCGGTAACTGCTCTCAAACTAGCCATCCAGTTAGGATAGAATGTGCTTCTTTCTGGTTAATAAAAACCATCTAAGAAAATATATATGTATGTATGCGTGTATACAGTGGAATTCAAGGACCAAAGCAAAATTTGAACAGGAATCTATTAATTTAGAATTTTATAAGATATTTATTAATAAATGTTATTTTAAAACATTCCATTTGAACAGTATTCTTCCGTAGGATCTACTTGTTTTTAAAGTGTTAGTTCATAATAAACTTCTCTACTTGTGTATATCTTCATTTTTCAGGGTTTCAAACGGCTCTTCTCCATCATTTGGTGGAAATGTTTCGCTTAGCTCTGTGCATAGAAATTTCAAGGATTTTGTTATTGCTCTGTGAGTTATTTTTTTAATCTATGTTCTGAATAGTGTTGTTTTTCACATTTCTTTCTCTCTCTCTTTTTTTATTTTTTTCTTAATGTTTAAAGTAAGCTCGTTCCTTTAGGAAGCGGAGTTCAGCTAAAGGGAATCAGTAACCACGACTGGAACAACTTTCTTGTAAAAGTGTAAAAACAACTTCATCTCTGCTTCTCTCCACCCCACCCCAATTTCCTAGAATGCCTTGCGCTATTCAGCTTCCTTCGTGCTCTTTTTGCCCTTTGCCAAACAATGGGCCCTAGCTTTAAGCCATTCAAGTTCCATTATGCAGTATATCTGAGAAGGAAAAGGAAACAACCCATTTAAATTTGAATAAAACTGTGCCTCTGCGAGCAGTAGCAATTTAGAGTCTCTCTTCTGCTTTTAAGATAATTTATATTTTAAAATTGCACTTTAGCTTTCTTGATCCCTTTCTGTTTCTCTTGTTCTCCCTCAGACCCCCTCGGAGCCCTTAAACCTGCCTCTGCTCCCCACTTTCCAACTCCCCCACCCCCTCCCCCTAAGGCTCTGAGCTGCACCGTTTAAAATACTTTACAGAATATTTGTACCAGGTACATTTGCGTAAAGTCGGGTTCCTCACATCAGCCTAGACGAATCCTGCTACGGAAATACCAAGAAGAGCCAGTTTATATTCTTTACCCCTTTATTCATAGCATGTTTTTTTTTTTTAATGTTATCTTATGCAACAGATGTGAGGCAGCAGCTAAGCTACACTTAAGAATTTTCTATCTCATTCTCCAAACCAAAGTGTCCTGAATGAGCCAGGAGACTTACTCTTTTGTGCATCGTGGTGCACGTGGACTGTTGTCCCAGCCATTGTCTCTCTGAGGCTGCTGAAATAACAGTGGCCCTGTCTGTGTCATTCCTAGGTCTCAAAAATACAATGTTGCCTTGTGACGTCATTAGGGACAGCACCTCTGTTTTACAATGATAATCTAAGAAAGGACAAGAAGACACTGAAGCAATAAACGTCCAAGTAAAATTCAATACCAAAACAAAGAAAAAAAAAAAAAACAGAACAGAAAACCCTAGGCTCATCATGTCGTGAAAACGAAAAAGTGTATGTCCAACTCAAAATATTTTACTATTTCTTGTGGAGTTTTTCAGTGATGTAATGCTTATAGCCAAATTGCTTAAAGAGTGTTTATATATTTTTTTCCTTATAAATTGTCTATTTTTAAAAAAAAGAAACTATTTACCACAAGTTGAAGGGGGGGGGGGGTAAGGCCAAATTGCCAGCATTTGTTAAAAGATTAATATTCTTACGTGGCACACTCTGATACCTTTCCAAGCTTATCATCAGAGGGGAATCAGTAATGATCAGCTATTACATTTCAGCCAACTTACAATATCTAGCTCATTAGAAGCCAGGATGTAGAAAGCTCTTCTTAGGGCATTTAGGATTTCTTACATTGAGTTTCATGCTATAGAACTTTCTAGGATTTTTTTTTTAAAAACAGAATCATTTTAGCCTCAGGACTGAGAATGTGGAACCTGAATAAATTAGCTTTAAGTATATCATTAAAATCTTATGCACAATAAGCTCATTAGATTCTAGTTGTCTCCTTAGAATACCAATGTCACGGACAGGAGATCATGGAAGGTATCAGCAGTGCTGTAGGGGAGGGCATTTCAGAGAAGGAACCCCTCCTAACCAGCCAGCCAGTAGAAGAGAAGACCTACTCACCCTCTTTTCTTCTACGTTCTGCTAAATCACACCTGCCTCATGGAGAGAGGAGTTCTGCCTTTGAGGTTTGTCTTGGAGAAATGATAAGCTTGAAATGTTCTCCCTGGAGAGGACATAGGGTTTGGGATCTTCTGAAAAGGCCTGGAAAAAAATGGCTCAGTTCAAACACCATGTTCTAGGATAATTGGAACATAAATATTGTCCAAAATATGGAACTTAAAAAAAAAAGTCTAGCATTATGCAAAGTGCTAATTAAGGAAGTCCCAAAAAAAAAAGGTGCTGTCACTTTAAGTTCTGGACTGGGGGGGGGGGGTTGTTTGTAATTGTAAACAGCAAAGCATTTATGTTTGTCTGTCTATTTGTAAAGCAACCACCTTCCTTACTGGAAGGAGAAAAAAAATTGGGGGTACATACGTGTAAATACTTGCTGCAGCATTTAATATGTTCAATTTTATGTTAAGCTTTTTGTTGCATTGTGAACACATTTATTGTTATCAATGGACAATGAGTTCATTAAGACTGTTCAACTAGGTCAGATTTTTACATCTCTTTGGAGCAAGAAGAGACAAGATTTTGTGCATTTGTACAAATGTTAATAATATCACTGCAATTCCAATATAATAAAGCACTCAAATGCAAATAACACATGTAACTTTCGTATGATGAAATTCGGGCTTGGGGATAACGGTATCTATTCTGCACGTGGTCTCATTCATGCCTTGTAAACCAAAGCTTACTCTTTCGGGGTCGTGATTATCTAGGGACAAAAGGAGGTGAGCTTTTCTCCTTCGCAGACCACCACTACCCTCTCACTGCCTCTTCCATCCAACTTCCCACCTGAGGCCACCAGTCTAACACACTCACAGTGGGTTGGGCACACGACTCAACTTCTCGTGGGGGTCAACAGATTTTAATAATCAAGAAATATCGCCAGCATAAATTTACATTCAGGATTTCTAGGAACCAAGAAGCACATACTGGCCACTCAGGCAGTCAACTCCTGGAGTTTTTTGCTTGGCTTCCAGAGAAGTCCTAAGGCTAAAGTCTTAGCCCCTTTCGATGTCTTCCAGATATCAACCCTGCCCCCCTTCCTTCCCTTCTACTTTCTTTCCCTGTACTTCTTTCGTTAATTTTTTAGTCACTCTCCTCTTTCTCTTCTATTCAATGTCTGATCCATCGGCATGGCCAGAATCCAACCATCATGTTGGATTTGCCATTACAGCTCTGTCCAAATTACCAGCACCTCTCACCCGGATCCCTGCAATATTCTCCTGACTGGCAGCCAGAGTGAAACTTTGAAAATGGAAGTCAGACCATGTCCCTCCACTGCTCAAAATTCTTTAAGGACTTCTCCCCTCATTCAAAGCAAAAGCCAAATTCCTTACTACTAAGTTCTGTAAAGGCCCTCCATGACCTGCCCCTCCATTAATTCCCCGGCCCATGTCCTACCATTTTTCTTCCCCCTCACACCTCTCCAGTTCCACTGATATTTTTGAAGTTCCTCAAACATCGCTTGAGCCATCCACCTGAGAGTCTTTTCACACGCTCTTCCTTCCCTCTACGCAGAATGTTTTCTCCCAAATAGCGGCATCACCTCCTCATCTGCCTCCCTACTACGTAAGCCTTTCCTGACCATCCTCTATAAAATTATGTCACCCTCACTCTTCATTCTCTCCTGCCTTGCGCAGACTGTATTTTCTGTAGCATTTACCAGTATCTAACAGACTTTGGTCAATTTTATGTAGTTGTGTTTTTATTGTCTGTCTCCTCTAAGTAGGATGTAAACCCCGCAAGCACAAGGGCATTTTGTTTCGCTCACCCTCGTGACCCAAGATGTAGAGCGGTCCTACACGATGGGCACACAATAAACACCTGTCGAGTGGATACTCTTCTGTTTCCTTTCTGTCTTCTTTCTTGATCTCAGAACACTTCAACCCAACCACTTGGTCCTGTGACCACAGCAGTCCTAGTTTAAAACCAAGAACCCGGATGTGTCGTCTTCCACGTAGCCTGCCAGGATATTGGAAACTGGGGCAGAAAAACAATTTGGGTGGGGAGGATGATTGCTGTTCTAATGGAAATCCCATCTGTTACATTTACATTTAGACCACTCACTACACTCAGTTCCCAAGAGAGTCTTTCTAATGCCCATCCCACCCGTGTTTGCAATTTCAAAGCCATTACTATTGGTTAAAAAAAAAATGTTAAGATCCCACATTTATACTTTGAAGATGGACAGCTCTAATCTCCATTCTATGTTTCATGCCTCTGTCCCTGGAGCTTCATAACATCCTTTTTTCTTATACTTGCTCTTGTGGTTGGTTACTGGTTGGTTGCTGGATCACGTTTTAATTTTGCATTACGTATTTTCTTATCCAACAAAAACAAGGTTTTATCAAAACAACCTGCCTTGTGGTTTGGAACCTAAGTATCTTCACTATGAGATCATAAGACTCTGGAGCACGATGAGCCCCCCCCCTTTTAAAGCAATTGAAAACAAGACACTTGGTGAGATCTGTTCTCATGGCAGTAATGTGGATTTTATCAAAACAAGCATGAAAATTAGGCCACAAAAGAGAAAAAAAGTACTGATTTTAAACATACAGAATCTGGGTTTAGACTCACACACTTTAGAAGCACTTCGTTTGGCAACGAGAGATGGCTTTTCAAAATGGCTGAAAGGATGGATAAATTATTGCATCTGAAAAATAGTCTTCTAGATAGTAGACCTGAAAAACATAATAATCATATTGAAAATGGTCATATTTAAACCTGAAAATTAAGTCATGAATCTTTTAGTAACCACTGAGTTTCATCTACTATGTTGCCAGGTACTGTGTCTTTGCTTATATCACGTTTCTTTGTACCAGTGGGAGGCTGAATCGTAGCAATTGTCAGCCATCTTCCATAAATCCACATAGACCCGATGGGCTAGAAAAGGTCCCCTGTAAGTGACTTGCTCTTTCTCAGAAAGAGATCTGCCCATGGGTTTGTTTTTTTTTTTTAATGAATTAAAAAGGAAGATCTTATTTTCACCACACATTTCTAACTCCTTACTAATCTTACAGCAAGAAAATTGTTCTGAGTATCTAAGCTTGATTGTATTGTATTTACACGGATAAGTCCATGATCTACTGTTACTATGTTTACGTCTTATTAAATGAGTACTCTCTACTTAAATTGGCTTGCTTATATGGGTCAATCTTAGAGTAAATCTACTTAAAGAAAGAGAAACCCTGTTAAGGAGGCTTGAGCGAAGGTGGATTTCTTGTTAGGACCTAAGAGGTAGCTCATGGGGTCCCTCCTGGTACTGTAGCAACTATCCCAACAACTCCGAAAAGTCACTAAATAACTAATCTCTCTGGCTTGTCTGTCTCTTGGGCCATATCATTCCGGATTCTGCTTTTGTCTTTCCCTCCCTTTCTGTCTCTGCAAACTGGTTTGTACACTCACTTAATTGTTTCTGTGTGGGCCCATCATTTCTCCTCCAAAATGACAGCCTCAGCCTCCAGCAGATCTTTGGTCTTCTAGTTCAAACACCCAACATCAATTCAGTCTCCCATCTTTCTATTCCAATTTCCCAGGAGAGAGAATCTGATTGACCATATGGGGTCAGGCATTTAATCCTAGTACAATCAACTATGTCTAGGGAAGCAGGGCTATATGTATTGAAAGCTCTTACTTCTAGGGGCAAAACTGGCTTTCCAAAAAGGAAGTGCGAAGATGATTTCAAAGGGAAGTAGTTATTTTTAAAACAATCTATAGAAATGTAGTCATTTACCCTTAAGACATACCAAGAGGAAAAAGTACAGTGAGATTAATGCAAAGTTGGGCATAGAGTAGATGTCAACAAATGTTGATTGAATGAATGAATGGTCGATGAGTTATTGTTTTATTGAAAGCTTGAAATTGAAACAGAGTATTCATTAAAGATCAGATAAAACTAATTTTACAAAGCTAAGAAATTTTCTGGATATTATGGCTCAGTTTGTAAGCCATAATATCCAAAATATAAAAATTAACCATCAAAAAGAGTGAGAAAGGGGCACCTGGGTGGCTCAGTCAGATCAGCGTCATGCTTTGGCTCAGGTCATGATCTTGTGGTCTGTGAGTTCGAGCCCCGCGTCGGGCTCTATGCTGACAGGTCAGAGTCTGGAACCTGCTTCAGATTCTGTGTCTCCCTCTCTCTACCCTCCCCTGCTCACACTCTGTCTCTCTTTCACAAATAAATAAGCATTAAACAAAAAGAGTAAGACAGACTAGTTTGTCATGTTTACCATGATTTCCCATGCTCTTGCTTAACCTGACTGATTACAGTTACACTTTCCAAGAAAGATCATGGCTATATATATATATATATATATAATCTCCATACCTGATTCCAATGTGTTTCTGTTTGTAAGGAGGTCAGGGTGAGGTTAAGAAACATTCTTGTCTTAAAGCTCCCTCCAGGTACTGTAAGAACGAAAGAAGGCTTTGTGACAAGGAAACAGGGCAGCTTTTATCAATAAGCCTCCACGAAAACCGTAAGAATTGCTACCAAGAAGACTAGAACAAGACCCCAGAAGAATATGACAACCTGGAGTAAGAATTAATAGTTTTTCATTTTAATACCAAATTGTCCATTGATTTCCTATATGGCTTTCAACAAACACAGATTTCTGTTCCTCACTTGTCTCCTTTGTCAGTATAAACACACATGGAGTGAAGTGGGAATTATTTCCGTGGTGACTAGCTACAGAACTTAGCCACTAACATACCTTTTTCTGGAAATTTCTCTTCCCCCCCCACTCCATCATCTGGCTCCTCCAGGAGACTCCACGGTCCAAGCCTCTGGCCATAGCTTCTTAGTCTAATACTCTGCCTCTAACTCACAATGGAATAGGAGCCCCAACAGCTAGATACTGGGATAGGGGGCCTAGAGAGTCAGCCTCTCTCTCTGTCTCTCTCTCTCATAGCTTGGAATCAAAAAGATATAAAACTTAGGACCTACCAGGATCCAGGTTTCTGCCAGGTAAGGGAACTCAGTCTATAGCAAGAAAGAGAAATAAAGCGGAAAACAGCAGAAGCAGAGAGAGAGCTCTGGAAATGGTCATTTCCTATTGAAATAGTTCTTAATGGCTCACTGCAACCACGACCCTCCTCATGGCATATTTTTATCATAAGATAGCCCAAGGTCCATCTGATAAATCTCTCCTTTTGCTTAAGCTAATTTAGGAGGGTTTCTTAGAAGCCACAAAGGTCTAATTGATGCTCTATTCCTAGAACTACCATGAGAAACCACCAGAAGAGCTTCTTCAGCCTTTTGAGCGTCTGCCATACTGATAGAGGAAAGGAGATGGAATGTCACTGCAAACAGATGTAGCCCATTCTCATTCCACACACATGAACATGCATTAGAGGTGGTTCCCTAGACCTAGACTGACAAGCTACATGTACTGAAGGATAGTCACGCTACGTTTCTTCTTAAGGAATGTTCACCAAGTTAGCATTATACTTGCCTAGAAATGGAACTGTTTTATTTACTTTTATTTGTTTCATGTTTTTATTTATTTTTGAGAGAGAGAGCAAGGGAGGGGCAGAGAGAGAGGGAGGCCGAGGATCTGAAGCAGGCTCTGTGCTGACAGAAGAGAGCCTCATGCGGGGCTTGAACTCACAAAACATGAGATCATGACCCGAGCCCACGTCAGATGCTTCACCAACGGAACCACCCAGGCTCCCTGAATTGGAACTGTTTTAAATACTCTGATGAATGGATAAAGAACTCTAATACCTTTCATTCTGTACATGTCCTAAGGTACATAATAAAATGTGTAAGTCGCACTTTTGACTGAAAATAATGGACAACTTGACTTCCAGGGGCTATAACAAACAGGGGTTTATCTTTCTGACGTAATAGGAAATCTAGAGGTAGGGTGCTTGGCACTGATCTGGAAATGACATGATGTCAGCACCAACAGCTTATAGCCCTCTTGGCCTCCCATTCATGGTTCTCCCCTCCTGATCACAAGATGACTACTGAACCTCTAGAGCACATCCCCAGTCAAGGAAGAAAGGAGGCAGAAGGATCAATACCAGGCACGTTCCCTGCTGTGTTTTAATCTGGAGAACAAAAACTATCCCAGAACTACCCCTACCCCTGGCCAACCCAGTTGTGTTTTCCTGGCCAATATTAGGTCACCAGGCCACTCTCCGCTTAAAAAGAGGCTGCAATAGTGGGAAACAGGATCATCATGCTTGTTTAGACCCAAGCTTCCCAACTAGCGTGCTGTGTTGCATAAGGCCAGTGGGTTACAGTTAAGCCACATAAAACGGTCATTTCTTGGTATAGCAAGGCCTTTCTGGCTGATGGCCTCTGGCTAGGCACATGGGGCCTTCCAGAACACCTCGTGGAGTGGTCTGAGAGGAGTGGTGTCCAGTGACATACTCTGAGGTCCCATCGGGTGGTAAGCATCTGGCACTTGCTGGCAACATGGTGAGGCTGGCCACGGAGGTACGCACTGGAGCCCGGCTGCGGGGTCTGCCATGGTGCATAAGGACAGTGGTCTGGGGCCTGCTGGAGAGGTTTTTATACCAGGTATTCAAGAAAGAGATTGCACAGTGTGGTCATTAGGGGCTAGGAGTCAGGGAAGTCTAATAGGGGCTCCTGGCAGGACAACTCTGGTGGACTACCCTCAATTTCAGCCCTCCCCTGTACCAGAAACTTCTGTCCATGTGCAGTTGATGTCCCATTTTAGGAACAGCCAACCTACATGAGCCACATGCAACATGTTGTGGTCCAACATTTTCCTGTTCACAAAGTGCTTTCACACATTCCCATTTGTGTGTCCTGAAAATTACAGCTTCATCAGGATTTTTACATACTTGGTGTGAACGGTTGAGATTTAAAATACCTTCACGTTATTAGATAAAACTTCAATATTGTATTTGTCAAAAGAATGTCAGGCTTAACAAGTCATTTCAACTATGACAAATTTTGAATTGTTAGAAATATGTTTCTAGGTTGTGTTGAGTCGCCAATTTGAGCAACATTGTGATGGCTTTCACGAATTTGAAGAGATTGTCAAAAAAGAAAAAAGACGCTGGGTGAGAAATCGTATTTAATCATTCCAGCCCTAAAATCTGATCATTAAAATTTAGGTTTGTGGTGGGGCGCCTGGGTGGCTCAGTTAAGCGTCTGACTTCGGCTCAGGTCATGATCTCATGGTCCGTGAGTTCGAGCCCTGCGTCGGGCTCTGTGCTGACAGCTCAGAGCCTGGAGCCTGTTTTGGATTCTGTGTCTCCACCCCCCCACCCCACCTCTCTCTCTCTCTCTCTCTCTCTCTCTCTGCCCCTCCCCCACTTGAACTCTGTGTCTGTCTCAAAATAAATGAACATTAAAAAAAATTTTTTTTTTGGTTTGTGGAAGTAAGCTTGAGTTTCTCATCTTAAAACACTAGAAAATATTTTATTTGGAAGTTTTAACTAAATTTAAGAATTCATATCTTTCTAAATATTTTTATTTTTTTATCACAATTATATGATACAAAGAGAATGTAATAGATTCATTCTCTCCAAGCCCCATGATGCCTCCAAATCCCCTCCAGGTTAGCACAGAGTTCTGTGCAAATTTAATCATTTTCCATGTGTCAAGTCATGAAAAATGTTTGGAAGCACTGGCTGAGACCCCACCATCCATCCCCAGAGGTGGACAGGCCACCACCCTAAAGGCACGGAGGTCCTTTTTCGCATAGAAGCCTGGGAGCCCAGCGGCATCTGCCACAATGTAAGTTTCCATTGTATTCGTTTCAAGACATTGAGTAATTGTGTGCTTATTTCCTTAGCTCTCCTTTGAAGGTATGCTAAGACTTGGCCCCCAGTACAAAGTAATTAAGTGAAGCCTCTCCAGGCGGGGCTCCCTTCTCCAGATGTCTTGTGGTATGGTTCAATTAC
Organism: Acinonyx jubatus; assembly: GCF_027475565.1. NCBI lineage: Eukaryota > Metazoa > Chordata > Mammalia > Carnivora > Felidae > Acinonyx > Acinonyx jubatus. The sequence continues at coordinate 48,045,983 of NC_069383.1, read as the reverse complement.
CTTAATAACAACATTACCAAATAACTCCATTTTGAACAGATTTTTTTTTTTTTTTTTTTGGCCAGGCATAAGCCAAGCATTCTAGCTGAACTGGGGTGGCCACACTGTTTCCTATCGTTCCTTTGCCATCTCCAGCCTCTGAGAATAAAGACTTTCAAGAGGAACATGTCTTGTGCAAACCATTCTTTCTGCCCTTTCCTGGGGGGGGGACCCGAGTCTGCCTTGATCCCCTCAAATTTGGTATTATCTACGGTTCTCCCTTCCTCTTACTTTTCTACCTTTGATTTAATTTGTCAAGGATCGATTTAGCACTGACTGTGCCGTAGTATGGAGAGGACAGAGGTGACTTAACCTAGTGCTGGCCCAGGATACCCAAGGTTGATGTACTGAAACTGGACAGACAAAAGGCCGACAATATTTGGATTACATTCTGGGAAGGTGATCTGTCTAGTGTGGCAGGGAAAAAAAAGAGGAGGGAAGATAGAGACTGAGAGGCAAGTTGCTGAAGGACTAAACAATTTAAACTGTAAGCAAGAGACAACAGGAAGCCTTCAAAGACTTTGAGGCCAAGTGTGGTTTGAGAAAGCAATACGCCGTGTTATAATGCTTCCCAGCTTACAAAGTGCCTTCATACATCCCCATTCATGAGTTCCTTAATTTTCAGCAAATTAATTATGAGCGAGTATGAAGAAAGTTACTGCTAGAGGAACGTTGTCACAGTCAGGCACAAGCTCTCAGAAGAGCAAGACTGAGTACGGGCTCTGGTGTCAAACAGCCTGGATTTGCAGCTGGCTCTACTGCCTTCTAGCTCTCCGAACCTCTTAACCTCTCTGTGCCTCAGTTTCCTAATACGCAAAATAAAAATAATAACAGCATCCACTTCTGCGAGTTACCGTGAAGATTAAATGACAGAATACATAAATACGCACACAAAGTCTTGAGAATGATGTTTTGTGTACACGTTCTAAAAAAACTTATCTATCATTACCTTCTGATACTATTTTCAATCCCCGGATTAATAACATTCTACATATATATTGCATATATACGTAGTTTACACACACACACACACATGCACATATAATATCCCCGACTAGAGGGGTGCCTGGGTGGCTCAGTCGGTGGAGCATCCGACTTCGGGTCAGGTCATGATCTCACGGTTCGTGCGTTCGAGCCCCACGACAGGCTCTGTGCTGACAGCTTAGAGCCTGGAGCCTGTTTCAGATTCTGTGTCTCCCTCTCTCTCTGGCCTTCCCGTGCTCATTCTCTGTCTCTCTCTCTCAAAAATAAATAAACGTTAAAAAAAATTAAAAAAAAAATTTCCCTGGCTAGTTTTAAAATTCATAAGAAGAGAATGGTCTGTCATGTTCCAATGTTAACTATAGCACTTGACATATACTGGCCTCTCAATTAATATTTGTTTAACGAATAAAATGTGGATGAGACAATGTTATGCATTCACCCAACTTTTTGTATTTTATCCTGGGCAGTTACAGGGGACCATGTTTCTTGCAGAAGCAAGAAGTAAACTTCCATTTTGTTAATCCACTAAGATTGTTTTCTAATAGCAGTTAACCTAGTTTGACTAATGCAAAAGGAAGAAAGGAAGGGAAGAAGGAAGGGAGGGAGGGAGGCACATTCACTTTCATGCTTTTGTCTAATAGGAATAAGCAATACTCGCAAAGCAGGACTCAGAACTAGAAGAAGCTTTCAGAGAACAGCTAGGTTAACTTCCTCATTGTGCAATAAGGAATCAGAGGCCAGATGTGGTAAAATGACTCATTCAAGGTCACAAACCTGAAAGTGGACACCAGACTCCTGATTTCCAGACCAGTGTTTTGTTTTATCTTGTTTTGTTTTTCCTATTGGCCCTATTGGTTTCTTATGCCATTTTTCCTAGGAAGTGACTATATTTTTGTCCCCCAAACTGAGTCCATATGAACAACAAAATAAGGAAATTCTCTTTTAAAAATGAAACAGGAAAGGGAGAGAAGGTGACATTTAACTAGAAGTCAAAGGTAAATTAATACTGATTACCTGTTGATTTTTTTTTAGTTCATTCAAATGAAAACCTTCCAACATTGTCCCAGCTATGCAGCCTGATCTGTGTGCCTGGGTAAGCTGCCTGCCTCTCAAATTCCAGGCACTTTGGACCAGGAGGTCCAGTTACTACAATAATAGTCTCTAAATCCAAACACTGTGCATTAAACATTAATGATGGCATGATAATACTTAATTGTGCCTGAGCCACTTCTTGACTAAATCATAATAGCATTAACTAATAAGAGATTAAAATATTTAGATTTTGGCTAGAGAGTTTCCAAAACCAATCCCCCAAAGTCACTTAGTTTTATTTATTTTTAAAACAATTCTAAAGCTCTTCTGAACAGTAAAGTACAGAGCAAATACATCAGGGACAATAAAAATAAAAATTGCAAATGAATAAAGCTTCGAGGAACATTTTTTTAAGTGCACAAATCCCACGAGCCAGTACAATGGACTTGAAGTCAGCATTTCTAGGCCTGGACTCTGCTTCTGTCATTGACTGTTTAACCTGGCAAATCAACCTCTCAAGGCCTCGGTTCCTGCATCTATAAAATCAGGACAATTTATATCTCATGAGGTGTTTATGAGACGCTACAAGAAGGCCAACACAGTGCTTAGGAAATATTTGTTTTCCAAAAGTGAGGAAAAGACTTCAGACGAAGAAACTTGAACTTGGCCTATACTAGCCGCAAAACCTAATTACCGAATATGGTGACTGGAGGAAAAGCTCGTGAAAGTTGCAAATTTCATGAAAGCGGCCAGATCTATTTTTGCCTAACATGGATGGGGGGATTCTGACGGAATCAGATGGAAGAAAGCTTAATCTGATCATCCTGATTCTTGCCACACCATCGCCATTATACCAGCAATATTTCTTCATTTGCTCATTCACTGGCCAATAGAACACTCTCTTTCAGGCTTCACCTAAACAAATTCCGCTTGCCTCTGAGGTTTTCTCCTGGGTTATGGCCAACCTGAGAACCTAGCTAGATTGGTATCCTCATTGGGGCCTAAATGCATACAGTGCTCAATAAAAATTTTTTCAACTGTCCTGCCCAGCAACTCACTGGGGTTGGATATACCTCAGGTATTGAAAAGGATGGAACTTAGGTAAATGAAGAAAGCTGAGTGCCATGTAAAAAGAACCACCCGGTATTATCCATTCCCTAGGCTAGAGGCCACTGGTGAATCAAAGACAGCCATGGGGTTCACCACCTGCTTCGTCCTATTTCAGCTGTGGCCCAGAATCAAGGGGAAGGCCCAAAAACCCAGAGTCGATTCCAAAACCCAGAAACCAGTTATGCCAAGATTCATTTGAAAAGTGAAGTCAAACGAACACTTTAGCGCAGGAAGATGATGCCTGTCTTAGAGAGAGATGTGAAAATGAACAAAGGAGAGCGTTTGCTCAACAGTCTCCAGCTGTGAACTAGGCAGTACCGGGATCGCTTAAACAAAGGGAGAAAAACATAACTCCACTGGCTTAGCATGTAGTTGTAGTTACGCAAGCCAACCAAACGCCGATGGCAGGGCTATAAGGTAAGAGGAAAAATCAGAAAAAAGCAACCTGCTGCTTTAAGGCTTTGCCCTTCATGACTGGACTGGTGCAAGGCCGTGAAGCCCGCCCTGGTGAACGCCCACATTGGTATCACCTGGGAACTGATTAGAAATGCAGACTTTCAGGGCCCACCCCAGCCCTAATGAACCAGAATCTGCATTGTAACAAGACACCCGGGTCACTGATGATCGGTTAGAGTTCGAAAAATGCTCTTATACATAGGTTTTGTCCACCAGGTAGCCTCAGTGTGGAGACCTTGGTCATGAAAGTAATGGGAAAGGAACCAAAGGGTCTAAGAAGACCACATGTATTCACTAGTGCAGGTAAAGGTTTCATTCACACAGAGCCCCCACTGCTCATTTCTAATTCAGCCTTGCTCTGCTCCTTTTCTACTCTGCACCTGAACGCTCGCGTCAGACCTCCCTTTCATCCAAGAACGCTGCTTGGTTCTAACTTTGGCCTCCCATCTACATCAGGGGAAATATCATCCATCCCGAATGCCTACTTTACATTTGTAAAGCAGCAAATTCATTCTGCTGATAGATAAAACTCACAAATAGGAATTTCAACAGTCAAGCCCTTTTCCCAGGAATAGAATCCAATGTTTGAAGTTACATCACTCCACCATGTTTTCTTTATTATTTCTTTATTTTTAACTGAGATGTATTTGATTTATACTATTGTGAAATTCAAATTTTTTAAAACATTTATTTCTGAGAGAGACAGAGACAGAGCACGAATAGGAGAGAGCCAGACAAAGAGGCAGGCACAGAATCCGAAGCAGGCTCCAGGCTCTGAGCTGTCAGCACGGAGCCCGATGAGGGGCTCGAACCCACGAACTGTGAGATCGTGACCTGAGCCAAAGCTGGACGCTGAACCAACTGAGCCACCCAGGGGCGCCCCCACCGTTGTGTAAATTTAATGTGGGCAGCATGTGGATTTGACACATTTAAATATTGTAATACGGTTGCCGTTGTAGCACCTCCATCAGGTCACATAATTATCTTTTCGTTTTAGTGGTGGGGGTAATTAAGATCCAGTCTCTTAGCAAGTTTGATGACAATAGTCTGTATTCACCATGCTGTGCATTAGATCTCCAGGACTTACTAACACACTAGTTGAGTGTTTGAACCCTTAAACTACATCTTCCCTCTGTCCCCCACCACCCAGCCCCTCATAACCACCATTCTATTCTGTTTTCAGAGGAGCCTGGCTTGGTTAGATTCCACATATAAGTAACATCATACGGTATTCGTCTTCCTCTGTCTGACCGATCTCACGTCCCATAATGTCCTCAAGGTTTATCCATGTTGTTGCAAATACTCTATCTCTACTCTGCTTAAAGGCACTAGTGAAGAGTCTCCTTTCTCATAGAAATCAAGTAGTTTTTTGATTAATTGAAAACTGGAAGAGGTTGCATTATTTTGAGTCCATCAGTTATCCTGACAGAAAAGCTTCCATTCAGCCCGTTGGACTAACATTGCTAAGAGATCTTAGCAGCAAGCAGTACCTGAAAATCTACAAGAAATGCAAAATCTCAGGCCCCATCCTAGACTTTTTAACCCAGACACTCTGGGAGTAAAGTCCAGCAATCTGTGTCTTAACAAGCCTTCAAGGTGACTTGGATGCCCACTCAGATTTACAAATTACTGATTTGGGGAGCGCCCAGGTGGCTCAGTTGGTTAAGCGTCCAACTCTAGATTTCTCACGGTTCATCAGTTCGAGACCCATGTTGGGCTCTGTGCTGACAGTGCGGAGCCTGCTTGGTATTCTCTCTCTGTCCCTCTCTCTCTCTGTGCTCCTTCCCTGCTCTCTCTCTCTCTCTCTGTCTCTCAAAATAAATAAATAAACTTTAAAAATATTTTTAGGGGTGCCTGGGTGGTGCAGTCGGTTAAGCGTCCGACTTCAGCTCAGGTCACGATCTCGTGGTCCATGAGTTCGAGCCCCTCGTCGGGCTCTGGGCTGATGGCTCAGAGCCTGGAGCCTGTTTCCGATTCTGTGTCTCCCTCTCTCTCTGACCCTCCCCCGTTCATGCTCTGTCTCTCTCTGTCTCAAAAATAAATAAACGTTAAAAAAAATTAAAAAAAAATATTTAAAAAAAATTACTGATTTGGGGCACCTGGGTGACTCAGTTAAGCATCCAACTGGCTCAGGTCATGATCTTGCAGTCCGTGGGTTCCAACAGCTCAGAGCCTGGGCCCCGCTTCGATTCTGTGTCTCCCTTTCTCTGGCCCTGCCCCTCTCATGATCTGTCTCTCTCTCTCTCAAAAGTAAATACACACTTAAAAATTAAAATAAATAAATAAACAACCATTAAAACATTTAAAAATTACTGATTTAAGGACAGATTGACCGATCAGGAAGACAGTTTAGGCCAAGAGAGCCAAGGAGCTTCCATAGGAAAATCTAAAACATATTTATGGCAAGTATTTCCAATAGGATCATGAGACTCAGAGCCAGTCAGTCAAAGGCAAAACTTGAGGATCTCGTTGTTTAAAGAGTCAATTAGAAATATTGTTTCTTAGGATAATTATAATTGGTTGGAAACACTGAAATATTTATATGAGAACGTTTTTAAAGCAGACACTGTTTTTAAATCAGCTGGCAGGCTAGAAAAAAACCTAAAAGGAGCCTGACAATTGCTCTGGTGGTGCTGCTTCTCTTCTTTAAAGATTTTAGAAAAACGTTCTGCTCCTGGGTCATTTCATTTTATTCTTGTTAACTTATAGCTTCAGATTACAAAACACTTAATAATCAAATAGAGAGGCTCTTTTTCATCCTATAGTGCCTTCTGCCTTTCAGCTAATGGATAAATTTCCACTCTGCTTCCAAGCGTTCACTTATTATAAGAAGCACTTGAACTCCATTTTGGTATGCAAACAGCCAAATCATGCAATTAGCCCATGCCTGGTTCTCCAGAACCAGCGGGCTGCATAGACACAGGTCAGGACCGTGTGGTTTTATGTTCAGGAGTCAATTATACTAGCTAAGGGAGATGCACTTAAGTAAAGTGCACTAGGGCTTTAATAGCTATCTTTACGATACAGGGAAAGCCACTGTCTTTATACCTGCAGTCTTGTTATCAACTTAATCAAATTTTTAATATCAGAATGTGGATTACAGTTATGTCACTTAGTACAGGCCAAGACCCTTCCCTCCTCCCTCCTCAGTAGGTTCCGCAGGCCACACAATGCCATGTTATGAAAACTACCCTTTAAACCTGATAAAATATTTAAGACATGTGTTCTGATAGTGTTATGTAAGCAAATACCAAGAAGAATCCAGTTGTTGGTGAACCTGATCAGGCCAGTCTCCAAGGACCGGGAAAATAATCTAGCCATGGCTGCAGTGCTGATATGCAAGGAGAGATTCCCAAGGTGTGGATTCCTGCAATATCAGAGCCCAAATACCCTACACACTTCTTGAAAAGTGATTCCTTAATTGTCGCTTATTACTTTAACTAGGTTCAAGAGTCACTGAATCTGGGGACTTCAGTTAAGAAAGATTAAGTATTTGAAATCATAGGAAAAGGCAAAGGACAGGTGATCTTGAATGCAGGACAAAGACTATACGTATACATGTAATATACATATAATATACATATACATATACATATACAAGTAATGTACAAGTAATATACAAGTATATGTACATATACATATAACATACAAGTATGTGTTCAGTAACAATTTGCTGCACATGCTAATAAATGCTAATAAATGGATGCATGGTTGGCACAAGAACAGACAGTCAGATCAATGGAACAGAATAGAGAACCCAGAAATGGACCCACAAACGTATGGCCAACTCATCTTCGGCAAAGCAGGAAAGAATATCCAATGGAATAAAGACAGTCTCTTCAGCAAGTGGTGCTGGGAAAACCGGACAGCGACATGCAGAAGAATGAACCTGGACCACTTTCTTACACCATACACAAAAATAAACTCAAAATGGATGAAAGTTCTCAATGTAAGACAGGAAGCCATCAAAATCCTCGAGGAGAAAGCAGGCAAAACCTTCTTTGATCTTGGCCGCAGCAACTTCTTACTCAACACGTCTCTGGAGGCAAGGGAAACCAAAGCAAAAAATGAACTACTGGGACCTCATCAAAATAAAAAGCTTCTGCACAGTGAAGGAAACAATCAGCAAAACTAAAAGGCAAGTGACAGAATGGGAGAAGATATTTGCAAATGACATATCAGATAAAGGGTGAGTATCCAAAATCTATAAAGAACTTATCCAACTCAACACCCAAAAAACAAATGATCCAGTGAAGAAATGGGCAAAAGACATGAATAGACACTTTTCCAAAGAAGACATCCAGATGGCCAACCAACACATGAAAAAATGCTCCACGTCACTCATCATCAGGGAAACACACATCAAAACCACCATGAGATACCGCCTCACACCTGTCAGAATGGCTAACATGAACAACTCTGGCAATGACAGATGCTGGTGAGGATGTGGAGAAAGAGGATCTCTTTTGCATTGTTGGTGGCAATGCAAGCTGGTGTAGCCACTCTGGAAAACAGTATGGAGGTTCTTCAAAAAACTAAAAATAGAACTACCCTACGGCCCACCAATTGCACTACTAGGCACTTATTCATGGGATACAGGTGTGCTGTTTCGAAGGGACCCATGCACCCCCATGTTTATAGCAGCACTACCAACAATAGCCAAAATATGGAAAGAGCCCAAATGTCCATCGATGGATGAATGGATAAAGAAGATGTGGTATATATATACAATGGAGTATTACTTGGCAATCAAAAAGAATGAAATCTTGCCATTTGCAACTACGTGGATGGAACTGGAGGGTATTATGCTAAGCAAAATTAGTCAGAGAAAGACAAATATCATATGATTTCATTCATATGAGGACTTTAAGAGACAAAACAGATGAACATAAGGGAAGGGAAATTAAAATAAGATAAAAACAGGGAGGGGGACAAAGCAGAAGAGACTCATAAATATGGAGAACAAACTGAGGGTTACTGGAGGGGTTGTGGGAGGGGGGATGGGCTAAATGGGTAAGGGGCATTAAGGAATCTACTCCTGAAATCATTGCTTCACGATATGCTAACTAATTTGGATATAAATTTTAAAAAATGAAAAATAAATTTAAAAAAAAAAGAAAAAAGAAAAATAAATAAATGAATGCATGGATGTTCACACTTTTTACTCCTGATTGTCCATCTCAGCCCGGCTTGGTGCCGTGGGGCCCCTGTACAGGTCTTCTATGCCTTCACCCCCCGGTTCTAATTAGCAAACCCTGGCAATTTTGCCTTCATAGTAAACCTTGAATCTGCTTCCTCTTTGCTATGCTCTCTTCCTTTTTGTAGAATCTCAGTATCTCTGGGCTGAGTTACTACAATACCCTGCTCACTGGTCTCCCCTGCTTGCCCCTTCCAAAGCAGGGGACCCCTCACATCCTCCCTCCTTGCCCTGCCTACCCCCCCCCTCCCCGGCGTGCACACACATGCCCACACACACACTCCTGCCCCAAGTCATACATCTTCAGTGGCCCTTCATTACATGCCAGGCAAAGTCCAGATTTAGTAACTCGGTGCCTGCAGATGTGATCGCACAGTGTCACCGGAACTACCTTTCCTTCTCTCGCTCTTCACTCTCTATAGCCTCTTCCCCACCCTCACCCTCTGCCCCCACACCATCCTAGTGATGCTGCTCCACACACAGGGCCTGCACCTTCTCCCTGGACGGCTGTTCATACAGTTCCCTCTGCCGGGAATCCTGCCACTGGCTCCCTTGCCCCAAGGGAGCCTGCCAAACTCACTCATCCTCCGAGCCTGGGCCCGCTGCCCATACTTCCAGAAAGCCTTTCCGAGATATTGCCAACTAAAATGCATCCACCCATCTACTCTACTTGCACAGTGCTTTATCTTGTCCTATTGTAGCACATTTCACAGCCTGCTTCATATCAATATTTATATGTGTGTTTCTCTCTCCCACCAGATTGTGGCATTTATGAGATCAGTGTCGCACCTTACTCGTTTCTATGATCCCTTACAACTTAGCGTACAGCTTAGCACTGAGAAAGAGCTCAGAAATGTTTTCGAATATATGTCATTAATTTCTGTGTCAGAGCTATACATATTCTCTCTCCTCTCTCTCCCTCTCTCTCTTTCCCTCTCTCTCTCTCTCTCTCACACACACACACACAGCTGCCCCAGCTCAAAATGAAAATCTTACCTAAGGACCCTGAGACCCACATACAAGAATATTTTGTCTAACTGTGCACAGTCTATGGCCTTCACTCTTGTCATATAGCTTCTCTGGCATGTGATGAACACGTAAGGTGCAAGCTCCCTGGAAAGCACGTGTGTATGAGAATGCACAGCACAGCTGCACAGCTCCTGGCCGTCTCCTTGATGACGGCACCGACTTGGCACTGGGAGAGCCATCCCTCCAGGAGCCCAGCAGAGCTCTCTGCCCCCAAACCACAGGGATGTGGTCCTTCAGGCAGTCGAACAGGGCTCCCTGTTTGTGCCACCATCCCTTTGATTAGGTGGGGCCACTTTCTCCCAAATCTGACATTTTCTGACTCACACGCAATGGGTGGCCCTAGAGCTGACAGTCTTTGCCAGGTAAGCCTTCAGATAAGCTGAAGTTGAAAGGAGCTTCCTGAGTCTCCTATTGGATTGGATCCACTTGTGACGCCACAGATGCTCTGCTCAGAGCGGATTGCCAACGTGCCCTTGGGATCCGGCCATTCTAATCTCTTTCCCAACCAGGGAGCACAAACTTTGTCTACATTTGCCCCTAATTTAGCAAGTAAGCTATTCATTCTAGACAGTAGGCAAGTCTCAAAGCTGATAAACAAAGAAAAAGGTGATAAATGCGATTAAGACATCAAAAATTACATTAGAATTCTCTGAGCAAAAAAAACATCATTCAACCAAAAGGGAGGGGAGTCATTGGAGCGCTGAGCATGGAATTTTAAAATTACTAAATACAAGACCAAAAATATTTGTTTCCATATTTTCCCTACTCCTGTTTTGAGGTGGAGAAAATTTTTTCTCTTCCAGATCATTTCCTCCTGAGAGGTTGTACTTGGGAGGCAGAGTGGTTCTAATTCTTTGATGGGTAAGAACTGTTGAAGAGAGTGTTTAATCAAATCCTATTTTCTGGAAATAAATAGGCTAGTTAGCTGCTATTCACCACTCATCCACTTCTCTCTTTTTTTTTTAATTTTTTTTAACGTTTATTTATTTTTGAGACAGAGAGAGACAGAGCATGAACAGGGGAGGGGCAGAGAGAGGGAGACACAGAATCTGAAACGGGCTCCAGGCTCTGAGCTGTCAGCACAGAGCCCGACGCAGGGCTCGAACTCATGGACCGCGAGATCATGACCTGAGCCGAAGTCGGACGCCTAACCGACTGAGCCACCCAGGCGCCCCCGTCCACTTCTCTCTTATCAGTGGTATTATCAGTTGAAGAAGATGTGGGTTTGGTTCACCCCCAATTCCAAGTAGGCAAATCTTCCTGGCATTATCCTTGGGTTTTTCTTGCATTGGTAAAATGTATTCGGAAAAAAAATTTTATAAATAAAATACTCCATAATATGACCTAGATTTAAGGAGGGTTAGAGTAGTTCTATTTTCCTGCAACAAAGCTGTAATGTTTATTATTATTATCAAAGTAATACTTTAAGCAGTTTTTCTATCTTTCTGTCTCTGTCTCACTCTTGATAGATAGATGATAGAGGATAGATAGATGATAGATATGATAGATAGATAGATAGATAGACAGATAGATGATAGATTGATATGATAGACAGATGGATAGATAGATACATACATACATACAGGAAAGATAGAGATATACATACACACACAAATACATATATGTCATTACATTTAAGTCCCCAGAGGTTTCAGAAGCAAAAAATTTTTACTCTGGATCCACTCAAGAGGTTTGGGGGATCCACATATGCCAATGGTCTGAATAATAGAAGGAACCCATTTGGGGCCATCCTCACTGCAGCCATATTCATGAATGAGCTGTCCCCAGGAGCCAATGTAGTAAAAATGAAGGTGAAAGATGGCCAGCTGAAGCTGGTTCTCCCTGCTTTAATAGCTTCTACATCCCCACCTCTGCATCGGAAAACACAGGTTCTCCATGCTGCTCCTACAAAATAAAACACTCCTATTAGGCAAACCGTGCTTCCATTTCTAGTCTATACTCTCTCCTGAACCGACATGAATGAACTTCCGGGGCCAAGCTCCTGGAGTCAGGGTGACATTTATTCACTTAATAAGTCAATCAATAGAATTCACGCAAGCTAAAATTCGAAAAGAACACTCAGTTCTCAATTATGGTGATAAATAAGACACAACTTCTGCCTCAATTCACAGTCCATCAGTGAGGATGGACAGGTAGCACCAGAGCAGGTTGACAGGTGATGTAATGGAAGTGACATCAGTGCTGGAGCCCTGAAGGAGGCATGGCAGACTGCCCGGTGGGCTTCAGAGAGGAGGTGACCTGCATGGAGATTCCCAATGGACACAGACTGAAAATTTAAGAAAGAAATGCATCCTTGGATATCAGAGTAGAAAACGAAGACTTCATAGGTGATATGTTTACAGCAAAACTTTCTTTAAACATTTTTTAAATGTTTATTTATTTTTGAGAGAGAGACAGGGTGCAAGCAGGGGAGGGACAGAGAGAGAGGGAGACCCAGACTCCAAAGCAGGCTCCAGGCTCTGAGCTGTCAGCACAGAGCCCGATGCGGGATTTGAGCCCATGAACCGTGAGATCACGCCCTGAGCCAAAGGTGGACGCTTAACCAATTAGCCACCCAGGCACCCCTACAATAAAATTTTCTTCAGCAGAGCTGTCAGAGTTTTGTTTCTTACTGTTACATAGTTTCTAAAAATGACGGTATCCCACATACCCTTCTGCAGTGTGACCTTGTCCATCTCCCATTAAGAGAAGGGGTCCGTGTCTTCAGCCCTTAAATGTGAGTGGGCCCTGTGACTGCTTTCACCAGTCAACTTCTCGTGGGCGTAGCAGTGAAATCATCGGAGGTCTTCCCTAGTCTGGCTGCTTTCCCTTCTTGCCTCTTGGAAGCCAATCCCCAAGTAAGGAGGGTGCCTACTCTGAGACCACCATACCGGGAAGAGGTCAAGCCACATGGAGAAGGCTTAGCAGAAGAGATGTCAATGCGTAGGGGGAGAGAGAGAAAACAAGAAGGAAAAGAAGGAGGAGAGGGAGAAGGGGAAGAAAGAGGAGGAGGAGAAAAAGAAGAAAAAGGGTGGTGGAGGAGAGGGAAGAGGAGGAGGAGGAGGAAGGAGAGGGAGGAGAACGGAGGGGGAGGAGGAGAGAGGCTGAGAAGCACAGAGGTACAAGATACACGGATGTAGTCACCTTGGAAAGGGTCTCCAGTCCCAGCAGGCCCAGCTGACTTCTGTGAATCAGAGAGGAACTGCCCAGCCTATGCCTTCCTGCATGCCTGACCCACAAAATTGTGAACAAAATAAAATGGTTGGTTTAAGCCACTAAGTTTGGGGACAGTTTGTTGGTGCAGCGGAACGCTTACCAAAACACAGAGGTCCCACAGTGGTACGCGATGCTAAGGGAAATAGAATCCTAACATGACTTACGATGTCATTTCACTAGCCCGTGTGTATTGAGATAAAAAGGAAACCGAAGTCCCTTCGTGTTCTCTTCTGTTTTGTGCGTACTTCTATTGCTGGGCTGGGACTGATCTTCTCCCTTTATAGAAGTCAAAGGCAAACAATAGGGCAATTCATAATATTCCTTCCTAATGCTTAAGAGATCTTTTGTGGAAGCTGTGGAAGCTCCCAGGGTGTTGTCTTCCCTACATAAGGAAACCGACCTCTAAGTAAGGAGCTGTTTAAGTATTAGCCTGTCACACAATGGAGAAAACACTCTTTGTCCATTTTTCCTCTTTTCTATAAACTCCAAAGGTATACTCACACAAAGATTAATAGAGACTTTGGTCTTCATCACTCATGGACCTCAGAACATGATTACCTGCTTTGAAGGCTTTTAAAATCTCCCAGAAAACAATGTAACATTTCACTGCACTGCAGGAAAAGACTCACTCAAGTTTTTATTCATGGTTAATATGAAAGAGGAGGAAAAAAAAAATCTGCCAAGGGCATTGAGTTTTACATTAAAAAGGGAATACTTAGTCTTAGAAATACCATAATAGGCTAGAATCACTTGCTTTGTGACTAGGGGTCCACACCTCCCACCAAAAACTGAGGGGCCACACAGAGCTTTCCAAAATACAATGAACCCACTCAAACATTATGAATGCAGTAAGGTATATCCAATAGTTCAGCCTTATTGCTTCTCTCCCTGTTCCCAGCCACCCCCAGCCCCAGCTTTGAGCCTTGGATTCATGGACTCTGATTTCATTCCACTTGGAAATTAGCAAATGGTGAGACTGATCAAAAAACTTGTCATCAGGCAGGACCTTTGTGAAATGGCTCTTTAATTAGCCATTTCATATTTTGTTATTTCTTTAGCGATTCATGTTAAAAATATGTTCCATGGATGCCAGCCTGCAGGAACGCAAAGCGCCCTTGTCACTCAGCAGTAATTCAGTGAAATAATAAATAATCGCATCAGCAGCCCTGGCCTCCAGCATTAGTTCGTCCCCCCATACCCCCCGAGGCCATGTGGCCAGGCTCTCCACCCCAGACATCAAGCTCTGTGGTAAGCACGGAGTGGTCACCACAAACAAGAGAGGGATTTTGCATCCCACCCCCCCCCCCAGCAGGAGGCTTCTCTCCACAAAGAGAGAAGGACTGTGGGTATGTCTCCTGAATCTGAGGTCACCCAGGGTCTGGGTGTAAAAGGCTGACTTCTTTGACACGTTGTTATCACAAGCAGCATATCTCTTGAGTGAAATTTCAGGAATGGAAGTTCCTCAGGGAAAGATGCCATTTCATCCACTAAGCCAGATCAGCTGGAACTGGAAGGCAATGGCTTACGTCTGCGGAACAGCTTGGACCAGGACCTTGTGTTCTGTCAGCTTTTAGGTGGGGTCCACCCACTGGCTCTCGCCAAGATTTCAGCCGGGTCCTAGCCCCACCCTGGCCCAATGGATTCTCCTCACGGAGCATCTCAAGAAAGAAACAGTAACTTCCCCTAAGTGGCTCACCCCTCCTCATCTATGTTAGAAAAAGAGTAGGGATCTATCAAAATATGACAGAGGAAGATGTTATTCAGGCAACCCTAGGCTATAATCATAATGTTCATGAGAGTAAGCCAAATGTGGCTTTACATACGAGGCAGTCTGTTGGCAGGAGATGATGGAGATAAAAAGCAGCAAGGCAGAGATTCTGGCCTCCTCCTCAACCATGCAGAAGGCCAGGTTTTCATTTAGGACTGAGGGTTTTAATTCAGTCTATAAATGGAGATGACAAAGAAATAAGAAAAATCTACAGCAGCATTAGAATCTATGTTCACTCAGGAACACTCAGAAACACTCCTGTTCATTCTAGAACCTTCTAGAACAATGAACAGAGAACCCTGATTAGAGATTCCCACTCCACCCCCACACACACACCTTTTTTTCTACCCTCCTTTTTCTGCCCCCAGGGAATGGGTCTTGGATGTTTTTTACTTCACAGATTTCTAGATAACGTCAGTCCCTTGATCTAGCAGCCATATGTGAATTAAAATGGAGACCACCACTGAAAAATCACATCTTGGGTGACAGGAAATGAGCAGAAAGGATAGAGCTGAGGAACGCAGTTCTGTTTTTCCTTCAAGGTTCTGGGGGATGAAATAAAGAATATAGGCAGTTAGTGAAATGTTCTAGTCATTTACTTTTCTTTTTGCTTTCTTGATTCCTTAAGCAATAATCTTGTGCTTTGGACATCTAAAAAACATCCATCCTTTTTAAAAGTCCACTGTATCAATTAGGTACCATTTCTAAAGAGACAGTAGGTTTTTCTTAACTTCTCTTAAACTTGGTCAGTGCTGCCTATGTAACAAAGTAATTGATTTTAGAAATAGATTTTTTTTTCTCATAGCAATATGAAGTCATCGAAATTTTAAATTGACAGTATTTTTTTTGATTATTCGGTATAAGTGTGCTGAAAGCCATTGCTTTACTACACAGGGAAAATGTCTTATTTCCAGACTCATAAGGAATACAAGCAGAATCCACATGTTCTATGATTTTTCTTCCTGATGCTCTGAACATTAAAGAAACAAAATTCACTTCACAAGTATACATCTTAGGGAGCAGATCCTTAGAAACATCTAGGAAAGCAGAATCAGGATGTGACCACAAATGGCCTCTTGATTGTGTATATGGGGTATTTAAAACTAGTTCTTTCTAAGGAGATACAAAAAACACAGTCACTTTTTAAATTGTATTTCAGGGGCGCCTGGGTGGCTCAGTCAGTTAAGTGTTTGACTTCAGGTCAGGTCATGATCTCGCGGTTCCTGAACTTGAGTCTCTGTGCTGATGGCTCGGCGGCTAGAACCTGCTTCAGATTCTGTGTCTCCCTCTTTCTCTGTCCCTCCTCTGCTACACTCTGGCTCTCTCTCTCAAATAAAAATAAAAAATAAAATAAAATAAAATAAAATAAAATAAAATAAAATAAATGTTTTTTAATTGTATTTCATACATAGCAGCCAACCAGCAATCTAACAAACCCTGAAAAGAACATAAATGGTTAATGACAGAAAGTTGATTGGATTAATTTTGTTATATTTACACGGTGTAATGCTTTAAAGTGCATTCAGAATAGTGATGGCTTCTGTACTTATCTGTATCAAAAGATGCTCATGATATATTGCTAAGTGAAAAAGTCGGTTAGATTGTATAGCATAAATGCACATTTTGGGTTTTATGTTTTTAACTTTTATTTATTTTTGAGAGACAGAGCATGAGCGGAGGAAGGGCAGAGAGAGAGAAGGAGACACGGAATCTGAGGCAGGCTCTGGGATGTCAGCACAGAGCCCAACACGGGGCTTGATCTCACAGACTGTGAGATCATGATCTGAGCTGAAGTCAGACACTTAACTGACTGAGCCACCCAGGCACCCCACACATTTTGGTTTTTAAAAGGTATATGAATATCCATAGAAAAATATCTGGACAAACATGTCAAAATAGTGAATACGTCAAAATGGTACCCATGCTGATTTCTGAGTGTTTGACAGAATTACAATGGACTTTTATTTTCTTCTTTAAACTTTCCTTTATGGTATGACTTTATTTTAATTTAGAACATCTATTACTTTGTATTAAAATGATATTTTCAATTAAAATTTTTTTTCTTAAAAGGTGGACTTTTAGCACAATTTTAAACTGTGTTAGCTCATGCTGTCATTTAATGCTGAAGATCCTGAGCTATCTATAAAGCTGTCTGCCCTCAAAGACACTTGTAAAGGGGAAGACAGTGCAAAACAACTGGTAAAGGTGATGAAGTCAGGTTCAAGATATAAAGCTGGCATAAAAGAATGGCTAGACCACATATCCGGGATGTTTTAAAATTCTCAACCTAAACAGTTTTGGAAATGTTTTAGAAATGTTTCATTAATTCAAACGCCACAAATTTGGAATTTGTAAAAAGTAGTTTGTCACTCAGTAGATTATCTTTTGAGGGGCACCTGGGTGACTCAGTCGGTTAAGCATCCAACTCTTGGTTTCAGCTCAGGTCGTGCATGATCTCAGTTTGTGGGTTTGAGCCCCACGTTGGGCTCTGAACTGACAGTGCAGAGCCTGCTTGGGATTCTCTGTCTCCCTCTCTCTGCTCCTCCCTGGCTTCTGATCTCTCTCTCTCTCTCTCTCAAAATAAATAAATAAATAAATTAATTAATTAATTAACTCTAAGAAAAAAAAAAAAGAAGTTATCTTTTGAGAGTTATTTACTAAGAAAGACTTATTAAACAAGTAAATTGGATCATGTGAAAACTTGGTTAATTGGTTAATTTTTCTAAATGAGCCACTGGACTGTGCCTTCTAGGGGACAAACTGCATCTTTCTTGTTCCCTGTGTAAGCCCACTGTGTGCAGCTCTAAACACAGCACAGGTTCATAATTAAAGGGCTTTTATTATTATATTGTTATATTATACATTACTATATTATATTATATTATATTATATTAATGCACATAATAGTACATTCCTTACACGCAAATAAAGCTCTTAGAAATGGAAGCTGTCATTCAGATTCTGTGTCTCCCTCTCTCTCTGCCCCTCCCCTGTTCATGCTCTCTCTCTGTCTCAAAAGTAAATAAACATTAAAAAAAAATTAATAAAAAAAAGGGGGCGCCTGGGTGGCTCAGTCGGTTAGGCGTCTGACTTCGGCTCAGGTCATGAAATCATGGTCCGTGAGTTCGAGCCCCGCGTCGGGCTCTGTACTGACAGCTCAGAGCCTGGAGCCCGTTTCAGATTCTGTGTCTCCCTCTCTCTCTGCCCCTCCCCTGTTCATGCTCTGTCTCTCTCTGTCTCAAAAATAAATAAATGTTAAAAAAAATTTAATAAAAAAAGAAATGGAAGCTATCAGTCATTCAGTTAAACCTGCTTGGAAGTAACACGAAGAAGCATTCTTTATACCAAAAGTAACACAATTGCATTCTATTCAGGCTTTGAACTAAAATTTTTTCTTTGAATAACTTACAAGGTTAACAGGTTATGTAATTTTTTACTTAATTAATGAAATTTACACTGGCAGAATGTTAAATGAGTAGTAATCAAATACAGTACATTTCCTCTGAAAATTGAGATCCTTTTACATATTTTGCTTTTGACTGCTTACTATTTGATTTGATTTGAATACACTAACATTTTCTTTTCACCACAATCAAATCAAACAATTCCAACACGAAATGTCCTTTTTCTGCAAAGTAGTCTTATGGTATAACATCCTTCTCGTGCATAGCATTGTGATTAGCGTTGTTTGCTGCTGTCATTAAATTACATTCATTACAGAGAGGTATCAATTTCACAAAGAAAGAACATCAGGATGCAACAAAGAATGAGATGTTATACCCAATTTCATTGTCAGCCAACAGTGATGAGGTTTAAAGAGCAGAAAACTTGTGTGCGTGTATCATGCACAAAAAGTAAACCAGAGAATAGAAACATCACATCTGAACAGTCGTGAGACAGAGTAGATCATCTGCTATAACTGTGACCAATTTTAAGAAAGAAGGAAAGGGAGATTTACTTCCTTAAATAATGTTATTCTTCTTTAAATTCATTGTGAATAAGATAGTAGAAAAGGAGGACGTGTAATATCCCAAAGCAGAGGCTTTCTGTGTCCCTGATTCTTCCTCTCTGTTTGCCCCCACCCCACTGCTCTTGTGCCCCCAATTCCAAACGCGTATGCACACACACACACACACACACACACACACACACACAGCATTATAGTAGCTAGGAATCTGCCCAAATATAACGCTAGTATACAAATGAAGATATTCACTGCACTTAACTCTAAGAATAGGCTGAAACTATGTACTAGAAAAGTCTGGATTCAGACCTCTGGCTCCAGTACATGGGGCTTTTCCACGCTTCAGTGTGTGAAATCAGAGGTCTGCCGTCTATGAAACACAGAACACTGACTTGTTACTTAGGAAACAGCCGGTGGGACAATGTGCTCCCATCTTGATTCCAGATTTAAGCATACAATTGGAGAGAAACACAGCCCTTCTTGAATCGGATAATCGCTGTTGGGGAAAGGGGAACAAAAAAATACCCTTTCAAACCTGAATCTTATTTTTACTTTTCTTTGTTAACTGGTAAAGCCCAAACTGATAGCTAAATGTCAGATGAAGGTTAATCAAAATTCTGAGCATTGAAAATTGTTTACATTTGAATTTTGGTTAGAAGTATTCCTATTTTTCTCTTTTGTTTTCTTGTATTTATATAAAAAAATTTTTAGCACAGTCAAGTGAAGAAATCCCAGCATAAACTCTCATCTTCCCGAAACATTTCATTAGAGTAAAACACCCTTTCTTTGTATCTGAGTTCACTTTGTTTGGATAGAGGAAGACAGGGTAAGATTCTGATGTAAGAGAATGGCAATGAAAGATGTTTTCTGCCACGTTGTAGGGCAGTTTACTTTAGAATGTACGTGGGAGAGGTTTTCGCGACTCTACCTTTCCACACCTAATAACTCAACCTTCAAGCCTCCATGCCCATACTTATCAAGGTTGGGAACAATTTCTTTTCGGTCATTTAAAAGTCTTCACTGCAGTAACTTCCTCTGAAACAGACCACCTCTTTCATTAGGAATATTTATGGGAAATAATATATTTGTACAGTTGAAAGCGTCACCTGTTTTGCTAAGTCCGTTCTTGTCTGAATGCAAATAGACTGTTAGAGAGTTTACTCAACAACACTTGCTCATGGAAAGTACTAATCAAAACTTTGCTACAGCAGTAAATTTTTATATTTTTTAACCACTGGATTCCAATTAAATGTATTCAATATAGCATGCTTTGATTAAAAATTTTTTTAAAGAGATTATGTATACAGCACTGTGTAAAACAAGGCCGGTTAGGTATGCAAGCACTTGTACGTTCTTAATAGAAGTCTTTACCTGAAGGTAAAACCCAATAAAATGGAACCTATAACGTGCTATGGACTCGATGTTGATTTACCTGGGTTACCCCATCAGCAGAAACCAACTTTACCAGGGACACACTATCCTTATATATTTAGTGCATATAAAAATGCATATAAAGAAGGACTGAATTCATTAGGGCACATTTTTTCTTTAAAAAGTTCTTTGTTAACCCTGGATTATACTGATTGCAAATAAAGGAAGTTATTGCACTGCGCTGATGCTTATAAAGGGAGAGAAAATCCTTAATGTGAGCCTACGACTTCAATGAAAAAAGCATAAATAATAAAAGGTTTGGCCTTACTCAAATACACACATCTTTCAAAGAATCTTCTTGCTTTCACTGATATACAAATATTTTCCAAAAAAGACGTCATTGTATTTCATTGAAGTCTAGGAGGGCAGGTCTGAGACTAGATGGCTAAAAATCATGGTGTCTTTTTTCTTTTCTTTTCTTTTTTTGGCGGGGGTGTGTATCTCGATTTTTCCTCATCGGAGGATATTTAAACACAACGTTTTTGCACATTTCCTATAAAAATTTCACACAACTTTCCTATGTGGGATTCCTTCCACCATGTTTCAGTTGCGGGATTAGCTGCAGTCTTAAAAAAATATTTGATTCTCTTTGCTCTGTGACATGGCTTAACGAACGTAGGTTGAGTTTCTTGAGGAAATGTAAGAACTTCTTGACAACGGAGAAGTCTCCCAGACACTCATTCCTGCCAGAGTTTTCCAAAACCACACATAAGCTGAGGCCACGAGGTGCCTACATCAGACAAGAAAAGAAGAACACGGCTTCCCTCCCTGACCTCCATTATATCTCAGTGAGCAATGTGTTTATTGCTCAGTTTTGCTGAGTGTTTAAATGTCCCTACTGTGCAAATTATGAGTGCAGCAGCCATTCTTTATAATTTCTAACTGTCTGATCTACTCTACTTGTCCTTAGTAGCCATCCACCTTTGAGAATTGCAAAAAGCCATGCCCATGATTATTTTTAATAAGGCCCTTGCATTAAACCTTGGTGGGAATCCTCTAGTGATTTTTCTTTCCCTCAATATCTATATTGCCTTTAAAAGCATTTCATTAAGACTCTGCACTTTTAAGGAGGGAAGAGGATAGGACAGATGGATGATATTAGCTGCAATAACATTCTTTTTAATCCCAAGATTAAAAGTAATAATACTAACCTACAGAAAAGACCTGACTGTTTGCTTTGGGCCCTTGATTTTTAGGGTGTGGGGCTGCTGATGAGAGGGGCGGCTGAGTGGGAGACAAGGCAGACCTGCCCGCAAACTTCAGCAGCCGGGGTGCAGGGCACCCACGGGTGGTCTCAGGGGCGGACGATGGGATTGGGTGTGGACGCCAGGTGCCTTTCTCCCGGGACAGCGGGCCTTCCTACACTCTCAGCACGAAGACAAGTTGCCCACGGATTTCAGGAGTAGAAGGTAGGAGCCTATGATTTGACAGGTGAGGCAAGAGATAGTCCCATCTCTTCTCTCTTGTGCTGGGGCCACGACCTCCCTCCGCAGCAAACGCCCCGTCCCACCCCTTACGAAGGAAAGCGAATCTGCTAGCTCTTTGCTCCCGTCTGCTCATCCCTGAAACGGGCACATAAAAGGTGGGCATAAGAGAGGTCCCTGGGAAGGGGCCATACCGGAGCCAGGGAGGTCTGGGTCGCCGGCGTGGTAGCACCTGCTTGGGTCCTCTTGGCGTCCCGAGGCCTTTCCCTCAGTTCGGGCGCCCTCTGGTGCCGCTATGGAGAAATTCACCTGGCGCGGGGAGCCCCGGAGGAAAATACAGAGCCGCGCTGTGTGTTTGAAAGAAGTAAGGGGGGGCTGCTGGTTCTGGTGGCCCATCGCCTACCTAAAACATCAGACTGGGTTCTTCCTCCATGTGTTAAGGCTATAGAACCTCATGGTTTCCCTGAGCAATATGTTAGATACCAATGACCTTCCCCCAAACAGGCTTTTGTGAGATTCCAGATTCCAAAGGGAGAACAAGGAGGTCCCCCAACTTCCAGAACCAGCTTCGTCTCTCTCTCTCTCTCTCTCTCTCCCTCTCTCTCTCTGACCACACACAAACTTATTTTCTCTTTCATCTACAAGGTCTCTAACACATTATTCTTAAACACCCGTGTTGGTCTTTTTGATGTCAATTTCGCTAAGCTAAAGCCCCCAGTTATTACATTAGACCCTAATCTAGATGTGACTGTTGAGGGGGCTCTGCAGGTGTCATTAAAATCACTAATCCGGTTGACTGTAAATAAGGGAGATTATACTGGATAGTCTGGGCGGGCCTGACTTAATCAGTTGGGAGCTCTTAAAAGCCTGGCTGAGACTTCCCAGAGAAACGGAGACAGAGGAGAAAGTGTACCTGGGGACAACAGCTTCAGCCATGCCCACCGGGCTCCACTCTGCTTGTGACCTTGTCTTCCTGATTGCCTGCCCTACGAATTTTGCGCCTGCTTAGCCAGCTCCCACAATCGTATGAGCCAATTCCTTGTAATAAACCTCTTACTTTATATGTATGTATTCGTTCTATGTCTCTGGTTGAACCATAGCTGATGTAACTCCCATGGCTGAGATCAGAAAAAGCATGAAGGAAGTTCAGAGTGCCAGAAGATTCCACCCAAATTCCTCCCAGCTGTCATTCAGTATTTTCTGATTGTCTCCCAGTTGGTAGGGGTAATGCAGGGTGTTCCGGAGATGCAACCAGAAACAGAGCTGACACGATTTCTTCCCTCATCTGGGCTTCAGTACCTGCTACTAAGTTGGGTGGGTAAATGGGAGAGGCGATGGCTGTGATCGTTTGTGAACCTCGCTCGTACATACACCCAGCTCCATGGGGCAACTTTGGGCTGTTCAAACCTGGTCCAGAAGCTAGCTTTAATTAATGGTTTATTGTGGGTGTTACTGGTGGTGTGCTCGGAGCTATACAAGAGTATAGTAGGAGGAGGAACGATGAGGAGAACCAGACAGCAGTCTTTTCCTTGAGGGCCCTCAATCTACCACCACTAAAGGTAAAATGCTTATTTATCCCTTTGCCAAACACCCTGAGTCATCCGCCCCCACAGTGCATTTTCCTTGCTTGCTGTTTCTATATATGGCTAATGGGTGACACTTACTGATAATGGATCAGAGCTGCAGAATGTTGGCAAAAATGTTGGCAAGTTCAACCAGGCTAGGAAAAGGCAGTCTCCCCTCTAGATTCGTCAGCAGAACCACTGTTCCTGGGCCAGACCGAGAAGCCCCATAAAAGACCTCATTCCTTCTCCAACATCTCCTACCCCTGCCTGGAGGCTCAAGGCTTATTCCATGATGGCAATAACCCAGTGCATTTGCAATCCAACAACCATTTAATGAGCACCTTTCATGCTACAAGTTCCCCTCTATAGCCTGGCGTCCTGAAATGGCTTTTGTAATCACCATTGGCGTGCAAATAAATTGCTATATTTAGTAATACCTTTCGTGGGTATTCCGTCGACTTCTCCATGGTTTTTTACCTTTTCGGTTATTTTCCACTTGGTAGTCACACCTTCCCTTGGGCATGGTCAGAACTCTTTCCTGATCTCACTTGCTATCAGTCCATTTGCTTCTTCTCAGCCCTCTTTGGAAAAATTTTCTTCTCATCCCAATCCTCGTGATTATAAAGCAGGTGTGTTCAAAGGCCCTTTATGGGTCATCCTGTTGTGTGAATGTATTCTGTTTCCTCAAGAGATGAACTGGATGTACACCATGGTCCCATACCTACATCTCAGGCTTGGACCTCTCTCCTGAGCCCATGTATTCTATTGATGTGGACACTTAGATGTACAAGCACCATTCGCCGAATGAACTTTCTCTCGCTTCTAGTCCATTGCTCATCCTGAAAGCCTTAGCTGAGTTATTTATGCCAAGAACTATGTCTGCCCAAAAGCCCATCCCGGGAATGCAAGAGGAATTCCAGAACTCCTCTTGCTTACTTCGCACGTCCAATTGCATCTGTATCTGAATTTATCGGCTCACAGCAGGACATCTCTGGTCTCCACTCCTCCTCCCCATCCTTACTGTAGGTGCCTTAGTCTAGCCAGGCCTTACACATTTCACATGAGGGCCAAATGGTCTTCTAATGATACCTCCAGCTCCATATCTCTGCTTTCTCCCCCTTGTTCTTGCTAAGATGCAAATCCTCTTGTGACACCTTCCTATTTTGTAAGTGTCAATGATTTTTTTAAATGTTTATTTTTGAGAGAGAGACAGACAGAGTGTGAGTGGGGGAGAGTCAGAGAGAGAGGGAGACACAGAATCTGAAGCCGGCTCCAGGCTCTGAGCCGTCAGCACAGAGCCTGACACGGGGCTCGAACTCACAAACGGTGAGATCATGACCGGAGCCAAAGTTGGTCACTTAACCGACAGGCCACCCAGGCACCCCGTCAATGATTTCTTGAAAGCTTTCTTGACCCTCCCCCCAACCCTCCTACACTCACTCTGGGTGGCCCTCCTCTTCTTCGTTCTCACTGCTTCCTAATCTTACCCCATCATAGCACTTAGGTAAGCACTTAGCACCTAAGTTCTATGTTAATGTGGCATTATCTTCTTTGATGAAATATTCCAAACAAGGAGAAGTGTACAAAAAAGGAAAGTCTAAAATGCCCACATCCTTGCCAGCCAAATTGAAGAAATCTTTGATGTTTTGATATCAGTGTTTCCTTTTAAAAGAAATTAGCCATGGGGCCCCTGGGTGGCTCAGTCATGAGCGTGCGGCTTCAGCTCAGGTCATGATCTTGCAGTTTGTGGGTTCAAGCCCCACGTTGGGCTCCAGGCTGGCAGTGTGGAGTTTGCTTGAGATTCTCTCTCTCCCTCTTTCTCTGCCCCTCTCCCACTTGCACATGCTCTCGCTCTCTCTCTCTCAAAATAAATAAACTTAAAAAAATTAATAACAAATAAAACAAATTAGCCATGATAAAAATTGCTGAGATCCCTTTGTGATCCATTTTTTTATTGAAGCCACTGCCATTCACATTTGGGATTGGTCTTATCGCTTGGCTCTGTACTTGACTGTTAACTCCCCAAGAACGACTTCTCGGTCTTGTTCAGAGGATTGAGTGAAAGACTTATGGAACAACTGTATAAATGAATGATCCACACCCATGACTCCTACGGACCATTCTTCGTCACATCACTGAAAATTTGGCCAGTGTGAAATGCTTTTAGAGGCATTTTATTTTATTTTATTTTATTCTATTATTTTATATTATTTTATTATTTTTTGAGGCATTTGATTCTAATAAATCATCCTTGTTCCCCAGAAGCCCTTAAGCAGGGCTTCTCTACATTGACTGCACACTGGAATCAACAAGGGAGATATTAGAGTACTGATATCTGGATCCTGCTCCCCGCAATTCTGATTTACTGGGCGAGGTGCCTCCCAGGCATTGAGTTGTTGAAAGCTCCCAGGCGCTTACAATGCACAGAGAAGGCTGAGAAGCTTTATTACCTCCTACATGGCCCCATTACCACCAGCATCATCATTATCGCCAACACTAACACTTGCTCAGCACTAATTCTACGTTAGGTACGTGCATTATCTTATTTATTCCTCTTCACAATCTAAGTATTTTTATTGTCCCCATTTTACAGAGAAAGAAAGTGACACTCGAAGGGGTCAAGCCACTTGGCCCTGGTCCCTACCGTTCTCACTATACCACCCGTTTCTACCATGACCATGGTCCCATCCCTTAATTTGGCTAAGGTTCTTGCAAAGCCCAGGATTGATAGAATTTCAAATCCCCCTAAAGAAAGTCATTGAAGCCTGGCATTACCAGTGCTCTCTAAGACCCTGAGCTTTAACTGCTAACCCTGCTTCTTTCTTGAGTCACTTGCTGAAGCTTGCCATAAACTCCTTGCCTGAGCAGCCTGGGAGACTCAAAAAGGCGGAGTCCTTCCTGCCTTCGCCCACCACACCCTCCTCGGCTATAGGAATTATTCTTCTCAATTACATTCTTTAGCAATCTGTTCCTCCCTCCCTTATCACACGAGATTGCCTTTTCCGCTGCTCCCTGTCTCTTGTTCTCCTTTTCCCGGATTGACATGGTACCATCCCACCAAAACTATGGAAGACTTACAACTTCAGATCACAGTACTCCCTCCTTCTTATCCCGCTCTTTGTAAGCACACGCAAGAGGAAAATGTACTTCAATATTATTCTGTATCCTGATTTATTTATGGGTGTAATGCACATGCTTAACAATAGCGTTCTAGCAACAGGATTTTACTATAGGATGAAGCAAACGGCATCATTTTAGAATCATAGGACATTTAAAGGGATCTTGGAGATCGCCCAGTCCACGGGTGCTGCAATAACAGAAGTACTCAGGATTAAAATATGCAGCACTGCCTGGGTGGTTAGGCAGTGGGCAGTGTGGAAACTAATGTCCAATTTTGGGAAAATAGTACTTCATATTGTGCAGTCTGTCGCCGGTAATGGAGGAGATCACAGGATTGTGAGCTCATGGCTTCAGGGGACGGGATTGCTGTAGATTATGTGTCCTAAAGTGTGAGAAGAAAGAGATGAGCTCAAAAAGGAACTGACTCTTTTACAAGAAGAAAAGAAGGAAGATACATTCTAGAAACTTGACACCTGATACATTTATTCAAGGGACCACTTCATGATTCCTAATCATACTGAGAAAACATTTGGCCCAAAGAAACTCCGGGAAAAGAATTAGACGAATGGTGTGGTGCTCCATAGAATCTTCCTGTTGG
This sequence comes from Acinonyx jubatus, assembly GCF_027475565.1. NCBI lineage: Eukaryota > Metazoa > Chordata > Mammalia > Carnivora > Felidae > Acinonyx > Acinonyx jubatus. Next base: position 48,019,050 of record NC_069383.1, on the reverse strand, counting down.
ATAAAAAGACTCAGGATAAAATCTTATGGAAGGAGTGATGATACCACCTAAGTGGACAGTATCATGAAGTTGAGACATGGAGGGCAGTGGAGGCAAGAAAGCAAGGAAATAAACATTAAATCCTTTATCTGAAACAATTAAAAAAAAAAAGGATGGGTGTCATTGCTGGCTCATAGAATTGACTGGAAGCAGATAGATGAGAAAATTGCTGTTGGTTTGAAAGAGACTATTTGAGATTTAATACTTTACAAGCAAGAAATGGGCTGAGAAAGGCATGTATATCTCTAGGAGAGTGTGTTCCCCAAAACTCACTTCCTATTTGACCAAGGAAAATAACGAGAAAGGAAGAAACTTCCAGAGGTGGAACTAAAGGCCATGTTGAAGTCTGGGCCCTGTTACTGACCAGAGACCACTCTATACCTCACAATCTTCTCTTTTCCAAAAGGGAGTGTGTGTTGTGGTTGCCCTTCCCTATGACACTATTGTGTGTTGGGTATGGGAGAAGGTAGATAAAGTCACTTTAGGTCACAGGTCTCCGGACCAGAGTAAGCTGCATCCTGCCCTGATGGAGATGTCACATCTGGCATATCCCCCCAAGATTCTGGACCAAGAGCTAGATGCTATGACTAGATGGGACTTTAGATAAGCCCCCTTGGAGAGGTGTTTGTAGTTTTACGTGTTCAAGGGTGGACTGTTGTGGAGACATTTTCCACTCACCAAATAGACATGTATGCCTCCATATTGCAAGCCCCCTGGCAATCACTCAGTCTCACAGGCAGGTCTGGCTAATGGGCTGTGGTCAGACATAGTGTTTGTCACTTCTGGGCCAAAGCATTCAGAAGCTGGTGTGAGAACTGTCAGCGTTCTCTTTGCCTGCTGCGAGACCAGGAAGCCATTTATTGTGATGAGAGCATCGTAACATGGTCTAGACTCCTGCATTGCCACATAGAGAAGAAGTGCCCTAGAGAGTGACCCAGCCTGCACTGAGGTTTGGAGGGTGTTCGTTACTGCAGCTTCGCCTAACCTCACCTATCCAAAAAAATGTTTCTTTGACTTCTGCCGTGTCATTTTGTGATCCTCATGACCGCTTTAGTGATCTTACCAGACAGACAGACCCAATAACTGGCTGACCCTGAAGTGCCACTCTGAAAATCACTCACCAGGCAATAGGAATGGATTTTCATTATGGCTGAGAGCCCAACAGGTAAATGTTCATGTGTGATCCTTCTTTTGCTCGTTCACTCAACAGTATTTACGGAGCTGCTACTGTGGACCAAACGTTTACAGGCGCTAGAGATAATGGTGACCAAGAGAGGTAAGGTCTCTAGTCTCAGGGAGCTGATGTTCTAATTGAAGATAAGCAAGGGAACAAAAAGGACAATAAGATCATTTCAGAATGGACAACTGCGCCTAAGAAAATAACTGGAGCAAGGTGGCAGAGAGCAAGTGGGCAGTCAGGAACGGTCTCCAGGAGGAGGTGACAGTTAAGCCCGTAACATGAAACGGCCACACGAAGATCTGGAGGTGGAACTTACAGGCAGAGGGAACAGTAGCTGCAAAGCCCTGAGGTGGATGAGTTCTTATTTGGAGGGCCTGAGTTTTCAGTTTGCCAGAAGTCTGGTTGGGCTGGAACGTCATAAATGGAGAATAGAGAGAAGGAAGACAGAGATGATAGGGGATCATCTAGAGCCTTTTGAACCATCACGGTGTGGCTGGATTGCAGTTTAAGGGCAACGGGAAGCTGTGAGATGATTCGAAAGAGAATAATTGCAAGATCTGATGGAGACTGATTAGCAGGAAGCCGGGGTGACAGCCTCGGTGAGAAAGGATGCGACCTCAAAGGAGTTGGATGACAACGAGTACGTTTTGGAGAAACAACCCTGGCAGATGGTTTGGATGTTACAAATGAGAGTAAGAGAAAAAGGCATAAAGAACAACTTCTAGGTTTTCAGCTTGAGTAAAAACTGAATAACAGTACTGCCATTTATAGAGATAGGAAGGCTTTGGAGAAGCCCGGACTGGGGGCCTTAGGGAGGGCGCAATGTTAAGAATTCTCAGTTAGAGATGCCATTAGACATTCACATGACCATGGGAAGGAAGCAGGTGGAGTTTCAGGGCAAGGTTTGGCCTGAAGATATAAATTTGGGGCCCATCAGTTTATAAATGTTATTTAAAGCCACAGAACAGGATGAGATCACTTCAGGAGAGAGTATAAATACAGAAGAGGTCCCAAGACTGGGGACCCGGATCCAACATCTATCTAGAGGTCAAGGGGAGGAGGGGCCATTCTTCCAGAATACTGAGACCTTTTCCACTCCAAAGGGCTGTTTGCTTTTTAAAAGATGTCCTAAGACATATAGATTTTTCCACATATCTTAGCAATAAATGTTACATCAGAGTCTCCTGTGAGTTTTAAGTCACACGTGTCACTGTGGGGAAGCAGCTGTGGTAGAGCAGAAAATGCGTGCCGCTAAGGGTCAGAAAACCCTGGAAGCTTTCATCCACTTTGCTACTCGCGAGTGATGTGACAAGAGTAAGTCACACGTTCTCTGGGCCTCAATTTCCCTCACCATAACTTGGGAGTCATAATGGCTCTTCGTTGGGTTGGTGTCAGAATTAAAGAAGATAATGGATGTGAATGTGTTTTGCACGCTCCGTGGCTGCACGGTCCCTTACGGGAGCCACTGGCCACATGTGGCCACTTAAACTTAAATTTAATCAAATTAAATATTCACGTCTTTAAGGCTTTGAAAACAATGGAGGATCCTGGGTTGGATCCTAAAACAGAACAAAAGGGTAATAGTTGAAAAATGGGTGAAATCTGAATGAAGCATGTAGATTAGTTAACAGTTTTGTACCAAGGTTGATTTCTTCATTTTGACAAATGCAGTGGGGTTATGTGAGTGGTCAACATCACAAGGAATCTGGGAGAAGGATATAGGTGAACTCTCTGTACTTGCACAACAAAAAGTTAAGGAAAATTCAGTTTCTCAGTCACACAGGCCCATGAGTCACATCATCAGTGCTGATATGGACTATTTCCATCACTGGAGAAAGTTCTGTTGGACAGTGTTGCCTACAGCATCAAGCAAATACACGGTTTTACCAGGTAAGGCACTGACCACAGAACCATGCCTTAAGATGATTCCTGTGGGAGAAATTCAATGGTTTCAGTGAAAGGATTGAAGTCATGTCTAGAAATAAAATTCTTGTCTCCTTTCCCACACCCAAATTACCTGTGTTCTTTTAGACTAACTTCTGTTCTCTCCTCCAGTATATGACAGGTTTAAACCAAATGATCTCTAAAGTAGCTTTTACATCGAACATTCTATGGATCCTGGACAAATAACACTAGGAGGAAATGGCCCATTATCTCAGTAGTCCCTGGAAAAGGTGCTCTTGTGGCAAAATTTAAGTATGTGGGGAGGGAGGGGGCAGAAATTTCCTGCCACCACTGGAACTGCCTGGGTGCCAAGTTTTAATGAGTAGATAGTGGAGGAGAATAAATAGAAGATCATTTTTTTTTTTTAATGATAGATCTCTCCCTGCCTCCCTCCCTGCCTCTCTCTGCCCCTCCCTGCTCATGCACTTTCTCTCCCTCTCAAAAATGAATAAATAAACATTCGAAAAAAGGTGGTGGGTTGGGGGCGCCTGGGTGGCTCGGTTGGTTAAGCGTCCAACTCTTGATTTTGGCTCAGGTCATGACCTCACGGTTCGTGGGATTGATCTTGGCGTGGGCCTCTGTGCTGACAACGCAGACCCTGCTTGGGATTCTCTCTCTCCCTCTCTCTCGCTGCCCCACTTGTGCTCTCTCTCTCTCTCAAAAACGAATAACCATTTGAAAAAATATTAAACATTGAAAAAAATGTTAGAAACATCCTACTGTATGCTGTTTTCTTGCTCATCACTCTCACTTTTAAAAAAAATGAAGTAACTCCGGTCAGACTACATAGGGATTTAGAAAACACTATTGAGTATTGATTTTTCTCCTCTTCATACCCCAGTGAGCAGTCAGTAATAATAATCTGCTGTTCTAACGAAGCACCCTTCGTCCAAAGACATTTAAAATGAAGCACGACTATTAACCCGCTTACTTCACCGTGTTCGTTGATGTCAAGATATGGCATTTTCCTATCTGCTATTTATGGAGAAGAAACAAGAGAATATGTTACTGTTGAGAGGAAGATAATGTGATGCCTAATTCGAATGTGTATAAATGCAAAGTTCCTTTCCCATTGGATCATTTTGGAATACCAACCAAAAAGATTTTTTTTTTAGTTTTTTATCAGATTAACAGTTATTAAATATACCTCAAATGCTGACCACTATTTATTTATTTATTTATTTATTTATTTATTTTCCTTGTTCCTCATAAAGGGTACATCAGTTAAGATTCTTGGCTAAAAGCAAAAGAAATTTTTTTTCTGACAAATTTAAGCCAAGGGGATGTTTACACCACACATCTTCTGGGAGACTGGCCTTGGGATTTCATAATTCTCCCAAAGGGAATTGGAATGCTAATAGAAAAGGGCAGCCAGACATGAAGGAAGGGCCACCACAAAATTCAACCCATCTATATTTTTGTGCACATTCATTCATTTTATAAATTATGGTAAGTATAACCTGAATGCATTAGTGTGGAACTTCTATTATTTAAATTACCAGCATCCGTATGTACTCTATCTATATTTGTATGTGTTCATCAGAAAAGGTACGTGCAGTCATGGATATTCATCATTGCCTTCAGTTAAGCAACAAATAAAGACCCACTTAAAGGCTCTTAATCTCTACGCACTATACTTTCAACAGGACAAACTAGACATATGAACAAAGGAATAGATATCGGTATAATGTACCATTTTGCTTAATGAATATTGGTTTGATGTGTCAGTAAGTCCTGTAGCAGAAACTGTTGTTCATACAACCACCTGTTAGGTTGAACAAACATTAAAAGAGGCACTTTCTATCGATAACCCGATAACTAATTGTCACTAAGCATGGAACATGTGCTATTGATAGCAGGAAGGTCATGAGAGGCCTCACCTGTTGCTTTTCTTGAATGTACTATTGGATCCTATATGTATCTGGAATCCAAGTTCTCGCTGGTAATTTCATAGTTGATCCTTATAAACTGGATCTTGTAAAAACTTCTAAAAGTTCTAAAGAGTTCCTTCTGTCTTATCCAAGCTCAGAAGAAGGCGATACTATTTCTCCTTGTTACAATATTTGAGTTTACTTTAGCAGCATGTTAGGGCAAAAATATTACTTTCTCCACTACACCATTGTCACAATATTTTCCACCAGCCTCTAGAAATGTGTAGTGGCATTTGTTAAAAACCAAGCTTCCATGAAACTGAATGTTATTTTATCTGTCTCGAGATTAGCAGTGTCTTCCTAAGAGAAATACAAACATTTGTCATGCTTCAGAGGAAAGACAGAAACCAGCCAAGGAGATTCCAGGATTATTCCTGAGCATTAAGATATGTTTCTGAGGGAAGGGTGGTGTTGTTTGTCTTCCATATCCTTTTCTACAGGTGTATCATCCAGAACAGACCCAGGGAGCCATTGATGGCATGAATTCCCTCCCCCAGGAGATACAAAACTGCCAATGACATTGCTAATCACGTCCAATGTTCTGATAAGGTAGAGACTATGTCAGGGACATATTAGGTAGAATCAACCACTTCTCTTGCATTATAACATCTTCTACCTCCTTTTAAGGAAGCATGCTTTTGGAAATTACTTGGTATATTTTTTTAAAGTTTATTTATCTATTTTGAGACCGACAAAGAGCCTAAGTGTGGGAGGGAGAAAGAATGGGAGAGAGAGAATCCCAAGCAGGCTCTGCACTGTCAGTGCCCAACACGGTGCTTGATCTCATGAACCTTGAGAGCATGACCTGAGCTGAAATCAAAAGTGGGACGCTTAACCCACTGAGCCACTTAGGCACCCCTGGAAATTACTTGGTATTTTTGACATTGAAGTTTCTTCTGGAAGGCTACCACTGAAAATCTACCAGATAATGCCTTGGCAAGGATTGCTGATGGCTAACCCATGCTGGTTCTACTCCAAGAACCTAGTGAAGTCTGAAGTAGCAGCTCTGAGAAGGGGTGAGTACCATGGAGAGCCTGATCCCAGGTCCAGTCAACCTAGCCGCCTTGGGTTGAGTGTCACAGTCAAGAGATAGCAAGGACACTCTCGGCAGTCAGGCATAAAGGGCAAGATGAAGACAGTCAAAAGAGAAAGGTAGATGGCCAATAAGTCAGGGTTAAGACAGAATCAGGTGCAAGACTCCTCAAATCTCCTGGTTGCTGGACACTTTTGCAAATTAACTGAGATTCCTCATGGCTGAAAGGAGCACAGCCTTCCCCCACCAGGCCCAAGAGAACTTACCCAGAGAAGGCCGAAGAAGAGCACCAATGCATGAGCAGTAAGATTTAAAAACCCCACATCTGAAGAAGGCATTTGCATTCCTAACTGTGCCTCTACCAAGCACACTACTGCCTCAGGGCCTTTGAACTTGCTCTGATTTCAGACCAACGCTACTGTTCCACCATCTACAAATCTCCTTCCTGGTCTCACTCCAGTCTCTGCCCCATTAAAGAGGCTCTTTCTGACCACCCTGTTAGCACCTTCTATACTGTCTTCTCATCCTGCTTTATTTTTCTATGGAGCTCCACCACCAGCTATATATTAAATATTTATTTGCAAATATAGAGCTCAAGCTCACTGAGAGCAGGAACTTACAGTGTTGTATCCATTCCTGTGGCCCTGACAGTGAGCATAGTTCTTGGTTGGTGCTCAAGAAACATTTTTTTTCTTTTTGAATGAATGAACAGCAAAATTGACCCTGCATATTTACATGGGTTTGGTTTATATGGTACAGTTTGGGGATATAATTACATGATCCTTTTTTGCTTTTGTAAAATATTTAAATATACCATATAGTCCCTCTCTCTCTCTCTCTCTCTCTCTCTCTCTCTCTCTCTGCTTTTCCCATACTCCCTTCCTTCTCTCTCCTACCCATGCCCAAACTTGGCCAGCAATAAAATATTTCTGCATGATGCAGTCACGAAACTATTCAACATTTATTGGACACTCACTACACTCTGGGCACAATGCTAAGTGCTGCAGATTTAATGGCAAAGCAAGAAAAAAGAAACCATTGCTTCCACCAAGAAAGTTATGGTTGAATGAAGAAGCCAGGAATTAATTTTTAAAAGCTCACAAATAGATGGAAATTACTACTTGATGGGGGCTGCTAAGAGAGGTATATGCTCTGAGTACCGTTCATGGGGGATCAGCTGGTCAAGGGGCTCAGGAAAGACTCCCATGAGGACATGATGAGGCCTTCCACGGCAATGAGGGGCTTGAGGGGGTCAAGAAAGGCAAGAGGTCAGTGTGGCTGCAGAAGTAGGTAGGAACACATCATGCAGGGCTTGGAAAGTGACACTGGGGACCTTAACCATTATCCTGAGATCTGAAGAGCCAGGGGAATCCTCTGAAGGGTCTGGTAAATAAGTGGAACAGGAAAAGAAGGTATGAGAGAGAAACATGGTCACATTTGGTGGAAATTCAGGAGGTCCAGCTTCAATGTTGGAATTCATTCTTCTAAAAGATAAAAAGATAAATGATCCCTGTCCTCAGAGGCCTGAAGTTCCGAATGCTCCATTTGTTAGGTGAAAGAAGAAAATAAACATAAATGAGTCCTGGCCGAGGTCTCCAAAAGAATTGTTTATTCAGCAAAGATCCTTGTTGATCTATCTTTCTGGCCACAATCAGTAGATTCCCTAGATGATCACCAGCCAAGCTCTTCAACCCTGCTATTTTCAAATAATAAGAAAACAATATCTTCAAAGATTAATAGTTAAGTTTTCTGTGATTCTAACATGGCAGATGGAGGGAAAAAAACTCATCTTCCATTTGCCTCTTCTTGGCGTCAGCTTCTGCCTCTTGAGGTTTTGTAATGAAAGGCTCTGGGTTTGGTTGATCTGGTCAAGTTCATTGCTAGCATTAACAATAATAAATGAAGCCATCAGTTTTACTACAGGAGCACCAGGGCACTTAGTGCCTTCTGGAAGGATATTATCCCTCTGTGAAATAGCTTGGGAAAATAAAAAAATGTTATTTTATGTCAGATTCATGTAATGTGTATTCATTTATTTGACTTTAAAGCTATTTAAGGGATAAAGGGGCTCATCCTTAATTTTCCTCCAGAGTGGTAGAGCATTACTAAATAAATCTGAAACAGACAATAGGGGTGGAAGACAAAGAGGCAGAATTAAGAAGTGAAAAGAGGGAAGGATCGCGGAACACTACAAACATTTAAAAACTGGTTCCTTAATATTATCTTAGACATGCTGGTGGTCAACATGGCTACAATTTTTTTCTCAAAAGCAAAACTGAATGAAACAAACAAAAGGGCTGACTGTGGAGTTATGGAAGCATGGGCAAAGGGAGACAAGATAATACAGGGGGGAGTCTTTCTCTGCCCCCCTGAAGTCCTTTACACAAACTGAAGATACAAAGAACATGAAAACCATAGTCCCAGGGCACGTGAGTGGCTCAGTTGATTAAGCGTCTGATTTCAGCTCAGGTCATGATGTCACGGTTCCGTTCATGAGGGCAGGCCCCCTGTCTCAGACTCTCGGCTGTCAGCAGAGCCCCCTTCAGATCCTCTGTCCCCCTCTCTTTCTGCCCCTCCCACCGTCTTGAAAAATAAATAAACGTTAAAAAAAAGAAAGAAAAGAAAACCATAGTCCCAACCACCACCAGAGTGGCATGTGTTTTCTGCAACATCTGACTTCATTTTAGTTAGTATTTAATATTTTCTTAATCTGGACTGCCTTGTATCTGACATCCTGGAACATTTCCCTGTAACTTCTTTATTATTTCCTTCTCGACTAATGATATTTCTGGAACTGAAGTATGCTCTTGAAATGGGTTCTCTTCATTAACAGAGGGAGCACTGGGTTTGATTTATATGCAAAACCCTGGGGATGACTTTTGTGCTTAGATGTCAAAGAAATTCTCCATCTCCTTCTAAACCATTAATTTTATCATTATGGAAATAGCTTCCATAATTGATAAAACATTGTCAACTGAGTTTGACAGACTATTAAAACACTTCTGAAGATTTGTAATCTCAAGCTCCTGTCTCTTGGGGCTTGCTTAAAACACGCACACCCATATTTATATTCTCTCTTAAATGTCAATGGAAAAAATCTTCACGATAAGGTCATTGTAATGCACACAGACAGTGATCAAGAATAATTTCCCTCCTGTCCTGGCCAAGTCATGTTATTATTAATAAAACAGGGTAAGCCATTCATCTTTTCCCACTAGCTGAGTAAGTTAAAGCTCTGCCACAGATAGGAGAAGGACCACCCTGTAAAAGACATAGCCACTTGTGAAGTCTGGAACATCTACTTTTTTATTGGAGATAATTGCAGATTGACATCGGTTGTACAAATTATAGAGATCCTATGAGCCCTGTGCCCAGTTGCCCCCAAGGATAACATCCTACAAAAACTATAGAACAATCTCTCAACCAGATTATTGACATGGATATTATTCAGATTTCCTGTTTTACTTGTGGTCATCTGTGTGTGTGTGTGTGTGTGTGTGTGTGTGTGTGTGTTCGTATAAGTTCCATGCAATTTTATCATATGTGTCTATTTGTGTATTCACCACCATGGTCAAGAGCAGAATAGTCCCAACACTGCAAGGGAATTCTTTCATACTCATACCCACCAACCCCCCTCTCTTTTCCCCCAGAGAGTATCTACTTTTCTCAGAGCTTTTTTGAATTTTTATGCATAGTAAAGAGAAACCAAATTAGTGAAAATTATTTGCCGTCAGTGAAAGCATCTGAGCTTTTAGAAAAAGGCGTCTCCTTGTAATGGATGCAGCCAGAGCTTGATTTCTAAACATGGGTTTCAGTCCCTACCCATCTACCTGGATAGGCACCTTTGTGCAAGGTGCAGCCTTCACAAATATATGCTTTGGCTTTGTGTTTAAGGCAATAGCAGTTAAGATAAGAAAGGAGAGGGCCTCCTGGGTGGCTCAGGTCATGATCTCGCGGTACCTGAGTTTGAGCCCCGCCTTGGGATCTCTGTTGTCAGCACAGAGCCCACTTCAGATCCTCTGTCCCCCTCTCTCTCTGCCCCTCCCCCACTTGTTCTCTCTCTCTCTCTCTCTCTCTCTCTTTCTCAAAATTAAACACTTAAAAAGAAAAAAAAAGAAAGGAGGCATTATGTGTTAGTAAGCTTCATTTTTTGCAAAACTTCATTTATAATATTCCATTGAAATGATGAATTTTCAGATAAATCAAGAAGTTGTTTCCAATTTCCCAATTTCAAGAGTTTCTTGGAAAGTTGTAAGTGATAGCATCCAAAATCCATGATCAGCTTCTAATTGGGACTAGGACAGTATCACTCTCTGGAATTTTATACTTACATGAATATGGACTATGAGAATAGCCAAAATTCTTTTTAAAAAATATGGAAAGTCAGCTCTAGTTTCTATCCTTTGTTGCAAGCTGATTATATATATATGTTTATACACACACACACACACACACACACACACTCTCTCAGGCTGACACTTCCCATCTGCAACTGTCGGCATTTTTGCCCATCTGATATAAAATGCCAGAAAGTAGTCCTCAAATCCAGCTCAATGGCTCAATAAAATATGGTCTTCTTGTCACCCCTAGTGCTTAAATCATTTGTTGTCAAACTGGGTGGCTTTCAGAGTTGACATTTACTGCTGTTTGTGCAAAAGAGATTGTAGCCTCAAAGAGAGGGCCAGAACTGTCATTAAGCACTGCCAACTATGAGAACAAAGGCCTTGCCTAATTTTTTTGTGATTCTGTTGCTGCCCTATGGTTCTTAAGACAGCCAGTTTTTAAATGATGGATTTCCAGTGAGACACTCATGAAGTGTTTACCCATTGGTCCCAATGGCCTTATGCACCCACAGACATTCAAGCCCATACAAAGAAATCTTAAAAGATCCTTTATCTTCCCTCTCTCTACTCCACCCCCACCTCTCCCTCTCTTTCACTTACTTTGTTTTCCAGAGTCTCTAGGTTAGATCCAACAGAGACAGGCCACCTATATATGAGGAATTCATATCAATAGTAGGAATGAATTTAAAGAAACTTTCAAAGATTCAAGTCAGCAAAGATGTATCGAGTGACTGATGTGTTCATGGCACTCTGAGAATTGCTTTTCGGTTGACACCAAAATGAGTCTCTTCGCTCAAAAGGGAAGAAACTAACACTTGATCAGTTTCCATGAGCCAAGCACTTGCATTTGCCATTTTGTGGGGGTTTTGTGGCGACTCATGATACGATGCTACTATGATTTTCTGCACCAAGAAACAGGAGCCCAGTCAGGTTCAGGTGTTTGCCCAGGGCCACGCAGCTAATATGAGGCAAAGCTGAGCTTCAAGCCAGGTATATCTGACTTGGAAGTCCATGCTCCTTCCATACTGTCTCCTTTACCCCCAAAGAAGAGAAAAATGGAAATAGAAATATGGAAATGCAAGTGTACCCAAAACTGTAGTACAGAGCCGATTATACTAATTTGTGTGAGAAATTCCAAATCCAAGAGTCCCAAAGAAATTCAAAATACGTGTGAGGTGGTGGACGCTGATGATCCCCTTTCAATTAAGTGCTCATTGTCCCCACTGCTGGGAGTGCTGGGGACATACAACCTTCAATTATTAGGGACTGTCTCATCTACAGAGAACCACCTTGTCCAAAGTCATACCCCTTCCTGAGAAGCCCATATCCACTCACTGCCTGAAAGGGAAGTAAAAACTTGGCCATCTTGGTTCAACTTGGGATACCTCTTAAGGGCAATTCTGGCTCCAGAGCTCCCCATGTGTTGACTGATCTTTTGTTGGGCCTTCACAGTGACATCTGCTTCACCCCCTCCCTTCCACTGGTGTCAACCCCAAGGACTCCTTAATAAACATCTGCATGCATAGCTCAGCTCAGAGATTGCTTCCCAGAGAATCCAACCCCTAACAGTTGGGTAGATCAGATAATTCTTCACAGGAAACTTGGTGAAGGTGATAGGCCTTGGGTGACAACCATGATTCCAACAGGAGGACAACCATGCAGTTATTGTTGAAAAGGCAATTGTGACTCTGCTGTGGAAGGTCTTGAGGACAAAATAAGGAGCCTGTACCCAGCTGAGAAATAGAAAGCAATGAAGGCTTTGAGCAGAGGCAGGGTGTAACTTAGAAAAATGATATGGTCATTTACAAGGCCAAATGTTGAAGACGGAGGCAGAAGACAGCAACCCAGTGATCTAGACAATTTCTATGAATAGAGCATTAGAATTTCTGGCATAAAGCAGGTTTGAATCCTGGCTCTGCCACTTATCTCTGGGACTTGTAGAAGTTTCTTAATCCCTCCAAACTCAATTTCTTCCTCTGCCAACTAAGACAATGTTTGCAGTGTGGACTGACTGGGAGTTTGCAAAGCATTACACGCACATACACATGTGAAAACCAGCCTATAAATCCCTAAACAAATTCAAATTTTAACTGTGAAGATGAAGAAGGTTGGCCTGGAGCAGGAGCTAGCAAACTACATCTCTCCACCCTATTCAGGCAGAACGGTTTTGTAAATAAAGTGTTACTGGAACACAGCTGTGCCTTTTCATTTAGATACTGTCTATGCCTTCCTTCAAGCTACAATGGCAGAGATGCATAGTAGTTGTGATAGAGACCACATGACCCTGCAAAACCTAAAATTTCTACCATCTGGCCCTGTGCATAAAAAGTTTGCCACCCCTGACCCCGAGTATCAGAAGTAAAAAGGAAGTGACTGGAGGGGATCACATTTATAACAGCCAGTAACTGCGTGGTCTTAGAAAAAGCAAGCAAAACAAAGGACCAATAACTCTGAGATTTCAAGCCCAGGGCCCAGCGACAGAGGCACTGTCATTACAGTGAAGAAACCAGGAAGAGCCATTCCCCTTGATGGCTGGCTTAACTGTGGGCATTCTGACTTTCAAGTGCTGGTGAAAACGTTCAGCCAGAGAATAGAAAATATGAGTCTACCGGCCCCTGGGTGGCTCAGTCAGTTAAGCGTTTGACTTCAGCTCATGTCATGATCTCACGGCTTGTGAGTTCAAGCCCGGCATCAGGCTCTGTGCTAACAACTCAGAGCCTGGAGCCTGCTTCTGATTTTGTGTCTCCTTCTCTCTCTGTCCCTTCTCCACTCACACTCTGTCTCTTTCTCCTTCAAAAATAAATACATATTAAAAAATTAAAAGCAAATATGAATCTGGTACTTTGGCAAGGGCTTAGAGATGATGTTTTGGCTTTGAGGAACAGTGTGCATGGACCCCCCCCCCCCAAAAAGAGGGAAAATTGGTAATTCTGTAGGCAGTATAATTTTGACTCCAAACTTCTACTTTTAAATGGATTGAGCTCTGCTTGTATTTGAGGAGTTACCCAAAGACTTAATGCTTACAACTGGAGAGTTAAAGTGAGGCTTTGTTGACAGTGAGGGGCAGAGAGAAAGGTAGACACAGAATCCGAAGCAGGCTCCAGGCTTTGAGCTGTCAGCACAGAGCCCGACATGGGGCTTGAACTCATGACCTGAGCTGAAGTCGGACGCTCAACTGACTGAGCCACCCACGCACCCCTTAAATGCTTTTCTGAAAACAAAAAGATTTCATGGTAAAACAACTTTGGGGAAAACCAACTTAAAGAAATTTAAAGCTTTCTTTATTATAGAACTTCTCAGAGTTTTTAACAGGTGAGTAAGCACTAGGAATCCCCAAGAGGTAGGCAGTGAGTAGATAAGAAAATTTGGGCTTAAAGTAGAAACCTGCCCAGGATTACAGAGCCATTAGGAAGCAGAGCCGGGAGCAATTATTATTGCCTTCCTAATGATAACGATGATAAGGGATGATGGTGGTGGTGGTGAAAAGTGTCATTACTGCCGAGTGGTCCCTTTGGTACTTGATATCCCTTGGAAGGCTATGTAATCCTTCAACGAGTGTATCAGTCACCTGAGGACAATACAACGCTGTGTCAACCACTCAAAACTCGGTGGCATACAACCATAAACACGTGTTCTATCACGCACACCTACAGGTTGGCTGGGGCAACTTTGCTGATCTCACTGGGGTTTGGCTCCAGCCTGCGGGTTCCAACCAGGTCTGCTCTCATCTGTCTGGGAGGAGCCGGCTGTCACCAGCGTAGTCCTCTCTCCCTGTGCGTCTCCACATCACAGGGCTGTACCCTAGTCAAGGGGCAGGGGGTTCCCCTCCATCTCTAGCAGGAAGAACTACAAAGGCACATGGGAAACGCCGTGGATACAGAGAAGAGTAAAGAAATAGAACCAATTATTCAATCTCCCACGACCCAGGTGTAAAATTCAGCTTAGGAGCATGCAATAAAAAATGTAATCTGTCTGTTCAAATAATCCACAGAAGCCTGGCACCGTGAATTCAAGTTCAGTCAAGGCACTATGCGAGCATAAAATGTTACTAATCTTATCCCTACTTGCTCAGAATCTGCCCGAGCCTGGGCTACGTAAGGTGTACCCTCTCGGAAGAGCCCTAAGGGCTGACTAAATAGAGTACAAAATGGTCTGTAAGTCTCCTTCGTATTCCCTTTGCCCGGGCATCAGAACTGTTCACCTGCCGTCTCCACAAAGACTTCTCTGGGTCCTGCACTGCTTGGGGCCCACCGTCCAACCTCCTCTCCCAAGCCAGTGGGACTTGAGCCTTGATCTAAGGCTGAGGTCTTGGGAGAACTGGTTCTGGCTAGCTTGCATGTTTATGAGTGTCCCTGAACCTGTGAGGACCACCTAGGCTGAGAGTCCAAGGGGTGGTTGGAGAGAAGAATGGGCAATAGGACACTGGCCAGTGAATGGGGGAATACACGTGTTCTAAAGGTGGAGCCACTGAGAAAAATTAATAGGAGTAAGCTTTTGGGGAGGGTCTTGTGGCCTAGCCCTCAAAAAGGGAAGGAAGCTGGGCACCATATCTCTAAAGTTTGTATGATTCTTTGATGAAGATGCTGCTGCTTCTGCTGATAATGAAATAATTGATACATGAAGGAGAATATATGTCAGGTATATAAACTTGGCAACATGATCATAAAATGACCCCCGGGGTGCCTGGGTAGCTCAGTCGGTTGAGCATCCAACTTCAGCTCTGGTGATGATCTCAAGGTTCGTGAGTTCAAGCCCTGCATCGGGCTCTCTGCCGTCAACACAGAGCCCGCATGGGATCCTCTGTCCCTCTCTCTCTGCCCCTCCCCTACTCACACTCTCTCCCTCAAAAATAAATAAACATTTATTTATTTATTTTTTTAACGTTTATTTATTTTTGGGACAGAGAGAGACAGAGCATGAATGGGGGAGGGGCAGAGAGAGAGGGAGACACAGAATTGGAAACAGGCTCCAGGCTCTGAGCCATCAGCCCAGAGCCCGACGCGGGGCTTGAACTCACGGACCGTGAGATCGTGACCTGAGCTAAAGTCGGACGCCCAACCGACTGAGCCACCCAGGCGCCCCAATAAACATTTAAATAAACTGCCACCCATGACCTCACCACTCAACTTAAAAACCAGTGTATGAGGGCATCCACTGCTATCGCAATGCTGTGTTTATCATTCTCTTACTTTTAAAAAAGATGGTTACACGCGCTGTGTGAATTCTGGAACAAACAGGATACATTTCTGAGGTTTCTTCCTCTTTGAGTTTTACAAAAATGGTGTCACATTGCATGTAATCTCCTGTACCTTGTCACTATCATGTTCCTGAAATTCTTTCATGCTTCGGAGTTCACTATAGTTCATTCATTTTCACTGATCCACAATAAACTTTATTAGAAATATACCACAGCTTACTTATTCATTCTCTTGTTCATAAACATTTCAGACGGTTCCATTTCTGCTGTTATGAACAATTCCATTCTCAGTGAATTTGTATGTGTCTCCAGGTACACGTGTCCAAGAGTTTCTCTGGGATATGTAACTCAGAGTGGAATTTCTGGTTTATAAGCTTTTCAAATGTTTTTTGGGCTTTTTTTTTCCTTGGCAATTTAATTCCAAAAAGGTTGTATCAGTTTATAAGTCACTAGTGGGGTATGGTATTTGCACCAATAGCATATTGTCAGGCTTCTACATTTTTGCCAATTAAGCAGATAGAAAACAAATCACGTTACAGTTTTAATTTGTGTTTCCCTGATTAATGATGAGGTTGAACACTTTTTTACAATTGAATTTACCATGTATGTTTCCCCGTCAGCAAAGTGCTTATTTATTCCCTTTGCTTATTTTCTTATTTCTGTTAGTTTCTGATTTATTATAGCTCATTATAAATACTCAATGTTAATCTCTTGCCAATTATGTGAAGTGCAAAGTCTTTTCCAATTGTGTGGCTTGTCTTTTCGCTTTTGTGGGTTCTTTTGACAAATTCTCAGCTTTGGAAGTAGTTAAGCGTATTGAACTTTTCATTGTGTCTTCATTAAGAGATCTATACGCACCCTACCTTCATCAAGATAGTCTCTTCACTGGCCTCCTAAGCCAGAGTCTTAAAGTTTTGCTTTGAACATTTAAATAATTTTTAACCCATTTTTTTTTTTGCCTGTGGTATGAGGTTGGGATCCCCCCATCCACCTCCTTACCCATCTGCAAGACCACCTCTTCCAAATAGGAAGATTGCCTCATGCACGTGGGACACTGATGGGCCCTCTACTCTGTTGCCTTGATCAACATGTCTTCTCCTGTACCAAAGTTGCACCATCTCAATTACTCTGACTTTATAAATCTTGGGAACTGATAGGCCTTCCTGGTTAGTTAAGTTACAACTAGAATTTTAGGGGAGAAATGAGCTTCAAACATTTTAAGCAAAAAAAAATAAGAGAAAAGATGTTAATTGTTTATTTAAAAATAGTATCTCTTCTCTAGCTTCCTCTCCTGAGGGCTAAGGTTACCAGTATTGGAAATTCTTGTTGGTTATTCTAGATGCCACATACATTCCATTATCAGGAGAGTGAACTATTGTTGCTTTAAACACAAGTAATTCAGATTTCCAAGTGATTCTGATGCAGTTGGTGACATGTGACTTTACTTTTCCATTTTTTGCTTCAAGGCATCAGTTGAGATATGTTGCACACAAACGATTTACCCTTTCTGCTCCCTTTAGAAAATAAAGTCACATTAAAATGTTACTTTTGTGTTTATTCTGAAGCAGCTCTAATGCCAACATGTCTTCGCATTTCTTCAGTGTTATTTATACAGGGTTTCATGTTTATAAAGCTAAGACAAGGTGATTGGATGAGCTTGAAGTTTTCTGGGTGGGGGCAGGGGTCTTAGGCACTCTGCTATAAATATAAACTCTCCACTCTCTATGGACCACACATTTTATAACTCACTCTGTAAAAACAGCACAAATCTTTTGAGCATTTTCCATCCAGTGAATGTTGAATAAATTCTTTTCAATGGTGACATTGACTCCTTAGGCTGTTTATTCGGCCTTCTTTGCTGGAGATATAGTTATACAAATCGAAAACTCTTTTAAATGTTGTACCTAGGATGTATTGTAAGTCATGTTTATGAATGGAGTTTTATGTTCTTTACGTAGGTGCAGAAAGAGAGAGAACAGAGTACACACAGGACTCGCAGTTCAGTCCGGTATGTGATAGAGCACATAAAAGGAGTCCTGAACTTGTTAAATGTGTGCCTAACTAAGGGTATATTTCAAAAAATTTTTGAAAATTGGTTTACAAAGAAATAATACATGTGCAAAGAACTGGCAACATACACTTACACATCACCTGCTAGAGAGAATATGCTCATGGTTCGTGAGCTGGAATCAACTGGAAAAATGGCTAGAAATCAGAAAAAGGAAATAGAGACAGGAAATATATTCAGGGAGCGAAATAACAGAGATGAGAAGAAGAGAACTGAAACCAATAATCAAAATCCTCTACCATAACAAATGTCAGCGTTAAAATGATAGGGAAATGGTTTTTCAGTAATTTTGGCTTGAGCAAGAAAACAGTGGGTCTTCTATCGAAGAGTACTTTTAACGTGTGCCAAGGTGGAAAAACAGTCACAATTAATGAGCTTCGGTGGGGGTGGGGGAAAACAATAAAAGGAAGTTTGATTTTTGCTATGGTTACAAATTAAGTGTAGCTCAGGGACACCAGGGTGGCTCATTTGGTTAAGTACCCGAGTCTTGATTTTGGCTCAGGTCGTGATCCCAGAGTTGTGGGATCAAGCCCCACACTGGGCTCCACTCCTACACTGAGAGTAGGGCCAAGCTGAGCATGGATCCTGCTTAAGATTCTCTCTCTCTCCCTCTGTCCCTCTCTCCTGCTCTCACACCCTCCTTCCCTGTCTCCCTCTCTCTGTTTCTCTCTGTCAAATGAAAATTACAAAAATTCAGTGTAGCTCAGAATCCAGTCTCTAAAGCTCGTGTTGGGTGCTCCCAGCTTTCCACCTTCCTCTCTTCTCTACCATCTATGGTCCCATAGCTCCTGTAAACCCTGCTTTCTCTCCACTTATTTTTTAAATATATTTATTTATTTTTGACAGAGAGAGAGAGAGAGAGAGAACAAGCAGGGGAGGGGCAGAGAGAGTGGGAGACACAGAATCCAAAGCAGGCTCCAGGCTCTGAGCTGTCAGCACAGAGTCCAATGTGAGGCTTGAACTCATAAACCAGGAGATCATGACCTGAGCCAAAGTCAGACACTTAACCAACTGAGCCACCCAGGCGCCCCTCTCTCCACTTATAAAACCTATTTTCAGTCACACTTCTCTTGGTGCCCTACAATCTAGGAAAATCTTTTCACCCAGCAGCCTACTAGCAACATAAACTGTTTATTAAGAAGCACCTTGGCCCCGGTGAATTAGAAAAAATTTTATCAAGAGAAAATAAGTATAATTTAAAATTTTTTACAGCTGTATTTATATCTACCAAAATGCAAATGACCACTGCCATGCACAAATGATGGTGATGTTATAGTAAAAACTCTTGTGTATCATTTACAATTCTTACATTGATAGGGTTGCAAGACTTAGCAAATAAAAATACAGGATGTCCAGTTAAACAAATTACATATAAGCGACTAATTGTCCTTTTGGTATAAGTTTATTCTGTTAAATGAAGTAAATAAGGAGCCATTAAACTGTGGTTCTAATGCTATTGTAGGCCGTGGAAGCAAGCCGAAATTTAAGCCTGTCAATACCTCAAGGTGACAAAATTGAAACACTACGAATAACCAATCACGACAGCCAACTAAGCGCTAAGATTATAGCTAATCAATCATTTCCTTGTTTTGCCTCTTTCTCTTCTCCATGAACATCTGTCCCCATGGTCGTGTTGGTGAAGGGCTACCAACCACTTCCGGTTGGGCGATGCCCTATTCTAACCATTTTTTTTGCTCAGGTAAACTCTTAAAAATTCTAATATGTCTCAGCTTATCTTTTAACAGTCCCATACAATATTGGGGACATACTAACACTAAAACAAAGTATTTATTGTTTATCTGAAACTCAAATTTACCTGGGCATCCTGGGTTTCATTTGGCAACCCTAATTAGAGGATATTCTGTAAGAAGTTTGAATAAAACTTGGTATGTTTGCCCTCCCCCCAAACTATTTCAGCAAGCTTTGAAGAATAATATATAATAGGTCTTCACTGGAGTTCTCTTTCTAAAAATCCCCTTTACCATTTCCTCTCTGCAGATTCTACTTACCTTGGCTTCTTCCCAGATCGCTGTCCTCTATCCTGACCAAACACAAAGCCAGACTTCCGGATTCCGGGTTCCGTTCATATGTTCTGCTGTCCTCTCTTTAACCCTCTTCCAACCAATCCTGGCCACCTCTCCACCCAGCCCCAGGTTGCTGCAGTACCCTCTTACATGTGCTAACCAGCCCTTTCCTCTTAGAGAACAACAAAGACCTGGAAATCTAGCAGGACAAACAAATATGCCTCTTAAAAGTTGAGGAGGAATAGGGGCACCTGGATGGCTCAGTCAGTTGAGCATCCAACTTCAGCTCAGGTCACGATCTCACAGTTCATGGGTTCTGCTTGTCAGTGCAGATACCTCTTCAGATCTTCTGTGTCCCCCCCCCCCCATCTCTCTCCACCTTGCCACTCGCATGTGCTCTTTCTCTCAAAAATGAAAAATAAACATTAAAAAAAAGAGAAGAGTTGAGGAAGAATTAATACTGTAAATAAGTATACTGAAATATTTTTATGACTCTCCCACCCACTCAGATCCTTCAAAAGTGTCCTCAGTTCTCTGAGAGGCTTCACTATGCTCCTCTTACCTTCTCTCTCCCCACATTCAGGAGGTCCCCAAGGCTTCATGTCCTTCCTCAATGTTCTCAGAGATCCTGTAAGACTCCTCCTCATGTCTGTCAGTGCGACTACTCTGAGACCACAGTCCTGTCTAGAAATAAGCTGCTTGATTTGGGATTCTCCTCTTCAAAGGGCTAACCTTTTCCTGAGGTTCAGTTGCCCTGGAGTTGGTCATGGCTGGACGTCCCAGTTCAATGTTGAATAGAAGCCATGACAGTAGATGTTTTTGTCTCATTTGCCATCTCACAGGAAAACTTTCAATGTTTCCACACTAAATTGGAGGCAGATTTTTTTTGCGGGGGGAGATACTCTCCAAAATTTGGTAGAATAGTGAAAGTCCCCCTCAATTCCTAGTTTGCCAAGACTTTTTGTCACAAATTGGGATTCATCCTACCTAATAGTTTTCTGCAGCTATTGAGATTATTATCTGAGTGTTCTTTATTCTGACAATGTGATGAATTCCGTAGATGTTCAAATGTTAAACCAGCCTTGTATTCCCAGAAGAAATGCAAAGCAGTCATAAGGATCACGCTTTTTCCATCTTGTTAGACACTTTCTAACTATTTTGTTGGATGTTTTCAAAATTCAGTTCTCCGGAGGAATTTCTATAAAATTAATACCATTTCTTCCTTACACACTCGAGGTCTTCTGTAGAAATGCCCATTCTTCGTGTTGGTAATCTCTCACTTCTCTTGGTTTCTCAAATAGGGTTACCTACAAAAGGGGCTGGTCTTTTCAATGAGCCAACTTTTGGCTTTGATTATTTTTCTCTAGTACATATTTATCTTTTACTATAGTAGTTCTCCTTTTATCTTTATTGTTTCCTTCTATTGTCTTTGACATTAATTTGCTTTGACATTAATTACAGCTTTAGCTGCATCCCATAGGTTGTTATGTGTCATATTTTCACTCTCTTTTGGTCCAACTTATAATTTTTAAGTTTTTCACTGTAATTGTATATTTACCCATGGGTTATTCAGATGTGTATCACTTCATTTCCAAACATCCGGGGAGTTTTCCATAGTGGTTATTTATGGTTTTTTATTTCAAGTTTAATTCCATCGTATTCAGAGAGCCTATTTCCATCCTTGGAGATTTGGCAAGACTTGCTTTACAGCTAAGTATTGAGTTCTTTTGGTAAATGTCTCATGTGTATTGGAAAAGAATGTTTATTTTACAGATGCTGGGTGCAGAGTTCCTTCCATGGAAATTTGGTAAAGTTATTCTGGCTTTTTGAATTTCCTATGTATTAACCGAAACTTTATTCATTTATTCTATTATGAGAGAGGTTTGATAAAAAGTACAACTAGGATTGTGCAGATGGCTATTTCTACTTTTACTTCTATCAGTCCTTGCTTTATAGAATGTGATACTATGTTATGTATTGGATAAAAATTCCTGATTGTTGTATCTTTTATCTTTATAAAATATCCCTCTTTACCTCTAGTAATATTGCTTGTGTTGAAGTCCGATGTTTGTCACAGAAAGATAACTACATTAGCTTCCATTATCTTAATGTGTGCATTTTATATCCTTTTCTAATCTTTGGTTTTCAGTATTTCTGTATCCTTTATATTTAATGGGAGTCTCTTGTAAATAACATATACTTGAATTTTGTTTTATTATTCATTAACAAAGTTTGTCTTTTATTTGGAGTTTTAAATCCATTTGTATTTAGTTACCAATACATTCAAGTTTGAATTTGCCATCTTGCCATTTGTTTGCTGTGTCCCTCTTGTTATTTGTGCCGCTTATTATTTTCTTCTTGCCATGTTTTGGGTTAATTTTTAATTCTTTCTTTCCTCCCTTCTAGTAGCTTGTAAGTAACAGATTGTTTTATTATCTTCCACAGTCCTCCAGACAAACTCTCAAGATCAGTCTGTTAAAGAATGTTTAAATGTATCTCTTTAGCATTTTATCAATGATGCTTTTAAAAGGGCAAACCAAGAGCTCTAAATGATTCACACCAGAAAATATTTAGCCATGAAATATGAGCTCATTTCAGACTTCAGATGGAAAAAGAAAAGTCCTTCCATTAAATGTTGAGCTATAGAGGCTTGTATTCCTTTCTCTGGGCAATCATTATAAATGTTGTTGCAAATTTATAATTAAGATCTATTATAGCTAAACAAAAATCCAGTGTAAGGGACCAATCGCTGAAGTCCTCTAGGAAAACAAGCAGACAAACCAATGTATAAAAAGTGAAAGACTTGCGTTTTCCAGGAAGGAGGGAGGATCGTAAAGTTGGAATTTACTAGGAAACTGAAGTGCGTCTGGAGACCACTGAAGCCCTGGTCGCTCCATGTCCCGCTTGACCGTGGACCCCAAACCTGCTCTGTCACTGGGGAGGTTGGTGCATATCCCAGTCCTCCTCCTGTGCTCCCTGGGGGACCGAGAAGCAAATGTTCTATGTGAGTCCTTAGCTCTCCGTGAGTATAAATGGGCACATGGCAAGTGTGCCATTAGAAAACATAAAACGCCCAAAGAAGTCAGATTTTGGAGCAAAGATGCTTCTCCATGGCCTCTGGCTCTTTTTCCCACTTGTACAAGGGAAGTGCCTGCCTAAGAAGCAAAGCCCTGCCTAAGTGTAAAGTTCACAGAAAGTCTTGCCAGAAGCTGGAAAGGCCTTGAGATGAGGTGTGATTCTTGTGTCATTGAGACCCCTCGCGGACTTCCTTTGGGTGTGTCACACATTGCAGAGGGAGGCCCACAAGAACGTTTTATGACCTCTAAGGGAGGAACATGAACTAACCTATCTATACAGTTCGTGTAGTATGTTTTTGTTTTTCTCCATATATCCCCTTTCCTCCCTCCCTCGCTTCCTTTTTTCCTTCCTTCTTTTCTTCTTTCCTACCTTCTTTTCTTTTTTCTTACCCTTTCATTCTCTCATCCTTAAACTAGGATTGTGTGTGTGTGTGTGTGCGTGTGTGTGCGTGTGCGTGTGTGTGTGTTCGGCTGACCTAAATCTTTTAGCCTTTCAAACCAAGCCTCACCTTGGCTCATGGCACATATAGAGTAAACATGATTTTTCCTTTGGACAGTTTTCCTATTCCGACACTTCGGTATTTGAACAGTCCTCTGGAGCCTATTCTCCATTCTCTATGCTGATGTGGTTCTCATTATCTTCTGTCCAGGTGTCTTCCTATTTTTATTCCCCTGATGGGTCAGTTTTCTTCCCCACTTTGTGCATCCAGAGAACAGGGAGGAATATATTCAGTGTCACCCAGCTGGTTATCTCATTAAATTCTCAGGGCTTGTTCCGTATTAGCTGAAGAAAAATATTAACATCCTGTGGCTGGATTGCTAGCTAGTGTCGATTACCGTATATTGGTTGCAGAAATGAAGTTTGCAATGGAAAGAGATTCTAATTGGGAATCATAAAGCATGATGAAAAACATTTTCGCTGTGTCATTAGTATTGTAATTTATTCATTGATGCCTGGTTTGTTACTGATGCACTCACAAGTACCTGTTTGGTCTATCTGTCCCCCACTCTGAGAATTTGACGAGGAGAAACTTCAAATTGTCTTCAGAAAAGCGTGGATAACATCAATTTGGAATGGATGGTGTATTAGGGTAATAAAGGCTAAGCTGCCATAACAAAAAGCGCACCCCACCCTTGGGAAAGGGAAAGAGAGAAAATAGAAAGCAAATAATTTTCCTTCACAAAAGTGAGGTGGAAATTGTTCACATCACAGCAGTTTACATTCCATCGGCCAAACACAGCCGTATCGTTATTCCTAACTGCAAAGGAGCCTGGGAAATTTAGTTTCCAGCTGGGAAGCCATGTTTCCAAGAAGAAAAAGAGGATGAACTTAAAGAGACAAGCAGTGGTCTGTGCCAGGTACTTTGAATATCAAATTTGAAACCAATTCTAATTATCATTAGCCCTTTAAGGCATGACAATATAATGGTTAAAGTCTCTAATTCTGGAGACAGAAAGCCATGAGTTCTAGTTTCAGCTCTACTACTTACTAGTGGTATAGCCATGAGCATGTTCATTAACTTCCTTAAAACCTCAGTTTCTTCAACTGTAAAGTGGGAAACATAATAATAGAACTTGTGTTAAAGATCATATGAAATCTACAAGTGCTCACATGGTAAGTGTTCAATAAATATTTCCTTGACTTAGTTTCCTGAAAGGAGGAATTGACCTCTGGTTAATAATAAGACTTCCAGGCCAATGGAAGTCATCCAATAAAGAGCTTCTTTGTTTCAGCAAAATTGATTTAATAAGAGTCTACTTCATAGAAGGTACTGAGATAGTCACTATTCATTTATCCACCTCAAATGACATGGATATAGCAATGTCTTTCTCATTGAATTTGAAGGGATAAATGAGATATGATTTTCCAGAGCTTAACTCCCTCTAGCATATAGTAAGCTCTCAGTATATTTTAACTCATAATATTATATAAGATAAATGCTAAATACTGTTACAAGTCATGCTATGGGATATAAAGGAAGAACAATTCTGACTTGAAGGAATAGGAATGTTTTGAGGAGGTGACGGCACTTTAGCTAGGTTTAAAAATGAGAGGATTTCAAAAATTTGAAACGGTTGTTTTTATCAGAGAAAACAACATCAGTTAAAGTATAAAGGTGAATGTCTAGATAAGAGATTCATGAAATAAGAATGGGGAGAGGTTGTAGAAGAGAATATAATGTGAGATCAGATCACGAATGCCACACTTTCATATTAGGACTTTGCTCACAAAGCAGTGGTGAGGTTTTTGAGGAGCTTTGCATACTCTGAGCTGTGTATTAGATTGACCACCTCTGATAGCAGCCTACAGTGTAGATTAGAAGGGAGATAGATAGGTGAAATGAGAGCCTGGGAATCTAGATAGGTGACCTACAACAGTCCAGGAAACGAATGATAAGGTCTGAATCAGGGCATTATCATTGACAATGGAAAGTGAAAAATAGAGAAGAGTCACTGATGAGGTAAAAGCAATAGATCTTCAAGGCATTTTTACTAAGATAAGGAACAAAGCAAGGATGACCACTGTCTCTTCTACTTAACCGTTGTACTAGAGTCATTAGCCAATGCAATTAGATAAGAGAAATCAATTAGAGGTATAAGAATGGGTGAAGGAGTAAAATGAAGTGTAATGATCAATCTCTATTTGGAGATAATATGATAGTATACTAGGAAATCCCCAGAGAAGCGGGGGTGAAACAAACTCAAACAATAAAACAATTCAGGAAGGTAGCAGGGTATAAAATTAATATTAAAAATCAATAGTTTTCATACACAGAAACAATGAAAAGTTAGAAGATATAGTGGTAGAAAAAAACTTCATTTATACTAGCATCAAAAATACATAAGATTAAATTTAATAGAAAATACTTCTAATAAACCCCTGAAACACTAAAAAGTGGTTTTGAACAAGTGGAAAGACATTTTCTGTCCTTGAACAAAATAGGTCAACATTATACAGATGTGAGTTTTCCCTGAGATAATTTACACATGCATTGCAATCCCAATTAAAATGCCAACAAGCTCTTTTATAGAGTTAAGTTGATACCAAAGTTTACATGGAAAAACAAACATGCAGGAATAACCAAGAATCACTGAAAAAGAATATTTATGAGGGGGAACCAGCAGACACTAAAACATACTATAAAGTCTCTATAATTAAAACAGTGTGGTACTGACACAGGCAATAGAATAGACTAAAAAAATCCAGGAATAAATTCAAACACATATAAAAGTGTAGTATATGACAAGGGTGTCATTTGAAACTACTGAAGTAAAGATGAACTTTTAAAATAAATTATGTTGGAAAACTGAAGAGCTATTTGGGACAAGATAACATTAAATCCAATGTCTCACACTACACATAGGAATAAACTTCAAATAGTCTGGGGATAGAAAATAATAAAAAAATAAAAATAATAAAATAATAAGGTACTAGAAATTTATATGGGTGAATTGTTCTGTAGTCTCAATATAGGAAAGTCTTCCTAATAGTGACTTTAAAATCCAGAGCCAGTCTGAGAAGACATGGGAGAGAAATTTAACTAATAAAAACTAAAAGGTTTTCTTTGACAAAAACAAACAAAATACCATTTTTAAAAAAGCCAAAAGACAACTGATTAACAGGGAGAAAATATTTGCAACATGTATCTTAGACAAAGGGCTAATAACCCTAATACATGAAGAATGCATAAAATTGTAAATAAAGGTATTGCCATTTCACAATACATTACTGATTGCATTCATCAATTTCTCTTAACGCTTTTAAGGTGGGTGGCCATTTCATGTATGATACTTTCATATGAAAAAAAAGAGGCATAAATACTAGAAGATCAGTATAAGCCCCACAGAAGGCTAAAGAACTTTCTATCAGAAGCCCTGGTCCTCCCCAACTGACACCTCTCTATGTGCACATCCTTCTCACTGGCCATGCTCTCAAACCCCACATCTTTGTTTGACCTTCCCTACAGCAGAAGCAACCTCCCTCTTTCATGACTGCTGGCCACTCCCACCATGTCCCAGAAATCACAGTTCAAATCTTACCCCCTTTAGACAGCTCCACAATCACAACCTGCTTATCCACAATGATGCATTCTTTAAAATGTTGGTTGCAAATTGATTTATCTTGTGAGAATTTTCATGTATGTTGACAGTCAAACCTTTTCTTCCCATCCATATGCCTCCGTGTGGCAGTTTCTTTCTTTTTTTTAATGTTTATTTATTTTTGAGAGAGAGAAAGCACAAGTGGGGGAGGGACAGAGACAGAGAGGGAGACATAGAATCCAAAGCAAGCTCCAGGCTCCAAGCTGTCAGCACAGACCCAGACACAGGGCTAGAACCCACGATTGTGAGATCATGACCTGAGCCGTGGTTGGATGCTCAACTGACTGAGCCACCCCGGTGCCATCCCCACTCCCTCCATGGCAGTTTCTATGGGACAGAAACTGGAATTAGAAAAACATAAATCTTAGCTGAGTAGGTGGTGGCCTTAAAAGCCACCCTCAATACAACAGCCAATCATTTATTTTTGCTCTTATTTAAACTCTGACATGTCTAATAATGACTGAGTGTTATACTGGGATCTAAGTTTTTTAAGGGCAATGGCACACATTCAGGCATGTCGATTATAGTTTTGCCAGGCTAGGGTTTCCAGTCCACCACGTTACTTTCGTGCTGAGCTCCAGCACAGAACTTCTGGACCAGTGCGGCTTCATCCCCAGCCGATTCTGAGGATTTAGCTCCAGGACCAGCTGCTGCCCCGAACTCTTCATTGATAGCTCCTAGGATCCCAGGACAGAGGGAGGTCAAGAGTATCCAGAAGGACAGCAGTTCCAGGGCATCTGTGTGACTCAGTGGGTTAAGCGTCCGACTCTTGATTTCGACTCAGGTCGTGATCTCACTGTTGTGGGATGGAGTCTACGCCGAGCGGAGCCTACTTGGGATTCCCTCTCTCCCTCTCTCTCTGCCCCTTCCCTGCTCATTCTCTCCCTCTAACACACACTCTCTCTCTCTCAAAATAAATAAAAAATAAACTTAAAAAAAAAAAAGACCTCGGTTCTCTTTCTCTCATCAGAGCCTAGCCTTGCTAGCACTCCTTCTCTGCTACCATTTTCTTGGCGATGCCTCCTTAGAGAAAGCCGGAAGACGTTCTCTCTAGCTCCTCCTTTGAATCTTACACTTTTTTTTTTTTAATTTTTTTTTTCAGCATTTATTTTTGGGACAGAGAGAGACAGAGCATGAACGGGGGAGGGGCAGAGAGAGAGGGAGACACAGAATTGGAAACAGGCTCCAGGCTCTGAGTCATCAGCCCAGAGCCTGACGCGGGGCTCGAACTCACGGACCGCGAGATTGTGACCTGGCTGAAGTCGGACGCTTAACCGACTGCGCCACCCAGGCGCCCCCCCTTTTTTTTTTTTTTTTTTAATTTTTTTTTTCAACATTTATTTTTGGGACAG
The DNA here is from genome assembly GCF_027475565.1 of Acinonyx jubatus. NCBI lineage: Eukaryota > Metazoa > Chordata > Mammalia > Carnivora > Felidae > Acinonyx > Acinonyx jubatus. The sequence continues at coordinate 47,990,761 of NC_069383.1, read as the reverse complement.
AGAGAGACAGAGCATGAACGGGGGAGGGGCAGAGAGAGAGGGAGACACAGAATCGGAAACAGGCTCCAGGCTCTGAGCCATCAGCCCAGAGCCTGGAATCTTACACTTTGACATCGCTCTGCCAGTTGACCAGGGCATCAGTTCACATACCTTATGGTAGAAAACAGCAGAGAAGAGAGACTTCGAGTTAGGGCTGCTCTGGACTCTGTTGGAGAGTGGAATTTGGGGTGTCAAGGGTGTTGAATAGTTATCAATTCTGTTTTGCTCAACTCCAAACTCCAAATTTCCTTTTCTGTATGTGCATGTGCCACTTTATTATGAAGTTGTTAAGCATGTTAGTAAGTAAGGTATTCAGGTAATTTAAGAATTCATTCCCATTGTAAAATATTCAAGTAAATCGAAATACATAGAAAAACATGAAATTCATCCTTTATCTGCTATGCTTCCCTCCGCCCTAGCCACATTTCCACTTCCTTCCCCAAGCAAAGGCAGCCATTCCCAATGCTTCAGTGTATTTCCTTTTAATTCTCTGTCTCAAACTATACATTGATATGTGCACTCATATCAATTTCTCTGTCTTCTTTTTACATTAGTGGAATCATACTATACACATACACTGTGACTCCTTTTTCATTTAACAATATTTTGAAAATCTTTCATAAGTCAACTTCATTCAGTGCAGACTGAATGTACCGTAACCATTTTCCTATTTTGTATTTAAGAGTGTTTTCAACTGTTATAGCTGAATTGTGTCTCGTCAAAAGTCACATGTTGAAGTCCTAGCCTCCAGTACCTCAGAATGTGACTGTATTTGGAGGGCCTTTATTTGTATAGGGCCTGTATTTGTATTATTTGTATCGGGACTGTATTTGTATGGGGCCTTTAAATTTTTTTTTTAAACATTTATTTATTTTTGAGACAGAGAGAGACAGGGCATGAACGGGGGAGGGTCAGAGAGAGAGGGAGACACAGAATCAGAAACAGGCTCCAGGCTCTGAGCTGTCAGCACAGAGCCTGACGCAGGGCTTGAACTCACGAACCGCAAGATCATGACCTGAGCCGAAGTCGGACGCTTAACCGACTGAGCCACCCAGGCTCCCCTGTATGGGGCCTTCAAAGATGTCATTAGGTTAAATAAGGTCACTGGGGAGAGTCCTACACCAGTGTGATTGGTGTCCATAAAAGAAAAGATTAAGATACAGACACACACAAAAAAAAGACCATATAAATGACACAGAGCGAGGACGGCCATCTGCAAGAAGAGAGGCCTCAGAAAAAAAACAACCCTACCAACACTTGGAACTTGGACTATAGCTCCCAGAACCATGAAGAAATAAATCACCTGTTCTGTGGTACTTTGTCATGGCAGTACCAACAAACTAATTAAATAATATACCAATTATTTGTAGCTACATAGACCACTCTGGTGACTTGTACGTACATATTTGTGCACATGTGTGAGTATTTCTTTAGGCTAGATTACTAGAAGAGGAATCCCCAGTTAAAGCATATGATGAATTTTTAATTTTGACAGATATTGTCAAATTGCCTTTCAAGAAGTAGTCACTACCATTTTCTCTATCTTTGCCAATCCTTGACATATAAATCCTTCCAATTTTTACCAGTGGTAACAGAATTTGGTATTTCATTGTTTTACTTGATTACTAATGAGGCTCAGAATTCTGAAGTTTACTGACCTCTTATGGTACATCTTGCTGTGAATTAACTATTTGTTTCCTGTGTCCTTATGGGGATAGCTTTTTGGTCATTTCTTATTAATTAGTAGGCATGCTTCATAAATTTTTCTTATTGATCCTTTACCTGTTATATAACTATTTCTTCCAAGCTTGTTGCATGATTTTTTATTTTATTTATGATATATTTGTGGTATCATACACATTTTTTGTTTTGTTCTGTTTTAGTTAGGGATCTGAGTCTTGTGTCTTTAAGGCCTTCCCTGCCTCAAGGTTACGGTGAAAAGTATCTCCTATATTTTCATCAGGTAGTTCTTTGGGTTTGTTTTTAAGCTATCTGAAATCTAAATTCCTGGTGTTAAGTGGGAGTCTAGCTGTACTGTTCTCCAGTGGCAAGTCAACTGTCCCAACATCATTTATTAAATAGACACTGTTTAGCTATTCATTGGAAAGACTAGGAGCTCCTGGGTGGCTCAGTTTGTTAAGCGTCGGACTTTGGCTCAGGTCATGATCTCGGAGTCCATGAGTTTGAGCCCCGTGTCGGGTTCTGTGCTGACAGCTCAGAGCCTGGAGCCTGCTTCAGCTTCTGTGTCTCCCTCTCTCTCTGGCCCTTCCCTGCTCACACTCTGTCTTCTCTCTGTCTCTCAAAAATAAATAAATGTTAAAAAAAAATTTTAAAAAGAAAGACTATAATAAGCACATGAATGCTTTCTATTCTGTTCCTTTGATCTAGTCCTAAATGAATACCCATCAATTTGTTTACTATATCTTTAAGGTATATTGATAGATAATAGGAAAATATTCTCCCCTGTCTTCTAATTTTAAAAAAAAAAACTTTCTTATGAAATGTTAATAGTTTCTCTTATAAATTTTTAGACCCTTTCTACTAAGCCTTAGGAAAAAATCTTGACAGGAGGAACTTCACTGTAATTGCACTGGAATTTTTGATTAATTTGGGGGCAGAATTGTCATTTTTATAATTAATTTTTCCTATTCAGGAACATGGTATATTTTTGTTTGCTTAAGCCTTTTTAATGTCTTTCAGTAAAATTTTATCATGTTTAAGTCTTGTGTATTTTCAGTTGCATTTATATTTAGGTGTTTATTTTATGTTGCAAGTTGGTATTTTGAATGGGACCTCTTTTCTCCCTGGTGCAATAGTGTATAAAAGCACAACTGATTTTTATATGTTGATCATTTTCTGGCTACTTTATTGAGCTTATTTGATTCAGTTGCATTTTGAAACAGGTATTTGTATCAGTTTGCCAGGTTTGCCATAATAACAAACACCACAGACTGGGTGGTTTAACCACCCAGATTTATTTTCTCACAGTTTTTGAGGCTAGAAGTCCAAGATCAAGTGTTTGTCAGGCTTCGATTTTTTTTTAACGTTTATTTATTTTTGAGACACAGAGAGAAACAGAGCGTGAGTGAGGGAGGGGCAGAGAGAGAGGGAGACACAGAATCCAAAGCAGGCTCCAGGCTCTGAACTGTCAGCACAGAGCCCAACAGGGGGGCTTGAACTCACAAACAGCGAGATCATGACCCGAGCTGAAGCCCAACGTTTAACTGACTCAGCCACCCAGGCACCCCAGGCTTGGATTTTTTGAGGCCTGTTTCCTTGGCTTGCAAATGGCCACTTCTCATTTGTGTTCCCCCAATGGTCACACTTCTGAGTGCACATGTTTCTGGTGTCTCTATGTGTCCAAGTTTTCTGTTCTTAAAGGATCCCAGTGATATTGGATTAGACCCCACCCTAAATATCCTCATTTTAACTTACTCACCTTTTTAAAACCCTATCTCCAAACATGATTACATTCTGAAGGTTAGAATTGCAACATATACATTTTGGGAGACACAATTCAGCCCATAATAACAATCATATTGGCAATAGTGACAGTTTTATTTCTTCCTCTTATTCTATTTATACTTCTAATTTCTTCTTGTCTTATGACATTGGCAAACTCTCAAATACAGTGTTGAATTACGCAGTGATTAAAAACATCCTTTTCTTTTTTCCATTTTTAATACTTCTAATATTTTGCTATTCAGTATGATGTTTGCTCTTGTTTTCTGGTAAGTAATCCTTATTAGGTTGACGATTTTTTTTTCTCTTGTAAGTTACTAAAGGTTTGGTGTGTTTTTGTTTATTTGGTTGGTTGTTTCTTTCATTGTTTTTATTTTGTTTTGCAGAGCTGGTGTTTGGTCCTAGTTTAGTTTGACTTTTCTCCCACTACTACACTCTGATTTCAATTAAGCCTTAAAAAAAATTGCAAATACCAGTTGGAGGTATGTGGAAAACAGATTTTGGGTGACATTAAGGTTTCTTTTCAATCCAACACTCTTTTCAGTTTTAGCCTCAACAAATAATTACATCTCTACATGAAGTGGAATTTTTTCCAAAGCTGTGTTGTATAAATGCAGTGTTTTATACAACCTAGAAGGTAGGCAATAACATTGCAAACAGTGAACGCCAGACCGCAAATATTCTTGAGACAATGAAGTAGAAAACATTTCTTTGTACTCTCCCTGCCTCAATCTTCACCATGTCCCCTATTCACCTCTTGTCTGTTGGCTTCTCTAAAAGGCACATAGGAAGTCCTGCATTTAATATACGACTACCTTTTCCCATAGAAGTGGAAAAGCCTAAAGAGAAACCTAGGCTCTTCAGCCCTCCAGCAGTGATCACTGAATACCTGGAGATAATGCTAAAAATTCCCACTCACTGGGGACCTCTCTGGTCCCATGCTGTTCAGAGCGCCAGGGAGCTAACAATGGGTAAGATACAAAGGGCTCACAGGCCAACGTTTGAATCAATCTGTTAATGCAAGTTGGTTATATTTTCCCACAGATTCTGTTTAATTGTTGGCAGTGCTTGGGTTAGGCGAGATAGCACTTAATTGCAAACAATTCTGGAGCTTCTTAGCAATGCAGAACTGCTTGAAATGAGAGAAAAGCAAGGATACTATATGATGAATAATATTAGGACCCAGAGGGCATGTAGAAGATGGAAAAAAGGAGTGGGTTAATTTTGAACCATTTTCAATTGCCATACCAGTCATTACCCACATTAGTGGATTTATTATGTTCTTTTTCTTCCCCTAATAAGAGCCTTGTAAAATTCAGCATATCATCAGGCAACCTAATAATTACTGTATTTAGGGGCAAATGTTAGATCCTAGACAGAGACCATTTATTATGTTCCATTCCCTAAAGTTTGACTGAATGGTCATTTTTCTGCTTCCTCATTAATAATTATAATAAGTAAACTGCAAGAAAGAGGAGGAAAGAACTCAGCAAATCAAAACTTAGAAAACTGGAAAGGTCAGAGCCATAAAGCATCCTGCCATTACTCACAGGCTGTGTGAGATATTAGAGTTATGATTCTTAATTTTCATGACCAAAATTCTAAAGGGAACAAAAATGGCACCAAATGAATCCATTCAATTAAATGTGGAAGCCCAGATGGAAAAAGAGCAAAATAAATAATTCCCTGAATCTGCCTTTTATCAGCTCAAGTCCAAAATTGTAGGCCTCCCCGGAGCCTAAGAATCACAAAACAAAAGCTTAATGTGCCCGGTAATTTAAGTGTTTGCTAACCTTTTGTCCTTCAAGCTCTGTAGAACAACCAGAAAAAACATTACGTGATAAAGCTGCCCTGGTTGGATGTACACTGGCTAATGGCATCAATCTTCCAATATTCCTGATCCGGGATCTGAGATACAGAAAGGACTCCACCCCGAACATGTTTTCAGAAAGTTCTTTTGTTTCTTTGGATCACACTCAAAGAGTTTTCTTGCTAATTTTCCAAAAGCACATTATTCGTTTACCAAGCTTACTCCCTTGCTTTATCGCGAAAGCTGTTACAGATATCTAAACTGTAACGCAATGCCATTACATGTGAAGGAGATACTTGTGAGCTACCAATTTTTTGGTTATCCATTGCTTGGCTTTGCATTTGCAAATGCTTTCTGCACAAACATGAAGGTCTGCTTTGGAAGATTTTGCACTTTATTTATTTATTTATTTATTTATTTATTTATCGCCTTTCTGTTTTCTTCTCCAAACATGGAACCAATAGCATTGTTCCCATTATGGTTTCCTTTCCCTCCTCTGAAAATCTGGGCACTTTGTGTGGGTGTTTAAAGACACCTTCTTAAAGCATTCCCTGAGGCTAAAGCGGCAAGAATTCACTCTCTGTTTTTGAAAAGCCAGAGCATTTGGAAACTTTTGAACAACCACTTAGTGCCAATGCTGCCCCTTGATCTTCTCTTTACAGTACATGGGGTTTACATTTTGTGAGCCAGATTCAATCCCAGTGGACCGCTGCTGGAGAACACAGGAAGAAATCTCCCCACATGTCTGCAGGGAGCATTTTCCGGCCAGAATGCATAAACCATTGAGAATATCTCCCATGGAGTCACTGACAGGAAGATAATCCATTCCCCTGCAGGCATTTGGCTGGTGTAGGAAGGACTAGGGAGCCCCACCTCTGGTGATAATAATGGGAGTTACACTTGAAAATGTCTCAAAAGCCAGATCCCCAAATACAGTTTTCTCCTCACAGGTTTTGCATTTCTCAGAAAGCAGCACAAGGAGAGATGGAGAACCAGAATGTAAATCATGACCTTTAAGAAAACATATAAATCAAAAGAATGGATAAATACATTCTATTTGCATAGCCTCTCTGAAGACTTGCATTAGCGAGATCAGGACAACCCCGTGTGCCCCCGTTTCATGAAGCCTTCTCGCATTGGCCAAATAAAAGCAGCCTGTCCGAGTGACCCTCAGCTTTAACACTTCAAAGTGAAGCACAGAATTACTTTTATTATTACCACAGCACTTGACCGCAATCCAGAGAAAGTCAATGAAAACCAGGACCAGATAGAGTTAATGCTTTCATAGAAACAAAATGCCGTCTGTGGATGCTGAGTGCCAGCACATCATTAAGCGAAAGATAGGAGTAAGGCCTTCTTAAGAGCTGACATTAAAAATTGAAATCCATTCTGTAAAAGACAGGCCTTGTGTATTTTTTTAAAGCCCAAAGCCATAGCAGCTGAAGGGTAATAAAAATTGTATATAAGAACATTATGGCGGTTAGATTGTTCCCAAGAACACTTGATTCAGGATTTGGTATATATCTGTATAAATTTGGAATATATCTATGTAAAAATTCCACCCCAAGCTGGTAGAACTTTTAATTTCAGAGTGAGGACAGCCAACAATCTGATAGAAAAATGGGCAAGTAATCTGAAAGCCTGCTGTTCACTGAAAATGGAATATAAGTGGAATCCAAATATTTGAAAAGTTATTTGACCATAATCATAATGAAAGAAAATCAACTTAGAAAAAAAGAACGTTTTCATCTGTGAGAGAAGTGACACTGTTTTGGTGACACACAAGTTAATGAAGTAGGGAAATGGCATGTTCATTTTCCGTGGATGGAAGTATGAATTGGCTATATTTGGAGATACTTTGAGTAGAAAGATACTCAATTAGCTTGGCAATATTTATCATAGTTTTCCAATGATATTTCCTTTGTTTCAGCAATTCTACTTCTAGGGGTTTACAAACAGATACACTTGCACTCACACACAAAGGCAAGAATGTTCACAGCAGCGAGTTTTTAATAACAGAAAGCAGCCTACGTGTTTAGCACTGGCTACATTAAATATGGTACCCCCATTAGTGGAATACTTGGGGGCATTGCTGGAGATAATGAAGCAGATCAACAAATAAGTACTGACTTGGAAAGATCTTCAAAGTATAGTGTTAAATTGTTTTTTTTTTCAAATGTGATAATACTCTCCCCTTTGTGTAAAAAGAAAGAAAGAGAGAAGAACATGCATGCAAATTTTTATATGTTTGCATATCATAGAAAAATTCTTGGAGGATATATAAGAAATCATTAATAATGGTTGCCCCCGGAAATGAGATTATAATGTGCGCTTGACTGTATGCCTTTTTGTAAAGTTTGAAATATTTATCATATCATATCACATTATGTATATTATATACATATTATATATACATATTATATACATTATATATACATACAGTATATACATATATAGAGTATTATATATGTACATATTATATACATACATATTATATATATGTGTGTATATATATATATATATGTATGCACACAAAGAAAAGTACAGAGATGGTCAGGTGGGTATGAAGGTGGAATTATGATCATTATCATGGTTTTCTTGTTTGAGGGGCTAGAAAATAATAAAAGACTCCTGATGGACAGCTCAGACATGGAAGGAGTCCTCAAGAGGCCGCCATAGGCAAATTCAATCATACATACTCTATACTGCAGGCAAGTCTTCCATAGGAGAAACTGTCTTAAACCTCACTTTATTTCTTTTAAACTATAGTCACCATGCGGTACATCACATCCCCAGAACTGGTTTATGTTATAACTGGAAGGTTGTACATTTGGCCACCTTCACCCATTTTGCCCTCTACCCATCCCCCATCTCTGGCAGACACCGATTTATTTTCTGTGTCTATGAATACACGGTTTTTTTTTTTAATTCCACATATAAGTGAGATCATACAGTATTTGTCTTTCTTTGTCTGACCTCACTTTTAATTGATGCCCTGGGCATACACAAGTGATTTCCATGTTGAGGACTCTGTTTAAAGTAGTGAGTATATTGATTCAAACAAAGTAAATATTTTTACCAGGTTTTGTTTCTCAGTGAAAGCATTCAACAGATTTTTTTTTTAACCAAACAAATGCTTGCTTTGCAGACAATATTTCCATGAGTTTCAATAAATATCTCACATGCTTGCTGCCTTTAAGTAGTCAATTTAATCAAGTTCTTTTTTTTTTTTTCAACGTTTATTTATTTTTTTTTTGGGGACAGAGAGAGACAGAGCATGAACGGGGGAGGGGCCGAGAGACAGAGAGACACAGAATCGGAAACAGGCTCCAGGCTCTGAGCCATCAGCACAGAGCCTGATGCGGGGCTTGAACTCACAGACGGCGAATTCGTGACCTGGCTGAAGTCGGACGCTTAACCGACTGCGCCACCCAGGCGCCCCTTAATCAAGTTCTAAAAATGTCTACTATGTGTTTAATTTGGAAGTATCTGGTATGAGTGTTAAATGAGACAGCGGAACCGACAACTAATAGACAGTGATGTCTCAGATTTTCGTTTTTAAGCAAGCATTTAATGAAACACTGGACTATCATTTTCCATTGAAATCTGTTGTCAATACTGTATCAGGAAATAACCCAATCTGCATCTGGAAATTTTAAAAATGAGATGAAATAAAAGAGCTGAAGAACAACTGAACTGTCGCAAAACCTTGAAGGAGGCAAGGTGAATTTCATATTTGTTCATTAAATTAACAGAAAAAGGAATGAGAAGTGACAACAAGGAGAGGCAATACAAAACCATTAAGAAGCTCTTCCAGCTTCTAGGGGTGCCTGGGTGGCTCAGTCGGTTCACTGGCCAACTTCTGCTCAGGTCACGATCTCATAGTTTGTGGGTTCAAGCCCTGCATTGGGCTCTCTGCTGTCAGCATACAGCCCACTTCTGATCCTCTGTCTCCCTCTATGCTCCTCCCCTGCTTATGCTCTCTCTCCTTCTCTCAAAAATAAACAGAAAGAAAGAAAGAAAGAAAGAAAGAAAGAAAGAAAGAAAGGGCTCCTGGGAGCTCAGTTGGTTAAGCAGCCAACTCTTGATTTTGGCTCAGGTCATGATCTCAGGGTTCCTGAGTTCGAGTCCCACATTGGGCACCACACAGACCCTGTGGATCCTGCTTAGGATTCTCTCTCTCTCTCTCTCTCTCTCTCTCCCTCTCAAAATAAGTAAATAAAACTTTAAAAATTTTTTTAAAGAAAAAGAAACCCTTTGGGCTTCTAATGACCCTTAATTTCATTAAAAGGCTCCCAGAGAAGCCAAGTCAGATGCAGGACGGGGGCGGTTATCTGTCTGCAGATCCATAGCCCCACCGAAGGTCAGGGTTGATTCCACCTCTCTCCCCTTCCTCATCATTCAAGTTTGGGCTTCCTAATTGGATGAGGATTTTTCTTGCATTTGCATGTAAGTAGAGGGGCTATACGGTCAGGTTTACCAGGGCTGGCCCTGGTTTACTCTTGTAATTTTTAATGTCATACCAACCCCTTTCACTCCACAAAGTGCCCTCATTTGGTTGATAAATTATATGCTCACCCTAATATAAGTGGGTTAAAGTGGAGAGTGAGGAGACAGGGCCCCTTGAATTATGACTGCTATACTGAAAACATTTTTAAATCACTTCCCTTAAAATTGTAAGTCATTGGTGGGATATTAAAAAATTATTAACAAAAATCAACTGGATTTCTCTGCAGATACCACTCTACATGGCTCAGAAAAGGGGAATGCATTCTTTTTTGTTATGTACCTAAAGTATGTTGCCTGCAGGGTGGAAAGCACACTGTAGTATATTTTAAGTCTTACCATTTACTCTGCATAGTAGGAGAATGTCTAAAATAATCCCCACCTCCTGGTATGTACACTCTTATATAATCCTCTCCCCTTGAGTGCCCTCATAAAATCCCCTCTCCTTGGCTGGACCAAGTGACTTGCTTCTAACCAAAAGAATTCGGGAAAAGGTGACGGTGGTCACTTTGTGATTAGGTTACAAAAGACAGTGACTTCCATTTTGCCAGCAGACTTCTTGTCGTCCTGGTTTTGATGAAATAAAGTGCATCTCCAAGAGGCCCAAGCGACAAGGGACCAGGGAAAGCCTCCAGCCAACAACTAATGAGAAATCAAAGTCCAAAGTCCAACAACCTTAAGATCTGAATTCTGCCAACAGCGACATGCATGAGCCTGGCAAGGGGGACTCTTCCTCAGGTGAACCTTCAGATGAGACCTCAGCCCTGGCTCACACCTCGGTTGCAGCCTTTGTGAGGAGACCCTGAAGCAGAGGACCCAGCCAAGCTGTGCTTGGTTCTTGATCCACAGAAACCATAAGCTATTAAGTGGTTTAGGCAGCTAAATTTGGGGGGCATTTGGGACCTACCTAGATAAGTATTAGATGCGGTGTGATGCTGGGAAAACCACTGATTTCTACACCTCAGTTCTCTGCCTGGTGCATAGTAGGACTGAATACGCACTTGTGGCCTGGATAACTGGGGCACCGAGTTTGGGTCGGATAATCCCTAAGATTGCTCCTCATGCAAATAATCCACAAGGCTTTGCTGAGAAAGTGATGACTCTCATGGGACAGATTTTAAATACCAATTGTACTCCTTTGCCTCCAATGCTACATGTTTTTGGTTATTTTTCAATTGCTTTACAATTTCATTCGCCTCTAGAAGAACCTCAAAACGGAAGCCTCTTGTTTGCAAACTCTCCTCACCAACTTTTCTTGTTTTAAAAATATTCTGACCCATGGGTGTCTGGGCAACCTGGCTGAGGATCACTGCAGACCCCAAGGCTGCCTTTGATGTCAATGGTTATGCGCCCTGCAACTTTCAAGTAGATATGTGTGGATTTTATGACCACTGTGTCACCTGGCCCCAGAACAACACCTGCCTCTCATTTAAGATGCGAGGCGACTAGAGGCTGGCCGGGGTGTTGGACATATTTCATTTTGCCTCCCTCTGAATTCACCAGTGGAGCCTTTTTAAAAAATCTTACAGGTCATTACCGAGAATGCCTGGTACTAAAATACCACTGGTCTGTGCTAACCTTGCTTTCCCAAGGATTAAAGTTTGCTTCATTGTGGATGAAAGTGGCGTTTTACGGGCTGGAAACGATGTCTTTGATGCTAAAACCATTCCCGCGATGGACTCTAAAAAGCTTTTTGGAGGAAACAACTCGAAATCTTTACCCAAACCTCTTTGGACATTTAAAACAATTATTTCATCTCATAGAGAGTCGTTTAAATGGTGAAAGAGAGAAGCCGCCACCCCAGTGCCATCTTGCATGTGTGTCCCCATGCCCACATTCCACGCACACAGTTCCAGAGAGTCAGAGAGAGAAACACCGATTCTGCAGCTGTCCCAAAGGCCAGATTCAGCAGTATGGAGATAAAATATTCAGACTTGGAGTTTATTTTCCTTTGTTCACATCTTGGATACTTCTGTAATGACCCATCAGATGACCCATCAGATTATTTTTATGGTGGCATTCTACAAAAGGACCTGATTTTGGTTTCAATAAGCAAACAAAACACTACATAGATATATCTCCCTTCTTGGATAGAATAGTAGGAAAAACTGTGACAATTTATGCACGTGAAAGAGAATATAAGTCATAACTTCAAGTTTTCTAGAGTTGCTGATGTCTCATTATCTTTTACCTTTCCAGAGGGTTTAAAGGATTTCCCTTACCCCTACTGTAGGATCTTTCTTATCCTCAAAGAGTGGATTAATATGTCAGCCATGCACTGTTTCCATAGAAGCCTTGTGAGGAGGCAACTTCAAAGCTCTAATAAACAAGTGTACCTAGTGGGGACCCAGTAACCCAGTAATCCTATCCAACAAAAAGAGGCAGAGCAGGTGTATTTTGGTTACGAACAAGCCCTTCGCTGCTACAGTGCCAGTGGCTTCTGGGCAAGTCAACTAAAGAAGGTGTTAGGAAGGACACATTATTATTGCCAAGAACTATGATTTCTGCAAGCTGGTTTTGTTCGGTGATCACTGTCATCTCAATTAAAAAAAATTAGGAATGACCGTTTGTGGCATTTCACAGAAGCGTGGTGTTTCAAACTGTAAGAAATCAGAGAGTATAATTCAGGCACCTCATTGTTTGGATTAAGGAAGCCAAGATCATCAGCAGTTGAATGACTCAGGCAAGAACGTATATCTATCGGAAGAAGCAAGCCTCGGTCTCATAAAGGAGGCTGCTCCAAGGGAGAGTGAATGAATGGCACTGACCGTGAGTCAGGATTACTGAAGAGCCAAGGTTGAAAGATTGCTGAAACGTGAAACCTCTAAGTAGAGAGTAATGACTATTTAAAACTGTATTTTGTATTTGTAAGAAGCTAGAAAGATACAGTCTATACGATGCTGGAGGGAGAGGTTCCAGTACCTCTAGCTGTTAGCAGTGGAGGAAATCTCTCTCCGTGTTCTACTATATCTATCCCACTCCACACATAATATAAATATCACAGTAAGAAAAACTAAGAGTCAAGTTATGGCCATAACTCGGGAAGATTTTTAGGAACTTACAGAGATTGTGGAGCTGGACTGAAAATATGAGACCACTAAAGCCCAGAGTTTGCCAGGAATGCAGAACCAACCTGCCAAACCAAAAAAAAAAAAAAAAAAAAAAAAAGGGTAGAAATAGGCTCTCTTGCTTCCTGTACGGTCTGATCCCTGGCTCAGAGACTGAGAGACAGGCCAAATTACTAAAAAATGAAAATTACAATAGCAAAAATAAAATTAACAGTGAAATGACCAAGAGTAAAAATGATGGTTTAGGACAACAAATCAATGAGGTGGAGAAATCTTGTAAAAGATCAGGAGAAAAGGGGCACCTGGGTGGCTCAGTCGATTGAGCATCTGATTTCAGCTCAGGTCATGATCTTACGGTTTGGGAGTTAAGAGACCCGCATTGGGCTCTGTGCTGACAGCTGGGACCTGGAGCCTGCTTTGGATTCTGTGTCTCCTTCTGTCTTTCTGCCCCTCCCCCACTCGCACTCTGTGTGTGTGTGTGTGTGTGTGTGTGTGTGTGTGTCTTTCTCTCTCAAAAATAAATAAACATTAAAAAAATTAAAAGATCAGGAGAAAGGACAAAATGAGGAACCAAGGAGAGGTGACAGTTATGGAGACAAACTGTCCATAAAAGACTGATCTATAAAGGACAGGGATATCAACCCATAAAGTGCAGGAAACCGAAGGAAAGTTGCAACAGAGCAGAGACCAAAGATGACCGAGAAGAAGCTAATACTTGTACACTTACTGATTTTAACAGGTAAACTTATTTCATTTTCAGGTGTTTTTAAAAGAAGATGAAATGTGAAATCATCAAAACAGAAAATGAGGCCAAAAGTATCAACTATAACAATAAAGATAAATGTTTCATAAAACCCCTTTTTCAAAAGACATTACTTCCAAGGTGGGTTTAGAGAACCTAAATCTAATTATAAGCTGCTAATAAGGGGTGTGCCTAAACCAAAAAGACACAGACAAGTTAAAGATAAATTATAGACAACTAAGACAGTGTAGTAATAGCATAGGGATAAACCAATAGACCAGGGAACAGAACGGAGAATCCAGAAACACCCTTACCTTGTTGCTTGATTCTTGACAGAGATGACACCACAGGGCAGTGGGGAAGCACAGACTTTTCAGCAAATGGTGCCGGGCTAGTCGGATAACCATACAGGGGTTGGGGGTGGGGGAGGGAAGGGACCTCACCCCTTACCTCACACCATACACAAAAACAATTCAGATAAATGATAACCTCAAGTATCAAACATAAAGCAATAAAGCACTCTGGAAAAGAACTTAGGAGAATATCTTCATGACCTTGGGGACAGGCAAAGATTTCTGAAACACGTCGCAAAGAAACACTACCTATGGGGGGCGGGGAATAAGTGTATAGCACTGAAATTAAGAACTTCTGTTCATTAGAAGACACCATTATGAGGGTGAAAAGGCAGATTACAAGGGAGGAGAAGACATCTGCAATGGACATATTCACAAAAGACTTACATGGAGAATATATAAAGACTTTCTACAAACTAAAAAGAAAAAGACAGACTGCCCAATAGAAAAATGGGCCAAGCCTCAAAAAGGCCCTTCATTTAGAGGATATTCAACTGACAAATAAGCATATATAACGGTGTTTCATATCATCAGACATCAGGGAAATTCAAATGGAAACCATACTGAGGTACCACTGCGTATCCACTGGAATGACCAGAAGTGAAAGGACTGACAATACCAAGTGTTGTGGGGCACCTTCAGCTCTGATCCACTGCTGGGGAGCTGAACTTGGTGTGGCCACTGTAGCAAATGATTTGGCATGGTCTACTAAATCCAACATTGCCATGCCCCATTACCCAGTGTGACAATCTGGTTTTATATCAAACTGAAACATCTATATATGTGTCCACCCAAGACAAGTCTAAGAATATACAATCACCCCAAACTGGAAACAACCCAGATGTACATTACCATAAAATATATAAATGGTGATATATTCATAGAATGGATTTCTACTCAGAAAAGAGAATGAATGTGCTATTTCTACATGCAAGCACTTGAAGGACCATCATGAGCATGATGAATGAAAGAAGTCAAACACAAAATGGTGCAAGCTGCATGATCTCATTTTTAGAAGGTACAAAAAAACAGGTAAAACTAATATTTGGTGTTAGAAGTCAGGTTAACGTGGGGCCCTGGTGGATTCAGTCAGTAGAGCAGGCAACTCCTGATCTTGGGGTTGTGGGTTTGAGCCCTACATTGGGTATAGAGATTACTTAAAAAAAATCTTTGGGGCACCTGTGTGCCTCAGTCAATTGAGCATCCAATTCTTGATTTTGGCTCAGGTTATGATCTCAGGGTCATGGGATTGAGCCCCACATCTGGCTCTGTGCTTGGTGTGGAGTCTGCTTGGGATTCTCTCTCTTTGTCTCTCTGTCTCTCTGTCTCTCTCTCTCTCCCTCTCCCTCGGCCCCTCTCCTGGTTACTCTCTAAATCAATCAATCAATCAATAAAATATTTTTAAAAAGTCAGGTTAATATTTATCTTGGAAGTGGGGTTGTATCAGGGAGGGGATTTGAGGAAACCCCTGGGATGCTGGTGGTGTTCCATTTCTTGACTCGGGAACTGGTTACACTGGGGTGTTCACTGTGGAAAATTCATTGAGTTATACATTCTCATTTTTGTGTCTACGCTATACTTCCTTACAGTTTTATTTTAAAAGCAAATTATAGGCATTTTCAAGCAAATATAAACTAAAAGCAAATAAGATTAAAATGCCATTTTTACACTGACAGATCAATCCACCGTAAAGGTAATCAGTTGCAAACCTCTGCGCCTCAAATCAACTAGCATTGAATTCTATTAAGCAAAATACTTGAACGATAAAACATTTGCCAAAAGCATCGTTAGGGTATACATTGAGCCTCTACCATGCGCATGCCCATTTATAAACACATACATAATAATGGATGATGACAGGGACAGAGTCTACAACTTGAACTTCCTCTCACTTAGGTGAATTGCACCATTGCCACCTCCTTGGTCACAAAACCTGTGACCTAATACAGCTCTGTTCCTCGTGAGGACCAAACAGCTCTTTGATGGCAGGTCCAATTCATGGACCTCCTCTGGAAGAGGCATGCCAGTTCTTCCTCACTATACAGTACATTCCAGGGGTGGGAGGGCAACGTGGCGAGACATGAAGGCTGCATCAGATGGGCCAAGGTGGGATGAGATGTTTCTGGGCTCCTGGCAGCACTGATCCCTCCCCAAGACATCAGTGATCTTGGTCTGTGGGTGCCCACATCATAAAGTTGGTTGCTCTTAGACCTTGATCATCCGCTCATGACCAAAAATAACTAAGGGAACACTGGTCCTAAAGAGAGTCTCTGGCTTCTTGGATTGACCCATCCATTACCTAGTGTATGTAACTTGATGGACTCACCACCACTTTCCTGCCTTCTATGAAGGAAAACTGCAGAAGCAAAGAATATCAGTACCTACACTTTTATGGGCATTCGGCCTAATTGCCTGGTGCTGTCTGGGAAAGGAAATCTGGAGGGTTCCACCTATACCAACTCACAACTTTGTTTATTTTCCTTTCAAGTCTGCTTCTTAGGCCAAGACGTTGGTGAGATGAATAGTCCATTTATTGCCCTGGGTTAGGGCATCACAGTCTGTCATTGCACAATGTGTTTTTTTATGTGTGAACTTGGATGCTAAATGAACACTTCAAGCGGGAGAGGGGGAGGGGATGACAAACAGCCAGTGGGAATGAGTGGACTCCTTACAAGGTTTCAAGACTGATTTAGAAGATGATGGGGTCATAGTAGACCCTAACCTGATTATCAGCGGGTGATGGCTGTAAGAAAAATAAACAATTCTAGAATAAAATATGTGGAAGATAGAACCAGGATGTATTAAATAAAGTTGACATAATTTAATCCGTTAGCGTTCACTTGTGATCTCCACAGCCAAAGGAGAATTTGTAAATACAGGAAAGAGTCAGAGGAGATGCTAACCCGTGTGTCACCAAGTGAAGTGGAAACGTTGTTATGAAGAATGAAGAATGACTCCCACCTACCCAGCTGCCATTCTAACAAAAAATAAATCCAAATGCCTGAAGGGGGAGGGGGCACACTTGTATTCTAAATCACTTATGCATGACTATGGAGTCTTCCAGAACCATTCCATGGAGCACAGTCTGACTGGGAAGAAATGGAGAAAGCATAGAGCCCCCCCCTCCCCGTCCCAGGGACAGGGTGGGGTTGCGGACAAGATTCGGCAAAGCACACGGAGACCACTAAAAATGGGCAGTGAAAACCTCTGAGGGATTGAAGACTAACAGTCAGTCTCGCCTCAAGCCCAGGATAAAGGCATGTTCTAGCACACGTATCCCATCTTCTTCTGTAATGGATGAACAACATCGTATGTTTCTAGAAGCCAGCCGAGCAGGGGCAGATTTTTTTCTTGTTTTAATAGCCCAGAAGCTGTTGTTTCTCTGTAACTACTGATTAGTTTGTGTCTCATGGGCCTGTGACTCCTGGAACTTTTCATATTTCTTCCTTGTTTCAGTTGTTGGCAAAGTCCAAACTGAATTTAGGATTCACCCTTACCAAAAACTCTACGGATCTTCATTTTCACTCATGTGCTTTTACTTGTTTCAAATGTGGTTCTTTTTATGTCCTTACCCTTTTCTCCTTTCTCCTTATCCCTCATGCTTATTTTTATTTTGTTATTTGGTATTCTATATAGATTTCAAAACCAAAAAAACCCACCTTAAATATTTTGGCACATAAATAAATGGCATCAGAGTTACTTTTAATGCGGTCTATAAAACATTATTTGCCTTTCGTGTCAGTTTTGTAAAGTAGAAACTTTTTAAAAAGACCAACAAACACGGAAATAGTGAAATTGTGACTTAAAAGAAGGATTCCAGATTTCCTGTCCTAACTGCTTCACAGCAGGTAATGAAAATATTTTAGATCTATGGTTAGGTAAACTCCATTTCATCTTAAGGAACAAGCAAAATACTAGGGAATTCATACAAATTTCACCAAAACTAATACATACGGTTATACATTTTAAATTTCTAAAATAGTAAAATAACTTATAACATCTCTGTTTCAGGGCATGTTCTATTTCAAAGGGCATAAGTTTGTTTTTGTTTTTTTAAATCTGTTTCTTTCCCTTAAGATTGTCTTACGATGAAAGAAATACAAGTTTGTGTTAACGAACGAATGACAAAGTAAAAAGCAAGTTTTCATTCTCCTGTCCTCATACTCATCCCCAGAGGTCACACTTATTAACAATTTTATGTGTATCCTTTTGCAATTTCCCATGTGCACGCACGCACACACACACACGCACACATGCATATAAATGTGTTGTGTAGTGCAAAAATCACCTTTCAATTTTAAATGAATCAAATGAATACACCACAGTTTGTTTACCCTTTTGATGATTTACTTAGCATTCTCAATGCTTGCTCCCACTTGATTTAACAGCTAAAATAGGAAAACAGACAGTGGCCGTGTCAGCCCATTGTTAACGCCCATCATTTTATAGGTTGTAACTCCACATTCCATATTGAATCCTAACACATCAGTGGATCTGAATGCACTTACTATCTCTTTCATCTACAGTAGGGATTTAATGAGAATAAAGATGGTTGTACGTCACTGGCCACACACCGGTGGCTTCAGTGTCCTTGGACAGGACTCTGCACTCACCAACAGGTGTCCTGGTATGTTCATTACTTGTTAAATTTCAGGGTTAAGAGGAGCCAAGATGGTGGAACAGCATGGAAGTTTTTTGTGTGTCTCACGTCCCTGAACTACAGCCAGACCAACACTAAACCATCCTACACACCTAGAAAACTGATTGGAGGATTAACACAACAATCTGCACAACCTGAACCACGGAATTTAGCAGGTACGCGGCACGGAGAGGTGAATTTGGGGAGCAAGAAGCCGCAGAGGGTAGAGAACCGCTTTTGCGGGCGGAGAGAGGTTGGAGATTAGGGAGGGGGAGAGGATATGGGAAAAGCACCCCTCCCCAAAAGCAGCTGGAGAGAAAGTGGAAAACTGGAAATAGCCACAGGGACTAAACTTAAAAGGGAGAAGGGAGAAAAGAGAAAGAAGAGGGTTTAAATTCCATTAAGACTGTAAACAAGGGGAGCACAAAGGCTGCAACTCTGCAGCTCAATACCTGGCAGTGCTCTGGTGGGAAGGGCGAATCCCCAGGAACAGACTGGAGTCCGGAGGGTCTCAGGCCACACGGGGAAAAGCGGTTCCACTGCTGGAAGGGCATTTGGTAGAGACTGTTGAAGCCACCTGGTCCCAGCAGACCCCAGAGAATGGCCACATTCGCTGGTGCTGGAACAAGGTCGTTAAGGGTAAAGCCTGGTGCCAGATGTGTGTTGTGATTTTCCATAATCCCTGAAACGCTGCTGCTACACTGTCTCGTGAACTTCCTCTGGGGCGGGCTGGCACCTGGCTGTAGTCTCGGGGCACCAGCAGCAGCAGGGTCCAGAAAGCGTTCCTGGGTGCAGCTGACATTCGGCCATCGTTCGGCCATTGCTCGGTGACACCCTCCTGCAGAGGGGCGGAACGGGTCAAAGCCTCAGTCCTTAGGAAGTACAGGGCCGGGGAAAACAGCCGCAAGTGAGACAAAACTCGGGAGAGAGGTACTGCCTGGGGCCTGGTCACGGAGAGTGAAAAAGCAGGGAGTGGACGAGAGCTGAAGACAGAGGATGGGTGCGCGATTGCTGATCCGGGAGAACAGACTGGGTTCCTGGGTGGCTCCATTTTCACCGGTCCCGCACATGCGCATACGCACACGCACCTACGAGTGCCGCAACAATCCACCCCAGTAGGCTAGCAGCGCCATCTAGTGGAGAGCGGAGCCATTACACTGAGCCCCGCCCAACTGGGCCAACTTCACTCTTCAAGAACACAAGTCTCACCGCCGGCTTAGTTTATGACTCTAAAACACTACATAGACTGACTTCTAGAGGAAAATGAAATAATTTCAGTCCTACTTGAATCTGTTAGCAGGACCATCTATTCAATTTTCTTTCTTTTCTTTTTTCTTTTTCTCTTTTACACTTCTTTTTCTTGAATACAGAAAGAGAAAAAATTCATTTTATTTTCAATTTTTATTAAAAATGTTTTTCTTTGATTTTTATTACTATATTTTTTTGCTTTTATGTAAATTTTTTCAAATTCTGTTTTACTTCCATCATTTTATTTTAGTCTACTTCAGTGTCCTCACCTTTTCAAATTTTCAATTTTCTTTTTTTCCTTTTTCTTTCTTTTTCTTTTTTCTCTTTTTAGTTTCCTTTGTTTTTCTTGAATGCAGAAAGAGAAAAACTTCATTTTTACTTTCAATTTCTATTAAAATATTTTTCTTTAGTTTTTATTACTATATTTTTTGATTTTATGTAAATTTTTTCAAATTCTTTTTTACTTCCATCATTTTATTTTAGTCTACTACGGTGTATTCACCTTTTCAAATTTTCAAACTATTTCCTTTTTTTTTCTTTTTTTTTCTTTTTTCTCTTTTTTGTTTCTTTTCTTTTTTCTTGAATACAGTAAAAGAAAAAATTCATATTTATTTTTAATTTTTATTAATAATATTTTTCTTTAATTTTTTTCTACTATATTCTTTACTTTTGTGTATATTTTTTCAAATTCTATTTTACCCCCATCATCTCATTTTAATCTACTTCAGCATATTCATTTTTCAAATTCTCAAATGATTTCCTTTTTTTTCTCCCCCCCCCCCTTTTTTTTCTCTAATCTGTCAAGCCACTTTCAACACCCAGACCAAAACACACCTAGGATCTAGCATCATCTATTTGATTTGTGTGTGTGTGTGTGTGTGTGTGTGTGTGTGTGTTTAATTTTTAATTTTAACATTTTTTTAATTTTAATTTTTTTATTTCAATTTTTCTACTTCATGAATTCCTCTTCTCCCTTCAAAATGACAAAACGAAGGAATTAATCCCAAAAGAAAGAGCACAACGAAACGACAGCCAGGGATTTAACCAACACAGATACAAGCAAGATGTCTGAACCAGAATTTAGAATCACAATAATAAAAATACTAGCTGGAGTTGAAAATAGATTAGAATCCCTTTCTGCAGAGATAAAAGAAGTAAAAAATAGCCAGAATGAAATTTAAAATGCTATAACTGAGCTGCAATCACGGATGGATGCAGTGGCGGCAAAGATGGGTGAGACAGAACAGAGAATCAGAGATATAGAGGACATAGAGAATAACAAAGCGGAAAAAAAGAGAGAGATTAAGACAAAAGAGCACAATTTAAGAATTAGAGAAATCAGTGACTCATTAAAAAGGAACAACATCAGAATCATAGGGGTCCCAGAGGAGGAATAGAGAGCAATAGGGGTAGAAGGGTTATGTGAGCAAATCATAGCAGAAAACTTTCCTAACCTGGGGAAAGACACAGACATCAAAATCCAGAAAGCACAGAGGACCCCCATTAGATTCAACAAATACCAACCATCAACAAGGCATAGCATAGTCAAATTCACAAAATTCTCAGGCAAGGAGAGAATCATGAAAGCAGCAAGGGGAAAAAAGTCCTTTACCTACGAGGGAAGACAGATCAGGGTTGCAGCAGACCCATCCACAGAAACTTGGCAGGCCAGAAGGGAGTGGTGGGATATATTCAGTGTGCTGAATCAGAAAAATATGCAGCCAAGAATTCTTTACCCAGCAAGGCTGTCATTCAAAATAGAAGGAGAGAGAAAATGTTTTCCAGACAAAGAAAAATTAAAGGAGTTTGTGACCACTAAACCAGCCCTGCAAGAAATTTTAAGGGGGACTCTCTGAGGGGAGAAAAGATGGAAAAAAAAAATATATATATATATATGTACCAAAAGCAACAAAGATTAGAAAGGACCAGAGAACACCACCAGAAACTGCAACTCTACAAGCATCATAATGGCAATAAATTCGTATCTTTCAGTACTCAATCTAAACGTCAGTGGACTCAATGCTCCAATCAAAAGACATAGGGTAACAGAATGGATAAGAAAACAAGATCCATCTATATGCTGTTTACAAGAGACACGACCAAGTGGGATTATACCTGGGATGCAGGGCTGATTCAGTATCTGCAAAACAATTAATGTGATTCATCACATCAACAAAAGAAAGGACAAGAACCATATGATCCTCTCAATAGATGCAGAGAAAGCGTTTGACAAAATACAGCATCCTTTCTTGATAAAAACCCTCAAGGAAGTAGGGATAGAAGGAACATACCTCAAGATCATAAAAGCCATATACGAATGACCCAACGCTAATATCATCCTCAATGGGGCAAAACTGAGAGCTTTCCCCCAAGGTCAGGAACAAGACAGGGATGTCCACTCTTGCCACTGTTATTCAACATAGCATTGGAAGTCTTAGCCTCTGCAATCAGACAACACAAAGAAATAAAAGGCATCCAAATCAGCCAGGAGGAGGTCAAACTTTCACTCTTTGCAGATGACATGATACTCTATATGGAAAACCCAAAAGCTTCCACCAAAAAACTGCTAGAATTGATTCATGAATTCAGCAAAGTTGCAGGATATAAAATCAATGCAAAGAAATCAGTTGCATTCGTATACACCAACAATGAAGCAACAGAGAAATCAAGGAATCGATCCCATTCATAGTTGCACAAAAACCCATAAAAAACCTAGGAATAAATCTAACAAAAGAGATGAAAAAATCTACACACTGGAAACCATTGAAAGCTTATGAAAGAAATTGAAGAAGACACAAAAAAATGGAAAAAGATTCCATACTCCTGGATAGGAAGAACAAATATTGTTAAAATGTCGATACTACCCAAAGCAATCTACATATTCAATGCAATCCCTATCAAAGTAACACCAGCATTCTTCACAGAGCTAGGACAAATAATCCTAAAATTTGTATGGAACCAGAAAAGACCCCGAATAATCTTGAAAAAGAAAACCAAAGCAGGAGGCATCACAATCCCAGACTTCAAGCTATACTACAAAGCTGTAATCATCAAGACAGTATGGTCCTGGCACAAGAACAGACACTCAGATCAATGGAACAGAATAGAGAACCCAGAAATGGACCCACAAACGTATGGCCAACTCATCTTTGACAAAGCAGGAAAGAATATCCAATGGAATAAAGACAGTCTCTTCAGCAAGTGGTGCTGGGAAAACTGGACAGCGACATGCAGAAGAATGAACCTGGACCACTTTCTTACACCATACACAAAAATAAACTCAAAACGGATGAAAGTTCTCAATGTAAGACAGGAAGTGATCAAAATCCTTGAGGAGAAAGCAGGCAAAAACCTCTTTGACCTTGGCCGCAGCAACTTCTTACTCAACACGTCTCTGGAGGCAAGGAAAACAAAAGCAAAATGAACTACTGGGACCTCATCAAAATAAAAAGCTTCTGCACAGCGAAGGAAACAATCAGCAAAACTAAAAGGCAAGTGACAGAATGGGAGAAGATATTTGCAAATGACATATCAGATAAAGGGTTAGTATCCAAAATCTACAAAGAATGTATTAAACTCAACACCCAAAAAACAAATAATCCAGTGAAAAAATGGGCAAAAGACATGAATAGACACTTCTCCAAAGAAGACATCCAGACAGCCAACTGACACATGAAAAAACGCTCAACGTCACTCATCATCAGGGAAATACAAATCAAAACCACAATAAGATACCACCTCATACCTGTCAGGATGGCTAACATTAACAACTCAGGCAACAACAGATGTTGGCGAGGATGCGGAGAAAGAGAATCTCTTTTGCATTGTTGGGTGGGGATGCAAGCTGGTGTAGCCACTCTGGAAAACAGTACGGAGGTTCCTCAAAAAACTGAAAATAGAACTACCCAACAACCCAGCAATTGCACTACTAGGCATTTATCCACGGGATACAGGTGTGCTGTTTCGAAGGGACACATGCACCCCCATGTTTATAGCAGCACTATCGACAATAGTCAAAGTATGGAAAGAGCCCAAATGTCCATCAATGGATGAATAGATAAAGAAGATGTGGTATATATATATACAATGGAGTATTTCTTGGCAATCAAAAAGAATGAAATCTTGGCATTTGCAACTACCTGGATGGAACTGGAGGGTATTATGCTAAGTGAAAAGAGTCAGTCAGAGAAAGACAAAAATCATATGACTTCACTCATATGAGGACTTTAAGAGACAAAACAGATGAACATAAGGGAAGGGCGACAAAAATAATATAAAAACAGGGAGGGGGACAAAACATAAGAGACTCTTAAATATGGAGAACAAACAGAGGGTTACTGGAGGGGTTATGGGAGGGGGGATGGGCTAAGTGGGTAAGGGGCATTAAGGAATCTACTCCTGAAATCATTGTTGCACTGTATGCTAACTAATTTGGATGTAAATTTTAAAAAATTAAAATTAAAATTAAAAAAAGAAGATAATAGAGATAGCCACTAGGACAAAAAAAAAGAATTTGGGCAGGATAGAGCAGAAATGTATTTTTGCCACATTGTTAAGAGGTAAGAATTTGTCACAGGGATAGGAATAACCTCCATGTTTGACAAAGAAGCTGGTCAGAGATTAATAGGAAAGCCTATGAACAAGCTCAAAATGGTATTGGGGCCTGGGAAACAGCAAAATAAAAGTACATTCTTGAATTTAAAAAAAAATTTTTTTTCAGGGTTAAATTTGTAAATTCCCTTAATGGCCACGAGAGGGCATCAGCCGCCCAGAGCATTAACTACCGAATACCCAGAACTTCAGGCAAATGCTCCGCTTCTAGCTTGAAGATGTTTCTGCTTACATTGGCTAGTTTTTTTTTCTTTTTAAATTCCATTAAAATTTTCTAAAGGGTCATGATTGAACTCCTCCATACTTACCAAATTTAACAATGCCTTGCTAAATATTTAGTGAGTTATTGTTATTGTCATTCATACGCCACTGAAAAAATTAGCCAATCCTCCCTGTGGTATTCTCGCTGACAAATACAACCTTACTCCGGTTTTTCCATTTACTATCAGTCCAATCCAGGGCTATCACATCATTTTCAAAAGTGCTTCAGCCTTAAGTTGCTTAATTCAAGCATAGGTGAATGCGTCTTAATTGTAAACACATCACAACTTTTTTATTCTTATATTTTTTGTTAAATATGTATTACCATATAGACCCCCTAATAAAAAGTATTTTTGTGAAATATACACATTATATATAATTTTTAATTGAATTGAGGGAGATATCCTGGAAAAGGTATATTTCCATAGTTATCATCATCACAGAGGCAGAATTGTGGCGGATATTAGGTTTGTTATCACTCACAAACGTTCGAGTATGTTCGTGCCAAGAACGAGTGGATAACTTTCTCTACCGAGTAGTTCACAAATGCAGCTGAGGGGGGGTTGCATTGAATTTCCTTAAATTTCCGTGAATTCTATGCATCTTACAGGTAAATATATAAAAATTACTTTTATTTAAACAGGAAATAGGCTTTCTGATATTTATTTCCTAAGCCGTATTTATGAAAATTCAAAGACAAAGGAGTAGTGAAGGGCATTACGTCCTTATGCCACACGGTGGCGCTATTTCATCGATCTGAGAAATGTTTTAGCGACCTGTTCCAGACAACCACGCTGAAAACAAAACTATGTATATGAATCGCCTTCTCTGTATTACTCCAATTTGAGAGAATCCAGTATTTAGCATTTAGAATTCATTTTCATAGCCTATCTATGCAATAAAGCAGCACCAGGATGCCAATGCAAGAAGTATGTGGAAGCCATTGCTGAAATGTGGGTTGTCTGTGAAATTATGCACATAATGGTAATTAATGCTATTGACTTTCATAGTAATATTTCATCGCTCTCCCCGAATGTAGAAGGCATTTTCACTTTCATTATACATTTGTTCTCCACGTGATCCGGTGAAACAGGTAAGGGAGATTTTATCCCCCATTTTACGCCTAAGGAAGCTAGAATGTTAAGAAGTTAAGTAGCTGCTCTTAGCATCCAAAGACCGTAAAATCTTCTGCAGCGCTGAGGAGTTTTTGGGGTCCTAACACCTAACTGATGCCTAGGAGAGAGTTTAACGCCCGCAGGGACTTCACCTAAGCCACACGCACACTCTGACTCTGGAAGGCTCCCCACCCCACCCAGGAGGATACGGCTGTACCCTAAGGTCTCCATTCATTCCCCATTGGCCAGCGCAGACTGGCATCCAAAATGCTGATCGCGAAGAGAGCACAGCTTCCACAGCCACACAATCCCCAAGGAGACTGTCTTCCATCCCGGAAATATGAAATGATTTATTATCTGTACCCTCCCTGCAGCCATGGAGCTAAAACTTTAGTCCTGTATCTAGTCTCTCATGATAGGGCAACTGCAGCAAACAAAATACCGTCCTCTCATTCCTTATTCATAGAGAAGGCAATGTATAATATGATTACATGCGTGATGGATTGGATCCGACAGACAGTATAAAAGGCAAGCCGGAGAACATGAACTAGGGAATGGATTTTTCACTGATAGTCAACGTCTCCTGCAGTCAACAGTGAAGGGAGGTGGGGGTGAAGCAAATTCAGAGAGACGCACAAATAACTTTCACGATCAAACCCTAAAATAAATTCCTCCATCAGGCGAAGGCTCATTGTGTGTTCGCTCTACGCCCGGCACTTGGCCCTGTGCACTATAAACTTCATCTTCTTTGATTACCCTTGTTTTACAGACATGAAAAAAGAGGTTCCAAAGGGGCGCCTGAGCGACTCAATCGGTTGGGCGTCTGACTTTGGCTCAGGTCACTATCTCAAGGTTTGTGGGTTCGAGCCCCGTGTCGGGCTCTGTGCTGACAGCATGGCACTTGCTGCTGCCTCTCTCTCTGCCCTTCCCCTGCTTGCTCTCTCTCTCAAAATAAATAAATAAACTAAAATAAATAAGTAAATAAATAAAAGAAGCGACCTTCTCAATACACGTCTCTTCTCTGAGGAGAGTTCTCGCACAGAGAGTGGCTTCGATAAGATAGCCGATAATAAGCCAAAAGGGTAACATTGCCACAGGCACCGTATGGCTAGAGACAGCATCTAGACTTTACTGCTATCATTTTTTTGACATTTGGCTAACATGAATCAACCGATTCTATTAACCCCTGATGACCAGTCATGTATTATTTTGCCTCATCCAGCTCCTCCATTGCAGGGATTAAACATTCCTGAACAATTCTACTGCCGGTCATGGAAGTTTCCAGCAGCCTCTGTCTTCTTTGTCACACAGTAGCCCCCTCCAGTCATCTTGGGGGCCGTATCTATAGAGCCGTAAGTGCAGATGAGATCCGTGGATCTGAAGATGGGTAATTCGCCTGCCAGGCGGAACTTGTTGGCCCAGACTGAATTCACCATTTGTCCCATCGACCAATTCCTTCTTGCTCATACTGTCAGGTTCACATCTACCTCCACAGAGATCATCTTTCCTTTTAGGTAGTATCTATCACCAGACTATTGGGGCTCAGGCTCCTGTTACCTTGGGGTCTTGGGGTCAAACCGATTCAAGTGACAAGAAATAAAGAAGGTGAAGCGGGGCACCTGGGTGGCTCGGTTGGTTAAGCTTCCGACTAGTCTCAGGTCATGATCTTGCGGTGAGTTCGAGCCCCGCGTCGAGCCCTGCGTCCAGCCCCGCGTCCAGCCCCGTGTGGGGCTCTGTGCTGACAGCTCGGAGCCTGGAGCCTGCTTCGGATTCTGTGTCTCCCCCCCTCTCTCTGCCCCTCCCCTGCTCATGCTCTGCCTCTCAATAATAAACGTTAAAAAAAAATGTTTTTTAAAAGCTTTATAGGATTGCTAATCACACAATGTCACCTATTGAGTGAAAGCCATTCGAGTAGTCTCTAGTTCCCTGAAATTTCACTCGGCTTACCAAAGCTCTTGAGGCGACACGTACATGCATTTACAGGGCGGCCTGTCACATCCCGTTAACTAAAAGGTCCGGAGCTGGGTGAGAAGAAAAGACGGGCACCTGCAAAGTAGCACACTCTCCACTTGGGAGGAAAGACATTCCTGGGAAGTTTTTGAGGCCAACTCGGAAACAGCACCAACAAATCATCCATATTTTTTCCGCTGAATCATTTCTAGTTTTCACGTGGCAGCTCTCTTCTGGGCATTCATAAAACGCTTCTTGTCAGATGTTTCTAGTGACAGGATGCTCTTTCTATTCCAAATGGAAACAGCTTTGAATTCCCTCCTCAAAGAAGAGGCCTAGTCTGCTGGCAGGAAAGACCCAGGGGTCATGGGTGCCGGAATGTGCGGGAGTGGGGTTGCAGGAAGACGGGTGGGGCTCGGGGAGGAGTGGGGCGCCGCTCTCGGGGGGGGGGGGGGGGGGGCGTGGCGAAGCCGGAGGGTCACCATTCGGCTAAGCCAGAAGCTGCAGTTGTCCTATGAACCCCACCCACCTCCCCAGCAAGTCCCCCGCTTGACTTCGGTCTTAAAAAGCCATTTTATTAGAGCCTTTCTTCTGTGTGCTACGAAACAAAGTGCCCGCTAGGGGGCAGTATGCTGCAAGACATGAACTCCGCCCGTTAGGAGGTGAAATAACAAAGTAAAACCGTATTGTAAAGTGCGCTGAGTATGCTTTCCAAGCTCTGTTCACCATAGCCATACACTCCCCGAAATATCAAAAATTAACTGGATGAGGGGCGTGTGGGTGGCTCCGTCGGTTAAGCCACGGATTCTTAATTTGGCTCTGGTCATGATCCCAGGGTCTTGGCATCCAGCCCCTTCCTCCCTCAACCCTCCCCACCCCAGACCCCCCCCCAACGTCTGGCTCTGCGCGGTAGTATGCAGCCTGCTTGGGATTCTCTCTTCTCTCTCTCTCTCTCTGCTGTGCTCTCTCTCCCTCTCTCTCTCTCTCTCTCTCTCTCAAAATAAATAAGCACTTAAAAATGAAATGAAGCCTGGAGCCTGCTTAGGATTCTGTGTCTCCTCCTCTCTGCTGTGCTGAGCAACTCCATACATAAAGTACTGTATGCAAATCCCTTTTTTTTTTTTTTTAGGTTCTGAGACTTGGAAGAAATTTTAGGGATACTGGGGGAACAATTCAGGTGAGGAACCCTGGTCCAGAGCGACTGTGGCTTGTAGATGATTTACCACAAAACAAGGGTATAATCTAGTCCTGCGGCACTTAAGACCAGACACTCTTCTTGTCGCTAGGCGTCCCCTATGCACAGGGTGTCTTTGCCAGAAACAGACCCGTCAGGTTGATTGGACTATGTTAAGGCGGCTGCATCTCTCTTTCTTACGCCTGTCAGCACAGCGTCCTGTCCAAACAGGAGACCCGTTTACCCCAAGGCATTGGCCCTAAGACGTCTGAACTCAGGACGCCCTTCATGTCCCCAGCAAAGGTGTCACCAGCTGCCCCGTCACCACACTCAGACCCATGGTTCCTCGACCGACAGATGTGGATTCCCTATCCCTGCCCTTGCTGGTGTCCAGGCAGTGGTCTGGGGCACCAGCTCCGCCCGAAGGCACTTGGGTCTTTGGGGGACCTCGTGTCCACCACTTACCAGCTGTATGACCTGGGCTGGGGGTGGTAATGGCTCTACCTCCTGAGGCTGCTGGGAGGAGCAAAGGTGTTCATGTGCCTAAAGCCTGGTAGGTCCATAACAATATGAGGCATTTCCCCTTCTCCCACACTGTGTGATCCATGCTGTTTCTTCTCTAAAAGGACTCCACTCCGGTACATGTGCAACGTCTGTCATTGTCTCATGTTTTTTAATCTTCAAAAAACTACTTGTTTGGTAGGCCTCACTATGACATTCCTCATCTGTTTATTAGCACTTGTAACTCCCTTGCCTAGAGACACTGCAAGGTAGTGACTGCAAGATCTGGACCCAGACTGCCTGGGACTGAACACCTGCCTGCGTCTTTCTAGATACCGGATACCGAAGAACGCATTCAACCCCCCTGTGCCTCAGTTTTCCCATCTCTAAAATGGGCATGATAACGGTACTCATTTTTTGTGTGTGTGTCAGTTATTCCTTTTTTTTTTTATTTTTTTTTAGCGTTTATTTATTTTTGAGACAGAGAGAGACAGAGCATGAATAGGGGAGGGGCAGAGAGAGAGGGAGACACAGAATCTGAAACAGGCTCCAGGTTCTGAGCTGTCAGCATGGAGCCCGACGCGGGGCTCGAACTCACAGACTATGAGATCATGACCTGAGCCAAAGTCGGACGCTTAACCGACTGAGCCACCCAGGTGCCCCACGGTACTCATTTTTAAAAGATGAAGTTAATTAATACTGCTAAAGCCCCTGGCACACAGTAAGTATGAAGTAAATGGAAGCAGCAGTGATGAGGTTAATACTATTTTCCCCAAATGCGCTAGAGTAACAAATGAGGGGATGGCTGTGGCTAAACATAGAGTCCAGGAACTCCGAGGTCATCTGTCCCCTGTGGGCAGGCTTGATGAGAGAGCTCCCTTTGCATCTATGAACATTGAGAGTTCAGGAACTGCACATTTCGTCCAATTCTCTGAGTTTCCCAAGAAGAAAACTTGCTCACAAGGCACTCGGTGCTACATGCCACGGAGCACCAGGACCTGGGGCTGGACCCAGGGCTTGCCGCCTTTCCCCTCCATTCAGTGAGTTGAGTCGGTAACGGCTGTATTGATTGTATTGATTGTTATGAGCCTTCTCCACAACTTGCAATCCGGCTTCTCCACATCCTGAAACGGCCTTATGTTTCTTATCAACGTGGCCCCCTGAGTACGTCTCACGCCTCAAGACACACTAGATTGAAAGTACCTAGAAAACATTAGCTGGGGTTTTTTCCCCTTCTACCCGTGGGTTTTACCTTAAATAGAATACCATCGACATCACCGAAAGAAAAATTTAAAGGAAGCAAAATCAAACAGTGAACACAAACCAACGAGGACGTGACAGAATTTTTCTGGGAAAATCAGCGGTCGTTCAGGGATTACTGCAATAACACCTCGGGGTTCCCAAATGCGTTGTGTGCGTTGGATTGGAGCTGTTGGTTTATTTCTCGGTCTCTCCATTCTCTGAGATCTTCGGGGTGGGGGTGGGGGTGGTAATCATCATCTCTGTGCTCTTCGCACCAGGCACACCGCACAGCTCATATTTATTCCTGCCTTGGAGAGTGATGTTGACCCAGTCCAATGAGGGCAGCGTGTCCCAGAGCATGGCAGGTGGACGCCTGGTGTCCACTGGGAGTTTTTGGGTGGAAAGAGAGATGATTGTAGACAGCGCACGGCAAGGTGTTAAGCAAAACCTGCACTCCTATAATGAGAAAGTTATTCCCGCTTCAGTGATCCTGCAATCTTTCTGATGCCTTCGGAAATCAGAGAGGGTTCTCCATGTGGTGCGAATATGCCTTCAACACCTGTATCTCTCGCTGTCTCCCCCCTGCACCTCCAACATCTCTTGCGCAAGTGAATCAATGTAAGAATCAGAGTGTTCAGCAGACAAAAATACCCTCGTAGAATGTACCACGTTGTTCTCGTTACCTCTATTTATGACCATCTCTTCTTCACAGCAAGCGATAACACCAGCTTTCCATTTCTGTCCCACTGGCGGGGCGTTGTGCTAAGCAAATACCTTACGTGCCTCACGCCCACTTCCACGCCCCTTTGCAGCTAGGCGGGGCCGCGGGACAGCTCATCACCAGCAAAACGCGAGCAGAAACAACTGACCTCCCTTCTGGGCTCAGAACTCCTAAGCCAGTGTGCAGGCCTTCTGCCTCTCTCTCTCTCTCCTGCCTCCGTGACCCTGGATGCCACAGTCGGGGAGGAAAGACGTTCCCTCCGCCCTCCTTGGTTCAATAGCTGAGTCTACAAAGTAAACTGACAGCAGGCAGATGAACGGAAG
Organism: Acinonyx jubatus; assembly: GCF_027475565.1. Taxonomy (NCBI): domain Eukaryota; kingdom Metazoa; phylum Chordata; class Mammalia; order Carnivora; family Felidae; genus Acinonyx; species Acinonyx jubatus. The sequence continues at coordinate 47,958,996 of NC_069383.1, read as the reverse complement.
TAAAGGCATACACATGTGTTCATTTTAAATAGTACGTGCACGGGGCATCACAAGAAAAAACATGAATACCCCCGCCTCAATGAGAGCTCATGTGTCATCTTAAGAGGGGAAGCGGGGGACGGGCAACTCAGGGGAGAGTCAATGATTTTTAGGAAAGATGAATGGGCCTTTGGAAGAACTTATGGGAGACGTGATCGTTTGTGACCCAGTTTGCCTGGGTGTGGTGTTCGCATCCAGTCTCCTCTCCTGCGATTAGAATCGAGCTTTCCTGGCTCTCGGGAAGGAGGGTTAGGATAATTGAGTCCTTCTGGAACCTAGGTCGTTAGGCAAATAGAATTCAGAGTAAGCCTTGTCTCTCCCCGCATTTGCTGTTTTTCAAAGGTCTTCAACTCAAAATCAATATACCAAAGCGGCACATGGTGGGGTAGCATGTCCTGAATGTCTTCACCACGTCTTGAGGCGGTGGCATTACAAAATGGAGGGAGCCTGGATGTCAGGGCCATTGGCTAAGACTCCCCTTCAAGGAAAGCGGCCCTGCACAGTCGGCCGACTCACGTTGGATGTCACGCAAATGAAAAATAAACCTTTGCTGTGCGAAAGCCATTGAGATACCAGGGTTTATTATTTCAGCAAAGCCCATCCTCTCCTGGCTCACACAACAATTGAAAAAAGTTTTTAATCATAAAAGGAAGGCACTCAAAGAAAATGTCGACTACATAATGGTCGAGGGTGTAACAAAAATTGGAAAAGTGTTATTCAAATGCCACATTAGTGTTGTGTGGTCTTCGAGCTGATCTTCCAGAAGAGGAGAAAGCCAAGGCTTGGGGGCTCTCACTAGGTCCCCCTGAGAGACCAGGACCAGGCTGCGGTCAAGTGCAGCCTCGGGCTGCGAAACACAACTAAGGGAAGGAGTTTCAGGCATCACATCTGAGCCTCCCGAGTCCTTGGAAGCTGGCTGGATTCACCACCTTTAACAAGAGGAAGTAGCATAATTAGAATTAGGGGCTGAGAGATAAGACTTAACATTATCTGCTTTTTCAGGAATAGCGTTATGTGCTCTTCCTTTTCTTTTACGAAGCTTGGCTTCCCTAAGCTCTATGCGTAGTATGAATTGCAGGTGTGAGTCAGTACCATGTACTTCAAGGCCAAATTTACCCTTTCCAGCCCTCGTGGTCTGACTCGAAGCCCAAACCATCTGTTCATTCTCATTATACCAGCTATGGAAATGGATGCACGCATATTTTCATCTTGGGGAGGATTTACTGTATTGATCAAATACTATACTTCAAATACTATACTGTTTCGAAGTTGGAAACAAAGCCTATGGGGTTGATTGCTTCCAAATAAATTCCCTTCCCCAAAGAAGGGTCCGGGTGGGATTGATCTTAAGCCTCAGATAGGTCTGGGACCCAGTGACAACATAAAACACAAAACTAGTCCCACTCCAATACTAGTTTAGCTGTTTGTCTTTGAGCAAGTTGCTTTACCTCTCTGTCCCGTGTTTTCCACACCCCAAATGGAAATATTAATGGTTACCTCCACGAGGTAACTAACACTGTTGTGAAAGCAGACGCGGGACGTGGCAGTGCTGTGCAAATTGCATCAGTATCAGCTAATACATTGTGAGTTCTCACTACATAACAGACACTATACTGAGCCCTCGACACGCTTTAAGTAATTTAACCTTCAGAAGAGGCAAATGCTGCAACCATTATGTTATTCCCTTTCACAGACGAGAAGACCATGGCTTAGTTGGAAAGAGTGAGTAACTTCCCAGAAGTTACTACGGTCACTCCATTACTGAGTGCCGGGATCCGAACTCAAAGCCAGCTGTGTGTGGGCTCAGAACCCTCAGCCATCACACTTCCTCGACCCCAGAGAGGATACAGTGCTAGGGAACGCAAAGCGTAGATTGTCATTGGCCCCCTGATGTGATCCTTTGGACTGTCACCCAACCCCAGGTTTTTAATCTATGTCACAGAGGGTTAATGTGAATAATCGGAATAGGGCGGGAGTGGACAGGCGACAGCAAGCACTGCCAGAGAGCACCAGGCTGCTTAGCAACGAGAGAAAACAAGCTGTGCTCTAGAAGGAAGGGAAATGAGCTTCAGGGGTGGGTGGGAGGAAGGAGGGAAAGAGGGGGAGGAATTGGGTCCTGCCAAATCTGGGAGGGTGTGAGCGGCGACGGGGCGTTGGCCCTTGGAAGCGGCCAGAGAATCTTCTGGGGAGGACCTGCCCATGGTCAAGTTCTTTCTGGTGAGGCAAGAGAGGCTCTGCCAGGCGGTTCCCATCCTGGGGTCTCTTTAGCTCTCTCTCCCCAGCCCTGTGGATCCCATAGAGGTGATACCAGGATTTTTGAAAGTTTAAACTTAAATATTAATTCACTTAACTAATCCGAATACCTTCTCTTTATTGTTGCCTGGTCACTATGCTTATGAAATGGAAAGGCCAAGAAAATGAAAGGGTGTTTAGACTGCCGGTAGGTGGTGAACAGAGAGGCCAGCTTTAAAGGGCCTGGACAGTGTAAGCATGGCCTGGGGATGGGCCCCAGAGAGAATGCAGCTCTCCTAAGCCAGCATTTACTGAGACCCTAAGAGGAGAAAATTCTAGATTCTTAACAAAGTTCCAGTGAAGCTCCACTCATCCAGGAAAAGAAGTCTGGGCCGTTTCAGACTTCCATCTACAATTTCTGAGAAGGTAAAATGGATACACGCAGGCCTCTTCCTTCAGTGGGGTTTATTTCTGTTCTGTTATACACTTAGAGAGTACAGAGAAGCTCTACCCACCCCCTCCAAACACCTCTGTGAAAATTTTATCGCATTTTTAAGTAATTATTATTGTTAATTTGTTAGGGGTGGTTATGTTAAAAAAAGGGGGGGGCATTTTGAAGAACGATAAAACGATATGCCGTCTCTGGAATATGCTTCAAAATAATTCAACAAAGAATAATAAAGAAAAAGGAAATGTTGCAAGTCATTAATAATTGTTAAGCTGAGTGATGAATCTACGAGGCTTGTATTATTCCTACTAACGTACTGGTCCTGTTATTTTTATGTGTGTTTGAGATTTTTCATGAAAAAGAAAATGTGTTCATGGAACGGACTCCAAAAACCTTGCAAATGTGCCCAGGATGTTATTCCTTCGGTGTAAGTAACTTCAAAACATCTGTAAATTCCAGCCAACTCTTCATGCCCCAGATCTCTCTGTGCTTTAACACTTTGTGAAAATTAATCAATCGGATGACATTGCGATTCAATGTGAGGAATTAGGACGACGAATTAAGGAAGCGTTTGTTTTTGGAAGACAGCATACAGGCTGGGTACCAGGAAGCTGACACTTGTAGACGTGCGGAAACTACACGGTGGGTTTGGGGGAAGTTGGTGAGAAGGGCTTCTCGGCGGCATTCTCTGATGGAAATAACAAAGTGCCATGTATGGAAGACCAGGATATCTGGGCACTAGCCTGGTCCCTGCCACTAACTAGCCGTGTGTCTTTGGATAGCTCATTTACGTATACATTCCTCAAACATCGAAAGCACCAGGATAGGGGAAAAGACACAAGTGGCACTATCTGGTGTTGCTTAGTATTTCTTGGGGGGAGGCTGCGGACTATAGAAGCCCTGTTCAGCGCGGCTCAGTATCGAGTGTGCACCGCGGGAAGGTATTACGGAGTTGTAGAGGCTCCAGGAGGATGCAGACAGAGAGAGAAGAGCCGGGCACAGGTAGAAAGGGGAGGGAGGGACCACACGTGCAAATTTGGGGAGGTGTGCATCATACATCTGCGCGCAGGGGTTTTTTAAGGATGTGGCATGGAGAGAAGTAGGCTTGACTGTTGCACTTGACAGTTCATTCAACAAATAATGATCCAGCCCTTAGCACATACTGGGCAACATGTAAGGGACCGGGACACAGCCGGGAACAAGGTAGAGAAAGTCCCCACCTTGGCAGAAATCACATGGGTGTAGGGGAAGGAAAAAACAATAAAGAGGACAGCTGAAGACGGAGTATGGGAACAAGAGGTGTAGAGAACTGGGGGTTGGGAGAAGCCAAGTGAGAGGCCTGTTGGGGAGGGGAAGGGAGAGGAACCCCCTGCTCTGATTTCCACAGAGGGAAGAGCTCTGGGCTGTGCATGTTTGAGTGGGCCTCCTACTAACTGCGCTTGGTGCTTGATCGCGAGTCTTACCGCTGGGTGACACAGGACAAGCCCATGCCCAGGGCTGCCAGTGGTCACCTTGACACATGAAGCGTCATTCCTCATGCTTGTGGCTGGAGTCTCTTTCCATGTGTCCCAGCAGCGTGGCTTCACTCCACCGGGGAGGACAGACCTCACATCACCAGCTGGAGATCCTTCTTATTTTATTTTATTTTATTTTATTTTTCAACATTTATTCATTTTTGAGAGACAGAGAGAGACAGAGCGTGAGTAGGGGAGGGGCAGAGAGAGAAGGGGACACGGAATCCAAAGCAGGCTCCAGGCTCTGAGCGGGTCAGCACAGAGCCCGACGCGGGGCTCGAACCCACAGACCACGAGATCACGACCTGAGCCGAATGCTCAACCGACTGAGCCACCCAGGCGCCGCCCCACCCCACCCCACCCCCGCTTCTTATTTTAAAAGAAGCACCTGATCCTAAAAGACACATCGCAAAAAAATTTCACAGTGGAAGAGAGAGCCATCGTGTCCTTTAATTAGCCAAAGAGCCATGTTCTGTTTCCTGGTGCAGGTTGGTTGTACAGCATTTGTAGCTGTTCTGCTCCATTAGCCTAATTTGTTTTCAGATATAAATTAAAGCTGCTGTCCCAAACCCACCGCGCTGCCTTTTCACAGAAACACCCCATTCTGTGTTTAATGAGTTAGCAGGCTTTGGAGACGCGGAGGATATTTCTTTGATTTAATAGTCGAGCTAAAAAGGAAGAACTGCCCACTGGAGCACAAAAATAATTAAGCAGTGTTATACAGAGTGTCACATGCAAAAGCCACAGGCCTGGGGCAGGTCAAGTGTTTAACTGCTTCTTGATGCGGCATTTGCCATTGCACACTCTGCATCAGAGAGCACTGGGCCACTGGGTACGTCCAACCAGGATCCCACTGCCCCGGGTCATATCTAGGAGTGCTAAAATATCAGGAATCACCCTGAGGTGCCAATAGCCACCTGGGCTGGTGCATGTGGGAGACTAAACCCCCTCCGTTGCTGTTATTGCCAAGGATGGCAGAAAGTCCCCTTCTCCTGACACGTCTTTCTACTTGTCTGTCTGGCTGCCACAATCACCACCATTTTCTGATGGTGGTGATTGTTGAGTTAGGACAATGCCTCTTGACTAGGGATCAGCTGGACTGACTACATAATTTGTGGGACCCAGTACAAAATGAAAATGTGGAGCCCCTGGTCCAAAAAGTAGGGGAAAAGTGCAGTTATGGAACTGAAGTATAAAGTTTTTTTTTCCCCGTCTTCCCCAGTCTCTCCCTCAACGAGTCACGGTATTTTTTATTTGCTCTGTAATGCCTTGCCAAGCAAAGGAAACAAAATTTTTAATTGTTAGTGTGAATTTTGCAATGCCAGTTCTAAAGGCAAATAGAAGCGTATTTAACTCAGGGCACCTGGGTGGCTCAGTCGGCCAAGCCTCTGACTCCTGATTTCAGCTCAGGGCTTGATCTCATGGTTCGTGCTGACAGTGCAGAGCCTGCTTGGGATTCCCTGTCTCCCTCTCTCTCTGTCCCTCCCCTTGCATCTCTCTCTCTCTCTCTGTCTGTCTCTCAAAAACAAATAAATAAGCATTAGAAAAAAAAGAACTCTAGAATATAAAATAAAAACGAAGTGTATTTAACTCATCTATGAAATCACCGAAGTTACATAATTTGCATTTCATAGCCTGTGCATGCATATGTATTTTGTTCTTACCAGAAGAGTGTAAATCCTGTGGGAAATAAACTCAGTTTGCTGCTTCTTTTTTTTTTTTTTATTGGTTTAAGAAAAAGCTCCAAATCAATACAGCTTTTATTGCATCTTTAAAATATCACAAATAAGTCTGAAAACTCATCTGGCATCTTGTTATTTCTGTAGCTGGACAACTTAGATCTTATCCATCAGTCTGCTGAACTGTTCCTTTTTCAGAAACATACAAACCATCCCCAAATTTTCCTTGTTTTTTACTGTTGTGGCTTGCTGAATCAAAGCAGCTGAGTTTGCTACAGTTTCAATGTCATTTCCTTCAAGAATTAACTCATCTGTCTGGGCTTGAGATGCTGAACAAACAACACCTGGCCTCAGCCAGGTCTCTGGATGTATTTTTTTAATGTTTATTTTATTTTATTTTTTTTTAATTTTTTTTTCAACATTTATTTATTTTTTTGGGACAGAGAGAGACAGAGCATGAACGGGGGAGGGGCAGAGAGAGAGGGAGACACAGAATCGGAAACAGGCTCCAGGCTCTGAGCCATCAGCCCAGAGCCTGACGCGGGGCTCGAACTCACGGACCGCGAGATCGTGACCTGGCTGAAGTCGGACGCTTAACCGACTGCGGCACCCAGGCGCCCCTAATGTTTATTTTTGAGGGAGAAAAAGAGAGCACTGCAAGCGTGAGTGGGGGAGGGGCAGAGAGAGAGAGCCAGGACAGAGGATCCCAAGCAGGCTTTGTGCTGACAGCAGAGAGCCCCACGAGAGGCTCAGACTCACAAACCCTGAGATCATGACCTGAGCCAAAGTCTGATGCTTAACAAACTGAGGCACCCAGACGCCCCGATTTTTACCCAAGAAATTCTGGATTTCAACAAGAGAACCATTCTCCTGAGTAATGACATTAACAGGGAGACGAGCATACACAGACCTCATCTGGTAAAGGAAGCCCAATGTAGAGTCCTTGACCATGGCCTGTAGGTGACCACAGATAGTGAGAACAGTAGACAGTTCTTTTCCATTTCCACCATTTGTCAACTCAGAGCCTCTTCTTTTTCTTTCCGAGGAGACTGACTTCTACTGAGGAACCCTCCACAGGGTTCTTCCGGGGCCCTTCACAGTAATCGTGGGTCCCTTCAGAGTGCTGTTGACATTTTGTGGAAGGTCAACAGTCTGATTGCTGAGAAGGGACTTCATTCCTGCAATAGATACAGCAAAGAGCTAAACTCAACTTGCTTCTTAATCACGCACCTTCTACCAACGCTGTGTGCCTTCAGCTCACTGAGGAATAGGAAAAAAAAAGGGACTCGGGGCTGGCCTGTCTTTCCTTTCCTTCCGTGTCCAAGACAAGTGATTCCTAACACAGTCAACAGTAATTTGTCAGTGTTAGTTTCTTAGTTTTGACAAATGGACCATGGTTGTGTAACATCTTCACATTAGGTGGAAATAGATGGGAGAAAGTATACGGGCTCTCTCTTTATCATCTTTACGACTTCCAGGCATATCTAAAGTTATTCCAAAATAAAAAGCTTATTAAAAAGAGAAGACATTTTTCGACACACCTTGCCAAGAATTACTAGGTTAAAAAGAAATTAAGGCATTTTAGCAGTGTTTACCTAACTTGCTAGGTCAGATTCACCTAGGGTGAATTCCTGTCCCCATTTCTAGGAGACTCTGGCTTATTAGATCTGCAGCGGGATTGGACCCAGGAGTGGAGATTTTTTTTTTTCTTTTTTAATTGTTTTTTTAAATGTTTATTTATTTTTGAAGGAGAGAGACAGAGACAGAGTGTGAGTGAGGGAGGGGTAAAGGGAGAGGGAGACACAGAATCCAAAGCAGGCCCCAGGCTCTGAGTTGTCAGCACAGAGCCCGACTCGGGGCTCGAACCCATGAACCACGAGATCACGACCTGAGCCAAAGTCAGATGCTCAACTGACTGAGCCACCAGGCACTCCTTAAAAAAAAAAAAAAAAAAAATTAATGTTTATTTTTTGAAGGAGAGAGACAGAGAGTGAGAGGGGGAGGGGCAGAAAGCGAGAGAGTGGAGTTTCAACAAGCACTCACACTGAGGAGTCTTACCAGACAAATTTGGGAAATATTGCATTAGAGTGCAATGGAATAAAGATGGGTTTAAGGGTAAGGTAAATTCAAGACCACATTCCAGCTATGTGACCTTTTTTTTTTTTTTTTTACCAGATTTTTCACTTAAAAGCTTTTCTACTTACCGGTTGTGTGGCCTTTGAGGCACCCACTCAAACTTCTTAGACAATTCATAGTGATGTGGTCATACTATAGAACTACTGTGACATTTAAATAAGGTACCTGTAAAACCCCCACACAGAGCTTGGCATGCCTAGGTTTGTGTTATATTGGCCCAAACACCTTATATTCTGATTTTTTTTTTCATCCAAAGAACATAAGAGGTTAATAAACTGTGACCATAGTTCTTAACATAGTTACCAAGACCCATGACCTCTTTGCAGAATATTACTAACACCTAGGGAATAGGAAATATGATCTCCTGTTTAAGTCTCCCTTGATTTAGAGATTGTGTTTGCTCATTCATTTTCCAGTAGATAATGGAGAGATATTTGCCCTTCATTGTGCCAAACGAGAGGCGTCAGACTGGATGTTTCCACAGGCTTCTGCCCGAGGGAAGGTCCCTTGATTGCTCACACAGAGGCCCCAGGCGTAGCTGGCATGAGAGTAAAACCTGTGTGTCCCCCCCTTCCAACCCGGCCATCCCAGCGCAGGCCCCAGAACAGCTGGGGCATTGGATCAAGTCCCTCCTTTGGCAGAGGACAGGAAGCAGTGTGGGGAAAATATGAACACCGCTTAGGGTTGTATTTCACGGGAAATAAAGGGACAGCAAAATCCTTTGGCTGCTTTTTTGTCTCTTGATGTCCTGAAACTTCCGTCTCTTTGTGATGGAAAGAATCACCCTTGATTTTGACAAGTCCTCAGATAGTGTGCCACAGATTGCTAGTTCTCTTGCCTCTGATCAAATAATATATTAAAATTTTATACTCTGTGGGTATATTGGAAAAAAAAAATGTCAAGGCCCTGAGAGGAACATGTAACAGGCATTGGCCACGAGGCTAATTAGATTGAGAGATAATGAAGGGTTGAGGCTTAAGAGGCAGCGTTAGGTACAAGGTCTTACAGAGAGAACATGGTCAGGAAGGAGTTGGGGGGAGGCCATAGGGAGGGTCATCCTTTATCAAAGGACTGCATGACTATGGCCTGCTTCTCTTAACATCTCTGATTCGTGGCAAAACTTACTCCACCCCCTCGCTTTCTTGCTTTCTGTACACATGGCTGAAAATGAAGGCCCCAAACTCCAGGGCTCTAGCCTTTCCAAGTTCCCACACGTTCCAGGTCCTAGAGCAAGATTCTGTTGTGTCCAGCTTGGGTCCTGACTCAGCCGGCCTCATGGAGTCATGTAAAGTAAGCATGACCGACGTCCACGGGCCTTCCGTGGTGGTGGGGAGGGAGGAACAGTTCTCCAACCAAGGGGCTTGGTCTCAGAGCTGCCCCCAAAGGTATTTTCTACAGGTGGAAAATGACCTGCTGCTAATTCGGAGTACTTTTTTAGCACCTTGGTTATCTTCTTCCTATCTCGTCTGCTCATCATTTCAACAATTCTGCATTATACACTTGAAGGTTGGAATCTGGATGAGAAAGGAAACAAAGCGAGGCAAGATAGCAATTTTAGCTCTAAGATTATCTGCAGAATAGAGTCTGCAGACACATCCAGACTGCCGCGAATGTTCTTTCTCCATCCGTGTGCTTGACCTTCACGTTGGAGAAGAGACACACAAGTCCTGTTTGTGGCATGGAGGAGCGCAAAGGCACCTCTTCCCCCTCAAGAGTGGCCTTGTAGCACACAACTCACAGACGGAAGGCACAAACGGGAGAGGCTATAAACTGTGCGCAAAGGAAGGAAGGCAGGGTGGAAAGGTTAGACATGAAAAAGGATCTGAGAGCAGGAAAGCTGGTTCAAATTAATGAGACAATGCGAGCCTTGACATACTTGATGGATGTCAGTGGTTAAGTGCTAGCTGGACCTTCTGAGATTACAACCTCCATTCAAACCTCAGCCCTGGATGGCAACCTGAAACCCAAGGCCATGGGCGGCTGCGAGCATCTGCGGGCCCAGCATGGATTAGTGCCGCGGCCTTGGGGGACCCTGGCAGGCAGCTACTTCCTCCCCTTGTACCAGTTACCCTGAAGCCAGGTGGGCTCTGGGGGGGCGACAACAATACCAAGTAATTAAGATAGAATGTCCTTGGCTGTGTCTAAGGCACGTTCTTTTATGACAAGAACAAAGGGTTCGTTGATGAACTAATTTTTGGTGGGGAAACTGCAGCATCTATTATTAAATGAATGCTTGCGATTTTTGTTTGTTTGTTTTTCAATAGCCCCATTATAATTTCAGTTCAGATACTCCAAAGCTCATGTTCCCTAATTTATTATCGCTTGCTGCGGTCCTCTGGGATACAGTAATTGAATTTTACTGGCGTCATTACCATATCCACAAACAAGCGAGCGTTCTGAGCTAAATCAGTCAAAGCCTGTTCGCGGGCCCACAGGAGATGTGCCCAGAGCGGAAGTCGATCTCAGCCTGGAACGGCGGGCGTGTGTCCCTGGCCCAGGGAGCTTGGCCACTGCTTCGTGCAAACCAGGCTTCATGCAGTCAGTTCCAAGGGAGCAGTAGAAGCACAGGGGTACTTAAAGAAGAGAAAACAAAAATGTGAGGCTCCAAAGAGATTGCCCCCCCCCCCCCAAATAACCCGATTGTAATCGCACTGCAGTCAAAAATAGACAGGCTTCTGAGGGATGGGACCTACATACTTGGTTGAGAACCAGGAAATTCCACAAGGAGATGTTAAAATTCCATCTTTAAAAAAAACCAAACAAACAACAACAACAAAAAAAACCCAGATGGACAGTCTACATCCTCGTCTTCTTACGTCCAAAACAGGAAAATAAAATCATAATTTTAGACGCATGTTAGGGCTACACGGATGCACAGAGATCCTCTGAATCCAGTCTCCCCATTTTACACCAGAGGCTCAAAGGAGTAAAATGAATTCTTACGTCCATGTGATATTTAGTATCTTTAAAAAAATTCACATTCTCCAAAGATGTACCCTCAAATACTTAGGGAAGCAGCAAGGCAGAGTGAAAAGAATACAGAGGGCATACACATGGGGTCATGCAGGATTCCTGTGAGCCCCCGGGGAAAAGTCACTGAACTCTGAGCCTTGACTGCTGCACCTAGAAAATGGGAATAATAATATGGGCTTCTGTGAGGACTGAGATAACATATACCAGTATCTAACAAGGCACTTGGCACCCAGTCTTAACTGAATTTCATCCTACCTTGGCATTTGTCAAGGAAATAGATAACGTGCTTTGACCTATTGCAGACAATTAGGCAGCTAAGTGGCTGAAATGGTGGGATGCTTCTGCAGCAGCTGCTCCTTCTCTGATAGTTCCCACCATATTTGAGAAAATACAAAAGGAGAAAGGCCCCTCCGGTAAGCCCACCTGTATTTCTGAAGGCATTAGGCCAAGGACTTTGGGTAGTTTTTTCTGGGCAGCTAAATTTCCCATACCACCGGGAGTTTGCAAAAGCTTTGGGGACTTAGGTCCTCTTTGACCCATAGATCAGATTTCAACTCAGATACTGCCAGTGTCCTCAAAAAGATGACTGTCCCCACACACGATGAAGAAATCCTACCACCTTGCCCCCCAGGCTTCACTTTCCCATGCCTTGATTCTTTGCTAGAAAAAAATGAGCTGTTCTACCATTTCTTCTCTTGGTTTCATGTCCTTTCCTGTTTCCTTGAATTAATAAGAAGATTCCCCCAACTGAATCAACTGGATTCTGAATTCCATTATGGGCTGAACTGTGTTGTCTCCCCATTGTACAAACTCAGATGTCGAAGTCGTAAATCCCAGTACCTCGGAATGTGGCATTATTTGGAAATAAGGCCATTGCAGATGGAATTATTGTTACATGGGGTCATCACAAAGTGGGTCCCTGCTCCAGGATAACTGGTGTCCTCACACAAGGGGGAAATCTGGACACACATGGGTGCACAGGGAGAGCACCGCAAAAAGATGAAGGCAGAGTTGGGGCCGATGGGTCTATAAACCAAGGAATGTCAAAGATGGCCAGAAAACCACAAGAAGCTAGGAGAGAGGCATGGAGCCTGCTGACACCTTGACCTTGGACTTCTAGCCGCCAGAACTGTGAGACCTACATTTCTGCTTGAGCCAATTCCTGCTACTCTGCCCCAGCAGCCTGAGCAAACTAAATGGCAACCACTTCTTTCTGGAAACAAAGCCTCTCTCATCTTCTTAACCTTGTCCCAGGATTGCTGTGGACAGAGCCGTTGGCCCCTCCCTCTTGCACCGCCCTCCCCACAACAGCTTCCACGGGGGCTCTGCTTCACAATCATCTAAGCAGGCTTGATGCTCTCTGTGAACTCAGGTCCCAAAATTTGCCTGGAAACTCCAGTCCAGAGAGCAGTTAGCACCATGCTGGGGTGGGGGGTTGGGCAGAAGACAGCAGAAGCATCATCCAAGGTCACATCCCTCACCTCTGGCCTCCCCTAATCTGACAGCAATCATAGCCTGGGAGATGATAAGACAGATTGTCTTTGTTTTTCAGCCTTATTCAGCTCCCTTATAAGGAAAAACTATGCCCCTTGAAGTCTTGCAGATCAGGGTGCTGTTACAAATCTGAGCTCACAGATGAGAGACTGAGGTCATCTTCCCTTCTCAGTATAAATAGAACGAAGTTAAAAGTGGAAAGAAAATGTAAGAAATGAAACATTCTTGCTCTCTCTCTCTCTTTCTCTGTCTCTGTCTCTCTGTCTCTCTCTCTCTCCCTCTCTCATACACACACACACACACACACACACACACACACCACCTATAAACACAAATTCTTTTCCACTGGATTGGGCCTCCTTTTATGGATGGATATTCACAAGAATAGATGTATTGGTTTCTGTCCCCTGGGGTAATGATGATAAATACGCCAAGGTCAGTGGCTTCATCAGCCATTGAGACTGCCTACTCTGGCAATGGCAGATAATCATTTACCTGGTGGGTCTAGTTGCCTATACTTCAATTCATGCCTCACAGTGTCACTGAAATGTTTCTTATCTCTCCAAAACACTTGTCTTATTGTGTCTTTCTGGTACAGAAAGAAATTCATAAATTATTGCTGTGCCTGGGGTTTAAAAAAAAAAATCTTGGTCACGGCTCTGTGGGGGAAGAAGTTACTAAAGAATGGAGATGAGGTGGAAAATAAAGTTACCAGCGTGTATACAACAATATTCTGTTCCATGTCCTAGAAAGTAAAAACTCAAGTTTTGGTAGATCCAAAAGATCTGTGATGAAAAATTCTTCCTATTGTAATGCTCTTCCTAATAGTACTAATGCTTAATTAAAAAAAAAAAAATCTATGGGGCGCCTGGGTGGCTCAGTCGGTTAAGTGTCCGACTTCGGCTCAGGTCATGATCTCAGAATTCGTGGGTTCGAGCCTGGCGTCGGGCTCTGTGCTGACAGCTTAGAGTCTGGAGCCTCCTTTGGATTCTGCCCCCCCCCCCCCCGTCTCTCTCTCTCTCTCTCTCTCTCTCTCTCTCAAAATAAACAAACGTTTAAAAAAAAGTTTAAAAAAATCTACTAGCATTTATTGAGAACCTACTATGTGAAATGCCCTATGCTAGGTGATAGGACTACCGTCATAAATGATACATAATTCTAGATTTATTCTCAGCAACATGAAATCTATAAAGAGTACCTGAGGGGAAAAATACGTTTACTTTCCCAAACGTTCACTTTTTGAGAAGCGTATTCCTAGAACAGAGATAGAAAAAGTGGAGTCATGTCATACCTCCTTCTTACATCAGTTTCCCACTGTTGTTCTGTAAATGGATATTGGAGTGGAATTATATTAAATGAATTGCCCCAATACACAGGTTCATATCGCTTATGTGAACAGAGTCTAGCGTGCGTGTCTGGGTGGGAAAAGGTTGAACAGCTGTCTTGCAGCATTCACCAATAAGCAGGTAGCCAGGGACTCAACCGTAAGCTAGCCGGTCCCTGTGGAAACACAAGGAGAAATACCAGCGGAGATTCTTGTCCTAAGGGAGCTTGTAAACCATTGGAAAGGACTGACCCCGGAGCACACCACAGTGACCCAAGACAGAGTGAAGCGTTTGTGTCTGTGGGACGGACTGCCAGTGGCTCATCAAATATTTAAAGATGAATGGATATTGCATATTGATGTATGCCCCCAACACAGGTTGAGAAAAACAGGCCAAAAAAAAAGGCCAAACTACTTCGAGATGATTTTTAAAGTGTGGTATCGGGGGAAAAAAAGAGAAATATTCACAAGCACAAGCCCCTGATGTTTTTACCAGTCGTCATGTGTGTGCACACGAGGCCGGCGGGGGGGGCGGGGCCAGGATGGTCAGCAAGGGCTCTGGAGCCGGCACCCACTCTAACACCTCCCCATTGGGGAATCTGGGTCAAAGATCACAGCTTCTCTGTGCCTCAGTTTCCTTGGCTCTAATGGGGGGATAGTAACAGGACCTACTTCAGAGGGTTATTATGAGGACTGAAGACTTCGTGTGAGGAGTGCTCCTAAAGTAGTGCCTGACACAAAATACGTGCTTGTAAGAATCTGTTAAATTAACTAAATTAAACACCCTGTGTCCCCAAATACTCAATACTTGGGTCTTACATACTCATTTCATGTCATGCCACTTTAAGTCTTTACATAAATTAAATTATATATATATAAAAATATAGTCTCCAATACAGCATCTCCCTCCTCTAAGTTGTTTCATGTTGCCAGTTAATAATACCTTTGATGTAGGCAATATGAACATTAAGTATTTTTATCTTCTCGGTGGCCATGAGCTATTTTTTGTCTCCAAAATTGTGAGACCTGGTGATTATTATACAGTTTTGGGTTTGCACAGTCTTTCCCAGGAGCAAGGCATCGTTCTACAAAACACAAATCCTACTGTAGATAATTCCCTGTGCTCCTCTTCCACCAGTTTGGTTGCAGATTGAGCATTTGTTTCCAGTTCAACATGAACAATAGAAGGTCATCGCCTTTTACAAGAGAGAGTTCCTTTCTAAGCAAATGCAGTGTAGAGAAAGCTGTCTAATTGAGAATTCATGATACCATGATTGGTGATGTTCTCACGCTGACGCTAAGAGCCCCAATCACAGGACTTTAAAAAGTGTACGTTTCTGGGGAGCTTGGGTGGCTCCGTGGGTTAGGCGTCCGACTTTGGCTCAGGTCATGATCTCACGGTTGGTGAGTTTGAGCGCCTAGTCAGGCTCTGTGCTGACAGCTCAGAGCCTGGGGCCTGCTTTGGATTCTGTGTCTCCCTCTCTCTCTGCCCCTCCCTGCTTGCGCTCTGTTCCTCTCTCTCTCTTGAAAAATAAATAAACATTAAAAAAAAAAAGTACACAGTTCTGTAACCTGCTTCACTTGAACTCTTTCAGATGTCACCTAAATGTAATCTATTCACAAAGCTGTTCATTACAGATGAAGTCTCTCATTAATTTTATTTGGATAGGGGTCGCTGTGTTTTACACCATGTTGAAGAGAAAAGAGTTAAGTAAAAAGCGAATGGGTGCTCATTTGCACATGCATTAGCATAAACTATTACACAAATTTAACTTGAGAACATCTGTCTATGTGTGCAAAAGCTCCAAAAACAAGTCTGTTGAATCAAGAGAACTTCTTACTTACTATGCATAATAAATGCTTCTGAAAAGAAATAATTTTAAACATTAAGGTTAAACATACTATTTGGCACATCAATGTATGACCTACAAACCTTACAAGACAAAGAGGCACACAAAAGAAACAACCTATTGTTTAAAGATAAAGCAATCAATAAAACTAGACTCAGAGATGATGAAGATGTAACTATTAGAAAGGGATTTTAATTCAATGAATGATAATATATTAAAAGATCTAGTGGAAAGCTACACATCATGCATGAACAGATATAGAATATCAACAGAGAGTTATACATGTTTTTAAAAAGAAATGGAAGAAATGCTAGGGAAAAAAAACCATATTAGAGACGAGAAATTCTTTAAAGGGATAATTAGCAGATGGAACCAGTTGGGAAAATGTCAGTAAATATAAAGATAGGTCAATATAAGTCATCTAAGCTGAATTACAAAGATTTTTAAAGTGTCAAAGAAAAACAGAGGGAGGCACAGCATCCAAAGCAGGCTCCAGGCTCTGAGCTGTCAGCACAGAGCCCAACGCCAGGCTCGAACTCACCAACCAGGAGATCATAACCTGAGCTGAAGTCGGATACTTAACTGCCTGAGCCACCCAGGTGGCCCATGGGACAGTTGATATATTTTAAATATGGATTGTGGATTGGAAAATAGCATTTTGTTGGTGCTAAAATTTTTCCTTGATAATTGCACTAGGTTTATTTAAGAGAATGTCCTTGTTCTTAGGAGGTATAAGTGAAATATTTAGGGGCAAAGAAACATGATGGCTGCAGTTTACTCTCAAATAGTTGAGAGAGACAAAAATAGAGCAAATGGGGCAAAATATTAACAATTAGTAAAGCTGGTTAAAGGGTACACAGAAATCTTTTGAAAGAGTCTGGCAACCTTTTTTAAGTTGAAAATTAGAAGTTATTTAAGACATATTTTTTAGTTATCCCACTTTGGGTTTCTTTTTTTTTCCATCATGACAAATGTACTCTTTAATCTCCACCCCCTATTTCAACCATCCCCCCTGCTCTCTTTCCTCCTTTTTCCCCCTTTGCTCAGTTTCATTTCTTAAATTCCACATGTGAATCAAATCATATGGTATTTGTCTTTCTCTGACTTACTTCACTTAGCATTATACCCTCTAGTTTCATCCATGTTGTTGCAAATGGCAAGATTTCATTCATCTTTTTGGCTGAGTAATAGTCCGTTGAATGTATAAACCACAGCTTCTTTATCCATTCGTCTGTGATGGACACTTGGGCTGCTTCCATGATTTCGCTTTTGTAGATAATGTTGCAATAAACATGGGTGTGCATGCCTCGCTTTGAATTAGTGTTTTCGTATTTTGGGGGTAAATACCCAGTAGTGTGATTACTGGATTGTAGGGTAGTTCTATTTTTAACTTTTTGAGGAAACTGCATACCGTTTTCCACACTGGCTGCACCACTTTGCATTTCTAAGAACAATGCAAGAGGGTTTCTTTTTCTCCACATCCTCACCAACACTAGTTTCTTGTGTTTTAAATTTTAACCGTCTGACAGTTGTGAAGTGACACCTCATTGTAGTTTTGCTTTGCGTATCACTCTGATGATAGGTGATGTTGAGCATCTTTTCAAGTATCTGTTGGCCTTACATAAAATTGTAAGTTT
Organism: Acinonyx jubatus; assembly: GCF_027475565.1. Taxonomy (NCBI): domain Eukaryota; kingdom Metazoa; phylum Chordata; class Mammalia; order Carnivora; family Felidae; genus Acinonyx; species Acinonyx jubatus. Next base: position 47,941,670 of record NC_069383.1, on the reverse strand, counting down.
TGGTTATAGAACCAAGTAAGAGAGAAGGTAATAATGAGCGACACAACACGATACAAGGAGAAATACCTGAGTAGAATTGAGCATAAGGCAAAAACAAAAAAGCTATGTTTGTGTGTGTATTCAGCAGTCGAAATAAAAATAGGAAGATAATATGACTCAATGAGGCATGTGAAGGCAGTAAGAGTACATAAATAAGAACTTCCAAGAACTAAACCATATTCTCAGGGCAAGCCATGTTTTTCTTTAGCACACGGAAGAATGCCGTAGAGTCTAAGTGTACCAGAGAGTCTTTCACAGTAAAAGAAGGGAAGAGAGGCTGACGTCTCCTGAAGTGAGCCCAGAGCAGATGGGGATCAGGGGTTATACTCAGTCCAGGGAGATACTGAGTTTACAGATAGACTTAGCCATTTCTTCGTTGTGGAGCCCTTCCTGAGAAAGCAGGAGTAGTAAGTGGGCAGAGGTAAGACACCCACATAGGTTTATTTTTAATATATGGTATGTTCTCCCAAGGAAGAAATAGAAACTGTACCTATGTAGCATGGGAGCGAACACCACTCTGAATAGCCAGAAAATCTCAAACTAAAATTGTTAAAAACAAAACAAAACAAAACAAACTTCGGCACACCTTCACCTTTAACCAGGCAAAGCCACGGTAGCCAACAATACAAATGGAATGTTAGGTGTGGTCACCAACTGAAAGGACCAAACGTTGCCCCAGGGATAAAGTGGGTAATTTATGGCACTGAGAAAGGGGGTGGGGTCCCAGGAGGCGGATCTGGGCAGATAAAGAGCACGGTTGATCTCTATTATTTGCAGATTGTTATTTGTGAAAGCTCCTACTCGCCAACGTTAATTTGTGAGCCCAGAATCAATACTCTGCAGTATGTTCCTGGCCATTTGGGGAGACAGGCAGCGCCATGGAAAATTTGAGTTACCCAGGCATTCCCCCTGCTGAGGCTGAATGAGGCAATGTTTCACCTGCTTGTTTCAGCTTTCCCACTGTAAACAAGTGTGCTTTTCACAGTCTGTTTAGTGCCACATTTCTCACACTTTCTTACTTTGTGTGTGTGTGTGATTTTGCTGTTTAAAAGAGCCCCCAAACATAGCGCTGAAATGCTGTCTAGAGTTCCTCAGTGAAGGACGGCAGTGATGTGTCTAAGAAAGCATGTGTGTTAGGTAAACTTCATTCAGGCATGAGTTACAGGGCTGTTGGCCGTGAATTCAATGTTCACGAATCAACCATATATATTAAATAAGGTGTCTTTATATGTTTAAAGTGTATTTATTTGAGTGAGAGAGCATCTGAGAGCAGGAGCAGGGTAGGGGCAGAGAAGACAGGGAGGTCGAATCCCAAGCAGGTTCCTCCGTGATGTCAGCACAGAGCCTGATGTGGGGCTCGATCCCACAAATGGGGGGATCATGACCTGAGCAAAAACCAAGAGTCGGACGCTTAACCGACAGAGCCACCCAGGCGTTTTTAAACTGAAATGAGCCTCAAATAAGGTTCTGTATTGAGAAGTTGAGGAAAACGTGACCAGATGCTTACAGGAACCCAAATGTGAATTTCCCCCAGAGCAAGGGTTCCGTATTTGTTCTTTCCAGGTTTGCTGTGACCTTATACAACACAACTTGTGTGAGTAAGAATTGACTGTTAGAAGGAAACACATCCTACTCACAGTGGTAGTTGGTTTTGAGGACCTGAAAGGGCGGGCCTACGCCGGTGACTCCATCCTGTTCTGTGTCCTTCACCTTGACCACACCTCCTCCCCTTGAGTAAACCCCCCTCACCTGCCTAACAGGACTCGGACCCTTCCCCAGGACCCTTCCCCAGCCAATCGGCTGAGGCCATAGCCATTACCTCACCAACTGCCCCCAGGCCCCAATAAAACCTTTGTCCTTTTGAAACTTGCTCTCTTTCCCTGGTATCTCACCGCTGTGTCGGTGCAGGTAGGGGATTGAGCTCGAGCTAGCTCGAATAAAGGCTCTTTGCTTTTGCATCGGACTCGGCTCCCTAGTGGTCTTTGGGGATCATGAATTCTGGGCATAACAGACTGAGTAGGGGAAGGAGCTAGCACTATGAAGCTTTGGTCAATTTGAAAAAAAATGTTACGGATTTAGAGTCACAAGACGCTGTTGTTGGAAATGCTGGCGCATGACTATTTATTTCCGTCTGGCACCTGATGCCATGTCACAGCCAGATTATAAAGCCACATTTCTGTGCCAGTAAGGAGTGACCACCTGTAGCTTAAAATCCCTCAAATGGATGTAATGAGATATTTAGCTATTCTGCCCCAAGACAAAGCAACCAGGTTAACAGGAAGCTGTATTTCCCCCCTAATGATTTCAACAATAATGTAAGTATAATCTCCAAATCCCTCAGTCTCCCATGTAAGATGAGTAGTATTTGCCACATGATAAGGATGAAGTGACCTGAAATCCCTAAGGGGGGGGGGGGAGGGAAGCATTTGTTCATGCAAAGTATTCTTTTAAGTAAACTAAGTAAAAGGACACTGGGAGATGCTGTCATTCAGTTAATGAGAAGCAACGCCATTTACACAGCCGTAGCTCCGGTCTAAAAGATGAATGAACTTACGCCAAGAGTTTAATAAATATACAAAAGTTTGCTCAAATACTAGTATATTCACCTTTTTTTTTAATAATGAGAAAGAAAAAAATAATGAAATAATGAAAACTATTTCAAGAGCTGTCCTTCCATATTAAATTACAGAAGAGCCTCGACGAACCAGAACAAAGGGAAGGGTCACGGAATTTCATCATCTACAGTTTCTGATTGGTTAGGGCTTAAGCAGAAATGCCTTGTCCGGCAGTGACATTCCTACAATGTATCGTACAATACTTGGTTGCCCGGGCATAAAATGCTGCTACTAATAATCCATCTAATATTTTTGAACATCCGCCTTAGAACTGGTGCTGTCCAATGCTTTTTTACTCACTTATTCCTCAAAGTGGCAAAGTGAAGTCAGGACTCTGGACTCAGGACCCATTTTCACTGACGCAGAAACGGAGGCACAAAGAGATGACGTAGAACAAATGCAGTCCCAGGTGACTGAAATGCTTTCAACGCTTTCTAAAATCATACTGAACTTCAATGATGCTATAATTCTCTGGGACAGTGAAGGTACAACAGTGAGTTGAAATCTGTTTCCATCCTGGGTCATGGTGTCGACTTTAGTAAATTTCTGGCATTAGAATGCTTCATCGTCATTTGTTTCCAAGTTTCAGAGGAAGATTGGGAAGTGGCTAAGTACCAATACCAAGTAATACCAGTTATCTCTTTTAATGGTTTCTTACTATGGGATAGCTGCCCACATTGCTGTACTTCCGGTAAAAACCAGGCCTTTGCAAATTAGGGGAGAGGGCTTTGATCTCGTGTCACTTATTACCGGGCAGTGTATGGCACAATGATCTGCCTTATGAAAGTAATATGCTTACAGGTTGGGCTGAGGGTCCAACCACATTCCAGACGGCTTCAATGGCTCTTTAAATGAACACTCCTACCTCATGCGAAGTTTAGTCTTTTTTCTTTAGGAAGCTTACCTTTTCATAAACTTTGTAATGACAAAAATGACCTCCAGTTCAAGATAGCTCCTTCTTATCATTGACCATGGGAGTCAAAGGGCTTGACTTTTAATTCCAATTCCTTTAAACAGCTGAGGCCTGCTGAGACCCAATCATCTTGCTGTCACTGGTATATTAACAGCGTTTTCATATCATAGCTCACCATTGCTTTTACAGTCATCTTATTGTTTCTCTGGGCACCAAGTCACCTACCTATTCCTGAAAAATAGAGTTTGTACGCTACCGTAGAAATGGCAATTAAAAACCACTGAACGAGGACAGATAGACTTCAAGCTCATGTTTCATTGTCATCGATCACAACTGCTGTAGAAAACCACAGCGGATCATTATGAAAGCGTATAAAATATTTGGAAACTCCGACCATAAAACATCTCCATTAGCAAGTGGGTTTATTGACATAACTGAACATAACAACATATAACATTTATTCATTTCCCACCGAAAGACTTTCCAGTCGAACTGTTTTCACATAGCTTTTACTGTTTTTCCGTGAAGTGTTTTCAGTGATGTTCTGCTACGAAAGGGTGGGTGGTGGGAAGGTCCAGAGGTCTTTTCCAGACTTTCAGTGGGGCTCAATATTTCACTGCTGTGCAAAGGAACAGCTAAAAGATGCCATCACTGTACAAATGAACAAAACTAGGGGCACCAGGGGTGCAAAATAGCCCAGAGGTTGCAAAACAGAGTGAATGACTCCTCTCCTGCGTACTAATAGGCTCGGGATCGGTCACAAGCCTCGGCAGCAGAGTCAGAATGACAGCCTCTTTCCTGTGGTTGGTCAAGTTTGGGCCCCACAGATACGACTATCAGAGAAGCAGCTGTACTTTAAGTGGTCTGGACATTCACTCATCTGAACATGAACACAGATCATTTAGATGATCATCATTTAGATGATCAGTTCATTTAGATGCCTGGGTCCCTGCTCAGCTGCTGGGCCAAGGGCAGGTTTGGCTCAATGGACCAAACATAAAAGGAGAGCCCTGGGGAAGGACCCCCGGTCTAGGATAGATTCCCTGAGTCATCAGGACCATCAGGGGCGTAAGGCCCTAAATAGAAGATTCGCTGTTAGCCTTAGCACCATTGTAGTCGCCTCCACGGCACCCCACTGCCAATAAATCCATAATCATGGACAGTATAACCGTGCAGATCTTCTCTGGGACCGCTTTTTTAGACCACACACAAAACTGCTAATGTAAACCAAAGCACTATGGTTAGCGATAAACATGTACTTCATAAATATCAGGGGACCAAAGTGTCCCAAATAGTTGAAAACGACGGAGGAGCAAATAAAGGAGCCTAATCCTAAATTTAAAGCAAAACAACATTTTAAAAGAAATACTGCAATTAGTAACTAAACGATAAGATTTAATAACATGGTACAACACTGGGTAGTGGAGGGATTAACTCGCAAAATATATAATTATTTCACAGTGAGGTTTAAGTACTCCTAACAACCTTCTGGCTTTAGTAGAAACAGACAACCACTGATGTATACTTTTTCACATTTTTCCCGATAATTTCTTCCTCTCTATTTTATATAGAGTAAGACATTGCTGGGATTGAACGTCACACTATCAATTGACCATCACCTTTTGCTTCCTTGCTATTAGGAAATTACCTTTATCACTTAACTGTGCAACCCCAGAGAAGCAGGGCACCCTCAACTGCGTGTCACTGATAAAAACACAAGAAGTACCACATCGTATTCATTCCAATCTGGACACGCTGTCAGAGATGCGGTTAAGTGAACTAGAAGGCTGCCCTTCCCTGCGGGGTCATTGGTTACGCACGCGTTAGTTAACATTCTTTTATCAAGTTCTGGCACTGAAATTTCCTTCTGCATATACAGGTTCAGAAAAACAAAATTAAAAAGCCACAGGAGCAACCCTGACAGAGAAGTCTTGCGCGCAGCCTTCTCCTGAGAAAGTAGGTCACCTTAGTTAACCCCAAGGTCAGCGAATGTTCTTGCGGTGTTAATGTTAAAAAGAAAATACTAGTTGAACCACTCAGCTCAACTAAAACAGTCCTTGAGTTTATTGTCAGTTTGTTACATGGCAGAGATCTTCACATTCCTGAAAGAAAAAAAAATAGCATCTCTGATTATTTAAACATTAAATTATCCTGAATGTTCTATTAACCAACATGAAAGAGTTCCTTGGTGAGTGTGTTAAACTTTACCACCTGTTTACAACATCACCTTCTTGGCTGAGACCGCCAGACCAGTGCAGTCAAGTTGCCAAGCCTCCTTTGTAATACTAAATAAGTTCCTTTTTTCCTTAAATAGAACAAAACTCTCGTTTCACATTGAACAAACAAAGAGCATGCACCCAAATCTCTTTCTGGCCACACTGGGGGCAAAAGCACCCTTTTCTACCCCAAAGGGGGACAGGCTCTTGTATCACAGTGCTACAAAGGCCATTGCCACAGCTGTGCCAAGGTCTCCCTGTAGAAGAAGGCTTCCCCCCCTTCTGAGCTCCATCATCCATTTGTCCCCTACTCTTGGCCTTGACCAAGTACCACCCATTCACTTCATGAGCGGGTACTGGGAACTGGGGGTGGCGAGGGGTTGCCGAATCGGCTTTCCCTTTGACTCGTCTGGCAAATGCACAAAAGGGGGAAAGGAGAAACTCTGATAAAATGAGATCTCCCCTTGAGGCGGGTTGAGGGGTTCCATGGAAAGTGGCTCCTCAAGGCCAAAGAGAAGGTTTCCACAACCTCGGAGGCTCTGGATCTAGTCAGCAAATCGCTGCAGAAGATGATCTTCCCGTCTCAAGCTGCCACCTGTGCCGCCGCCGCCGCTGTCCATGAAGCGGTCGCAGGGGAACTCGATGAGGTCCGCCTCGCTGAGAGCACACACGGTGGTGCGCGGACGGTGGGACTGGAATCCAGAGAAGTCGGCGGACACCCCGGTGCCCATAGAGCGCAGGGGACGTCGGGTGGAATACATGTGTCTAACATGCACAGGGGCCCCACCCTTCCGCCTAGCCCGCAGCTTCCTCCGCAGCCAGCGTGACGCCCAGGCCGCCAAGGCCAGGAGCACCAGCAGTGCGTTGACGGCCAGCAAGACCAAGGTCAGCAGCTGGTAATCTACGCTGCTCCGGCTCCCAGGCTCTGGCAGGGTGACCAGCCCAGCGCAATGGTCACGGGGGGCCACCGGGCAGACCCGACCCCCGAGGACTCCCTCGACGCACACCAGGTAGGGTGTGTCTCCGCGCAGCTCGCGCAATGTGGCCGAGTCGCTGCGCTCTGGCAGGTAGACAAAGCGGTGGAACTTAGGCTGCTGGCCAAAGCGGTCGAAGAGCAGACGAAAGCGCGCGCCGCCCAGCGGCGGGGGGCTGCGGTGCTGGCGCACCGCCCAGCGCACCGAGGCGCTGTCGGCGCCCACCGCCTCCACCGTCAGGTTGCAAAGGATGAACTTGTTGAAGTCGCACGGGTCAGACACCAGCGGCGGCAGGCCGACCCCGCCGTCGGACTGGGCGGTGCTCTCCTGCTGCTGCGCTGCCAGACGCTGCTTTGCCGCGCGTTGCCAGGGGTCGCCAGCGGACGATGGCGCAGAGACGGGTGCGGCCGTCGGGGTGGGCTCCGCATGGGCAGCATCTGCAGGAGTCGGAGGTCCCCGTTCGGGCTTCTGAAGCAGGTCCAGAGGGTGTGGCGCCGGGTCCGCGGCAGCAGCGGCGGAGGGGCCCGGCTGCTGGAGGCCCGGGCCCCGTCGGCTCAGCCTCAGAGCGCTGCGGTTGCCCAAAAGCTCCCTGGCGGCCCCATCCCAGACCACCCCAGGCAGAAATCGCCCGCGCTGCTGTGGCTGCGGCTGCGGCGGCAGCTCCTCCGCGAGGCCACCTGCAGGGGGCGCCACCTCCTCCCCGGCGGCTGTGGGCAAGGGCCTCCGCAGCCCTTCCGCGGTCGGGGAAACTGAGGACGAGGGACTCGCACAAGACCCGTTCTGCAGCTGCTGGTCATCCAGGTAATCCAGGTACTTGCCCCGCAAGGCCGGGGGGTGGCGACACTGCACGAAGACCGTGAGAAGACGGCCTTGTGAGTGCCAGTCGCCCATCCAGCGCTTCAGGCCCCGCAGACGGCAGTCGCAGGTCCAGCCATTGCCGTCTAGATCCAGCCGGTAGAGGGCCGGGCTGGCAGCGAAGATGTCCCCGGAGAGAGCGCTGAGCGCGTTGTCGCGCAGGCTGAGCTCGCGCAGCCGGCCCAGGTGGCCAAAGGTAGTGGGGTGCAGAGCTGACAGCGCGTTCCCGCTAAGGTCCAGCGCCTCCAGGCTGTGCAGAGGCTCCAGCAGCTCCACGGGCAGTTGGCTCAGCCGATTCCCCTCCAGGCGCAGCTCGCGTAGGGCCTCCAACCCCCAAAAGGCCTCCGGCGCGAGGTGTGAGAGCTGGTTGCCCCTGAGGGAGAGTAGGCCGAGACGAGGCAGGTGCTGGAAGACGCGCGGCCCGAGGTGCTGGAGGCTGTTGGCCGAGAGGATGAGGGTGGAGAGGGAGCGCAGCGGTGCGAAGGTGGCTGCATGGCGCAGGGAGGGCTGCAGCTCGTTGGCAGAGAGGTTGAGGAAGCGCAGTTTGCCCAACTGGGCAAAGGCGTTCTTGCCCAGAAAGCGGATCCGGTTGGACTCCAGATGTAGGTAAAGCAAGTTGCCCAAGGGGGCGAAGACCGCGTCCGGCAGCGCCCCCAGGGCGTTCCCGTCCAGCCTCAGCTTGACCAGACTCTCCAGGCCCTCGAAGGAGCCACGGCTTAGGCGGCCGATCTCGTTCCCGTTGGCGTAGAGGATGCGCAGCTTGCGCAGCGGGGCCAGAGTGCCCGGGATGAGCGCCTGAAGGAGGTTGTTCCCCAGGTAGAGCTCCTCCAGCCGCGAGAGCTTCTCGAAAGTCTTGGGGTGCAGAGCGCGGATCTGATTGTACTGCAGGTCCAGCCGTCTGAGCTGCCCCAGGCGGTGGAAGTCGAAGGCCGTGATGTTGGTTATGAAGTTGCCGCCGAGGCTGTAGGTGAGCACGTCCTGGGGGCTCGGCAGCGAGCTGGTCTTGGGCACTGCGCGGAGCCCCCTATTGGTGCACAGGAGGTGCTGGGGGTGCTGGCAGTCGCACCGCTCTGGGCACACGGGCTGGGCCCGCGGCGGGAGCGCGAGGCAGCCGTACACCACGAGTAGGAAGCGCACGGCGCGGGCAGCCTCCATCGCCGCCCGTCCTGCGTGCTGCGGCCGGATCGTCCTCTTGGCCCGCCTGCTCTATGTCTCCTCTGCATTCCCCTTGGCCTGGCCAGAGTCGCTAAATGGCCTCTTTCGGACTCCGCAGCGCGGTCCAGCCCCTCCTCCGCCCTTTGTCCGGTGGCTGGCCCGGGTCTCTGCAGGCGGGTTCCCCCAGCCAAGTCAGGCGGCGCGGGGCGCTCCGGGAGCTCCGGGTGCTACTTGTTGCATTTCTGCACAAAACTGTTTCTCCGGGTGTGCGTCGGGGGGCGGAGGGAGGGAGGGAGTCAGACCTGAGCTTTTTGTTTGCAGCTGAGTCCGGAGAGCTGGATTCCCTGGCACGGATTCTCCCCGCCGAGCGGATTCCCCAGCTGCAGGCGGGAGCCCTTCCAAGAGCTCCTCGGGGCGCGGCTTGGCTGCTGTGTCCCGGCGGCTCCGGCCCCCGCAGCTCGCGCCTCCTGGCTCTCGGTCCCGGACCAGGAGCGCGGCCTCGGTGGAACAGCCGGGGGAGGAGCCGGGGGTGCGCAGGCTGCGTCCGGAAGGGACCCAAGTCGGCGAGTGGCGGGCAAACCGGGCGGAAATTCGTTCTTCCCACACTCTGCCCCCCGGGGATGCAGGCGGAGAAAGAGGAGACGGCGGAGGGAGGACAGACCCCGACAGGGGGAGGAGGAAACGCTAAGTGGCTCCGCGTCTGGTCAGCCCAAGCCGGGGACGCCGAGTGAGAAAAGTAGGGATTAAAAACAGCTGTACGGGTCGGCCCTGGACGCAGGGCTGGGGGCGGGGGTGGATTACCGGGCCAACAAACGGAATTTGCAGACAGAGACCTTTTTATTTTAGATGAGTACACCAGGCATTTCGGAGCATTGGGAGCACGGATGCTCTTACTCGTTTTTAAGTCCCTTGCTCTTCCAGGTGCCACCCTGCGGGAAGTTCAGGCAGCACGGACTGGGCAAACATTCTGTAAGACGTTTAGGGCAGCACCCCGTTGGCTACAAAGAGCTGTCGGTGGGCTAGAAGAGGCCAGGTCAGCCCCTTCTGAATGTTGGGTGTTTGGATTTTTGACGTGGCTGTCCAGGTAGCCCAGGAGAGGCATCGCCTCCTTTAGGGATCTGAACCGAGTATTCGCTTGGCCCTGCTGTAGGTAAGAGCCTGGAGAGTCTCAGAACTGGTTCTACCGCTGTGGAAGTGTTTCTGTCAGATTTTGGTGATTTAGTCCCATTAATCCTCCTCCAGTCGTACAGGCCTTGGGGTAGGCTCTGCACGTGTGCATATATATATGTATAAAACCTTCATTGACCCTCTGGTAACTGCTGCCTGCGGGGGTGGGGCCCAACCCCTTGATGCCTGGGACTTCTAGTGATCTTCAAAATCTTTAGACCCCAGAAGTTCTTAGGCCTGGCTTAGTGGCGGGATGGGGGGCGGGGGGAGGGCGGGGAATCTTAGCACTTATCAATATAGAATGGAGCATTTGTCACTAGCTCCTTTGAGGGCAGCCCCTGCTGAGAATGAGGGTGGGCAAGGAATAGCTGTTGTAGTATTTGTTCATGCAAACTGCCTTGCTAAAAATAAAGGCCTCTTCTCTCCCCCTCCCTGCCCCAAATGTTCAGAAAATGTGACTTTAAGGACCTACTGCGTGAAAAATTAAAGGAGACATATCCTCACCTCAAGAGGCTGACTAGTAGGGAGAGCATAGAAAGGTTGAGTAATAATAGAAGGCAGTAGTAAGAGAAAGCCGTTGAGGTGCAAGGTGATTTTTAGTAATGCCGGTGTTTGGCAGTGACTGAATGCCTCATTTAGCCTCGTGTAGGCAATTGATAGAGACAAGTCCTGAATTTAAGGAAAGAGATCACTGGCTGCATGGTCAGCGAAGACTTCTGGGGAAGCAGGGTCCAGGGAGATGGGTGGAGGAGAGCTAGGGGGTGGTCAGTATGAAATGCCGCTTCGGGGCACAATGAACAGACCAAGTTTGTGCTGTGCTTTGAGTTTTCAAATAAAGGATGAATGTGGGAAACCAAGTTTCTGTCTTAACAAGATAAACCATAGATTGGTTTTTAGTTCTCGTTGTGAGAAACTTCTGAAACCTTTTTAGGTCTTGACTCTAGGCCTCTTTAGGAAGGTATGGCGGCCCTAGCGGGTGAAACCCAGGCTGGCACAGTGTAGCATATGCCTTCCTGTGTTGGGCCCCAGAAGCTGTTAGGAGGACTTTCAGAAGTCCTTGCTGGCAACCGAGGTTATCCCGTTGTTTCAGAGGATAGCATGGTAAGAAGCTACTGGCTTTCAAAGGGAACCACTGCATCTAGCTGGGATGGAGCCATGACAGCATTTGCTTTGAGTCTATGGTGTGAGGACTGCACACACAGCCATCAGAGCAGAGAAGAGGTTGGAAGCTGAGAGAGGTGTAACACAGAAGAGGGAGATGCAGAGATTAGACCCCATCCCTTTGCATAAGCTTCCTCTCCTCCTGCATCTGCAGAAAACTTGCAGAATGAGGGCAGGCAGCGTCCCATCAGAGGACCTCTATAGTTGGACTAATCAGTCACTCCACTTGAAGTGTCTTTCCTTTATAGGTGCCTCTAAGGAAGATTTACAAAGTCATCAGATCGCTGCAGATGTTCAGTATTTCTCAGTGTCTTTGGTGTTATTGCCCGGCGTTTAACACTCCTTCCGGTAGTGCTGGACTGCAGGTAGAAATAATATCGTACGTGGTTTCTGTCAAAAGACAATTTCTTTTCCATAACGTTCCATTTTCTTGAAGTAATCCACCTGCTACCTATAGTTAACCTTGCTTAAAATAGATATAGTGTGCCATACTTCAAATAAGTATACACAGCTTTTGATAGGTGTTGCTTGTGCCCTCAGTCAGTTTCAGTAAGACTTTGAAATCTACAGATGAAGTGGTAACATATATGGGGGCTCAGTGCAGATTAATGCTTTCTGAAAAAGCGTGGTTACTGTCTTTTTAACAAATGTTTCCCTTTCTAGAGGCATGTAACTTGAGGTCATCTTTAAAAATGAATGACATTTAAATCCTTCAGAGTACATTTATGCCATGTTCCTATGCGCCCCCCCCCCCCGCTTGGTCTCCATTTCTGTAATGCTACACGGTTCAGGTGTTTGATTTATTTTTAGACCATCTCTCTCTTCCAGGAGTTAAAACAGTGTTTTGCTTGAATTCGGCAGTACCTAGAGTCCCTGGTAGTGAAGAGCTATCATAGCAACTCCAAAACTGCATTTGCTTTGAATGCTGGTTGATCAGGCAGGAAGAATTTAGTGAGACTCTACCAAGTGCCAAATCCCAGGGTGCGACAGCTCAGTGGGGAGGCTGATGGGCAAGGAGCGGGTGTAGCACCGAGTGAGAAGCATTGTGGGAGTTGGGGGCGGGGGTAGCTATAGGAGTCCTGAGAGGGCACCTGGCCTGGACTGAGAGCTTGAGGAAGGTTTCCAGAGGAGGAAAGTGCTGGGAGCCTGCAGATCCATGCGAGAGAGGCCCTTAGGAACCTCCAGATCTTCTGTCTTTGTTGATGAGATTTTTTTGACATCTGGTTTTTTTTTTTTTTTTAACAGTATCACACAACTTCACTCATACAAGGACTTCCAAATAAATACTCCCTTACTCCTTTTTAAGCACTTCTGCAGGTAAGGACTTCTACCTAAGACACTGATTTCATCGTATTTGTACTGCAGCATCAAGAGGCATCTCTGCTAAATAAAGCAGGTGCTCTCCAGAGAAAATGTTATCTGTCTGGTTCCTGCCTTCTAGAACCTTGAAATCTGTGACAGTGGGTTTGTGTGGAATGCGGGTGTGCAGTTGATAGAACATCCAGACCAAGGTGTTCACTTACATGAAATATACATAGGTATAGATACAATGTATAGATACTCTTGGTAGTCCTGTAGGGTTTGCCCCCCTTGGATCCCGCACTTTAGAGGGCTTTGTTCCAGTCCTCCTCTGGTTGTGTCCCTCTCCAGAAGAGCAGGATTCCAGGCTTCCAAAGGTATGTGCCCACCCACAACCCATATCCCCACTCCTGCTCAGGGTTCCTGGGACCCTGGAATTTCCTACTCAACTGCCTAAGGCTGTGAAGACCTTTTATCCATCTCGGGGGCTGATGATGCCACAAGTGGGTATATGCCTCGGGCCAAGTGAAGGCCAAAAGACAGCTGTGCAAAAAGAATCTGGAGGTGTGAGCTGGGATTTCCCGTGGCATGCCTGGGAGGCCACTGAGAGACTGGGTAATGCAGGAGCCAGAGCTGAGAGGAGGAGCTGGGGACCAGGGATCTCCTCTCACACTCTAACCCTGGGCTTCTCGAATATTAGAGACAGGCCCATCCATATGTAGCTTTTGGGGAGGGAAAAAGTACATATACTTGGATTTACAAAGAAAAAGGAGAAAAATAACAGGAGTTTGAAGAAAAGCGTTTTCTAAAATGTAAATTCTACTTTATTGCAACATAACCTATACCCAGTTTTCTATAAAAAACAATACTTTTTAGCAAAAGCAAGGACATTGTTGTCTCCGTTGAAATGCCTATCTCTTAACTATGTAATGCCTTTGTTTATGGATGGATCCAGGCTTGATCATGTTCCGGGGGATTCAAGTATTAATTATGCTTAAATGTAGAATTTGGATAATCGCAGAAGGGATTGCTGTGGATAATCCACAGAAGGAACAGAAGGGGATGCTGTTCATGAGAGAAACAAGAGCTTTGTCGTTTCGCTTTTGGAGAGCTTGCCCTTTAAATCTCAGGCGCACCGCTGGGTGTTTGCAGGGGTCAGAAGCATAAGCAAGTCTGGGCTGGCTCCATGACATGTATGTATGGTGTAAGCGTTCTTGGGCGTTCTTGCCCAGGCCTGGGATCTTCTTGGGCTTGCCAGGGATGTGCAGTGCTTTCTTCCCAAGCAATCTGTGGTTCCCTTGACCTTCAGCTGTAGAGGCAAGAAGGATTCCAGGCCGTGTCTTCAGTAGCCCCTGGACCTGGTGCCAGTTGACCCAGGCTGTTCTGGGGTGGGAAGGGTTAGGGGGAGGAGAGCTGTGGCCGAGCTCCCTGCTGCGGGGAGAGATAGACCGGCCAAGTTCTGCTGGAGCAGTCTCCCAGAGCTTGCTCAAGGCAGCCTGCAGAGAAGACAGCTGTTGCCTCACCCCGGCTCAGCCAGCCCGAGACAGGCAGCAGGGCCCCTGACATGGATAAAGTAGGAAACCAAGAATCCCCAGTGATTCTTTTTTTTAAGTTTATTTATTTATTGAGAGAGAGAGAGAGAGAGAAAGTGAGCGTGCGCTCAGAGAAAGTGAGGGGCAGAGAGGGAGGGAGGAAGAGAGAGAATCCCAAGCTGACTCCATGCTATCAGCACAGGGCCCTACTGGGGGGCTCCATCCCATGAGAGATCATGTGAGATCAGGACCTGAGCCAAAACCAAGAGTCCCACACTTAACCTGCAGGGCCATCCAGGCACCCCTTGCAGTGGTTTTTTGCATTTTATCAAACAGCCCCCCAACTCTCTTTCTCTGTCTGAGTGAGCCTCATCTTAGCTCCAGTCTGAGAGGCAAGTTTCTTTGCCTTGGGGATTAGGAATGTGAAGAAGAGGACCAATCGGTTACAGTATATCTGCTGGGTTCTCCACGGCCCCCAACCTTAAGCAAATAGGAAGGCAGATTCCTGACTAGGTATCGGCTTTACTAAATCAGCATCTCCAGGGGCAGAGCCCCCAGGTGATTTTTGTGCACACTTAAGTTTGAGAAAACCAATAGACGGTATTTCTAAGATACCTGCTTATGAATGGTATTATGATAACATCAGTAACGATGACCGGCACTCATATAGTGCTGGCTGAGTGCCACGCGGTGGTGTAACGTAGCTTATTTATTTCCACAGCTACCTTGCGAGGTAGGAACTATTGTTAACCCATTCTACAGAGGAGGAAACTGAGGGGCTTAGTAAAAATACAGGATCCTAGGCCCACCCGCAGAGGCTGATTCAGAACCTCCAGAATAGGGCCTAGGGATCTTTAGTTAGCACATTCCCACGTACTTTCTTAGGTATTGTCACTGAAGGAGAATTCTTACGGGCTTTTTCAGACATTTCCGTGTCTCCTCTGCTAGGAACCCAGGGGTAGAAAGATGAGGGAGACCTCTTTCTCTCCCTTCTGAGAGCTCAGCACGGCTGGAGAGTTGAATGTATATAGGTGATAATCCGGGAAGGTGGTGTCTTCATAGATGAGTATGATGAGCACCATTTGCTGGAATGGCAATTACCTTTTGCGAGGAAAATAATAAAGAACTGAAGCCTTTGTAGAAGATACCAGCCCACGTAAAATTGTATGTGTAAGGCCATTTGCAAGTGACTGCTTCCAGCACACTAGATTTTATGTTCAAGGAAAATCCTCATCCATCAGTTCAAAGATGCCAAAGTGTTTGAAACTGACATGCATAAACAGATTGCTTTGCTACAAGAACTACAGTCAACTGTAGGCACTTCTGGCAAGTTAAAAAAGGAAAGGCGGTTGTTGGCTGTTTGCTTAAGAAATAAGGCAAATCCACATACCGTTTATGGCGGCAGGATAGAGTTTGTTTTTGTGTAACTGAAATTTTAGAGCGGTAATCCAATGATGTCCTCCCTTGGATAGAATGGAGTCAGTAGCCTAAGGAAATGCTTTAGGTATAAAAGTGTCTCTTAATTCCTAAATACCAAAATATTTGTCATCTCGAGGAACCAGACTTATAATTGTATTTTATGGTACAGCTTTCCAATATTCTCTTATTTGGGTTTCTTCACACTACAGTAATAACATTTATTTAGCAATTTGTGTCCCCACCCAGCTGGGAAGACAGCAGCCTTATTTTGCTTCATTTTTGTGGTACTCAGCAGCTGTTGTTGACTTATCAGAGAGTTTTCACAAAAAATCTAGAAGAAAAAAAATTTTAGTATTAATAGCTGTTGTCTCTATGTGGTAAGAAAACGAATAATTGTTTACATTCTGTTTTTTTTGGCATTTCCTGAATGATGTATGATCATCATGTGTTGCTTTGAAATTAGTTAAAAAATACTTTGAAAACAAAATTGTAAAAAACAAACCTAATATCTGGTTTTGACCTCAACGTAAGTCTCCTGAGGCAGTCAGGTGAGGATATGAATATATCCCAGTTTGGAGGAGAGCGTGCTAAGAACTAGAGAAGTTAGCTAACTTCTGGAATGATCTAGCACTATAATAATAGAGTGCAGACCACAGTCTAAGCCGTTGGCTTCTGACCTCAGGTTTTTATAGTTGGACCTTGCTAGGCTCCCTGTTGATACATGCCTGTAAGTACAACGAATGAAGCCAGTTCAGGGTGATATTCAAACACTTAGCAGCTGGTACAGTAAGAGCACCAGCCAGACAGGTTTGGCACAGCCCCAGTCAGGACAGAAGGATGCCATGAGCAACCAGCCCAGCATGCCAGTGCCCACCAGCTGAAAGGAGACTTGCCTGTACTTGATTAAAGTTTTTGAATGGTGCTTTAGACCTCCATCCCTCTCTCTCTTTTTTTCCCTTAATAACTACATTATTAAAAATGATCTGCTTAAGGCTTAGGCACAATATAATCAGTAACCATGAGAAACAACACACAAAGCCTTCCTGGGTCCAAGTTCTTCCAAATTGCAAACTTGCCTGGAGCCCGTTTCTTTGGGCTCCAGTCTTCACAGAACATTGGCGAGAGGGTGAAGTCATTGATTTTCACAAAACCTGAGTTTTGTTTTCAACGTATAATTCAGAATTTCTCTCCCCTTCTCTTCAGTAAGTTGATGGACACATTTGAAGGGAATTCAGTTCAGAAAAAAAGTACTATTTTTCTCACAACTTGATCTGAACAGTTATAAATAACGGCTTACAAATATTTGTGGGCGGGGGGGGGGGCACTTCTTTTGAAGAGTATCAACTTCAAGGATTAGTAACCCATCCCGTCAGTTATCAGTGATTTATTTTCAAAGCCTGGATGCACACATGTCAAGCCCCCGCCCCCCATCTGTCCCTGAGCTGCAGGTGTCTCCTTATTCTAATGTCACGTATTGGGTCAAAATAAGGGAGGCAACTTCATAGCCATGCCGCTGAAAACTGTGGCTCTATCCTGGCAAGAAACAGTCTGTCAATCTCAGCAATGGAAATAATCTTGGACAGTCAAATAATTGACTATATACAGTGTAAATACCCTCAAAGTGTTTGCAGATTTCATCAAAAGACCAGATGTGTTTTACTCAAGACCCGGAACATGGCAGTAAAGGAAATTAGAGGAAGGGAGTACCCATCCCCTTTTTGGAGTCTCTGTAATTTTCTATAAAGATTTGCACTTTGATTATGCTTAGTAGCACCATATGCTGGAGTGAGATGCAAGAACAAAGGTTCCAGCCACAGTACTGGAGCCTTGCTGTAGGCAGGATCACATATTTCTGTTGATAGAAAGCTAATGGATACATAGGACACTCCTCCAACTCCCATGCCTCCCTATTTGATTTCTGAAATATAATTAATAACATTGCTAATGTGAACCTTCTGAGCATCCTTTTCATTGTCTGCTATAATACATTGTGGGTTGAAAAAGTGGTGGTTACCACTGAAAGATATGTAGAACTACAGAATTTCCAAAAGCTTACTGTACATTGTCAAGTTTTATAGTGTGTATGACCTTAAAATTTGGGGGAGTGAGGGGTTGCTGAACGCCGCTTTTCTTTGGCTGGTAAGAGGACAGATTTTTTTTCACGCTCTACTTTATGATCACAGTGTTCTACAGTGAGCCTTTGTTTTTGCAGTTAAAAATCTTCCTAAAAATGCACATGATACCATATTCGGTCTTGCTTTTCCCATTGTCCTGACATGTCCTTCCTCCTTCCTTGTGACAAACGTTTTTGCTTCTAAACCTCTTTAAAAAAAATCAATCTTGGTAATGGAAATAATCTTGGATAGTCAAATAATTTACTGTATACAGTGTAAAAACCCCTAAAGCGTTTGCAGATGTCATAAAAAAGCCAAACATTTGTCATAAACTACCCATGTGATGTGTACAGGGTGAGCAGAAGACGGAGTCCACTGGCTGGGTCTCTGACCTTGAGCCACCTCAGTCTTTCTGATCAGTGGTTCATTTTCTCATCTATATGAAGGGACAGATCATACTTGCTCAATGTACGCGTTTGGGGAAATGTATGGGAAAGTGCTTAGTAACTACCAGAGTTAGGAAAACAAGATTCTTGCTAACATTTCAACCTCATGCAAGTCTTCTCTGTGAGAATCTGTGGCCCTCCAGGGCAGGACCGTGTCTTTTGCATGGCTTTTCGGTGTTGCAACGCTCAATGGGGCCTTTTCTTAAATGTTTTTTTTTTTTTTTTTTAATGTTTATTTATTTTTGAGAGAGAGAGAGAGAGCATGAGTGGGGGAGGAACAGAGACAGAGGGAGACACAGAATCTGAAGCAGGCTCCAGGCTTTGACCCATCAGTACGGAGCCCGATGCAGGGCTTGAACTCCCCAACCGTGAGATCATGACCTGAGCAGAAGTCAGACACTTCACTGACTGAGCCACCCAGGTGCCCCAAATGGGGCCTTTTCTTAAATTGCGAGTCTCTAATAAATGTTCAGTTGAGCCAAAAAGTAAGGAGGAGGAGGGCACATTCCAGGTAACCGTTCTTCTATGTTTCCTGGTAAGCTCGGTTTCTGTCTTTTCATTGTTTCCTTGCTCTACCCCAGGCTGCCTGGGCTCAGAGCACTCCGTCTTCAGCCTCAGGTTCTTCCCGAATAGCTGTATGGACAGGCCTAGATTCTGGGCCATCAGTTAGCTCACACGGTGAATCACTTGACCACTGTGGGTGTCATGCTTTATGAAGTGTGGTTATAACACATCAGCGTTTGCCCGGAAGGTTGTATCATCAGTAGTAGCCTTTGTGAAGTTAAAGGATTATGGGGGGGGAAAAAAAAGGAGTTCTGCGGTCAGCATGGACCATAAACCATGTCTCCGTCTTGGAGAGTCACGGTGCAAGATAGCATGTTCAAGGCTTTGGGAAATACTAGAGAAAACAAGGAAATGGGGGTTGGCAGGTAGGACTATTAACCTACAGTGAGAAACACTGGATTAAAATGATCACTAAAATCTCCTCCAGCTTGAAACATTAAGGAACCCATGGACCATTATTCAATATTACTAGAATGTGTTAAAGGTAAAGTTCTTTGAATGTGATGTTCTATGTTGAGCTTGACTGATCTCGACAACTCATGGTATCCGATTGGTTTAATAGGACTCCACGGTAGGCAGGATAACATATACCGAAGTTGTCTCCCGTCTCTCACAGTCCTGGAAAACTTGTTTGCTTTGCCCCCATGTTGTCAGACTAGGAAATTATTAGACATTTGTTTCCATCAGGATACGAGCGGTAGAAACCCATAGTTGTAAGTACCATTTGGCGTATTGACAGTTCTGGGCTTAAAAAGCTGTTGATGCTTCAAAAATATTGGTTAGCCACTGTGCTAACGCTGATGGGATGTTTCCTGGAAGCCTAGCCATTTGGTGAAAATTCCAATAGTGAAATCCTCAGGCTAATTCCTCTAGTATCCTTGGGTGTCAGAAACTCATTGATGATCAGTACATGACTCTTGTGATTCCCCTAAGTAATGGGATATAAGTACCAGCTTAACTAAAATTCCAGAGTGGTTTTCCATCTGAAACAGGTGGCTACAAACATCTGCCAGAATCATAGCCATTACCGACTGGCATTTACAGAGTGTTTATTGTGTGCCAGGCACAGTTCTAAGCCCTGCACAAGTTCAATAATGTAATCCTGCAACAACCCCACGAGGAAAGTGGAAGCAGAGAGAGTTTAAATAACTGGCACAGGTCACACAGCTAGTTAGTGACAGAGTTAGGACTTGAGCTCATGTTTTATGAAAATTGTTGTTCGTACTTTACACATGTATCTTTGACCGTGGTGTCCTCGTCATCCCTAGAGTCATTTTTTGGATACATAACATTTTCCAGAATATAGCTAATGGTGTCATTTCTCCTACGTTTATTAGCCACTACTCCTTAGTGAAGAAGAGCTCTCTCTAATTACATTAGATCTATTTCGTTGCCCTGAAAAACACTTCAAACCGGGGAAGCAGGAGAAATGCCTCTTCCTTGGCCAATTCTCAAAGGGAAAAATTGGTTAATAACAGCCTCAGTGATGACCACTGATTTCTGCTTGTCTCTTTTCGAGTAGCATTATGAACTCCTAGATTTTCATGAGATCAGTGTGTTTCCACAATTTTTCTGTGTGATTATGGTACTAATTTGATACATGTTCAGGTTTGCTTTTTAGTTCTAGGATTTTTTTGGTTGTGAATTTTTTTAGAGTTTAATAAAATACAGCAAACTTATTTCAATTGAATACCTTAGTTGTAATTTTTTAATGGTAATGCATTTATACAATTCAAAGTCAAAACTCTCTGGAAAAATATTCACAAAGAAGTCCTATTTCGGGGCGCCTGGGTGGCTTAGTCAGTTAAGCGTTCAAGTTCGGCTCAGGTCATGACCTCAAGGTTCATAGGTTCGAGTCCCGCGTTGGGCTCTGTGCTGAGTGCTCAGAGCCTGGAGCCTGTTTTGGATTCTGTATCTCCCTCTGTCTCTCTGCCCCTCCCCTGCTAGTGTTCTGTCTCTCAAAAATAAATAAATAAACATTTTTAAAAAGTCTATTTCTACCCCTGCTCCCTCTACTTTGTTTTTCTGTTCTACACATGACCATATTTTATTAGTTCCTTATTTATATGTCCATTCTTACAGTTTTTTTTTTGCATATGTGTGTGTGTGTGTGTGTGTGTTGATATATAGCTTTAATTTAATCCTTCCCTTCTTTGTACACATACCCTTGCTTTTTAAAAGTATTTTCCACTTAATGATATATATTCCGGAGATCTCTTTATATCAGTACATACAATCCTTCCTCATTCTTTCTTTACAACTTCTGAGAACTCCATTGTGTTGGTATACTGTGGTTTATTTCAACTAGTTCCCTGTTACTGGATATTTGCATTCTTTCTAACCTTTTATTATTGCAAACAGTGCTGCAGGGAATAAACTTGTGCCTTTATCTCTTACAGTTGAGCAGATAAAAATGTTGGCAGATTCCTAGAAGTGGGATTGCTTGTTCAAAGGGTTATTACATCTCTTTCTTTGTATTTCTAGATTATCCTCCAAGTACTCAATGCTTTTTTTTTTAAATCTTTTTTCTTTTTTTAAAAAAATTTTTATTTATTTATTTTTGAGAGAGAGAGAAAGTGCATGCACGCAGGGGAAGGGCGGGGTGGGAGGGTAATCCCAAGCAGGCTCCACACTGTCAGCAGAGCTGGACATGGGGCTCGAACTCATGAACCAAGAGATCATTACCTGAACCCCAATCAGGAGTAGGACGCTTAAAGGACTGAGCCACCCGGGCGCCCCAAGGGCTCCATTCTACTTTGCTAAATTGCTTCTCAAAAGTCTTGGTCTTGTCACACAGGTGAGCAGATTTTAGAAAATGCTGACAACACTAAGGTGAGTAAATGGAGCAACCAGAACTCATGCACGTTGCTGGTGGGCGCATAAAATTACACATTCGTTTTGGGGAACCGTTTGGCAATTCATTTATAAAGTTAAATGTACATTTATCCCATAGCCTGAAAAGGTATTTACCCTAGAGAAATGGAAATATGTTTTTTTAAAAAAACATTAGGAAGAACATTCACAGTAGCTTTATTTCTAATAGCCCTACACTGGAAACAACTGAAAGGTCCAGCAACAGTTAGGAAGGTAGGCACATTGTTATGTATCTATGCCATGGAATATCATTCAGCCATAAAAGGAGATTACACATATTGATGCATGTAATGATGTGGATAAATCTCAAAATGATTATGTTGAGGAAAGGAAGCCAGACACAAAAATGTATATACCGTGGGTTCCATTTATATGAAATTATAAACCAGACCATGCTAATTTACGGTGATGGAAATCGGAATGGTGTTTGCCTCTGTGAATGGTGGGAATTGACTGGACAGGATTCCAATGAACTTTCTAGGGTGATGGCAGTGTTCTATATTTTGATTGAGGTAATGAGTACACCCAGTGTATACAATGATCAAAGTCATAACAATGCCTAATGTCTGTGCAGCCCTTTTATTGTAAAATGTAAATTATACCTTCAGTCTTAAAAATGTTTTCCTCAGCAGGACTCTTGAAGAAGTGATGGCCTTCTTCCCTCATCATCTCCACCCTGGGTACACTCTTGTTCTGAATCTCTTAATACTCTACCTTTCTGGCCCGCACTTACACTTGAGTACCAATGACTTTTATAGGCTCATGTCTTAGCTCCCCAGTAGGTGAAAGCATCCTACAACAAAGTTATGATTGTATTACTTCACTATTCTTTACAACAATGGTTGTCAACCTAGGCTGCATAATGTTGGACTCTCCCTGTGCCTTGGCTTGGGTCGCCATAACAAAATGCCATAAACGAGGTGGCTGAAACAACAGAGATTTATTTTCTTACAGTTCTAGGAGCTGGAAGTCTGGGATCAGGGTGTCAGCCTATCTGGGTTCCTCTTGTTGGCTTGCAGATGGCCATCTTCTCACTGTGTCTCACAGCTCTCTGGTATCTGTTCTTACAAGGATACTAGTCCCATCATGAGGGCTCTGCCCTCATGACGTCATTTAAATCTAATTACCTCCCAAAAGCCTTGTCTCCAGATACCATCACATAAGGGATGAGGGTTTTAACATATGAATTTGGGGGAACACATTCAGTCCTTACCACTTGGGAAACATTAAAAAATCATCTCCAGAAGTTCTCATACAGTTGATGTGAATTGGAACCTGGACACGTATATTTCTCTGAGGTTCCTCTATAATGTGCACCCAGGATTGGTGACCGTTGCTTTCTACCTTCCTGTTCAAGGTGAGGTCTAGGAAATAGCAGCGTCAGCATCACCTGGGACCTTCTTAAAAATGCAAGATCTCTGGTCCCATCCCAGGCCTGTGAATCCGACTCTGCATGGTAACAGTATCCCCTGCTGATTCGTATGCACCGTAAAGTCTGAAAAACACTGGTCTGCAGCCCCTTGCATCGACTTGCATACAGGTATGAGAATGCTCCATCAATCATTTCCTGTTTGAATTCAAGATGAACATTTTGCCAGCGAACCGAATTTCACCTTTTTTCATCTCGGAAGCCTGTCAAGTTGTGGATCTTGCCTACAAATAATTGCACCGCCGTGTAAAGATTTCATATATAGCCTATATATCATTGTCTATTAGCAAACAAAAAAGCAGCAAAATAGACCCAACATTAAAAACAAAATCTTAATGTTTTTGAAAATACACGACCATCCCAGCGATTCCATCACAATGAATGATGACCTCCTTAGCTTCAGGTGAGCTTTAAATTGATAATGAAATTGAATATGTACTTGTGTTCCAGCCGCAGAAGAGAAGTGGCACTTAACACAGAGCATGAATCCTGTGTAACTAATAAATAATTCAGTAAACCAGGGAAAGAAAAAACACACAAGCTTAAATAAATAGCAGAGAATCCCTGATGCTTAAGGTTGAGAAACAAGAGGATTATTATATATGATGCTATTAGGTAGCACAGAGTGCTGGTTTTCAAAAGAGTTGATTACGATAAGTATGCTTACTACTAAAAACATAGGAAGGAATGTAGTCTTACTCGGTATTTCAGAAGGCAGTTCAAGGTCTTGTCATCCATCAAAAGCTTCGATGTGGTCTTCAATATGAATGTGGCTCATGAAAGTACCAAACAAGAGATTCCATGCTGACAGACACTAAAAATGATGAATTTCTACTTTTCCTGTTCAGAAGCACCTAATGGGCACAGTTCTTTATTTTTAAGGACTTTTCATTTGAGTACCTTTATGTTTAAAATACCCTCTTAATTCAGTATGGGTGCGTTCTCAGACTCCAGTCTCAGGAATGATTTCTGCTTCTGGAAATTGGTCTTCTCCTCATTTTATTTTCCATCCCTACTTGATAACTTCTTCTCTTTCAAAAATTTGTTTTTTTAGTATTTATTTTTGAGAGAGAGAGAGGGAGCTCGAGTAGGGGAGGGGCAGAGAGAGAGGGAGACACAGAATCCGAAGCAGGCTCCAGGCTTCGAGCTGTCAGCACAGAACCCGACGCGGGGCTGACTGAGCCACCCAGGTGTCCCGCTACTTGATAACTTTTTCATTGTTAATGATATGATGAAATAGTTTGCTAAATTATATCAAGATGGCCATTTGGTTTAGTTCATAGCCCCCTTATATTCTGTGCAGTAAACTGAGAATAAAAAGAACAGATGCTAATCTGTAGTAAGCACACATACAGACATACATACCTACAAACTTTCAAAGAAGGGAACTTCAATGATGTTTTGTATTTCAATTCCATTTCCCACATGCTTCGGGCTGACATTCATCTAATTACCAACCTGATTCAACCCAACATGTTTTTATTGGATGCCTATTGTATGTCCCACAGAAATACACTCTGAAATTAAAAATCTTTTAAGTTGCATGTACATAATGAAAGTTTATGTTCCAGTGTTGCAAATTATTGAATAAAGACATTGCTGGTTCAGTAAAAATCCGTTTAGAAGAGGTTTTCCCCCCTTCTACTTTCTAGAACAGTCTAGAAGAGAATGGCATTTCTCCCTTAAATGTTATAGAAGAAAGTGTCCTTTATGTTCATAAAATAATGCACAGCCAGAATTGTTAAATTTGCTTTTTTTCTTTCTAGCAAAAGATATTTTTCTCTTTGTAGTAATCTTGTTAAAAATAAAAAAAATTTTTTAGCATTTATTCATTTTTGAGAGTCAGAGAGAGACAGAACATGAGCTGGGGAGGGGGGAGAGAGGGGGAGACACAGAATCCGAAGCAGGCTCCAGGCTCTGAGCTGTCAGCACAGAGCCCGAGGCAGGGCTCAGACTCACAGACTGCGAGATCATGACCTGAGCCGAAGTCCGACGCTTAACCAACTGAGCCACCAGTTGCCCCTTTCTTTGTAGTAATCTTTAGTGAAAAATAATAAATATACTTCTTAAAAATAATTGAAACCTTAGAGAAGGATATCCAATGGAAAGTAAATCCTCATCTCTCAGAAATGTTCTATGTACATACACATATGTTTTATGTATAACTGTATCTTTCTGTTAATAATCACCTTATTCCCTGCTTTTTTTCACAGGTGGAAGCAAATCAAGTACTTTCTTGTACCTTGATATTTTTCACTTAGGTAACCCCAGAACGGAACATAGAGGTCCGCTTTAGTTTTAGTGCTGCATAGTATTTCAGGTATGGATTTACCATGCGCTATCAATATAAATGTAAGGTTTTCCAGGCTTTGGTATTATATACAGTGTTCTAATAAATAAGGTTGATCCGTCTTTGCACACAGATGCTAGCTTATCTGCAGAATCGAATCTTGGAAATAAAGTTGTTGGGTTCAAGGATACCTGCATCCATAATTTTGATATATAATGCCAAATTTCCCTTTGAAAACCTTGAACCAGTATACAGCTTCCCTGCAGTGTTTGAGAGTGCCCGTATGCCTGCCCATACATTATTTTGACACTTCTTCCTTTCCCTATTACATCGCCAGTGTCTCCTCTCTACCGGACCACTCCAGCCTGAATCCGACGTACTGTCGTTTCTTGCATCTTAAAAGAAAGGAAAAAAAAGCTACTCATTGATTCCGCTGGTCCTCTCCCTCACTACCCCATTTGTCTGTTCCCTTTTGTAGCCAAACTCCCAGAAAAATGATGTCTACGGTCTCTAACACTTCTGCTCATCTTCTAGAAAGTTCTCCAGTGAGGACTTTCGGCCCCACCGCTCTGCCAAAACTGCTCTTGGCAAGTCACCAGGTATCCAGTGGTGAGTTCTTGGTCGTCTTCTTGCTTTGCAGCCGCTCTTGTCAGCAGCTGAGCTGATCAATCCGTTCTTCTTGGACCACTGTCTTCTCTTGGCTTCGGTGATCCCATACTCTCTCTTCCGACCATATACGCTGTTCCTTCTTGCTCTCTTTTGCTGGTTTCTTTCCATCTCCATGATGCCTTGATGTTGGGATGCCCCAGGTCCCAGTCTTTAGATCTCACCACTGTCTCTGCCCCCTCCTTTGGTGATCTAATCGAATCATAAGATATTAGATACTGTGTCTGTCTTAAAGGCCCCAAGTTGTCCCTGGCCTGGATCTCTCTGGAAAACGTAAGACTCATGTATCGGACATCTCTCCTTAAATATCAGAGATCTTTCACGTTAAACATGTCTAGAATTTGGTCTTTTCCTAAAACCTGTGCCCCCCACACTCTATCTCACTTTAGGCCGTAGTCATTCCATCCTTCCCGTTACTCAGACAAGAACCTTG
The DNA here is from genome assembly GCF_027475565.1 of Acinonyx jubatus. NCBI lineage: Eukaryota > Metazoa > Chordata > Mammalia > Carnivora > Felidae > Acinonyx > Acinonyx jubatus. The sequence goes on along the minus strand of NC_069383.1, from coordinate 47,915,509 downwards.
ACCTCACTCTTGTTCACACTTCACATCCAATCCATTAGGGAACTTGCTGGCCCGACCCTCAGAATATACCCAGATTCTCACCGTCTCATCACTTCCACCACCAGTACCCTGGTCCAGGAAGCTGTCATCTCTCACCTGGATTATTTCAATAACTTCCTGCTTCCACTCATGCGCCCCACAGCCTGTTCTCCACAGAACACAGCAGCCAGATTCATCCTGTTAACACCTACCCGATCACTTCACCCTCTGCTCACAAGCCTGCAGTGGCTCACTCGGAGTTTAAAGGCCAAACAGGAGTCTCCTCCCACCCCTGAGAATATTCCTCTCTGACCTGTCCTATTTTTCTTCTCCCCTCTGATATTTCACTCCAGCCCCACCGGCCTTTTCGCTCTTCTGGTGCCAGCGTGAGCCTAGGCTAATGCGTCTAAGGAAGAGAACAGAATACAGAAACAGACTTCTCCATATATGTGAATGCCTTACTTAAAACGCTTATTTTATCATCTGCCAAAATGAGAGGAAATGATATACTTTCCAAAGAATGGTTCGGGGACATTCAGGAATGAAACTCAGGCATACCTAAAGTCTGAGCCTCCTGCAGGATACTCCTGTGAGATTGTCTTTCATTTCACTCAGTCTCCTGTGTGGGCATGAGTGTGTGGGCACATTAGCAGAGTCCCTCGAGCAGTCAGGTGAGGGGGAGAGCCAGGAGGGTATAGAAGCCCACGAGTGTGCTTCTAGGCCATGGCGGAATCCTCATTGCTCGTGATGGTGCCATTCACAGCCGCCTGTCTCTGAGGTCCCTTGGGAATCTGGGAAGCCTTGGCTGTGTTTGGGAGCATGCTCTTTTATCTTCTGCCTTCTCTATGGAGATTGCAACCACCTCTGTGTGTTTCCACATCATTTGCCATTGTAGCAGGTACATTGAACACACGGGTCGTAGAGGGTCCAGTTACGAAGCAACCTTACTTGTCTTTCCCAGGGTCTTTTATAAGCCACCCCGTGGAGGTTTCTTTACTACCACCTGGATGGAAACTTAGGGAGACACCTGAGTTCTCTGGTCACTATCAAAGTAGTTAGACGCATGGATCTCCAGTCACTTCAAGTCACAAAATATACTCTTATTTTAGTAATTAAATTTCATGTAACCATCAAAATCTTGCTTTGCAGATAAGCCCCCTTCTTGTCCCTTAAGCAAGTGAGAAGCCTTCAGTAGGGATGGGGTTGTGATCAGTTTCTTCTCTCTTAGCCCATTCACTGCTTCTACCCTATGACCCCTCCCTCCCCCCCACCACCATGTTAGCCACGGTTTCTGGTCCTTCCAGGATGGGACTTGGGGAGACAGAGTGGTAACCAAGGGGAAAGATCTTTCTCAATTGGTATTATTGTTGTCAAGCTTCTCCAGACCTGGCAGAGGCTTTGAGCTCTCTTTCTTGCCCAGGGGTTCTTAAGAGACCCACTAATGGGAGAAGACGTCTCCATTACAATAAACTTCTTGATTTCAGTGGATGACAGGCTTCTGCAGGGCCAGAGCCAAGTGGCAGCCCGTAACAGCTAGAAGCGAGGTGGGTGCTGTTATTGTGACGGGCATAGTGCCTGAGGCAGCAAGCAGAGTATTTGAGCACCCAGGGATCTTTAGCATTGGCTCATTGTTCTCAGTGGCCCTGGGGCCGAAATAGATGGGCAGTCGGCTAAGAATGGCTTGATGTATGTAATTAGGAAATCTCCAGGTCTAATGAACAGAAACTAAGTTGTTCGATGGAGAGTCATTGTTTATCACCCAAGTCCCAGACCTGAGTCAGTTCAGAGATACAGAAATCCGGAGATCACTGATTCTCAAACTGTGGCCAAGGAGCAGCAGCAGCATCACTTGGGAATTTGTGATACGTGCAAGGTTTTCAGGCCCTACCCAGTCCTACTGACACACACACTCTGACGGTGGGTCCCACAGTCTGCATTCCGGCAAGCCCTTCCACTCATTCTGATGCATGATCAGGTTTGAGAACTCTAACCATAGACAAAGAAAGGGCTGGATAGCATTTTGTAAGCTTCTAGCATAAATCTTCCTTTAAAGTCTTTCCAAAAGACCTGCAGCCATTCACTGGGTGACTGTGCACTGACGAGGGGAGAATAGCCAGCCAGACCTTGAGGGGATTTCTGGACATTGATTCTGAGTCAGCGCTAACCTCCAGAGGCCCAAAATGCCTCTGGAGCACCGGGGGTGGGTGTCACTTATGGTTATCTAGGGATAAATGAAATTTTGGCCTGTGGCTGCCTCACAGGATTCCAGTGGGTCCGTTGATCCGCATATGGTTATTTTCCCACTCCTGAATACAGTTGTAATAGGTATCCAGCAACTCGAAGTACCCCATTTTGATTCCCTAACCTGAGCAGTGAGCCTTAGGATAGGAGGCATGGCCTTGCAGAAGCTTCCTGGAATCTGCCGTTCCTAAATTGGAGTAAACCGAAAGCAATACCGTATCCCTGGGGGGCACTTCAGAGACCACGGTTTCCATCTAACCCTTGAACAAACAGGGTTCGTTCTGTCATACCCTGATTTAATTCATCTGTCTGGCACGTGCAACAGTGAGAAGGTTATTGGGGAGGGCCTGTGGGTTCCTGTAAAATTATTCGGGGACTGGACCCAATGTAGTCTCTTTACTGGATGACACAGCAGCGCGCCTGGCACTTTGTATGCAGCCATTGATCTGGCAGATGGTTTTCTTCCTCATTACCAAATTAGCAAAGATTACCAGCAGGAGCTTGCTTTCAAACTAGCAGGATCAGCAAAACACCCTCACTGTCCTATGTCGACTCATCTGCTCTCTGATAAGAGCTGATCTGCAGGCACCTCGATCACCCTGATGGTCCCCAGAAGAGCATGCTGATATATTATGTTATTGACATGGTGATTAGGACATAGCACATACCCTAGATACCTTAATGAGACACATGTATGCCAGACGGTGGGAAATAACCCCCCAGAAAAATCAGAGGCTTACTTCCTAGTGGCGTTTCCAGTAGTCTGGAAAATTTGGCATTTACTCTCCAAAGTGAAAGGTGAATTGCTATAGTTTGTACCACCTACCACTGAGAAAGAGCTACAATGTTTTGTACCTCTTTTGATTTTTGTAAACAAAAATTTTAACGTTTATTTATTTTTGAGACAGAGCATGAATGGGGGAGGAGCAGAAAGAGAGAGAGACGCAGAATCTGAAGCAGGCTCCAGGCTCCGAGCTCTCAGCACAGAGTCTGATGGGGGGCTCGAACTCATGAGCCGTGAGATCGTGACCTGAGCCGAGGTCAGATGCCCAACCGACTGAGCCACCCAGGCTCCCCTGTACCTCTCTTGATTTTTAAGATAGCATGTACCTTTTGAGTGTATTGTTCATGGCAACGTTTTGTGTAACACGCAAGGCGGCCAGTTTTGCGTTGGGGCCAGAGCAAAAGAAGGCTCACTAGTGGAGTTTCTTAGCCCTCTTGACGTTTTGGGGACAGATCGTTCTTTCATGTGGGAGGCTATCCTGAGAATTATAGAATGTTCATCAGCATCCCTGGTCTCTACCCACGAGATTCCAGGAGGACTACTACCCAGTTATGACAACCGAAAATGTCTACAGATTGCCTAATATGCTTGGGGGAGCAAAATCGCTCCCATTTGAAAACCCCTGGTCTACCGCATGTCTAGTTAAGGTTGAGGTGACTTTAGCACTCGCTGACAGCTTGACTTCAGCCTTGCAAGAGACCCTGAGCCAGGTCTTCCCAGCTAAGCTGTTCCCAGGTTCCTGACTCCCAGAAATCATGTGAGATAACAAGTGCATGTCGCTAAGTTTTAGGGTAATTTCTCACGTAGCAATAGATAACTAATACACTGAGCCCCCAGGCTGTAAGATTGGGCATACGCACAGCCACAATCCATCATCCATTGTCAATAGTGTATTACCAGATTGGGGTTGAACTGTGTCCTTCTGGAACTGACTGTTGACACAGGAAGAAAACATTTGGGCCAGGTTCACAGATGGTCCCTTGTAATTTGAAGGCACCAGGTGGATTTGGGCTGTCGAAACATTGTAGCTCACATCAGGAAGGTGGTAAGGGAAGTTCTCTCAAGGCCAACACATCCACTATTTACTTTGTCTGCATGGAGAGCTGGCCAGAGGTAGGGATTTACACAATTCATGGGTGACTAATGGTTTGATTGGCATATTGGTGACAGGGGGGTCTGAGGAAGAGGTTTGCTGATGGGCACTGTCCTATGTGAATGCTTACCATGGGGTATTCGCTGATGAGACTTACTAATCAATTGGACAGGACGGTCCATTCTGTGGATGTCGTTCAGCCCTTTTCTTGGCCACTTGAGGAGTATTCAGTAGACTCATGCAGACCATAGCTATTGGGGCAGGGATGGAAGCTAGATGTGGGCTCAGTAATATGGGCTTACCCTTCCCAAGGTGGATCTGGCTACTGTCACTGCTGACTGCCTTATCTGCTGACAGCAGAGACCAGTATTGAACCCTGATGTGGCATTCTTCCCCAGGGGGACCACTGAGCCACCTGGTAGCAAGTTTATTACATTGAACTCGTTCCAGTCCCACCGTCTGTTAATTTTCATAATGCTTTATCTAATGACATGATGTCCTACACAACATTGCTTATGACCAAAGAACTGATTTTACAGCAAAGAAAGCATAGAATTGGGCTCATGCCCTTAGGACTCACTGGTTTACAAATATGCTCCATGACCCAAGGCAGTTACCATTATAAAGTATAGGAGTAGATCATTGAAGTTTCAAAAATGGCACCGTTGGGAGACAACTCTCTGCAGTTTGGGTGGCTTTCTTGCAGAATGTGGATTAGACTTTGGATCAGCAGCAAAAAAGTAGTGCTGTGTCTCTTATGGTCAGGATACACGGATCTGGGAATCAAGGGGAGAAAAATGGGAGCGTTTCCCCTCACTCTCCCATGCAGCACATCACTCAGAATATTTGCCTGCCTTCTTTGCAGCATGGATCAGCTGGTTTATAGGTCTTTATTCTAAGAAGAGAATGCTTCCTCTAGGGACATACAGTTGTTCCAGTGAACAGGAAGTAGGTAGTGCCATCTGCCCGTTTCAAGTTGCCTACACCACTGAATTGACAGGCAAAGAAGAGGGTTACTGTTCTGGCTGGGGTGATTGGTCAGAATTCCCAAGAGGAATTGGGTTGCTGTGACACAGTGGTGGTAGGAAAGACTATGTCTGGAGCCCAGGAAATTCTCTTGGGTGCTTCTTAGCCCATCGATGTGCTAAGAGTTACTGGAGTAATATTGCAAACTGCCAGACTACTGAAAACTCAGGCCGTTCTGGGGTGCCTGGGTGGCTCAGTTGGTTGAGCATCCAACTTCAGCTCAGGTCATGATCTCACAGCTTGTGAGTTCGAGTCCCACGTCGAGCTCTGTGCTGAGAGCTCAGAGCCTGGAGCCTGCTTCGGATTCTGTGTCTCCCTCTTTTTCTGTCCTCCTCCCACTCTCTCTCTCTCTCTCTCTCTCTCTCTCTCTCTCTCTCAAATAAACATTAATTTTTTTTTCTGAAAAAAACTCAGGCCTTTCAAAAATGAAGGTTGAGATCATCCTGCGAAGTAAAGAACCCCAAACAACTGAGGTTTGGGTTCGAGGCGAAGGGAACATGGGATGGACATTGGAAGAAGCCCATCATCAATTATTATTCAACTCTTATCACCGTCAACCAACCAGTTTTGTTACCAGTTACCAGAACAGAAAAGAAGCAACTATGCGTCTTTTCTTCTTTGCTTGTGATGTGTAACATTGAGTATTGGTGGTGGCTAACTTTGCAGTTTGGACTTCAGGTTGCAGAATATCCAGGGTGCAATGGTGATGAGAAGAGAAGAGAAACTGCCATCACTGAGAGCTGATTACAGTAGCTGAGGCTGCCCCTTCACATGGTCCCACTCTGTGTTCCCCTCTTTTGGGGGGAGAGCGTGAGCCTGCGTTCCTCTGCGTGAGGAATAGGGTTGCGTTCTTTTGGGTGGAAGCACAATATAGTTGTTGAATGGGTGCAAGGGAATGTGTGGATCTGAGTAGCAAAAGGGTGCACGGGCCAGAGTGTGTCTTTCGGCAGTTGGGTCCAAGTTCATCCTTCGATGTACCCGCCGTCCCCTTTTCCAGACACGCTCCTCTGGCCGATTTCATGTTAGGTTCTTACAAGGGGAGGCACTGGTGTTAGATTCCAGCGCGGGAGGAAGAAATGAGCCATTCTCCCTGCTATAGGCAGCAGCAGGGACATAACTGGGCTTGACTGCTTGCGCGACAGACCCCAGCAGCCTTGGGGGGGTAGTTGCAGCAACATCAGCAGTGAGTGTCCACTCACAAGATCCAACTAAGGAACAGTGGCAGCTTCTGTCTTTAGGCAAGAGCCCCCTCTTTCTTTGCTCCCTAGCCTTTCCAGCAGTTTTTTTTTTTTAACCAGTTTCCTACATTGCATCCTTCTCTGCTTGAAATATAGAATATAGAATGGTTCCTACTTTCCTGTTTGCACACTGAGGGACACAGGAATTTTTCCGTATCAGCACAGAGCAAGCTTCCTCATTCTCCAGTTCAAAACAAACAAACAAAAAACCGGAATGCATCATGTTTTCATAAGAAGGCTCAGATAGTGAATATTTGTGTTGCCCTCCATCTTTTAATCAGTAAAAGCATTAAGGACATTTCCATTTTAGGAAAATATTGTCACGCCATATATTTGGCCATGTTCGTGTCTTTTTCCGTTTGGAATTACACCTGCCGATGCTCTTGTGCAGACTTCTAAATGGCTGAAATGGGATTAAACTAGACTCTGGAATCCAGCAGCTGGCTACTTACTGCTTAATAAGTATTCTAAAATACTGTCCCTGTGTGTCTTAGCCTTATCTTTTCCAAGTGAATGGGAAGCACCTTGAGGCTTGGTATTATGTTGCCTTTTGAATATGCAAAAATGGTGTGTGTTGGGGGACAGCTTCGCAGCACCCCTCCCCTTTTTGATGAATGCCATCTGAACGCGTCATCTGGCGGCCAGGAAAGAGCCCCGCGTTCCTTCCTGTGAACAGGCTCAGGCTTTCTCTTGAGGAAGGAACTGATGACACAGCCAACGCTGCCCCATAGGTTAGTGGTTCAAATCGAGGTCCTGGTCATTTTACTATTGGTCTCATTCCAGATCCTTTCATGGTGCCAGTGCTGCTTCAAAGCCATTTTTCCTTCATCATGAAACATTGTAAATGATTTGTGGGCGGTGATCTCCTTCAGCCTGTGCAGCCAGGCCCCTTGGTTCAGCCTGGGGCTGGAGGGCTGCCCAGACCAGCACAATGGCCTCAGCCCCAAGAGGCTGCCTCGGGCCACATCTCAGCCACCTGACTCTCGGTTCCGCTGGCCTAAAGAATGGGAGGCCTTTGCTGCTCTTTGCTCACACCACCCCACAGCTCTGTTTCCCGATTTTATCTTCTTTAGTTAATCAACCAGCACTTTTGCTCCCTTCTCATCTTTTGGGGGAGTTCTGACAATTCTACTTCCAGCTGTAAGACGCGTTCGAATTTTCTAAAACGGGAAAGGTTGGGTCCTGTTTACACTTGCCACGCCAACCCCCCTTCAGGCTTTTCTAGGAGGATTTTTCTTCAGCTGCTCCACACTTTTGCAGCAACTCAGAGTGTGACCAGAATCCTCAAACCTTCGAGCATCTTGGCCCATAGGGACACAGGACTGCAGTCCTAAAATGAATATCCAGTCCTGCTCCACGAGGCTTCCACTGCCCTAATCTTCAGCATAATCCCCTTAAAGCACGACGCCCTGGTAAATCCAGGCTGCTCCGGGATGAAAATTCTCATTAAGGGCAAAACCCAAAGCTGCTTTTGGTGGTCATGCTGTTCTCCCGTCAACCTCAATTGTCAGCCAAATTAACGAAATACATTTCTAATAAGCCGGCTAATACTGGTAAGGAGTCAATAACCAAATCCATTTGAACTCTCAGAAGCTTAAACGCTGTTAAATCCCATTTCCTGTTTGTGGGGCCGAGTGCTAGAAGATGTGCCTGGGTTACATTTCCGAACAGGTGAAAGAAAACATGAGGCCGCGTGGAAAGGAACGTTTTTTACTTTTTCTATCTCAGTAATAGTCACGACACGCAACGAAATGGCTATTGCATGTACTGTTCCGTTACGAACAGACACGACCGTTGTTTCAGTCACTCCTGATACCGTTGACAAAATCGTTTGTGTTGAACAAAGCAGCAGTTAGCTGAGATGAGTGGGACGGTGATTTGCTCGTTCACCAGACAGCCACATTCACGGGTTACGTCCACAACTGGATGGTACATGGATTTCACGGTCATTGATTGTAAAACTATCAAAACAGGAAGAACATGGAAATTCCACCCCCAACTCCTCGACAGCACATAGGAGATCTCTTAATGCACATGCTTTTCTTTTCCCTGGGATTCCACACCCGGGTTGGGAAGTGGGAGGCAAGCTTAGAAGCTGCACGTCTGACATCATCACAAATTAGTTTTACCTCTTGTTGGTGCATACTCCCTACGCTCAGATTCAAAGGAAACCCAGGAAACTCGTAAGTCTCCCTCTGAATTTCAGTCAAAGGATTCAGCCCTACGTCTTTCGTCCCAGCCGGTTTCCCTGTTGGGAGTACGGCCGGCTTTCTCTTTAGCCGTCAACATGTTCGGAATAGACTTTTCTCTGTGGGAAAAGATTCGATATAGCAGCCTGGGTTTTAGGATATAATTTCATTAAAAGTAAGACAGACTTCTAAAAACTCACTTCAGAACCATGCTGTGATTTGGCCATCGGGGATTTGGCCAACAGTTGTGGGAGTTCTATTAAATCAGCTGTGTGTGTGTGTGTGTGTGTGTGTGTGTGTGTTTCTAACTGTGAAAAGCGGAGTTTGGAATTTTCTATTTTCTTCAATCCTCGACCACTAGCTCAAATAGCTAGGGATGATTAAGAATAACGCGATATGGAGTATTTTCAGAATTATACATTCACTTTTGCTGTGTTTACCCAAACGTGAGGAGAACTGACAGAATTTCATCTTGGCGTATCGAATGTAAAGTATAGCCCTTGTACCAGAGTCCAGAATCATCTTCTGCATAAGGTAGGGGAACAATCCGTTACTACTGGTGGGACTTAACTTGTAACTGACAAAGGAGTAGTGCTTGACATGAAATCGGATTTTTATTTGGAATGGAAGAAAGGGTTGACTTTCTAAATACCTAGTGGTGGTTTGCAAATTTAAAGTAAGCTAGGTTAAACATGTTTTAAGAGTCTCATTGCTTGCTAAGAGTGAAACTAGGTCAGAATTTTCCTTCTTAACTCCAAGATAGATAAACACTTCTGTTTCACACAAAACACCACAAAATTTAAAAGGTGGGCGGACTTCCATTTCCCATTAGAAAATACCTCAGTTATTCAACAATAAATATTAATGAACACTTACAAAGTGCCGGGTACTCTACCAAGAGCTGTAAATACAGGGTTGAACATAATAGAGCAAAATCTCTGTCTTTACAGAGTTCACGTAGCTCCTCGTATGGGCCTCTGGAATGAACTGAAACATTAACAAAGTGTTGATATGAACAAACTAATGTTCTTCACCAAATGGGTGAAGTGGCAAATGTGATAAAAACTATAAATAAAAAAATACTGCACAAAGGACTTCCGTGACATTATTTTCCTTTAATGGAGCACTAGGATCCTTGAGTTTCTTCAGTATTGTGTCGATTGTAATCAACAGGACTTTTAGATTCATTTGTCCTATGGAAACGGTTGTTTTCTGGAAACCATCTTGCTAAAGAAACACACACACACACACACACACACACACATCTTTCCTGGGGAGATTCAGAACATGAAGCCGTAAAAGATTCTGGCAGGATGAGTGCTGAAGGGAAAGGATGTCGGCAATTGGAAAATGACTTAGTTGCCAGAGGCTATGTATGATGACATTAGGAGGCACAAGATGGAATTAGACTGAGGACATGTGCAGGTCTGGTTAAACTCAAAGCATCCAACAACCCACCGTGAACTGATTACGGGACAGCCCTAGAGGCAGCCAAATGCAACTTTTCCTATCTCTGGATGGGAGTCTGATTTTGAAATCCAGAGTCTGGGGAAAATGATGAGGAATCATGACTCCCCTCCTTGGCGCTTTGCTCTGTTCCATCCACCCCACTCCTGAGTTTTGGTGTGAGCCCGGTCACAATGTGCCTTTCCGTTTGGAAGAGTGCCAACCTAGAACATCCCCATGGCTACAGGGAAAGAGAAAGGAGGTAGAGATGTAGGAGGGGGAGAAAGAGGAAGAAAGGAAATGCTTCTCTGCTTTGCAAGTGGTATGAACTTACGGGTTGTGCTGGCTAACGTACAGCTGCTTCTGTCCTTAGACACGTCCCCCCCTCCCCCGGTCTGGGCACCTGGGCCCCCCCCTCCATCTGGCACTAATTATCTCAGCCAAAACAGGGTTGTTTGTTGGTGGTGGTGGGTTGTGTTTCTTCCTAAAATTTCCCGTTAATTTTGTCCTGCCTTAGGTTTGTTTTCCTTTCAGCAATGCAAGACGAATAAATTCATTGGTTGCTCAGGGGCAAAAGCAGCTTTAACAACCAGCCAAAAACATCATTCGGCTGTAACAACAACGGTGGTTCACTGGTAAAATCTGCATTACTCAGACAACACCCAGTGGGCTTTCCCCCTTGGCCATGAACACACCTGTCTCCTTCTCTGGGCTCTAAGAGCACACCTCAGCACGGGCCCCATGGCTCTTCCAGAAAGAGCCCTCCCAAAGCATATGCGAGAATAGGAGGCCACGTCGGAAAGTGCTTAGGCTTGCTGCCTGATTTCTAGTAAGTCCTCTCTGATTTTGTTTGTTTTTACCCAGACACATGTTTATTTTCATGACCGAAGAGCTTATAATCCTGGACATGGAACATAAATAGATGTTATGTTTTCCAGTTTATGGTTGTGCTCGTCAGTGGTTTTGCTACCTTGATTTGGGCTACGTGTCATTGTGCTACAAAATGGTCTGGCTCCTTTAAGAAGCCACACATTGTAGACACAGAATCAAGCTGAGTCATTCACCAGGGGGAGAGAATTAGGAACAGCTGGGGGCAGCTACTGGAGGTAAAAGCAGAGACAGAAAGGGAACAGACTGCCTCTCTAGGAAATGTTCCAATGCCTCGAGCCCAAATGTGGAGGGGAAAGTTTCGCAGGCATCGTCTTGCTAATGACGACAAATCCTATGCACCGCGAGGCAAGGACGTCCCCTGTGTTAGGGAGGAGACAGGCATCCCTCAGCCGGCGGCCAGCCGGGGCCATGCGGGCCAGCATGTTGTCACTCCATCTCAGTCTACAAGGTTTGTGGTCTGAGCATCCCCTTCCTCGTAAAAGTCAGTGGTCACCGAGCACCTCCGTTGGCCCTTGGAGGAGTGAGTTGCCTTATAACCACGTTGCCCAAGGGACTGGGTCCGGTTAGAGATGCACACTGAATCTCGGTGAATTAAAGGATATTAAAACTTACAAACTGATTAAGTGAAGAAAATAGGACACAGTATTGTCTCAAATGTGAAACAAAGAATAAATAATAAAAGACTAGAAGGACGAGTATTAATGTTTAAAATTTATATTTGGTTATGTCTTGGCCGTGGGCGTATGGGTCATTTTGGGGGTTCTATGTATTTGTTCATATTTTTATGTTATCTTTTACTTCTCAGTGTGGCACACAGAGCCATACTCGGTCCGTCCTTTAGTCAATAAATACTTCCCGTGTTTGACGCCCTATGGGGGAAGCAAAGCTAGGCAGGTCCCAAGTCTTTAGCTTGATCTGCCATCTCCCATGGGTCTGATGTCACCAGCCCTTCTTCCGGGATCGGATCGCTGAGCTTTGATTCCCCTCTCAGGACCAGAACCCCTTGCTTTTCCTGCAGCGTCGGTAATGTGTCCTCTCAAATGCAAGCAAGACTCCTGCCTGCCCTTCCTTCAGACCCCGCTCAGATGTCAGCACGTCAGGAAGGCTGTTTCTAACCACCCGATACAATCATGCCCTCATCTGCTTTGATTTTCTTTATGACACTTGTCAATATATATCTTCAGAGATACGTCTGTAGTTGAACACTGATCTCCCACCGAAATGTACTGGCTTTGAGGAGGGGTCTTCAGTCTTGTTCTTTGCTAGATCTCTACCATCTAGACCAGTTCCTGGCACATAGTGGGCCCTCGATAAATATTGTTCTCTTCCTCAATGGAAAAGTTATGATAGGCGTTTTCCGTATATCAAGAATATCAGTGCACAAGTTCAGGCATTCAGAAATATGTTGTCTTTGTTTTTTACAATATTCTTAAAATTCGGACCCCAACACCATTGCACCAGTAGGAACTTTCATTTCAGTTAATAACTGAATTCTTCCCTCCCTACCCCTTCTCAGGGGGTGGAGGGTGTCAAGATTCTAAGAGTCTAGTGCACTGACAAGGGCTTTGAGGAAGGGACACTGCTAATCGACCTAACCACATTTTGTCCCCATGGCCCCTTCATGCCTGATGGCCATCTGCCGTTTCTGGGCAAGGCTGAAAACGTCAGTGCCTATAGCCTCAGCTCCCCAGATGCTTCCACCCAAAGGCTCTTCCTCTCTGGGGGCTTGCCCCAACATGGCCTCTGCCAGGAACCCACAGAACTTGCTCCTCCCCATAACTGGGGGGATTTCTTTTTCATCTGTTGTTTCCCCACTGTGTTTCTAAACCACTAAGCTTTTCTCAAACTCTGCCCTCCCCTTGGGCCTCTGGCTTTTAGAGAAAGAACAAAAGCCAGAATCCTTCTGCTTCTCATCCTGCCACTTACCTCCCTGAGGCAAAGGATGTGGAGTCTGCTACCTGCTCCAGTGGGGAACCGAAAGGGAGAACTTCAGACAACTCGGACACAAGACAGAAATGCAGGTTGCAGGAGTGGGACAGATAATGCAGAGAAGAACATGATTCCATTGAGACCGGGGTGGAAAGAGTGAGACCCAGGAAAAAGGAAGACTTAAGGCATCTTGCCCTTGTGACGGAGCCTGGAAGGCTGGGCAGTATTTCATTTCATGCAGTGTGGGGGACAGAGAGAGAAGCATAAGCAAAAGGGAAACGGGTTGTGTATAGCCGACGGAAAATGATCCCGTCCGACCAGATGTGTTTGAGCAGTGGGAAAAGAAGTGCCCCCAAAGGTAGGTTGGAGTCATGGCGTGACAGGCCCTCAAAGTCAGGGTGTTTTGATGTTAACTTGAAAGTTACTGGGCAGCCACTGGGTCATAGAGCGAGAAGATGAGAAGGGTGTGTTAGAAAATGAAACGGCAACACTACCGAGGACGGATTGATGGTCGGCGCTGGTGATTGGGAAGGCCAAAGCAGGGAGAGCATTCCTGTCATCTAGGAGGCAGAAGGAGAAGAGAGATGCAAAACATATGGAGGGCATAGCACAGGCAGGGGTGACCACTGGTTCAATGTCAAAGGCACCGGAAGGATGGTGATGGCAGGAATGGAGGTGTTCTCTGCAGATGAGGAAAAACCAAGAGCAGCTGCTGGCTCGCGAGGGAAAGGTAACGGGCTGCTCATGTGGAATCAGTTTCCACCGGGAAAGTTGGCGCTGGGGGCGGGACGCTCAGAAGAGCGGTCTTTCCCGTGATGGGAAGGGGATGTGGGTAAGGATGCTGCAGGCCTTTGCTGGGGTTGGGGACGAAAACCAAGGGACCCGGTGTCGGCATTGCTTTGATTGTCTCAGTATAGAAGGAGGCAGGGCTGTTTGCTGAGAGTAAGGGGAGCTGTCCCTGGGTCACACTGGAGCTTGAATGTGGACACCGTGTGAAACAGCTGCACCGGGGAACATAAAATGAGTCTGTTCCCAGGAAACAAAAGGGCAGACCCACGCAGCGTCAAGTTTTCTCTCCATAAATACAGAATCCTGGTGGTTTTATGAAATCTGTCCGATCAGACACAAGAAGAAATGGCCTTTAAATCATATATCTAGCTTGAGGCATATTTTAATTATACCATTCTCCGTGTTTTCTGCTCTCTTCCTTATACGTTGTAGACCACCCATTAGAGATTGCTTTTTTAGGAATCTATCAAGATGCCAGAATCCCCCAGCATAATAAACCTGGAAAAGTAGCACCTACTCACGGCCAGCATTCCCGACTCCCGTGCTCTCTTGCCCAGTGTTGAACTTCTTTTCCCAGAGAAGGTCATCTTCGCCTGCTCTCAGGCAGATGGCAGGGGTGGGATGGGGTGGGGAGAGCTCATCACAAAGACCCGTGGTACTTCGGGCTTCAAGGTCACTGTTGCATCTGCAACCGAAGCAGGTGAGAAAGGGGAAGCTGAAAATCCACTTCACGCTGGGGTGGGCACTGCGTGCTGCCCTCTGGTGGTTCAGGAAGCCATCTCTCTGTTTACCCCCTTTTGTCTTTTCCACGCCTCCCTGTCTCTCTAGATCTGATCTTTGTTTTTATGTGGTGGTACCTCTATTGGGGATTTAGGGACTTGTATGAAGTGAGATGTAGGAAAGAACAACGCAGACCTCTCCGCATTCTTAGCCTTACTGATATGGTCTTCACTAAAAAGACGATCCCGTGAGAACTATGGGACTAGTATTAAAACACCCGATTTCAACTTTCATACCTGGGCATATCCTAATAACATAGGATTATTGCATCCTTTTTCTCATCTTTGTAGTATTTCCAAGTTGGATATGTGGCTATCAACTCTTTTTACTCTGCTCCAGCCCAAGGGGGATAAAAAAATCCACTGAAGAGCTGGAAATCACAGAACATTTGCAATCACATGCTCCCTGGGCTGGAGCTTTTTTTTTTTTTTTTTTCTTCTCTCTGACTACCCGGGAAGGGAAGAAATGATCTAGAACCAATGCTATGTGGAGCTTGGTTTACTTATGAGGCCAAAAGAGAATTGCATTTCTCATTACGTAAGAAACTAGAACTTAAGGACCCATTCTTAGGTTCTAGCCCAACAAATGTGATGATTTTTTTCAGGGGCAGACAGGACATATTTGAGGGAGCTGTGCCTTAGTAGAGTTCCCTTTTCCTCTGTCCCTCACAGCCCAGGAAAGTACATGCTGGTGAAATTTCACCCTGAACAAACTACCTCATTTGACCAAACGAGATCTTTGTCCACTACTCCCTCCAGCTTGTCCAAGGTCCGCTTCAATTTTCTAGTGCAACATCACTCCAAGCCTTTTTTTTTTTTTTTAAATAGAATCGGCATATTTGTTCACTTTTGTTTATTTTTGCTCCAAAGCCTTTGGCATTTCCCTCCAGTGAGTCACACTACGGGACCATTTCAAAATCATCTCCGTACAGGATATGTCTCTTCTCAGGGGAGACGGGAAATGGGTAAATGACAGCCTGTCCCAAGATGTTACTGTATAGTGTGCGGGGATTTTCTTTTCTTTTTATTTATTTTGAAGTTTATTTATTTTGAGAGAGAGAGCTCAAGGAGTGGAAGGGCAGAGAGACCGGGAGAGAGAATCCCAAGCAGGCTTCTCACTGTCAGTGTAGGACCCGCAACGGGGCTCGAACTTGCAAATCACGAGATCATGACCTAAGTCAAAATCAAGAGTCAGATGCTTAAGTGACCGAGCCACCCAGGTGCCTTATTTATTGATTGATTGATTGATTTTAGCAGGCTCCATGGGGTTGGAGCCTAACATGGGGCTTGAACTCACAACCCTAAGATTAAGGCCTGAGCTGAGATCAAGAGTCAGCCACTTAACTGACTGAGAGACCCAGGCACCCCTGTGTGTGGGGATTTTAATAAAGTAGTGTCCTCTCGCTTGCCGCCAAAGCCACGTGACAAGTGGGCTTGTAAGGAACAGTCTTCTAGGTCTTTCCCTGATTCCATAGAGACAAGATGGGAAAACTATAGCATGGTTGTTAGGGGGTTATTCCTATCAGTTGATTATGGGAATCAGCCCGTTTACTTCCTCCATTACAAGAGTTTAGATAGTTGAGAATTTGGATTTTGCAACAAAATACAGGATACAGGTAAGAGGAGAGAAGGCAGAAGCAGGGACTGCTTGGACTCTCACCATTCCTGGGGCACCTAACTTCTTCTTCAGGCCTTCGTTGGTGCTACTTACCCTTTGCCTCTGGAAAGCCTCCAGCCTTCCTCCCCACTCCTCAGTTTGGAAAACTCCTTCTTCCCAGAAGTCTTTAGTCACTCTATATTCTTTGCTCTCAAAGAGCTTTGTACTTTCCTCTAGTAGAGTACTTGGCACTCTGGGATTATGGTCATTTATGCAGTGGCCGCCCATCTTCCCTTCACATGGCCCCCTGTCCCCCAGTTCGAGGGGGCAGAGGAGTGGGCCAAATATGTCTCCGTATCTTCACCACCCAGAAAAGGTCCTGTTGTATAGAAGGTTTAATATGATACACCCTAATATAAGATGGCAAGCATGTATGGGCCAGGGATTCAGGGGGAATTTCTGTTCGTAATGCTGGCGTGGGTAATCTGGGTTTTCCTAATCTCTTCTCCTGTCCTCATTTCTCTTAGCCTCTTATTTCCCTTTTCTCCTTCGATTCATGTAAGAAAATATAAAGTATCAGCAAAAGTTAATAGATGTACATGTAAATGTTGATTATAAATAGGCATTGGGATAGTGGGAAAATTACCACCCTGTATTCCCACTACACGTCAAAATGTAGAGGCTGGCTTTAATCTTGCTGCTGAGCTTTGACTTCTGCATGTGGTGGACATTTTTTGGCTCTTGGCTTCCCAGCATCCAGGCCCCCTATCTTCCAGTAACAACACCCTGGGTTGTTTTGGGGGGGGGGCATGTAATTGTCTACCCCCATTGGGTGTGGCCGTGGTGGTACTGAGTTCGAGGTGGCCCGCTCTCCTTTGGCCTGGGAAGAGTTACCAGTAGTCCTCACTGTGTAGTGTGGGGTTGGGGACAGGATGCTGTTACTTAATTTTTGCAATGAGCAATGTGAAAACGAAAGACTTAAGAAAAGTAATTGTTTGCCCCCAAGATCTGGCCAGATGCAATGAATTCTCCTGTTAAATCCATTTGAACAGCAACCACAGCCCTGGTCTCTCCTACTCAAATGCACAGGGCCCAGGGGAATACGCAGAGAGCACAGCATCACACTCCTCAAGTTGCCAAAAATCCCTTTAAAATGATTGAACAGATGTCTTTTCTTGGGGTCGAACGGATATCCATCACAAACGGCCTGCTTTCCATTCCAGGCTGGTCGTCTTAGGGGCAACAAAATCAATCACTCTCAGGTTTGTTTCCTGGATGTTTCTTAAACCTTTGGAATTATACTAGCAATAACCATTACAGGATGCAGGAAAACTAAACGCATCTGTGCAGGTCGCTGTATTTCATCCCAGGGTACAAACTTCCTGTGTGATGGTGGTGTGGAGGCAAGCCTCCCTCCACTGGGCATCCTTGCAGCCGGGGCTCAGCATGGAGTAGCTTCTGAGCTTAGAACCAGAAGATTAAATGGCATGAAGACCGACACAGCCGTGGCTCATATATCATCAGCAGTAAAAGGAGGTGGGGGGTGGGGGAGTCTTGTCAGAATGCACGAGAAGAAAGGAAGAGGACATTGGACTTTCCAAAATAAATCGGGGCTCAAGTCAAGTAGTCTGTCACGGGATCTGTGCTTGGTTTCTGGCCTTATCTGCCACGTTTCTGGTGGCAAGAGGAAAGATGATTTAAGCACTGCACATAAATAAATAATTATTTGTAATTTATTATTTATTAAAGCTCTTAGTACTTTTCAAAGAATTGTAATTCAAGAGTCCATGAATTCCTCGTGGGTGGAGCAGATACCGTATCTAAACGTTTCCAAGAATCTGGCTTACGCAACTTTCAAAATAAAGCGCATTTTTAACGAAGGCACACACCGCTTGACCCCACATGGGTCACTGACACTTACCTGTCCCTATCATCAGGTGCGAAAGCACTTGGGGATCAGGAGGCAGCGTGTCTCCTCCGTGGAGAGATGATGGGGTTGGAGGAGAGACACCCGGGTTTGAACCTGGGCTGGCCCTGCCACGGGTTGTAGCAAGGCGGCAAGTCTCTTTGTATCAATGAGGGGCCATGACCTCATCTGTGGAATGGGAAAACCATCTCCCTGGTGATATCTTGTGAGCATCTGGTGCATTTTAAGGGCTTAGACAGGATAGCTGTTATTATTACCTCTGATTTCACAGAATTAGGTATGTCCAGCTAGAGCAAACCCCTCTTGTGCCATGTGGGAACAACTCCTCGGTGGTCAAGGCTGAGCCTTGCAGACCTGCCCGTGGGCTTCCTCAAAGGCAAGCCCACTGCAGCAGAAGTGCCTCTCTGCCTCCTGACAATGGCAGTCCAAGGTCACATCAACTCACTCCCACTCCGCCCCTCAGCACAGGGCAGCAATAGCTTTCAGCAAGCATTCCTGGCCCCAACCCCACTGCTTTCTGCACCGTGGGGG
Organism: Acinonyx jubatus; assembly: GCF_027475565.1. Classification (NCBI taxonomy): domain Eukaryota; kingdom Metazoa; phylum Chordata; class Mammalia; order Carnivora; family Felidae; genus Acinonyx; species Acinonyx jubatus. Next base: position 47,897,031 of record NC_069383.1, on the reverse strand, counting down.
CGGGGAGGGCAGTGCTGAATCGGTTCCTAATTCCAGGCTCTGTAGAATTCCAACTCCCTCTGATCTCAGCCAACACATGGCCAGTCTCCCTCTTTTGCTTCCTCTAACCCCTCCTTCTGACGAATTTCTGGCACCCTCATCATCCCACTGTCAGGTTGTCCGGGAAACACCCCTGGGATTTTGCTGAGCAGATTTAGTCCATCAGGGCCTATCCCAGGGCTCTGCCTCCATAGCAAAATGAACCAGAGGGGAGTTCTTTCTGAGATTCTGGGGCCAGTTATACACACACACATACTATATATTTTATATGTATATAAATTCTATAATGTGTATATAGTATATATACACATACATCATAAGCAGAAAACTGTATAAAAATCCTAAGTCTTCCTCCCCGCCACCACCAACACCCAGTCCTTCCTTCATTAATGCTACTAGTCTCTTATTTATCTTCCCACAGACACCAATCCTTTACAAAACTTCTGTTTCTTTCCCTCCCTTCCTCTTTCTCTTATTTGTTTATTTAGTTTCCCTTCCTTTCTTATAAATGAAAGCATAGTGTATTGTTACATGCTTTGCTTTTTTAATTTAACAAAATAGGTATGGGGCGCCGGGGTGGCTCAGCACGTGAAGCGTCCGACTCTTGATTTTGGCTCGGGTCCTGATCTCACGGTTAGATTCCTGGGTTTGAGCTCCGCCTTGGGCTCTGAGCTGATAGCGGAGCCGGCCTGGGATTCTCTCTTTTGCGCGCGTGCGCTCTCTCTCTCAAAATAAATACATAAACTTCCAAAAAAATCGGTACATAGTTTAACACACTTTGTTACATGTGGACTCTCTCTGTCCTCTCAAACAGTGCTCTTCCAAAGATACATAAGGATGTGTCACTCCATCATTTAAAAGTTGCTGAAGGCATAGCAAAAAAATAATTATTCATTCATTTATAGTCATGCCACGACTGTAATAACATTTACCTTATAAAATCGTAATCAACATAGAAACATTAAAATGATAAAGATGAAATTTTACATCCTTCATTTTTAAAAACCGTATTTGATTTTTAGTAGCACGAGTATATTTACTTTCTAAAATATCACTGCTAATATATTTTTAAATAGGATCAATGTGTTGAATATGCTTTGTCATATTTGAAAAATCTAGGGTCACCCTTTTGTGATACAGCAATTCAAAGTCTGGTTATATGTTCAGTTTACTTTGACACTTGGTTTCAAAGTCCATCAGAGCTGAAGGAGACACTTTACAAATGGAGACACATAGATCCAGATGCAAGAAATGCCTCATTAGATAAACTTTATTAGCTCCCCAAACTCATTTTTCAATTCTACCTATCCTTTATTCAAAGATGTTTGTTGAAATTTTCTTTGATATAAGGGTTTTTTTTTCCTTGTAATGTGCCACACAAAGTAAATGGAAACATTTCCAAACATCTGTTTTCAAAACGCTCTTGCCATAGTTTGACTTTCTTTGGAAAAGAAATGACTTTCTCGGGGCGCCTGGGTGGCTCAGTTGGTTGAGCGTCCGACTTCGGCTCCGGTCATGATCTCACAGTTCGTGGGTCAAAGCCCAACAACGGGCTCTGTGCTGACAGCTCAGAGCCTGGAGCCTGCTTCAGATTCTGTGTCTCCCTCTCTCTCTGCCCCTCCCCTGCTCATGCATGATCTCTCTCTCTCTTGTTCTCTCTGTCTCAAAAATAAATAAACATTTAAAAAAATTAAAAAAAAAAAAGAAATGACTTTCTCAGTAATTGTTGATATGTCACTTCTACCATGAAAAGACAGATTGTATGTTTACTATTTATTGATTTGTGTGTGTGTTGACTTTAAAAAAATATCTGCTAGACGACATACTAACAATAGCCACTTGCCATGACAGAAAATGACAGCTAGTCTATGACACTTGCCTGTTTGTCAAAGAAAGAATGCACAACTCATTCCCAGGTCCTACAGCTCTTTAAATACACTGCCATGAGATTACCAGTAGGGTATGAGAGGCCTACTGGGCCATTCCCCATCGAATGGCAAAGCCCTATAAAGATCCCACTCTTTGAAGGCTTTGTTTTTATGAAATGAATCCCATGGATAGTATCATATCAGCATGGAACTTGTAATTGGCAATACGCTGGACCCAGCACCACGAGAAGGTCCCTCACCTCTCCTCCCTATAGCTCCCTCTCTGTGTGGAAGTTGCTCAAAGTAATGGCAGCCATGTGGGACATCAGACTGTCTCATGTTTGGACCAAGAGGGGGCATCTTAATGGATTGTCTTGAATGTCCCACGGAGAGTGTGTACCCCACCCAAAGGTTCTCTTACACAAAGGACTCTCTCCAAGTGAATTCAAAACCTTGTTTTCCTTTAGTCTCTGAACTACTCTTCTCTCCCTTCTTTTAAACTAAAATACCTGCCAGATTTAGTCTCTATAATACTGTACCCTCAGGGGAGTTGGCTCAGGTTGCTCTGGGAAGACCTGGCAGGTCGTCCCCCAGTACTCCCCACTATCCTATGCCTGGGGCAGGGAGACACTAAAAACGACTGCACCTACAACTTCTATTTATTGAGCTATTATTTTGTGTTGGTCCCTCTGCTGTTCTAGAAATGCTGTCGATTCTCTTTGTTCACTCTAGTTATCTTCTATAACATCTCCCCAGATACTGAATTAGTGAATTCTAAATCATTGAACCAGGGGGACATACAGGAAGCATGTGGCTCCTACTAGCCTCTGGTCCCATTTCTGTCAACCAATTAATCCACAACCTTGTTTTACGTGTGTTTCTGTTGAAAGAAACCTCATAAAATAGATATTCTTGCTTGATTAATATTGAACTCATGGCCAACAGCACTATAAGTCATGATTGAATGAAGAATACCTAACAGATGTACTTTCTCCACAAGGCGCACCACAGCCTTCCTGCACCGAGGGAATACTACACGGTATTTCAGTACTGTGTGTAGGAACCCTTTTGAATGGCAAAAGCACCAACAAAAAGCACAAAAGTGCAAAAAAAAAAAAAAAACAAACAACAAGGAAAACAAAAAACACATGGCACTAAATAGACTACAAAAAGAGCACCTGTTTGGCTGCAGCTGAGAACATGCACGTTGGGCAACTCAAATTGTTCATTGCTTGGTACGTGTTCGTGAATGACCACAAAAGTGAGCAACTATTGGTTTTGGGGTTACAGATACATTTTAGTGAACAGGTCATATGAACGTGGCATCTATGAATAATGAAGATTCACTATATCATCTCATGGTACCCTTGTGAAATGGAAACTAGTACAATGACGTATGAACTGAAAGGAACCTCAGCAGTCTCTTCGGGCTGCCTCCTTTGGGAGTTGGCAAAGCGAGGACAGTGAGGTGACATACCCAGAAATGTCCACTGCAGGTGTGACACACATGGCATTTTCCCAGCCACAGTTGGTACCTTTTCCACTGCATATTTTTGGGACCAAATGCAGCAATGTAAATGGCAGGTGGGGCCACATGCAAAACTAGTTTATTCTCTGCAATAATTAAAATCTGTTTTTGATCAGAATGTTTGATTTGACGACTCCTCCTACATGGGCACAAGGAAATATATATATATATTTTTAATTTTTTTTAATGTTCATTTCTGACAGAGAGACAGAGCATGAGTGGGGGAGGGGCAGAGAGACACACACACACACACATACACACAGAATCCAAAGCAGGCTCCAGGCTCTGAGCTGTCAGCACAGAGCCCGACGCGGGGCTCAAACTCACAGACCTCGAGATCATGACCTGAGCTGAAGCCGGACGCTCAACTGACTGAGCCACCCAGACACCCCGGAAATATATCTATTAAAAAAAAAAAAAAGGAAGATCACAAACCTGAATGAAATCAGGCACAAAATGAGAAGTTGAAAAGACCCCAAATATTTGCAGCAAGAATAAGTTTTGACTTTTTAAATTCAGTTCTCCAGTGAGCCAATTCATAAATGGGTAATATGAGAGGGAAATGATGTTGAAAAAGCCAAACATGCTGTAGAAAATTAGAGATGAGAGCACATGATGCATAAATAGGAGAGATGTGCCAAGATGTGATATTTTAGCTGGAAAATTACTAATGTGTGCATATTTATAAATGTATATATTTTGATGCCCAGAGTATCTCAAATTTTTTTGAGATTCCAACAATTACACAAAATTAGTTCGTTCTCTATGTGGCTACAAGAAGCACAGAATTTAAAATCCAAATTGAAAACGGCTCATAACTAATGCGGCCTGCAGGCTGTTTGGTAAATGGGTACACTTGAACCAACAAACTAAAAACCCCCAAAAAGCAAAAAAAAAAAAAAAAAAAAAAAAACAAAGAAAAGAAAAGACACAGATTCAGTGTGTCCTTTGAATATGATCCTCTACGTATTGCCAGTTGGTGCATTGTTACTTTTATATGTAAAATTTCTATTTCAAAGAATTCCAAGCTACCTTTCTTGCTAAGACTGTCCACATTCCAAAGTCTTGTCCACCACCATCATGATGGCACCCATTCCTTTGGAATGACAATGAGATGCTCTTACCCAATACTACTTCTGAAATACTTCCAGGTACATACTATGACAAACTCTATTGTTACTTACAGAACAAAATGTTGTGACAACTTTACTCCCCTACTGCACTTTGCACACACTCTTAGAAGGAATTTAAAATTCCTATTCAAGACCTCCGCCTTCCGTTTATCTGTTTCCATCTGAAACAGTGTCTCTGAATCCATTCTTCCCATCCTTTCAGTTACAAGATACCATTCCTAATCACGGGTAGCATTTTCTTTAAAAAAATTTTTTTGGTTTATTTTTGAGAGAGAGAGAGAGAGACAGACAGAGACACAGCATGAGCAGGGGGAGGGCAGAGAGAGACAGAGAGACACAGAATCTGAAGCAGACTCCAGGTTCTGAGCTGTCAGCACAGAGCCCGACGTGGGGCTCGAACTCATGAACTGCGAGATCATGACCTGAGCAGAGGTCGGACGCTTAACCGACCGAGCCACCCAGGCGCCCCCGCATAGCATTTTCTTACAGTTAATTTTGTAAGGAGCCATCTCTCACCCAAAACAGAACCTTACTTGTTTCAAGGATAATTTTTATTGATGAGAAACATTTTAAAGCTATAAAAAGCTATAAAAAGGTACTTTTCTCATTTATACGACATTTTCAGGTTTGGAAGTTTTCTTCTCAAAGATTAAGTCCTCTGACCTTTTTTTTTTTTTAGGACAGCAGCTTATCCATCAATAAGGATCCCATCCTCTCTCGAAAACAAATCGATTGATCATGTCAAAAGATCTCAGCGGCTGGTCGTAAGGTAAAATGTGCCCTCCACCTCGAACAATTACCTTGGAGAAGAAACGTAAAAGGTAAAAAAATGTTAGAGAAACGGATGTTCTACATGAAGGGAAAATTTTAGTTCAGATTAAAGTATTTTTAAAGCTTGCATGAAATACGGAACATATTCTAACAATCCAGGCCTTTGGGGCATGCTGATTGTCTTAGATTTGATAGCTTTCATAACAGGTACGTTAAGGTAGGATAAGGTCTACAAGTGTGTGGTTAGCTACTTTAATTTTTTTTTTTTACATTTTTATTTTATTTTTGAGAAACAGAGTGAGACAAAGCGTGAGCGGGGGAGGGGCAGAGAGAGAAGGAGACAGAATCTGAAGCAGGCTCCAGGCTCTGAGCAAGCAGTCAGCACAGAGCCTGATGCGGGCCCGAACCCACAAACTGTGAGATCATGACCTGAGCCGAAGTCGGACGCTCAACCGACTGAGCCACCCAGGCGCCCCGTGGTTAGCTACTTTAACACAAAGTTGTGTTCATCTTTCACATGCATGAAGCGTGAGAATTGTCTTTCTCCTCTTGGGAGGGAGTCGTCTGCTGTCCCATGGTCGGTTATTCTTACCTGGTGAGGACTACCCCGGGGCCAGGTCGGTCCACAACCAGCTGGAGGGATGCACCCAATTCCCCCCCTTCAGTCTGATGACCCATGTGGCCCTCACCCTGCACTCTCTACCTGGCATCTCAGCGTTTGCCATTAATACAGGGGATATTTGGATTCTCCAAAAAATTAAAACGACAATAAATGGAAGTCCTTGACACCTGAAATGTTAAAAGGCCATCTTTTTGAGTAGCACAGAGTACTACTTCCCCCCCCCCCCACCTTTTATTGTGAAAACTATTCAAACATACAGCACATCTGAAAGAATTTCATAGACTTACCACTTAGGTTCTCTCGTTAACGCCCACGGTACTCATTTTCTCACTGTCCATCTATTAATCCATCTTATCTTTTTTGACACGTTTCAAAGTAAAATGCAGGCATCAGTACACTTCCTCCAGATTTTATGTAAAATTAACACACCCTGAAATGCACTTGTGTTTAATACGGACTCACTGAGTTTGGATGGCATGGTTACCTGTGTCACCTAACAAGATGTAGAACGCATTCTTTTTTTTTTTTTAATGTTTTTATTTATTTTTCAGACAGAGAGAGACAGAGCGTGAGCAGGGGAGGAGCAGAGAGAGAGGGAGACACAGAATCGGAAGCAGGCTCCAGGCTCCGAGCTGTCAGCCCAGAGCCCGCCGCGGGGCTCGAACTCACAGACCGCGAGATCGTGACCTGAGCTGAAGTCGGATGCCCAACTGACGGAGCCACCCAGGCGTCCCGATGTACAACACATTCTTAAACACCTATAGTTAAGGTGAATTCAGACCCTAGTGCTAGGTGCCATACTAATTTAAGAAAGGGGTGGGGTCAGGGTGGGGTACTGGTCTTTGTACTCAGAAAGACTGTAGGCTCAGCAGCAAGTGCCCCAAGTAGAGGACCAGGAGAGGCCTTCATGATTCAGTACCAAAAGGGAAAGAACTGACAGTGGGTGTTGGCAGGCCTCCCGCATGGGGGAGTCATTGTAGCCTGAGATATTCTATGGCACATGTGGCAACCGGACAGCGGCCAGTAGTGGATGGAGTGAGGGATCCCATTCAGCGCGTTCTAGCTGCTAAGTCACAATCGGCAAGTAAGGACCACTTTGACGAGGCCCTTCGTAGCGTGTTTTACCTGTCTCAATTAAGAAGGGAACGGAGGCAGAAAAAGAGTACAGATATATTTCCGTAGTGCATTTATTATATTACAAATCCACCCCCAGCCCCCAGCATCTTACAACCTTGCCATGCGGCCAGTGGGGTCAACATCAGTAGATGAGTTTTGCTTTGCAGCTCACAGCTAGCCCAGGTGTGCAGAGAGATGGTAGAGATCACCATTCACACCAGCCTCGGTGACGGAGTGATACGGAGCTCTTCGGAGGCTTGCCCAAGTCACACAATCGTAACTGAGAGAATAAGCTAGAACCTGGCTTCTGATGCAGGCACCAGCGTTTTTATTCAAGTCGCGGTATTTGTACAACCATTCTTCACATTTGAGCCAAACTTTGCAGCTTAGTCACAGAACACTTCACCCATCTCTCAACAGCCCTCTGAGGCAGGTAAGGGAAGCAGACCGCCATTAAGTGAGCTAGGACTTAACCCTCACATGCGATTGGAAACACCTGCCTCATGCAACACTCCATCAATGGCCGTTTGTCCCTTGCTGCAACGACAGTGGAGCCCATCTACCATTTGTGTTCAAGCTTGCATCTGGGAACCCAACATGTCTTGCTTCGTCACAGACTGAAAGTGAACATACGTGTGACATGAGTCCCTGTAGGTGACTCTGGAGGAAAACTTTTGCTGCCCCCACAATCCCAGGCTAGAATTCTCTCCTGTAGATTCCCATCCAAATCTCCAGCCTTGGCAGAAATCTGATGAGTGATTTTGTGCAACTTCAGCTCAGCTGAGGACACTTAAGAAAGTCATGTTTGTGACAAAACCCAGCCGCTGCTTCGACTGGAAATGAATTTGGCAGCAATGGTCCGGAACGGTGGTATGCTGAATCCAAGAGCTAAAAGGTCAGTCTGCCTCCAGGACCAGAGCTGCAGCTAATTGGGGGGGGGGGGGGGGAGCCTTTATGGCGTGGCTTGGAGTCAGTGTGCAGGAGCAAGACTTGAGGCACAGCAAGCTGTGTGACACTGGACAAGTAATTTACCTGCTCTGAGCCTCAGTTTCCTTAACTGTACAAGAGAGAAGAAAGTATTACCTCTTGGGATAGTTGGGAATTACATGAGAAATTAATGGAGTAATGTTCATGGAACACTTAGCACGGTGTCTGGACTGGGATGGAACTCAATAAATATTAGCCATTGTCATTATTTTTCCAATGATCCTCCCTATTCAAAAGCCAGGATCAAAATGCTTGCATCAAACTACCCTAAAGCCTTGCATTCCTACACTAGCATCAAGAAATCTGGGTTTGAGGGGGTTGCTGAAAACAGTGGCTCTCAAACGTGACTGTGCCCCAAGATGCTTGAGCTTCTTAAGACAGATTGCTGAGCCCCAACCCCTAGACTTTCCAGCTCTGAAGGTCCAGGGCAGGGCCTGACGCTTCTAACAATTCCAAGGTAATGCTGATGCTGTTGGTCCAAAGACTACTCTTTGAGAACCACTGTTTAGAAAACCTTTTACAATTCTGTGGCAAACCGGGCAATTCTCTATTTATATCAATAGAGAACGCAAACAGAAATTAACACCTAGTCATGATCTCATCTTAGTGTATTTCTTCCTCATCATCTGCCCTCTTGGTATTTACACACACATACACACACACACACACGTGCATGTGCGCACACATACACACACACGCACACACACTTCCATGACCATGATAATCAAGTGGTGAAGAAGAGATTGGGTTGGGTGTTAACAATTCTTATTCTCAGTAACCTGCATGGCCCCCCAGCCTAGGACCAAATCACATCAAAAACGGTGCCATGAAGATTGGAAGGAAAAACTCATTTAGGAACAAGGTCGTTTTCGCATGTCACAAAATTTTCAAAGTATATTCCCTAGCAGATTAATATAGAGCATTTTACTGATGTTAACTTCAAAAATAAATTTACGAGTGCCAGAAAAAAAACCAAAAGATAAATTTTTGAGTGCTGAAAAAAATCACTCTGTTGTTTATAGCCAAGCTGCTCACCACTCACAAATCAAGGGCACAAACCACCGCACGGTTTTTAGAGGTGTGTAACAAAATGCGACAGGGCCATGATTCCATATTTAAATGCGACAAGATTAATCCCAAGGCTCCCTGGGTAGAATTGGTCTCAGCAACAGAAACTGCGTATGTTGGGTGTTTCCACACGAGAGCTGAAACCTCTAAACTCATGTATTCCAGATGTTCCAGGGGGTCACAAATGTGTCATGAATCTTAAAAGGGTTATGCAAACACTTTCAAGCTTCATTCCACTTTAATTTTTAGAGAAGGATATAATTCTCCCTGGAACCAGAAACGTGGACCTGGCTGTAAAGGTTTCCCGGTTGTGCTTTTATAGGCGACAAGATATCGTGGGAAATTCACACTGGGCTTGTTGATGTGGGTGTATCAGGGGAGACTTCGTGGGAGCCTTGGAGGAGCAGATATCTGGACAGACGATGCTGGCTGGGGTGGGGGAGGGACCACACCCAGAGGAAACTGCCCTTGCAAACACAGAGGAGTGCGAAAGTGCACAGACACCCCACAGCCCTCGAGCGGTTCCGCACATGAACTGTCAGTACAGAGCCCGATGCGGGGCTCGGGCTCACAAACCACAAGATCATGACCTGAGCTGAGGTCTGACACCCGACCAACGGAGCCACCCAGGCGCCCCACCCTTCTAACCATTTTTAAATGGACAGTAGCATTTAGTGCATTCACAATGTTGTGCAACCGTCACCACTATCTTGTTGCAGAATGTTTTCATCACCCCAAAGGGAACCTGATATCCATTAGCTATCTCTTCCCATTCTCCTCTCCCTGCCAGCCCCTGGCAATCACTAGGCTGCCTTCTGTCTCTATGGAGTTGCCTCTTCTGGACATGTCTTAAAGGGTTTTAAGCAGGGTAGTGAGTGATATGCTCAGATTTGCATTATAGAAAGATGACTTCTTGCGTATTGAGGGGGCTGATTTAGAAGGAAATGATACTGAGGCAGGGAGGCAAATTTGGAGACCAGCTGTCCAGGTGAGAGAGGATGTGGGTACACGGGAGAAATGGGGAGGAGGGGAAGGAGAAGAGGAATGTCGGGCTGGAACCAACAAAATCAGTGACTAATCAGACATAAAGGTAAAGTGAAAGCATCCCCCAGCACATACACACATCACCCCATTTCAGGCTTCTGTCCCAGCTTTGCAAGGGGAGAGGCTATTAACCAAGAAAGAAGAAAAAGAGGTGAGTTTGGGAAGCAAGCAATGTGGGATAGATTTATAAATCTCTTTTTTCACTACAGGACGATGCAAACCTGGAAGAGAATCTTGCTTGTTATGGTTTCTGATTTATACTAGAGTTGTTTTATTATTTTTACCTTATTTCATATTTACAAAATCTTAACCTTTTCGTTTGCAGACCGTAACCATGAGCAGAAACGGAATAAATAGGCCCTGAAAGAAAAAAATATACTAAAAACAAAAGGTACTTGGGAATGAGAATAAAAAAACAAGCCACAGCTTGTTATCAAAACCAACAACGATAACCCTTCCCCTAAAAAAAAAAAAAAAAAAAAAAAAAAAGCAGAGGTCAAAGTTAAGAGCTGCTCCCAAAACACTCCGGGAAAACTTGAGATTTACCAGTGTATGTGTCTAGCGTAGCAATGGATTATTGAACACAACGGGGAAAGGTGCTTTAGCTGACCGAAATGTAGCCATCACAATGGAACACATCCTTGTATCCAATACGTAGCTTTGATGCTATTGACAGTTCCCTAAGGGCCTCCTAGATATACCATCTCACTTAATCAGTTACAACAATATCATAATTTAGGATTTCCACTTAAAAAAAAATTTTTTTTAATGTTTATTTATTCTTGAGGTGGAAGGAAGGAGCAGAGAGAGAAGGAGACACAGAATCCAAAGCAGGCTCCAGGCTCCAAGCTGTCAGCACGGAGCCTGACGCGGGGCTCAAACCCACAAGCCGTGAGATCATGACCTGAGCCGAAGTCAGATGCTTAACCAACTGAGCCACCCAGGCGCCCCAAGATGTCCACTCTTGACCATGATGCAATAGCATGTGTCAAACCAACCCCACCCCACAAGAACACCAAAGGCCGAATTAAAAAGAAAAGAATGCTGGGGCGCCTGGGTGGCTCAGTCGGTTAAGTTTCCGACTTCGGCTCAGGTCATGATCTCACAGTTCGTGGATTCAAGCCCCGCGTCGGGCTCTGTGCTGACAGCTCAGAGCCTGGAGCCTGTCTTCGGATTCTGTGTCTCCCTCTCTGTCTCTGTCCCTCCCGTTGTTTCTCTCTCTCTTAAAAATAAATAAAACATTAAAAAAAAAAGTTAAAAAAAAACCCCAAAAACGCTGTTTGAAAAGTATCAGAAAGCAACGAGGGCCTGAGAGGCCAAGACCATGGAGAAAAGAGAATCGCAGAGAAGTGAACCTAACATTTTGTGCTGCTTTTCTCTCTGAGAAACTCACCAATGCCTAAGCTTCTCTTGCCAAGAAGCCAAAAAAAAAAAAAAAAAAAAAAAAGTGACAGATAAAAGGATGAAAAGCGAAGCAAGGCTTAGGGTGTCTGGGAGACCAAAAAATAGAAAGAAAGAAAACCCCAAAGAAACAAAAGATGCAATTTGAAATTGCAGGCTTGTCATGGAGGTGAACATCACAGGCTTTCTGTTAGACCCATCAAAGACAAGGTTAGCCCTCCAAAACCTGACCTCTAGCACCCAGTCACCATGTGAGCCCCTGACTGAAGCCAGATGATCCGCCCCTATACTAACTGGCTTTCAGGGAAAAAAAAAAAAAGCCTTTTTTGAAGAAAGATAACATCATTTTTCATACATTTTGTCCAGCATTCAAGAAAACGTAGTAGGCATGCCAAAAGATAAGATCAAAGGTCCGGAGACCAAGGGAAAAAGCAGACAACAGAAAGAGACCACAGGGGTCCAGATACTGGAGCTGTCAGGGATAGATTTTAAAATAACCATGACCAAATTATTTAAGAAGTTATGGAAAACACGGAGGAAAGAAAAAAAAAGACATGAGATGACAAAATATTTAACTGTGTTTAACTGGAGTCCTGGAATAAGAAGAGAAGGAAGGAACAGTACAAAAGAAATAGTAAAGTTTAGAGACCGTGAGTAAAAAACTCTCCAAAATTGGCAAAAGTCAACACGCCACAGCTTTGAGGAGCTCTATGAAACTACGTGGGAAAAATCCAAAGAAAACTGACCACATCTGGGCACACAACGGTAAACTGTTAACACCAAAGACAGAGAGAAAATCTTAAAAGTTGCCAGAAAAAGAAATCGCACTTTCAATAACTTCAAAGAAACAAGAAAGCTGACTCGTTAACGGAAACGATGGGAGCTAGAAGACTGTGAAATCCTATCTTTCAAGTTAGAAAAGAAAACAGCTACAACCTAGAATGTCCATGTAAATGACCGCATACAGATATTTTTCAAGGAAAGAAAAAACTGGAGAAAGGTCTTGCCGGCAGGTGTGTAAAGAAAGGTTTGAAGATTGTTCTTCAGACAGAAGGGTAATGGTCCCTAATGGAAACATGCAAACACGGAGGAGAATGAAAAGCAACTGAGAATCTACATGTGCACATAAAAATAAATGGATGGCAATAATAATAATGTCTTGTGGAGTACAAACCACATAGACGTTAAAAAAAAAAACAAAACAAAAAAGACAACAGTTGCACAAAAGGTGGCACAGAGTTAAGGTATTTTCAGGTATTTGCATATCTGGCAAATGATACATGCACTGATTCAAAGCCAACTTTCTGTTTGTTTTTTTTAAATTATTTATTTATTTATTTATTTATTTATTTATTATTTTAATGTTTTATTTATTTTTGAGAGAGAGAGAGAGACAGAACGTGAACAGGGAAGGGGCAGAGAGAGAGGGAGACACAGACTTTGAAGCAGGCTCCAGGCTCTGAGCTGTCAGCACAGAGCCGGATGCAGGGCTCAACTCACAAACCGCGAGATCATGATCTGAGCCAAAGTCGGACACTTAACTGACTAAGCCCCTTTTTATAATTTTTTTAAAATTTAAATCCAAGTTAGTTAACATCCACTGTAATAATTGTCTCAGGAATAGAATTTAGTAAACACCCAGTGCTCATCTCCAAAGTGCCCTCATTAATACCCATCACCTATCTAGCTCATCACACTACCCAACTCCCCTCCAGCAACCCTCAGTTTGTTCTCTGTATTTAAGAGTCTCTTGGGGCACCTGGGTGGCACAGTCGGTTAAGCGTCCGACTTCAGCCAGGTCACGATCTCGCGGTCCGTGAGTTCGAACCCCGCGTCGGGCTCTGGGCTGACGGCTCAGAGCCTGGAGCCTGTTTCCGATTCTGTGTCTCCCTCTCTCTCTGCCCCTCGCCCGTTCATGCTCTGTCTCTCTCTGTCCCAAAAATAAATAAACGTTGAAAAAAAAATTAAAAAAAAAGAGTCTCTTATGGTTTGCCTCCATCTCTGTTTTTATCTTATTTTTCCTTCCCTTCCCCTATGTTCATCTGTTTTGTTTTTGAAAGACCACATGTGAGTGAAATCATATGATATCAAAGTCAACTTTCTTAAATCCGCACGTGTGTTGTAATCTCTAAGGACATGGTCAAAGGATGGATAATATCCCTACATTTATTGCAGCATTATCTACAATAGCCAAGTGATGGAAATAGCTCAAGTGTCCATCGACAGACGAATGGATAAAGAAAATGTGGTATATATATGCAGTGGAATATTACTCAGCCATGAAGAAAGAATGAAATTTTGCCATTTGCAATGACATGGAGGGAGCTAGAGACTATAATGTTAAAGTAAAATAAGTTAGAGAAAGACAAATACCATACGATTTCACTCATATATGGAATTTAGGAAACAAAACATATGAACAAAGAAAAAAGAGAGAGAGAGAGAGAGAGAGAAACCAAGAAAGAGACTCTTAACTATAGAAAACAAACTGATGGTAACAGAGGGGACATGGGTGGGGGGATGGGTGAAATAGGTGAAAGGGATTAAAAGTACACTTATCATGATGAGCTCTGAGTGATGGATAGAATTGTTGAATCATTACATTGTACACCTGAAGCTAATATAATATTATACGTTAACTATACTAGAATTAAAATTTAAAAATTAACACAAAATAAAATTAAAGGAGAGATGATAAAACAAGGTATTATTAACAAGGTAATAGTGGTTTTTTAAAAAAGACATTTTGTCTCCAAAGGAAAAGACAAGATAGACGGATGAGAATAAATGGCAGAGACCTTTCTGTGTAACATGAAAAACAGACTCCTGACAATCAGGGAGCCTTTAAATGAGAAGAAATCTGGTGATCAAGTCATATCCCCCATCTTTTTGGAGAGACACAAAATGAATGCCTCAGAGATGAAGGCCCTTCAATCACATCTCTTAGCCTAATCTCACCAAATCAAATCGGTTAGATGTTTCAATGTGCTATGAATGTCTCTGATTAAAAAAAAAAAAAAGTCATGGAAATTCTCTTTAAATCAGCTCCAAGAATTTCTATGTTAATTTCAGCAATGTCGGTATGAATGACTAAGGTTAGAACCTTCTCCTCCTTGATCATTTTTGCCAGTGGAAAACTAAAGCACAGGACAGTGTCGTAGGAAGCAATTCGGCTTAGTGGTCAAAAGCATGAACTCAGGATTCAGCATGTCTGGATTTGAGTCCAGCCCCTTGACTTTGGCACAGGGACTTAACTGCTTCAATTTTCTCATCTGTAAAAATGAAGGTAAAAATTAGGGTGACCAGTTGTCCCAGTCTGCCCTGACCGGAGGGATTCCTGGGAATATGGGATCTTCAAAGTGCTAAAGTTGAAAAAGGGTCAGGCAAACTAGGATAGTTTGTTACTCTAAGAATATCTAACTTTTTGTACGGATTCAAAGAGATGCATATTAAACACTGCACAGCACTCAGTTGGTAAATACATAGTAAGCTTGTACCGTGTGCCGTACAGACATATATCAACACTCAAGCAATGGTCATCAGACTATTATCTCCTTTTTTATCGTCAGAGGAGTAAGTTTTCCCTTTAAGAGTGGAGAAAGATCAGAAGTTACAACACTAATAAATATAAAATGTAGTACTACACTTGTTCAGAAGAAGAATTATATTGTTCAGGAGGGACAAAAATTCTCTTCCAGGCTTTCTTTATTTCCATGCTATGAATCCTTCCTTCCCACGGGAAAGGTCCCAATTAAAGTAAGAAAGCAGATTGAATGTGAGCTCAAACTTCTGTCAATATGCTTGACTTAACTGTCTAGAGTGAATTTTATCCCTTAAACCTGCCAACATCATGATCCGTCCTATCCTTTCCCTCCACCCCCTTTTACCACTTGCAATGCCAAACACCCTCTTCTCCCCACATAGAAATGTCAAGCAAGCAAGACCTCACTTGTCTTAGCAGAATGGCAAAAAGCCATTCTGTCTGCTTTTATCCCCTTTGAAGAACTCACTTTACAACCTAGGATTTGATGCAGTTAAAAAAAGCAATCGAAACTTCACTTCCTCCATGTCCAGTTTTATATGTGAAATCCACAAGAGGGTAAAGAGCACAAAATCCAGTTCATTAATTACTCGTACTCAATATCTAGCTTTATGATCTGTTTGTAGTTTTCTTTGGGAGGAGAGAAGGGGGGAGCCAGGGAGCAGAGGGCAGACGTTACGGCAGCAAATGCTCTCTGCTGGGGGTGCATCGAGTACGTAGAGCCCGACTCGCTGCCTTCTGGGGAACAGGGAGACAAGAGCCAGCCATCCCGCTGAAGGTTGACCTCCTACAAACATCAGTGCAGGGAGGCTCTAGCATTGTGTGCTGGAGCTCTGGCACTGGCTCAGGACAGCCGATTGTGTCTATTGCTGCCCAACTCCACGTTCAGTGGTGTTATGTTGGTAGCCTGAAATCAACCACAGTGGAATATTTACACCGCGAAAATGGGCAAACACTACAGATCAATGTCTCCCCCCTCTCCCAAGCCAGTTTACCTTCCGACCACTGGTTCTCTGACATCTTGGCTCTCCTGGGGAAAGATGAAACATTAGAGCATTCTTCCTCTGTCCCAAAATAAATAAAAGAAATATCTACTCAAATCAATAAATTATGAGGTCTAAAACGTCTCTGAGATCTTGGCTTAGGAAATCAGATGGGCAGGGTTTCAAATATTTGCAGAAAGATGAGAAGGTCCTGCTGCCTGCTTCCAGTCCTGCCTACCCCCACTGAGTTCTGGTATAATAGGCAATAAGAGTTTCAAGACCACACCACAGCATTCATGGATGCTTCTGTTTGTAGGAGAGCCCTTGCGACACCCCAAAGCTGGTCCATTTGGGACAACTACTGACTAGAAAGGGTACCTAGATTCTACTATGCTCCTGACCCACAGCCTAAGGGGACCCCAGACCCAAAAATGTCCCCAGGAATTGAGGATATGGGACACGCCAATGATCACAACATTTTCATGATGTTATTGGTTGAAATAAAACAAGGCACATGGTTTTCACTAGCAAAGCAAAGACTGTCCAAGGCACAGGTAGTGTCTTTGGTCCAGTTGATGATGTGGCGGTTTCTTAACACAACTTTATTTCATTCTTGCCCTTTTCTCGGCCCCACTCCACCCTCCACCTTGTTTATTTTTTGGCTCTGTTTAACATTTCCACAAGCAATTTTGTGGATCTGGTTACACTTCAAATTGAAACACAAAATGTTGCCGTTTAAAAAGCAACCCCAGTTCCCTTTGCTCCTCAAATATCATTAAGTTTTAAAACCTATTCTCCATGTGTGGATAATACTTTAAACGTTAGTCTTCTTAGTATTTATTCACTTCTCATAATGAAATGGTTCTCTGTTAAATTTCAATAGATATTAAAAACCACTCAACAGCTAAGAGAAAATTATGCATCATTGCCTAGCTGTTATACCTCAGTAAATAGATTTGCTACCCAATTTATATTTTAAATAATACAATAAATTAGCTCCCTGAGTATTAACTAACTGCATATTTGGGTAGCTTAATTTAGAAGCATTCTTTTTATGCTAATCAGCCCTCTCTAATGAAATAGAACCACATGAACTAAGATGACTCTTGGCAAATTATCAGAGTAAAATTGGGAGTCGCTATTGTTTATTATTTCCTTTGTTTTCAGGAAGGAAGCTGTGTGGTTTTTTTTTTGTTTTGTTTTTCTTTTTTTTTTAGGAAAAAAAACCCAAACACCAAAAACTCAATTTTTTTAAAGGACAGGACATTCTAGTCAGCCACTGAGATAATGAAACTTCTCCAACTCCTCCCATACATTTATTTCCCAGAATATTTCTCCTTTCTTCTCCTGTGTAACACAGAAAGGAAATCGTCTTCAGCTGACATGAACAGGGCATCCTTTCGTTTGAAGGGAATTGCTTTGAACCATTCATGATCTTAGCACACCTAGTCTATTTCCTAGAAGACACTTTGGTACATGCAATTGGTAAGCAACCACAGCACTCCTTGAGAATTGCATTTTTCACACACACACACACACACACACACACGCACACACGAATGGGCGTGAATATAAGGTAGCGCCCAGTTTGATTTTCATTCACTGGACATTTACTGGGTGCTGGGAACGGTGCTAAGGGGTTTGCTACAGAGATAAATGATATCATATTCTTGTCTTCAAGGAGCTCAGTGTCAAGGAGGGGAGGAAGGCAATTAAGGAGGTAAACTAAAGAGAAACCCCAGTGAGGTACATGCACTAGAAGATGTACATAGAGATGTAGAGCAGGAGGTATTCTGGGAGAAGGAGGGCTTCCTAGAGGTCAATTTATTTATTTATTTACTTATTTATTTGTAATCTCTATGTTCGAATGGGGCTCAAACTCATGACAAGATCAAGAGTGGCATACTCTACTGACCGAGCCCCCTAGGGGTAGTTCTCATCCCTGAAAGGCAAATGGGGGTTTTCTGGGCAGCCAGAGGAGCAGAAAGGGCCTTTCCATGGGGATTGCTGACTAATAAAACAGCAAGGTGGGTCTGGGGAATTATAAGGTGTTTTGTTTCGTTCTTTAGGATTCTAATGGAGAAGGAGGGAGGGTGAGAATTCAGGTGGGGGGAAGAAAGCCCAGGCCAGACTAACCTCTTTACTACTCTATGGAGAGACTTCAGGCTTTATTCTACAGGTAGCAGGGATTCCGTGAGGAGGTTTGAATAAGGGAAAACATGATCAGACTGGCATTTGAAAAAAGGACCGAGAGACGAGTAGAGTGGAGAGGAGGACCACTCTAGCTGGAAGACCAGCTATTGTCAAAGGAAAAAAAAAATTTAAACCACAACTTAAAACACAGAGTGTTCTTGAATAGCATCTTCTAAAGCCTGTGCCTTTTCTTAAAACACCACAAAGCAAACACAGTTTCGTTTTCGAATATGTAAAGTAAGGGAACCATCTTTTTAAAAATGTGCCCAAAAGGCTATACGGTGTTTTTTTTTTTTAATTGTGTTATATAAAATCAGTGTCTTTCTCGTTAAATAGTTCTTTGTGGTTTCTGTGTCAAGCACTAGGATATGAATCAAGTCAGGCTGCTGAGAGGGATCTATAAAGCAGATGTGGCGAATGCTAGTAATATTTACCAATTACTATTCTTCTTAATTTTCTGGCAAGACACATAGCAAAGCAACTGGCTAAGTCACTTCACCTCCTTCTTGTCTCAGTGGGAAAGTAATGGAAGTGGGGGTATTTTTGATGTGCTGGGAAAAGATTCAGACTCTCCTCCCAATGGTCTAGGTCTTGCCTGCAAATCTGTGGCGTACATTAAAATCTGTTTGCTTTTTAAAAATTTATTACACTTTTTTTAACGTTTATTTGAGAATGACTGGGACAGAGCAGGAGCGGGAGAGGGGCAGAGAGAGAAGGAGAGAAGAATCCAAAGCAGGCTCCAGGCTCTGAGCCATCAGTATGGAGCCTGACACAGGGCTTGAACTCACCAGCTGTGAGATCATGACCTGAGCCGAAGTCGGATGCTTAATCGACTGAGCCACCCAGGTGCCCACGTCTACTTTTTTCAGTTGCTTCTTATATTGAGTCACTGCTGGTGAGTTGAAGTGAAAAGGGGCTGAGGAACTTTCTAAAAAAAATTTTTCTTATTTTTTTTTAAGCTGGATATTTTGGTAGCCAACCTTAGCCCTAGACATCCAGAGAGAAAAATGCATCTGCCTAACCAGAGCAGTGACAAGACTTGGACACGATGTGTTCACTTCAGCCTTTCACCGTGTGTGGAAGCCTTTCCATTTGATGATAGCCAGAGAAGACGGGAAAGACAGCAAGAGTGAAAGAAGACAAACTGAATGGCAGACGTGAGAAAGGGCATTAAGCCCCCCTTCAACCAAACAAGCCCACAGGAGAGAGGACTAAGAGGAAGTCCAAGAGTTGGTGAGAAAGTGAAATAATCATATCTCTTATACATTACTGGCAAGAATATAATCCGTTTAGAAAACAGTTTGGCGTTATCTGAGGAAGCTGCAGATGCTCAAACCCTGTGAACTCATCAGTGACACTTTTAGGCATTATTCTTAGAAAGAAGTTCTTGCACACAGGCACAAGGACATATGTTCAAGAACGTTCACAGCAGCAATGTTTGTAGTAGCAGAAAAACTGGCAACAACCCATGTGTCCAGCAGCAGAGGAATGGATGAGTGGTATAATCATGCCGTGGAATACTATGCAGCAATGAAAAAGAAACAAAGCACAACCGAACCTATTGACATGGATGAATCTCAGAAAGCACTGAACAGCATAAGCATGTTATTGCAAAATACATATAGAATAAGTCCTTTTATATAAAATTAAACATGAAAAGAAAAATATTGTTTATGGAGATGCATATCTGTAGTATATGCATCTTTCCTTTATAAAAGGAAAAGGATGGGGTGGGGGTGGTGCCTGGGTGGCTCAGTCGGTTGAGCACCCGACTCTTGATTTCAGCTCAGGTCATGATCTCATAGTTCATGGGTTCGAACCCCACGTCAGGCTCTGTGTTAGCATGAAGCCTGCTTGGCTTGCTCCCTCTCTCTCTGCCCCCATCCTGCTTATGCTCACTCTCTCTCTCTCAAAAATAAATAAATAAGCTTTAAAAATCTAATAAAAAAGGAAACGGATGATAAAATCAAAATCCAGGACGGTGGTTTACCTCCAGAGGCAATGAGGGAAGGGAGTGGGATTGGGGAAGGTAAGTTCTTGGTAATGCTGCATTTCTTAAACTGGCTGGTAAGTACAAAGGTGTTCATTCATCATTATTTGTTTTATCTCACACAAGTGTTATATGTACTCTTTGGTTACTATTCAATTTTTAATTAAAAAAAAAGTAAAGCAAAACCACCTACAGATGCTGCCAAAGTCACAAAAAGGAATCTTTAAAAAATTTAACATGTTCTCTGTCATGCTCTTCTCATCTGTCCAACACAGACCTGATGAGATGGGCCATGTGTCTAAAACAGCAAGTGGGGAGGATATAGAGAAGCAATTAAATGGAAACCAAAGCAAAAATGGGAAGTGCCCCTCTGGCGAGCGGCTCTGAGAAGACCGGGCTGGTGCCAGAATCTAAACCTTGGGACTCTGGTTGCCGCAGAAGAAAATAAATATTAGGAACAAAAATAAACACCCATATACTCCAGGCAGGACAGCAGAAGAGCAGAAAGGAGGCCAGATAATTGGAGGTTTTGTTTTGCTAGACATTTTTTCCCTCTTTAAATCTAAATTCCTATAGTCCCCTGCTTCCCTGGTTCCATATGTTAGAGGCTCAGTACACATGGCACAGAAAAAAGACAAAAACAAAAAGGCTGGACGCTTCATTTATTGTCAACAGGGATGTTTCAGATTATTGTTGAACTAGAAGGGACTCAATGCTTTAGAAACATCTCGTTACTCAGTGTATTTTTATTTATTATTATTAGACTGCCATGTGGCAAAATGTGGACTATGTCCCCAGCCCCTCTATTTCTTCTACCTCTCACCGAAATTGTTGAGTAAAGTTACAACAGGATACAGCTGCTGTAGTTTCAAGCCTTCCTGATAAATAACATTTAGTTGAGCCTTTAAAACATAGTATCTATTTAGGACCCTATTACACTGGGAAGAGAGCTTCTTGCCCTGTGAAAACAGATTAACGCTAGGAGAGGCAGTAGGAATATTTATTCCACGCTTACTAGGTGCCAGGTAAGTGTCAAGTGATATATGAAATATATATGACATATATTCAATATAGTCAAGTGAAATATATACATATATATATATATATTTCTACACACACACAT
This sequence comes from Acinonyx jubatus, assembly GCF_027475565.1. Classification (NCBI taxonomy): domain Eukaryota; kingdom Metazoa; phylum Chordata; class Mammalia; order Carnivora; family Felidae; genus Acinonyx; species Acinonyx jubatus. The sequence goes on along the minus strand of NC_069383.1, from coordinate 47,875,624 downwards.
AGATACACGCATTATCTCATTGAATCCTAGCAACTAATCTTTTCATGAGAGAGAGAGAGAGATTAATGTTATCCCCACTTCATTGATGAAGAACCTCTTGGAGAGGTTAAGTAACTTGCCCAAGGTCACACAGATAGTAAGTGGTGGAACAGGGTCTAGAGCTGTATCCAATCTTTTAATCTCTGCGCTATGTCACTTGAGTATGGCGATAGCAGTAGTTAGAATTGCCAAGGTCATGAACTCGAAATACACTTCAAGGCTACTTGAGAGCTAAACTCATAACTCATAACTCACTCTCCAAAGGTGGTCTATGGTTGGGGGTGGGGAGGATCTAGAAATTATTCAATAAATCAAATAGTCTAATGCATGGATTCTTGGTCATTTTGTGTCATGTGTCCATGGGTCTACTGTGGCCTGTGGACACTTCTCTGAATAATGTTTTAAAATACATTTTATATGGGGGCGCCTGGGTGGCTCAGTCGGTCGAGCATCCGACTTCGGCCCAGGTCATGATCTCACAGTTTGTGAGTTCAAGCCCCGCATCGGGCTTTGTGCTGACAGCTCAGAGCCTGGAGCCTGCTTCAAATTCTGTGTCTCCCTCTCTCTCTGCTCCTCCCCTGCTCATGCTCTGTCTCTCTCTCTCTCTCCTTCAAAAATAAATAAAATAAAAAATATTTAAAAGACATTTTACATATATGTACATATATAACAGATTACAAATGAACCCATTATATTGAAATTAACAACGTAGTAAAAAATAAATTTGCAGTATAGCATTATGTGTACTTCCATATGAACACATTCAACAAGAGCGACTAGTGGGTCTGGTAACTACCGTAATTAAAAAAAATTTTTTTAAACATTTATTCATTATTTGAGAGAGAGAGAGAGAGAGAAAGAGAGACAGCATGAGCAGGGGAGGGGAAGGGAGATAAAGAGAGGATGCAGAATCTGAAGCAGGCTCAAGGTTCTGAGCTGTCAGCACAGAGCCCAACATGGGGCTCGAACTCATGAACCATGAGATCATGACCTGAGCCAAAGTCAGACACTAAACCGACTGAGCCACCCGGGCGCCCCCAATAACCACTGTTAATTTTAAAGTAGTAGTGATGTTGATAAATGTTGTTTCAAGGTATTTGAAACAGTATGTGTATTTGATATGAAAGTATTTCTGCTTTCTATTGGTGACAGAGTCAAAGGTACTGCTAAGGCCTCTGCGGTTTGTTGCCTACATTCATAATGGGAGGAAATGCTAAATTTCGTAATTCATAATGGAAGGAAATGCTATTTAAGTTTGAAGTCAGTGAACATAAAATGCATTTTTTTCCCTTCTAAGTTCACTGACCCTTTGAATACTAACCACAGATGCTTGCCCTAGGTTAAGAACTCTTACTAAAGAACTGAACGATCACCTAATAAAAATGTTACGTTTACTCCTGATAAAGTTTCAGTTGAAATCATTGCATTTTTATTTTTGCTTTGACATGACGTTAATTGTATCTAATCACCATAGTATTTTACCAATGATTAATATCCAGAAATAAATTCAAGGTGCCTGGTGGACACCCATCTTTGCCAAGAATCGATCTGGATGACGTTTACAGCAGTCGATCTGGTTGTCTCATTTTTGACAAGTAGCAAAGACATGGTACTATCTAAAGACTTTGCACAGAAGACCATGGCATTTCAGTACAGCACAAAAGTCTGCTGGGAGAAGGAAGCTAATGTTTTGAGTAAATAACAGAGGCTTCCTACGAGTCCAAATTACTAATGGTCTATCAGTATTTTGAGAGAACAAAGACCACTTGTGAAATCTACAATGCACAGCAGGGACTGAGGTCTAAAATTTAGCTTAAGGTTTTGTCTCAGGATTTCAGAGAATCAGAGCCCCACAAGTAGACACTGTTGGCTATAGGACACTTTTCTAAAAAGTGAGGTTTCAGATCAATGGCTGGTTTGTTAAGAGTGAAACTATGTTCTCAGGTTTCTGGTTGACCTGTGTAAGGAAGTAAAATCGGTCAGGATTTAGAGCAGCCTGTAGGCATCAGAATGGAACTTTATCCAAACATAAGCCACATGGGATTCCTGCAAGAGGAGGACATTTGGGCATCAGTAGAAGGACAAAAGACATCACAATTTAGGGTTCCCCCAAACAGGATGCATTAGAATTCTCTAACAAGCTTATATACTGATTCTCCGGTCCTACCCCAGACAAAGTCAGAATATTTGGAGATAGGGCCTGGGAATCTATATTTGCAAGCGTTGGCAAAATGCAGCGGATTAACAATGGTCCCACATTCTTTGCCATTCTTCCCATTAAGAGGAATCTAGGCCTCTTCTGTGATTTGCTTTGACCAAGAGAATGCAGTGGAAATAATTTTCTGGAACTTTTGAACCCTGGGCTTAAAAGGACCGACATCTTTGGCTTCTAAATTTGGGAAGCCACCTGCCATGTTGTGAAGCTAGGTCGGGACACTGCATGGTTAGGGGCCGTATGGAAAGAGCACTGGAGAAGAAGAGGCCACCTTGGATGTCTCAGCTTTTGCCAGACTCACAGCTGAATGCAGCTGCCTGGGTGGTCTCAGGCTATCTCAGGTGAGTCAGAAGAACCATCGAGCTGAGCCCATTCCACCCACATAATGAGAAATAATAAATTGCTTCTGTGTTAAGCCACTGACTTTTGGAGTGATCGATTATTCTGTTAATAAATAACTGAAAGAGGGAAATATTTGCTGACAATTCTTTATTCTTTTTCCTGAAAAAAATCTATTCTTCGCTTGGAATCTTGCTAGGAGTTGAAGAGCAAGGCTGGATCCATCTTTCTAATGCAGATAGACTAATTACACTGAGCGCTTAGGGGAAGTCTGATATTATGCAAAGACCTATATCTCATGTGGCATCAGGCAAACCACCAGCCTCTGATGCCATCCCCACTCCCCCTGCCAACCCTGAGAGCTCACAACTACATTATCTGGGTGGCCTTTGTGGCACCCTCAGATCCCCCTTCGAAGATGGACCAGCTCCCAGCCTCCAGCCATCAGCACCTTCAGGTCTGCCTCAGCTGCAGACAGCAGCCTTTCCCAAGATGATGCCCTTCCGAGGGCAGCCCGCATTTGGTGACTGAGTGAGGTGGGGGGTTAAAGGCTTGGCCATTTTGGCCCAATGTCGGACGTGGATGGAAGAAGACTCTCTCCAGAGCTCCCTTGCTGGGTTGGCCAAGGTTTCTCAGGCATGCGTCACTGTCTGATTTCCTCTTCTGTCAATTCTGCTTCCTCCCCCTTTTTTTTTCACAGGTGTTGATCCCTAATACGCATCTTATACCCCAACCTTGGCCCAAATGCCTGATTCTGGAGAACTTAGCCCGTGACTACCATGGAGCTCTCTGATGATAGCAAGCCATCGCCATCGCCATCACCGTCATCGTGGTTTGACCACTATGTTCTGGTTTTCTGCTCACCACCTGATTCCCATGCGTGGACAGAACTTTTCCCAGATCTAGTGATGGAGACAAAGAACCTATGAATCAGGACAGCGCTCTTTGTAGAAAGCGACAGAGCTGGGAGAGAGAGGAAGACTCTGGGTAACAATTTCTGTAACAAAGCCAAAACATGTGCCCAGGGAATTAGCTGCATTTGGTAATCATCATCTCAAATCTGTTTAACAGTTACTTTCTTCCATTAAATACTGTTTTAACTTCATCGCCTCCCTTCTCAACTAGTCAAACACACACAAAAAATCACATTTGTTGCTCTTTGCTTACTCTGATTTTGTCAGGGGCACCAAGGACTTGATGAAGCCCCTTCTGGAACTGTTGGTTCTTTGGGGAATAGTTCTTAATGCTCCCTAGGGTGTTTAAAACTCCAAAAAACCCCACAAAACAAAACAAAAAACAAAACAACAACAGTTGTCAGGAGGAAGTCCAAGAGACGCAAATGGCCAGCTCTCTGTCACTCCCTCTGTGGATTATCTATGGAAAGGTTCCAATCCCAGCCTGGCCTCCCTTTGGACTCAAAGGACTGTGGTTATTCTTGGCTCCGTTTGACAGTTGTGTGTAGTCAAAGAAATAAAACAAAGTGAATGTTAGTTTTAGAAGGGCACACCTGGGAAGCTGGGGTTCTTACTGCTTTCTGTCTGCACATCATGCTTTCCGTCTCCTCCTCCCTCTTGTAAGCACCCTGCTTTCCTTTAGGAAACGGATTTTTCCACGTGGACCGGATGCACTGCCAAGTATACCGGCCATCGGCCCCACCTCTGTCACCACCACCACATACGCACCCCGAGGCCAGACGTGTAGACTAGTCCAGCCAACAGGAGTATCCCATCCCTTCCCCCGACACTGCCCTCACTGCCGTACTTAGAGGCATGGTGGCGCAAGGGAAAGGTTGAGATTTGGGTCGTCAAATCTCAGATATTACTACTCTTTGACCCTGTCAAATATCAGACGCTGCCATGATTTGATATTGTCAGATCTCAAATACCACTACCACGATTAAGCAAGTTGCGTAGGTGAAACTTGTGTTTCCTCCTTTGTAAACCAGTAAGTACGATCACGTAATTTACAGGGAAGCGATTAGCATTCCGTAAAACGGTGGCTAAAAAGTGTGTGACAGGCCGCGGGCCCGAGCGCCGACAAATGTGGAAGAACTGGTGGCCGTCATTAGCCATTCCCTTGGGCCCTCCCGGCACCCTTCTCACTCAGAGTTTACAGCACCAGAAGGGGCCCCCAGCCAGTGAGTGGCAAGAAATTCACACGAGGTTTGTCTAGCTCCAGAGTCTACCTTCCTCTCCTGACACCAGACCACCTTCCATTGGTCACGAGTCTCCAAAACAGTGAGGGGCGAGGGGGGCTCCTTGCCTTTGGTTTCTCTGTACATAACCTCCAGCAGAAGGTCTCATTCCTGTTGGAAACTCAGGGAGAAGCCCTTGGGGAGAGTATGGCAGCCCACCGGCCTGAGGTCTCTCACAAGACACACTCAGGTCAGGGTCAAGGTGCAATTGTGGCTCAGGGCTTGTGCTTTAGGGGGCTGGTGGTGCTTATTGTGGCTGCCCAAGGAGAACACTAGAATGACACCAGCATGTAGGCTCTCCCTGTGGATACTTAGCTTTTAAGTCGGTGTGACCACAGAGTAAACACCACTTCTCAAACAGCAATCGGTCCTCACAACATTCCAAAGCTTATCCCCACAGCCTCCATTTCAGGACCTCAGAATCAAGCACTGGGCTCAGGAAATAGGTGAAGAAGCTTCTTCCAATAGAGCTCCTTACAAGACTCCTTATTTCCCAGGATCCCCTTCCCTGACCTCTCTCCACCCTGAATTCATCCGACTGCTGCCATTTTAAACTTCCCAAAGGACAGCTTTGCAAACGTGCTTAACCACCTTCCATGGTGACAAACATTGTATGTTTCCATTTATTAGAGATACTTAGAGCCGTCCAGTTCACAGAGACAGGAAGTAGAATGTGTAGGACAGCGGTTGGCCAGGGGCTGGGGTTGGGGAGTGGGGAGGTAATGTTCAATAGCTTCAGTTTCAGCTGAGGAGATGAAAAGAGCCATGGAGATGGACGGTGGTGATGGATGCACGATATCATGAAAGCTTTTAATACCACTGAATAACACACTTAAAAATGGGTAGGGTTATGGGGGAATAGCTGGCTCAGTTGACTCTTGATCTCAGGGTCATGAGTTTAAGCCCCATGTTGGCTGTGGAGCCTACTTAAAAGGAAATAATTAATTAAATGAAATTTAAAAATGGTTAAGATGATAAATTTTATGGTATTAGTATTTGACACTTTAAAAAACTGGAGGGGAACCTGGGTAGCTAAGTTGGTTAAGTGTCCAGCTCTCGGTTTCAGCTGAGGTCATGCTCTCATGGTTCATGAGTTCGAGCCCCATGTTGGGCTCCATGCTGATGGTGTGGAGCCTGCTTGGGATTCTCTCTCTCCCTCTCTCTGCCCCTTCCATGTTCATTCTCTCTCTCTCTCTCTCAAAAAAAAAAAAAAAAAACAAAACTTTAAACAAATTGAAAAAAAATTTTAAAAAGAAAAGCCACCTTCAATGGCTCCCACTACTTCAACAATGGAGCACTCACCATTTTCCAACCATTGAGGGCATAGGACCTTTCCCAGTCTCTCTCCTGGTTTTCATTCTCCAGGCTCCAGACTGGAAACCAGTAAGCTGTGTGCTCTGCTGGTGGCCTGCTCTTCAGGCACCCACCTTGAGGCTCTGCCTACCATGTTTTCTCTGCTCATTTTAGCTAATTTCAGCATCTGTTCTTTTGTCAATATCAGAAGTTCCCAGATGAAGCCATAACTCTTCTTAACATTGGGTGAGCCTGACCTCACCTCCTACTAAGCTCTAGTACCTGTTAAAAACCCTGATGCTCTGTCCATAGGAAGTGGGCACACGCATGTGACTTCACAGCTAACATCAGATGTGAAAACATCAGATGTGAGATTTCCCAGGCCTTCTCGAATTATGGCAGACAGGTATGCAGGTGGCAGTTTTCACTGTGCTAGCATGCAGCTGCTAATGCATCATTCCAGAGGTGTGTACCCTTGTGAAGTAGAAAACCACTGGGCTGGAAGCCAGGAGGCCTGGAATCTAATCCCAGCTCAGTCGTTAAATGGGTAGGAGACTTTGGACAGTCACTTAACCCCTGGGCTTCAGTTTTCCCACCTGGAAAATGAGATCTAAAATTTGCTTCGGCTGTAAAATGCTACCTAGCTGAGACCATCCATCCTGTAATTATTAAATAACCTGAATTGATATTGATAACGAAAATACGAAATAAAAATAACAATGACTCAAATTGCAGTCAGGAAAAATAGGCTTGTTTGAAATTCTGCAAAACTCATGTTAGCAGAAACTTATGCCCAGTAAGATTTGATAAGAATGAAAACGGACCGGTGACTCAACCCTTTCTTTCAATGTGTACATGGAAAATAATTAGTCTCAATAAAATATTTTCAGTGAAATAAAGATGGAAACATTTGAAATGGTTGCAGTGCTTTCTTCAGAAACTTTAGCCTCATGAAATTTATTTTTATTTTCTTTAATGTTTATTTTTGAGAGAGAGAGAGAGAAAGCAAGCGAGCGGGAGAGGGGCAGAGAGAGAGGGAGACACAGAATCCGAAGCAGGCTCCAGGCTCTGAGCTGTTAGCACAGAGCCGGATGCGAGGCTTGAACTCAAGGACTGAGAGATCGTGATCTGAGCCAAAGTAGGACGCTTAACCAACGGAGCCACCCAGGCACCCCTTTGAAGTTTATTTTAGAAAGATATTCTTAAAGAAATTCACCAGTGTTATTCTGCTTAAAATTTTATATTTCTAAATGTGGAGTCAAAACTTCCTTAGGGTGAAAATGACAATTCAATGGTATAAAAACAAAATAGCGTAATAACAAAATAGCCCGCATTTCAAAAGCAGTGACAGCATGCTCACAGATCATGAACAGTAACTGACTTTTGGAGAAGGGTGGAGAAAGACCCCAAAAGGAGCAACAGGTGGCCATGGGTTGTCACCAGCCAAGGAGAAAGAAGATTAGACCTTTGGTCTACACTGTAACACTATTAAGTCCACACACACACACACACACACACACTGAAGGTCACTGTACTATTCTATGTTGCTTGCTAACTGAGCCCTTCTAGGCATTAATGAAAAATAGGTATTTCAGATCTTTCTTAGATATCTTACAGATAACTCAGTCCAAACCTTGCATTTTACAGATGAACAAACTGAGAGAAGCCCACTGCCCCAGATGATGTAATACGGCTGTCTCCAATTCTCAGAATCGCGTAGATACCAAAGGCGTGCTGCCTTCTAGGGAACGAGTAGGAGGCAACAACCAGCCCTCCTTCTTCACCTGATCTCCGCAGGCTGGCTGGAGCTGCCTTTGGTTTTCCCAGGCATCGCCTGACGGGAACACGTGGGCAGAATGGCACTCTCTCCACCCTGTTGCTCCCCAGGGACAGCTGTCATCCTCTGAAGCGGACATTTTAGGCAACCATCCGGAGACAAGTCTACTTTAGTTTCGATTTTTAAATTAAGAGCTGTGGAGTCTGGCAAAGAGTGAGGTTTCTTTCTTGGCAGACACATTTACACGCTGCTGTTGCTGAAAAGCAAGTCCGTGGCTCAGGCCCGTTTTTTTCATTATCAGACGCTTGACATTTGGGCGGTATTCTCATCCGAAGGCTCACAGAGAATGCCTTTGTTAGCCCCGGAGCTCATTTCCCTCCTTAATTCCCCTCGTCTCCGCGCACCACCCCCAATCCTACACTGAAGCATAAGGGGGCGGGAGTTCTGCCAACATTTTAAAATCACCTACATAAAATGCGGATCCCTGGCCGTGTGGTAAAACACTCCCTATCACAAACACATGTGGGCCTTGCTTCTTTTGTTACCACTTTTTGGCAGCCAGAGGAGGGCCATTTCATCGCTCAATGTGCTTCGCATTCACAAGAAGAGTCAGTGGGGTTTAGTGGGGTATTTGTCACAAGTTCCTGAGTGGCGGCCAATCCCTTTTCCCACCTCTGTGGTGCACACTGCCCCGTAGCCTCCCAAGCTAGATACTCTATGCACCGAGCCAAGCCGGTCACATGGGCACTGCCAAGTGCTGGCGTGGTCCACGAGGCTGGTTGAGGGACACAGAGACACAGGTGGGCGGAAGCAGCCATCAAGGATCTGGAGGACGTGTTGAGTGTGCCCGGTGGGATTGTCATCATAAAGCAGTGCAGCAGGCGAGGACAAGGGACACGTCCATCGCTCCCTAGCAGTCCCACTTTCATGTTTGCCCTTAATAGCCTAAATCTTAATATTTAAACTTTCCCTGGGGCGCCTGGGTGGCTCAGTCGGTTAAGCGTCCGACTTCGGCTCAGGTCATGATCTCGCGGTCCGTGGGTTCGAGCCCCGCTGACAGCACAGAGCCTGGAGCCTGTTTCGGATTCTGTGTCTCCCTCTCTCTGACCCTCCCCTGTTCATGCTCTGTCTCTCCCTGTCTCAGAAATAAATAAAATGTTAAAAAAATAAAAAATAAAATAAACTTTCCCCAAGGGTTGATTTTCAATCAAACACTTTCCCTGATCTTGACTTACTATTTACAATTTACCTTTTGTTATGTAGATTCTTATATGTGATTTGGGATAATAATAATAAGCATTTACTATGAAAAGGTTCTGCTCTATGCTAATCACTTGTTGAATTCCCTTAATAATTCTATAAGGATAACATAGAATGTTCTTTTTTAAATTTTTTTAAGTTTATTTATTTATTTTGAGAGAGACAGAGAGAGAGCACAGGCAGGGGAGGGGCAGATAGAGAGGGGGGACAGAGGATCCAAAGCAGGCTATGTGCACATAGCAGACAGCCTGATGTGGGGCTTGAACTCATGGACCATGAGATCACGACCTGAGCCAAAGTCAGATGCTTAACCGACTGAGCCACCCAGGCACCCCACAGACTGTCGTTCTTAGACAAGAGAAATTTATTTCTTATAGTTCTGGAGCTGAGACAAAGTGCTGGCTGTTTTGGTTTCTGGTGTAAGCTCTATTTCTGGCTTGTAGAGGGCTGCCTTCTTGCTGTGTCTTTATGTGGCAGAGAGAGGGAGAGCAAGTGAGCTCTCTGGTGTCTTGTGTTTTGTTTTTTCTTTTTTTTTTAATGTTTATTTATTGTGAGAGACAGACAGACCAAGTGTGAGTGAGGGAGGGGCAGAAAGACAGGGAGACACAGAATCCAAAGCAGGCTCCAGGCTCTGAGCCATCAGCACAGAGCCCGACCTCACAAGCCGTGAGAACATGACCTGAGCCAAAGTCGGATGTTCAACTGACTGAGCCACCCAGGCGCCCCTGGTGTCTTTTCTTATAAGGACACTAACCCCATAGAATCAGGGCCTTGCCCTTACAACCTCATTTAACTTTAACGACTTCCTTATAGGTCTTATCTCCAAATATCATCACATTGTAGGTTAGGTCTTCAACATATGAATCAGGAGACACACAATTTAGTCCACAGCAGGTAACTATTATTATTATCCCTATTTTTTAGAACATTGTGCTCAAATATTGCTGGAGGTAACTTCAGAACCTAATGAGTTTCAGTAAGTAACTCTTTTATATTGCACCTAAAGAAAGCTTAACAAATACCTTTCAAGCACATGAAAAAATTACATAAAGGAGTCTTTTTTTGTCCTGAGAACCTCCCTTCTACTGAGCTAACATTCCCCACCCGACTGGCAATTAAATATCAGAGGCAATATGACAGACATTGGCAAACGCGCTATGGGAACAAAATGAATAAAGTTTGAATCCCCTTCCTGTCATTGGATGATACAGGGTTGCTAACCTTCTCAGGGTCTGTTTCCTCATATGTAAAATGGAAATGACACTGTATGATTTGCAAGGATGTTCTGGTAATATCCACGAAGTGCCAATCACAATGTCCAGCACACGTGCTCAAGAAGCAAAGCTACTTTATCATTACTGAACATAAATGATGAACCCACCCTTATAACTCCTGTCTTTGGTTGGTATATCTTCTGTTCCTTCCTATCTTTTGTTATTTTGCACACACAAAAAAATTATAGTGTGTTTTTCGACTGATCAGAACTACTGAAACACATATTTGTTAGAAAATAACAATAATAATAACAACAACAACAAACAATCTTAAAAGGCCAACAAGAAGAGGATTGTTTGGAAAATTAATTACATCCATTCAACGGAATATTACTTAAAGATAAGAATTTATGCCATAACTCTGAAAATGTGAGATATTTGATATAAAATCTGATACATTAAAAGAAGAGAGCAACAACTGCCACTTCTTGTCTTGGCAAAAAAATTTGTTGCTCTCAATCCTCCTGCTAAAAAACCAAAACCAACGATAAAAACTAGAAAAGCTGGACAAACGCCCATTTAAAAGTCATGGTGATCTACCAAGGCAGCCAGGATGTGAGGCGTGTGTGAGTTTCCCATTGTTGCTGTGACAAATTACCACATATTCAGTGCCTTTGTAACAACACACATTTCTTGTAATCCTGAAGGTTAGAAGTCCAAAATGGTCTTGATGGACTAAAATCAAGATGTTGGCAGAGTTCTGTTCCTTCTGGAGGCTCTAGAGGATAGAGCCTCTATCAATGTCTTTTTTTTTTTTTTCCAGCTTCTATAGGCTGCTTGAACTCCTTGGCTCATGGTTGCTTTTGCTCTTTTCAAGGTCAGCGGTGTATCATCCTCAAATCTCTGGCTCTGACTCATCAGCCTCTCACTTGTACTTAAAAAAATTTTTTTAACGTTTATTTACTTTTCAGAGAGAGAGAGAGAGAGAGAGAGAGAGAGAGTGAGAGACACAGTGTGAGCAGGCAAGGGGCAGAGAGAGGAAGACACAGAATCTGAAGCAGTCTCCAGGCCCTGAGCTGTCAGCATAGAGCCTGACACGGGGCTCGAACTCATGAACTGCGAGATCATGACCTGAGCTGAGGTCGAATGCTTAACTGACTAAGCCACCCAGGCACCCCTCACTTATTTTTTTGTAAGTAAACTATATCCCCAACATGGGGCTCAAACTCATGACCCTAAGATTAAGAGTCTCATGCTCTACCAACTAAGGCAGCCAGGTGCCTCCTCCCTCATTCTCTTACAAGGATCTTTGTAATTGCATTGGGTCCATCTGGATAATCCAGAATAATTTTCCCATCTCTGGGTCAGAGGATTAGCAACCTTATTTCCACATGTAGCCTTAATTCCTTCTTCCATATGATATAACATATTGACAGGTTCCAGAGATTAGAAGGGCTACTTTGGGGAACCATTATTCTGACTACCATAAGGGGCCAGGCTTACAAAGTAGAGAGGAGGGCAAAAAGCTAATCGGATATCCTGTGGTCCTTTCACCATAAAAGCAATGGTTGATTCAGGGCCAAGAGGCTACAAAACCTTTATTAAAGGAATAGATAAGAGGCTGGAAACCTGCTTGGAACTTTGGGGAGACAAAAATTGGTGTTCATAGGCTGCCAAAGAGCAGAGGCCCTGGTTAACACTACAAATGTCAATTTAGGACCATGGAAATAGACCAGCTAACATACAGATTTAAATATAATCAATTCCAGACTTGATCAAAGTGCTTGACCCCTATTCTAACTGCCTAACAGAAGCAAAGTAAAATCTCTTTGATGGAAAGTATCATCAGCCACAAACTCAAACTATCTCTATAATTCTACCTGCATAATGCCTGACATTCACTTGAAAACTTGTAGGCATACCAGAGAAAAGGATCCGGTTACCATGAAAAAATAGAGTCAGGCTAATTGGTGATACAAATCTAAAATTTATCAGCAATGGGCATCAAACTAAGTGGATTAATGTGTTCCCGAAAAATAGATAACAAGGTGAGGAATAGATAATAATGTGAAAGTTGAGATCTATACAAAAGAATAAAACTAAAATTCCAGAACTATAAAAAAACCAATTGCCATGATTAAAAAATAAATGGGCTAAATAATATATCCGGAATAGCAGCAGAGAAGAACAGAAAACTAGAGAGAATTGAAAATATCAAAACTGAAGAATGGAAAGAAGAAAGAACAGAAATAAAGCTATATGGGATGAAATGAAAAGGTCTAATGTTCGCATAATTAGGTCTTCATGGGAGAGGAAAGAGAGAACAGAGAACAAGCAGGATTTGAAGAGATAATGACAAATATGACAAAAGATATCAAGTTATAGTTTCAAAAAGCTTAAGCAACCCGTATAACACACACACACACACACACACACACACACACACACACACCACACTTAAAATCACAGCTATATACCCATAGTCAAATCTTTTGAAAACCAAAAACTGAGAAAATCCTAAAAGTAGTCAGGTGGAAAAAGAAACCACCTCCAAAGGAGCAGTAATAAAATGGACAGCTTCTGATCAGAAGTGATACAAGTCAGAGGACAACAGAGTAATATCTTTTATGTGCTGAAAGACAATAACTGCCTAGCTAAAATTCAATTCCATGAAAAATGTACTTCTCAATTAAAGGTGACACAAAGACATTTCAGACAACCAACAATAGAAATGGCTGCCAACACAACTTTACTAAAGTAAATAATAAAGAGATTTTTTTTTTAAGCAAGGAAAAATAATTCCAGTCTGAAGCATGGAAATGCAAGAAACGCTAAGGGGCAACTGAATGGGTAAATTTATGGGTAAGTCACAGTGACACTGGTTATGTAACATGATGCAAATAACGGTTTGTGGTGTTTGAATTACATGTAGAATATTTTTTGCTTTTTAATTTTTTTAATGTTTTATTTATTTTTGAGAGAGAGAGACAGAGTATGAGTGGCAGAGGGCCAGAGAGAGGGAGACAGAATCCAAAGCAAGCTCCAGGCTCTGAGCTGTCAGCACAGAGCCCAATGCAGGGTTCCAACTCACAAACCGCAAGGTCATGACCTGAGCCGGTCAGACGCTTAACCATCTAAGCCACCCAGGCGCCACCCTCCCTTTTCGTACTGTTTTTAATGATAACACAAAAAGGAGGAGAGTTGGCAAGGAAGATCTAAGGTTCTTGCATTTATCTGGAAAGTGGTAAAATTCTAATTTATATTAGGATTGAATAAGTCTAGAATTTACATTTTACCCTTGAGTATAATCATTAAACAAGATTACAGAATGTATACCCTGACAAGCTTATAGAATAGGGAAAGAAATGATGATATAAAACATTTGAGTAATATTAAAGGACACAATGAGGAAGAGAACATTGAAATACAAATAAGACAAATAGGAAATAAACAGTAAAGTAGTAGATTTAAACACAAATATATCAGTAATTACACTAAATGTAAATGGACTATCTCATTTAAAAAATATTGTCAGGCTCCATTAAAGAAAAACAAAACCCAATTATACACTACTTAAAAGAGATACATCTTAAATATAAGCATTCAGAAAGATTAAAATCAAAGCATTGAAAAAGATATCTCATGCAAATATTAATCAAAAAGAAGTTGGCATTGTTACCCTAGTATCACCAAATTAGATTTTAGGGCAAGAAGCATCACTAGACATAAAATGGGACATTTCATAAGAATAAAAGATTTAATTTGCCAAGAAAGTTTAACAGTTCTGAAGTTATATGCACTTAATAACAAAATAAATAAAGTAAAAATGGATGAAAAAGGAGAATAGAAAAATCATATGTTAAATATATATTACTTATAAATAATAATCATATTATATCATATAATATTACATATTATAATAATATAAAAATATATATTAGAACACTGTACCACAATGAAAATAAAGTGGCAACTGCTACATGCAAAAGAATAAGTAAATGTCATTAATATAAAGTCAAGCAAAAATGCCACACAGAAAGGGCATATAGAGAATATGTCCATTTGTCAAAATTCAAAATCTAGCAAAAGTAACCTCGGATATTAGAACTCAGGACAGTGGATACTCTGGGAAGAAGGGGGAATAGTGACCACAGTGGGGACATTGCTCTATTCTATTTCTTTATCTAGGTGATGGTTACATTTACCTATACATTTGCTCTGTGAAAATTCATTTACCTATACATTTGTGACTTGTGAATGTTTTCTATATTATGCTGTAACTCAATAAATAATTTTATTATAAGAAAGAAACACGGCAGAATCAATCTTATATAACATTGTTAAAATTACATAAAATTTATGTAAAATTGTGTACATGGGCATCAATTAAAATGCAATTTCAGACGTTGAAACGTTGACTTTTTCTTTTCTCTTTTAAAAAAAAGTATTTGAATTGCTATAGAACCTGTTATTTAAAGACAGACAAATAAATACCAAAAATGAAGTCCAGATTACTTTCTGCAAATGGAGAGCCTCCACTTGTCCCGGAATTCCAATCTTTTGGAATCAGTCTTCAGAGTTAACTTGCTATTGTGGTTCCCAAGTCAATATCCAGTCCAAGACTGCCTGTGCTCCAGTTTACAGAAGCACACAGGACAGACACAGCTCTCACCGTCTTATCTCCAAATCCCTCTGCAGGTCAACAGACCCTCCACTCTTCATCCTTCCCGCCCCCCGCCCCCCGCCCCCCCTCGGTTTCAAACCTCACATGCATTCCGCCGGAACTATTTCTACTCTGACTCATTCCGTTTGCTACGGCACTGGTTTTTAATTCTTTGGTGTAATTTATCTTGATCTAGAAACTATAATGTTATAAATTTTCCAACATAGTTTCCCTTTACGTGAGCCCAGAAATATGTCTCTCTACCATTTCCTTTGTCCCAGGTAGTCAACGTTACAAGATATTTAAATTTCTTACGTTATTCAATGGCTAGAATGACTGGGGCGGGGGAAGGAAGAGTACCTTTATACATTAGACTACCAGTAATTTCTACTTGATCTATCATTCCTTCCAACACAAATGTATATCATAACCCAGTGACCCTTATGAAATTCTTTTTTACTATCCCAAAGTACCCAGTAAGCCTCTGAGATTAATTTTTTTTAATGTTTGTTTATTATTTTTGAGAGAGAGAGACAGAGCACGAGCAGGAGAGAGGCAGAGAGAGGGAGACACAGAATCCAAAGCAAGCTCCAGGCAACAAGTTGTCAGCACAGAGCTGGATGTGGGGCTTAAACTCACCAACCGTGACATTATGACCTGAGCCGAAGTTGGATGCTTAACCAACTGAGCCACCCAGGCACTCCTCTGAGATTAATTTTTATTTGGAGCATGGATTTGCCTAGTGGTAAGCTCGGGTACTTGGAAAGCTGTAATTCCAAATATTCAAACCTATAGAATTGAGGTCCCATTGTTGCCTCAAATAAAAAATTGAGGAAAGGGGCACCTGGGTGGCTCAGTCGTTAAGCATCGGTCTCTTGGTTTCGGCTGAGGTCATGATCTCGTAGTTTGTAAGATACAGTCCCGGGTTGGGCTCTGTGCTGACAGTGTGGAACTGCCTTAGGAGTCTTTCTCTCTTCCTCTCCCCCACTCACACATGCACTCTCTCTCTCTCTCTCTCTCTCTCAAAATAAATAAACTTTAGAAGAAAATTGTGAAGGGGTGCCTGGGTGGCTTAGTCCATTAAGCGTCTGACATGCTCTGTCATGATCTCACAGTTTTGTGAGTGAGTTCGAGCCCCACATAGGGTGCCGCGCTCACAGTGTAGAGCCTGCTTGGGATTCTCCATCTCCCTCTGTATCTGCCCCTCCCCTACTCACGCTGTCTCTATCTCTCTCTCTCAAAAAAAAAATCAAACTAGTTTGGAAGATTTAAATTTCTTCTCTTGACTAACTAAGCAAAAGCTTACTAGGGGACATTCTTAATTTCTCCGAAAACTTTCTGGAGGTAAATAGTGTAATCATCACATAGTCACCAAAGGAGCCCTGCTGATCCTTGAGAAGCTGAGACCTGCAAACTAGAGGCACAGTAGATGGGCTTCACCAGGAGCAACATCTGACCTCTAAAGTGGAGGTCACGCTAGGGGCATCAGATAGACAGATTTTGTCCTGGGGCTCCATGTGTAAGACACAAATGTGAGCACAGAATTGCCAGAAGAGATTACGCTGAATCTAACTCAGGTTGTTTGTTCAAGCTCTCCTTTGTTCCCAAATAGGCTAAATCTCTCATTAACGATTTGCCTTTTGGGGCTGAGTATGGTCTTTTTGATCGTCACCTTGTCTCTTGAACAATATCTACACTTTCCTCTTGTTTTGCATGAGGCACCGTGTACTTGAATGAACTCATACCACCCTGCTCTCTGGAAAGTAGGGCTGCAGAAGGCACACTTTGGCTACTGCGTGACGCTGTGTAGGGTCAGCCATACCTTATTGGTACTCAGGCTTTAGTTCCAATCCGCCCATCCCATTCCTCACAGCTTACAGGTCCCAAAGTGTTTCCATACCTGACAGAAGTCATCCACTTGCCGCACATAACCGGCCACTTCGTTATCGGATTTAAAGATCTTCCAGACTTTTCTTTCTGCCTGCTTGTATTTCTGGGATCCTTTCCACTTCATGGCCATCAAAGAGCGCTCTGTCAGGGAGGCTGCCACAATGATGTCCAGTTGGCCATTGTAGATCAGTACCTGAAATGAAATGGATCCGGGGGCAAATGCGGGATTCAGCAGAAGGCAGCAAATCTATCTACATATAGATAGTGTGTGCACAAGAAGAAAGGTAATGTGAGAGAGGCCAGTCCAGCAGGGGAGCAGGGTCATTTTTTTCCAGTTGGCCACACACCCCAACAACCTGAAATAAACTCAAGCCTGGTCTCAGCCACTGCAATTCTTCCAAAAGTTTGAACCTTCATAGGAATCTGCACAAAGGCTTCTCTCAGTAGCTGAGCATTCTCTCGGGAGCTGAGAATCCATATTATTCTCCCCTCTGACATTGACTTTACAGGGGCAACTATGATTTTTTGAGGCTGACAGATAGACGCAGGTGTCTCAGATTTGTTACACGTTGGAGGCAAATATGTTTGCCATGCAACTTCTAAGACCTCCTTTTCTTAAACATGATAGCCACTTGTCGACAATGAGGAATGTCTTTTTTTCCTAGAATACATTTGTGTGTGTGTGCGTGATAAGTTGGTGGATATTATAGGAGAACCAACTCTGAAGCAAGGTCTTGTCTTTTCTCCAAAACTAATATTCATTTGGCTTGAAAAAGAATTCATATACTATCCAATGCCGAGGAAGTGTAAAAATGGCACCACACTTGAGGAAAGCAATGATCCATTTTTTTTTAAATTTTTTTTTCAACGTTTATTTATTTTTGGGACAGAGAGACAGAGCATGAACGGGGGAGGGGCAGAGAGAGAGGGAGACACAGAATCGGAAACAGGCTCCAGGCTCTGAGCCATCAGCCCAGAGCCTGACGCGGGGCTCGAACTCACGGACCGCGAGATCGTGACCTGGCTGAAGTCGGACGCTCAACCGACTGCGCCACCCAGGCGCCCCAGCAATGATCCATTTTTAACAAAAAGATTTTAACATGTTGAGGCTCGCTGTCCCCGTAACCCCAGATTGTGAAAGGAATTCTATGAAAATAAGCCCAAAGAAATATCTATATATATAGCGCCCCGTTTATCACGTCTTATAATGAAAAACTTGAACACAGTCTACAAGTTCCATAATTAGTGACTGGTTACATAAACTATGGTACAGATTTTCTATCGGATAGTGCAAAACCATTTAAAATGTTTCATTGAACCGTATGGCAATGCGATAAGCAATACTTATCACACACGGTTAAGTATGAAAGCTGAAAGTCAAATATATTTCACAATTATGAGCGTATAAAATAGGTATACATATTTACATATATGGTATGCACCTTTAAAGAAAAGGAATACGGTTGGTTAATTTAGGTGGCACAAAGCTGAGTAATTTTCTCCTTTGTTTTCCACTCTTCTTAGGTTGTTTTTATGCAACTAACATGACCTTAATTCTCCTAAGGCATTGTCACTCAACCCCCAACAAAGAGGTTTTCCTCAACTCCACGCTACCCTTTGATCTACTTGGAAGTTCTGGTTTTGCTCAAGTGAAGACCTTTGGTCGAATCCTCAAATTGGATAGAAAATGTTTCACTGCATATGTTTCCATCTCTGCCCTCCTGGTGCAGGCTTCTTAAAAGGCTTGCACATAATTAAACAGCCCAGGACTTTTACACACTCCAAATCCTCAAGCAGCAGTGGGCCAGGATTCAGCCTAAGATGAAAGGGCCCTGGGCCTCTCATGTTACTCCGTCACCACCACCACCTCCGCTCTCCTGAGCAGAAACCCAAAGGGAAAACTCCTGATCGATTTAAAGCCTCTTTAAAAAACTCAACTCAACTATAGCCATAAAAATGTGCGTTGTTTATACAAAGACATTGCCTCAAAGACCTTGGGTACTTACGGTGCATGCAAAACTCCTACAGCTGTCTTGCCAACAGTATGGAAGCAATTACACATGATCTGTACGAAGGAACAAGGCTTAAATACTCCATCATCCTAGGAAGGCCTGATTAACAAAGATAATTATCTATAAAGTAGTTCCTCTTCCAGAATTCAATGAAAAGATGCTGATTAACTAGCAAATACACAAGTGCATCTGGCTGGTTTCCACTCTGTGGCTACTAAATGAAGCCTGCCTCTTTCTGAGGGTCTCTTGCAGCTATCTCACTATCATCAGTGTATTTTGAAATTGATTTGAATGTGTTCTCTTTTGGGGATGCAAATCCACAGGTCACGGCAAAAAAGCAGGCTTATTTGTACAGCATTAGAGCACAGGTTTGTTGGACTGAATTGAAATGAAGTCCGTGCCTGAGCTGTACCCTTTGCTATTCAAGACTCAACACAAACGAGAGCACTAACTCTCTGGAACGAGGCAGTGAAGGGCTGAACTGCCTAATTTTGTGCATGTGATGGGTAGAAGGCCCACTTCGGGGGGAGGGTGGGCAATGGAAATCTTCTTTTTAAAGCAAGGAAAACATTTTTAACTTCTAAAGGGCACATAAGTCAAATGCAACAACAAAAAAAATTAAAGATTAATGATCAAGCAAAATGATTTCAAAGCTGGCATTTAAGGCTGCCAGCATTAAATATAAGAATTCCAGAGCTTTTATTTTTATCTAAATGTCACATTTACTCTCATCAGCCCTGACAGGAATATTTCAGTTGCCTTTAGGGCTGGATGAGTGGGGAGATATCCCAGGATCCAGTAAGCCAAGAGGCTGGGGGGAGGGGGGAGCGTGGAGCATGGGGGGGGGGGGGTCCTGAAGCCCAAGGGCACACGTTGGCACACATTTGTTCCACTCCTTCCTCTAGGGTGACCAACAGCCCCGGGTTTGCCCTGGCCTGAGGCGTTTTCCAGGACGCTGGGCTTTCAAGCTAACCCTGGGACAGTCTGGGGCAAGCTTCTCCCCAAGGCTTGATGGTATTTTAAGCAACGAGATCTAAAGACAGAGAGAAGGAGACAGAAATGAAGGCGGCTTTCAGCTACTCTTGTCTTCTCAGTAGTGACTGTAACAAAACCAGGCACAGGAGGATCACTGGCTGCAGCTGGCCTCCAGTGACACGCGAGGCAGCACCCCTAAACACTTTCCTTCCTGTTTCCTCGCTTTCCTTCCTGGACAGCTGCGAAGCCTCCTTTCAACGGCAAAGGCACTCCCTTTGGAAAATTTTCTTTTCTTTTACTCGAGGTCTGACCAGTTAGCGCAGTGAAATGGATGGTTTTGCAAAGACGTGAAAAAATACTTCTTATTAAAACATCAGCGAAGACTATGATTCTTTGTACTCTATGATTGTGACATTGTTTTTTTTAAAAGATGCTTCATCGGGGCTTCCGGGTGGCTCAGTCGGTCGAGCGTCCGACTTCGGCTCCGGTCATGATCGCATGGTTCGTGAGTCCGAGCCCCAAGTCGGGCTCCGTGCAGACAGCTCGGAGCCTGGAACCTGCTCCGGATTCTGGGTCTCCCTCTCTCTCTGCCCCTCTCCCGCTCGCACTCTGTCTCTCTCTCTCTCTCTCTCAAAAATAAAAAAATAACCATTAAAAAGGTTTAAAAGATGCTTCAAGCTTGGGAAAAGAATACATCAAAATACCAACAGTTAAGGTAGCTGCAGTGTGGGTAATTTGTTCTAACTTGACTGTTTTCTAGGTGGGTTTTTTGTTGTTGTTGCTGTTGTTTTGGTTTGCTCTGTTTTTGAAAATGTGACTAGGGTGTTTTTATAATGAAAAAATAGTAAAACAAACAATAACACTAAGTTCGGGGAACCATGGGTGGCAAAAATGGGTCTTTATTAAGGAATAATTTGTATTGACCCAAATAGTACCGGCTCTCAATTTTTTATGACAACTAGGCAAACAGCATAACTAGTTTGTTTGTAGATGATCTTAAAAATCCATTCCAGAATTCAGGCATTTATAAGAAATGGTAGAAGGTGGTTTCGATTTTAAGCATCTTGTTTGTTTGTTTGTTTGGTAGAGGCAAAGGCAGAGATGAGAAAAGCATTTTTATTATGTTCTTTACCTCCCAAAGTGCTTTCACGTACATATAACTTTATTCTCACGCTGTTTCTTGAGGTC
Source organism: Acinonyx jubatus (assembly GCF_027475565.1). Classification (NCBI taxonomy): domain Eukaryota; kingdom Metazoa; phylum Chordata; class Mammalia; order Carnivora; family Felidae; genus Acinonyx; species Acinonyx jubatus. The sequence goes on along the minus strand of NC_069383.1, from coordinate 47,854,565 downwards.
AGGACAAGAGGAATTACAACGTCTGCCTCCACCTTACTGTTAAGGAAATTGTGACACAGCGAGGGGTCAGAACATGTCTGAGATCCCAGACTTCCAAACTTCTACCCAGAACTCCTTAAGAAAGGAGCCAAGTTCCTTCAAACCAACAGGCATTTACTGACTCCCCGTAGCTAAATGTTTTGTGCTACCGAAAGCCTCTGGCAAGGGAGAGTTGGTTGAGCGTGAGACACAGTTCACGTCTCCAGTTCAGAAATAACGTTGGTCTGTTGGTCCAAGTCTGGTGACATCTCTCAGTCATTTCTCACTTTGGCTCCATGGACAATGATGTGTGCAAGGATGTTATCCAGCTGGCAACAGACGTCTCACTTCTGTGGAAGGGAGTACCACTGATGAAGCAGCTGTGGCAGAGCTTGGGCTCCTTGAGAACGAGGCTCTCCTGGCTCCATAGCCCTTGCTCAGTGCTGGGCATCCCAGAAAAAGTATTGACACTGGGAAGAGTCGATTGCATTCTCTAAAGGTTTTCTATAATGCTGTACATCGATCGTCTGTTGCTTTGGCCTGCCTAGGTCCACTGTCTCTTCCCCTGGTTCCTGGACTCCCACACCCCCCCCAAATGGATCCAGCCTTGGTGGAGGCTGTCAATCACAATATCCTGCCTCCTCTGTGCAAGGGATGAGCATGTGACCCAAGCTAAGGCACTCAAATGCTCTTTTCATAAAATGTGAATTGTGGGCAGAGTGACATAGGCTTCCCTGATGAGTCTGCCCACTAGCTTTCCGTCCTAGATCCCCAGAATTTTCCTTAGTCTCAATCCAGTGCTTCAATCAATTTTTTTTTTCTGGGAATTCTGTGACCTATCATGTCATCTGATTAATTTCTTTTATGCTTCAAGCAAGCACAGTTGTTTCTGTTGCTGAAAGCATGAAATCCAAACTCATACACCAATGGACCAGTGCCCCCCATGCCCCAGTATACAATAACTGGGAACCCCTGGACGTGTGGCTTAACCTCCATGGGCTTCATTCCCTTTTCTGGATATGAATATGGTTAAGACCTACATCTCATGGTAGTGACAGTAAATGAGATAATGTGCACAGAGCTGCTAGCACAGTGCCTGACACAAATTAGTTCAATGAGTGTGAGGTCCTCCTCCTTTTCAGGGGGGTTGATACTTGGATAAGGACTTGAAAGACTCAATGAAGCATTTCTTCTAAAATAAGCCTTCAGAATATGCGTATGGTCCTTCTGAGTCAAACACTTAGTTGCCAATCTCACCCTTCCAGAAAAGGCCTACAGTAGGAGGAAGTCCTGCTGGGATAAACCTGAACTCCATCTATTCAAACGCCTGAAATAACATGCCTTTCACTATTAATTTTACACACATTGGCCGCGATACCTCAGCAGTCTTTTTTTGGTAGTCGGAGCCATGAGTTTATAAATTACTCTTTTAAAAGGAGTTTCAGTTTTGAAGCATAGGGTTCAAGACGGCAAGGAATTTGCCCATAATTCACGGCTAGAAAAGTATGGTAAAGAGCATAGCTTTTAAACGGACAGTTTGGAATCAGAGTAGAACTTTCTCATTCCTCTTATGTTGGGGAAGCTGTGCTAAGCATTTTGCATCCATGATTTCACAGCACCCCCAGAAAGCCGATGTTATTTATCCCATTTTAGGGACAAGGAGACAGAGGTACAGGGAGAGGAGGCAAACTGGGGACAGAGCCTCAAGTTCAGATCTGCTTGAGTCCCAAATGTGTGCTTCTTAGCCCTCTTCTGTACTGCCTCACTGTCTAAATCACTGCCCCCAAAGGAGCACGTTGAATAGGTAGTTTATCCTATATTTGTAATTCCACAGGCAGGAAGCAAACCTAAAGATAAGCATGGAATGAAGGATGCATGTTTATAGTTAAGAGCACAGGCTTCGTGGCCGGGTTTGAAATCCTAACTCTGCCTCTTACTAGCAAGATCATCTTAAGTGACTCAATCCATCTAGAGTTCCGTCTCCTCATCTGTAAAATGGGTGGAAGAGAAACATACATGACAGAGGGTCACTGGGAGAATTACATAACGTAATGCAAGTAAAGCTCCCTGCACTCTGGGCACACAGTGAATATTCAATTAAGCTAATTATTATTATCACCACATTTGAATAGCTCCACATAGCTAGTCAAAGAGCTCCACGGTTTCCAAGTGAGACGTTATCTGTGGATTACAATCAGGGTTTAGGATGTAAGAGTTAAAATTCTAATACAACCGCCCTAGGTCATCAGTTTAACAAAACAAACAGCAGGGGCGTAGAAAAAGTAGTAGGATGCGTGCAGACAGAAGGCTTGAGCTCCAGCCCCAGCGCAGCCTCCCAAGGCCTGGGCAAAAGAAGCGACCTTGGGTATGTCATCGACCCACTCCGAGCCTTAATTTTCTCCTCTGTGAAGGGGAATATTTATGTTCTAGGATTGCTGGGAGGGTCAGATGGGATGTGAGATGCAAAACGTATCCTGTAGCCTGAAGAGCAGCGTTTTAGCAATGTTGTTGTCACTCCCGTTCAAAAATTAACCTGAAAAGTTAAGTTTCTATAGTGGAGCGCATAACTTTTAAGTGGGCTGCCTGAAGTCGGCATTCAGCTTGCAGATAAACACTCGCGTAGTCTACACAGTGTTGCAATTAGATGCCGGCGTCTAATTACTGGGAGATCTGGCCATACCGTGCCTGTATTTCCACTCACCCACAACGAGCTAACACTGTATCCACCCCTTCCTCAGTGTCCCCCCCCGCCCCCCGCCCCGACCCCCCGCAAGGGTGCAAGAGTACCTGTCGTCTATTCAACGCTTATGCCACTGTTTTTCTTAGAAGAGGAAAATATTTCTCTGTATCTGTGTCTTTGTCATCGGTAAAAAAGAAAGATCAGTAGGTCTCGATCCAACTCTCTTCATTTATTTCCTTCCCTTCCAGGATTCACGGGCAGCTGAGTTTCACTTCCATTGAAAATGGAAGGGAAGTGACCTTTTGTCTGAGTTGGAGGAAAGAATGCATGCTCAGTTATACATGGAGTGTGTTTTGTTTGTTTGTTTGTTGAATCTGCTCACGTGAAATCTCCACTTATTCGATAGTAAATATTGGTGGGGAGCCTGAGGACGAGACACCCAGGGAACAGGTATCAAAAGATGTGACCCCCTCTCCTCCTAATGCTCCATATTTTTTAACTTTCTAAAAACCAGCGAATAATTAGAAGAGGAGAGGCAAATTTACTCTTTCATGTCTAAGTTTTCCTTAAAAGAGGGGTCAACAGGGGCGCCTGGGTGGCTCAGTTGGTTGAGCGTCCCACTTCGGCTCAGGTCATGATCTCACGGTTCGTGAGTTCGAGCACCACATCGGGCTCTGTGCTGACGGTCGGAGCCTGGCGCCTGCTTTGGATTCTGTGTCTCCCTCTCTCTCTGCCCCTTTCTTGCTCCTGCTCTGTCTCTCTCTGTGTCTCAAAAATGAATAAACATTAAAAAAAAATTAAAAAAAAAAGAGGGGTCAACAAAAAAGTCAGTTCCACTTAAATCTTTCTAAAGTCTAGTCATTTCAACACTTCAAACCATAAACCTTTCAAGGTTCTGGATGTATATAAATCAGGGTGTTTTTTTTTTTAATTCTTTATTTATTATTTTTGAGACAGAGAGCACGAGACAGGGTGCAAGTAGGGGAGGAACAGAGAGAGGGAGACACAGAATCCAAAGCGGGATCCAGGCTCTGAGCTCCCGACGCGGGGCTTGAATCGTGAACCACGAGATCATGACCTGAGCCGAAGTCAGATGCTTAACTGACAGAGCCACCCAGGCACCCCTAAATCAGTTTTTTTCATGGATTTAAGTCTCTCAGCAAGAAAACCCCTCCTTTGTAAAGATCTGACGAACAGAATCAGATAATTAACCTTATTTTACACAGTGTATACTCCTGAAGGGTAAATATTTTCCAGGCAGATAAAAAGCAACCAACTGTTAGCCAAAGATAGCTGCAGACCAGTTTACCTGCAGAGTCCAGTAAAAAGACCCCATGCCTTCTGAAATCAGATTTTGACTTCAAGTTGTGAGGTCCCACGTGATACTCACAGGTGGAAAAAGACCTCTGTGCTTTTTCATGGTGGCTACACAACTGAATACTTGAAAGAAGAGATTTGGGGAAGAAATGTATATGAATGTGATTTTGATATATTTTCATCGTCACCGGTAGAAAAGCGCAAGACTGAAAATAAATCACGTGAGGGCCCCTTACTGATCTAAACGATAGCTTCTTTTTTAAAAACCCAAACTGAAACACACGTGTCACCCACAGAGAACACAAAGGTTTTCTCTCTGTTTCCCCCACTTTGCTCCTCCACTTATTAGGACGATTTCTGAAATGCTGCCGAAGGGGCGGCAGCAGTATGACAGGAAAGCAAACTGTGCTTTGCGAGAAGGCTGGATTTTTATTGTTGCATTTTTAGACGAAAGATTTATGCTTATATTTTGGCCCATTTACAATCCATCATAATACTTTGCAGACAAAGTTATGCTCTTTTCCCAATGATCTAGTGACCTTAATCTCTAACATTTTGTGGTTTCCTGTTTGGGGAAATGATTGAACAGCAGCCTAAGCTATTCCAGGCTGCACAGCATTCCCAGTTGGCCGCTATCTGTCTTAGTTTTGAATGTTCTCCTGTTCACTAATAAAAAAAAATTTTTTTTTAAGAGAAGCTTTCCCTACAGATGCTAAATCAATGAAACTCCTACAAAGCAGCCCTCCACACTTCCTCTCCTGGCCGCCTTACTTATCATTTTTCTATTACAAACTCCAATGTAGCTGGGAGTTCTTTTCTGCCTGAAGCAATTAGCATGACCCGCCAGTGCCTTTCTCCTGAACAGAAGAGAATTAACTTCACTAATATCCACTTCGACACAGGGTAATTCCCGAGGGTTTCCCAAAAACGCAACTGCAAAAGAAAAACTAAATTTCAGCTGCGGAGTATAACGTTCAAGAAATGCTCCCGACTGGAGGCAGAGTTGTTATCCTTTCGTGGACGATGCCTCAACCCTACCTACCCACCGTTTGTGCTTTTGGCCCTACTTCTTCCTGGGGATTCTGTGGGGATATAGGACTGCCATGCTCAGGAAGCCTGCCTAGAGAGGACTGGTGGAAAATTGTGCAACGATCGAATGAAACAGTAGTCACTTCTGCAACCAAGCTGTTCTTCAAAAGGGATGTAATTTGCTTCCAGGTTTATGGAAAAGGGAAGACAAAGACAGAGGGGGAAATGAACTTAGAATAAACACCCCCATGTGCCTGCCATTCCCCTACCAGCTGGTTTTGCCAAGACGAGTAAAGAAAAACGAAAGGGGAGAAACAAGTTTGAGTGAGTGTCCGGCGATTATACAAATAATGTCTTTTGGCCAAAGAAAATGATTCCTGCTTTCTTACAACTTAACTAAATAATTCAGTTGCTTTGCGAGGGGAACAAGAAAGCAAAGCCAACTTGAAAGGGATCCAGCAAGCCATCACTGCGACCCTGAGCTCTTTGAAAGAAAACTTAACTACCTAGAATAGCACACTTAAAATTACTTCTAATAATGACCCAGAATAATGCATTTCCTCCGGTTTGAATAGAAAAGTCATGGGGGCCCACTTGAGGGGATTCTTTACTCGGCTTCTTCTTCAGGGTCTGCTCTCGGAGCCTTTTCCTGATTTCCTAACCTCTTAAGAGTCGTCTCTGACCCTCATTACAGTAACTGGATTAACGAACTGAAATTGCTCCCGGAGCAGGACTGTCCATTCCCCCAGACAAGCCTCTCGAGAGAGGAATTGTCTTCCTGGTCATCAGAATGTCAGCTTCAAGATCACACCAAGGGTCATCTCCAAAGACTGTCTCATGTTTGCCAATGTTATTATTCTACTGAAAGGTAGGCCAAGGAGCCAAATCTTTCCTTTTTCCCCATTATTAAATGGACTTCATTAATGAGTACACATTTGCACTCAACCCAAGCAACAAGAAACAGCCCCATGGAACAAATAAAAAACGCTATAATTTATAATAATTAAGTCCACAGATATTGACCTACACTAATCAATACAGTGGCCACCAGCTACATGTGGCTGAAACATGGCTAGTCTAAATTGAGATGTGCTATAAGTCTAAGATACACACTGGAACTGTGATGGCTTAGTACAAAGACAAGAATGTAAAATATCTCAATAATTTCTTTTTTAATGTTTATTTATTTATTTCGGGAGAGATCATGCGCGAGCAAGCACATATGCAAGCCGGGGAGGGGCAGAGAAAGGGGGAGAGAGAAAATCCCAAGCAGGCTCCCTCTGTCAGCACAGAGCTTAACGCAGGGCTCGAGCTCACCAACTATGAGATCGTGACCCGAGTTAAAATCAAGAGTCGGAGGCTTAACCGACTGAGCCACTCAGGCGCCTCTCTCAATAATTTCTTAATATTGATTGCGTGTTGATAACATTTTGGGCATATTGAGTTAAAGAAATGTTATTAAAATTAATTTCACCTATGTCTTTATATATTTTTAATGTTTCTTCTCGAAAAATTTAAAATTACATATGTGGCTTGCGTTATATTTCTATTGGACAGCCGCCATTATACCTTGGGTTTGGCATACCCTGTGAAGAAAATCTGTCCCTTTGTCAACAGCTGCCAAAGGACAGGCACAACTTCCAAGGACAGCCACTCTTGGAGGAGCAATCAGCAGTTCATTGAGCGGGACTAAGGAAACTGGAAAAGAGTTCATGGGCGGGAGTAGAAGTCGTTCCTACAGCCTCAGTTTTTACAGGAAGACAGGAGCTACAGGAAACCTCCGAGTCCCCTTCCAGCTCCCGGCTCCTCCACATCGTGGTCACTCAAGTTCAAAAGCAAATAGCACTGCCACAAAATTGAGTGGGTCCACCAAGGTCTTTGAGAGGACAAAACAGGGAAGTGGAGCCCCTGCTACCGTGCAATGTCACCGTTGCCTGCTCTCCCTTCTGCCTGGGCAGGGCAGAGAAATGACCTCCTGCTGAAGCTATCCCAAAGACTAACAGAAAGCAGGGTGGTCTTGTCACAGGAGAAGTACCAAATGACCTTAACGGGCCTCAGTTCAGAAGTGCTCAGACACTCCCAAAGGGAATACGGACAGTGGCAAGGCAAGCCCTCCACTACCCCGTGAGTAGAACACTCAGCAAAGTGCGGTCCACTTCGGATTCCGGCTGGCCTTTGACACGTGTCAACCCGTCCACATTCCCTTCTCCCAGCACAAACTTCCCTTCCAGCCTGAGAAAGTTCCAGTTCCCTGCAAATGAGGATTACTTTGCCTTCATATTAGAAGAGGACAAGAGCAAGTAGGCACTCATCCAAAGAGCCAGAAAAGCCACTCCTATGAGTCTAATTCCCAGAGGCTGCGAATATGGTTTCCTCAGGCCGCAGGAAGGGCGCGAACACTGCGTCCCCTTTTGAACCAACAGACAAGGTCCACTGCCACTGAATTCAGTCACATTCTGGTGGCAGAAGAGGAAACTCACGTGGAAAAAAGCACTAAACCCGGAGTCAGATCCTGGAGGCAAATGGGCTCAAGTGATGACGGCGAAGGTTAGAAAAACCAAAACACTGGCTCTGTATTCTGGCTCCATCACAGCTGCTAGGTGACTCTGTAACATACAGACCACATAAGTGCCCAGTGCCCATCCACCTACTAAACATTAGCAGAGCTTATTTTTTTTTATTTCCTTTTTTTAAAATTAAAAAAAAAAATTAAAGCTTTCCTATTTTCCTCCCACACCGGTTTCCGACGGTCCGGTGTTTTACAACATTTCTGTCATTGTTTTTGCATCTTCTCCTATTATACTATGGCATGAGGACTACAGATGGGGAAGCTATTGCCGTGTGGTGACATTTATTGCACAAGAGATACTCCTCACTGTATCCAGAAAGGACTACTCTCCTCACTCTTTCCCTGTTTATCTTTTCAAAGTAAAGTCAACTGATATAATTGCCTTTATGTCACAGCAGTTGGATTTCCTGGCAACTGGATTTAAATATGCATTTCTTTGCTTATTGATTTTTAGATCCCTGGAGCCTACCTAGCAAATGGTATCGTCATTTATTATCTTTCTCCTCATACCACCCTCCCCCTGCCGTATTTGGTTAACTCCAGATTAAATTCTACTTTTCCTATCGCCATAAATCACAAATGTGCCTTCTAATGTTTTGAGCATGAGGTACCTTCACACAACAAAATAAAGCCCTTGCAACACGATTACGGTGCTTACCAGGCAAAGCAACGGAAAACAAACCAATTTACGTGGCATGTATTTTCACACAACTTAAAGAAGTAAGAAAATAAAAATATGTGTTGGTTGTCATTTAAACATTTCATCCCAACATAAATTTAATTTTTTAATGTTCATTTATTTTTGAGAGAGAGAGAGAGAGAGAGAGAGAGAGAGAAACAGAGTGTGAGCAGGGGAGGGACAGAGAAAGAAGGAGACACAGAATCTGAAGCAGGCTCCAGGCTCTGAGCCGGGGCTTAAACCCACGAACCATGAGATCATGACCTGAGCTGAGGTCAGACGCTTAACCGACTAAGCCACCAAGGCGCCCCTGGTCCCAACATAAATTTAAAGGACAAACAAGAAAAGGTATCAAAAGCATGACAAGTTTGGGTGAAATCAAAGTCTGTTTCATAATTTATGAGTATTCTCTTCCCTTTTATTCATTGAAATGCTTAAAAATTAAAGGAGCCCAGAAGTTCGGCTCATAAAAACATTAGTACTACTCTTGCACTTGGATTATAACTGAAACAAGAAAAATGAATACATAATTAACTCTGCAGTATAAATTGATTTTCAAATGTATGCTATTTTTATTTGTCTGTAAAGTGGTGGTTGCTTGTCTCTAGGCTATGATTACATAAAACAAATGTCCCAGGATTAGCTTCCCTCTCTTTAGTTGTATTTCACTGGGAGCTACTTCCTCCTTCCAGAAGCTTTTCATAGAACGGGCGCTGGTATCCCTTCATTGTCTTCAAAGGGTTTGGAAGAAAAGTGATCACAGCGGCTTACAGTCAACAAAGGCTGACCTTTCCCATCATGCTTTGTGGAAGCTTAGAGTCCAACTAAGAAGTTGAAGAATCAGACCCATTTAAGTGTTAAAGTTTTCTTGGACGCTAGACATTTATCAAATCTAGTTTTCTGGCCACTGTTGCCATAGCCATTTTGCCATCAGAAGATGTCATTAAGGAAAATATCACAAGCAATTAGAATGACCACTAAAATGAGTTAGATTTGCTAGAAATATCTCCCTTTCAAATTTCTAACTCACATTCACTAATCAGGACCTGCCCATTTCTAAACGAAGATCTTTTGATAGCCTAGGATAAGTAAATAGAACTCTAATGACCTGGGTGTTAAGATTTTTCATCTGGTGGTAAAGCTGAGAAACATTAAGGTCCTGAATTCTGAAGATGCAATTAGTTGAAACTTAATGAGCTGCAGAATGATAAATGACAGGGAAATGTAACTTTATATTTACAATTTCCTGACAAGATGAACTTTCAAACACAGCAAACTGAGCCCTACCCCAGGGCAATTTAACCTTTAAAAATACAAGCATGTGGAGGTAAGAAGTGCCATTTGGAGATGCACTTCAAAACTGCAGTGGTCTTCCAATTTAGCAACAGAAGCAACTTCAAATCCAAGGTCACTGCTTTGATTTGGATCCAAATGACCCTTAGGTATAGAGCTGGAACTCCCGTTCATTGAAATAATGGTTTCACACAGGAAATCCACCCCCGCCCCCACCGCCACACACACACTCCCCCTCACATTCTCTCTCTCGTGCACATTTAGTCTTTGAAAATATAGCTTATATATTTTGTGGAAGGCAAGAACTATAACCAGACAGAGAAAGGGAGGTTAAAAACATATTCAGATTTTTCTTTAAAAAAAATATTTTTGGGGGGCGCCTGGGTGGCTCAGTCGGTTAAGCGTCCGACTTCGGCTCAGGTCATGATCTCGCTGTTCGTGAGTTCAAGCCCCGCGTCGGGCTCTGTGCTGACAGCTCGGAGCCTGGAGCCTGTTTCAGATTCTGTGTCTCCCTCTCTCTCTCTGACCCTCCCCGTTCATGCACTGTCTCTCTCTCAAAAATAAGTAAACGTTAAAAAAAAATTATTAAAAAAATAAAAAATATTTTTTTAATGTTTTTATTTATTTTTGAGACAGAGAGAGACAGAGCCTGAGCAGGGGAGGGGCAGAGAGAGAGGGAGACACAGAATCTGAAGCAGGCCCCAGTCTCCGAGCTGTCAGCATAGAGCCCGACGCGGGGCTCGAACTCAAGGACTGTGAGATCACGACCTGAAGTTGGACGCTTAACCGACTGAGCCACTCAGGCGCCCCAAACATATTCAGATTTTTAAAGAATCATCACAAGAACAGTGTAATTTCTTTATCAGAAAGGCCTAGGGACCAGGGCACAGGGTTCTACAAAGAGCAAGGTATTCAGAGCCAATAGCTCTTATAGAGTACGGGCTGCATTTCCTAGATTCTAGAGATACCCTCCACACCCTACCACATTTTATTAGTTTAAAAATCAAGATACATCTTACAGTCAAAGTATGAGAGTATATTTGTGTGTGTGTGTGTGTGTGTGTGTGTGTGTGTGTGTGTGTGTGATTCTGCTTAAAGAGGAAGGAACATAATACACATAATATAATCAATGGCAATCAGACCGGTGAATTATCTGCAGTTACTAAAATCAAATAGGAGCTCATTGTAAAGACCTATTATGATATAAATGAACAAACCACCTGTCTTGTTTCTGTGATTTTGTCCTTTTTCCTGCCTTTCCTTCCAAGTTTATTGCACACTATGTGGTAGTTGCTATACTAGGCAACTAAATCAGAACATTTGGTGGAGTGGGCCATGATTAGGGTTTTTGTTTTGTTTTGTTTGAGGCTCCCCAGGTGTTTCTTTTTTTTTTTAATATTTATTTATTTTTGAGAGAGAGACAGAGTGTGAGCAGGGGAGGAGTGGAGAGAGAGGCAGACACAGAATCCTACTCAGACTCCAGGCCCTGAGCTGTCAGCACAGAGCCCGGCGCGGGGCTCGAGCTCACGAACCGTGAGATCATGACCTGAGCCGAAGTTGGACGCTCAACCGACTGAGCCACTCAGGCACCCCAAGCCTCGCCAGGTGCTTCTAAAGCAAAAGGAGCGATGTACCCCATAACCAACAAGGAAGTGCAGTTTCACAATGGTAAGAGAAGGGCAAATTAAAGGAAGTAAAATGTATGAAGCAACATCTACTCTGTGCCAAGCCTTTTGACCTTACTTCCTTTTTCCCATGACAATTCTTTCATCATCAAAGTTTACTGAGTGCCAGCTATATGTCAGACACAGTGCTAGGTCTTGTATAGAGTGGTGAACAAGAAGGTAAGATGACTGCCCTAATTATGCTTATTGTCGATGAGATAAATAGAGTTTTACAGATTTGGAAGTGAAAGGGAAAATTTAAATTCTGACACTGAACATACCTGGATACCACTATCAGGGAGCTGGACTAGAATATGATTTGTAAGGTAAATTTGTTGCCCACCAATAGGCCTATAGGGCCAGGTAGGAAAAGATTATTTTGATGACCTGCTATTTCAGATTATGTCACCAATGTCTACCCGTGAGGAAGAGTGATGGAAGTCTCTGAGAGTAGATGGGTGTCTGTCTTTGCCTCCACGATAATGTCTTGCAAATCTCTGTCATATGCTGAAGGAGTTTAAAGGCATGGCCATACTAAGCAGTCCACATGCTCAAAACATGGTCAATTAAACCTCTGCAAAGCACTAATCACAGTCTGGCTCCTTCAAAATTTTATTATGAATACTATATATATATATATATATATATATATAAAAGAATATATTATACTGTATCTGAGGTTAGGAAGCGTAATAATAAACAGATATCCACAAATGCACCGGCCATCCTAAGAACTGGTATGTTACCAATACCATTGAATGTACCCAGAGCACTTCTCTGTGCCAACCCTCTGTCTACCCCCCAGAGAGAACCACTGTCCTGAAGTTGAGGTTTAGAATTTCCTTACTTTTGAAAAAAGTTTTGCTACATATATTCGTATCTCCAAATAATATATTATTTATTTTGGCTTGTGTTCATGGTTCGTTCTGTATGTATTCTTCCGTAGCTATGAGTCCTTATGTTGTTGCATTCATCTGTGGTTTATTAATTTCCTTTAATGACAAAAAATAGCCAAAACTATAAAACCCAAAAGAAAACATAGGAATAAATCTTTGTTACCTCGAGTTAGGCACTGGTTTCTTAGATATACTAGCAAAAGCATAAGTGACAAAAGAAAACAGAGACAAATTGGACTTCATCAGAATTGAAAACTTTGGGGCTTCAATGGACACCACCAAGAAAATGAAAAGACAGTCCACAGAATGGGAGACAATATTTCCAAATCCTACACTGATGAAGGACGAATTAATATTCAGAATACATCAAGAACTCCCACAACTCAACAATAAAAAGGCAAATAACTCAATTAATAAATGGGTAAAGGACTTGAAGAGACATTTCTCCCAAGAATTTACAAAAATGAACAATGAAAAGCACATGGAAAGATGTTCCACATCATTAGTCATTAGAGACACGGCAGTCAAAACCACAAAGGGATAGTTCATACTAAAAATCTCAAAGTGTTGATAAAGATGTGGAGAAATTCAAACTCTCATCCATTGCTGGGGATATTGAAAAATGGCGCAGCCACTTTGGAAAGTTTGGCAGTTTTTCAAAATGTTAGATGTAGAGTTACCATATGACCCAGAAATTCCATTCCTATGGATATGGCCAAGAGAATTGAGAGAGAATTGAAAATACATGTCCACACAAAAACTTGCACATGAATGCTCATAGCAGCATTAGTCATCATAATCAAAAAGTGGGAACAACTGATGAATGGATGAATAAAATGGGGCATATCCATGCAACGGAATATTATTTGGCAATAAAAATGAATGAAATACTGACACAAGCTACGTGGATGAACCTGTAAGTATTATGCTAAGTGAACGAGGCCAGTCACAAAAGGCTTCCATTTATAGAACAATGTCTAAAATAGGCGAATCCATAGAAAGGGTAGAGTAATAGTTGCTGGGAGCTGAAGAGAGGGAGAATGTGGGCGTTACTGCTAAAAGATGAGGGATTTTTTGGGACATGACGAAAATGTTCTGAAATTAAATAGTGGTAATATCCTAAAAACCACAGATCTGAACATTTTAAATGGGTAAATTCTGCAGTATGTGAAGTGTATCCTCAATAAAGCTGTTATATAGTACAAAGAATTTCTGTGTACCCTTTATGTAGCCTTCAAATTATTAACATCTAACATAATCACCATGAACTCATTAAGGCCAGAAAATTAATATTGACATAAACCATTTCCTATTCTACAGATTTTATTCAAAATTTTCCATTTGTCACCTAATAAGCTTTTTAGAGTCCTAGATCCAATAAAAGGTCATGCATTGTATGTATTTAGGTTTCAAGTCTCCTTAGTCCCTCAGGTTGGGTTTTGTCTTCTTTTCTTCTTTCTCTCTTCCTTCCTTCCTTCCTTCCTTCTCTCTCCTCCTTCTTCTTTCTCAACCTTCTTCCTCTTCTTTCTCTTCATCCTCTTCCTCTTCTCCTTCTTCGTCTTTGGTTTTTCGTGACCTTTTGACCAGTACTAGCAATTATTTTGTGAAATGTCCCCCAATTTTAGTTTGCCTGATGTTTCCTCATGATCAAATTCCTCTTAGACATTTTTTGAAAGAATATCACATTAGTGTTATTGTGTCTTCTTAGTACAATACATCGGAGGCATATAATATTGATCTGTCTCATTAATGGTAATGTTAACTGAGATCATTTGGTTCCTACATGCCAGGTTTCTCTACTGTAAAGTTACTAATTTTTTCCTTTCATCATAAATATTTTGAAGGGGAATACTTTGAGACGACATTGATACCCTGTTTCTCATCATAGTTTCACTCACTGAATTTAGCATCCATTAGTGATTCTTGCCTGAAACAACTATTACTGTACTATTTGCCAAATAATGATTCCATTATTCCTTATACATTTAGTAATGGGAATATCCCTCCATTCATTTTTTAATTCATTTGTTCATACCATAATGGACTCTGATTCTAAAGCAATGTGTATTCTGTTTTATGAAACAGAATAATCCTTATTGGAGGCTTTTGGTAGATTTTTTATCAAGTCAAGGAAGTCTCATACTGTGCTAAGCTGAATAATCGCCCTTTCTCAAACATACTCAATCCTAATCCCTGGTACCTGTAAATGTTACTTTATGTAGCAAATAAAAAAGGAAGAAAGGAGCGGAGGAACAAAGGAGGAAGACACACTTTGTAGATGTGACTAAATTAAGCATTTCGGGAGATTATCCTGAATTATCCAGAATGTCCCTAAATGCAGTCCCTAAAATGCCTCCTTATAAGAGGGAGGCAGAAGGATATTTGACCATAGACCAGAAGAAGTCAATGTGACCACAGAGACAGAGATTAGAATGATGTGGCCACCAGCCAAGGAATGCTAAGAGCCACCAGAAACTGGAAGTGACAAGGAATGTGTTATCCCACAGAGCCTCTAAAGGGAATGGGTCCTTGCTGACACTTTGATTTCTATTCTCCAGAACTATGAGAAAATAAATTTCTGTAGTTTATGCCATCAAGTCTGTGGTAATGGTATTATAGTAGCCATAGGAAACTAATACAGATATTGTTACTAGTTTGCCAAAAATCTTATCGTAAGTGCATTTTAATTCTATCAAATCCACTTTTCGCATCTATTTAGATGAAACAAAAATGTTTTTCTTTTTTAAAATTTTAGTGTGGTGGGGCAGCCGGGTGGCTCAGTCCGTTAAGTGTCCAACTTCAGCTCAGGTCATGATCTTGCAGTTTGTGAGTTTGAGCCGCATCTCAGGCTCTGTGCCGCCAGCTCAGAGCCTGAACCGTGATCCGGATTCTGTGTCTGCCTCTCTCTCTGCCCCTCTCCTGCTTGCACTCTGTCTCTGTCTCTCTCAAAACTAAACATTTAAAAATTAAAATTTTAGTGTGGTGAATTTTATGATAGAATTTCTTTTCTTTTTTTTAAATTTTCAATGTACTCAGTTTTGAGAGACAGAGACAGAGTGTGAGCGGGGGTGGGGGCGGGTAGCAGAGATAGAGGGAGACACAGAATCCAAAGCAGGCTCCAGGCTCTGAGCTGTCAGCACAGAGCCCGATGTGGGGCTCGAACCCATGGACCTTGAGATCATAACCTGAGCTGAAGTGGGCCACTTAACCGACTGAGCCACCCAGGTGTCCCTATGATAGAATTTCTAATACAAAAGTGTCCTTGTATACACGGGATCAACTAAACTTGACCTTTTTTATTCATTGGTAGATCAGGTTGCTTTAATATCCTGTTTAGGATTTTTACATACATGCCCGTAAGTGAGATTGTTCTAGAGTTTTCCATCTTCTTCCTTAAATGTTTTTGGTAACAACATGATAGTGCCCTAGAACAATTTGAGTAGTATTTTCTTTTTTTCTGTTCTCTATAAAAAAGTCTGTATAAAATTGGATTAATCTAGTTCATGAAAGGCAGAATTTACATATACAACCCTGTTGGTATGGTGTTTTTTTGTGGTGCAATTTTCACCTATTGACTCAATTTATTCAATGGTTAAGGACCATTACGGTTTTCTATTTCTCCTTGAATCAGTGTTTGTAAATTCTATTTTCCAAGAATTCTGCCCATTTTATCTGCTTAAAATTTGTTGCCATAAGTTTTTTTTCTAGTGATACTGCATTACCTTTCAAATCACTATACATGTAGTTTTCATCCTTTTTTGAACGTTACATTTTTGATACCTAAGTGACACAGATTTACATTTTCATTTGTATTTTTTGACATTTTAACGTATACTGTTATTTTTGATTTTTAAACTAATTGTATATGGGCAGAGAATATGGGCTGTATGATGCAAATTCTTTAAAATATTTGAGACTTGCTGATTATGACGTTTAGAGATTTATATACATTCATTAAATCGAGCTCACTAATCATATCGTTCAACTCTTCTCTGTCTTACTGTGTTCCATTTTGGTTAATTTCTTCTAACCCGTGAATCTTACTGGCAGCAATGTCTAATCTGTTCTTTATCGCGAGCACTGGGCTTTAAATACAACAACTGTATTTTTCATTTGTAACAGCTCTTACTGGTTCTCCTGCAAATTGGCCTAGCCCTACTTGATGGTTCCTTGTTCATTGCTTATTTTCAACTCCATTTCTATGCGTGTAAATCTTTCATGCCTAGTTATTCTCTATTCTGTGCCTCATATTTCCTACATCGAGGTGCCTTGGATAGCTCCACATTTTATAACTGCTTCCGCTTATCCTCAGCAATGGGTAGCCTGTTTCCCAGCATACTGGGTGATTTTTGATTATGAGATTACATTTGTGTCAAACTTAGCTAACAAAAATCTGAAATATTTTGTTTTTCTTTTCTGGTTTTTTTTTTTCTGTTTTGTTTTGTTTTGTTTTTCGCTTTGAGGTCTCCTTCGGTTAAAAGCATCGCAATCACGTTTGTTGTAATTTGCTCTGAATTTAGTTGTATTTCAACGAAGGGGTCTTTCAGTGTCTACTTTATCATTGTGCTGGAAGCAGAAAATGAGTCTACCTTTTATCAACTCTACTGGTAACTATCTTTTTCACTAGGCAATCAAGTCTTTTCTCTTTTTAACTCGTAAGCTTTCCTTCTTAGAGCAGTTTCGGCATACAGCAAAATAGAACAGACAAATCCATTACATCCCCTGTCCCCACGTACGCACAAACTCCCCCACCATCGACTTCCCCCACCACAGTGGTACATTCGTTACAACACATGAACCTACACTAATACATCATTATCACTCAAAGCCCCTAGTTTTCATTAGGGTTCACTTGCGGTATTGTGTATTTTATGGATTTTGACGAATGTATAATGACATGTCTCCATCACTGTAAGATCATACAGAATAGTTTCACTGCCCTAAAGATCTTCTACACCCTGCCTATTCACCTCACCCTCCTCCCTAACCCCTGGCAAGAAGTGAACCCGTTACTGCCTCCATACTTTTGTCCTTTTCAGAATCTCATATAGTTGGAACATACCGTATGTAGCTTTCTCATACTGACTTCTTTCATTTAAGTTTCCTCTATGTCTTTTCATGGCTTGATAGCTCATTCTTTTTAGCGCTGAGTAATACTGTTCATTGTCTACACTACAGGTCACCTGCTCACCTACTAAAGGGCATCTTGTTGCTTCTAAGTTTTGGCAATCATGAATAACGCTGCTACAAACATCTGCATGAAGGGTTTTGTGTGGACATGAGTTTTCAACTCACTTGGATAAATACCCAAGAGTATTATTAGTGCATCATACGGTAAGAGTTGTTTAGTTTTACAACAAACACACAAATGGACTGCCAAGGTTCTGTACAAATTTGCATTCCCACCAGCAATGAATAAGAGTTCCTATTACTCCATATCCTCCCTAGCACTTGGTGTTGTCAGTGTTTTGGATTTGGGTCATTCTAATAGGTATGTAGTGGTATCTTATGGTTTAAATTTGCAATTCCCTAATGGCATATATCATGTTGAACATCTCTGCATATGCATCCATCCCACCTGCATATCTTCTTGAGTGAGGTGAAGGTCTTAAGACTGGGCCTGGTGGCTCAGTTGGTTAAGCACTGGACTTTGGTTCAGGTCATGATCTCATGGTTCATGGATTTGAGGATTTGAGCCCCGTATCGGGCTCTGTGCTGACAGCTCAGAGCCTGAGGCCTGCTTCAGATTCTGTGTCTCCCTCTCTCTCTGCCTCTCCCCCACTCAAGCCCTCTCTCTGACTCTCAAAAATGCATAAACATTAAAAAAATTTTTTTAATTAAAAAACAAAAAGACTTGGGTCCGTTAAAGTCTTTGACTCTTTTTTTTTAATGGGGTTGTTCACTTTCTTATTGTAAAAACTTACAGTGCAGGCTTTCCTACCCTGGCATTGGTTCCTATGGAAGTTTCTGCTTGGATTAAGTTGTGGTATTGGCCTCTTTCTAATTTGTGGAGAAGTGGTTTGCCCTCTGACCTCACTTCTCTCACAGATCTAAGAAGAGTTGTTGACTTTTCAGTTTGTTTAACTTTTTACTTGTTCTTGGGATCGAGTGGTAACTTCCAAGCTCCTTACATGCTGGACTAGAAACCAAAAGTCTGTTAAGTCTTTCTTATTTTTGTGTTTTCCAGGGTTTCCTATATAACTTTTATATATAGCACATGCTTAAGGACTTTTGCTAAAATTTGTTGAACATCATTGATAATAGCTTATATTTTCAAGTACTTTCTAACCATCAGTCACTGTTCTAAGTGCTTTCACATACGTAATCTATTTACGTTCTCACAAGAACTCACCTACAAGTGCTATGATTATTCTCCTTTTATGGATGAGAAAGCTGAAGAACAGAGAGTTTAAGTATCTTCCTCCAAGGGGACACAGCCAGTGAATGGGGAACCAGAATTCAAACTCAAAATATTTGAGAACCCATGCTCATAACCACCATTCTCTACAACACAGCTGACTCCTAAAATTCCTGATAATATTGTGACTTCGATTTAATCACGAAGAATTCCAATAGTCCAAGAGATTATTTCTCTTCCTAGTTATTTTGAAAACTGCTAATATATTTCAATTTACTGCCCAAAGATCTGAAGTTAATGAAAGAGAATGACTTTGAATACACATTCCCTGTAAGGCATTGCCAGAAAATGATTATATGTTTATGCAGTCCACACAGAAACTGATGTGGCCAGGAGTTCTATTAGTTCCCAGAAACTGTCGAAGGTCTCCTCAGTCCATCAGAGATACTTCGTGTTGCCTAAAGTGAATCTAATACTGGAAAAAGACCTCCAAGTTCCTATGAATAGAAACATGTGCACTGTTTTCTATGACAAATTAGCACTGAGACTTGCATAAATATAACTTTGAGGGTACTAATGTTTTAAGCCAACGTAGGTTGTTCTGATTCTATTGCATATACATTGAGGTTCACCACCATTAACAGACAAGCCAAAGTGCATCGTTGCCCTGGAGGCAACCTCAGCTGTAGCAAAATACATAGTCTGCTTTAGAAGCGCCATTTTGTAGTCTGCACTCGGACTGACGGCACATTTTGTTCTCTTTCTTTTTTTTTTTATCTTTAAAAAAAAATTTTTTTTCAACGCTTATTTACTTTTGAGACAGAGAGAGACAGAGCATGAACAGGGGAGGAGCAGAGAGACAGGAAGACACAGAATCCGAAACAGGCTCCAGGCTCTGAGCTGTCAGCACAGAGTCCGACGCGGGGCTCGAACTCACGGACCGTGAGATCGTGACCCGAGCCGAAGTCGGACGCTTAACCGACCAAGCCACCCAGGCGCCCCTTGTTCTCTTTCTTTATGGAAACATGGTTTATCTGTACCACTAATCTACTCTCTTTTTTATCTAACAACTGATTCAGAGCTTCAAGTCTCAGAAATATTCTGATTTCATTAAAATTCATATTGTTTGGTTTAAGACACATGGGAAACAAGGACAGAGAAGTCTACATATCAAAATATTGGGTTGTTTTTAGTCAATATAGTCTTTATCAGTTAAGATAAATGGATACTCCACGGATACTCTATGGCAATTAGCCAATATCAGGAGAGTTTATATTCTCAGGGGAGATGCACAGTCCACCCTATCCTCACGTGGTTGAGAAATGAACCACATTCTAGTTAAATGTATACAGTGAGAAAATGTATCTCCCAAGGGCACAAAAAATGTACAAACTTCCTTATTTGCTCTCCCCTCAAAAAAACCCACTTTGCATTCTTGTTATATTATAGTCTATTGTTTATGCCTTGAAAACACAAGTGTTCAGCTCTTTATGGCCTAATAAATTTGTAGATAAAATCTAATGATTTATGGAAAAGTTCATAAGATATATTTTCGATGTATCACTAATTTATGGAACTTATTTTTCATTCATTCATTCATTCATTCATTCATTCATTCTTTAGATCTGCTCCAGTGCTGGAAATGACAGCCTGTAATGGCAGTCCAGTGCTCTAAGTGTGCCCATAGTTGTAGAGACAACATGGTCTGAGAGCTTGCAGAAGAGGATGACCAGCTAAGTGCTTTAAACAGGTGTCCAGAGAAGTCTCCAACTGGCAAGCATGAAGGACCCCCCAAAAGAACCAAACACAAGGATGGTTGAAATTCTGACCTCATCCAGCCAGACCCTTTCTTTCCTAGAAAGCATTTCATAAAGTTCTGCAAATTTGTAATGGATTTGTAGACTGCATGGCATCGGCCTTAGATTATTTTCAGTAAAGGCTGTATGTATGTCTAGGGACTCAAATCATCAAAAAAAAAATGGGGCCTCCTAGGTCTGGCATATTTCAAAACATAATCTAGTAAGAGTACGTGTGGTGATGGACTCCCTTACACGGTAATGACAACTGTAGCCTGAGTAATCCTGAGGGAAAGTATTCCTAATAGAGACATCGTAGACCTGTGTATTCCTCATGCAGAGAATGGTAGTAAAGGGTTTGGCTCAAATTAAAGCAATATATTTGGAGAATTTTTTGACCAGTGGAACTAAAGTATCCTGAGGTGAGGTTGCCTTTTTTCTAATTTATACAATTTGTGCTGGAGACCAGCTGCCCTGTTTTTGGTTCATCTCAAACATTACTCTTGCCTCTGCCAGGAAATAGAGAGGAAGTGGATCACCTCGGGTGGTGATCTCGATCATGAGCACACTTACCCTGCAGAGCTGGCCCATATACCATGCCTGGGACAGATGATAAGAGCCCAAGAAGAGCAGAGAAGGAAGTGAGAATAAAGGAGCAGCAAAGAAATTCACAGGATGACTCTTTCCTCCATCACTTGCTCTTGGTGCCCATCCCTCACTTTGAGAATTCTAGGATCCATGACCCCTTTGCCTGAATTTTCAGGGCTTCACGCTTTCACTTTCCTTTGGTACATCCAGCACCAAATCAGGCAGAACATCTCAGACAACGAAGTACTTGAATTTACCCTCCTCAAGACAGAGACTCTTTCTCATTCATTGTTTCAACTTGACAGCCTAGCACGCTCTTGGGCTTAACGTAGATACTGAAAAAATGGTGGCTAAGCAATGGGAATGAATACAATTATTAGGTAAAATGCATCTTTTGGAATAACCAGTTGGCTGCATTTATTCCTGACTTCGTGGGGATTAATATTATAAAGCAGGCAATAAGGCAAAACCGGCTTCCACAGGCCAATCAACTTCTTGGCTCTGCTGTACTTCTTTTCTCAAGAAATGATGAGAGGTGGCATGTGCCAAAGAGAATTCCATTTTAAGGAACTATCAGGGGACAGTGATTTAATTAGAAGGAAAAAAAAACCTTAGTTCAACGAAATCAAACAGTAGGGGAGCTGTTATTTACATTTGTAAAATATCTTAAAGATAAAAACATGGCGGACGTCAAATTACAAACAAAAGAAAGTCACCTCTGCT
This sequence comes from Acinonyx jubatus, assembly GCF_027475565.1. Taxonomy (NCBI): domain Eukaryota; kingdom Metazoa; phylum Chordata; class Mammalia; order Carnivora; family Felidae; genus Acinonyx; species Acinonyx jubatus. The sequence goes on along the minus strand of NC_069383.1, from coordinate 47,832,955 downwards.
TTAGATAATCTAAAAAGTTCTTGAAATCAACAGTAAAAGAAGTAACCCTCTTACCTTGTAATTATCCATGATTTCAGCTAACCATAGCTTAACGGACTTTACTGTATCTTCTCGCATGTACTTTTCAACTTCGGATCCATCACTAAAAGTCCGGTTTCCCACGTGGATGGCTTGTCTCACTTGTGGGAGGGACAAAAATTTCCCATAGTAATTTTGGTCCTCGGGTTCCTGGCGGGAGGAGACATCAGAAAAATATCAGAGAACATGACTTGGCGACAGGAACAACGTGCTGGGAAAGCTTCAAATTTCTCAGAACATAAACCATCATGAACAAGATGAGACATGGCTGTTAACTCTGGTCTCCACCCTGACATTTTCAATTTGGGGGTTGTGAGGTAATTTAAATGTTACTGACAATAAAACTGGATGATCTGATACCTTCAGAGCCTAATAGCCAATTTGCAAATGCTCGATTTTCCTTTCTCAGTAACGAAACTTCTGCAGTCTATGACTCCAATCAACAGCCCCGCTTGAGGCCAAGACCGGAAAAACGGAAGAGGTGAGATTATCAAAAGCCATTTGCTTCTTGTCGGAGGCTCTTCGGGAGGAGGGTCAAATAGACCACAGGAGCCGGGGTGGTGGCATGGCGGACTAAAAGCTGGGCATTCTTTTGCATGTTCTTCTGTTTATTAAAACCATACATAGAAAATTATCAGCTAACCATAATTGAAAGGGGGAAATATACCAAGTGTAAAAACAGATGATACCTTATGAAGGACATCAGACAAAAGAAAAGTCGCCCACGATCCCTATTTAAAAAAAAATATATATTGCATAAAAGTCTGTGGTATTGAAAAGTCTGTGATATTCATCATACTAAAAGACAAAGGAGTAAGTGCTATTTTAAAAAATGACAAAAATCATAAAAAAACTTAGAGTTTGAGATCAATAATTTTGTGCATCATCAATTTATGCTAATTTGTTGAATACGTTAGTTTGTAAGGAAAAAAGAAATGTAATTACATTCTGTTTCTCTCTTGCCTACCATATGTTTTCCTCTTGGTAGACTGTAGATCCAAAACCACAGGGTTAGCAAATTCTATTGAAATTAGCTTTGTATTTTATTTATGAAATAGTTAATAAATAAGGCAATTTTAAAAACAAGATACATTGTCATATACACTAGACAAAGATCGTACAAATCCAAATCCCCACTTTGGCTCCCTTGGTTATATTTGATTAATTCTTCACAAAAGACATCAACTTTGGCCTGCTTTTATGAAACAAACTACTTGAATACTTTAAGAAATATTCCAGAGAGCTTGAAGTGAGGGCCATACTAAGCGCACAAACCTTCTTAAGTTAAAAGTAAGACAAAGCAAATATTTTCATAAAGGCTTTGGCAGTTTTGATTATCCAAGCTGCCTTAAGTACAGAACAAATAATGTGGACACTTTCAAGAAATTCACTACAGTCTTGGCGTTCTGGAACCTAATACCCAGAACTGCAATCCTGGCCTATCCTTGACAAAAGAACTTTTGTATCACAAGTTCTACTGGGGGGAAACTGTGTTAATCAGAGATTGTTCTGAGTTATCTGGAATATCATACATTCTTGATGGTCAGATTATAACATGTACAACATCAGTGGGGGAAAAAAATCCTACAGATTAGTAGACCAAATAATGCACTACAGTTAGGACATGTTTATCTAGTATAAAGTCAGCTATAGTATTTCTCTCTCTCTCTCTCTCTCTTTTTTAATATATGAAATTTATTGTCAGATTGGTTTCCATACAACACCCACTGCTCATCCCAAAAGATGCCCTCTTCAATACCCATCACCTACCCCCCCTCCCTCCCACCCCCCATCCCAGCTATAGTATTTCTCAAGTCGAAGGACGTTTGGTGTTACCAAAAGGTTTAAGCAAACACTAGTATAGTTTGTAAACTGTTGCACTCATTACCTTGCACTGTAACAGGTTATAGTAACTAGGACATCCTGTGACATTCTGGAAGTAAGAAGGGCTGTTTGTTAAGTCACCATCTAGTAGTTTATCCAGTACCTAGGTCGGGAGAGAGGGAAGAAAGAAACAAGGAAAACATCAGGGTAGGTAAAAACATACAGAGATTTGTCATTGCGTTGACACTCCTCCATTGTTTTGTTCAACAACCTTTTATCGCACATCTTCTCTGTGCTAGACACTGTCTCAGGCATTGGGGACATGGCCCTGTGAACACGACAGAGCAAAAGTCCTCCCTAATGTAGCTTATATTCTAGAGGAGGACAATAAGCAAGCACTCATAGGAAAAACACGCAGTAAGGTAAGCGTGAGAAGTCCTAAGGAGACAAGTAAAGAGAAGAAGAGTAGGGAATGTCATGGGGGTGTGTGGGCATGTGTGTGTGTGTGTGTGTGTGTGTGTGAGCACGGATGCCGCGGGGAGGAGGAAACAGAGGTCTCACTGAGAAAGTGGCATTTGAGTAAACACCTGTTGGAAGGAAGGAAGTGGACCATGGAGACATCTAGGGAAATAACATTCCAGGCAGGGGAAACAGTGAGCCCAAAGGCCCGACTGTGGGAGTGAGCTTGTCGGGAAGGACAGCCGTAACACGGATGGCTGACCACTCACCCACAGTTTGAGGAGAGAGGGCAGAGGGTATGGACAAATGCGCAGGTGCTTGGAGTTGGCGGAAGTTCCCTTTGGACTCCTGACCTTAAAAAGTGGTCATCAGCGGAGGTGAGAGCAGTGGTTGCGTGCTCTTCTCCAGTCACGTGCAGCTGCACAGAGGCAGGCGTGGGGTGCTAGAGTGGCACTTGTAGCCAGGATGGCGGTCCAGCCAAAGGAGGTGGACTGACCTTGAATTTCAGTCGGGTAATTAGAGAAGCTAAGATTTAGAGGGGTTAAGGATCATGAAACTGTAGTTGGATCAATGGACCGGAAGACAGTGGGGTTGTAGGACGGTTATTTGAGTTTGTATATTCAGAAAAGTGAGCTGGCACAATGGGAATCTGAGATCGTGGAGTGATTTTCAGATTTGTTTTTGGGAGGGGGACTGAACAGCTAAGGTAAAGAGGAGAACAAGATCACTAAAAGAGAGGAAGCTAAAGAACTAAGGGGCCAGGTATTAAAAGGGTCATTCATGCAGATACTGTGATCACTAGAAACAATGGCAAGCATGATACCCTTGAGAGAAGGACAGTGAGGCAGGAGCTACAATACTCAGAGGATGAGAAGGAGAAAGCCAGAGGGTTGTAGGTAACTACAACAAGAAGTGGTGGGTGGTGGGGCGCCTGGGTGGCTCAGTCGGTTGAGTGTCCGACTTTAGTTCAGGTCATGATCTCGTGGTCCGGGAGTCTGAGCCCCGCGTCGGGCTCTGTGCTGACAGCTCAGAGCCTGGAGCCTGCTGTGGATTCTGTGTCTCCCCTACTCTCTCTCTGCTCCTCCCCCACCTCTCAAAAATAAACATTAAAAAAACAAAGTGGTGGGTGGTATCATGTGAGGATATGAGAGTCAACACTCAGAGCTTCCAGAAGGATATGATCTGGAAGTAGCACTGAGGAGCAAGGACACCCCCTCTAACCTCCTAACCAAGTGCCTTACAGAGTAGGTAAGAAAGAACCCAGCTCCTGCGTGGGGGGGGGGGGGGGGGGGGAGTGGAGGGGGGGGAGAGAGCGGCAGCAGCAGGGCTGAAGCAGGCTGTGGGGTAGGGCAAGAAGATGAAAGGGATTGTCATAAAAGAGATTGAGAACACTGGGATGTTTTGGGATGAGGAAATTGAGTCTGTAAGGAGCTCTTATAAAAGGATGAATTCAGCACATTTTCAAAATCGACGATCAGGTGCGATTTTAGGTTTTCTTACAAGGTAAGAATATAGGTTACCAGTATCCTAGTTCTACAGGGGAGGAAACAGGCACACAGACATTAAGCCACTTGCCAAGGATGCCTTACTAATAACGTCAGACTTGAGATTCAAGCCCAGGCCACGCCTCTTCAGCCCATGTGTTCTACCACACGCACCCTAGCTCCCCAAGGGTCACACTGAGGTCTCTCTTAGTCTTCAATTCTTTCTGGCCATGCTCTTGGGTTTAATACAAAATTTTATTATTGTATTCGATTAGTTTTCTGTATCAAAGTTAATTAATCCAAGTTACTAGGGCCACAGGCCTAGGGACCATGTATGAAAAGGATCATCGCTGTAGAAAGGAGAGGAGGCAGTAAGTATGCTCCAGCAATGCCACGGTCGCTCAGGACCACTGGCTCTGGCTGTGCAGATTGTGCACGTCATGGGGATGCCTGGTGGAGGGGTGAGAAGGGCCTGAGAACCAGCCAAAGTTCTACTTGCCAAGCTGGATAACTAGGTTTGGGCTGCATTTGGAGAAACAGCCATTGTGTGAGCCATCTCATGGCTCATGTATGAGATAGCTCATACAATGGTGGTGTCCACTTGCCAAGCCCTGAATCCATAGGACTATGTCAGCCCAGAGGGAGACGCCTTTTTCTAAATTGTCCACCCAGAGGGAACACTGTAGGCCAGCAGTAGTCCTGAATGGATGCAGCATTTGGGGTATTTATCTTTAGAAATTATCAACGCCAACGGAAGATGAATTCAATCCTTAAGCATGGATCTGATTTCAGAGTAAAAAATCATTTGTTATCAAACAAATAAAGAAGGTGGGTGGTCCAAACCTGTGAAATCCAGTTTCTGGTTGAAACTTGCTTCACAAAAAGAACTCTGTGATCCAGAACATTGTCATGATAAGGGAGACAATACAGGACCAGAGACGGTCCACTGTGCACCTTGCAGAATGTCTAAATGTCCCAGGATTTTTATTTTTATCTTTTTATTTAAAAAAAATTTTTTTAATGTTTACTCATCGTTGAGAGAGAAAGAGCATGAGCAGGGGAGGGGCAGTGAGAGAGGGAGACACACAGAATCTGAAGCAGACTCTAGGCTCCACACTGTCAGCACAGAGCCCGGCATGGGGCTCAAACTCACAGACCACGAGATCATGAGACCTGAGCCGAAGTCAGTGCTTAACCAATTGAGCCACCCAGGTGCCCCTGTCCCAGGATTTTTATAGACTGCCTGAAAGTTAACCACAGGAGAAATACTGGGGTGGGAATGGTGTCGGGGCGGGGGTGGATTCTAGCTCCAGGCCTTCCAGAATCTATTAAGTGGCTTCTGGCAATTGAAGGCAGGCCCTCTGGGCCTTAGCCTCCTCCCCAAGGAAGTGTGGACGTGTGTGTGTGTGTGTGTGTGTGTGTGTGTGTGCGCGTGTGTGTGTATTGTGTGTGTGTGTAAGGGCAGAGGATGATCTATAAAGTTCCCTCCAGCTCTGAGTTACTGCTCTTTGATTAACTAAATCATTTTAAGGGACCAGAGCATCAAACAGGCTCTATTATTTAGGCCTGTGATTTTGACATTTGTAGTCTCTCGGGTCTCAGGATTTCTTGGGAGACTTCTATTGCATATACTGAAACACATTTGATGAGTACTTGCTTACTTTCCCAAGTGCCATTTTAGCTATTTCCCTTGAAAAAAACAAAGGTTTTTTTTGTTAATTCATCACTCCAAATATTGGACCGATGGTCACAGAGACATTGCATACCTTCAAAGATTTCAGGTTTTGTTGTTGTTTTTGTTTTTGTTTTGTTTTGTACTGTATTTTGGTGTCTTTCTGCATTTTTTTTTCCTGATGAATCTAGTTTGGCAGAAACTCTAACCTTACAGGGCATCTCCTCATTACCTCCAAATGCAAAGAATAACCTGAACTTGTCAACTGTTTCACTAAACCTGTGGGTGCTCAGGCTACCGCATCATGCATCATGGACATCTTTTCTGCTTTCCTTATCCCTCAGGGCCAATCAGATGTTTTTCCTCTTAACATCGATAATTCTTGAATGCTTCCTCACAAACACATCAAATATCTCACTTGCTTATTGGTCTCACATGATGTAAAATTTGATATTAATTTTAAATTCTAACGGTTCAATCCTTTCACCCTTTCCGCTTACTACAACAGACAGCCTAACACTAGACTGAAAATAGTCATCGCAAGTTGAAAGACAACCCTCCCTGTCCCCGTAAGATCCCTCTTCCTTGGCATTTACAATTGCACAGGAGATTCTGAATCCACACTCTGTAGCCACACCAGGCGCCCTTACTTATAAAATGGAGCATTTTATATTTGTTACCCCCTTCTAAGTTTGTATGTCTCTCGTTTTGATCTGAACCAGCTGCAGTGCCTAGAAGACTGCTAACACCAGGCCTCAGCATTAATGGTACAGGATGTGCTCCCAATAACAAAAAAAACCGAAGTCCTCAAAATGCAATCCTTGCCTCATTTACTCGTGTAGAAAACATGATGGCTCTATGGCAAAAGCAGCAAAACAAAACAAAACAAAACAAAACAAAACAAAAACCCTTCAGGAAGACTGTGGATACACGGTCTTTGTGTGCACTGGCAAAACCAAATCAAACCCAAACAAAACCCTGAATGTCTTACTATCTAGTATATAGTCTCAGATTTGAAATAACTCTCCCCCCAACAAAAAGGGTGAGGAATATACCCATATTATTTGATCCTCAAATTCAGCTTTGGGGAAGTAATGTGACAATATTTACAAACACCAGTGGCCCTCTGTAAAAGGTGCTGGTTTCTATACTTCATAACCTTTGTTCCTGACACACAGGAACGTGTGACATTTGTTACACACTGGGGCCACTTCTCCAGCTGAAACACTGTGTGTGGATAGAGCATATGTTGAAGCACATGCACCCACTTTCTGGGTAGCCTTTCTTCTGATTTCCTTGTGATAGGGTATGCCTTTAGGGCTACACAGCAGTTAAAGAAATCAAAGAAATCAAAACACAGATAAACACTCCAAGGTGATCGAAGGTTTAAAATACAGCCCAAGTAAATTCAAAGAGGCCAGGACAGTTCTTTTCTCCATTTCCAGCCCACACATCTGCCTCCTGAGCTCAGACAGCATCCCAGATAGACCTTCTCTAACAACCACAAAATGCCTGAGTGCCACGGGGATTCTAGGACCCTCCTCAGATGGTTCTCATTGCTCCAGGGCAACGCAGGCCCCAGAACTCACTTCAAAGGCTTGAAACCACCTCTCCTCCCTGATGTATTTCACGCAGTCATCACACTGCTTCTGGAAGTACTTTCTCTGCTTCTCATCCAATAAGCCAATTTGGTACAGGAATGTTGCATAGCCCCCTATGATCTGAGGAGAGAAGAGAAACACAAATGCCACACGGAGAGAAAGAGAGAAGTTAGGGACCCACTTGCTTGATGAAATAACCCTTTGTAATTCATTGAGTGCGTGCTGAAATTAGCCAAGCAAGACAATTACACACACACACACACACACACACACACACACTCACACTCACACACACAGATCTCACAGAACACACAAACACGTACACAACACGTACAAACATACACAATACACGTACCACACACACAATGCCCACACATACCACAAGCATACACACACAACCCACATGTGCACAGAATTCACACAAATGTATCACACACACATGCGTGCCCCACATTCGCACTCACACCCAATCTAGGCTGACATAGGGAGTTGACAGCTTAAAACATTTTGTAAAAATTGGAAGATTTCAATCATTAGAAAATCAACTGGGCAACATTATTTCCTTCTACCAAGTTAGGTCTCTAAGGTAAGAGGAGCCTCCATTTGACTAAAGGGGATTTAATCTTTTCAGGGACAGAACAGAAAAGAAAAAGGAGACACCTACTGATTCGGGATCAGAATACGCATCCCCAATAGCAACTCCTTTCAGGTTGATTTTCGTTGTCATCACGGGGTTCAATGTATGGATATAGTGTGCAAAGGCTGGCACGTACTTCCCTGCGTAAGACTGAGAAGGGCGGGTGTTAAAATGAACCATCACAAATTGGTGCTATAAAAATTATGTGTTTATGGGGCGCCTGGGTGGTTCAGTCAGTTAAGCATCCGACTTCAGCTCGGGTCACGATCTCGCGGTTCGTGAGTTCCAGCCCCGCGTCGGGCTCTGGGCTGATGGCTCAGAGCCTGGAGCCTGTTTCCGATTCTGTGTCTCCCTCTCTCTCTGCCCCTCCCCAGCTCACACCCTGTCTGTCTGTCTCTCAAAAATAAACAAACATTAAAAAAAGGTATAAAATTATGTATTTAAGCTAATTAAAGAAAGACAGCAGTATTTCCACATGAGACATACCATATATTTTCTTTCACTTATGCTGTAAATTCCACAATAGCACAGAGCTCTGTCTGTCACTTCTTTTGCCATTCCAAATAGCACCCGTGACATGCAAGTCATGGGTGAGGTGCACAAAAAATGACAAGTGGATGTGTAATAGGCGAAGTCTAATTTCCTTCCAAAATAACATGGGCCAGTGAATACAATTCCGCCACCCACAGAACCTTTCTTACCAGAAAGCTCCATTGAAAACTTCATTTACAAAGAAAAAGAAACCCCCAAGGCCAAAATTAAGATTTCAAAATACTTATGATGATGCAGCTTGAAAGCAACATGTATTAAAGCAAGAGGAAAAGGAAAGTAGTATTTATTGGCTACTGAAATTGTCACTTGACAACTATCTCTGTTTCAACCTTTCCAAGTACAAAGTTCTTTTCCAATTTTAAAATATTTTGTGGATGCAAACATTATAATTCTGCTTTTAGATTATGCTGACAAAAGCTACTATTCAGGGAGATTTAAAAAATCGTCTTGTATTTTTTACATTAAAAAGCTTCCTTTTGGACCATCACCTTCATGTCTAATATCAAACTTCATATGTTCAAAATGAAGCTCTAATCCCCAAGCCTTCCAACAGCCTCTCTATTATTAACTCTGTTCTAACTGCTTAGACCAAAAATCTTGGTGCCATTCTTTCGCCCCGCCCCCGCCACACACACTCTCTCTCTCTCCCCACAAAAGTTCATCAGCGAGCCTTGTCAATTGCACCTATTCTGTCAAAATAGGCCCAGGATCCGGTGTTTTCACATACCCATATTTCATCACCTTGCTCCAGGTTTGCTCCACTTTTGCCTGGATTATTGCAGTGGCCTAACCACCGCCCCCTGCCCCCGCTGTTGTCCTTCCCCTCATCCAGTCTATTTTCAAAATGGTGGTCTACTAGAACATAAATCTGAACCCTCTGATGACTTCTCATCTCCTTCAAAGTAAAAGCAAAAGTGCTTTTTTGGAGGCATAAGGATTGGCATGATCTAGTCACTTCATTAACACTATCCCCTGCTACCTTTTTGCTCATTCCTCTCCAGCCCGTCTTGGACCATAATCATGATTGTGATCCATACTGGCCCCTTCCACCAGGGCCTTTGCATTAGTTGTTCCCGCCACCCGGAATGCTCTTCCCTCAGTGTCCTTATGGTTAACTCCCCTACTTCCTTCAGTGAAGCCTTCTAGGGATGCTTTTCCTCTAAAATTTGGACACCCCCTTTTTTTGACATTTTATATTTCTTTTCTCTATGTTTTCATTGAATCCTATTCACTTTCCTACACACTTCAACTAATTCATCTTGTGCATCGTTATTCTCCCACCCACACTAGAACCAAAGATCCACGAACACAGGGCTCCATGTCTGTTTTGTGGGTTAGTATGTCCCCTGTGCCTGATGCTGTTTATCTGTTAGTGCTCAGTAAACAGTCATTGAATGAATGGTCTTGAATTAACTTACTTGCATTTGAAAAACGCGAATGCATGTGTGTTCAAAATAGACTAAAGGCATCATGTGGGTACTTATGAGTCTGCAGACCCTTTGTAATATTTCCAAGGCTCTGCAGGGGTCTGTAGTTCAAAGGCTGGGAGCCCCCGAGAGCTCTATTAATTCTACACCATAATCGCATGCTGGAGATGCCATTACTCCCATTTCAATACGAGGGCATTGAGGCTCAGAGATGTTAAGTGGCAGAATCAGAATCAAACCTGCCCTGACCTACTCCCAAACTGACACTCCTTCCAAGGTATGATACAATTACGTAATCTGCGTAATTTATACAAGATCTCCTCACTGATGCAGACCTCTGTGGAGTAGTAATTATTTAGGCAAAGTATTGACTCAACACAACATATCCATTCATAACCATGAGCACATTTTAGAGTCCTTGTGGTAATAAGAAGGCATGTGTTTGCATGCCTGAAATGCAGTTTGCTGCCCAAAAGTGCTATATTCTCTTGTGAGGAACAATAAGTGAACATTTATCAAATATAATTTCTGTAAGGTGAACAAAAGAGGCCAAATTTCCTTGAGAAATCATTTCAGTGGTAAACCTGTATTGTACAGTTTTCATTCAGTAATGGTTTATTAGGCAACTCTTCTGTCAAAGGCATCACAGCAGATATTTGAGAAGGCACGAAAATGAATACAACACAAAACTCGTAAAGCTAATGCTTTCTTTTTGAAAAAATATTACAGAAAACTTGACTCAAATGTGATAGGGCAAGGGCGCCTGGGTGACTCAGTTGGTTAAGCGTCCGACTTCGACTCGGGTCATGCCCTCCCAGTTTGTGAGTTCGAGCCCTGCGTTGGGCTCTGTGCTGACAGCTCAGAGCCTGGAGCCTGCTTCGGATTCTGTGTCTCCTCCTCTCTGCCCCTCCCATGCTCATGCTCTGTCTCTCTCTGTCTCTGTCTGTCTCTCAATAATAAATAAATGTTAAAAAAATTTTTTTTTAATGTGATAGGGTAAAGTCTACCATTTCATGGATTATTATTCTCACAAGGTGTACCTTGCCCAGCACATAGTAGGACCATGAAGACACATTTGAGAAATGAATGACTAATCTGTCATTACTGCTAAACATTTTTTTCTCTATTGGAGGTCATCCCTTAAGTTGTCTTGTTATAAGACCTAGCGATAGGACATCTCTTTGGCTCTTTCTGAGATGGAAGGGTGTGTACTTTAAATTA